>NC_141689.1:1627821448-1629133115 GCF_964263255.1 Lissotriton vulgaris | reverse complement strand
CCAACAACAAGAACTTGGAGGCATTTGACTAACTTTTCCCTACTCTTTGCACCTCTCATCTACACACTCTTTGCCCCGTATCAACCCAGCCCCCCTCCCTGATCAACCGGCCCCTTCAGGAGAAGCAATTACCTACCTCCACTCCCACATTGAGACCCCCCAACCCCCCTCTAGAATCTCCTCCCACTCCTCTGTCCCCACAAATCGAGACAAGGAAGATCAATCCCCACAGCCCCCTCAACCGGATCCTCTTATACATTACCCCATCATCCCTTGGGTCCTGTCTGCTGACCCCCTCCTTTCACCCGAAGAAGAGCAACACTCATCGCCCCCTCAATCGAATCCTCCTCATCAGCTCAACAGCATCCCTCGGACTCGGTCTGGTGACCCTCCCATCACTCCTCTAGAAGCATTGGGGAAGAACCCTCGACTAATACCCCTACCAAGGGTCCCAAACAGAGACAGCCTGAAGGTCCCTTCCAGCATTAGACCTCACAAGATGACCATGCCCCCACCCCACAAGTTGTCCCAACCCAAAACTGCACGCCACCAGCAGCAAAAACGTTGGCTCACCGGCTAGATCTACTAGAAAACCAACTAGAAATTATACTCAGAGGCCTTGATGGAATCTTTTCCAACCTAGACAAGGCGAGAAAGCCCCAACATCCACAATCAATGCCCTCCTATCCGGCTAAGCCTACTCCACTAAAGCGCCAACTTGTGACCGCTCCCACATGCGGAAACAGACTTCTGAGGCCCACTAAAACCGACACAATGATCCCTCCTCAATTTCTCACAGAAACCAAAGCACACACGCCCAGAGCTCAGAGCCACACTAACAAGGATGTGGAGACACAAATACAAACACCATTCATTACGAAAGCAGCAATGTCCGCCAAAGAAGCTTTGGACCTAGCCTCAACCTATGACTCCTCTCTCCTAATGCCCTCTAACTCCAATATCCAAGTGATCACGGGCTTCAGAAGAGACCGCCCTCCCGCAAAAACTGTAAGACCCCCGCCCTTTCTCACCTCCATACCAAGGGCCCCATTAGAAATACATCTGAACAAAAATAATCCAGCGTCTAACTGCATGCTCATTAACTGTAGGTCCTTCCCCAAACATACAACGGAATTAGCTGAAACCATCCTATCTCAGAACCTTGACATAGCGTTCATCACGGGGACATGGCTAAAGGAAACCTCCCCACACTATCTAGACATTCTGGTACCCCCAGGCTTCAACATCATCAACAAAGACAGAAAAGGTCAACGCGGGGTGTAGCCATCATACATAAAGATGACAATGACATCGCTGTAACAGACTCATGCAAATACAGCTCTTTTGAATGTCTATCTGTCTCCATCAAGACTAAGGATAACCGCCCTTCAGTTGTTTACCATCTCTATCACCCACCTGGCAATTCCTCCACTTTTGGGGAACACCTATCTGACCTGATTGACCACTGCGCTCTCAAAGACACTAACTCCATAATCCTGGGTGATCTCAATTTGCGCTGGAATGAAACCAACAACACATTAATTCAATCTCTCAACAATCTTCTCTGTGACAATAACCTTACCCAACACTGCTCTGAAGAAACGCACAACAAAGGAGTAACCTTGGACGCCATCATTGCCCACCAAGACGTAATCACGATCGACAACATCCTCCCAGTGGATTGGTCGGATCAGCCCATGATTCTATTCCGCATCAACCAAAGAATCCTACCCCTGCCCCCTGCTCAAGATCCCCCCAAATGGTCAAGAAATCTAAACCAGATCCCCTTGGACACCATGGAGGAGAGACTCAAGTTTCTCCTACCCAATGACAAAGATCTCTCCACAAATGACCTCACCTCGCTCTATAAAGCAAATTTGGGCTCCCTTCTTGATCAACTAGCACCCTTGAAACTAAACAAAAAGTGAGCCACCCCATCCAGATCCTGGTTCAACTCTGACACTAATGAAGAAAGGAGACAACTAAGGGCTGCAGAAAGACGCTGGAGAAACTTGCCCTCTACTTACCATCGTGACAAACTCAGAATTATCCGAAAGAAATACAATAATCACATCAAGAACAAAAAATCTATGTTCTTCTGCTCTGCTCTGAAGAGCGAAAAACATAGACCTAAGGAACTCTTCTGTTTCATTAGACAGCAAACCTCCAAACCAGATATTTCCCTGGAGCTGGCCTCCAAAGAACGATGCAACAACTTTGCCAACTTCTTTGATGATAAGATCTCCAAGATCGAACACACTCTGGCCACCAACCACTCCCTCCCCCTCACAGCAAACAAGGTGGGTTGCCTGATAGCACCCCCCTCCCTCTATTAAACCCTGGTCCCTCTTTCAGCCCATCCTAGAAGAAGAAATAGTCAAACTTATCGCCACCTCCAAACCTTCATCTCACACTCTTGACCTCCTTCCTGCTCAACTCACCAAAAAACTAAAACTCTCCCTTGCCCCACTATGGTTCAGGATTATCAACAGCTCCCTAAAAACTGGAGTAGTCCCAGACTGTTTGAAAGTGGGACAAGTCACCCCGCTACTAAAAAAACCTGGCCTGGACAAAAACGACTTAAACAACTTCAGATACGTCTCTAACCTTCCTCTTCTCTCCAAAATCCTAGAAAAATGTGTTCTCCATCAACTAACTTGGCACTTGGACAATACCAGTCTCCTCGACTCATATCAATTGGGATTCAGGAAAGGGTGCAGCACAGAAATGGCAATCCTCAAAGTAATTGATGACCTACACAATTCACTGGACTCAGACCATTGATCCCTCCTCATTCTCCTAGACCTATCGGCGGCTTTTGACACGGTCAACCACATTCTTCTCTTCAAAGCTCTGGAATAAAGGGCTGGATTCAACGACGTGGTCCTTAACTGGTTCTCCTCATTCTTACACAACCGCTCACAAAGAATCAAAATCAGAATCAGAAGCTCCAAATCCAACCTCCACCCAGTCATAAGGGGAGTACCTCAAGGCTCAGTGCTGTCCCCCAACTCTTTAACATTTACATGGAACCCCTCACCACTCTTCTCAGAAAAGCTAACATGCCCTTTCACCTCTACGCTGACGATACACAACTCTACCTGGAAATTTCCTCTTCTAAAGACATTCATAGACTAAATGAAACACTAAAGGAGGTCCAACGTTGGCTGTCAAGCAACCATTTAAAGCTTAACCCAGACAAAACTGAACTACTTCTTATCTCGAACAAAGAAGAGAATCCACAACTGATCAAATGGCTAAAAGATATTGATGCGCTCAATGGGAACCTCTCCTTGGCTGACTCCGTCAAGTCATTAGGCATCACGCTAGACTCTAAACTTGATCTGACCAAACACATCAAGATTTCGTCCAAGAGTGCCTTCCTTAACTTGAAACTTCTAAACAAAATTAAACCTTTCATTCCATCCAAAGATCTCAAACAAGCCACCCAAGCATTTGTTCTGTCACAACTAGACTATGGAAATACAATCCTCTCGGGAATTCCCAAAACTCACCTTGCTCCTCTGAAAACAACCCTCAACGCGGCAGCCAGAATGGTCACTGGAATAAAGAAATTCGATCACATTTCTCACGCACTAAAAGAACTCAAGTGGCTACCTATTGAAATGAGGGTGAACTTTAGAACAGCCTGCCTCACCCATAAAGCCCTTCACACAGGCAAACCCGAATATCTGTCATCCAAACTCAGAAAAGAGGGTCAGAACCGGACTCTCAGAAGCTCCAACACCCTACTTCTTATCCCACTCAAAGCACAAAAACAAAAAACCACGGCCAGCTCCTTTGCGGGAAATGCTCCCAAAATATGGAACTCTATCCCCCCCACATCAGAACTATTCCTCACTTCCCAAAATTCAAAAGCCAACTCAAAATCCTTTTCCTCGACCGCTCCCTATCGAACAGATAGGAACTGCTTGGAGTGTTCAAAACTCCCTCTTCGATGCGGTTGGCCATTTATACTTGACTCGTATCCTGAACACCTTGCTCAATGTATTATATTTGCTTTCTTTTGCACTGCTCTCTACTGGTTGTAAAGCGCTCCGATACCTTCCCGTCAGGCTAGCGCTATATAAAACGTCCTAAATAAAAAAAAAACTATTGTGTTCCTTCCAATCACCATCAGATAGTGAAGAGTGGCGAACACATCTTAAACAGCACCCCAATGTTCTGCAGAGTATTACAGGGCTCTGTACTTTCTCCTACACTTTTCAACTTGCATCCTGAGGGTTCGAGTCACAAAGGTAAAGTCTAAGTTTAGGCCTGAAGTCTAAGTTTAGACCAGAAGTCTAAAAGAGATTTCAGGTCTAAAGTTAGGGTTCAGGTCTAAACTTAGACTTCAGGTCTTAAGTTAGGCTTCAGGTCTAAACTTAGACATTAGGTCTAACCTTAGACTTCAGACTTAAAGTTATACTTCAGGTCTAAAACTAGACTTCAGGACTAAAGTTAGGGCCTGATTCATAAAGGTAAACTGAGACGGACATCTAACTTTACGAATTTCGGCATTCAAAAAGGGCATTTACGAGTAGTAAACTTAAACTTTTATCTCAGTTTAAAATACGTTTTAGTCTTCAGTCTAACTCAGACCAAAACGTAAGTTAAACTGAGACAAAAGTCTAACTTTACTACTCTTAGATTACCTTTGTGAATACCGAAAGTCGTAAAGTTAGACTTTTGTCTCAGTTTAACTTAAGGTTTGGTCTTAAGTCTAACTGAGACCAAAACGTAAGTTAAACTGAGACAAAAGTCTATATTTACTACTTGTAAATGCCTTTTGTGAATACCAAAACTCGTAAAGTGAGGCTTTTGTCGCAGTTTACCTTTGTGAATCTGGTCCTTAGACTTTAGACCTGTAATCTGTCTAAGGACCCGATTCACAAAGGTAAACGTGCACCTTTGTGGTAAGTTTGATTGTTTGCTATTCACAAAGGGATGTGCGAGTAGTATCTTTACTAGTGTAGAGTCTCTACACATAAAAGACCTATCTTTTTATGTGTGGAGACTACACACTCCTAAAGATACTACTTGTACACCCCCTTTGTGAAAAGCAAACAATCGTAAACTTACACAAAAGTGTAAGTTTACCTTTCTGAATCAGGCCGTTGGTTTTGACCTGAAGTTTAAACTTAGACTTCAGGTCTCAAGCTAGACTTCAGCTCTACGTTTACCTTTGGGAATCAGGCCCTGAGTCTTTGAGTCCAGTTCTTGAGGGCTTGTGCGTGCCAAACCAGAAGTATGTGAATGATACTCAAAGCAACTTCAAAACCTTTTCCATGCGATTCTTATGCCATTCAGTCCAGGAGGATAGTGTCCATCATTGGTTATGTCTGCTACTGGCAACATTGCATCTCAGGAGAGTAGGAGGAAGAAGGCATGCTGAAAGGTTTTCAAGCAAGTCATCATTGTATCTAAAGTTGTGGTGCACAGGAGAAGAGATGCATGATAGTGTGCAGTACAAGAGGCAGTAGAGTGAACAAAATCCTGTGCCTCCTTTACACCTCTTGTGCAGAGGATATGGCATGTGGTTGCATGTGGCAGAATCAATTGGCAACCAATTAGTATGAGAGCCATTTGATAAAGTGCATAGAGTTAAAAGTAAATTATTATTTCAGCTAAGCAAATGTGTCAATACATACAACATAGTCATTTTGTCACAATGCACCACCATCCTCAGGGGTGTTATCCTATTATTTACTTCTCCTATCAATTTTTTGCCAATGACACTCAAATATTTTCTTTCCCTTTTTTTACATTCTAATTTCAGTTGTATGTCTCGAATTGTTCACTGAAATCCGACACTGGATGACTATGCGCCTATTGTTTTTGAACTACTGCGAAACCTAGGTGTTATACTTTCCTGCTTCCTCCTCATCCCAGACATTTTGCATTTTCCTAGACCGCATTCTTGTTAGTATTAGAGCCTTTGCCCTGTGACTCCGCTAATCAATGTGGATATTCTATCCCTAAAACAGGTATGTGTAAAATGTATTTTCCTCAATTGGTTTTTTAAAATACCCTGTAAGGCCATAGCAGATGGTGCAGACAATTCATCAATGACATAGAAGGTAAACATCATAATGCACTGTGTATTTACCCCACCCAAAAATATGACAAAATATATGGCTGACAAGAGCACCACTGTGCTCTGGCTGTTTTGCAGTTTAAAGGCACTGCAGTAAAACAAGTCAATAAAAAGTTCATTCTCTGTGTAAGAAAGCCTGTTGTTATTATATATTAATAAGTCAACACATGTCAAAAGAATGTGCCATTGCCATGTCGGAAAGCCTATTTTTACTTATTGATTAAGCCAACAAGGCAGGATGCGTAATAGATTAAAAAACAGTGGCACATTATTGGAGCTATTTCAAAAGAAAAGTTACACTTTTGAGTAGTTTACAACACATACATTTACTCTTACACTATTGAATAACTATACTACTAATGGCTAATCACAGAATCCGAGTGTACAGGTACCGAAAAGTGTAGACTTAAAACGGGTGAGGAGCCTAACTTACAAGTGTAAGTTTCTACTGAAAAAACAGTGGTAAGCCTAACATCACCCATGGCCCACCCCTGGTACTGCAAAACCCTCCCATAGAAATGAAAAGCAAATTCTTTGAAAAATAATGTTCATTTAAGTTACATTATTTGAAATACAAACAAACTTAAAAATGCATAATGTGTTCTTAAATTATTATTTAAAGAGATTACATATTTTTTATTTAAATATAAATCAATATTACAACTTATTTTTCATTTTACAATTAATGTAACAATAATTGTCATTGAAATATAATTACAGTATTTTTAATTATTTTAAAACATTACTTACAAAATTATTAATACAAGATACAAATAGTTATGTGTTTTTTTGGGATTTATTTTTTATCATACATTTGAGGAAAATATTTTAATGCAATTTAATAATTTTACATTAATTAAAGTTTTTTTTCAAAATGTAGTTATTATTGTGATAGCATTTTTCTTTAGCTCTACATTTCATAATGAATATATAAAAACTATTTAAATTACCATTTAAATATTTTTACAATTTTTTCCAACTTTAATACACTTTTTTCCTTTTCCCTATATTTTATCATGTGGAGATCTCTGCCACCATTTAGTAAAATATAGCTAACTTTTCTCTATTATTTGCCATACTTGCCCCAACTGTGACATGCCCCTATGGTAAAGTATAGGGAAAAGTAAAAATGTTTATTAAAAGGAGACTGGACTAAAGTCCACCAGGGTGGCGGACTTTAAGTCCTCTTGCTCCCTGGTAGATAGTTGTCCGTCTTCCAAGTTCTAAATCTGGATCTAAGTCCAAAGATAAGCACTTTGGGGCATATTCTCAAGGAGCTATTGGCGAGTTAAAGGCACTTCATCGCAGCCAAAGTCGCAAAAAAAGTTTTCATCCCGTTCACAAGCTGGTGATAACAGCCCGTAGCTCCAGTTTACCCGCAATAGCAGCCGCAAAAAACATCGCCAAAGATGACCCCGGCAACTATCGCTAATGAGATGTAGAGTAGGCGTACCTGTGCAAAAAGCGACAACAAAACCACTCCTCCGCATTCTCAATGACCAGCCAGATCGGCGATACAACCACAAAACATGCAATAAGGCACATTAGCAGCAGGAAATTAACACCTGCTTTGAGCTGGTGCAAAGCCGGAAGCCAGCCTGCACCAAAAAAGAGAGCCCAGCCCACAGCCACAACTGAAGAACAACAGATGCCATGGAGATACTGATCATGCAGCTAGGAGCCCCAACAGGCCCACAACACCCACTGCTGTCGCCAACTACCCAGGCAGTGTGCATGATTCCTTCATATTCCTACAGTCCATAATCAACCGGCGCTTCCAGGATGGCACCTTGGGAATAGCACTGCTCATTGGTAAGTACCAAATGAACACACCTCACATCTCATCTCACATACAACATGCCAAACAACATGCCCGCCTACCAGACATGACAGCACAACTTACTGTGGGAACCTGGGCAAGCCATCAACAGCATGGCACCTCTGCCACACAATAGCAGATTTTGGGGAGAGGTGGGAACCAGACAAGTGCGAAGGGGGAAAGTGGCTGATGAAAGAGAATGTACACAATGCCAAGTGTGGCGTGGATGTGCTGGACAGACTGCAGTATGCAGACCATCACATATCCATGTCAACACACACTGGTGTTTGGAGTGTAGAGGACAGTGGATGCAACCATGTCACCCCAGCCAGTGGGGAAGATTGCAGAAATGTAGCTTGTTACGTCCCCTCCTGTAGGCGTGTGTGGAGTGGGCTGGCCCGGCGAATGCCAGAGCAGCGTAGGGGTGTGAATAAAAAGCATGTAGCTTTGGGGGTGGTTCTCTTCCGGAATGCCCAACGTCTCTGCCTGGGTGGCACCCCTCACCCCATCATGAGGCAGTCGCCGTGAGCGGCGTTGCCTGCCATCCAGTGCACCTGCTGCACCCTGGGCCGCTGGTCCCTGAACCCGTCTTGCCCGCCCCTGCGCACCGAGGCCTCAATGCCCAACTACCAACACCGGAGAGGGCTCTCCACATGCCCGAGGTCCATGACCTTGGCAGCCTCCTTGGACCATCATGGCCTCCGCAACATAGGCTTGCAAAACTCAGTTCTCATTGACATACTCCTCCGATATACACAGCGGACAAGTAGAATACACATTTAGAATGGAGTCTTGATTACACCATGGCAGAGAACATTTTTTAAAAGCTGAGGTTATTTCACTATACTCCGTTCAATGTGGTGCCACCAAGGCTGTGCATAGGACTCTAACCAAACGTGTCTGTGGGCACTTGCTGACTGTGGCCCTCGGCCTACACTGCGGTCCTGCAGGCCTCACACCAATCCAATGCAGTCCGTCACCGGCAGGACACAGCATCGTCGCTGGCTAAACACACTCTCAGCTCAGGTGCCACTACCTATGTCACCCACAACTCTAATACAAATGCCATTCTAACGTTGTGTGTTTTGGATATCCAGTTGGAGATGGCTGAACAGCGGTTAACCCGGGCTGACCGCAGCCTCCGTCCGAAACTACGGCCAACTAGGTTGAATTTTTGGAACTGAGTCTTGATATCTTCATGGCAGTGTACATGTGACAGTATGCAAGGAGATGAGTAAGGGGAAGACGAGCTTCAGTCTGGAGGAGAAAAGGCTCCCCTTTATGGAGGTTATGGAACACTACCAACAACTGCACTGGTGCCACTGACTCTATGCAGCGCATGCCTACCACACATGGCTGTGGGTCCCTGATGACCGCTGGCTCCGGCATGCAGTGCGGTGGAGTAGGTCACACATTTTGAACTGAGTCTTGCCCTCTACACGGGAGAGTCAATGTCATTGTACCGGCCTCATCACAGACTGCATCCCCTTCCAGCTCTGGTGCCCCTGAGGGTGTGCCCTGAAATTCATGGTCGATCTCTCTTTGTAGGTCTGTGGCGTCTGGGCCCATGGGCTGGAGGTTGTCGTCCTCTACATGTAGCTGATACTGACATGGTGGAAAAGTGGAGTCTGTAGCATTCAACACCGCCATTTGCCTGTTCCTGCTTGCTTCTGCCCTCTGCATCATGCCCTGGAGGGACACCTTCTACTGTCCTCCACGATATTCCCCTCGGACATTGATGAGTACACGCTCAGCTCGCGTGACCCTACCTCAGTGCACCCTAAGTCACCGTCCCATAGCAGTGCGCCTGTGCCGGCCGCTGTGCATCCGGGGCCACAAACTCTGTGCTGCTCAAATCAGGGACCCATGATGTCTGTTCCTTGTACTGCTGTTTGTCTGCTCACTGTTGTGGTTGTTGCCAGCACCACCCAAAACCTGAGGGTTGACTTACACTACCAAAAACCATCCAGCACAGGCATCACTAGAGATGCGACCCTGGCAATAAAAGGGGCCGGGCGCAAATGCCCGTAGCCAGTCCCACAAAGTCACTCAGTGTGTCTGTGTGGTCATTAGGTATGCATGTGGGACTGGGGCCATTCCACATTACCTTGTGATGTGTACAGCGTGTGCAACCATGTCACTGCAAGCAGTGGTGTAGACATGGGACATATAATTGTGTCATATCTTCATGTGTGCATAAACGGGAAGGACAGGCTTACCACAGTACTGCACAGGGGTGTGGCTCCTCCACCCGTGGATCTGGGTGTGGTTCAGCATGGGCCTTGCCAAGGATGTGGCTGATGCTTGTGTCTCTGTTGTAGTGTCTCCGCCACACATCCTGCAATGGACAATGTTGCTATGTGGCATGCCCCTGGTGTGCGTGGTCAGTTGAAGGGGTACATGGGGGAGGGCATGCCCACTCGGGGTCAGGCATCGCACATGCCAACTGTTGTTTGTGTCGCTATTAGCGGAGCATGAGCCAAAGATGTACCCTCAACAGCATGTCGAGTGCAGCCAGGTAGGTGCTCTACATCTGTGTCAGCCCTGTCCTTGCAATGGGCCTACACACACATGGCTGGCCACATTCTGCGCTGCATCATCACTGTGTCGTACTCAGGCTTGTAGACATGCACAGACAGGCATGTCAATGGTGTGCCATAGGGATGCATGTGATGTATTCGTCCTGCGCACACCAGTGAATGTGTTCAGGGGGAGGTGCAGCGGAGAGGTTATAGTACACAGTGATGCAGCTCATGTGCAACACGCAGTACATGGCATTCAGGAATCAGTAGGTCATACTTATCACACACCAATGAACCAGTGAGCAGGGCAACACATCATGTAGTACATAATCGTGACTCATGTCTCTCTTCACTGTCACAGATGACCAAGGATATGCACTCTGCACTTGGATGATGAGAAGTGTGGCTCAGGGAGTGGAGAAGTGTGGCTCAGGGGTTAGAGGCGGCAGACCCGGAAGCTGAGATCGGCCCTGGACCAGGGTTCAATTCCCCGCCCCGACGGAGGTTGTGCTCAATAATTCCACGGACTCGATAATTCTCGCTCCGGTGCCTACTCGACTCACGGGTTCACACTCTGCGACTCTGGGCAATAGCTTGCTTAATCTCCATAACGGCCCCTCGCGGCGGGATGCCTGGCTTTCACCTTGTGGATACCCTGCCGGGGTATCTCACAGGGGAATACCAGGACGGGTTCCCTAAGCAAGCGCATAGATGCCTGCGATGTGGGCGATTTGCGCTATATAAATACATTTACATTTACATTTACCCCTCCGAGACCTGAACACACAGGCCCAAAGGCAGTACAATGTGGCTCAAAAATCATGGAGCGCACATTTGGCATGTTGAAGTCACGTTTCAGGTGCCTGGATGTCACAGGTGGTAAGCTCCTGAACAGCACAGACCTTGTGTGCAAGATGATCGTTGCATGTTGTGTGTTGCACAACATGTATGTACGCAGCAATTCCCCATGGATATGAGTGCCAGATGCACCGGACGATGATGATGAAGATGAGGCAGGGGGACCACACCCCACTGCAGCTGCAGCAGGAATAGCCCGTAGGGACTACATCATTGACAATTTTTTTTCTGGTTGAACTCATATTGTGTGGGTCCTCAGCAGTCATGGCACAGTACGTTGACTGACCAGAAGCACTACATGTGCTAATAAAAGCATTCTGATACACATTCCCTGCGTGCAGGTCACTCATCTGTACAGGCACTTCACTCAGACAAGTGTGGGTGCAAAAGGTTGTGCTGTCAATTGAGGGACTTTTTTATGGATGGTGGGTGTGTCACCTCTGTGCAGTGAGGCTGTTTACAGTATCACATATTCGAACTGCCAGTTCTGTGTGTCACAGTTGTTAAGGTATCCCACTCCTCGACGTTTCACATGTGTCCCGAATCATTCCATTTTGGCTGTCCCATGTGTCCTACAAGTGACAACAGGGATTCTTTTGTGTCCTGATATGTGCTGCCATGATGCAGGGATGCACCCTGTGGATCAATTCCCACGACATGGGGAACATGTACGTAAGGGGTAGTCACTGCCCCTACATTAGTCTGTGCTTTCATTCTTATTTGATTATAGACATGGCACGTCGGTGTGCAGGTGGTGTTGTTTGTCCCTCTGCAATGTGAGGGGGAGATGTGGTTTCACAGTGTGTACCATGTTTGTTTCCGCATTAGGGCAGGTTACATACTGAATGTATGTCGATGTACATTGTGGCTGTTTGTGGGGAATTGCATATTTGATTTTGACAGTGGTCATTTGTTGTGCGTCACAGCTGTGGGGTTGTGCTAGCAGCTGTGGGGTTGTGCTAGCACGTTGTCATTTCACCCTTTATTTAATGTTTGTTATGGTGCTTTTTCCCGCAAGACACGTTAGTTTTGCAGGCCAGTTGCTGGTTTTCGGTGCTTTTAGTGTCATGATTGGCCTCATCGCAAGGTTTTTTGCATTTGCATTTGTATGGCATGGCGTTGATTTTAACGCGGACATTTGATGCCTTATGAATGAATTTGTATTTGTATAGTGCATGGGTACCCTGAGGCCGCCCAGCGGTGTGGAGTGACTCAGATAAATACAGGGCAGAGAATTTAAAGGAAGTCCTTGAAAAGGCAGGTTTTCGGAATACTAACACGTTTGACTCCTTCCGAAGATTTAACGGGAGGGTGTTCCAAAGGTTAGAGGCATTTAAAGAGAAAGAGCGTCCGCCCCATCGTGTTCTTCGTATTTTAGCTGAGGTGACAAGAAAGGAGGACCTAGAGCGGAGATTTCTAGGTGGATGGTAAGGGGTAATGAAGGAATGTGTGTGACCTGACCCCTCCTACAGAAAGCCTTATGAGCCAAGCACATGGCCTTGAATTGTATTCTTGCCACTATAGGGAGTCAATGAAGGCTCCTCAATGCAGGTTTGGCAGATTGCCTGCGAGGAATCTGGAGGAGCACGCAAGCTGTGCAGTTCTGGATCGTCTAGAGCTTATGGATAGTAAATTGAGGGGACCCCAAATAGAATGCATTCATATAATCCAGGCGTGAAAGAATAAGAGCTTGAACCATGATCCTTCTCACCTGAAAGGGAAGAAAAGGGAGGATCTGGTGCAACATCCTCATCAGACAATAGCAGGTAGCTGAGAGTTTGTTGGCCTGGTAGTTAAAACTAAAAGAACTATCCAGCCACCTACCGAGGCTCTTGATCTGGGCTTTTGGATCTGGGGCAAGGCAAAGACAGTCCGGCCAGAGGAGGGCAGAGTTGAAGGAGGGAGAGTTGCTGAGGAGCATAAACTCGGTCTTGTCCTCATTGAGATTGAGGCATGAGAGTTCCATCCACTTGGCGACCGCCTCTAGGCAAGGACCTAGGGAGCTAGATGACCTCTTGGGGTGGTTTAATGCCACCCCAAGCTGAGTGTCAACCCCAATCTCCTTCAAACACCTGAAAAAAGCGATCACTGAGAAAGGACTGGAACCAGGTTAAGGCCGTGCTGATCACTCCAAGATTCTTAAGGCGACAACTCAAGATGTTGTGATTTACAGTGTCGAATGTGGCACTGAGGTCAAGAAGAATGATTGCCGCCATACATCCCTGATCCAGTATCTTCCTCGCATCCTCAGTTACTGACAAAAGGGAAGTCTCCGTCCTTAGCTGAGGTCGAAAGCCTGTTTGGGAGTAGTGAAGAAGATTGTTAGACTCCAAGTACTCTACAAGCGTGGTGTTAACATGTTTCTCAAGCAGATTACTCACCCAGGGAAGGAGAGAGATGGTACAATAGTTAGTTAAGTTGGACTGATCATGGTTAGATTTCTTTAGGAGAGCCTTCACCAGGGCACATTTCCATGTAAGAGGGACCATACCAGAGGAGATGGATAGGTTTAAAATGTCCAGAATAGCAGGCCGAATGGTGTTGGTAACCAGGGGGAGAGGCTGTGGGGGAGCGGGATGAGTGGGAGAGCCTGAGATTACCTTAGACATAATTAGATTAAGTGAATCAGAGAGGGAATTGGCCTGGTGAGAACTGAGATTTTAGGAACAGTTCTACAGTTTAAAAAGCACAAGGATTATTCCAAGAAATTGGGTAGGATGAATACATATTTTGATGAAAAAAAAATTCTAGGTTGTTACAACGAGTAAGTGCCCCCTCTGAGGTTGAAGGTTTCTGGGGCAAGGGTGAAAGAGTTTTAGCAATTCAAAAGATCTCTTGGGATGAATTTGCAGGTAAAATATTATTCTCCTCATAAAAGGTGACTTGGGCAGTTTTGTTTTCTGATTTAGATAATTTGATTGACTCTCTATATTCTGATTTCCTAGATTCTGAGTAGTTCTGCCTCCACCTTATCTCTAACGTTCTATATGATTGTTTTAAATCTCTTAATTTAGGGGAGAGCCAGCGTGCCATCTTTGTTCTACATTTCTTGTGGGTGTATCTCTTGGGGAGGACTGAGTCAAGCGAACTTTTGATCCAATAATTAAAGATATCAATGGCCAGATCAAGGTTGGCGTCATTGGCCGGTCTAGACGGTCTAGTGGCCTCAAGAACAGAGGCCAATTTGTCAGGAGAGAGTCTAGCGGAATTCCGTTCCAGCACCGGCATTGTGAGGGTAGGTCCATGGAATTCCCAAGTTATGGGGGATCAAAAAATAATCTGTCCAAGGAAGTGGAATTAGAGTGCCTACCACCAGCTCTTGCAGGTTACTGAAAACAGGGTCAAAGAGATGACCTTTAATGTGCGTAGATATAAATCATTTCTGGATTAGCTGAAGCCCTAAAAGGTTCAATAATACCTCCTTAGCCGAAAGATCATCAGGATCATCTAGGTGGATGTTAAGATGCCCAATCATGGTAAAATTAGATGGGGATAGGGCCAGGTTAGAAACGGGGGTGGAAAGGCCAGTGAAAAACTGCCCTACGGCCCCAGGGAGACGATAAATTAGTAGGCCAGAGAAGGTGTTTGTCGGAGAGCACTTTATGGAAAAAGCCAGGCTCTCTCAGTGCAATAGAGAGTTTGTAAAAATAATAGCTAGACCCACTCCTCTACCAGTCTTACGAATTAGCCCTAAGAATTGAATAGCCCGGGGGGAGAGATTGAACAAGAACGGGATCCACTTTGCTATGAAGCCAGATCTCGATTAAAAAAAGAACGTCCGGTTTTAGCTCTTCCAATAAATGTGCAAGCTCAGTTGAGTGTCTGGGCAGTGATCTGCAATTCAAAAGGAACATCCTTAAGGGGGAAGGGATAATAACAGAGTCCCCAGTATTATTATGTCTCTGGAAGATGAAGTTACAATAAGAAAAGCAGGAGAGACCATTAGCAATATTCATAGCATGCAAATAATTTACATTGAGAGTTCTAATCCCATGCAGAGTTTGTGGCTATAACAGATGATATTTCCGGAAAAAATGCTAGTATCTGGAGACTATCACATGGTACCGCCATGTTGAGAATGCTTGGTAACACGGCGTAATTTTCCCACGATAGGCTGTGCTGTTGGAAGTTGCGTTAAGTTACTCTTGGGATGGTTATCACACTTTCTTGAGAATATGCCCCTTGACTAGTATGACCTGCTTAGTTTTTACAGCCTTTGCTTGGTCGCTGTCAGTCTGGGATCACTCTTAGGTCACGGTCAACCACAACCTGCTTTTTTTCAGTGCTTCTTTACTTTGTTTTTCTGCCTTCAAATTTTAGAATCGCACGTTCTCCTTAACCTGGTTTAATGATCTTAATGATTTTTTGCTTTTTACTTTTTCCCTTTCTAGACTGGCTTGAAGGTTTTATTGGGCTGTCTCCTTTACATAAAGCATGTTTAAAAATGTTGGTAGTTTGAACGTAACACACAATTCTCTATGGATGTCCTCCCTACTGCAAGAGGCAACCAGAAACTGAAAAGAGATTCTCTCAGAACTGTATTTTGACCTAACCAGATTATACTAATTAAGTAGCTCCAAAATAAATGAACCAATTTGTGACACCGGCCTCATTTTCCACCTAATTTATTTTCTACCCATCCATTAAAATTGAATCCTGCACAATCAACAATGAAACTGCAGCCAAATGTTTATTAACGTACATACACAAGCTCTAGTTTTGCATCTAATTCACAAAACACAGGCAAACTCTCCTTAACACACTATTACAAAGCAGGATTAACTACTGCAATAGTTTACTGGTGGGCCTTCCCCAATACCCTTTTGTAAAACTCAACAAGGTCCTACATTTTAAAACCAGAACTGGTCACAATACCTAGGCAATACCCATCCTCCTCATTCTGTCACCAATGCTGCTGGCTCTCTTCTATAAATGGAGGTAGATACAAGCTTCTGATCATTGTATTCAAGGCAGTGAATGGCATGTCACTATTATTATTATTATTATTATTATTATTATTTAAAAATTTATAGAGCGCGTAGTCACCCTGAGGTATCCCTGCGCTAAAAAATCCCTGCACCAGTGGGGGCGGGGGTAAAAGAGGGGGACAGCAATTTTGGACAGAAGCCATTTTAAACAGAAGCAATTAAAGATAGAAGTGGTTAAAAGTTGTTTTAAGGGAACAAGTGAGTTTTGAGTCGTTTCCTGAATCGTAGCTAGCTTTTGGTATTGTATCCACAATTTGTGATCTACTAACCAGGATGTTGTGCCAGTCCAAGTTCTGGTCCTTTCCCCTACTATTCTCTCTCTATTGGAACACCATACCAGGCATTCATTAACACCCCCCATTCACCAGGAGTTGCAAATTACACTGAAAGGTAATCTACTGCAACTCGAATTAGTACTGTCCCCTGAAACTGATGTAAATATGTGTATTTTATTCCTGTACATTTTATTAGATTCAGAAATTATGCCTCTCAGTGATAACTACACAAAAGAAACAATGGATCAATAACTCAAAATCTGCTTCTTATGATAACCCCTTCATCATGGTGTCCTGGATTTCTTCTCAAGTTGGCTCATTCCTTTGAATTACCGCTTCAGATTCAGAGTCTTTGGGCGAGATGTAGGTAATCCAGATTTACTGATTCTAAAAAAACGGATTTTACTGATTCTGTATTATAGAATCGGTAAACCACAATGGCAAGAACAGGCGGAAACTGAAGAAATTCAGGATGAGGCACATAACCTCGGAGGAGAAGGAGAAGGAGAAGGGGAGATCACTTTAAAAGCAATCTATAATCTACAAACATCCATGTATAAAATCATTATGGCCCATAGGGAGGAAACTAAAGCAGAGGGGCTTCGGACACAGAGAGCTGTTGGTAAGTTGGCTAAAAACTGCACTGAAACGACCACGAGAGTTCAAGAAGTGGAAACCCGAGTTTCAACAGTTGAGGATGAGCTTTCCAGCCAGAAAACCTCAATCAATCAGATGCAAAAAAATGACTTAGATATAGACTGGAAACTCACCGACTTGGAAAATCGGGCACGTCGGATTAACTTGCGTATTTTGGGGATTCTGGAACTTTCTTAGGGAAAAGATGTTCGCCGATATGTTGTTGATCTCTTTGCTGCAACTTTCACAGACCTTAAAGACTGGGACTGGGACAAAGAGATCATAAGGGCTCACCGCTTTCCCTTTACTCAAAGACGAGATGCAGGGAGGGCAGCGACTCAGCCCAGGGCAATTCTTATTTGTCTGCATAATTATCTCCTTCGTGAGAGTTTGTATGATTTAGCTAGACCTACAAAACCTAGGAAAGGACTGGGACACGAATTTTATGTCCATCCTTATTTTTGTCAGACAACTGTCCAGCAACGCTGGAGGCTTAGGCAGTTAATGACACCTATTCAAGCAAAGGGGGGCCAGGTGTTCTTACTAAACCCCGCAAAATTGAAAATTGTCTATAAGGGGAAGACAACTTTTTTTGTATCTGAGATCAAAACTCAGCAGTTTATAGACACAATGTAAGGCTATGTAGGGAAAGATTTATTCCCTTTTTTCTCTTTGGTCTTGATGGGGTATTTTTGTCTAGGGTGTTAATCAGATAAGGCCAGGTTTGGTCAGCACAGACAGGGAGACTACTCCACGCCACCCACCATCAATGAGAACTTTTGTCCTCACGCCTCTGTTGGGAGGGTGTCGCAAGGGTTGGGGGGGTAGGGCGGGTGTGTGGAAGGGGTGGGGAGGGGGGAGGGGGGCTTTTGGGGGCAAGGAAAAACAGCAAATGGTCAATTATTGGCAGCTAAACTTCAAATTGGGCTTGTTTTTGTGTCTTCTCATCTTAATATATTTGATATATTAAGCAACATATCTGAGGTCCGTGATAAATACTTAAATAAATATGATAATGGGTAAAATATCTATATGCTCATGGAACGTGTGTGGGCTAAATGACAAAAAAATAGGTGCAATCGGACAGATGTTGAAAACTATGGCTGTCGACATTCTATGCATTCAAGAAAGTCATTTAGCTTGGAAAAATAAAGGGTGGCTTAAAGATCTTGGGCTAGAGATTGTCAGCTGTTCCCGACAGACCTCTACCATAAGAGGAGTGGCAATATTAAAAAGATTTGGGCTGGGACAGGTTAAAAATAGCAAAGAGGACCCATTGAGCCGCTGGGTTATAGCTGCACTGAAATTAGGTGAAATAACTTTGACTATTTGCTCAATCTACGGGCCAAATGCTGACGATCCCTCTGTTCTACATCAACTAAGTATTGAATTGGCCTTATGGCCACCTTTGTTAATTATGTGTGGAGATTTTACCTTACATATAGATGAGACATTTGACTTATCTAGTGGCAATCCTTATGTTGGCAGAAAGATAAATGTATACAGAGCTGTTAAAGGATTGGTCCAGGAATTTGGGTTGACGGATATAGGATATGCCAGGGCTGGAGGCCTGCCTGGGTACACATTTTTCTCTGCCCCTCACCAGAAGCATTTTAGACTTGACTACTTTTTTGTAGCTACAGCCCTTATTAATATCTCTGCAAATTTATAATATAGGATTCTGCCTAAGGTCATTTCTGACCATAATCCTATTCTTCTTAGTTTTGATTGGAATTTTTCACCAATTTTTAGACCATGGTCTTTTGACCGTAAACTCTTGTATGACTCATCCTATATTGAACATATGAGCAAATGGATCCCTGATTTTTTTGAGAATAATAAAGGGTCTGCCGCGCTTGTAACAATATGGGATGCTTTCAAGTGTGGGGTTCATGGGGAAACCCTGAGCTACTCGCTTAGAAAACAGAGAGAGATTAGAAAAAAGGGGGAAGATGAGATGCATACATTGAGAGATCTTGAAATACAATTAATGTGGGCATGTAATACAGGATTGGATATTGACAGTATTTTAAGAGATTTATTGGTTCACAAGGTTAGAATCCATCAATGCTATGCTAAGAAATTTGCACAACAACTTACTGCGTTTCGAGAGGAAGTTTATGATGTAGGGGAAAACTCCGGGAAACATTTGGCTAAAAGGCTGCGGCAGAAGGCGGTATTTTCCTCTATAGACAAAATAACGGATGAAACAGGGAAAATTGTTAATGAAACATCAGAAATATTGGAAGTGTTTCGTGGATTTTAGTCTAGGCTTTATAAAGAGGATGGGGGTTCGAATCTTGAAGATAGGATATCAAAATTTATGGAATTACCCATCAATGGCACTGCGACAGAGGAGGAAAAGGAGCAATTAGATCTTCCTATATCTTGGGAGGAAATAGAGTCTTCTCTTTTATCCTTAGCGCAGGGGAAGGCAGTAGGGCCCGACTCTATTCCTCTTAAATTCTATAGGGCTTTTCGATTCATTTTAAAGCCCGAATTGGTCTCTCTATTTACAGCAGCACAGCAGGGTATCCCCCTTTATCGTGGCAAGCATCAACAATTACGGTCTTGTAAAAAAGGATAAACCTCCTCTTCTTCCATCTTCCTTTCGTCCTATCTCATTAATAAATGCAGCTAGCAAACTTTTTTCTAAAATATTGGCTTCTCGGCTCTCTGCAGTTATAACTCCATTAGTTTCTAGATTCCAACATGGCTTTATCCCCGCACGTGACACGACTGACCATATTCGGCAAATTATAACTTTCCTAGACTGGGCCCAGGCAACCCTGGAATAATTTTGTTAGATACTGAAAAAACATTCGATAGGGTTGCCTGGGCTTACTTGTGGGATATTTTGGGCAGAAAGGGATTTGGCGAGGGCTTTATAACTGTACCTAAGACTATGTATGTCACCCCCAAAGCACGTATTCGAATAAATTCACAGGTATCCTCTATTTTTTAAATCACCAGGGGTACCCGACAGGGGTGCCCTTGCTCTCCTTTACTTTTTGCACTTTATATTGACCCTTTACTTAATTATCTTAATTTGGAAGAGAGGATTAAACCAGTCTGTCTGGTCAGTGTAAATTATCGGCATTAGCTTACGCTGATGATATTGTTGTCATCACAACTGACGTCCAGAACGTGTTCCCGGCCATTAATGATCTGGCGTCAGAGTTCGACATTTTTTCCGGGTACAAATTAAATCTGTCGAAAACTCAGATCTTATGCGCAGGGCATAATATGCAGACTAATTTCCCGACCGTCTCTGAGGTTACATATCTTGGGATTAAAATCTCGCTACCTGTATCTTACATCCCGGATCTAAATATGAATCCAGTGCTTGCTAAGATTAATTCCACATTGCAACGGCTAGATCATTCACATCTATCATTGCATGGCAGGGACAAAGTTTTAAAAATGTTGATTCTACCAAAGGTCTTATACCTTTTTCGTTCTATACCCCTGGAATTTTCCCCTATTTGTATTAGAAATTTAGAAAGTGCAACATCCAGATTTTTATGGGGGTATAGATGACATCGAAAGGCCCTCAAAAAAATGATTCTTAGCAAAGAGTGTGGAGGATGGAATGTTCCGTATTTTTTGTTTTATTACTTCGCGGCAACTCTGCAATTTATTAGTCCACTGATAATGGCGGAGCGAGTTTGAATACCTGCCTGTAGCTCTCCCTCTATATATGAACTGACTTTAGGAGAAAGAGCAAAATACCATTTTCTTAAGATGACAGAGCACAGTTACTACAAGAAGACGAAATTTAAGGTACTGAAAGCAGCTTTTATGGTGTGGCAAAAAATTCTGAAACATTTGGGGTTAACTAAATTTAATGCATATACACCTTTTGAAGCATCTGGGTTATTACCATCTGCAATTTTTTGTGACTTAGCGGCGATTAGATGGAACTCGAAAGGTGTTTGCTATTTGGGTGACTTGTTTTGTGCAAATCAGTTGGCTTCTTTTCAAGAATTACAGAGCAAATATTCATTAAGTAAAAATGATTTTTTAAAGTTTCTTCAAATCCGCAGCTTTTTTCAAAATCCATTGCTTGTCTCAGTAACTAAAATGAATAAAATTCCCCTTTTGGATCTTTTGCAAAAAAAAACACCAATAATCCTTCTCTACTCTTGTTTGGGGATGACTTAACGGAATGTCAGGGGAGGTGGGCCGGTAAATTGGGGATACCCGACACTAGCGTTTTTGATTCAGTTAAACTTGCCTCCGAATGTTTAATAACTGGGATGATGAAATCTCAACATTTTATGTGTTTACATGATCTTTATTATACCCCTAGCAAAGTTACAAAATGGAGTACTACAACTGGGACAAAATGCAATCGCTGTGGGTTGTACGCTGCAGATGCTGAACATATGTTTTTTGGTTGCCCTAAATTGGGAGAGTTCTTTAAACAAATTGAGAATTTTTTGAGTGCTGTGGTAAAGCTTAATATTAAAGTAACGGCTCAGATGGTTTTAATTGGCTTAGAGGCAGGAGTGTCAAGACCTAAACCTTTAACTTGTTTTCTTTTTATTTGTACGGCAGTAGCTCGAGCATGTATTACTAGGGAATGGATTAATGTAGACCCCCCTTCTTTTTTTAGTTGGAGGGAAAGATTATTATATATGTATAATATTGAATCTGCTATATATAAACTCAAAGGGGTCAAAAAAAGAGCTTTGGGTGAAAAAATTTGGGAGTTTATAACTGAATGGATTTAGACATTGTTTGATGCTGCTTATAATAGAAGTGACATGCTGATGTGGTTCTTATTTTTCTTTGGCTGTTTTCTGTTTTCTTCTTATCGCTTTATTTATTAACAATAAAATAAAAAAAATAAAAAATAAAAAGAATCAATAACTCAAAATCTGCTTCTTATGATAGCCCCTTCATCATAAGTCCTGGATTTCTTCTCAAGTTGGCGCATTCCTTTGAATTACCGCTTCAGATTCGGAGTCTTTGGGCGAGATGTAGGTAATGCAGATTTACTGATTCTAAAATACCCAATTTTACTGATTCTGTATTATAGAATCGGTAAATGGGATGTAGGTATTAATTCGGTAAGTATTACCGAATCTGTAAGATTCGGTAATACTTACTTAATCATTCCTATGGGCCTGGAGGCCCATAGGAATGAATGCGAATTACCGAATCGGTAAATACCGATTCGGTAAAAGGGGGAACACATTGAAGGGTGGCAGGGTGTCACTTTGACACTCTGTTGCACCCCTGAATAGTGTATGGGTGCACATGTGGCACACATACATGCCCTAAGGGTACTTATGTCTGCTACATGGCACTATAATAATTTGCAAAAAATTGCTTCTTTTGGGGTTTTCGATATTTCCCACCAAATTGTAGTTGGTGGTAGTTGGTGGTAAATAACGACTCTTAAAATGGGAAAAACTTTCATTTGAGTGCTCCCTACATTATGGATTTGGTAAATTACCGAATCGGTATTTAAGAATTCGGTAATTTACCGATTCCTTAAATTACCGATTCGGTAAATTACCGAATCCTAACATTAGGCCCCTACATCTGAAAAGCCTAATTTTGGTCCATAACGTCCGAAATTCAATAATTTCGGCCATTACCGACCGGTATAGGGTGACCTACATCTGGCCCTTTGTGCTTTATTTCCTAGCACTTATTTCCTGTATTTTCACTACTTCTGCAGGTTTAACATCTTTAGACTGCCTTCATAGATGTTTCTTCACTCTGCATCAATTCAATTTGTTCAAAGAAATGTTTGAGACCTGGGTTCTTTTCAAAACAGACTTGCTTCTAAACTAAGGTTGGGCGTAGTTCGCGAAGTAGCGCTACGCGAAGCTACGCGAAGCTACGCGAAGTGCACTTCGCACCACACAAACTTCACGTAGCACTACGCAAGCTGCGTAGTAGCATGTTCACACTGTGCCAGAAGTGTTTTCAATGATTGCACAGTGCGGACAAGCATCCGGCACTGTGCAATCATTGAAAATGGCATCTTGCACAGTGCGAGCTGTAGTTTTCTGATGCTCGAGTAGATTATTATTCACGCTGCAGCTTTCTCAACGCGAACTGGTAGTTTCTCATTGAGAGCGCAACCACTCACAATGAGAAACCTTACCTCCCTGCGTTGAGAATCTTGCCGGGATGTCATTTTGCTTGCTCGCGGTCGCGAACATGGCGTTCAGGACCGCGAACAAGCAAAAAATGAGCACTGCACTACGCTACGCTGCACTACGCGTGTTCGCACTGTGCTACGTGCAGCTCGCGTAGTGCGAAGTTGCGCAAACTTCGCAAACTCTGCAAGCGTAGCGTAGTGCTTCGCCCAGGCCTATTCTAAACTGTGATTCGTGAATCCTGTCATAAGAGTAGTCAATCAATCCTCAATGATTGTCTTTCAGTGTTAGTTCTCAACACATCCAGTTTTACTTTTATCAATCAAAATGTTCTGACAAATTCTATCTTGTCTTTTCTTATTTACTCCACATTGACTTGGGATGAGATTTCTGCAACTTTGTTAGACTTCCAGAACAGCAACAGGAGTCAAAGTTCCAGGAGGATCTAGAGAACTAAGGGGCATATTAGCAAGGAATAGCGATATTTATCGCAAAATGTGCTTACCGCATTTTTTTAATCGCTTTGCCTGCCTTGCTTATAAGCGATAGCTGTGTTAGCGACTGCTTTGAGTACGCCCACTTTACATGTCATTAGCAATAATCATCGCTGACAGGGAAAGCAGGCCCCAAACCGGCCGCTATTGCCTAAAAGCTGTCGCTAACTGCTGTTAGCGACAGCTTGCTGATAGGGCAATAAAAATATTGCCGCTTTAACTGCCAAAAACGCTGCTAAAGCGGCGATATGGCCCTTGCTAATATGCCCCTAGATTCCTAATTTGATAGACACTGAACTTAGGCATTTGGCAGTTCAGCATAGTTTAAAATACTACTGTGTCCAAGAAGGCCAGTGCATCACCTGAGACCTTGTTTAATCACAACAAGATCTCAGGAGGAGCAGGAAAAAAGCAGTGACTATGAGCTAGAATATGTCAAGCAGGTCACCGAATATGTCAAGCAGGTTACCAATGAAATTACTGAACAAGGTACATTAGGGGCAGGCCATGAAGGGGGAAAGGCCTCTGGGAACAACTAGGAAAGGGTGGGGAATCAAAGTGATGCCAGAGTGGACAATTGAGGGGAAACCTATGAGGACAGAGATTAGAGGAGCAAAGTAAGGGGCACAGATGAAACATACAGTGACAATCATCGATTTTTTTCATTTTTACAAAAGCATTCTAATTAAATAGTAGTAGGGCCATTTCTTTTTGAGAATAGTTCATAAGAAAATACATTAAAAAAATGCCTGCCCAGTCTACTGAATTCACTGGGGACAAGCGGGAAAAATTCACTTTAGCAGTTTTTAGTACTTTTAATACTCCAAATATTTAAGAGTTCTGATCCAATTGCCTTTTTGCAATCTATATGTGCACGCTAGACAGTAAAAAGGATTCTTGTTTTCGGGAATTAAGGCACCTCTCAGGCTGTTTTCAGCGCTGGGACTGGTTGATATGGATGCCATCTTGGTCAACAGTCTAGTCTTCGTCCCAGGTTTGGTATATAATGTGCCTGGGAAAACGCTGCAGTTGCGTCCTGCCTGTGCCCATCTGAGGCAGGACTGCACCATGGAATAGGAAAATGCGCCCCAAAGTTACTCTAGGGAACTGTTGCTGCAACTTAATGGGGGCAGGCTTACGCTATGCAATGTTCTTCATCCTGGACAGGGTGACATGCAATGATTGCAAGTGGGCCTGCCAGTTGAAACATAGCCTTCTACAAAGCAAGACAGAGTTTACTAACCCGTAGTTCGTGTAGTCGCGCTACACGAAGATGTTATTGCACTACGCCAGCTATGTGTAGCTTCGCAAGCGTGCATAGTTGTTTGGCGCGCCCGTTCTAGATGTGTTTTTCTTGTTCAGGAGCGTGCTGTGCATGTTCAGGCCTCTGTTTGCGTGCTCGGGGATAGTATCTCGCGAACTTACCCATGCGGTCGCCTATGGGCGTGGCCATCTCGTTTTTCAATTTTTCCCCCCTGCTTGCGATGCCTTATTTCCTGTTCCGGGTCGCGTATAGCGTGTTCGCGATGAGCATGTCATGTTCGTGAACACGATTTACTTGTTCGCGACGATTAGTGTGTGCTCGCAGGAAATATTGCGCAAACTTACACATGCGGTCGCGATGTGCACGGCCATCTTGTTTTTCACTCTATGCTATATTTCTGGGCCTAGTTTTCTATCTTCCTTCAATCCTTGCAATCCTTAGTTTTTTACACTGTTTATCTGACTTTTTTTTATTTATCATCTATCTCTCTCTGTCCCTAAGTTTATATTTTGCATTTTATTTCTACTTTTGCTGTGTTTCTTTTTACTTTTTGACTGTTTTCTATTACTTCTTTCTTTAAGGACCTACCTCTTCCCCCTAACTTTATTTTTTCCTTTTAACGTTTCTTTTCCGCCTCCTACACACCCAGAACCATGGGCAAGGGTAGTAGCAGCAGTAGCGGCGGCTCCAAGGGTAAAGTGTCTGCGCCCAAGAGCCGCCTGCCTAGCAACAGAATGTGCCCTGCGCCAAAGAGTACACGTGTGAACAGTGCAAAAATGGACAAGATCGGGAGGGAAAGAGTACAGGATCTGCAATGTAGTGGCTTTTGGATTGGAGTTATAGGCTAAGGGGAAAGAGGTTCCTCCATTGGGGCAGTGTCGGTGGGAGACAGATATCACCCCTGTATTCGTTCCAGGCCCCCCAGATCTTAAGCCACTTCTTAGGTTTGCCCCGGGCCACGTACACTGTTTTCTCACAAACCATACACCAGTCCATATTGGTCTTCCACAATTCCACAGAGGGAGGCGACGTAGCGCCCCACTTCTGAGAGATATCACGCTTTGCCACCATGTTTCCCAAAGTGACCCATTGGGTTTGCGCATTGTTGTAGTCCGTGGGTCCCCACACATTCAGTAAGCAGCGCCAGGCCTCAGCCGGCAAGTCGACTCCAGTCACCTCACACATCACAGCGTGGACACGCCTCCAGTAGGAAGCAACCGCGTGACACTCCCAAATAATGTGCATGAAGGTGGCCAATGCACCACAACCACGCCTACAAAGTCCGTCCACCGAATGGCCCATGACCGGGGGCCGGTCACATACACTCTATGCAAGATTTTCAGCTGGACCTGTGAATAATTTTTTGATGAAGAACAAGATTACTTCTGCTTACATTGCAAGTAAATTACGTTTAAAATGCTTCTGTGTTTATAGGACAGAGGTGCTTGTTGCTACTTTTACTTGTCTGCAACTTTACGCTAGCTTGGGCTGATTAATGTAAGAGTTAACTTTACAGAACTGAAGTTAGGTAATGCTATTGCTAGAGAGACTCTAGTCCTTCCATTGTCCTTCTGTGAAATAGTGGATGGATGGATACTAGGTTTAGTTAGTATTAGTTCATAATTTTTTTACGGTCTGCATGGTGCCTCCTCTGTCACTGAGTGCTGCTTACCCCAGTCCTCCGTAGAACCTTTTGTAGTTTGTTTAGTGAGTGGTAGGCTTAGCATTGTCAGTCAGTAGCAGAATCAATTAACCAAGTTACGCAACCAACCAGCAATTTGGTGTATGCACAAATGTATGCATGTGTTGTGTCCTCCATCTTATCTATGCATTTTTGAAGGCAAAACACATGGAAATGCAGACTCACTGAACAATTGGCCTGTCTGGAATAGGTGGTCTAGGTCAGGTGGTACTTAGGCTTCATTAGTATTCTGGAATCATAATGATTATGGAACATTGGATTAGTGTTCATAAATAAGTAGACAGTCCGTGAATACTGCAAGACAGTAGTCAATCTGATTAGGAAGATCAATTTTATTGCAAATGTTGTTTCCTAAAATGTTTTTGTGTGTTTTTTAAAAGTATTTATTTGTTTCATTAGTGTTTGTCTCTTTCTTTATTAAATCTTACATGATCAGCACCACCCAGGGGCAAGAAGACGGGGTGCGAGTCGGCGGGACAACCACCAGAGGACAGCTCCTCTACTGAGGGCCATGTTGGTGACCCCAGTAAGTCCTCCAGTGGTTAATATTAACAATTATATTTCCCTAACTTTTACTCCACCTTATTTTTTCTGATCTGTTAATTATGGCTTCACTTCCTAATTCTATTTTTTACAAAAACTTCTTTGACCTTGACTATCTCTTTCCAAATTCTGGTTATCCTTGCCTCTAAGTTCCTTCAAACTTCCTCTGCTGTGACTCTCTGTACTACTACTAAGAGTCTGTCTGTAGCTAAGCTTGCACAGATGGCCACTCTTTATTTAAGGTTTTCTTTTGAATAAAACTCAGATTGCCCAATACCTCTAGCCACTGGACCCTGTCCTTTGGGTTATCCTCTTTAATCTTGAGGCTTTGACAATTCCCACCAACAAAATGCCCAACCAGATATTTGACTAGTATTTATGTTAGGATTGTACATACTACTACTGTTGTGGGGATTCTGCACAGCCACATACAGAACTATGCACAAGAAAATAGGATGTTGGTGATGGGAGGTTGGACCTTATTCACACCTCAGTCTGAAGAACCCACAATCCCCAGACCAAATAGCTATAGTGTCTCATTAGGTCCCGAACCCCCACACGAAGATATTCAATGATTACACAACCCAGAACATAACACCCTTTTGCTTACTCACTCGTGTAAGTCCACTCCACCAAACTAAATACCACAGTCTATGTGTAAGTTCAAAAGGTTTATTTATTTTCAAATAACAAGCTCTGTTCGTTGTTCTATGAAATTAGTACTACAACCAGCTCCAACAGCAAAATGCTTAATATTAAAACAGTAAACATTTGTTACATGTGCATGATAGAAGACAAAAGATCTGTGTGAATTCTG
Source organism: Lissotriton vulgaris (assembly GCF_964263255.1). Lineage (NCBI taxonomy): Eukaryota > Metazoa > Chordata > Amphibia > Caudata > Salamandridae > Lissotriton > Lissotriton vulgaris. Next base: position 1,629,104,981 of record NC_141689.1, on the reverse strand, counting down.
GGAGACCCCTCACCGTAGAACGTAGAAATACTGGTTACATGCGTCATGAGCTCTGTAAATCTCTGGTTTAGGGAATCTTCCACCTATTATGAGATAAATGGTGCGCGTTAGACAGTATAATGCAATTATGCAGCATTTCGCAGTCATGCCAAAAGATGTAACATGTTATGGCTAAGCAATACGGACTAACCGAACTCCATTAAAAAACGTGCTTCTTTTTTACCTCTTCACTTGTACGCAACAGTCATATGGCCTCAAAGGCGTCTTACTGCACAACAAGCTGCGAGGTAACAGGCACAAAAACCTAAGTTCAACCATCTAATACAGACCCTGTGTAATTTACGAAGTAATTACAACAGTCCAGCCTGTCTAGTATCCAGCGACTATAACACAAATCTTTTTCAAGAACTCCCAGAAGAATATGTGGCCCGTGGCCAGACATTCTCGAACAAACAAAACCCATCAACACCAAATTGGTGAATACATGGTGCTTCAATTGAGTGCCCCGGGCTACACAATCTTGAATGGTTGTTTCTCTAAGGGTAACCCACCGAAGTGGACAAGGTCAAAAGGTCATGTTCCTTCCTTCCTAGACTACACCGTTTGTAACAAGGAAATCCTCCCCCTGATTGAGAATTACACCATAGCTGCTCGAGGTGACAGCGATCACCATCCTCAAGTGATCACTATATCATCTAACTTAGCACATCATGCTGTGATAAGTCAAACCTCAGGAGGAGACTATACCAAAAACTTCAAAAGGTTGAAATGGTCAGATCCAATCTTACCAACAATAATGAGTAAATGCAGAGTCTTGCAAGACCAAAGGAGCACCAACGAATCATTGCCAGTTACGGCATGGGACTGCTTTTCTTGGGAACTGCTTAAAAACTTTTCCCGTACCTCAAGAAATACCAAAAAATGCAATCAAGCAACAATAACAGATGAAATCAAGAAATTAAAATTAATATGTAATAGTATGTCAAGAAAAGTCTGCATGCACCCAGGGGAAAATCATAAATTCAATAAATACAAGGTTGCCCAGAAAGCACTTCGACAAGCAATATTTCATGAAAAAAATAAAAGCTCCAAGCAGTTTTGGTTAAAACTGATACCTGCAAATAGAAGTCACAACCCAAAAGCTTTCTGGTCACTTGTCAACTCCAAAATACACACGCAAGGAGGACAAGTAGCACTAATATCTCTGAAGCAGAATTGGTATTTTATCTAACAACTCATTTTGAGGAACAAGAGAAAGAAGCCGGTCCACCTGTCAATCCTTCGGTAATGGCCCAACAACTCAATTGCTGCCAAACACTGGGCACATTGGATGTATGCTCATCAAAGAAAAAAGTTGAATTGAACACTAGGACGCCACTGTCAACTAATACTGAATCCCCGCTCCAGTGTCAGTACCACCCCAACATGCATTTACAAACTTGGGAATTACCACAGATGAAACAGTTCAAACCATAACTGAGGGTCGATCAGACAGAGCCCCAGGGCCGAATAGCCTACCACAGGCGTTGTTTAAACAAGACACAGAATTCTGGGCCCATCAATTGGCACCCCTCTTTTCCTACTGCTGGGCTAACTCGGAATTACCAGAATCATGGTGTGGTGCCATCATACATCCAATCTATAAAGGAGGGAAGAGATCAGACCCGAAAAACTATAGGATGATCACTCTACTGGATGTAGAATCAAAATACTAAGCCAAACTGCTCCTTTATGATCTGGCTTCCTGGGCAACAAAAAATCCTCTAATACCTTATAACCAGACAGGATTTGTGCAAAGATCAGGCACCATAACAAACTTGCCCGCAATATTTGTCCTGTTGGACAAAGCGGCTTCCTCAGGATTGTTTATGCATGGCTGTTTTGAGGATATTAAGGCCGCCTTTGACAGCATGCCTCAAAGCCTAATATGGCTCAAATTGCAGAAATGGGGAATTCCACCAATGCTTCTACGAGCTATAATTGCACTACATACCAACACTTGGATCCGCATAAAACTTGGGGAGGGATCACATACCTCAAGGAAAATACAAACATCACGTGGAGTGAAACAAGGCTGTGTGTTAGCTCTCCTTCTTTCCAACCTCTTCATCTCGGATTTGTCAGAGTCACTCGACGAAGTTAATTCTCTTCCACCAAAACTTGCGGGCTAAGAGTTAGTAAACTATTTTATGCGGATGATTTAGTACTGCTAAGTTACACCAGGGTTGGCTTGCAGAGACTCCTTGATCAATTGTCCATTTACACCATCGGAAACAAACTAGAATTGAACCTAACAAAGAAAAGGTCAATCACCTTCAGGTCAAGGACATACAGAGGCGGCGGTTGGTTATACCACGATAAAAGTGTAGATAAAGCCATCTCTTACAAGTACCTGGGGGTTCACATGGACAGAAGGGCCTCTTTCTCAAAACACAGAGATGAGGTAGAAGTCAAAGCTCTGACAATCCAGGTGGCTTTTAAGACCCTCGCCAGACAACTTTCCGGGCCATGCCTGACCCCGCTCATAACTCATGAAGGCAAAAATTATCAACTTTCTCACCTATAGCCAGGAGATCATGCAAGGCAAGGACAACAGTCTTGTGAATAAAATAACAACAAGAATATTCAAACAAGTGTTGAGCCTTCCGAAATCTTCATCCTCTGCTCAAATGTGTCTTGAGTTTGGCCTTCAAGATCATCAAGCAGTAGGGGCCGGAGCATTCATCAGGCTGTGCAATAAGTTGCGTAGCTCCAGAAAAGGAAGCCTGGAGGCCCTCCTCAGGCAGGAAATCTCAGTCAGGCAACTTGGTAGATCATATTGGCACTACCTACTAGACTCCCTAAAACTCCTGGATTCAGAAGGAATCTGGAACTTGAACCCATCGCAGAAGGCACTCAAAAGGAACGTCCGACTCTGGTCCTTTCATTTGGACAGAGCCCAACTGGCCCAACATAAGCACGCCTGGACAATTGTATCGTGGTTCAAACCAGGGACTATGGCCCCATATCTGTCTTGTACCTACTCTGTGCTGTGGAAAAAAAGATTCTTTGCCCTCAGAATGGGCGAATCGCCATTCCTGTATCACCTGCCAAGCTGGCAACGCGTAAATATCAATGTAATGTGCAGTGGGTGTGGGAGTAGCAAGGAATCGATTGAGCATGTGGCATGTCTTTGCCCCGCACTACTCGATGACCGAAAGATCATGTTAAAGAGCGAATGGAATAATCTCTGCATTCGCACATCATCTAGGCCTGGGTGTCAAATTCCGTTCCCTTAGCGGAATTTGCGGAAATTGGGTAATTTCGCGTTCCGCGTAGAATGAAAAATTGCCCAAATTTCTGCGTTCCGCAACTTCGCGAAATTTTTTGCTTGTTCGCATTCTCGAAATGCGTGTTAGCGAGATATTTTCCCTCGAGCACGCAAACAGCAATTGCGAACAGTAAAGAAGCATCCCGAACAAACAATTCCGCGTGTTCGCCGAATTTCTGAGTGTTCATGGAGAATTTTTACAGTTTCACGGAGATTTGCGGATCTCGATTACGCAAATTCCACCCACCCCAAAGCCATCCTTGCATCAATGAATCAGGAGAAACCAATGCTCAATATCTGGTTCACCAAGTTCATGAAAAGAGCAGCAAGAAGATTCATAATCAGAGAGAGCCAGCAGGTAAACAACGGTCAACAATAAAAGGGAGGACCAACCCCTCTGTTCCATCAAATTGCAGTTGACCGTGGCCTCTTTCTTTACACAGACGATCTCTCGGCCTCTTGTGTGTCCCAGATCCATTAAACCATCATTTGTATGGTCTCCACCATATTAATGGACACGCACCCCCAGTAGTATCAACCATTTTTTCTTAATGACTATGGTTTTGTTCTGTGACCTTACCAGATGTTAAACCTCAAGGGACAACAACGGCCCCCAACTGTTTTTCTAAGTACTCATTATGAAGTTGTACAACTTAGACAAAGTTAATTTTTTTTCTAACAAAAATCGATTGCTAGGTCCTTTTTAATTATTTAGAGATGAACTTTATTTATTAATTCACTGTGATGATAGAAACGGACTAAAACGGACATTCATAGGAAGATTTTTTTAAAGGAAAATAATAATTTTTGGAGCATAGACACATGTTTTTTTGTACCATGTGTAAAATCTTTAGTAATACTGATACATTTTTTTATCATCACTGGTGCATATTTACCATTGTAATGATTTTTATTGATCAAACAATAAAGTTCTTCTTGAGTCGACATGAATCTGAAATGGTTACATGGCTCAGGCTAACTTTCCAAACAGTAGAGTAGGACTAGAGGTGACCCTAGGGACCATAACACTTCTAATGTCTGTTTACCGACTCTACTCGAGTCTAGTACCCGATTTGGACTAGTGATGATGTATGTTGTACATGTTGTAAAATTAACTTTTTTTTCAATCTTCCTAGTGAAAACAAATAAAATAGGGCGAGGTGTACAGGCATCTAAAACTTTGTACATTTTTTTCTAGGTGTACTACCAGTACCAACCACCAATGCCGGCGGGGCAAGCAGCGATGGCGATGCTGCCATTCCGGAGGTTGCAGGCGAAGATGCAGCACCTGTAGAAGCTACAGGGGGGGCCAGCAGCAGTGGCGGGCGGTGGTAAGTTATATTCATTACTTATTGGCATTACTGCTAGCTGGAAGGGTCACTTCACTCACTGTACTGTGATACCTATTAAGTATGAAGTTGTAGTGAACATTATACAACGGTTGAAGAAGACACTCTTTACTTAGCATTAGCAATGCATTAGCAATAGCATTACCAGCGTGAGTTGATTAACAAATGGCCTCTTCTATCTGACTCCAACTCAACTGTGAAAGTTTTATGGAGAAGACTAAAAGTCAGATCAGATGACCTTGATTGATTTGTTGAGCAAAAAGGGAAAGAAGGGTTGAAGGAGGAAGGACGGGCGAGATGTGATATGACTGGCAGAGAAGGATATGTTGGAAGCATGCATAGGTGGCTGATAGGAATCAGATCAGATGCATGGGTTGTTGAAGGATGTAAATGTAAATGTACAGGAATTTATATAGCGCAAATCACCGAGCGGTTTCTAAGCGCTTGCTTATGGAACCCGTCCTGGTATTCCCCTGTGAGATAACCCCGGCAGGGTATCCGCAAGGTGAAAGCCAGGCATCCCGCAGCGAGGGGCCGTTGTGGAGATTACGCAAGCTATTGCCCAGAGTCGCAGAGTGTGAACCCGTGAATCGAGTAGGTACCGGAGCGGGAATTGTCGAGTCCATGGACATTTTTAGGACTCAAGACCCCGCCGAGCCGGGAATTGAACTCTGGTCCCGGGCTGACCTCTGCTTCCAAGTCTGCCTCCTCTAACCAGTGAGCCACACTTCTCCACTTCTTTCACCTTCCACCCCAGGATGGGTGGAAGGTGAAAGAAGATGCCTGCCTGGGTGGGCAACACAGTATGGGTGGATACTAGATATCAAGAATCATCAGCCTGGTTTATGGGTCAAACTCAAAGCCAAGGCACGCAAGGAAGGAGCGGATGCATGGATGGTTGTTGGTGAAACCAACTAAGGTTTGTTAAGAGATATATAAAAAAGAATGATAGACATTTACTTTCAATGGATGGATGCCTGGATGTATTCAATCATTATAGACAGCATAGGTGGAGACTGTCACTGAATATAGAGTTTTACTTTGAAGAGAATGTAAAAGAAACTGCACCAGAGTAGCAGAGCAGAGGGGAATATATGAGTAGTATTTCGGAATACAGTTGACTCAGTAGTTTGCAAGCACATCATATATATATTATTATCAAGCGCCTTCCTCTGACTCCGAGGACCACTCCATACCTATGTTAATTTATTTTCCTTTGGGTCAGCCAGCCTGCAAAGGGTGGCCTATCTGTTGGTTACACAAACAATGAACAAAGTACCTTATGCAATAGCGGTCGGTGGTGGGAGTGCTGGCAGGCGGTGACGTCGGGAGGGGGAAGGGCAGGGTGGGGGTAGTAAACTATGAATTATGATGCAGTGCGCGCAACTAAATTTGTTTTATTTATTTATATGTTTACTTACCAGTAATTGACCGCAATCCATAGTTTACTACCACCCACCCTGCCCCTCCCCCTTCCCATGTCACCACTCACGAGCACTCCCAGCACTGACCGCTACTGACCTTATATCGTTCCATATATAAGTAATGATCATTGGATCAGATATATAATAATAATAATCTGCCTTTTTGTAGTAGCCAGGGCATAGTGAAAGTGAAATTGAGCAATTGCCATTCATGTAACAGTGAGAGTATAGCCAGTGCTAACCGTAATAGAAAAATTTGAGCTTCCCCACCTGCAGACAGTAGTAAATAAAAGTAACGGGAGTCTGCGTCATGACTCTTATGTTTTTCTTGGGTGCAAGCTTAGCTGACTGAGCTGGCATGCCGGCTACAACTAGGTTATGTAATTTAGCTAAACTAGAGATAAGAAAAAGACTGCTGTTCTGTGTACTGGAGTTCATACTAGTGCTAGTATAATACCTGAAAAACTCAAACAAATGTTAGAGGCCGAGGAAGTGGGAGGATAGATACTTACCACAAATGTTATGTACTGCCCTTGCTAGTGCTACTGTGCCACTACGTGTTGAATTAATTTTGTGTTACTGTTTTGCCAAGAATATTGGTTACAATTATTTTTCTTTCTTGATCTAGATCCTCCTCCACATGAAAAACCCACGCTGAAGGAGTTGGCAGCCAGGGCCCGGCGCCCGAAACTGGAGGCCATCTGCCAAAAGTAACCTCGGTTTAAGGATCAGGCAGAGGAGGAGGAGGAGGAGGCAGCAGCAGCTGCAGCCTTTTCCAATGCCCCGGGCCCCAGCCAGGCCCTGCCTCCAATGGTACGGCACCAAGGTAAGGCAGCCACCCACCGCTGCCCATTTGCAAGCACTGCTTCTCCCCCAACCTAGATGCAAGTGCAAATGCAGGCAATTTCGCTGCAAGATTCTCCTCCGGGTGGCACAGCTAGAGGAGAAGCTAGAGGAGCGAGTTAAGATCATGGTGGACAAACACCTCAAAGCCCACCAAATGTAGATGGACCCTGTTGCATTGCCCCTTTTTTATTACTTTTGTTGGTGGGTTGGAATTGGGTGTTGGGGTTTATTATGGACAATGTTTGGACTTTTTACGTTTTGGACATTGGCTGGTGTTAGGGAGAGGGGTGGGTCAGGTGTGGGATAGTTTATTTTTGTTAGGGTAATAAATTATATTTATTTATTCTTATCACATACAATGTTTTTTTTTTTGGGGTTCAAATCTGCTTTATTGGAGTAAACAGAGTATGGTACACAGCTTGGGTCGCCTACAACACGGAGGCCGGCAGCAGGAGAAGATGAACAATACACAGCCTAGAAGCTGGCATCCCGGGGGCCCGGCGGCACATTACAGACATATATGACGCTGGTTTCGCATCCGGTGATCTAGGACAAGTAAGGATGAGCAGCAGTCGAACAGATTTTTTTGAGTGAGAGAAGATTCACTCTTTTTTTTTGTAGTTTGTAGAACAGGAACCAAAACATCCCAACGAGGTAACAACAAAGAGGCAGTGCATGACCATGTAGTAGTGATGAGTGATAGTGGTGTACTGTGGCAGTCCGGGCAGGTAGGGTTGTGTGGGGGAATTAGTGTCCAGAACTTCCATCCCAGTGCTGTAGAAGTCAGTAGAGTCCCAACTTAGGAAAGCGCAGGGTGTCCCGGGATGTCGCCCGCCAGAGGTGTGAAATCGTGTCGTGATTGCGAGAGAGGGTGTACATGCTCAGAGAGGAGGAGGAGGCAGGTCGATCGGGGCAGGGCAGCCCACATCACCAGGGAGTCCGTGGGGGTAGGAGGGCATATATAGAGAGGGAGGGCTGAAAGCCACATCAGGAGCTATAGGTTAGGTTCTGGGAGAGAGCTCAGGGTTCTGAGGAGTGACAGGTAAGTCGCCCGATTGCGCGTCATCGTTTGAGCGCCTGAGCAGGTAGTGCACCAGAGGATCCCAAAAATCCCTGGGCCGACACAAGAGAGGTAGTAGCTCAGCAAAGGTGGCATGCTGATCCTGGCAATATGTCAAATCTGTAAGCCAGTCCTTGAACTTGGGCGCCCTTCCCCTGCTCCAACGGCACGCAACACGCCGCTTGGCCAAGAGCAAAACTGTGTCAACGAATTTTCTGCAATCTCTAGGCAATTGCATCGTGTATCCGAGGATGGCTATCAGAGGGTCCGCAGGGATCTCCTCCCCCACCATCTCCGCAATGGCCTCCATCACCTGTTGCCAGTAGCGAGCAATCTGGGGGCAAGCTCATGCCAGGTGAAGAAAATCAGCATGGTCGGTGCGACAACGCTCACAACGATCATTATCAGCCAACCCGAATCTATACTTCCGGACCGGCGTGTAATATATCCTCTGAAGGAATTTGTAATGAATAATTTTCAATCTGCAGCTGGCAGAGATGCGGGAAGTCAGTGTACAGCAGTGTTTCCACTGGTCATCTGAGATTTCGATGGCAAATTCAGCGGACCAGTGTAGCCGGGCAGCGGAGACCTGCTTTGGAGCAGCACCGCGGATCTGGCGGTAGAGCCCAGAGACCAAGTGGGTCCCGTCTTGCGATCCCAAGAGGAAGTGCAGCGGTGGCAGGATCTCAGGCTCATCAGGGTAGTCGGGCAGGATGTCACGCATCCCCGCACGTAGCCGAATATAGTAAAAGAGTTCAAGGGGAGTATGCTCATGCGTTTTAAAAAATAGGTCAGCGGACTTGAAATGATTCTCGTGAAACAGATCACCCCAGCAGGTGACAAGTAGTTTATCACAGAGTTGACGGAATCCCAGTTCTGATAACAAGGAAAGTTGTGGATGGTAGGTGAGCGGTAGTCTGGGGGAGTAGGGCAGCGGGCATAACAGTCGCCTAGCGTTGCGGCGCCATGCATTTAATGTGCAGGAAACCGAGGTATTCGATGTGGTGATGGATGTCTCAGGACAGTGCAGCAGGCCGTTGAGCGGGAGTGGGTGCACAATCCAGTCTTCCACCGCTATATGCGGCATGAAGGGAGTAGGAGCCATCCAGTGGTAGGCAAAATGCGCCTGCGCGCACTGATAGTATGTTTCAAAATCGGGGACATCGAATCCTCCCTGGTCGTAGGGAAGGGTCAGTGTCGACCACTTTAAGCGGGGAGAGTTGCCACCCCAGAAAAGCCTGCGCAGCTCCGTATGGAGTGTCTTGAAGAAAAAAGCACCAGGGTAGTAGGGGATATTAAGAAAAAGATACAGAAAGCGGGGCAATATCACCATTTTTATGAGTGAAGCTCTCCCAGCCATGGAGAGTGGCAGTGTGATCCATCTATCGACGGAGGCAGTCAACTTGGTTATGGCTACTCCATAATTGGATCAGAGCGTCTCGTCCTTATCACGAGAAATACGGATTCCCAAATAACGAAGATCATCGCGGCACCATACCAACGGATAATCAAGAGGGAAGGCGTGCACCGCATCTGTAAGAGGAAAAAATTGCGACTTGGCCCAATTGATGTGAACACCTGACACCCCCCCGAAAAGGATGAACTCCCGAAGCAGGGGATTGAGATGCATTTCAGGATATTTGACGTATAGTGTGATGTCGTCCGCATAGAGGGATACATCAATTTGCCGCTGCAGGCATTGTACCGCTCCCGCTCGGTGTAATTGACGTAAGCGACAGGCGAGCGGTTCGACCGCAATGACAAATAACAGGGGAGAGAGTGGGCATCCCTGACGGGTGCCTCTCGTGAGTGTGATAGGTTGCGACAATATCACATACAATGTTAATGTTTTGTGGGGGGTTACTGTTTTACAAATTTATTTAAGTCACATGGTTTCCTTGCTGCTGCAGGGCAGCAGCCAGTGTTGGATTTAAATAATCTACCAATTTTGTAACACAGAAACAGATAGATGCGGCACTTCTAACTGAGTTATATTTGTCCCACTAGTACTGTCAGTCTCTCCTCCTAGTTCATTATACCTCCCACCAAACTTATCTTACCTGTAATTGATGATGATTAAGTTCGGAACAGCAATGGCTGCATGGTTTCCCAAGAGAATGGAGAACATGCTATGGTTGTGGTGGTAGTAGTAGACACTTGCACTAGCATTTGCAAAAAAAAAAGAGACAGTCACTTGCCTGAGAGAGACTGTGGGAGGAGTTGTAGAACGAATTAAAGTGCAGTACAGAATAAGACTTCCAAACAAACAATATTGCAACTGCTAAAGTCAATTAAAACATAACGGTGGCGGGGACAACCTAGTACATGAAGTTAAGAAGTTGTAATAAACTGTAGTTGTGTCGAGTGAGCGACTTAAAACAATCGTAATTAGTAAACTTTACTGCTGTGTGGTAGGATGTTGAATTTTAGGATTAATCCAATCAACGCCGACAATTAATTATGATGATGTATTAGGTGGGTCCCTTTGGAAAAAAAATTGGCTTGTACATAGCATGGTTGGGCAAGCAGAAGAAGATCCACGCCCCGCCTTGACATTGAATTAGTGTTGTTTTCACCACATGTGCCCCAGCAAGCGTGTGTACATTTAATGTAGTTACATCACACCTCAACATAAATCACACAGCCGGGGGAAGAGGGTTAGGGTTTGATGAATGGATGGGAAGGGGGGTTTGGGGAAAGGTTTGACAAAGAAAAACAGTATGCATGGACACAACGAAAAGTAAAACACAATCTTGGAAGGCGACCACGATCCACTATCTAATAAATCTATAAAGGAAGGAAAATAAAATGCATGCATGAGAAAGATAACTTTATGGTTAATGAGTAGTACCTACTAAGTACTACTACACAATTAGACAGTACAGGGCAGCAGTATTATATGAAATTTGCCTTGCCTGTATGCCCTCTTAGAAATCCAAATTACATGCTGTACCGGTCTTACTTTTAAAGCTAGCAAAGAAAATTAAAAAATAGTTGTAGGGATCAATTAGTAATGATTGAATAGAAAAAAGGACTCAAATTATTTAAAAGACTAATGATGAATGATACTAAAGTTACTGTATGATCCAGGTCCAATTGTGGAGTTGCATCTCATTAGGCATGGGCGGAAAATCCGTTCCGCTCGCGGATTTTGCGGATTTTCGGGAAATCCGCAATCCGCGAGATTTGCGAATTTCCCGCAAAATCCGCAAATCCGCGAGCAGCGGATTTTGCTCGCACTGCTCGCACTGTTCGCGTGAGTTCGCGCCCCGCGAATAAGTGCAAAATTGCAGAAATACGATCTTAGCAAAACTGAAAGTAACTACTTACCAGGTTCAAAAGTTCAGGCTCATCATTAGTAGCCATTTCCTGTAGTGCTTCCTGAGGGGCCCCTCCAGAGTTCAGTTGCCAGTTGAAACTATTATGTGACCCTGCTCTGAACCTCAGAATAGTTACACATATGCCACAAAGGTCCTGAATTACAGCTAAGGGAGACAAGCAGGAGCCAGGCTGGAAGTTAAAATCCATTAATCAGCCCCTAATTCATTATTGTCAGTTGGGGCAGGGCAGGTGTTGTAACTAATTTTGCAACAATGAAAGCACTTAGCAAGTGCAAAAGATCACTAATCAGGGCGCACTAAGGAAGCAGGTGCCAGCTAAAAAAATATTCTGTGACACATTAATCAGCCCCAAATTAATTCAGGTCACTTGAGGCAGGGAAGGTGTGCTTTGCTTTGCCGAAAATAATGTACACTGGACAACCAGAGGGTGTGGTGATGAAACAGAGGGTGGCATGGGTGGGCCAGAGGGTGGCATGAGTAGTCAGAGAGTGGCAGTGGTGACAGAGAGTGGCAGTGATGAAGAAGAGTGTCCCAAACAGGCTGGACACGTAGAAACAACAAGTTCGCAAAACTTGCGACCCGACAGGTAAGTTCGCAAATTGCGAAATTGTAAAAACCCTCGCGAACTGGCAGAAACACGGGCGAACACAAAAAAAAAAAATCCGCAAATTCGCGGGAATTCGCGGATTTTGCGGATTGCGAATCCGCAAATCCGCAAAATTCGCGAACGCGAGATCCGCAAAATTCGCCCATGCTTACATCTCATCATTCATCTTGGTCCTCCCTTCCATGGACACTCTGCACATCATTCTTGTTGCTCCCATTATAATAGCACCTAGTAAAGGCCGGCCTGTAAGTGTACATGGAAAAACAAAAGGGGTATTGAAAAATAAATGAATAAAAAAAGCATCAATTACGGTGGAGTGCAAGAAGACAAGACTCTTGAGCGAGAACACCTTCAGACTGAGGCGGCTTGGATACTTTGGGGGTCATTAGGATGGCGGGTAGACTTTGCCCACCCGCCATCCTCATGGTAATAGGGACCACCGGCCGTAAGGGTGGGGGCCCCGTGGGGGGTATTAGGATATGCCCACCACAGTGGCGGGCACATCCTGCATGTTAAGCATTGTGGCGGGCGGTACTCTCAGCACCGCCCGCCACAATGCTTAAAAAGCACTTTTGCATTTGCATGATCAAAGCGGCTGCTTTGATTATGCAAATGGTACTCCCCGTGTGCACCCCCTACTCTCCTTCACTCTGGGGGCCCGCAGGGGGCCCCAGAGTGAAGTCTGCATGCCTTTCCGTGGCGCATTGCCACCACGGAAAGGCATTGAAAAATGCCCATCATAATATGGCTGGCGGTGTCTGATAGACACTGCCACCATATTATTCCTTTTCCGCCCCGGCCGCAAGGCGACCGGGGCGGAAAAGCGGCAGATGGTCTGTCCGTCCGCCGAGGTCCCCCCCCGCCATACTAATATGGCGGGGGAAATCAAGAGTGGATGTCGGGCGGATTGCCCCCGGCAGGCTGGCGGTGACCATCACCAGTCTGGCGGGGGCAATCCGCCCGACATCATAATGGGCCCCATTGTGTCTACTCTATTTACACAGCATTAAGCTACAACAACAACAGGACAGGAGCCAGCACAGAACAGGCCCACGGCACCGGGCCGTGAGTGACCCAACATCCATTTGCCTTAAATTGTGACATAGCCAGACAAAAAGCATATACAGCAACCTAGCATTTTCCAAATCAAGTGACTAAATCAATGCGCCACTGTCAGTCTTACCACTACACTCGACTCCACCACTACACTGACAGGTAGCATAGGTCTGCTGTGGTTCTTGTTGCATTGTTGTTTTTACCTTTTATGCCAGTTCATGAAACACATTTATTCCATCAATCATCTCCGATCCAACTGACTGACTGCGTGCAGAGATAGTATGCTCATCATCATGGAGGGTTACGTGTACATGTTGTCCAAGACCAACTCAGTCTGTACTGAGTGACTCCGATTAATATCCATCCATATTCCATATTAAAAAAATTCAACTGATATTGCCCTGCACCTGCAGTAGTAGGAGTACAATGTGGTTATTATTAAACAACAAGGAAACATTGACTGTCACTTGAGTCACGTTTTTACTATGTAGATTAACTAGTATAGTTCAACTTCATGCACATTCACTCAGAGTCAGCAAGCACCCAATGCAATGCATGGCATCATTCATTAATCATTACCTGTCTTGCTCTTCTCTTTGGCGGTCAGATCAGATGCCTAGCCTTCCGACAGTGATTACTTTTGATTGCCTGCTCAAGTTCTGACAGTGAAGAGTTGTGGATGCCTCTAGACAGAGGCAGCGGTAGCCTTAGGACAGTGATGAGTTTTGGCTCTGAAACAAAACAGAAGATAGCTATAGTCACATACTTTTCACTTCTTCTGGAGGGACTGTTAAAGGCAACATTTATTGTACTATTCTCTATCTCCATCCAATGTCTGGCTTGATGGAAATGTATTTAGGGCGAGTCAGGAAAATGGAGCAGGACTCTGAGTAGTGGAGTGCACAGACATACATGCAACTCTAATAGGAAAATAAAAATAGAAGACGGTGGTGATGAATTTGTTGTGATTTGATTTGAACCAGAAAATCAGATACACAAACAAAAATAAAGGAAGGAAGAAAGTAACAATTTGAAAGCCTAGTTGCCGAAGCCCCTCCTAATACCATCTCCTCTGCCCGCAATCTCGGCATTAAGTTCGATGACTTATTGTCATTTAAGCAACAAGCCGTGGCCGTGGCTGGGCCTTGCTTCCACATCATCAGAACCCTCAGAAAATTCTTTGACCTCCTCCCATTGCCAGCAAAGAAAACGGTAGCGGTTGCGCTCATAACATCAAGACTGGACTACTGCAACAGCCTGTATGCGGGAGCAAATAAATCTGTGCTCCACAGGCTGCAGATGGTCCAGCATGCACCCGCTCGCCTGGTCCTTGGCTTGCCCAGGAAGTCATCTGCCTCGGCCGCACTCAACGCCCTCCATTGGTCACCAATACACAAGCGTATTCTTTTCAAAATCCTGGTCATCACCTTCAGAGCCTTTCATTCACAAGGGCCCAGGTATCTTTCAAATGGCTTCAGACGCTATCGGCCTGCCCGGAGCCTGAGGTCCTCAAATCAAAACCTACTAGTAACCCCAAAATTCAGGCTTGCCACTAAGGGTGGGAAATCCCTTGCTGTCCTGGGTTCCAGGGCATGGAACAAACTGCCACCACAGCTTCGGCAAATTTCAACAGAAAGCCACTTCAGGAAAGTCCTGAAGACCTGGGTGTTCTCTCGCACTGACGCCGCGTGTAAAGCTTTAGTATAAAGTGGCAAGTGTCAATCGAGCTGCTATCAGTTAACTGAACTGTTCCACCTGGGTTGGTACCAAGCGCCAAGATGCTCCTTGGAGTGGTAGTAGCGCTCTACAAATGTACTTTACATTACATTACATTGTCAGGGAAGAGGAGCTCATCCCCAAACTCTGGTGGATCAGACAGAAGTAGGTCATGTAACCCACTACCTATGTCTTCGAAGTCACTCTCCTCTTCCTGCTGTGATTCACATATTTCGTACTCTGGTGGTATGAAGTGCTGATTCATTTGATCATGGTTAACCTCTCCACGCTTTTGGGCAAGAGACTGGTCCTTTTCACAGTTACAAAGGCACCAGCAGTACTGAAAACACGCTCAGAAGAGACACTTGCGACAGGGTAAGCCAGATACTTTATCGCCGGCCTGCTGAATACTGGCCATTGGCTTCTTTTTCCATACCAATACACCAATGGGCTCTGCTTCATGAAGACCTCTGTTGTGCCATCCAGATAGGCCTGGACCATCCATTCAATGTTCAGGGGTGCTCCGATTTGCTTGTCCTCTTTTGACTTTACATCAACCCTTTCTGTAGAAATCAATCAGTTACCATTTTTTTTTTATGTGGTTGATGATCCTGCTGGTTCTGTTGTTGATGTTATTATTGGTAGTGTTGGTGACTGCTGGGAGTAAAATGCACTGCTCTCAGGCTCTGAAGTAGAACTTGACTCTGGATGCCCTGTAGTACTTGCTCTGTCCTGGGGTGGCGGCAGGCCTCTAATTAAGAGCCGTTTGTTTTCCAAATCAGTGGCTTCCTCAGCTATCAAAGTTTTGTACTTGGCAACATCCACTTCTGAAAAAGAAATTACTGCATTACTGTTCAGAAATAATTTATACTGTGGATCCAAAATTGTGGTAGTAATGTAATGTCGATGTAACATGATGTTACTTTTAATCCTTGTATTTTCAGATAAGCGAACGGCTACGGCGTCCGCCAAATAATATGCGTCTACTTTGTCATCCACACCATCGTACATTTCAGATACCTCTTTCAGCTGTTGCTCTAGCATGTACAACAATGGGATAGCTTGGCCCATAGTACAGTCCTCCCTGCTGACTTCACGTGTGAAGACCTCAAAAGGAAGTAACATCTCTATCAGGCATTTAACTAGGTCCCATTGGCCCATCTCAACTGTCATGGCTTTCACAGTAGGATCCCCTAATCTATCTTCTTGTTATGGCATAAGCATTAAGTGGTATGTACTGCTCAAACAGATGATCAAGCATGTAATAAGTTGAGTTCCAATGTGTTGTCACCTCTTGGATGAGTGCTTTGACTGGCATTTTATGCTCACATTGAATGACCCTCAGTTGCTTCCAGCCTTTAAAAGAATGGTTGAAATGTGTGCATATTCTTTTGCAGGTGGTCAGTAAGTTGCTGACTTTGTTTTCATGTTTCAGAAAGTCTTGAACAACAATGTTAATGCAGTGTGCGAAACACGGGACCCTGAAATAGCCACCATCTTTCATGGCCTTAACTACATTACTGCCATTGTCCGTGGCAACAAAACCAATGTTAAGCCCTCTTGGTCGCAGCCACTCAAAGACCTTGCTGTTAAACGCATCCAAAATGTTTGCAGCAGTATGAGATTTCTCCATAGCAAACATGGCCACAGTTGCATGTTTGCGAGTGTCATTAAAAATCTCAGCAGTGTCAACACCTACAGATTTCTTTTCTCTAACACCTGAAAAAGAGATCCAGTGTGCAGTGATGCACATATAATCAGTGGCAACTGGTCCCATGTCTGTTGTCAAGTGGATACTCTGAACAGCACTCTGTTTCAAGGCTTTTCCAAGCAATTCCAGCATTTCGTGATGTAGTGCTGGAAAAGCAACTCTGGCGAAATAGTAGCGGCTGGGAACCTTTCATTTTGGGCATATGGTTGTCACCAATTCTAGAAAACCCACCCCTTCAACAAAAGAAAAAGGGAGAAGGTTCAGTGCTAACATTTTAGCCAGCTTCCCATTGTACAAACATGCTATTGGGTGGTTGCGTTCGTACTGCCCCTCTGGCCTAGTAAACATGCTAAGAATGGTAGGCTGAGTGCTATTCCTTTCTGTTAGACTCAAGGCCGCACTTTTTTTCATTGCAGTACTCCTTTGTGTCTCAGGCTGACTCTTACTCTTGTGCCACTGAGATGTTGCTGGGGATGTGGGTGGTACCACTGCCGTGCTGGGGACAGGGCCACTTTGTGTCCCACTACCAGAGAGAATGTCTCCCTCTTCTTCTTCTTCATGTTCCACCATGAGCAGACCTTCTCCTCGTTTATCCCCACCAACAGCAATGGTTCCAGTTTTTATGCGACGAAGGTCGTCCTTCCAGGAAGAGGTGTGGCGTCGCGGCTAGGGCGACTGACTCCGGAATCTAGGGGATCACAGTTCGATCCCTGGCACCAGCGGCAGATTAGCCCAGCACCATGTGACTCTGGGAAATTGCTTGCTTAATCTTCCCGACGCCCCCCAGCGCCTAGAGACCCTTACGGGTGATTTTGCGCTTTACAAATGTGGATTATTATTATTATTGCGTGGTGTTTTTTAAGATGGGTCATTTGGCCACCGGTGCCATAATTTGTACCAAGCTTACCATGACTAACAGAGGTATGACAAATGGAGCATATTGCAATGTTCTCCTCCTTTTTGCTAACCGTAAAGAAGTCCCACACTCGGGAGCTTAACTTTTGTCTCCTGCTGGAGGTGCCACTTCCAATGCAGGATGAACTGGAGGGTGTGTGTTGAATTTGACTCTGTGGCTGTGCAGTACCACTACCTACTTCTGCTGAGGTGGTGCTTGTGCTGGATGTAGCATGCTGCTGACCCTTTGCTAATGTAAATATGGAAGCTGGCGGTCGTGTTGGTGTTACCTGTGGTGGATGTATGCGTGCTACATCCCTAGTCACAGCCATTCTGGATAGGTTAATAATGTTGGTCTCCATGTCTTTGGGGCCGGGAGTGATGTTCATGATGACTGGCTTATCATCATTATCCTGCTGTTCTACATCAACCTCCATAAGTGTAAGGCTTTCTGGAACCTTCCTTTTCCCTAGCCTGGTCTTGGGATGACTGGCTCATCATCATTATCCTGCTGTTCTACATCAACCTACATAAGTGTAAGGCTTTCTGTAACCTTCCTTTTCATTAGCCTGGTCTTGGGATGTGTTTCCTCTCATGCTCCGGTTGTTGTGGCTACCAAGTGACATCTGGATCATCAGAAGGGATGCTTGGCGAAGAACTCGATGGACTAAACCTCCTTATCCTTGCTGGGGATATGGAAGACCATGGATCTCCTGAATGAGTGGCTTCCTCTTCTTCTTCCTCTGCATGAGGCTCAATTTCCTGAACTGCCCTACTTCGGGAGGAACAACAACTACTGTTGCGGACGGTGGTTGCAGCTGTTGTTGTTGACCATTTATCTGCTGTGTTCCCTCCTGTGTTTATTGTGTACTACTTTGAGATAGCGATAAGTTTAGGTCAGTCTCAGCATCACTGCTTTCCACCATTAGGCTGGCTACCTCTTCCCCACTCATCTGCTTGGGCCTGGGTTAGTGGGTTGGGCCCACTTATGTAGAGGTGCTGCCCCCAGCTTACCCTCGGACACCGCTGGTGCAGGTGTCATTTTTTGTTTCCCAAAAAAGGTGTTGGGGGAACTCCAGACTTGTGACAGTGTCACTTCCTTCTTCTGTTCCTTCTTCTCAGCAACTTTCCTGGTCTTGGAGGACCTGGTACCTGCTTTCTTTGGGCCCATCTTCTTCAGATGTCAGCAGCACTCAGTTGCACAAGTTGCAGAGATGTCTGGTCATCTCACACCACACGTCACGTACAACAGCAGGACGTCTGTCTGCTGTACAGCGGGCAATGATGACAGACACCTTCTCCTCAGTCTTGTGCGCACCTAAAAGCAAAAAAGCCAGAAGAACATCAGTCAAACGTGGAATTTGTTGTGCTTCTATTTTAATTACTACTAGTGTACTGTATACACTCAGGAAGAGTAAAAATAGCAAAGACCAAAAATACAAATGTAATGGAACATGTTTGGTCTTAATTTGTGCATCATGTGGGATGGATGCAGCATGAGGGACCTGCAGCTGGCAATGGGGATGGAAGCAGAAAGCCAAGATGAACAATGGAAAGACACACAGGCCTATGTGGCAAAAACAGCACATTACTACTACCACCACAAAATGGCCCCCAGCCACATGGTCACTCATCACAGGCACAGGGGCAAGGCCCGGTAAACAATGAACTCAAGCAGGCCTATATCACTATATGTGTTACAGCAAACAAATGATGGGCGGAATGCAGACAATGCAAACGTTTTACCCCAGTCAAAAGATCTGGGATAAATCCATCGTTCTTTTGCCCACTATGCCACCCCAGTTTGGACCCAGCCATATGCAAATCAGTCTTGACCCTGTGCCCCATGGGAACAGTCCAGACCGAACTGCCAGGCCAGGTCCTCCCTGGACCGGAAACAAGCATCCTGGGACCGGTGTCAGGGTATATCACCCTTCTTCAGCCAGGCTAGCTTTTGCACATATCACTATATGGCCAGACAAAGGATGCCTGTTACACAACACAGCTTTAATGCAAAAAAGAAAATCTGCATGTTTAAAAAGGTTGGAAAGTTACACAACAACACATACACATGCAACAAAGGCATTTATTTAACACACACCCAAAAAGTTAACTACACCCCAAAAACCACATTTTGAAATTCAATCCAATGCCATACGTGCCCTAAATTATGTTTAAATTCAACAGACAACATAGAAACAGTTGCTTCAAGCACCCCTGATGAGTATCTCTGGGAGTCTGGGCCTACTGGCAGACTAGGCCACATGTTTCGAGGCCTATGGCAAAGCACAGTGAATGGTCCCAAAAAATGGCCACCACCACATGGCCTGGCCCCCCACAACAACATGAAAAGAAAGAGAAGACAGACAAAGCAGGCCTATGGCAAAAGCCCAATGCTTGGCTTCACAAAATGGCCACCGCCCACATGGTCAGCCCATCCGCAATAACAAGAAAGTACATACAAAGGACAGGAACAGGAAGTTGGAGTCTCAGGGGAACTTCCTTCCTCTTTTAAAAAAAATTAAAAAAAAGAAAAATGATTTCATGCTCCCAAAACTACAACCACATGACAACCTGAGGAGTTTTTTTAGAGAAATGAACAAAATCATCATTTTCGAGAAGGTTTTATGCAGCTCGAGAGATATTGATCCCAGATTGCAAATTCAGCGTGTTTGACATTGTGAACTGTCCAAAAAGTCATTATCGCATGTGTGAACACGCAGATTGAGCGTGCAAAGTAGACAAAAACTGTAAGTCAGCATTGTGGCGCTGTGCAGAGTTGCCAAAACTACGCGACCCGAACTCCTAGGGTTACCGACTGGCTGAAAAGCCCTATTTATCTAACACAGATCCAAAAACTGAAATTCCACTCCAAAAAACACATTTTGCCATTCAATCCAAAGCCATCCATTCCATACATGATGCTAAAATTCAACAGACAACACAAAAACAGTTGTTTAACTTTAATGCACCCATGATGACTGATGATGAGTAGTACCTCTGGGCCTACTGGCAAAGAAGGCCACATGGTTCGAGGCAAACGCACAGTGGCTGGTCACACAAAATGGCCGCCACCACATGCTCAGTCACCCACAATAACATGAAAGTACATACAATGAACTCAAGCAGGCCTATATCACTATATGTACTCCTAGGGTTACCTACTGCCTGAAAAGCCCTTATTTAATTAACACACACCCAAAATCTGAAATTCCAATCCAAAACCACATTTTGCAATTGAATCCAATGCCATCCATGATGTTAAACTTGAAATTCAACAGACACCACAGAAACATGGTTGGACCCATTTCAAAGAAATATAACTAGGCCTTACTGAAAGTACAGGCCACCCACAACAATAATTTTTTAAACGATGAAAAGCCCAGAAAACTGTAGATAAAAAAAGCCCCAATCAAACCAACATGTACCCCAATTCTCCAACTTACTCGTAAAATAAAATCTCAAATCCAAAAGTCATCAATAAATCCAATGCAATGATATGATGCACCAGACAGAAACAAAAAGTGATCTTAACAGCTCCAAATCCAAATGAAAGTGAACAGCACATTGACAAAGCACTGGGAGGAGCCTGCTGGACAGGAACAGGAAGTTGGAGACTCAGGGGCACTTCCTTTCTCTTGAAAAAAAGGACTCCTTACACATAACACTACAGCCAAATCACAATCTGAGGAGTTTTTCTGAGCGGCGTTGGGTTGCTTTTTCTTCTGTTGCAGCACAAAACACACAGTCCCCAGTGCTGAGGGCAGAAGAACTTGAAGTCTTTGCTGTTCATGAGACTTCTTGAACAGGGGGCAAGCTCAACCTCAAGCCCTTGGAGATACTCAAAGAAAGTTGTTATAGAAAGTTCAGTCCAGTCCTTTCACTGCCCAAGACAGAAGCAGCTTCTTCAGGCCAACACAGCAAAGCACTCAGCGAAGTAGTAGTTCCTCCTCACAGCTCCTCCGGCTTTTCTCCTAGGCAGTCTTCTTAGTCCAAAAGAGTTCTAAAGTTCAGGGGTTTGGGCCCCACTTTTTATATCCCAAAATCCTTAATCCTCTCATGTAGAGTGTATGTGCCCAGCCAGAACCAGTTCTGACGTTTCTGGTGTGGCTTCCTGGCAAGAGGTGGAGGCGGCATTGTCAGAGGCAGACCAGGCCCATTTAGGTGAAAGGAAACCTCCTCCCCCTACTCTAAATGCAGCCAAGGTCTATTCCGCCCTTTTCTGACCCAACTAGACTATCTGGAGCCACTGCTCCTTCCCAGCCCCTGTCATCCAAAACCCAGACAGTCAATCCACAACTCCAACAGAGGCCTACTGCATGGCTGAGAAAGGAAATACCAACTTTCTAAAAGGGGTATTTTCAAACACAGAATGTAAAAATCACCTTCACTAAAAGATGAATCTTTAGATTCTGAGTTCAGGCATACTAAACTTTATGTTTCCTCCTAGTTCCTAGGGCCAGTTATGTTTAAAAGATATTAGAAACAAACTTCCCATTTGGTCCTATGGGAACTGGTAGTCTTGCAATAATGAAAAACGAAATTGGCAGTAATTTACTATCAAGACATGCCATACACACCAAGGCATGTCCTACCTTTCACATACATGGCATCCTGCCCAGAGTCGTACCTTGGGCCTACCTTAGCTGTGACTGACATGCAAGAAAAGGGAAGGTTAGGGCCTGGCAAGTGAGTACAATTGCCAATTCGACATGGAGAGTGGCAGGTCTGAGTTACCTTTTCAGGGCTACTTCTCTGGGTGACACAACCAATGCTGCAAGCCCACTCGTAGCATTTGATTTACCAGCCCTAGCACTCTCAGTGCACTTTACGAGGGCCTCACAAGTAAATCAAATGTGCCAATCATGGAAACACTAATCCATAACATATTTTACAACAGGAGCCCTTGCACTTTAACACTGAACAGCAGTGAGGAAGTGCGCTGAGACACTAAACTAGGAGGTCAGAAAGCAAAAAGACAGGGAAACACGCCAAGCGGTGCCAAGTCCAACAATCAATTTGACTCTCCCAAAACAGCGAAAAAACCTAAACCTGTATCTAGGTCATATTTATCGCATTCCTTTCCCGCTACCTTGAAAAGAAGATTTGGATACACACCCAATCGTGGAGCATAAAACACACAATTTTGGAGTAATCTCTGATGGGGATCTTTTGTTCAAGATAAATGTCAACTCCAAAACTGCATTCCACCGTCTATGTAAGCCAAAATGGTCCCTTTTCCTGCTCCACTCTTTTGAGAAAATCATCCTAATCTTAGCCCTCGTTTTCCTATCACACCTGGAATTTTGCCACAGCCTATAGACTAACGTTCTTTGAAATTAGCACATTTTCCATCAATAAGGTGCACTGGGCCTCTGGTTTGGCATTTGGATCTCAAAACACTAAGGCCCCTTCTGATTGGATTATGTTGTTTCCTTTGATTGAAACATGCATTGTCCCCACCATAACATTCCTTAAAACTCCATGTTTATTTGAAAACAACTCTTCATTAATGCTCTGCCCATGCTCCATGGTTGATATCTATTTTCTATATTCTAACCACAGCCTTATAATGTTATTTATGTATATCTTCACAGACAGTGTTAATGGAAGCCCGAATCAAACACAAGTTTTATTTCGTTTCCTTCTTCCATCAGCACATCAAAAGAATTATCATAGCTTTTTCTCCCGATTGCAAAACACCCTCATCACACACCTGTCTCCCCACCTTTCCCAATATGGAACTCAAAGAACACTTCATATAGTACCCTTCTCTCCATGCGTGTTGCATATAGCCTTTTCATCCGGGCACACACTACCATTATCCATATGGCTCACAAGCCCACAACTAAACCATTGCCCTTTTAAATTTCCCTTCTCTATGCATCCACTCTCAGTCCTGTAGCCACTCTCAACCTTCGATGTACCCACTGTTTTCACAACCATCTTCCTATCAATATCTTTTCAAATTTCTTCAACATGACTCTTTACATGTTCCAATCTCTTTGCTCCTATTATCACTTCACCTATTTTCTTATAATTATTGTTTAGCAGAATTTGGTTCGAGATATGCCCATCACTTTTTACTCCAATTTTACAGAGAGCAGTCCCCTTTCTAAGAATGTAGCACATTACTCTACTGATTGTACCTTTCCTTGGACTCTTTTGTCAAAACTTCTACTTTCTAGTTCAGACAAGTTATCCAACACCACCTATTGCCCTCTGTCTCCAGACAGTGCAATAACAGTGATATTTTTAACTCACCTCCAAAGTTTCTTCGCAGTCACAGACTCCGGCACAGGTTTGAAATACCTTTTTCTATTTACACCAGTGGTTTTCCAAGATGACTTAGGAATAACGCATGCAAAGTTATGTTAAGCATCTCTCTTTCGCTTGACTTTAGGAAAAACATGTGACTATATCTAAGAAGACAACGAACAGCTGGAAGTGAAAAACATCAGGTGTAGTCGAAGATTTCTTGTCAACATATACAAGCAGGACACTACAGGGATAACTAATGAAAAATATAGGGGCATATTACCAAGCAATAGCGATAATTATCGCTATTGCTTGGTTAGAGACAAAAATTTACCGCTGAGCTGCGGCGATTTTTACCGCAAATACACCTTGGTATTACCAAGATTTAACGCAAATGCGATAAAAATCGCCGCAAAGCATGAATATCGCTGAAAAGTCAGCGATATTCATGCATTACCGAGCTAATGCTCTTAGCCATGTTATCCACCTCCCATTGGATAACATGGCTAAGAACTGCTCAGGGCAGGTGTTAGCTTTTGGAGATATTCGCGCTTAGCGCGAATATCTCCAAAAGTTGGTAATAGGAGATAGCGATGTTAGCGACTGTTTTCAGTCGCTAACATCTTGGCACGCCCACTTTGCATGTCATTAGTGATAAATATCACTGACATGCAAAGCGGGGCCCAAGATTTTCGCTATCTCCTACTAGCTCTCTCTAACTGGTGTTGGCGACAGCTAGGTAATAGGGAGATCATTTGATCTCCGCTTTCTTGGCTTTTAAAACCAAAAAAGCGGAGATAAACCCCCTTGATAATATGCCCCTCATTTTGCTATTACCTATAAATATAATTTCTACATGAACCACCCGTTTAATCTCAACTGCATGAATATGCTTCCAAAATACACCAGCTGTTCTTTAACAGTGTGATTGTTAACGTTTTTCTCACAAATCATACCCTCCTGCTGTCCAATATTGCCAATACTAGTGTCCGTATATCTGTTATAGTACAGGAATTGACAAGGCATGGTGGACCGCTCACCGTTACAGTGCAATCTTATTAGCCACATTGCCTCAGATCTATAGATTCTTTCCACAAATCACAGCACATTGACTTCAATTTTCCGACCTCTTTTTCAAACTCTTAGGTCTTCGGAGCACCTCCTCATCCTAATATCTCCTCCTGCCAATTATTCCTGTTCTCCCAGAGTCGCTAGGCATCTAGATCTCATTCGGTCAGCATCCCTTTTTACATGCATACTGAGGTCCCGTAATCGACTTTAAAGACGCACTTCCTTCTTCAAGATGGGCGGCTTGGTTGTGGTGCCAATGTCGTTATGTCCAAGGACACTTTTTTTGTGGTCGTCGCCTATTATTAAATTGCCCACCAGTCCGTACTGGTCACTGACACATCAAAGAGCCATTCATTTCCATAGTTCCCACATGCCCCTTGATTATCACCGATAATGCTGATCTCATTGAAACGTACCCATCCTTGCGTTTCACCAGTGAATGTGACACCTATATAAGTCCCCACATAATTTCCCGAGCACAGTAATTTTGCTGAGTCACCTATCGAGTCCATTACAGTTGGGCTCCAATCCTGTTCACCACAAATCACTTCTATGCATTGCTCTGCTTGTTCTCTTTATTTTCAATTTCATCACTAAATTGCAATCGTTCTATAGATTCGGCTGTTCCCCTTTGACATGTTGTGGTGTTGCAAATTCATCATTTGTCATCAGTTTAAAAGTGCGCTGAGGTGACACTGAAAACCGGGGGCCTCATTTATGAGGCTGTGCGTCACTTTTACGCCGCCGGTGCGTAACTTTTTGTGACGCACCAGTGGCGTAAAAAATGCGCCTTGTTGCGCCATATTTACAAAGTGACGCATCTAGGTAGATGCGTCACTTTGTAAAGCCCTGCGCCACATTATACCTGTGCCAGGTATAATGTATTCAAGGGGAGCGTATTGACGCAAGGAAGGGTCGTAGAAGTGATGCAGTGAAATCAATGAGATTTCACTGCGTCACTTTTAGGACGCCGTTGCGTCAAAATCTTGCGCCTGCCTCACAGCAGGCGTAAGACTGACGCTGGCCCTTTCACATGGGGCTTGCCTCATGTGAAAGGACGCATTGCTGGAGTTGCGTCACTTTTGTGACACTCCAGCAATGCGTCACTTTTGAGCTTACAGATACGTCAGAAATACTGACGTATCTGTAACTCCTTGCGACATGATGCGTCATACATTAAATATAGCGCATCAGGAATGTCGCAAGGAGTGCGCACTGAGAAGTGACGCATCGCTGCTTTCACGCAGCGGTGCGTCATTTCTCATAAATGAGGCCCCTAGTTCACAACACGAAAGATGTTTTGCAAAACCACAGTCATACAATTAACTAGAAAGTTTAAGGCTCCATGTCCTCAGTGAATGGACAAGGAGCGTTAAAGTGAATGGTGTAGAGAACACCAACGCTTGTCTTTCAAAATTGAAAAAAGTCAACCACATCACATTTGCTCTGAAACCTCTCCATTGGTTCCCAGTCTCAGGAAGAGTTTCTCTCCTCTGCAGATTCTATCACTTCAACAGGGACTC
This sequence comes from Lissotriton vulgaris, assembly GCF_964263255.1. Taxonomy (NCBI): domain Eukaryota; kingdom Metazoa; phylum Chordata; class Amphibia; order Caudata; family Salamandridae; genus Lissotriton; species Lissotriton vulgaris. Next base: position 1,629,078,815 of record NC_141689.1, on the reverse strand, counting down.
TAGTAACACAAGCTTGCAGCCTGTGGTTTCCATCGTTTTAATTTATAATGCACCTTCAAAGTTATTAGTGCTGCAGCATTTCTTTTACTGTGTTTTGCATTTAAAATTAATATATACAATGATTTGACATTAATATTTCATATAACATATGTTTAATAGTTATTTTGAGTTAAATGCATTTAAAAAAGAATTCCCCACACATTACCAAAGTGAGACTTCACAGTTGGGGTTGAGATTTCCACATCCTCCACACCCCCTCCCCAATTTATTAGTTTTATGTTTTTTAGTTACTAACTCTTACTTTGGGAGTTTTATTTTGAATAAACTTAACCCAGGTAAAGTTTGGTGGATGCCAATCAAAACTAGAGGCCACCATTCACCAAACGTTTTGTACATTAACTTGAACCATCCTAAAAATGTGGTTCCCATCAAGCTACAGAGATCACGCTGGACGAGTGATAATCTTGAAATTTGGCTGACGTCCGTGTGGTGGATGTAATGTATTATAGGACAGCCCTTTACATTTCTAAAAACTCACTTGTACATCCATAACCCTACACATTTTTCTTGAAAAACGGTTAGTAAACGTTAATGTACTTCATTATGTTCTAACTCGCACCCTACATACAACAGCATTTGAATTTGGAATGCCTCCACAGTAGCTACCCAAACCCTTTCAGCATAATGTGCATGATCTTTTGAAACACAGAGACCACTGCTCGCAAGTCAAAATGCCTTCAGCAAAACTCAAATGTGGCAGATGTTAATAAAAAGCAGTGAAGTATCCTGAGTCACGTGCATGTTCCACAATGTTAAGCTCTACTTAAAAAAAAACTTTTCAATCATTCAATCTCATGTGCATTTCATCAATTTTGGGTAAGTGGTGACTATTCAAACATATCAACTCCATACATATGCCTATCTCAACAGTCATCATGGATGCTACTGGGACATAGCAGTTTCCCTGATAGCAGTGGTGCTTGCTATTGCTTGGTTGCAGTATTTTTAAACCTGACAATTGGGAGCAAACACCAAGTTCGATCCCACCCGCTTGGAGCAGCCTTTAGCTCGGTTTCCCTGCCCGCAGAGTTGTGGGCATGGAAACCAATCTAAATATTGCTTCTGCACACAGAAAGAAGCCATATTAGTTTCCCTTTGCGGGCTGGAGTAATGCTTGCTCCTGCTGTATGTGGGGAGCCAGCTTGGGCCTCGGGAACCTTGGGGCTACCATGCGGCTCCCAATGGCAGTGTGGTGGGTGTCCTGGGCAGGCACCAGGGCACCCATCCTTTGTTGACCTGGGCCCTGGGGATAGGGTCCTTGAGGCTAAAATTGGCCCTGGGAGGGAGGCCATGTGCTTCCTTCCCACTTCTAAATGGTGCAGTCCCTGGAGATGGTGTCCTTGGGGGCGAAATCAGGCAGGAAAGGGGGCCACGCACACACCTCCCCCTTAAACATGCTGTTGGGTCCAAGCAGATGGGGTCCACAGTGCCAAAATAGGACTGGGAGGAGATTGGGTTTCAAGGGCAGAATCCGGCCTAGGGATGGGGGCCCCATTCCCCCTCTCCAAACAAGCATGCCAAACTCTTGTAGTAGGTCCCGCAGGGCCAAAAGTTGCCTGTGGAGGGGGCTATCAATCATGTCATTTGAGTGGTCATCAGTGATGTCATAAGTCATGTCATAGAACATGCAGTGAGTGATGTCATATGGGAGGTGACAAGCAGCGAATGCGGGGGTGCAAGTTATAGTTAGCATCGATAACTATAACGGATGAATTTCTGTGTTTTTTTAGTTTAAAATGTTAATGGTATTACTGACATTTTCACTGAACTATAATGTTACCTTAATCTATACATATACATCCCAGCGGTTGTTGCCACTGGGTGGTTATAGTTAGGTCAACTGTCCCACAGGAAAAACGTTTGGTGATGGGTGTGTCTTCCAGTCACCCAAATCTCATATATTTTACTTTAAGTACGTTTTATGGTGTTGTGAGATGTTGTTGTGCTCAAACCATTTTAGAGGGGACATAATGCTACCCCAATTTTCATTTGTGTTTTTTGTTGCTGGGCAGGTTGTTGCGCTCTATTCTTACTTGCATTTCTTAGGGGTGGGTCACGTTGTTGGTCTCAAACCATTTTGTGGGGTGTTGTTTCTACCTCAAATCTTTCTTGCATTTTCTGGTGATAGGCATTAGCGCTAAAAACTGTGAGAGGGTTACCTTTTACTGGGTGCATCTCAGGTACCATCGTAATCCCCAGTGGGGAATTTACTTTGCACCACCCATTACTTGGGATATGTATTGCACCTACTAGGGCACATGTTTTTTGTCCTTTGCTAAAGGGGAGTGAGTGGGGTTGTACGTGTGTGATTTTCCTCTGTATTTCTTCTTCCTTTCTTTGTTTGTTTTTTCATTATGAGTGTTTCCATTTTATTTGTACTGTTGCTTGTTATTGTCTCCTTAAAGGAGGAAGGTATGTGCTATCCTGCACGTATTCTGTTCTCTGCAGCTCAGCCATAGTGTGAGTGATTTTACTGAATGTTCATGGGTGCCTGGTTGAGTGAAAGCCAGTTGGGTTGGAGTGTGTGGTCTGAGCAGCTGGGTTGCTACTCCTGGTGGGGCTGATTACTTACTTCTCACTATTTCTCTAACCAACTAATCCTGAAGCTGAAGAATAAATTCCTACCAGGTTCTATCGTCTACTCTGCCTACCCTCACTATTACACTATTTCTGCAGGGCTATAGGAAAAACTGCTGAACAAAATTGCACCAAATTTGGCAGGATGCTATACTGTGGTCCGCAGATTGTGGCTTTTATGATTTGGTATAAATTTGTTCAGCAGTGTTTTAGAAATTAAGGTCCAAAAATATTTGAAAATCTGGACGGCTGGGTCTGTGTGAAGCTTGAAAAACTCCTATGGACCGGCTCCACTTTGACATTCCAATTTATTTATTCAAATCTGAGTAGCACTTATGATTGTTTCTCCTTAGGTTGACTAAATGCCAGTGAGCGTTTTCCTCTGCACTTACTGTTGGGGCATGGTACTTCCCCTTACATGGTAAGCCTCACTTTTTGGATGTAGGCATTTGTCTTCTTAACTGTCCCTGAACTGTGAATTTGGGCTTGTCTTGTTTGTCATGTGTCAATTGTCCGTGTGTGCATCTATCTCTAGGTTCATTTTGACATTGGGTCAGTCCACACCTGAACCATTAGGGTGGAGATGCCCCAACATGCACATTTCCAACTTCACAGCTGCCATTGAATAGCAATATGTTCATCCATTTTGAATTACTTTCTCTTTTTCAGGTATACCACATGCTTGTGTGAATGCTGTTGGGTATGGTATAAATACCATGCACTCTTGAGTGGCCCACCCACAGGCAGATTAGGGTCTTGGTCCTGATGAATTGCCAGGATCAATTTTTAATATTAAATAGGCAAGAAACTTGTTGCCCTTCTTTTGAGCATCACCTTTTGAGGTCGTTTGGACCTTTGTACCGATTTCTAGACATTCATTATTTTTTAACAATAACAAGGGGACCCACATAATAAATTCACTTGGGTATTTTTAACCTCACGGTACACCAGTCTACTCACATTATCACACATACACTGCACAAAGCTCTTCACATTAGCAAAAAACCAATGAACTCTGGCAAAGAGCCACCTCGCAGGCCCGTTGAGCATTGCAGCACTGGCTTAATGAGGAGTTGCCCGATGATGAAGCATGACACCCATTTGAGTGTTTGAGGGGTCTTGCTCCTGAGGAATCACATTTCCTGATCTAATGCCTCAGGCCTTTGTTGACATCTTCCTATCCTGGTGGGAACTCAAAACTCCTGTGACTTACATATGCAAACACTTCAATGAGGAAGTGCTAGCAGCTATTTTGGGACGTGTTCTCAGCAGGGTCCCCAACAAAAAGCTAAAAAAGAGAAAGAGGTATGGTAGGAATACCCTTACCCCCTTGCTCTAAAGTGCTGGGGCCTAGGTCAAAAATGTTTTTTTGTTTAATGTTTGCTGCAAAATTACGAAAGGAATCGTAAATCTGTGGCAATAAAACAAAGTGCAGTGTTCCATGCTTGTTTGAAGATTAGCCCACTGGTGGGCCCGGTTTTGGGGGCATTATGTTTATATTCAAGTTGTGAGTGGGGCATGCAGCCCCCAGGCTCTTTTGGGCCCTGGTGACCACCACCTACCTAGGGCTTTATTTAAAAAAGGAGAGGGCCATGCGGACCTCCTCCTTGTGCACGTAAGAGCCCCAGGGATCACCACCTCCCTGGGACACTAATGGACATTTTGGAGGGGGGCCATGCCGACCCCTTTCTCTGGCTCAGAGAAGCCCCAGGGGCCACGACCTTCCTGGGACTTTGAAAGTAAATTGGAGGGGTGCTATGCGGGCGACCTCCTTCTCCCTGTTGTTTCCCGGGGACAGCCACCTCCCCAGGGCCACACATTTAAATAAAAGGGGAGGAGGGCCATGCAGCCCGCCTCCGGGGCTATACACGGCTCAGGAGACTGCCACCTCCCTGGGGGTGGCCCGTGGAAACTGAAGGTTGGGGGCCAAGCAGTCCCCCACCTGGAGACAATAATGGCCCTGGGGACCACCATCCCCCAAGGCCGGGTCCCTATCTTCTGAGGTGCCCACACTAAGGAGATAGCAGTTTGCCTTGCCAGGTTGAAGTTTTAAATGCAAACTAAACGTCTGCTCCCAGGGGGCAGAGAAGGAAAACTGGGAGCGTACTAACAAGGAGTGCCCTGCAGTAGCAGACACAGACAGGTAAGGAACTTAAATAGCATTTCAAAAAGCTAAGTGTCCTGCAAGGACAGTCCCTCCCAGCATTAGCGATCACACTCACCAGAAGTGCCCTGCATGTGCTTACCCTCCTCCCAAGGTTGCTAAATAGCAACAACTATGTAAAAAAATATGTGCATATACAGAGCCACTCTCTCACCAATACAATCACTTAACCCACTTATACAGCCATACAAGCCCTCACACATATACTAACTCACACATCCAGCTATTCACAGAGCCACCCACTCACCTATACAGCTATTCACACATCCCCTTATTCACCCAAACAGCTATTCACACACCTACTGTTTCACCCTTACACCCACTCACACACACACTCATACAGCCACGTATTCATCTACTCACACAAGGATACACAATAACTCACATAATATATATATTAGAAATATATATATAAGAGACTGAGGCGAGATTAAACACACTCGCCTGTCAGCGCAACATCCATTTGAATAAAACGTGATGCCTGCAGCTTCCCTCCCATCTTACTTAAGGATTTTAATGACAGTAATGAAAGTGCAGACACGCCAACCTACATAAGGTCATTATGTTATTTCACTTCATAGGACTACGTCAACCATGAGTCCCGGTGTTGCCAAACTCCACCCACTCAGGGAGGACGACGCCAGCTGTTCAAACTAAAACGCGGTTGACTAGCGTGAAGAGAACATGGTGTTGAACTGCGCACAGTGTATGAGGAAGGGACGTTTGTGGCCCCGAAATGCGTCGGACCCAATTTTAATCCAAGGGAACCTGTGATCATTACAGAGAAGCCAAATACAGACCGGAGGGTCGGATGAAGCTGTGAGCCCTCCTGAAGCGCTTGCGCAATTTGCTTTACTATATTCAGGTGGCCAGCCTCGGTCACGGAAGGAGCTCCACTCTGATGGCGGAACATGTATACTGTCCTAAGAGACTGAGGCGAGATCAAACACACGCGCCTGTCAGCGCAACATCCATTTGAATAAAACGTGATGCCTGCAGCTTCCCTCCCATCCTACTTAAGAATTTTAATGACAGTAATGAAAGTGCAGACACGCCAACCTACTTAAGGTTATTATGTTATTTCACTTCACAGGACTACGTTAACCATGAGTCCCGGTGTTGCCAAACTCCACCCACTCAGGCAGGACGACGCCAGCTGTTCAAACTAAAACACGTTTGACTAGCGTGAAGAGAACATGGTGTTGAAATGCGCACACTCCATGAGGAAAGGGCGTTTGTGGCCCCAAAACGCGTCGGACCCAATTTTAATCCAAGGGAACCTGTGAACATTACAGAGGAGCCAAATACAGACCGGAGGGTCGGATGAAGCGGTGAGCCCTCCCGAAGCGCTTGCGCAATTTGCTTTACTATATATATATATATATATATATATATATATATATATATATATATATATATATATATATATATATATATATATATATAGATATAGATATAGATATAGATATATATATATATATATATATATATATATATATATATATATATATATATATATATATATATATATATATATATATATATATGCCAGTTTCACGTACAGAAGGTTCCACGCACTCCGCACAGACAAATTAGGACAGATTACCGTCTGCTTGGTCAAATCCTGGGTTTATTCCATAAGAAAATATGTGGGCAGCACCATGTTTGCTGCTAAAAAACGTGTGTTGGAGCACATGAGAGCAATTCAAAATAAAGATAAGCTATCACCCATTGCCCGACACTTTGAGGAGTACCATCACAGTAATCGGGATCTGTTACGTTTCTTTGTTGTAGACAGAATACCAGCTAGCAACAGGGGAGGTGACAGAATTCGTAGACTAAGACAATTAGAATCTCAATATATCCTAAATCTAGATTCTAAGATCCCAAAAGGGCTGAACTCTGAGGAAGAAATGGCATGGTTCCTGGGAGATTAAAGTTTCCTTGAAACTATTCCAGTTCATGTTCTTTATATGTGGGTACCACTTTAGGGACATGCTCTCATGACCGACCCGTCCAATCTGTTCATAATTGCTCTGTTATGCTGTTGTACATATACTGAGTCAAATGTCTTCCGCCGTATTTTTAACATTCACTAATTTTCACTTGTTTTTAATGTAACTAAGAATAGGAGCAATGTCCATACTTTGGGTTATAGATGAAACGGTTCGGCATGTCTAATGAGCCTGGGGCGTTTCTTTTGCAGATTGGGACTTCCGCTATCATATGGAATGGACAATTATTGATCAAGGATTCCACCTTCACAAATATGGAAACAAAAGAATGAAAATTAATATTGCACTATACAATTTACTGCCTGGACTTGAGAAATAAGAGACTTGGTAGCATCATACTATGGTTTAACCCACTTGGGTTCGATTTTTGTTTATAATGTTTAAATTGCTTAGAGTTATAGATCCACTTGGATTGGAATATGTACCGGGCCCTGTTTACATATGTATGTCTACCCTCTCGTATTTGGATATGCCACTTGGCATAAATACGTGTACCAGGCATCACTTACGTATGCGTGTCCATTTTCTCGTATTTGGACATGTCACTTGGCAAAAAAATATTTGAACATACCACTCTTCCCAGTAGGTGATATGCCACCTGGCATTTATTTAGGTGTGCAGGTTCGTCCCACCACTCCCCGGCATATTAAACGCGGGAGTATCATATTTAAGTCCCTTTAATCTGGTGCTGTTATTCAGGCACAGAGATAGTTTTGAGTTAATATCTTGCTCACAAAAGTAATTTACCCCGTGGTGTACCACACGTGAGATATAACATACTTAGAACCTTTTGGTTACCATGGTGGTTCAACGCATGTCTTGTTTTACTTTAATGATTATTTTTTAATACAATTCGGACTATGAAAACGGATGTATTAATTTGTTATTAATTTGATATTAATGTGCAGTTAACATGTTATTATTTTAATTCATTTTAATTCATGTTAGCACAATGATTAATTTCTGGCTCAAAAGGACATACATTGATGTTTCATGCATTACAGTTAACCCATTGGAAGATGGCTGACTCCGACAAGTATGTCTGTCCCCTTCTGATGTTGTTTGTTTAGATGTGTCACATGCACTTTACTTAACCAATGGTTAAACAACAACACTTTACCCGTGAGCAAGGCGGCTGTCCGCCGAAACGCGTAGGGTTTGTTTGTGGCTTGTGGTTCTTATGGAATAAACCCAGTATTTGACCAAGCAGACGGTAATCTGTCCTAATTTGTCTGTGCGGAGTGCGTGGTACCTTCTGTACGTCAAACTGGCATAATTTCGGGATCCTCCAAACCCGACTCGCACCGCCGGCGAAGAGTCCCGGTCTACATGGAGGAAGTGAAAGTGACATACATATATATATATATATATATATATATATATATATATATATATATACATACATACATACATACATATATATTTATACATATATATATATATATTCACTGAAAAAACCATAGGTTATAGACCATATATAGTTAGGAATTAGCATTTACAAAACCTTGAAAATTCACTGAAAAAACCATAGGTTATAGACCATATATAGTTAGGAATTCGCATTTACAAAACCTTATTTTACTCACACAAAACCATTGAAATTCCATATATAGTTAGTTGCACTAACTATATATCGCGCACCCGCAATCCACTGCTGATGATGTCACATATTACATCATTCATGACATGGTCAGTGACATCACTGATGACATCACTGATGACATCTCAAATGACATCACTGATGACATCACTGATGACAACATCCAGTGACTGTATGTTTCTGTAAAGTTAAAATATGTCTTACATATTGAAGAATGAGTGGATGTATAAGTGTCTGGATGAAGGATTTAGTAGGTGCATGACTGACTGTATGAGTGAGTGATTAAATGTGTCTCACTGAGTGCATGGGTTAGTGACTAAACTGTCTTAATTTGTGCATCATTATGTATGTTGTTCTGTAAACTGTTGCATGTGTTGATAAGTAGCTATATGAGTAACTATATGGGTTATTGATTGGTTGCCCAAGTATTTGTATGGGAGACTGAGTGTGTGTGTGGGTGGCTGGGAGGTGTTTGACTCTGTGCATAGATGTGTGAGCAGTTGATTCACTAGATGGATGGTTTCAAAAGTGCATGTGGAAACAGCTGTATGGGCGGTTGACTGTGTGCATGAGTGTATTGGTGAGTGAATGGATATCTCAGTGCTACATGTCAAAGTAAGTACATATGTAAAACACAGTACATGTGAGAGTTGACATATATAAATAACTGTGCATAAGAGCCAGTGAATGTGTGAGTGGCTGTATGGATCATTGTGAACTTGTATCAGGGATTGTATAAGAGAGTAAATATGTGTTAGTATATGTTTGAATAAGTAAAGTTTGTATAACTGTATAGTTGAGGAAATGGAGGTGTGATTGATTCTTTGCATGACTGACTAGGTGTGTGAGTAACTCCATGGATGAGTGACAGTCTGTGAGTGTCTGTTTACACTGATTGTATCTAAGGTTATATTAGAGTCTGAAGAGGTTCATCGTATTATCACATGAATGATATCATCAGTGATGTGATCAGTAATGTCAAATGAGATGTCATCAGTGATGTCATCAGTGATGTCATTTGAGATGTCATCAGTGATGTCATCAGTGATGTCACTGACCATGTCATGAATGATGTAATATGTGACATCATCAGCAGTGGATTGCGGGTGCGCGATATATAGTTAGTGCAACTAACTATATATGGAATTTCAATGGTTTTGTGTGAGTAAAATAAGGTTTTGTAAATGCGAATTCCTAACTATATATGGTCTATAACCTATGGTTTTTTCAGTGAATTTTCAAGGTTTTGTAAATGCTAATTCCTAACTATATATGGTCTATAACCTATGGTTTTTTCAGTGAATTTTCAAGGTTTTGTAAATGCTATTTCCTAACTATATATGGTCTATAGCCTATGGTTTTTTCAGTGAATATATATCTATACATACATATATAAACATATATCATCTGTATATCTATATAAATACAAACATAAATGCATGCATGCATATACTTATATGCATACAGATGCATGTTATTTACATGAAAGTTGAAAAAACACTAATAAAAGCAAAGCTAAAAAGCCACCTCATTACAAACAGAATGGCTTTAACTTAAACGAGGGCGAGATCTATTGCATTTTCAATGCTTGTTTACTTTGGTTCCATCAAGAAGGCATTCAGATGTGTCACACATTTGCCATAAATTCTGAATGTTAGCACTCTAGTTGCACATTAGATCACTGTAGTAAAGCTACTGCTCACCAGGGACGTCTGCTGCTGGTATTCAAAGTGCATGTTTCAGTCTGCATGTCAGAATTTTTTTAATGAAATAGAAGAGGATTTGAGAAGTCACTCAAAATGATCCCTAATTTTTCTTTCTGAAGCACTAATCATACTTTCTATGGCAAAATTAACCCCCTCATGTTGTTCCTTTTTAAATTGAGTGTTTTCAGACTTACCACTTCATTCCAATCAAGATGGCTTCTGGTGTGCCATACTTTTGTCATAAGTAAGACTGTTAGTGCTCTAGTTGTTCTTTAGAACACTCTGGGACATTCTGTCATTGGGCTATACTTGGGGTACATCTGGGTGATATTTGGGCTACATTTAGGCTCTTTTGTCTCTGGTGGCCATCTTGGGAGACTGTATGTCAGAATTTTTTAATGAAATTGAAGAGGGTTTGAGAAGTCACTCAAAATGTGCCCTAATTTTTCTTTCTGCAGCACTAATCATAATTCATATGGCAACATATACCCCCTCATTTTGTTCCTTTTTAAATTAAATGTTTTAAGAGTTACCACTTTATTCCAATCAAGATGGCTTCAGGTGTGCCATACCTTTGTAATAAGTAGGACTGTTAGCGCTCTAGTTGTTCTTTTGAACACTCTGGGACATTCTGTCATTGGGCTATACTTGGGCTACATCTGGGTGATATTTGGGCTACATTTGGGCTCTTTTGTCTCTGGTGGCCATTTTGGGAGACTGCATGTCAGAATTTTTTAATGAAATAGAAGAGGATTTGAAAAGTCACTCAAAATGTGCCCTAATTTTTCTTTCTGCAGCACTAATAATACCTTCTATTGCATAATATACCCCCTCATTTTGTTCCTTTTTAAATTAAATGTTTTAAGAGTTACCACTTTATTCCCATCACGATGGCTCCAGGTGTGCTATACCTTTGTAATAAGTAGGACTGTTAGCGCTCTAGTTGTTCTTTAGAACACTCTGGGACATTCTGTCATTGGGCTATACTTGGGCTACATCTGGGTGATATTTGGGCTACATTTGGGCTCTTTTGTCTCTGGTGGCCATTTTGGGAAACTGCATGTCAGAATGTTTTAATGAAATAGAAAAGGATTTGAGAAGTCACTCAAAATGTGCCCTAATTTTTCATTCTGCAGCACTAATCATACTTTCTATGGCAAAATATACCCCCTCATGTTGTTTCTTTTTAAATTAAATGTTTTAAGAGTTACCACTTTATTCCAATCAAGATGGCTTCAGGTGTGCCATACCTTTGTAATAAGTAGGACTGTTAGCGCTCTAGTTGTTCTTTAGAACACTCTGGGACATTCTGTCATTGGGCTATACTTGGGCTACATCTGGGTGATATTTGGGCTACATTTGGGCTCTTTTGTCTCTGGTGGCCATTTTGGGGGACTGCATGTCAGAATGTTTTAATGAAATAGAAAAGGATTTGAGAAGTCACTCAAAATGTGCCCTAATTTTTTATTCTGCAGCACTAATCATACTTTCTATGGCAAAATATACCCCCTCATGTTGTTTCTTTTTAAATTAAATGTTTTAAGAGTTACCACTTTATTCCAATCAAGATGGCTTCAGGTGTGCCATACCTTTGTAATAAGTAGGACTGTTAGCGCTCTAGTTGATCTTTAGAACACTCTAGGAGGCTGCAGTAGAACACAAAGGAATCAACTGACAGTCTCTGTCCTTGTTGGATGTAGATGTTTTACTGAGAATGTCAGACTTGATTTTCACATGACTGAGAAAGATAATGTGAATTTACAGAAAATATGCTTTCAGTTTAGCTTATAGATCCCCTTCCAAACCACTGTGGGAAAATCATGAGATATTAGTTTTCTTTCAAACAATATTCATGATATCACAGCAGAAGGTTTTTTCACATGGTAAAATCACCTTAGAACCCACCACAGTTCCTAAAACGAGTATGGTACCATCAACAAATGATTTATAATGTAACTAAAGTCCTAAAACCCTCTATTAACTACAATGCTTTTTAATGGCGACCGCCAGTAGGTAATATATTAGAAATAGTATCACTCATTAGTAGTACACAGAGTACACTAACCTAACTATTGTAGTATCTTAGTAAATATACTTAACAACTCATAAACTTTTAGAAAACACTCACAATCACTGGATGATGTCTCCATCATGTGATGTCATTTGAGAAGTCCTCAATGATGTCACTGACCATGCCATGAGTGATGAAATATTTGAGGTCATAAGCAGTGCATTGTGGGGTGTGAGTTACAGTTAGCTCAGCTAGTTATAACTGCAGAATTCCTCTGGTTTTGTATGAGCAAACCTATGTAAGCAAAAGTCCCCTTGATACCAATCCACAGTTCAAAAATATAAAAACAATCAAAATAAAACTACATGTACAAAATATTTCTTTGTGTTTTTTAGTATTACAAAGTGAAACCTGAGCCTAACTATAAGGTCTCTGTAACCTTAGTTTTTACAGTGAATTTCTAATGTTCTTTTTATTCCATTTACTAACTATAACGTCCCTGTAACCTTTGTATTTTTTCAGTAAATTTCTAAGGTTTTTTAAATGATAATTCCTAACTATGAGGTCCCTGTAGCCTTTTTTCAGTGATTTTCTATGTTTTTTTAACCAGTAGTGCGTTTGTAGAGGGGTGTAGGAAGAGGGTGGGGCCTCAGACCAGCTCTCAGAAATTCCCCTGTATAGGACTTACAGGGGGTATCAGGAGGGATTCATGGCCCCCAAGGTCCCTCAGGAGTAAGGTGGACTTCAACCCCCACCCAGTAGTGCACCATGAGCTGTGTTTGCAGAGTGGTGGAGAAAGGGGGCATTTCTGGTTTAAATCCATGACTGTAAAGTACATCATTGGACATATATTACACAGACATAATCTTTGTGAAGAATGATGACCAGGACATCCAATATTTACACGATACTGGGGGTCACCAAATATCACCACTCTATGAGGCTTTCTTTGAGATTTATAATCAAATGCATCCATCATAGGGAGTTCCATATCCGATGTATAATGTGCATATATCACATGTATGATGTATGCATTCTCTGGCTCCTTATTTCACTTTGCCCCTAATGCGCAAATTACAGTGAACGCAGCAGTTATCTACAGAATAATAAAGTGTCACATGCTTGTCCGTAATAGTACATGTTTAGAGGTGTAGAATGATAATGTGCAACTGTTACGTCCAGTTGTGCAAACCTGGCCAGGGAATCATAGCAACGTACTAAATCCCTAACCATCATTATTTGGGTAATTTCAAATAGCCTTAAATGAGTACACCCCACAATAAAGTACAATAGGAGATATATAAAATGTAAAGTACAAAGTGCTTATTCTTACATTGCATCTGTGGTAAAGTGTGGGGTAATTATCATGAAGTTTCCCAAATATTAAAGCGCTAAGGTGCTGATCCTCAAATTTCACAGTCCCAATATACGTATATCTAGATCTCAGCCTCTATGAGGAGTGATGAATTGTAAAGTGCAAAGTACCAATCCTTCTTTTGCATAGATGTTAAAGTGCAAAGTTAGTTTCTAAACATGCATTGGTATTAAAATGCAAAGGTGCTTATCCTTATATTTTACAGCCCCAATGTAAATACATCTTTATCTCAACCTATGCAAGCAATGATGACAAGTGTTAAAAATCTAATACATATATTCTCACAGCTTCTGGCCCTGGCAGTGATTGTTTGAAGGACTCTAATATGTTACTGTAATATGTATGTGTCTCATCCTCTGATCTTGATTGGTATATGTTCTATGCCAGAATATAAGAGGTTATTCTCCAATTCGCCTCTATGGTCTTTCAAAATGTGTTTGGCCATCATGTATGCAAAGTCTTTATTTACTATTGCTCTTATGCGCTGTAGTATACGCAGCTTTAGCTTGTTAACTGTGCTGTCGATGTATTTTTGACCACATCCACACCCTAAGGCATACACTACGTGCATGGTTTACATAGGATCCTTTCTTTGATCTTTCTTTTTGTGTCTTGTATGCTTCTGCTGTCCACCCTAATTCAGCCATAACTGCAAGCTTTGCATTTCTGGCCTTTGAAGAAGCCACTTTTCAATAGCCAATTATCTTTCTGTGCACCTCTTTTTGTGAAGTAGCTTTGGGTTAGCAGATATCTCAGCAATTATACTTTCTTTCTATATGTTATATTGATATGTTCAGATGTTAAATGTTTGCGTCCTTCATCTTTCCTTAGTGTCTTCCAATGATTTCCTATTACTTGTTTGATGGCTCAATTTGACACATTGAAATTGGTAAAACCGACATTCTGGGTTGTTAAAGAAGTAAACAACTGCCATCCTGGTACTTTCACTTCACAGGCTTGGCCACTGTTCACTTTATCCCTAGGGCAGGACACGGTTCCAGGAGCTTCTGTTCAACAGTGGATCATTGGGACTCCAAAGGACTACTCAAAGTTTCCTAGCTTGACTGCTTGGAATGGCCATCCAAATTTAGCAACAGTGCACTAGTCTGTCCTTTCTGCTTTATCCTACTGGCAATGTATTGGTCTGCCATTGCAGCCATTGCTTGCTATCTGGTCCCTGAATCTCAGTGTGGTCTGACATAGATCAAGACAACAATGGTTCAAATGTGCTCTACTGACATTAAACAGATCCTCAAAGGCTGCCACTTTCTTCTTCCTCTTCCAGCTTCTCTGGTACTTAGTTGTTCAGCACATCCACAACTACTATGTTTCATGTATTCACCTCATTTATATATCCGAATTTGACTTTCATCTTTGACCTGATCCATTCTAATTCTTGTTTCGCTAAAAGACTATCATCTATGAAAACGTTGTATTCTCTATTCATTGCTAGGCTGTTCAGCTTCACATGCAAGCTCATAGCAAGCAAACCATGCAAACACATCCTTAAAGATTGTCATCCAGGAGGTGAAGAGGTTGCAGTGGTGGCTGTTAGACCAGAGGACTATTTTAGGGCCTTAATCTTTAGTTGCTCACCCTCAAACACATCAGCCCTATCTTTTTGTTTTTCTCCATCCGGCATGCCTTTTTTTCTTCCTCAAACTTACCATTCTCCATATTGACCTCCATATATTCATCTGTTGTGCTAAGACCGTTGAAGATACTGGGAATCTCGAATTTGGGGTGGTGTTGGTGTATCAGCCCATTATTGTACCAGGGGTTAGGTTTGTCTTCGGAAGCATCTCTCTAGTAACACTAGCTTGCACCCTGTTGTTTTCTATTGTTTTAATTTATAATGCACATTCAACACTCAGAGCTCTCAATAAAGCATCATTAATTGCTGCAAGCTGATCCATATTGTTAGTAGGAAATTGTAAATCTCAAATTGTTTTGCACTTCAATAATAGGCTCCAGTATGCCCAGACTCTTTGCAGGGCCTTGTTGTTCAGACTGTGGGCCTGATTCAAAAGAGGAGACTTATAAGGATCATCCCGGATCACTAATAGAATCCTGTGATCACAAATATCGAGTGACAGAATTTTGTGTACAAAATATTGTAAGCAAAAATATTGTGGTCAAATTACTTATAATGTAAATGACTAAATATAATAGCAAAAGTATTGTTTATAAGAATATTGGGACACTAAAAATATTGAGTTTTTTTAAATATCAAATTTAAAGTAGTGGAATTAAAGGGATGTATTCTTTAAATGTAATATAATGTGTATTTAATAAATGCCATCTCAAATACCATCACTGATGACATCATCATTTTCCCAAAGATTATGAGTGTTGAACATATATTCCAAGGTACTGCAAAAGTTAAAATAGTATACTTTCTGCACTGCGAATGAGTGATACTACTTCCTATATATATTATGTGAGTTGCTCTGTGACAGTGTGTATCTGTGTATGAGAGGGTATCTCAGTGCCTTCATGGGTGTGTGAGTGGCTGTATGGGTGCATTATTAGGTGTGTTAGCTGTGTGGGTGAGTGAGTGAGTGGGTGTGTGAGTGACTGTATTGGTGAGTGAGTGGGTGTGTCAGTGGCTGTATGGTGAGTGAGAAGCTGTATGAAGGGCTGTATGGGTGGGTATGTGGGTAACTGTATAGACGAGTAAGCAGGTGTCTCAATGGATGTGTGGGTGAGTGAATGGCTGTATAAGTTGCTGTAAGGGTGAGTGAGTGGCTGTTTGAGTAGCTGTTTAGTTGTGTGATTTGGTTTGTGAATGGCTATATTGTAGAGTAAGTGTCTATGTAAATGGATGTATGGGTGAATGAGTGGATGTGTGAGTGTTTGTATGAAAGTGTGAATGGGCATGTAAGTGGTTATGTGTGTGTGTGTGAGTGAGTGTGTGAGTATTTGTATGGGTGAGTGGCTCTCTTAAGGGGCTGTTTCGGTGAGTAAGTGGGTGTGTGAGTGGCTGTATAGGTGAATAAGTACATGTGCGAGTAGCTGTATTGCTGAGTGTGGAGCTGTGTGAATGGCATGTATCGGTAAGTGGCTGGTTATATGAGTAGCTCTATTGAGGAGTAAATAGTTATGTGAGTACATGTATAGGTCTGTGAATGAGTATGTGAATGGCTGTGTAGGCAGGTGGGGTGGTGTATGGGAGGTTCTAAAGGAGTGTGAGTGGGTATATGAGTGCTTCTGTGGATGATGTAATCAGTAATGTCATCAGTAATGTCAAAGACCAAGTCATGAGTGATGTAATATGTGAGGTCATAAGCAGTGCAATGTGGGGGTTTAAGGTATAGTTAGATCAGCTAACTATAACTGAAACATTTCACTGGTTTTCTATGAGTGAAATTTTTGCCTAACTATAACATCCCTGTAACCTTTTATTTTGTGAATTTCTAAACATTTTTAAGTCTAATTCCTAACTATAATCTCCCTGTAACCTTTAGTTTTTTCATTGAATTTCTAAGGTTTGTTTAATGTTGTTTCCTAAATATAGCCTCCATGTAACCTTTGTTTTTCTTAAATTAATTTCTAAGGTTTTTTTATTTTATTTCCTAAATGTAACCATTAACCTTTGGCAGTGAGTGTGCGAGTGAGTTCATCCATGTCTCAGTAAGTCTGTGAGTGGGTGTGTGAATCTCTGGGTGAGTCAGTGTGAGAGTGTCTGAGTGGGTCTGTGAGTGGATGTTTGAGTGTCTGTTAGCGTCTCACCTTTATTTTGAATCTTGCTGCCGGTTTTCAAACTATATCTTGACTTTTTCTGCTTGTTTATCACCTTTATTTTGCCTCTTTCTGCTCACTTTTTACCTTTATTTTGCCTTCTTC
Organism: Lissotriton vulgaris; assembly: GCF_964263255.1. Classification (NCBI taxonomy): domain Eukaryota; kingdom Metazoa; phylum Chordata; class Amphibia; order Caudata; family Salamandridae; genus Lissotriton; species Lissotriton vulgaris. Next base: position 1,629,061,461 of record NC_141689.1, on the reverse strand, counting down.
TGCTGACCTTTATTTTGTCTCTTTTTGATTGTTACTCACCTTTATTTTGTCTCTTGCTACTGGTTTATTACCTCTATTTTGCCTCTTTCAGTTCATCTCTCACCCTTATTTTGCCTGTTTCTGCTTGTTTATCTCATTTATTTTGCCTCTTGCGGCTCGTTTCTGAACTTTATTCTGCCTCTTTCTGCTCCTGTGTGACCTTTATTTTCCTTGTTCTGCTCTCACCTTTATTCTGCCTCTTTCTGCTTATTTCTCACTTTTTTTGCCCCTTTCTGCTTGTTGCAAAACTTTATTCTGCCTCTTTTTAAATACAAGAATCTGAGAGGCACTACAACAGCTTATGACGTACTATTGGCAACATTGCGAAGCATGAATGGATGAGACAAAAGACTGTCATGTTGTATTTGATCCTTTATTTCATAGTCTTTGTAAAATAATGACTACAGCCAATGCGTTTCTCCCTATCTGAGCTTCTTCATGGCTGTAAATATATTCAAACATGATTTACATTAATACATCAAACGACAATGCATATTGACAAGTTAAAAAGTATTGGTTTAACAATACTATCAACAAGGGAACACAAAAATTAAATAACATCCAAGGTAGGCACCCAATGATTTCGTGTGTGTTCTATGAACATTCAAAGCAGATTCCAAATTGTTCATTTGAAGCACAATAGTTAATGGTACAGTACATTCAAAGGAAAAAATAGACAAAGAAGAGAGTTTTTCCCACAAAAACATACTGTACCAATTTTGATCACATATAAGACTGATCAAGTTCCATAAATTACTTATATTAAGAGACAGTTTGGTGAAGATAATTATAAGTCACACAGACTTTAAGAATAATACAGCATCAGGTTGTTAGTTCTAAGCCATTCCATCCATCATCTAATCAAGGTAAGTAGTTGTTACTTGCCACCAAGAAGAAAAACTCCTCTGTCTCATAGTTATTCCTGAAATATTATCTATTAAAGATCCTGAAGTTAAAAGAGGGATATGGTTACAACTCTCCCATCCTTCAGTATAGAAATAACTGAAAAAGTTAGACTATATCAAAGTCTGCCTCTTTCTGCTCATTTCTCACCTTTATTTTGCTATTTTTTCTGCTCAATGCTCATTTTTATTTTGCCTCTTTCTGCGTGTTGCTGACATCTATTTTACCTCTTTCTGCTACTTTTTATCTTCATTCTGGCTCTTTCTGAACCCTTCTGACTTTTATTCTGCCTCTTTCTGCTTGTTTCTGACCTTTATTCTGCCTCTTTCTTATATTTTCTCCAGGACAATGGGGGAGGATCAAGGTCTCCATGGTCCAAGCCAGCTTCCTGCCTCCTGCGGAAGCCGGAATTACTGCTGAAGGGAATAGCTGATGGAAAGGCAGCTTCCTCTGTGCAGAAGCAAGCTGTTGCATCCCTTCCCCTGCCTGAATGTCTGTGGGCAGGGAAAGAGATGAAATCTCTGCTACTAGCAGGCGGGAGCACTTTGATAGCTCCTGCCCGCTGGAACAGGAGTGTTTTCTCAAGCAAAAGAAAACAACTATGTCCCAGGGGTTGAAGCAGGAGCCAGCCCTGGTGGGTGGCGGTTTCAGGGCCATGTATACCCCCCTCCTTTTACTTTACATAGCCAGTCCTTGCTGACGACTATGGTTAGCCAGTAGAAAAATAAAAAAAAGGCTTTTTCAATGGTGCTTACTTGCTCACTGAAGCCTGCATGCAGGGGTAAGACAATACAATTTTCAGCTATCCACATCTGTAAATTAGCCAATACAAGCTCCCACCTTTTTTTAACAGAATCAGTACAGCTTATGAGCCTGTAATTGCCTGGAATGAATTTATCACTTTTTTCGGATTTAGGAACAAACTCTGCACCCTGCCAGGAGTCCAGAATTAAAACGCCGGAGGCAAAGGCATTTGACAAAGACAAGATATAGCTTGTCCAGTTTTCTCTAACCTGAAGGAACAGGTCAGCGGGAATACTATCTGGGACAGGCGCACTGCCACCAGTGACTTCATCTAAGGCTGTTGATTCTTCAGTTAGGTTAAGTAATTGCTTTCTCTGGACCAATTGACAAATCTCAAGCAGAACAAATGGTTCATCAAATGATATGCCCACACTTAAAAGCAATAATATTTGAGGGACACAGCAGATTCCCACTATTACTCCACTTTACAAGAGACCAGAACCATGCTGGACCTTTAGCAGAGCAGACCATTTTAAGCTCGAACCATCTAGCGTTATCCCACTCTCTTTTTGCCTGAGACTGGGTGGCTATGTATATATCCTTGCTTAATGGATCCTTGGATGATCATTAGCTTTTATGGCTTTTATGGCAGCTATCAGTTGGTTACGAACCAACCAACACACTTTGTTGAACCTGCTGCTCTGAACGGGTTGATGTTTAATTTTTGCTGAGTTGGGAATACGAGAATATGACTTTATATGCTTATATTGCTTATCATGCAATTCCATAATTGCTCCTGAATCCCCCGGAATATTTCAAATTGTATTCAACTCAACTAAAGCAGATGAGTGTTTAATGGCAGACAATACATGTAAGTTTATTCAACCTGGGACCACTTAACATGCCAAAAATCATTTGTTAAATATAGATCGCTGGTTAACGTTTAGGAAAGATGAACAGTGACCATTTTATTGCCGAAAGACTCCATGGTGAGACACAGGGGTTATGGTTGCTTTTGAGTCTTTCAGCCTTCCCACACCAGTCAAAGCAACAGTAGGAAAAAAATTGGACTAAGGAGTCGTTAAATGGACTATGCCCACACTACTGTAAGCAAGATTATTAAAAGGGTGAACTTCAGAGGGATTAGATGTAGTAATTTCACTCCTGTCTAAGCTAGAGTAGGGAATGTGCTGCACTACAGAGGGGTTAAATTAACTATTCCCATTCCATTCTATGCAGCAGTATGGAAAGTGTTAAACTTCCGAGGGGTTAGATATACTATTACCACTCCAGTCTAAACAACAGGAGGGGAATCATTTGACTTCGGAGAGGATGTATTTACTATTTCTACTGCAGGAGAAGCAACAATAGAGAAAGCTTTGGACTACGGGGTTAGATTAATTATTTCCACTCCAGTTTAAGCAACAGTAGGAAAGGCTTTGGACTTCGGAGGGATTACATTTATTAATTCCAGTCCATTCTAAGCAGCAGTAGGAAAAGTGTTGGACTTTGGAGGAGTAAGATGAAGTATTCCCACTCCAGTATAGTTACCAGTAGAAAAAGTGTTGGACTTTGAAATTTGCTTAGGTTTAAGACTATGCTTAATGAGGGGTGTTACACTCTACATTGATGGGGGGTGGTAGAACGAGGTATTGTAAAATTATGAGGTATAGAAATGTGACTATAAATAATCTATTGTTTAAATGTTTTTTAATTAGGACATATTTGCTGTTGTGGGGAGAGAGCTATCTTATACATTGTCCTGAAGAAGGTGGTACATAATATCTCATAGGCCACCGAAACACGTCGACGCACCACAAAGTGTTACATCCAAGGATCTACTCCAGTGCCATATTGATGATATGATTAATGGACACTCGCATGTAATTACATTGAGTTCCATGTGGAGTAACGTAAATAAGGACGCTTTTATGATTTTGCACTTTCTTTTCTGTTTGTGCTCTCTAGTCTTTAGGATCGTTATTGTGGACACATTTGTGTGTTTTTTAATTATATGTATTGTAGAATTCGTCTCTAAAGAGGATTTTTTAACTACTGCTTGATTTATATTGAACGTATAGTTTTTATTAAAAGTAGATTGTGTATTTTTACAAATTAGTGATGTTTGTGTATTGTTTCACATAATTGACGATCGGGTTCCCAATGTATGATGAATTATATGGTGTTTTGTGAAAGAATAAAAGTGAGATTGTAGGGTTGAGACCTGCAAACATTACTGATTCGAGCATGGTTTAAAACTTTCCAGGAGAAACTTTTTTCTTACTGGACTTTGAAAGAATACCACATGATAATAAAAGCGAAAATCTTTTATTAACATTTTCTCTGAAAGTAATAAAACAGAATGAAAAAGTTGATACTATATTAAATAAGAAAAATAAAACAAATTTGAAATGTAAATTAAAGATGTAAGAATCAAAAACATAAAATTACTTACTGTCATGTGGTTACATTAGGCCTGATAGAAAGATACTCTACATGGTCACGCTGTTAAGTTTCCTTTTCTCCTGAAACACAATGGCATTTGACACATTTCTATTTGCATGGAAATGCAGGATGATATCCTCTGAACTGGGCTTTGCGTACTTTTCACTTTGTTGGCACACTATCAAATACCTTGAACATTCCATAAAAGGTCTAAGTTCATCACATAAACCATTGTTAATTGTTTGGCCCATTTGGCGACCAAGCTATCACTATAAAATAAACAATAGGGGACTGACTGGGGTGCATTTTTCTGGCACTGAGAGGCTGACTCATGCTGGAATTCCAGCCTAGCTGATTCCTGTTTACCTCATGCAAGGGATGCAGCCCAGCACTCCACCAAGAAGGGCAGTCTGATGTACTTACCCACAGGTGATGGTGAGTTATATAACCTTATAGGGATTTGGCAGGTTCACTCACTCTAGACATGATAGGTTAGGAAGCACTAGGTAGGAGTACAATATATTATAGTACTTGTATGCAAGAGTATATTCTCTGTAATAGGCAAAATGAACTGGTAATCTTTTTCACCATTCTGGTAATGCTAATCAGATTGTTCTGTTTCCTTCTATTGATCATTGCAGTGAAAGTATTTTACTCATGAATCATAATGCTTCAATAAATATTGATACGTTTTACTGTGTATTTTTTGTACATCTCTGGGTATGCATAAGTAACTAAGCAACAGGGTTCTAGGTCTGTTACTATGATTTCCTTGGGCAGTCAGGGTTGTCATGTTCAAAGATTGGACCTTGGCAGGTGAGGGGTATAGATGGTACACTGTGAGCAAGCAGGAGTTCAGCCAACATATCTAGATGGAGTGCATGGAGTCAGTCTCACACAATTCTGATGTATATGTTGTTCAACAAATGCATAGTTTTACTTGGGAAAGTATAAGCTGTATGAGATGGTGCCACCAATGTTCTAGCTTTGGTTCTTATTTATTGGCTTGCCTAAATAGTTTTCCTTTGTATACCCAATGACCCCTACTCACCTTTTAACCAGAGACGTTGATGGTGTTAGATAAAACATCTCCATGGCTGAGTAGATAAATCCTGTGTATTGGCTGTAGGTTGTTCAAGATTGACCCTTTCAAAGCATTACCTCATAGAGATACCCTCTCTTGTTTCACATATTCATATGGCAGAAGATGCAGCAAGTAACATACCAGTAAACTGTAGCCATGCGGTTATACAAATGCTGTTACCACATGGATTACCTACGACAGGTGGGATGTTACCTTCGTGGTTGAGGCCCTCGAAGCATTTAGGACAGATGTATTCCATTCATGGGTTAAATTCACTGAAGTAGACTCACAAACACATCAGTTTCAAGCATACATTGTGTTTGCAGTTTCTAGCAACTACATAGCTTTTGAAGCTCTCGAGATACCACTAATTTATCAAGAACACCAAAACTGGCTTGACAGCGCGCTACCACACACACACAAACACACACAAAACAAAGTTAAAGTACCTCCCCTTAGCAATGAGGGAGCAGCATGGCCAGTCTTAGCCAGTTACACACCTTCCCCAGATAGAGAAAATTTGATAGCTCCAGACCTTTGAATGCTATATACCGATCTGCTTAAAACATATAGATGTTTAACACAATTTGTTTTGCAAACAATGAAAAAACATCCTGCAAGGGCTGCTCAGGCTGCATATCCACAATTGGGTGCACCTGGAATTAGTCCAGTCACTATTAACAGGGCCATGAGTGGAATTTTCATTGAGCTGGAGGACATTTCTTTATGGATTGCACAAAAAACAAGTCAGCATGAGGCAATGTTTCCCCATACGGGATCCCGGGAAAAAAAGAAATTCTTACAATATGCTTGCCAATGTGGGGATCCAACAGTAGAGGACTGCACCACATGGGGTACAATTTTTTGCTGCATTATATACCAGAACACATGGTACACCCTCATTAGCTGTTTTACCAGAAGTGCTTAAACGGATCCAAAATGAGTACGCAACAGCAGATGGGCAACTTTTTGCCCCAGTAAATTTAAAGTAACATTAAAGGGGAAGCAGCAGCATTGGCTATACACCAGCAGCTCGCTAATTTGGTCCAGGAAAACAGGACACGGATTACCAAACATTTTTGAAGAACCCTATGCAACAGTAGGTAGAGATAATTTGGGAGCCAGACCTAGTAAACCAAAAATGTTGAATAATTCTGAAAAGTATAACTCAAAGCAAGCACCCCAACCGTTTGAGAAAAAGTGGGATAATAAGAAAAATAAAGAAAATACTAACTTGAGGGGGAGATTTCCTCAGCAGGAGAGTCCACTTAAAAGTGCCATACAACTACACCCTGTTGGGAGACCTCAAATTCCACCTCAACAACCAACTGTACCCCAACACCACATCCCTGCTGGATGTGTGACTATGTGGTACTCCTTCTATTATCATCCTGGGGAAAAGGTGGTAGTGGAGAGGAGAGAACTGGGACTGAAAGGATTGTTTAACAGCTACAGTATTAGGTTCAGGTCACAGTTGGGTCCGTCACCTGTATGTGGTCCAGAGGGCCCGAAAAAATCTGTCTAGAATATTCCTGGGTGTTCAGACTCCCCACAAGATCCTGTTTGGTGTTAAGATGTGGGTTCCAGACCTCAACAGTCCCAGTAAAGTGGCAACAGAAACACCATGTGACATAATGAACTTTTGGTTGTTTTACAGGATCTGAACAACTTTCGTGAAGGTTACACCAACGACTCCTGGGAGGATTCCTAAGATAAGTGATCTCGTGTGGGAGACTATTGTGGAGTATATCTCATTCCGGAGAATTTGATCCATCTTACAGAGCACCTTTACCCATCCTGTCTGTTGAAGATACAAGAACTGTACTTCTACGGCCCATTGCTGGCTGCAAAACCAAGAGATTTGTGTCAGTAGATCCCATCAAACCACATTATGTGACCAGTTCTACACAGTAGGCCAAGTGAGCTTCCTGGGCATCCTCTCACTACCCTATAGGAACTCCTGATGGAAGCTTTGATCAATGATGAAGCTTCTTCTCCCTGGCTAGGGACAGCCAACACTAAAGTATCACTTCTTCATGTTATATCAACAACTTCCTTACAAACAACATGTATGGAAACACAGATTTCAATTCTGCAATAAAAAAATGGTATCTACAGAAATCGAATCAGCTCCCAGTTCGACACAGCCTCTAGAGCTGCCAAAAATAGTTTGAATGGCCTCAGGCTGCTTCATCGAATTTGATGACTTCTCTTCAGAGCCATCTGACGCACCACGACTACCGCCCGAGGTAGGCAGAATGTATTTTCCATTTGGCTTAAAAAGACATACTTTATCCCTCCATGGATATACACTAGGATTACAATTGCATCGCTTTTCCTCTTCATTTGGATTGGTTTTGTGACAGTTTTTTATTTGATTCTGAATGGACACTATCTCCCAGAATGCTCTGCTGTTGAACTGGTAAACTTAGTTTTAACACCACATTCTTCATCACGCAAAGTACGACGAGACCATTCCCTGGTGAACGGTTCCTGATGGAAATGTTTGGGATAAGGTATCCTATGATATATTTGGAACTCCTAAATTAATTAAAATCCCATATGTATTCAAAATTTCCTTGCATGATATTGTCACTCCTACTACTATCTCTGATGATTTGGACATTAATACAGTGCATGAAATTCTAGATTCAGGTTTCAAGTGTTTTTAACAACAATGAAATGTATGATGGCACAGCTAATTATGATGAAATGTTCTGTTTTCACCATTATGGTCACCATTTCCTGCATAAAGCAACTGCTCCAAGCGCAGTATTTAATTACACAGAATGGGAAGACTACCCTACACCACCACAAGGTAGCTTAAAAGTATCAGCACAGAAGTTTGCATACTTTTCTGATCACAATTCAGCTGACCTGAGTCTTATTATTAGAAAGGTGTGCCTTGATTGACCTAAATAACCCACACTGTCTAAAATGAAACAGCATTTATCCCTTCTTTCTGATGACATAGGATTACAGGACATTTCACTAAGTCCTCGAAGACCACATCAAAAGTGCTTTCCATATGCAAAATACAATGATGTGTGAACGATTTCACAGCAGGAAGCTGCTGAGAGTCTGTGTAAAATTGACCTGTCAAATATTTGAAAGCACTCTTGCAGTGGTAGAAAATGGTATGACCACACTATCCACCAGGATTTAATCTCTTTGTAACATAGTTTTGTCTGTAATTTACATCATACAGCATGACAAGTCTTCTTTACAACATTGGTAATCTCAGCTTAGGGCTATCATGTTACTTAGTTGAACTCTAGAGACAATTTGAGTTGGTCGTGTTCCATGGAAACACCTTAATGCCTCTAGTTTGTTTTACAATACAATCTTACTAAACAACAGACCATGAAAGCAAAAAATTAAGCAACATACACCATGTTTTATATAGAGAAATTATACAAACTACAATTCACGTTTGCAGAAATACTTTCCATGGATTGAATAATAAACAAGTTTATTTCTCTGCCAATTTTGACATTTCACTTCTGTGGTAAATAAAATTACCGAACTATTTTTCTATACATTAAATATCAATAAGGATAGCTCAATCAAATGAGAGGCAGAGTCCGTGGTATCTGAGTCATACGGGCTTTAATTATGATCCTCGAGGAACAGGACATCATGTTCCATCACCACTAAGGTTCAGGAAGGGATATTCAACATTTTATTAACATCACACATTATATATAGTAAAACGGTATAATTGAAACGAATACAGTAGGCGTAACAGGTTGAAAAAGAGAGATAAGAACACATGTGCGTAACAGGAGGTGTGTAAGAAGGCGTACATGTGGGCGTGCACTTGACATGTCAGAGAAACGTCACAAGTAACGTCACAAGTGGGTGGATGCTTAGAGAAAGTTTGCAGGATCAGCAGAAACTTTTGGCCTAGATGCGCGCGCAACTGAGCATGACGTGTAACTGGGGAGAACTGGGGGCTTTGACTTTAGCACTAGTAGAGGAGACTGGTGTCTGGGATGTCAGAACGACCTGTACCTATAGCATATCTGGTATCTCATGTTTGGAGGATGTAGTGTCTGAAGTAAAAGGTCTCTCGGGCAGAGGCCGTTCAATACTGAATGCTAGTGCGTGCATACGTGTCTTGGTGCAATGCGCGGGGCCATGGGCATACCATGGTAACGGGTTCAGTAAATCACTTGCAAGGAGGACAGGAAGGCCGGGCCCTTTGCTCTGCAGCCGGGAATATGTTTACCTATTTCACTAGACTGGAATGTGTTTTCGAGGAAGCTGAGCAGATAACTTGTAGGCAAAATACTAACTTGGCAGGCAGGCCAGGCTGAGCCGGGCACCGCTTCACTGGGCAGGAAGTAAGGCAGAGGTCAGGGATGCATACCTAAACTACAGCTTTCAGAGACAGGGAAGACTCGGAGTCTCAATTAAGGGCCTAGCTCGACGGAGCCAGGAAACATGGAGAAAACGTGTGTGAGATTCAAAAGTGTACCATGTAAAGACGTTGGCACCATAGGCCTAGAAGCCTAATTAACGTGGTTTTCATGTAGGACTGGATAGCTGACATGTTAAGGTTGGACACAAATGCATATGCGTCTTTGTGGCATGCACGGAAAAGAAGTTACACGACATACAAGGAACATGGGTGCATGGATGGGGTGCGAGTGGGGGGACACATTGGCTACCTGAAAATTTCTATTACCTCATTCCCTCCTTGGCCCCTACTATACTACACCCTTTAGGATATATCTATCTTCATGAGACCGTCTATCTGTTCATATAGCATCATTTGTTCTTCTTTCTTTATTCGGGAACGGGAACGTGAACTTGGACGGGGAATACAAGCTGTGGCGCACAAGCCGCAAATCGCTGGCCCACATTGCAGACAGAGACAACAACTGAATACTATGACCAATATTATTCCTAGGAATGACAACAATTTCCATCCCCAGGCGGAAATCACACTCCAGAGCCAACCGGACCAAGTCCAAGTGCCTGGTTCTGGTGTATCTGATGAGCTATCTCATGAAGCCTTGTGATTGCTTTATACACGGATGGCGTGTTATTAGGAATAAACACGCAACAACTGGATCCGATGACTCTACAAGCCCCGCCCCTATCGGCCAGGATGACGTCAAGGACAAGGCGATTTTGAAGAACAACAAGTCTCATAGCAGACTGCTCCTTGGTCAGGTTACCTAAAGCAGAAGTAGTCTCATTCACTACTGCTTCCAAAGTTCTGGTTAATTTGCGTATCAATTTACTATTCTGGACAGGACCTACAAAGAAAAAGAATCCTTTATTGAAATCTGTATATTGCTCCCATGTTGTTTCAGTCTGGTCGACAATCGGGGTCTTGATCTCCCTTCTATGTCTTACATGCACAAGATGTGGATTTCGATGATAATCAGGCGGGCTAGGAAAACAGGTGGCAATAGAAACGCGATATAACACGTCCCATCCCAATCTAATGGCAGACGTACATAAGCTGTCTGACCACATATAAAATATGAATGGCGGGAGGCTTTGAAAGTAGACTTTCCTTTATCACTGAATTTGACCACAGTATTACAGTCACTGTGTCCTAGATGTACTGAACCATTCTTTCTGACGCATAATTCGCCTTTCACTGGCAAAACTGTAATAAACGGCAAGTTTGAATTAGTCTCAGACTGTACATTCAGAATCATGAGGTTAAGTGTAAAATTACCTAATCCATACACTTCATTTTCTAGATCGGTCCCTGTCCTTTGGGGAAGACCTTCCTCGTCTGGGAAACATATTTTATTCATAACTGTATTCAAGTTCCCCCAAATCCAATCGCCTTGGGAAACTGTGGACTTACTATCTAGAGAGGACATTAAAATAAACCATGCACCACACGAACCATTATGTGTAAACGGATAAGGAAAGAGGGGCAGAGCTCCCTTGTATTTCTGATAGGGAGGGAGTCGGCCACATACCCAACAATTGGTGGCATTGCTGGTCTGGTGAGAATGGTGTAACATACGAATGAATGTATTGTTGCGCATTGCTAATCGATAGGACAGTTCGTGGGGGGGCAGGTCGCTGAAAGTGTGCTCTACAGTGTCATTAGAGGAAGTATGTACATGAGAATCAAAAGGAAAGAAAACATGTAGCATTAGACTTATGCATATGATCATAAGACTCAGAAGAAACATAAAAATTAATGCGATAACGCATCGGCTGTGCAAATTTTTGCAATATTTTTCTCTCTTTTCAATTCGCCTATCTCTCTGACTACTTGGGTCTATCTTATACATGTCAGAAACCTGTCTAACCGCTTCACCCGAGGGGGACTTAAACAATTAAACGCTGTCTGACTTACTAGACCTCAACTTAGCTCGGTACTCCTCCTGCGGAGTTTTCTCTAACAGGGGGAGTTTAGAGTCAGTGTCCGAAAGGGGGCAGTCCTTGATTATAGTTTCTGGACACAATCCATGAAATCGCTTCACGTGGCTGGAGTGCAACCACCCCTTCCGGCCTTCTATCTTCACTGCGGTCCTCGTCGTCAGCAACACCAGCTTTGGCTGCTTCCACCTCGGCTCCAGAGGGCTTGATCGGTCGAAATTCAGAACGTAGACGTGATCTCCTGGGACGATTTCATGCGGTTTCACCTGGGTATTGTCCGGGAAGGCAGCCGCGACCTGTGAACGACAAGATAGTAGTGCAGACATCAAAGAAGCTAGGTAATCTGTCAGCATAGTACTGTCAACATCTGTTATTTTTCGGGGCATAGGCGTACCCCACATGTTTGGGGGACGTCCAAAAACTATTTCATACGGGGACAATCCAGTTCTGGAATGGGCTACCATTCGCATGTAAAAGATGACAACTGGCAAGGCTACTATCCAATCTACACCTTTTTCTGCACAGACCTTCGCTAACCGTGTTTTCAGGGTTTGATTAATTCTCTCAACGAGACCAGCGGCTTCTGGGTGTCGTACGCAGTGGAATTTCCACTGGTATCCTAACAGGAGTGATACCTTTTTCATGAGCTCGGACGAAAATGGCTGACCATTATCAGAGTACACGACACGGGGCAGGCCGTATCGCGGGAAAAATTCACGGACCAGCTGTTTGGCAGTGGTTACAGCAGTGTAATCTGGGACTGGATATGCTTCTGTCCATCGGGAAAGGGCACATACGATTACGAGGACATACTTGAATCCTCGGCATCTGTCCATCTGGATATAATCCATCTGGAGGACTTCAAAAGGATGGTCAGGAGGATGAAATCCACCTTGTTCCACGGGGATACCTTTGCCTGGATTGAACTGACAACAGATCATGCAAGTACGCACTTTCTGTTTTGCTGCTGCACGAAAATGCTTGTTGAACCAAAGATTCTGTAAACTGTCTAACATGGCTTTCTCTCCTAAGTGTGCTGGACTATGTGCTGTGTTAATGATAATTTGGACCATAGAGTCGGGAGGAACCATGTGGCTCTTCCCTTCGTCATCCATCCCTGATCTGTCTGGACCCCTCCTTGTTCTGTCCATTTCTTGATTTCATCTGGAGTTGCATGTGTCTGTATGTCGAGTACATCTAGTGTGGGATCCTTAACTGTCATGCAATGTGTCAGTGAAATTACTTCAGTCTTTGTCGGATCAGTTGGTATGTCTGTCTGGGTCTGAGCTGTGAGTTTAGCTGTTCGATCTGCCAGGTCGTTACCCTGGGAAATAGTATCAGTGACTTTGATATGTGCTTTGCACTTCATGATGGCTATGGCTGTAGGTAAATGTATTGCTTCTAACAGGGCTTGAATGAGGGGACCATGTTGTATCTTGGCACCGTGAGAAGTTAAAAAACCTCTTTCTTCCCAGAGAACACCGAAGTCGTGAACGACTCCGAATGCATACTGTGAATCTGTGTATATATTTACTTTCTTGTTCTTGGCTAGTATGCAGGCTTGGGTCAGAGCGATGAGCTCTGCTGCTTGGGCAGATTATGTGTCAATACGATGTGTTTCTATGATTTCAGTCTCAGTGGTCACTGCATATGCGGCTACTAACTCTCCTGTGCTTGTTCTCATACATGAACCATCCACGTAAAGTGTCAGGTCTGGGTCGGGCAATGCAATGTCTGTCAAGTCTTGTCTGGGCTTTGTCACGGTATTAATGACTTCTACACAGTCATGTGGTGCTGGATCAGTTGTAATGGAGGGTAACAGTGTGGCAGGGTTGAGTATGTTGCAACGTCTGATTTCTATGTGTGGCTGGAACAGTGTCACTTCATAACCTGTCAGTCGTGCTATGGTCAAGTGTTGAGTCTGGGTTCGGTTTAGGAGAACTTCCACGGAATGTGGAACCTGTACTGTCAGGGGATGTCCTAACACTATTGAATCGCTCTGTCTGATAGCTAAAGCTGTTGCTGCAACTGATTTTAAGCACGCAGGCAAGGCCTGGGCTACTGGATCCAACGTACTAGAAAAATAAGCACAAGGCTTGTGGTGTCCTGCTTGATCTTGTGTGAGAACAGATAATGCTGTGCCATCGCGTTCTGTGACAAAAAGTGTAAAAGGTTTGCTGTAACATGGTGTCGCTAAAACAGGTGCTTGACATAAAGCTTTCTTCAAGTCATTAAAAGCTTGTGTATGTTCCTGAGTCCAAGGGAGGACAGTCGAAGTCGCTGCCTCCTGTGTTGTCAACTGTATGAGTGGCTTGGCTAGATATGCATACTGAGGAATCCATTGTCTGCAGTAAGAAGTGAGGCCAATAAAGGCCCGTACTTCCTTTGTGTCTTGGGTTGTGGCAGATGTGCAATTAACTGGATACGATCTGGTGTCAACTGTCTACTCCTCTTGGACAGCAAGTGTCCAAGGTATACCACTTGCTGGGCACAGAATTGTAGCTTCGAAGGGGACACTTTATGCCCCTTTTCGGCCAGAAAATACAAGACTGTTAGTGACGCGCGTTCGCAGTCACGTTCGGTCCGTGCTGTAATTAACAGGTCATCAACGTATTGCAGCAGTGCAGTGTCAGTCGGCATGTGAATACTGTCTAGTTGTCGTTTCAGAGCTTGACTGTAAATACTAGGACTTTCTGTGAACCCTTGAGGTGCACGTGCAAATTTGAAGCTTCGGCCATTTAAACAGAATCCGAAGAGGTACTGGCTTTCCGGATGGATGGGGACACTAAAGAAGGCGTTTTTAACATCTATTACGGTGAAGAACGCTGCTTCGGAATCAATGGTAGTCAATAGGGAAGAAATATCCGGGACTACTGGGTACTGTGGTATTACGCATTTATTGAGTTCTCGAAGGTCGATCACCAGTCTGTAGACTGGAGGTGCATTTGGGTCAGTTCGTTTAAGAATCGGAATGATTGGAGAATTACATACATTGGAGTCAGTTTCTACAACTACTCCTTGTGCAATGAGCTCGTCAATAATTTTCAGTAAGGCTGCAACAGCCTCAGGGGGCAACTTTTATTGTCGGATTCGAGGTAGTACAACACCTTGCTTGAGTGTGACACGATAGGGAGTAATGTGCATACAACCTACATCAGTTGGACCTTGCGCCCATAAATACTGTGGTATATTTTGCAATCTTGGATCAAAATCTCTCAAAACATAATGACCTTTAAAGTCACGTAAAAACAATCTTACTCCTTCCGGAGAACAACATATCACTGCTCCTAGTGCTTTCAATGTTTTAATACCAAGCAAGTTTTCAGGACATGATTTCGTAAGTAACAAATCTGTAGTACGAGACAATGGACCAACTGCAAGGGGAACTGGCTTTGACACTTTGTTAACAATAGGCTTTCCTGAAAATCCAAGGGAAACATTTTGTGAGCCTGAGAGGGGTGCCCCTGGAACCTCGTCGTGACTGATGGTAGTTCTGCTCGCCCCTGTGTCAATCAAAATTTTTCTGTCTTTCCCTAATACCTGACTATGTACATAGGGACCCTCTTGATCTACAGGAACCTCGATAAGGGGCAAGCCAACCTCCCTCTCTAGGCTGTTTCATGTATACTGCTGATAATCGGGGTACTCTGACTGTGTATACTGGTACATTTGCTGTGTGACATGTTGCGTGGCTGCAATGGGTTGGGGCTGAGGTACAGCTACTGTCTGTTGTGCATTCTGTGGAGGTTGCGTATTCTGTGGAATATTCTGTGGAACATGTTGTGGAACGTGTTCTGGTCTAGGTGGACGCGGTCTTTCTTTCGTTTTGCCTGTGGCTATGTTGTGTCTTAGAACGGCACATTCGTTTATGAAGTGACCTGGCTGTTTACAATAGTTGCAATTCCCTTTAACAGGAGCTGCAGAATGACTAGTCTGTGTCATACCCCTCTTCTGACCATCTGCTGGGACGGACTGGGCAACTAGTACTTTCATTTTCGTATCTTTCATACGTCTCTGTTCATGTTCATGTTCCTCTCTGATTCGGTTCTGGTGGTACTGTAACATTTGTAACATTTGGGAAGGAGTATTAGCTTGCCATGTACTTTCGACTTTCAGTACTCTATTTTTAACTTGTGGTAAGGAATTCTCGACTAGTTTGGTCACAAAGAGATGTGGATATGATTCACTACTTGTTTTCAGGCCACTATTAATAATGAAACATTTCTCGAATCTGGAATAAAAATCACTAGTGTCTTCGTCTTGTTTCTGTTTGCAGGCTGAGATTGCATCCCAGTCTTCCTTTTTTATTGTCAATAACCTAGGCAAGACTTGTACTAATAATCCTGGTAATGCTTTGGCTTTGTCCCCAAGACCTATACCTGGGACTCGCCCATTTTCTTCGTCTTCTAATTCAGTCCAAACAATCTTTTTATCTCCCACCTCCCATTCTTTCTCTTTAAGTTTTTCGTAAATGCCGGCAGGCAACAATACCTTTAACATTTTAAGAATGTCGGGATACGTATAATCCCCCATGAGTAACATGTCTTTTAATTCACGGTGGAATCCTGCTGGATCTTTATCATGACAGGGTACTAATTTCTTCATTTCCAATAATTCCATTTTGGTCAGGGGGGTGTATACGAATACTCGCTGAAGTGCACCCCCTGGGGTCTGGACGGGATGAACTTCTCGTAAGGGATTCTGTCTATCTATGTAAAATGGTTGTCTTACTGGGGGTGGAACAGGAACGAAATGTGGAGTCAGGAAAGTTCTGTATTTGTGGCGTTGTTCCAGAATGGTATTAATTAAATCGGTACCTAGGCCTCTCCATCTTTTTAGGAGTAATTCTTCCAGTATATTATATAGGGGACCTGGATCAGAATGCTGACTTTCATATAGGGTAATGAGATGTTGGATCATGTACATACCAACTAATCGCTGTTCATCTGGGGAAAGGCTCAAAAATGTTTGCGCTACTGAATCATCTTTATATATGCTGGTATTTCCAGCCCATTGTACTGCTGACCATGCTAGTTCCTGATCACGCATGGTACTAAGTTCACTATAACCTATTCTTTCTTTCAGTATTTTATCGGTGGCTTGGAATACATGTTCAAGAGAACATTGTTCTGGTATAGGAGAAAGGAAACGTTTCTGTTTTTCCAGACGAATGGGTCTGTCAAAAGGTCTGTCAAAAGAATACTGTTTAGGGAGTCTCGCTCTTCCTACGTACGCTATTCTATCTGGGTCTTCTACAGCATTATCTACATCTTCGTCGTCTGAGGTTTCATTCTCCTCTTTCTCGGCTTCCCTAGACGCATTTTCTTTTTCGTGTATTATTATAATTTCTTTACGGATCTTCCTGTACATGGCTTCTACGCAATTTTGTTTATCATGTTTACCATCAGCTATATTGTTACTCCAATTTATCAGTATGTTCATCTCTTCTTTGCTTGTACCTGGCCGATCTCGTTCCCTTATCAAACAATTTATCATAAACCGTAAGATCATTCTCTGTGTCTCAACCTTGTGATGTGCCATGGCCTCGCGAATGCATTCTGGTCTCTCCCCTGTTCTAATAAAATGATATATACTGTCTAGATGGTTAGTCATTTCTGGTAAAAGAATCAAATAGTTTGTAACACGTCGTAGACGTAACGAAAATAACATCATGTCTTCTTCACCGGGTACCGGGTCATATCTACAATCTGTAATGTACTGTCTAAGGGTTGAGAAAGTCGCAGCTTTGGGTGTACGCTGTAATGCTACTTCTCTGAGTGTCATTCATTTTACTTGAGGTGGGGTGACAGGGTGACCTCCTACGGCGCCTCCTATAGCGGAAGCGTAACCATCAACTAGATGTGTTGTTGCTACTGGTGTCATAGTTTGAAAAGCAGGTGTAGGTAATGTAGGCAAACTCTGGGTTGTAAGTGTAGAAAAAGGATTGGTAGGACCGATAGCAGGAGGGACAGTAGTAGTAGTTGTGACAGGGACAGTTGTGACAGGATGGGAAGTAACAACGGGTGGGGGCGTCGAGTCTTGAGGGAGTGGTGGTATTGTGTCCTGAACAGGCTGAGTAGGCTGCTGTACATTATTAGTAGGTGGTGCGCGTATATTGGTATATGCTGGAGCTACATCGTCTAAATAGGATGAAAGGAAAATGTCCGCTGCAGTCTGTTTGTGACGGAGTTTAGTCGGGACCAATGGTGGTGGCATGTTACGGGGTACTTCCGGGGTCGCCTTGGGCAGGCCCTCGGCAAGAACAGGATACATGCCTGTAATAAGGGCATTTCTTTGTCGGTCTAATTGTTCTATTCTGACTCGTTCACCTTCTTCTAGTAACTCTTTTTCTCTGGCTTTTTCAGATTCTTCTCTACTTTTCTCTGCCTTTCTGATTTCTTTCTCTGTTCTTCTATGCGCTTCTTTACGCCACAATTCTATGGCATCTTTCTGGGATTGTCTGGCTTTCTTTTTCCATAATGCTTCTTCTACTCTCATGATGCAATCAGCATCCCATGTCCCTGAAACAGGCCATCTATACTTCTCTTACAGATCTTTAGTATAATCCACCCACAAGTCTAGATACAGTATGGCATCTAAGCCGTGCTTGTGGTACATAAAATGTCCGGGAGTGTCCCTAGGCGGGACGGGAACTGCTTCCTCGAGTATCCCTTTCCTAGTTCCTATCTGACGTAATTTCGAGAACAGTGGCATATTTGGACTGACTTGAACGTGAACACAGTAAACACAGTAATGAATAGCAAACAATCATACATACCACGACATTAAACACATTGAAACATTTCAGACTGATACCTGGTACATAGAAAACACAAATTCTGAAAATACTCGAGAAACAATACTAGAATACTGGATTACTAGATGCACTGCTAAAACAGTACAGACAATACCGGTCCCGTAAAGAGACACGTCATACCGTGTTCACCTAAGTGAACACGTCTGGACCAGGTCTGTGTACCCAGACCTGTCTTGACCGGGCACAAATTAATGAACCCATCTAGATGCGTTCCCAACAACGGTACTCACCGGGAAGCAGAAAATGAAAGCCTCGGAAACTGGACTGGACTGGACTGCTACGTCGTCTGGCTGCTATTACTGCTACCACGCATGCGCTTCGGAACAGGTGGGCCTCCGGATACCTCGGACCTTGCTCTCTCGACTTGGGGCTCTGGTCGGGATCCTCCGCATTCCTCACCGCCTCGTCTGGATGCCAGACCGCAGTCTCCGTCTCCTCCGTGGGCCTGAGGGAGATAGCAGGAAAACCCGCAGGTGTGTACTGGATCCTTCATGGCTGTAGAAGGGGTCAAGGCCTGTGTAACATCGCCGGCGAGTGGGGAAGGGGGGGTCCCTATTCGGGCGCCAGATTTTGTGGTAAATAAAATTACCGAACTATTTTTCTATACATTAAATATCAATAAGGATAGCTCAATCAAATGAGAGGCAGAGTCCGTGGTATCTGAGTCATACGGGCTTTAATTATGATCCTCGAGGAACAGGACATCATGTTCCATCACCACTAAGGTTCAGGAAGGGATATTCAACATTTTATTAACATCACACATTATATATAGTAAAACGGTATAATTGAAACGAATACAGTAGGCGTAACAGGTTGAAAAAGAGAGATAAGAACACATGTGCGTAACAGGAGGTGTGTAAGAAGGCGTACATGTGGGCGTGCACTTGACATGTCAGAGAAACGTCACAAGTAACGTCACAAGTGGGTGGATGCTTAGAGAAAGTTTGCAGGATCAGCAGAAACTTTTGGCCTAGATGCGCGCGCAACTGAGCATGACGTGTAACTGGGGAGAACTGGGGGCTTTGACTTTAGCACTAGTAGAGGAGACTGGTGTCTGGGATGTCAGAACGACCTGTACTTATAGCATATCTGGTATCTCATGTTTGGAGGATGTAGTGTCTGAAGTAAAAGGTCTCTCGGGCAGAGGCCGTTCAATACTGAATGCTAGTGCGTGCATACGTGTCTTGGTGCAATGCGCGGGGCCATGGGCCTACCATGGTAACAGGTTCAGTAAATCACTTGCAAGGAGGACAGGAAGGCCGGGCCCTTTGCTCTGCAGTCGGGAATATGTTTACCTATTTCACTAGACTGGAATGTGTTTTCGAGGAGGCTGAGCAGATAACTTGTAGGCAAAATACTAACTTGGCAGGCAGGCCAGGCCGAGCCGGGCACCGCTTCACTGGGCAGGAAGTAAGGCAGAGGTCAGGGATGCATACCTAACTACAGCTTTCAGAGACAGGGAAGACTCGGAGTCTCAATTAAGGGCCTAGCTCGACGGAGCCAGGAAACATGGAGAAAACGTGTGTGAGATTCAAAAGTGTACCATGTAAAGACGTTGGCACCATAGGCCTAGAAGCCTAATTAACGTGGTTTTCATGTAGGACTGGATAGCTGACATGTTAAGGTTGGACGCAAATGCATATGCGTCTTTGTGGCATGCACGACATACAAGGAACATGGGTGCATGGATGGGGTGCGAGTGGGGGGACACATTGGCTACCTGAAAATTTCTATTACCTCACTTCCAATACTGCTTACTACACCATCAAGTGGGCAGGAATAAGGTGCTAGGAAAAGGGTATGTACACAAGTCATGAATCTTACCTTTCAAATTCTGATGTAGAAATAGGGAAACTGAAGTATTTCTTAGCAGGACTGACTGCAAGAGTACCTTTGGAAATCCCTTTGTTTGCAGGGAAGTTATGCTTCATGGTGCATGTAATGCATTTAGGTCAAACTTGTCATGTTATTTGAAAGGTTCTCCAGCTGCTGGGCTCCATTTGGCTTTCATATTACTCTCTAATGGGAGTTATTTGATGCTGAATGATCATGAATGTTGTGGATTGAGACCAGGAATTGCCTATCTGGTCACAGTCTCTGCAGTTTTGGCCTGTTGTACATAGGCACTGTTTCCACCTGCCTGCACCGTTAGGGATGCAATGCTCTGGCCTTCGATAGAGCTGACCAATGTGTGCTTTGATGCTTTAAGCAGACTGAAAGCCTTATTGTTCTATAAGGATGTGGCCTTAACATCTGCAAGGGAGACACTTGATCTTCAAGTTACCAGGTCCTCTTCTGAGTTACATTTGCTACTCCACAGTAATTTCTCACACCATTCTTAGCATGTCTAGTACTGCGGGGGTAGTGCACTTTATTAAGGCAGTTGGGTCAAGGTTGGTTAGCACCTTCCAAATGGTCTTCGAGTTATTCCATCATTCATACAATCTGTGCTTTTTTGTACTCTAGTCTATTTAACACTGGAGAAAGCATTGAACTTTTAAAGAACAATACATAATAATAAAAGTTGAAATCCTTTATTAAAAGTATTTTGAAATTACATGAAAAAAGGATTTTTAAAGAGCTCTACTAACCAAGGGTCTCTAGGCACTGGCCCATAAAGAGGAGAGAAAACTACTTAATAAAGGATTCCGGATGAAGATCAATGTTTCTATTGGTTTATAAGCCAGGTTTTTAAAGCTTTCCTAAATGGCAATAGATCAGTGGTACTTTTAACCCCTCCCATGCTCCTGACCAGTGGCCGTGTGCTCATGACGAGCTGAGCTTGTCATAATGGCTGCAATGCTCGCAAATGGGGCTAATTCCACCGCTGTGCTGAACATTCTACAAAAACGGGTGCAGCTGATGAGGAGCTGAGCTCGTCATGAGCACAGGGGCGCTGTGCGGGCCCCCGCCTCCCAGCAGAGCGGGGGAATAAGCCCCGCAGGCAAGGGATTAAGGTTGAGGGGCATAGAGTTCCACAGTCTGGTCATGCAGACTACAAAACCTCTACCACCCCAGCAGGATCTCCTATACCTGGGAATCACAAGACTCAGCAGTCTAGCTGGAATATAGGTAAGATATTTATGTTTAAGATTTTTAGGGCCTTTATCATGTATGGACTTAATTGCAATGCATAATGCCTTAAACTCAATACGCTTACTGATTGGAAGCCAGTGCAGCTGTTTTAGAGATTGCAATACTGATTTGTATTTAGGGATACCCAGCAGTAGCCTGGCAGCCGCATTCTGAGTAGTCTGCAACTTCTTCAGAAATCTTTCCTGAATATTCATGAAGAGGGCATTGAAATAGTCTAGCTTTGATACAATGAGAGCGGTGACAGCAGTTTTCTGCAGTTCCATCAGGATAAAAGGGAGAACTTTATTAAATAGTTTCGACAGGTAAAAAGAGGCAAATGTGATGATTAATTTGACCCTCAAATGACACTTTGTTGTCCACAAAACCCCCCAGGTTTTTAACCTTTGCTACTGGGGTTGAGAAGGTACCAAGTTCCTTGGGCCACCCTCTTGGAGACCAAATGGAAGAAGTCCTACCAAATATCATAACTTCCATTTTAGAGGAATTTAGTTTTAAGCAGTTTTTACTCATCCAACTCCCGATCTGCAGGATACTGTTATAAAATCAGGTAGCAGTAACCTCTGGGTTGCTAGCCACTGACACCATCACTTGGGTGTCATCTGCATAGGACACAAGTGTAAAGCCATATGATTTAATCAAAGTCACCAGTGGAGTCACATAAAGATTAAACAGTGTGGGGCATAGAGCCGAGCCCTGCGGGACTCCAATAGGCAGTGAAAAAGGGGGTGAGCTGAAACCATCCAGAGCCACCACCTGCTCTCGTCCTGAGAGAAAAGGTTTTAGGAGGGAGAGCACATTACGTCTGCTACCTAAAGATCAGAGGCGGTCTTTGAGCAGTGAACAGCTGACCATATCAAATGCCACCAAAACATCTAGTAAAATCAGTGCAGCGTCCGCTCCAGCATCAAGAGTTTGTCTGATTTACTTAGAGGCTGTGATAAGTTTTAGTTCAGTACTGTGATGGCTTCTGAAGCCATATTGGATTTCATCCAGTAGGTTATTGTTATTGCTAAAGGAGGTCAGTTCTATATATTAACTGATTTTTCAATACTATTTACTCAGAGTAGAAGCTGTGCAATTGGCCAATAGTTGTTAAAGTCTGTAGGGTCCAAGTTAGGCTTTTTAATTAACCATTCGGTTGGAAAGTAGCCACTAGTAAACATCTTGTTATACATCTTGTTATACATGCTCCTAAGCAATGTTTCTGTTATTTCAGGAATTAAGTGCATTATCTTTGGGGACAAGGATCGTTGAGGGCATCAGATTTAGCAGTTTTTAACAATCCCAAAGTTTGCTTTATGGTAAGGGAAGAGACGGATGTCAGAAATGTAAAGGGCTCCCTTTCTGCAGAGGTTTTACTAGTCATTGTATCTGGAACTAGTGGTGATGATTGAAGAGGAGTCACTATCTGGTTCCAATTCATGGGGAGTGTCTCCAGCAAAATCACAATACATATTAAAACATATTGAAAAAAGCTAAGAGTATATAAATTATGAAAAATAAAACAGATTTGAAATATAAGTTAAATATATACGAAACAAAAATATGTAATTACTTACAATCACTTTGACTTATCAAAGCAGAAAGAAATTACATTTTAAAATGCACAAGTATTTAACTTTAATTAATGCAGAAAATAAAATATTACAAGAAAAAAATCATTCCACTGACACAATTTCAAATTAAATATTTAATCAAAAACTGCACAAAAATTAACAAAAAATGCAACAGTAAAATTATATATATTCAATTGTCAATGTATCAGTCACATATATAAAGAAATTATTTTACATAATGTAATACATTTAACATCATCTTACCCAAAACACCTTAAAAAAGAAATGTTAAATATTGATTAAAATTATGATACAATTCAAATATACATAAATTAATGAAAAACACTTCAAAAAGTAATCAATAATTTAATAAATAGTTAAATTAATCAATATTCAATCAAATATTCCATTGACATAAAAAGAGTATTATTATTTTTCAATAAAGTGTAATTTAATTACCTTCCCACCCTATACCCCAATAAACCTAACAACTCACTTGTAAAATATAACATGTAATTCTTAATATACATATATTTAAATTAACAAAATAATATACAAAATATATTGTAACAGTTGAACGGTTAACATAATTAATAACAATTAAATAATTAATTTACAAAAATACATTGTTATAATTATATTTAAAGTAATTGTAATTTAATTAGGATTCCCCTACAAACCCACCAACCTGCTACTAAAATACTATTAATAATAACATAATAACATGTACATACATTTTTTTTTTAAATAAGGTAACAATTAAGCAATTCAAATAATTATTAGTCAACTAATTGATTAACCTACAATAAAATAATGTTTGCCATAAAATGCAAATGTATTGTAATTGAATTACCTTCCCACCTTATCCCCCTACAAGCCCAACAACATACTACTAAACTTTAAATTACTAATCAAATTTAAAAATAAATTACTGAAACACTTAAAATTATGAACTACATTTTTAAAAATAAATACCAATTATACTAACAATACTGCCCCCTAAAAGTTGTATTTTAACAAAATCATAATAAATTCATTTCAAAATGATATTTTTTACAACTATAGTAATGAAAACAATATTAAACACAACAATAATTTTGAAAACAATATTTCTTAACACTAAAACAATATTCTTTACCACAATATTCTGTACCACAATATTTTTGTAGTAAGAATATTTTTGGGATGATATTTCTGTATCACAATATTTAAAACTCAATATTTTCTCCAAATACAGATCATGCCTGGGTGTAGCTACTGCATCCAAAATAACTCTAAATATTGTCAACGGAAAAAGCATTTGTCAAAATTGTTTGTGGGATGTACTCCTGGAAAAGGGCGACTTGAATGAAGAGTCTATTCATCCTGAGGGATCACATAGAATGTTCTTGATGAGCACCTAATGTATTTGAGAAATTGTGGCTTGTATAAATTGTATAAAAAAGTGGTAAATGCAGGGATTCTCATGGGAAATAAAAATTGGTAGGGACGGAACAGCTGGGCAAACTATGGGGGACATTGGCTCTAACGTTCATCTAATCACTGCAGATGTGACATTTAGCTTATGAGGACAGTATTGAGAATATGATTTAAACAAAAACAACGGTAGCCATGACTAATTAAAGGAGGTTGCGATATATAGATACCCGGGTCGCTAATAAGAAAGACCAATCTATAGGCCAAACTGAGTGAACAACAATCCCAAACTAACCCAATTGTGTGGCTCCCAATGATCAATTTCGGGTTTGATTTTGATACAGGTGGGAAGCAACTCTGACTGACACTGTTGCGGTCTTGTGAAAGACTGACCTGCGGTCCCGGCACCGCAACTGCAATGCAACTGCACATGGTGCGGTCACATACCCCCATTTCTCTATAGGACCTTGTATTGCAGACTTAAACCAGCCGTAGCACAGGGGAACATAGGTTACATTGCGGTGTTCACACCGCAATACCTTTGCAACGTGTGGTAATGATTTAAGAAATGGGCATGTGCATGTACCATTCCATCTCCATGGTAGCGTCTTGAGAAGACAGTTGTAACCAGGAGAGCGGAGAGGCTGCAGCAGGAGTTGGTGGTTGGGAGTCACAAGAAATAAACTCCTAACAAAACTTACCAATGTGTGGCCTCTTAACTCAAGCGACGAGGGACACTTGCGAGGGACAAGGTTACCACCAACTCTCCCTTTTCATGAACCCACAGAAGTTGTTCTTCTGGGTCGGCTGCTTCGAATTGATTGACTCGTGAGAAATCACGGTGAGGACTTGCTGTTGATGCCTGGACCCTTTCTGCAGGTTTTCCTGACTTTCCGTGAGCTTTACAGCAATTTTGAGGCATTTTAGACTGTTTCCCCATTTTTTAACTTGCGAAGCTGCACGCGACACCTTGTTACTGCGTCCTACAGGCCTGTTGACTACACGCTAACTCTTCATTGCGTTTTGACGTCCCTACGTCATCACGCTATGTGCCGTCATCTTTGATTGTTGTCATGGATTTCCATGACAACAGCCCCACTAACTTTTACTGAACCCGTTTTTCAATGATAAAACATTACAGGTACAATTCTTGCAATATTGACTCTGATTTTTTTGACTTTTTGCCTCATTCGTTGTAGTACTGCTTTGGTGGTTGTGAACATTTTACAGTTGGACTTTAAGCTCAATCAGTAAAAGACTTTCCTCAAAACAGATCCTTCACCATAATTTTGCAACGTTATTATTGCCTTATTTTATTTTTTTTGCAAAACAAAGAATACAGTATACAATAACACACCATGACAGCTACAAATATGAGTGAACCTCTGGCATTCCTATGCTAAAAAGGTGAACCTTTGCGACCTTAGAAAAGATGGAAATTACATTTTGATTCATATTTAGTGGTTATTCGTGGTGAAAAGGGTTCTGCTCACAGGAAACAAGCAATTTTGCTTCACAACCTTGGTATTGAGGGACGCAACATTTATGAATGCATTGACACAATCCCTCTTGGTGAACCATCTGATGTTTTTGAAATGGCGTTAAAAATGTTAGAGGTGTATTTTGGACCACAGATTAACATTGTTTTGGAGAGAAATACATTTTTTATGAGAGTGCAAGAACCTAATGAAAAGTTTGGTAACTATATAGCATCCCTAAAGACACTTGCACGCACTTGTGAGTTTGGTGATATCACTGACTCGTTGATAAGTGATCAATTGGTCAGGTGTACAAAGAGCACAAGAGTGCAAGAAAAACTTTTATATAAAAACCTGTCACTCAAAGAAGCTGTAGCCATAGTACAAGGGATGGAAAAGACCTCTGGTTGGGTTAAAGAGATGAAGACTCACAAGACAGCAACTGATGAGGTTCCCACACCTAGTAGCTTTCATGAATTGACTGTAAAGGAGTCACCTGTTGACAGTGTTTCTAAAGTTGTGCCTGGAGCCAAACCCAAACCTTTATTTGATTCTTTAAGGATAAATGTTATAGATGTGGAAGTAACAATCACTCCTCTAAGTACCCACAATGCTATGCAAGGAACAATACTTGCCACAAGTGTGGAATCAAAGATCACTACGCCAGGGTATGTAGATCTAAACTCAATCATGGGTGGTCACCTCTCACAGAGGGTACTCTTTTTCGTGAGGAGGAGGTGAGTAGTAAATTTAGGTCCTACCAAAATAAGTACAAGGAAGGATTTGATCTCAAGAAATCCACCAAGGTCATAACATGGAAGGTTGGTGATTGGGTACTTATCAAGAGACCGCAGTGGCACAAAAAAGATGTCACTGAGTTTATGGGACCTTTTGTTATTACTTCTGTATAAATACAAGTGGTTTCAGTTCATAATGGTGGTAAGTAGAGCATGACTTGTTTGGTAAATTTCCAAGGTGACAAGTCTAAGTTTCCCTTTTGCCCAAACAGTTAAACAGATTCAAGTTCATCCACCAAATCTGGTCTTATGCCTCTTCCTCCAGGGTCTCACTGTTCTCCAAAGAGTTACGAAGACTATGAAATGTATTGATGGTTCAAGAGTTGTTTTCAACTTTGTTCTGTCATTATTTGAGAAAATTATAAGGTGTATTCTTCACCTTCTGAACTGTTTTTGTACTGTTTAGTATTTTGTTTTTAATATATTAATCTCTTCTCTTCTTGCTAGTTTCACTTTCCACGTTCTCCTTTTTCTTCTGTTTTCCTTGTAAGGGGGATGCGTTGTAATGGTCACATACCCCCATTTCTCTATAGGACCTTGTATTGCAGCCTTAAACCAGCCGTAGCACAGGGGAACATAGGTTACATCGCGGTGTTCACACCGCAATACCTTTGCAATGTGTTGTAATGATTTAAGTAATGTGCATGTGCATGTTCCATTGCATCTCCATGGTAGCATCTTGAGAAGACAGTTGTAACCAGGAGAGCGGAGAGGCTGCAGCAAAAGTTGGTAGTTGAGAGTTACAAGAAATAAACTCCTATCAAAACTTACCAATGTGTGGCCTCTTAAAACAACGCTGGCATTACAACGCAAGTCATTACAATGACTTACGCTGGATGCCGCTCTGAGCTAAGGAATAGTATGATTTACTATTCCAACACCTTTCCTACTGTAACGTAGGCTGGAGTTGGAATAGTAAATCATACTATTCCTAAGTCCAACGCTCTGCAGCGCAAGTCGTTGTAACAACTTGCATTGTAATGCCTGCGATGTAAAGGTATTGCGGTGTGAACACCGCGATGTAACATCGTATATTCGTAGCACAAGCTCAATTAGAGAAATGGGAGCTCCATTGTGCAAATCCCTCATGGTGCTTGCCACACAGTGCAGGGATTTTCAGGGGGGCACCATAGGTTCCTCCTTGGTCCCTAACCCGAGGCCCTGCTAAGGGCCCCCAAATTCACTTTCAGACAGGCTTTCCATGTTAGAAAGCCTGTCGGAAACCAACATCGTGATCCCGACTACCCAACGGGCTCCTAGAGCCCATTGAAATCCATCTGGTTTCACTTTCAACCACCTAGATTAGGTGGTCGGAAGTGAAAGCGAGACGTAGGTCAGAAAGCCTCTGACCTGAAGTCAGAGACTTTCTGAATCCCATCGTAGTAGGGCCCAAAATGTCATACAGTACAGTGCAAAATGTAGGTACCATGTTTAAAATCCCTGCAGGTAACTCTCTTTCCCTTTATAACATAGTCTTCCTATTGTAACTAAGGCAACACAATGTGTCCTAATAATGATGTCTCTCAACTTATGGGCAGGGCCACTGGATGTTTGCTTTTTTGGAACAGCTGCATTTGATTTTGGTCCACTTATGCTGCATAACTCTGGTAGTTCATCACATGGGTTCCTGACGTCCATTTTAATGTGCCCTTTATTGACCAGCAATGGAACTTAATCATAACATACAATTCATTCTTGCCTCTTTTAAAATATGTAAAATGTGAACCTCATGACATTCTCATTTACAGTCAACATTCTCCAGTACTAGACTCTACTAGGCTGCCAGTATCATACTCTGCTCTAATCCTGGATAGTATTGCTCAAAATAAATGTTATTTCAATTAAAAGTGTATATTCTAACAGAAGTATCATGTCATAGAAGCATCATCCATTGGGGCCTCGAAACAGGTTGAAAACTGTAGGGCATAATTAAAAGGAAATGGCAGAGAGCTGTGGCATATTTTGCAGCGCCGTGCTCCATCTTTTTCAAAATGCAGGGAAGTGCCATATTTACAACAATACGGCGCACCACTTTATTTTTTCTAGCTCTGGAGCTAAAAATAGCTGTTAAGTACCAACAAATACACCCTTACCCCATAGTGCAAGGGGGCCGGGGTTGCAGGGAACAATTGTTTATATGCAGAAAGGTGTCCCTTCCAGCAGATAAACAATCAATGATGGAGATTTATTACTTCTACGTGTGCCACACTCTGCTGCACACATAGAAGTAGCAAATTATCATTTTTTAATGATTGTTTTTACATGCAAAAAGAATCATTAAAGGCGTTTTGCTCTTTCTATGTGTGCTGCAGAATGGAGCACACAAAGACAAAGCAGAAACGAGGAGAAATAAAGGTATTTCTCCTTGATCACCAATCTAACAACCACTATTTCACGGCATACATTTTTGGTGCTGCCTCAGATTTACAGATCCTTGTTAATCTGGTGCAGAGTCAAAAAACAATGAATGTTGTGGTGGAACGCCCACAGCAACACCCATTGCACGCCGCTTTCATGCAAAAAACTGCAGGAAAGGGCACCATATTTACATGGTGGCATTAAGCCACAAAAAGTGGCTTACCTCCACTTTGTAAATATTCTTCAGGGTATTTCATCACAGGGTCATAAAAAGTGATTTTCCAGTGGCACAATCCCCTTGTAAATATGCCCCTGTGTTTTATGGACTTACGTAAATATTTATATCATTACCGTTTATACACATTTATATGATTAATGTTTTCTGAAGGCTTCCCACAAACGATCTTCTATGACATCTCCAGCACACACTCTATTTATCCAATGCCCTGTACCAAAAACCTCTTCTTACCAACATACCCGGTTGTCTCCTGATCACAGCCCTTCTTAAGAGCTATGAGGGAGGGGGCGTGGCCTGGAGCCGAAGATGGTGGACGTGTAGTTCTCGAGCTCCGTCCCTAGCCCTAAATACTTGCAATCTATCCTGCAACCCCTACCTACAACCCACCTGATTTCTGTGCCGGAGGCCCCCGGGGGTGTACTGCGTGAAGCGGAGCGGTGTCTATCCACTCGGCCCGTATCAAATGAGCATTGCGACATCGGCGCCGGTCGCGGCCTACTGGACAGTGAGAAGCCCCGGGCTCAAGTAGATGGCCTACCCGGCCTGCCCATAGCTGCCGTCGCGGTCCGATCGGGACCCCAGACTGGAAGCAATTGCTGACACCAGCCGAGGTAACGGAACACGAAGAGGCGCCCTAACCCACCTGTGACCCTGCTGCCTCCCTCTCTGTTGCTGAAACCCTGCCCGGCCACACTGCTGTGGGGCCTTCGGAGAACACGGGAGCATCCCCGGACCGGCTTACCAGCTCGCCGCCCACCCGCAAAGTCAGCAGTACGCCTGTTCTCTACGGCGTTGGCCAGGACTACGGGGCGGGCGGTTCCAGTCACCCGATGCCGGCGCTGTGGGCCCGGCTTCCCCCGGACCTCCTCGGGCGCTACAGATCTGAGGCACATTTTCGCCGGCGCCATCTTGTCTCCACGCCCAGGACGGACAGTGTCCTCGGGTCTGGACTGTGGCATCTTGCTTGCCCCCAGGCTTACCAATCGGCGGGCCCGGAGCGGGGTCCCGACACGGGTTGACGCACAGCTGGGACCAGCGCACCTCACAGCGGAAAGCGGACCCCGGATACCCAGGCTGCCAACCCCGGCCCACGGTGAAGGAGTGCGACGCGGGCATTGAAGCCCTGCCACAACACTACAGTCCTGTAGTCTGTCGCGCTTCTGCTTGGGTTTCACGACTCGCTTGGTAATAAGCGGGGCCCTACTGTCTCCCTTCATCTACCCTCTGGAAAGCCAGGGTCACACCTGCCCCCAGTGGAACACCATCCCTCCCAATGGCAGCGCCACGTTCAGAGACCCTGCACAATCCCTGCCAATCCTGGGGTCTACACAGCTACCACCTTTGACCGCCACAACTTGAACCCTCGGCGGACACGGTTCGGCGCTCTGAGTGGACACTTGAGTGGGCAGCGGCATTCTGCTGTGCCCTTTCCAGCGCCACCCTGCTAACGAGATCCATGGGCAAACACAGGGGCAGGACTCATGACCAGGGCGCTGCGGCAGACATGCAGTCCACGGGCTCCGAGGACCCGCTGGCCTCCTCCAATGTGGATATCATTCCACCGACCGGAAAAGGATCTCAGGACGCAAAGTTGGACCTTATCCTCAATGAAATACGCGCGACGCGCGAAGCCCTGGAATCGCGCATAGACAATATGGCGACTGGCCTGTCACTATTGAGGGCTGACCATAACAAGTTGGCGGAGCGGGTAGCGGAGCAGAAGATAGCACTGAATGACCTAGTACCACAGCAGACGGAACACTCCACGAAGCTGGAGGGCATGGAGAAACAGCTTAAACAACTGTGGGATAGGGTGGCCGATGCCGAAGGACGTGCTCGCCGCAACAACGTCCGCATCCTGGGCATTCCGGAGAGAAGCGAGGGGATGAACCCCACCCAGTTTGTGGAGGACTGGCTACGGAAACTAGTGGGCCAAGAAGACCTCACTGCCCTATATAGCGTGGAACGGACGCATTGGATGCCGCCGCGGCCCCCCAAACCGGGGGCGCCTCCTCGTCCCCTGATCGCGCGCCTCCTCCACTACAGAGATCGAGACACTGTCCTGCGTGCGGCCAGGGAGAAAGCACCGATACGTTTTGAAGATAAGAACATTTCGGTCTACCCTGATTTCACGCCCACTGAACAGCGCGCCAGGTCCACCTTCATGGGTGTAAAACGCAAATTAAGAGACAGGAATATGAAATATGCACTTCTGTTCCCCGCTCGGCTTAAAATTCTGCACGACAATAAATCTCACTTCTTCGACTCACCAGAGGAGGCAGAGGAATGGATGGAAGTCACTCTGACACCACCGACCTCACAGGACCCGTTTGAGGATCACCACGGCGGCGACCGCAGGGACCTTCCGGACCGACGGAACAACACTCCGAGCCCGGGACATCACTCTTCCCACGGAACACCAGCGAAGGCGCACCCTCCTAGTAATCGGATGGAAGGCCACTCATCATCAACACCACGACAGCGGCTAACAGAGGAGGCACTGGCCGCTCACATCGCGGAAGCAACCGGAGACAGACACACCGCCACCACCGACACCCACACGGAGGTATCCGGATCAGTAGACAGCTTGCCGCTGTTTCCGAAGATTACAGCCCAGATGGCAGAGGAGTTCTGATCTGCTGCGAGTATGATCCCCTCCGGGTGGTAATGTATAACTGACCCCCCCCCCTTTTTTCATATATGGTGGGTTGCACTGGGGGGCCCACTCTGCTGAGGGCTATCATACCCATGCAGGCCGTTCAGTGACAGTCGACAGAGGCCTGCCACCCCCGGTATGCACACAAACTTAACTGACTTGTGCCCACGTTGGGCACCATGGTTTGGCTCCCGGGCACGTTGGCTTGGGGACCTTCTTGTTCAGGGATTACATGTTTACATGACACTCTCACCTTATCGCAAAGCAGAACTAACATGGGTACCCGGGTGTTTCACTTGGCCGCACCGCACAGATAGTTATGGGGCCGCTTAATAATTACCAACTGTGCACCTGGAACGTACGTGGCATGGGAGCAGTACAGAAACGTCATAGAATCTTGGCTCAGCTTAACCGCAGGGGGACACAGATTGCTTGCCTGCAAGAGACACATTTGAACGCTGCTGAAAATGTGAAACTGCGCAAGAAATGGAGGGGGCAACTCTTTGCTACCTCCTATTCTGCGTTCTCCAGAGGAGCGGCGATCTGGTTCCGCGGCTCTGTCCCCTTCCAGATGTTGGAGCAAAGACTCGATAATGAGGGACGATATGTATGGGGCTGTTGGACGGGGATGCTATTGTATTTGGATGTGTGTACTCGCCGAACTCAAATCAATCGGAGTTCTTGTTAACAGTGAACGGGGTACTTGCGGATTGGGCTGATCATCGCTGGTTCATTGGGGGTGATTTCAATGCTGTGCTTGATGTTACATTGGATAGGTCACATCCCCCTTTACAGGCAGCTGAGAGTAGAAAACAGGCGGATGCTCTTACGAGATGGGCTGGGGGCTGGGACCTGGCAGACGCATGGCGCAGCACACACTCACAGGAGAGGGAATATACTTTTTTCTCCCCACCCCACCAGCTTCACACCAGAATCGATCATATTTTCTGCTCCCGCTCCATGGCGGATTCAATTGTCCAGACCCAACACATGGAGAAAACTCTATCCGATCACAGCTCCGTAGAACTCACCTGGCCCCCATCCCAACTTGGAGACTATCTCCAGATCTCCTTGAAGACTTGGTATTCCGGGCCTCCCTGTCTGACACTATAGTAACCTACTTCTCCACAAATGTGAACACAGCCAGCACCTGGCAAGTGGAATGGGACGCTTTTAAAGTTTGTCTGAGGGGGGCCACAATGGCCGCTGGAGTGGGCAGGAAACGGGAGGTAATCAATCAACTGAAGGAGGTGGAGGGCTCGCTAGCGTCCCTAGAGAATGAA
The DNA here is from genome assembly GCF_964263255.1 of Lissotriton vulgaris. Taxonomy (NCBI): domain Eukaryota; kingdom Metazoa; phylum Chordata; class Amphibia; order Caudata; family Salamandridae; genus Lissotriton; species Lissotriton vulgaris. Next base: position 1,629,028,188 of record NC_141689.1, on the reverse strand, counting down.
GCAGCCGGCACAAATGCACCCTTCACACCACTGCAGGAGGCTCACATTAGACATGCAGAGCTGCTGGAAGACCTGAGGCTTCTAGACTATAGAGAATACACGAATAGGCAGCATACATAAATTGTAAATTGTTGTGTCTTGTAAAGCGCACTGCTACCCGGAGGCCTCGTAGCGCTATAGACCGCTGGGGAACCCGTCCTGGCTTTCCCTGTGAGATAGTCCCTCCTGGGGGTCTCCAAGGTGAAACCAGGCATCCCCGGCGTTTGTGTGGGGCCATTGTGGAGATGAGGCAAGCTAATGCCCAGAGTTGCCGAGTGTGCTCCCTGGTCGGAGTAGGCACCGATGCGAGAATTATCAGTCCGCTGATCCTGGTCCAAGACCCTGCCGCGTCGGGAATCGAACCCTGGTCCCGGGCCGTTCTCTGCACTCGGGTCTGCCGCCTCTAACCAGTGAGCCACACCTCTCCACCGGCACATACACAGGCATACACAGGCAGATAGAGCCGGTCCCCTTCTAGCTCGCCTCTTACGAGATTCCCCAGTTAACCACCCTATCCTGAAAATCTTAGACCAGACGGGCAGCCCAACTACCACCCAAATCGGGATTAACACGGCGTTCAAGGACTATTACACCACGCTATACAGCCCCCCACAGCCCCTATCCGAGGTTGCATTCGAGGCCTTCATGAGGGACCTGGACCTACCTCAACTCACTGACAGGCAAACCAAAGAACTGAAGCGTACCATTACAATAGCTGAAATCAGGCAGGCAATACGAGCTCTCCCAAAGGGCAAGACCCCCGGAACAGACGGCCTACCGGCCAACTTTTATGCAACATTCATAGACCTTCTGGCCCCGCGGTTTCACACTGTTTATTTGGAAGCACTACGGACAGCCGCCCTACCACAATCGTCTATGCAGGCATTAATCACGTCCCTCTGAAAGCCTGCTAAAGAAGGGCTTCAGATGGCCGACTACAGACCCCTGTCCCTTCTCAATACTGACTCCAAGATATTGAGCAAGGTGCTGGCATCGAGGCTCGTGCAATACGTACCGCAGCTGATCCACCCGGATCAATGTGGTTTTGTTCCGGGCTGCAACACGGCCATGAACCTCAGGCGATTGGCCCAGCTTATGCTCGGAGACCGGGAGGACACGAGCTCCGAAGGCTGCATATCTTTGGATTTGAAGCAAGCGTTTGATTCCCTTAGGTGGGACTATATGTTTGCCACGTTGTCTAAATTTGGGATACCACCCGAATTCCTCGCCTGGGTCAGATTGCTGTACACCATCCCCACAGCTAGAGTGCGCACCTCCAGCCATATATCAGCTCCTATAGCTATAGCACGGGGCACCAGGCAGGGCTGCCCACTCTCCCCCCTCCTCTTTGTCCTTGCCCTCGAGCCTATGCTCTGTAGACTTCGGTTGATGGCCCCCCGACATGGCATTCAAAGGCATGGGACGGCGCATATTGTGTCCGCTTACACGGGTGATATTATATTATATCTCCGAGACTTAAGGGGCGACTTGAGCCCTGTTTCCCAGGTCTTTGAGGACTTTAGGACGATCTCTAGCATGACCATAAGCGAATCCAAGTCCTATGGGTTCACATTTGCAGCCACAGGCCTGACTACCCCCTACCCTTCGCCCCCCACGAATTCCAGATGGCGGAAACCACCTTCCGATACCTGGGGATGCATATTTATAGGGAGGCTGACATGATGATTGACGGCAACCTTGGGAGGGCCATCAGAGCACTGAAATCGCAGATACAATTCTGGCTAACACTGCCACTCTCAATACCCGGCAGAGCAGCGATATCTAAGATGGTTATGCTCCCCCGTCTCCTCTACCACTTCACCAATTTACCGTACCTGATCCCAGCAGCGACATTTAAGATTCTTGACACTCTACTCACCGAACTTGTATGGGGGCACGGCCGCAGACGTATAGGTTTGTCCAAGCTGCAGCTCCCCTCCGACGCCGGCGGTATGGGCCTGCCGGACTTTAGAGCTTACAACTATGCGTGTCAGATACAATGGCTGGCCTTCTGGGTGGCGGGTCGCAATCTTCAGGAGATCAATATGACGGAGGAGGAACATGGCAAGGGGAACATACACACATTACTTCTGCCCAACTCGGATATACCGAGAGATGCCCCACCACTCCTCAGACTGGCGATAATTTACTGGCGGAAGGCATTAAAGTACACGTCCCCTAAGTCATCTTATGCCCCCACGATCCCGCTCTTGGGCATCCCGTTGGGCTCGGGAACACTTACGACGAACTCGCTAGCGCAATGGCATGACGCAGGAGTGTCGCATGTGGGTGACCTGTTTGTGGAGGGGCACCTGTTGTCCTTTGAAGACTTTAGAGCCACACAAGGCATTCCTAGAGGCTCATTCTTTTTGCACGCTGGCCTTCGCCATTATATAACACATAAGTGGTCACCTGAGGGCCAGGAGCCTGTTACAAACCCTCTCATCACGATGCACTACCTCATGGGCACGGGCGCCCACCTGACAAAATGGCTCACTGCTAGCATCAAGGAGGGGAGGTCACTCACTCTGTTGCCACTCCGGGAGGCATGGGAGGGGGATATTGGTAGGACCTGAGAGACAAAGAGTGGGAGCGTATACTTCAGTTTCCCAAAAAGGTAGCTAGGAACCCCAAGTTTAAGTTCATTCAATTGATGCTGCTACATAGAGCCTACCTGACCCCGCACCGCATACATGTGATGTTCCCTGATGCGAAAAGCAACTGCCCCGATGTGACACTGAAGACGCATCACTGATACACATGCTGTGGCAATGCCCCAAGCTAGGATATTACTGGACCACGGTCCATGAATCGCTCGAGAGAGCGGGTGCTCTGCCCCGATCTCCTACACTAGAAAGCACATTACTGGGGCTGGGACCCTCACAACGCACCAGAACCGTGGCGACATGCTTTTCAGACCTGGCCCTGTTGCTGGCGAAGCGTGCCATCACGATGAGGTGGAAGTCACCCAAACCTCCCAACCCTGAACTGTGGAAAGCGGAGGTAGTACGATGGGGTAAGGCAGAGGGAGAGGCACTGCAGTGAGAGGAACACAGAGGTCTGCGGAAAACGCCGATCTCGCTGGATTGGTTTGCCACGTTGGGAACGTTTGAAACTGGGGATGACGGGGATACATGTGACTCACCAAATGTAGAATTAATGTGTCCTTATCCAGACTTTCATGCACTGTCACTGACTGTGGTGCGCCGCGAGGAGGTACGGGGAAACCCAAACCACTGGCCTTTGCCTCATTCCACCTGTGTGTACAGATAGACGAAGCTACATGTTACAGCGCCATGGGTGACCCAGTTTAATGATCATTCAGTCATATGTACGTTGAGAGAGTGTCGGGAGGGTTGTTTGAGGGTGGAGGGAGGGATTGAATTGACCGGGGTTTGTTTAATTGTGACAGTTATAGTCATCAAGAAAATGAAAAATCAAGATAACTATGCAATCATATGTTCTAAGCAAGCGCATGCATGTATTACTCTGCTTCTTACTGAGCTTGGAGATTTATGTAACTGCTTTACCTACTATGCTAATAAACAGATTTTCCAAAAAAAAGAGCTATGAGGGATTTCATCTGCCATTCATGCCATTCCCGCAGTATTTTGCTGCTTTACTTGTCATCAAGGGGCATATTTTCAAAGAATTCAGGCAATGCAGCGTAGCAAGTAAAGTAGCTTTGCTGGCCAGCTTGAAAGGAGAGAGCAAAATTGTGCTAAATCTTCAAATATATTGCACAGTTCTGCTTTCTTCTGGCACTGGTACACTTACTGCTGCCTAGCACCAATGCAGGCACCATCATGCCATAGTATATGGGTGCCTGCGTTATGGCCCTGATAACTCTTGTGCAGGAAGTGTTACCTTCCAGAAGAAAAAAACTATTCTTGGATGCTTTTTCTTCCTTGTATGTGCCTTTGCAGAATGCAGCACACATGCAAAGAGGAAATAACAAGGAGAATAAACATATTTCTCCTCATTGAGCGAGCCTCAACTAGGCGCATCATTTTGATGCAAATCCAGGTGCACATCTCTTTGTAATTATGGGTGTGCTTCAGATTCCATAAGTGGATTCACAGGAATGCCCATGCACCACCCACTTGATGCCTACCTGACACAAAGTAATGCAAGGCAGCACAATGCACTGCGTTGCATTACTTTTTTTACCAAGCCACAGAAAGCGACATTTGTGTAGTTTTTTTTGATACTTTAACGGATTTTGCGTCAAGCTGCATCAAAAAAGGAACTCAATCGCTGATGCAACATGTTTGTAAAACTGGGCACAAATGTCTTACTTCTATCATAAAAATGGAGTCATTGATCAATGCGAACTGGGAACGTTTCAAAATGGGTGCATGTGAAACACAAAAGTACATTGCCAACTTGTCTATGTCCACAAATGTTTCTCTGACACACTACCTAGGACATAACGTGGACATGTACAGGTTGAGTACAAAATATGTTTTCTAACATGGATATTTCTCACTGGTATAGGCATTGTAAATCCGTATTTGTAAAGCGCAAACTACTCACCCTTACGGGTCTCAAGGCGCTGGGGGCCGTTGAGGAAATTAAGTGAGCTATTGCCAAGAGTCACATGGTGCTGAGCTGAGCTGAGCTGCCACTGGAGCCGGGGATCGAACCTTGAACCCTGTGCTCCGAAGTCATTACAGTGTGGAAGAATACTTCTTGAGCGGTGTCTGTAAGATGTTTTACGTTTTAGCAGTGTGAAAACAACAGTGTGAAAAAGAAATCCTTAACTATCAGTGGGGTTCCTAGGCAGAGGGGTCCTGTCCTCTCCCCGTACTCAGTGAGCATCCTGACCGAAAACGTTGACGGAGCCCTTGCAAGAACTTGAAAATCCTAGTAGTCATGCGTGCTTTCTAGATCAGGCAACAAACGACCTAGAATGCAACGTTGGAGTCTCTGTGTGCACCCGGCAGGGACATGAACTGTTGGTCCAGTGAGTAAGCAAGCATGACCAGCATAATTTAACAACTGCCAGTATTCCAAACACAAGCAGAATTGAGGCAGAAGATCCACCTCAAACCATGCAATCATAAGGAGGCATGGACAGTCCCGAGTTACAAGTGAATTACCAGTACATCCTTCTTTCAGTAAATCCTTTGTATTTTTGTGAATTTCGCTCCAAGTACATTTGTTTGGAATGGAAGTGTTCTATCCCTATTTTGTCAGCACCCTTTTTTAGCTGAAGATGGACTGATCAGTCTATTCTTCTGTCCAACTAGGTTTATGGAAAAAAATCTGGGGTAGCGAGAGCTTTGTCAAGAGTACCAAACTGCAAGCCAGGTGTAGCAGGAGCTAACCCACTTGGTCCCTGTCACGATCCTTCTCCAGACCCCTAATTCACAAACACATCTCAAAGAGAGGAGCATGTCCAAAACAAATTCCACTCAGTGAGTTCTATTGCCGAGTGACCGCTTTTTTATAGCTACCTTTATGTCAGTAATGTTACACATAACTTTAATTACAACCCAACATGACTTGCTCAAATAACACAAAACATACTTTCTGCCTTATGAGTATTCTCAATTTATAATGATTCATTTGGAATGACCTTATTTGACAAAGTGAGTGAGCAACATAATGGGACAGGTAGGATGGTAGGGGAGGCATTTTTGTTTATGGTGGGGTAAATGGGAAGGATGGAAGTAGCAGCCACCAGGAGCACAAACGTTTTTTGTGGGTCAGAAACTCTAGCCACTTAAAAAAATGTCATTGCCTCTAGGAAGAGTTAAAGAAGGTAGATGTTTGTAAGGCCATCTCTACCTGAAGCAAGAACTCATTGTCAGTGATCTAATCTACCTTGGTTATATATTGCAAGGCAAGGTGAGGTACCTTTAAAAGATCAAGTCAACATTTAGGATATATAAGCTGATATTGAATGCACTGCTGTTCCCACCACGGTGGGAAGGAACATTTCCAAACTCGGGTCAGTGACTCCTCTCTCATTACCCTATTCTGACTAAGATGCTCCATAAACACTATAGCAGCATCCACCTCTGGAAAAAGGAAGACCATACCTTTTAATAATCAATCTGGGTTATGCAATATACAGAATCATTTGCTTAGCCTCATGGTTCAAGAATTCCTTTCCTAAATTCCTGCATCCTCTATCTTCATTCTTGTGAAAGTCATAGGGCATGACTCCAAAAAAGGGGATTCTAGACCCATTATCAACCAGCATTTTCTTCATAAGACACCAACCTTATGACAATGTCTCATGACTTTTCTCACCACAAATCAAAAGGATCTTTGATCTGTTCTGGGGCGGCTTTACAACCCCTTCTTGGAAGTCGGGACGCTGTTGTTATATTGGTAAACGTTTGTTGAGATTCAGAGATCCTCTCTTGTAGGAAGTTATCTTTGAGTGTGGAGGCTTTGTTGAACTCCAGGCCATCCCAAGCCCCTGACCATTATTGCTCTTTTGAGGTGTTCTACTTGATTTTTGGAGAGGAGTGAAATAAGGGCACAACTAATAAACATGGGCATCTTAGGTACAACTTTTTGTCTTTGTTTCCCAGACTTCCTCCACAGCTCCCAATATTTCATCAAGCAAAACTGCCATTCTCCTTGCCTCTGTGAGTGGCAGCTCTAACTGGTCCAATTTGGGCTGCTTAAGTCCCCATCCTTTGTTCCATGACCTACTGCTTTCTGTAAAGTTTCACAGTGTCAGTGACCAATAGCTTTTCCTTTACCATCAGACTGGCAGAGCCATTTCAGCTTGAAAGGCCTTCCCTTTCTGAAAGTGCCCTCCATGTGCTCTGTTTGTTTGCCTATACGATGGGTGCTGTGGCTCTTCTTATGTATCGTAAACGTTTTTGCCCATTTTCTTGACAGTTGCCACTTTTCCATAGAGATGAGTGTGTATTTTCATTTTGTACACCCCTTTTGGGTGATCCCTGCAATCCCCGGAAAGCCCTATTACACCCCACATGTGGTTCTGACGGCTCACTGTTCCTAAGGTTGTTCCCATTGCAAGATGGCCATCATTGTCATTGTGCACGTCCATCATTATTGTGTAGTAAAGGCATCTGGGGAAGGAAGACTGACTCCTCCAAATTCATGATATGGGGCACCACAGTGCACCACCAGCGGTGAGTCTCAGGACGTTGGAGTAGTCCGCTGACCGTTCCGTGGGAAATCAATGCCTCTGCTGAGCTCTCGCCCTCCCAAGACAGAGCCGTGTGTTTACATCCCCTGCCCCAGGATACTACTGCAGAGATCCTCTAACTGTCAGGTTCGTTTTAGTGTTCTGCCACCTGTGGGTGCCTGGAAAGGGGCCCCCTGCAGTCTCCAACAATTCAACCTCTTTGTCGTCTGTTGAAAGAGCAGAAACACCTCGTTAGATGATTTGTTTCATGCAGCTCCATGGGCCGAGGCGTTGCCCTGTCGCCATCTTGACATAAAGGTTTGCAATTTCCCAGGCCTTTGTGAAAAGGTCAGGAAATTGAACAGTGGTGCTGCAGTGCATAGCTATTGTAATGCAATGTGTGTAGAAAGTTACATTCTTTTGCATAAAAAGCCTAAGGAGAAAAAAAATGTCACCCTCTGTTTATTATTCAAATAGACAGAAGAAACAAGGAGAAGAGGCAATTCTCAGCTGGAAGTGGAAAACTCTAAAACAAAATGCGGCACAACCAACCATCCAGAGCAAGTATGTGAAAATGGATCAAAGCGCAGTTTAAATTGCACCTTGCTGGTTTTTAATACCATTCCACCACTCTAAGGAATAATTTCTCATTTGATTTTTCCCTGAATAATCACATTGCAAAAAAATGCAGGGCGGCTGTCACATTGTGAACACTGTCACATTCTACTGACAAGCAAAGTAAAACTTACAGCGCTGCATTGCATTATTGGGCATATGAAATATTTAGTATTTGTTTTTATAAAGCGCTAGTGAAAGAAATAATTACAAAGTGGAAATGCCTTAAACTTAAATAGCTCTTCTTCAAATAGCCCACTGCCCTCTGCTCGAATGTTTTCTTTGCAACTGTCTTTTGGTGTAAAATGTTTAACTGCAGCTTAGCGAAACTGTTTTCTGTATATTATCGTTCATGCGATTTTAGCTTGAAAAGTTAATAAAATAAGAGAAAGCGAGTGAAACTTCCGAAAAAACCATTTAAAACTCTCCATTCCATGTAAAGATTAATTCTGTATGCTCATGCTTGCAGATGGGCCACCTTGCACTAAAGTCGAGCATCTCAGAAAGGCCACCTGGGGGCTTGGTACTTTGATCTTAAGCCTTGATTGGTAATTGATTGCAAGTACACACAATAACTACAAAATGAGTGAAATCCCATTTCAGAAGCATTTTCTAACTTTTCCAAAGACTAAGCAGACCGACCCCTTCGGTCAATCATTTTTATCTGATGCGGATGACACGCAGCGGATGATTTCTCTTGATGGTGCCTATGCAGAATCACTTGAGACATTCCACACCTGCATGCTGTAAATGGCAACTTGGCTAAAAAGTAACTCACTACAGTTTAACAGCGGTAAAACTGAGATAATGCAATGCAAAGTGGGAAGAATTGCCAGAAACCTGCCTGTTGACTTTTGGCCCTTGGATTCAGGTGAGCCACTGACACCAGTAAAAACTGTGCGGAATTTGGGGGTCAGCTTTAATGACAACCTGAATCTGGAGACCAACGTCAACAAACAGGTGAGCAGCTGCTTCGCCCTAATGCGGGGCCTCCGAAAGCTCCTGCCCCTCCTCCCAGGACAGACTAGAGCAACCGTAGTCAGGAGCAGTATTCTTAGCCGCCTGGATTACTGTAACGCTCTGCTACTGGAATCTCCTGCATATTTGATTTCCAGACTCCTGAGCATCCATGCGGCAGCAGCGAAAATGTCACTCTCTCAAGGGCGACGATCCTCCACCTCTCTAGCACTGGCCGAGCTACACTGGCTGCCCGCGCATCAGAGGATCCTTTTCAAATCTCTATGCACTGTCTTTAAGGCAGCCCATGGTCTGGGTCCCAAACCTCTACAAAACAAATTCAAATGGTATGAACCCACACGGACCCTCCGCTCCTTATCCACTAATCTCATTAGTATACCTAGGATCTGGAGAGCTACTCACGGTGGCAGAGCCTTTAGCATAGCAGCAGCCCACCTCTTGAATAGCCTCCCTATTGCAATCAGGAAAACAAACAAACTGATGCCTTTCCGCAAAAAGGTAAAGACATTGCTCTTCCCCAAAGTCTAACTGCCCCAAGAGTAATTTGCCCTCTTCCCCCATCCTGCCCCATGATGCCCAATCTTAGTCGCACTTTCACAGCGCCAGGATGCCCGTAGGGTTGCAGTGCGCTTTAAAAATGGCATAAATAAATAAATAAATAAATGACACATGCATGGGCCGGATGTAAATGAAAGGAAAAGGACAAGAGGTACTTTGCTATAAAAATAAGCAAAATATATGGGCCCTCTGCATCCAATTAGATCATACAATTCATTGTTCAGCTACTTCTGCTATCAGGTCTGAATATCGTGACCTGATTAATGTAATTTTTCCAAAATTGCAGCTGTAGTTGCGGGTGGTCCATTGTTATGCTCTGACAATAATGCAACGGGTTTTAAAAATACTGGGGGTATCTATTATTCACGGTTGTGGTATTACAAGGTGATAACAAGTTAGTCCTCAGAACACTCTGCTCATTGATTCTTCTTTCTTTAGGTTGGTGACTCTTTTATTAGTTGCATGAGAGGTAAGAGGGAGTTAGCATAATTTTAACCATGATGATAAATAATATCCAAAGTAGTTATGCAATATGGCCAAGACTACTAAATGAAGTTACATGATTTAATTACAAGCTCAAAAACAAGGTGATGGGGATAAGTCTCAGAAGCATGTTATAGCAGTATATCACCAGATTAAATCTGAATATCCTAATGAAGTGCAGCCTAAATTATAAGAAGCACACCAACAGCTCAGTGGTGGCTATTTAAAGATGAGGAAGAGGATATCAAGATTAAACTGTAGAATTCTAGCCTCCTGTCTAGTCATAACTGAGTCTACCTAATCCTGCCCTATACTACAATTGAGTAAATTCTGATTAAATCTAAGTTAAGCAAGGAACAGGTGTCAGCATCATGGAGTCTTTTGTAAAAGTACCCTACATCTAAAGAATGTTTACAATAAAGCCACAAAGTGAGAGAAAAAAGCAAAAATGTCTGAACCTCATGAAATCCTAAGAGTCCCTGCTCACTAACTAACAATACAACAACTAATAGCACACAAGTATGCAAGGTAACCATGGTCATCATCTCCAGTACATCATCCACCTTTCTAGGTAGAAATTAGCAAAATTCGGCTCTTCTCCCACACCTTCCTTTGGGCAAGTTCAATTGATCTTGAGCATTCTTTCACTGCCATGAGAACTCGTTTCCAACTTCATTAATGTGTCCTCATCTTGGCCAAAGTATCCTTCAGTACCTTACTATCCCTACAAATAAACAATGCCTTTTCACTAACTAATAAGCTTTGAATCTACACCTGCAGAGGAGAGAATATTCAAGCAATATAATTCCCAAATGAAGATAAATACTGAAACTCAGAAGCTTAAGGCTTTTGGTTATGCTAAGTTGGCACAGCAGTTAAAATGCCTCCAGCATTTGAATATATGTGCAGGTAAAATTATGATTGACATATATGAATGAATATTATAGGGAATAAATCACGGTTACTTATGAATACATGTTAAACCTTAATACATTCAGTTAACTATGAATGAGAACAACAATTTTTTATCCAATATGGAACATTTCCGAAATACATTGAAACTCCACAGTTTATATATGAAAAAAAGACCAGTAGTAGTGGTATTACAGACTGCACTTCCTTTATAATGTGCCACAATTGTGAAGAGGTATACATCATATAGTGTGGGTGCTTTTTTTAGTATACGTGCACCCTACTACCATGGATGCATAAAGCACAGTAGTACAGAATACATCTGTGTACACATGAGATAAACAAGATACCAAAGCACTCCCCAATCAATATTATAAAGAACACTTTTCAATCTTTGTTATCATTGTTTAGAATATTCACCCTACAATTGAAGACAAGAGCCAAATAGTTTGTTGAGCGTAGCTTGTATTGGAATCAGGACAAGACAGCTGGCACGTGTTTCTTCACACAGTGACTTCTTCAAGACTGTAATTACACATGTATAGAGTTGTATTCATTTATAGCATTTTTTTAAACTATCATCACAGTAGTAAATATTTGATAGTGTGGTTTTATGGCAAATCGCTAGGAAGAGAGAGAAACCTTGGTTTCAGCATCATGCAAAAACTGCATTGTAAAGCAAGCATTGCAAAAGCATTATGTGTAAAGAAATGTTTCTAGTCCATATGGGTTATGTGGCTTTCTAAAAATAACATTTAAGAAGAAGAGGAAAAAGAAAAAACACTTTTCTCTACTTGACAGGTAGTCAATATGGACCCTTCACCAAAAAACGTGGAAACCACCTCTCCCATAGGACAACTTTGGGTTGTCCTATTACTTCTAATTAGTGCTACCTTTAATGGGGAACAGGTAAATATTTCATATTTGGTGTCTGAGACATTGTAGTTATTGATTGGTAAAGTAGGATTTTCAGATACAATTTGGAAAATGCCATTTTTAGAAAGCTAGCATTTTTCCTCCCTGGCTGTTCTACAACCTCTTTCTTAGTCACATGAATGAATGGCGTAGTTGACATTTGGACTTTGTTTATTACTCCCAGACATCCACATGATAGAAGGATTAAGTGTGCCTAGATGGACTAGCTCTGCCAATATGGGGGGCAGAGATGGGCAGAGTCCCTCCTGCAACTGAATAGACTATGCCCTGCCTTCACACAAAGGATTGTCACCACTGCATTGTTCAGGCAGCCTGCTTGGAGCGAGGGCAGGAGAAGCAGGAAACTTCAAGACCTTCAAAGCTAATTCCCTAGAAACTTCTCCTGCTTCAAAGAAGGTACCAGGTATAAAAATAGGACCCTCAGACTCACTCTTCAGTTCACTTTTTGGTCCTGCAGAAGGACTTCCAGAGGACTACCTGCTGTAGTAGCCTGCTGTTACTGCAAAAGGCTGCTTTGCTGCACCTGGAATGATAGCATTGCTACATGAAGCCTGCCTTGAACCCGCAGAGGCCTGTCCTGCAGCTTGAGCCCCGTTCTACTACTTGAACTCAGGACTACAGGAGTGACTCCAAGGGTTAGTTAAAAAAGCATCAGGGACAGAAAAGGCTCCAACCAGCTTGAACCTGCATCCCAGCCTGAGTGGGTCCTACCGCCCAAGTTGTGCCCCTCCAATTCTGGACCCTTGGTGGTGGTGGTGGTGTTCAAGGTGTCTAGGTAGCAAGAACCCAAAGTCCAAAACTAGAGACTTAGAACATCTTAGGCTAAAACCTGAGGAGACCAGGACCAACCTGCTTGCCTATCCTCCCAAGGTGCATCACCAGTCCGCATTACTTTAAAGCAGCTTCTGCTGTGTTCTTCTCCACAACAGCAAATACGTATTCAGTGGCCCTTCACAAAAAGGGGAACTGTTAGGAGTCCTAACTTTACTACTTCTAAATTGAGAACAATTCTAATTTTAAGACTTTCGGTATTCACAGAAGGCATTTAGGAGTCCTAAAGTTAGGAGTCCTAACTTTACTACTACTAAATTGAGAAAAATCCTAAATTTTAGACTTTCGGTATTCACAGAGGCATTTAGGAGTCCTAAAGTTAGGAGTCCTAACTTTACTACTACTAAACTGAGAAAAATCCTAATTTTAAGACTTTCGGTATTCACAGAAGGCATTTAGGGGTCCTAAAGTTAGGACTACTAACTTCTGTGAATATCGAAATGAGTAAGTGCCTTTTGTGAATACCAAAATGAGTAAGTGCATTCTGTGAATACCGAAATGAGTAAGAGCATTCTGTGAATACTAAAATAGTAGTAAGTTTAGGATTGAGTCTTAAGTTCCTTCTGTGAATCGGGCCCTAAGTGCCAACATGGAAATCTTCCCCACAACTTGCACAGGGATTCCTGTGGAATATTGGAGGGGCAGCTTCTGGAGAAGTATGATTTATCTCTTGATGAAGGAGATCCTGTACAGGAAATATGAGCTCACCCCCACAGTCATTCACAAGAGGCACCAACGATAATTTGAGCTAGATAAATACATTCCAAACCCATAACATCACCTTGTTTACCTTGTGCTGTGTGTCATTTGGAGCCAGTACCCTGAAACGTTTCAGCAATATGCACAACATTCCACTTAAAGGAAGGAGGTTTGTTAAGGAAAGTGATATTGTACCAAGCTTTGTGGTTATCCACCATCTCTATGGCCCATATCATCTCAAAAGATTAACAAGACAAGAACATTTCTGGTCCTATGCAGAGAGTCACCTATGACCATGTCAATTCCAGTCACAAGTCTTTGTCAGACTATCTTCCAAATTTCAATCTCCAGGATCAATAACCCACACTCGCTAGCGTAATACATATGATTGCACTATCTTTTACTCTGTCTATTATCAGGTTTGCATTTGTACCAAAACATGTTAGTATGTATAGTTTGTTTGAAACTTTGTACAAAATACAGTGATATGTGCTTACAATAACACTTTCATGGCTGCATCAAGCTGTGTACTCACAGAGGATGCACACATGCAAGGCACAAACAAGATAAACAGTACCAAAAATGCTTATCCCAAAATAAAGAATGATTATGGGAAAGGGGGCAGAGAATACAGAATATTTGGTAGAGAGGGAATACATGTGAAAACCTTTAAAAAGTAACTAAATAACTGCCGGAGTCTAGTAAATAAATTAAAACTTAGAGAGGAATTGATAAAGAAAGTAAAATGGTAAATTAACCCACTGAATTTAAGGAAATCCAACTGAAAGAGTACAAGCAAAAGTTCAACTCAAATCCAAACGTTCCAGAGAAATCAAAATGTAAGTATTTCCAAAGTAAATCCAGGTGTCAAATATAAATCTGATAACCGAGTCCAACATAATTTCAAATGTTCAAAGACATTCTAAATTACAAAAATAAAGCAAATGTCACTCCCTTAACCCACACATGGCACTGGGAACACCATCCTGGGTTGGCTAGATCTAGTCTTTCTTGCCCTTCTTTAAGTCTGATTGAACAGGAACGCTCAACACATCCTTGAGTGTGGGCATTCCATAAAATGGGTGAGATCCTAACACCTTCTGAAGGGCTAGACATGATGAGGCAGAGGCAGGAGTAATGGAATAGAAGGGACTAATAAACTCTATAAGTGTGGAGAAATGGGATGGCCTAGGAGAGGACGTGGTGGCAATCTAGCAACAGAGGAGACAAGTCAACTCCCAACAGTGCAATGCATGGATATTTTGCAGGTTTTTGCGTCCTTTAGCAATCATGGTGAATCCCTTATTAAGGATCTGCAGATGTCATTCTACCCCTTTATCAACCCGCTCATCAGTTCTTGGGGTGGCACACAGGGTTGTGAGGAGTGAGCGTTGACTGTTAAGTACTGAGGGTTATCTGTAGCAAAATGCACTCTCAACCACAGCTGATGTAGAGTGTAGGCACTGTCAAAGGAAGCAGAACATATGGGAGAAGTATGCTTAGACTCCAATGTTGAAGGATATGGATTTGTCTCGGCCAGGAGAAGTTTCTTTCTTGCTGTCCTCGTGGCATGTGGTGGTTTTCACATTCAATGCCTGTCCCTCTAGGAGATATCTAAATATAAAGAGTGTCTGTCTCTGGTATGCATAATGTCCCCTTCAGAAGTGGCTACCTTTCCCTCCTTCTCCTTGGTGGAGGTAGCCATTGGTGCCTGCCCTGCAGCCATACTCCTCCATTGTTCCGCGCCTGTGTCTGTGCTGCTTCCTGCAAGATATTAAAAGAGAGAAGAAGGATCACCTGTCCAATTGTAAACTTCATCAAATGCATCAAAAATGAATTGAGAATTGATGCTGTGCATCTTAAAAATAAATATGGATGGGCAACATAGTAACTGCCTGACACCTGCAAAAACAGATACAGCACATGGTTCATTGTCACATGTGATACAGAGTCAAATGTTGAAGCAGCCCTACCCCATACATGAAGACTCTTTCTGCATGAACCAATTTTGTAATCATTTCTGGTTCACCAGGATGTGATTAAAAACATAGATGTTTTCACTAATCACAGCCTTATCTATTTAAAGTAATTTCATTTTTACACCCGTTTATCTGTGGTCTATTTATGTCACCATGCAGGAACTGTATGATTGCTAATAGAAAGTGACACAACTTGCAAAACAAAGCATGACGCTACAATGCATGACATGTACATTGGTATAAGTTTCAATTGGAAGGCATTTACTCACTGCCATTCTACTGTTCTTGGGCATTCGGCTGGCTGTGTAAGTCTGGCTGGACTTTCTCTGGGATCTTCTGCTGTAGTGGGTGAGGCAGAGGAATGTACAGTTTGATCCTCGAACATTGTGATGGTCAGACTCTACAGGGGCACTGTTCTTAACGAAAGAGTGCACCCTGAGCCTCATGCCAGAGTCTCTTGAATTGAGGCATGACACCTGGAGTTTGCAGGTCATTATAAAGTGGACCGATTGTTCAACGATTGGTGACCACAAATTTTGGCCCTGTGTATTTTTCCTTTGTATGCACATTGTTTAAGCAGAAGTGAATCTTTCTAAGGTCCTGATGAACGCCAATACACCTCTGGTGAGGGTTCCCTTGGCGGAAACATGTCAACCAATGACACACAAAAGCAGGTTCAGCTGACTGCTGCAATGTCTCTTCATTCTTTTTAATCCTAACTTAGGCAGACAAAAATAAAGTTGCACGCCTGCTTTGGAGTTAGTTTCAATCACGGTTATCACATGTTGTTCAGGTTTTACACACTCTGCTATCCTCACCACCCTGTTGTCTCCATAGGGTTTTCTACCATATATTAAAACATCTGAAGAGCTCCTCTTGATCAGAGAAGGAGTTGTAGCCTGAAACCTGATGTGCTGTCACGATGTGAGGTGAATCCCTATGATGAAGCATGCTAAATCTGGTGGTGAATGATTTCATCCTAAATAAGGGACACTTCTTGATTAGATAGGTTTATAATTTTCCCTTAGACCAGAGTATTTCTTTGTGTGAATAAAGGAGCAATGTGCAGTGCATATGGCCGGGATGCCTGTCACCCCCTCCCAACACAATCCCGAAGGATGGGAAGACGGACGCAGTTCTGAACTTTTGGAAGGCGGGAGGGAGTTACCCTCCCGGCCGTATTTATTAAAATATGAAACAAAATTAAAACATTAAAATAACAGTTTCATATCATGTACAATTTTCATTTATTACATTACGATGAAGACACGTTGATTGGCTAACCTTAACAAATCTCTAGTACAAAGGTTTTCCTAGCCGAGTCTAACATCCTGCCAATGCATACTTTTGTAAATTAAAATTGTACATCCTAGCATTACGGGCCAACGGCAAGGTCGCAAGCGGTGTCAGATCCCAACTACCAGAACTCCCCCCTCACGGTGTGAGGGCGGGCGCACAGAGGACTGTACCTCTGTGCCAACTACAATTTCCCTTGTCTTCGCGGGGGCCCCCTATTTAACTCGACGCCATCTTAATGGTCGTCCGAGGACTCGTGTGAGGTGTCTAGAAGGTAGCGTGGACCCCCCTCCCACCCCACACTGTTTATCATATCCGCCGTCGCGGATAACCTAGCCCCGGGAAATTCGTAGGAGGGGCATCCAGCCACCTCCTCCCCTGGAAGGGGCCTATGACCACCTTCCCTTAGGCGACCCCATACTTAGTGGGTGCCGCCTCCCCGTGTGAGGGGCCAATGGCCGCCTCCCCCCGGGCGCTCCCATCCATAATGGGTGGCGCCCCCCCTCTAGGGACCTTGAAATTACTGCTCACCGATCATGACCTTACCGCCCGACCAAAAAATAAATACGACGTTTGTTTACCTACTAAGGAAGAAAATAAACTCTAAATTGCAATATTTATTACTTATACAACGCTTCCTTCAACTAGACTGTTATACTCCGCTCTATCAAGAAAGAAAAAGTCACGAACAAATCACTTTATTGCAGTACCAACATCGACATTTTTATTAACGACTAAACCAGGAGAGAAAAGATGTTATCAAAGCAAAACATTTGATTGCAGTACTAACTTTGCCATGAGGGGCTGGTGGGTGGGTCAAAAATTGCTCCTTGTTCCGTCGAGGGCTCACGTGCAACGAGGGGTGCAGCTTCCTAGCACAGGAACAAGAGGATGCTTCTTCGGATTGCTGCTCCTTTTATTCCTCTTCGGGAGGGCGTGTACCCTCCTCCGGTACGCCTACGGGGCGTGGCCAACGGTGTAGGTGTCTAGGACAACCCTTCTTGGGCGGGAAAAGGCGCGCCCCGGCTACGCCGCTTCGGGCATACCAGCCGTGACACGCCCCCCGCACAAAATGGTTTCCCGGGAGGATCAGGGCCCCCTACCATACATTCAGGTGGACCGAGTGGTCGCCCCTTTCCATATGGCCGGGATGCCTGTCACCCCCTCCCAACACAATCCCCAAGGATGGGAAGACGGAGGCAGTTCTGAACTTTTGGAAGGCGGGAGGGAGTTACCCTCCCGGACGTATTTATTAAAATATGAAACAAAATTAAAACATTAAAATAACAGTTTCATATCATGTACAATTTTCATTTATTACATTACGATGAAGACACGTTGATTTGCTAACCTTAACAAATCTCTAGTACAAAGGTTTTCCTAGCCGAGTCTAACATCCTGCCAATGCATACTTTTCTAAATTAAAATTGTACATCCTAGCATTACGGGCCAACCGCAAGGTCGCAACCGGTGTCAGATCCCAACTACCAGAACTCCCCCCTCACGGTGTGAGGGCGGGCGCACAGAGGACTGTACCTCTGTGCCAACTACAATTTCCCTTGTCTTCGCGGGGGCCCCCTATTTAACTCGACGCCATCTTAATGGTCGTCCGAGGACTCGTGTGAGGTGTCTAGAAGGTAGCGTGGACCCCCCTCCCACCCCACACTGTTTATCATATCCGCCGTCGCGGATAACCTGGCCCCGGGAAATTCGTAGGAGGGGCATCCAGCCACCTCCTCCCCTGGAAGGGGCCTATGACCACCTTCCCTTAGGCGACCCCATGCTTAGTGGGTGCCGCCTCCCCGTGTGAGGGGCCAATGGCCGCCTCCCCCCAGGCGCTCCCATCCATAATGGGTGGCGCCCCCCCTCTAGGGACCTTGAAATTACTGCTCACCGATCATGACCTTACCGCCACAGGCCGGATAGTTGACCGGCTATCCGGCCCCCCCACAAACTCCTACTAAAGGTCATGCTTTCACAAACCCTTTAACCACGCTATGAAATCTCCTATGAGTAAGACATTCCCCTCCCGGGATAAATGGACCCCATCCTCGACATACATGTGATCCCCCCGAATACATCCATGCGGAATACAGTGCAACTGCGCCGAGCGAAACAACCTACTGAGTTTGTTATTGACCTTCTTTACTGAATTGTTCAGCGCTGACACAGAGAGGCCCCCTCGCCACACCTTCCTGGGAATCATGTGTGACCATGCTATCGTGCACCCCGGGATCCTTCTCGCCAGCCAGCTAACAGTAGATAGAACCCCCTCGAGTAGTACTCGCCGACCGAGTGTCACTAAGTCATTGCCTCCCAGGTGTACTATGATTACGGACGGCGGTGACCTTGTCCACCCTAACAGTCCCTCAACAAAACATTGAAACTGGTCAATACAGAGCCCGCCCCTTCCGTGGAAGGTCACCCTGTACCCGTATTCCCCAGCCGCGTGAATCACGTCACCTGCTTTGAATACGTCCCGGCCCACCTCACGTATGAGTGGCCCACGACCCACACCACTTTTTCATCAGCCGGTGATCTCTGACCGCTGGTCCCCAGGTGCCGGGTCGACGGCACAGTCCGCCCCGCATAGCATGCTCGCGAAACTGTAAACCAAACAAAAGACAAGAAGCGTGAGTGCATGACAGTGGCTTCATAACATGTGCAACCGCCCATACCTTTTATAACAGTTCGAGGACCATCGTCCCAGTTGTTTCAACCTTTCAACACTCTGACCCCTGGCTGTAGCCTCTGTAGCAGCCCTATCCTAATGGAATGGGTCCCGAAATCGCCCGGGTCCAAGCCCGCCGCTGCGATTGCCATCGTTAGCACCCGCTGAAACTGAAACCTTGTCAGTGGGGTGGCGTCGATGTGTCTCAGCAAGCTTCCCCCCCATGCATCCACCCTTTGTGCCAAATATTCCTCAACGCACTTCACCGGGCACATGGGGGACCCTCGCATGCGCTGGACAACAATACTGTCTCCCATAGCACCCTGGTCGGTCTTGGACCTGGCTATCGCGATCACCATTGAATCACCCTTGATCAGAATGTGATCCCGACACAGCCCTCCCTCTACATCTTTCTTGTTTCTTGCTACCAGCTCGCTCACCCGCATGGCCCCATGGAATGCTAATGCGAAAGCGGCCCGGAACAGCACTGCTTCAAACTGGGAGGAACATGTCGTGGGGAGTATCGACATCAGCAGGGACAACCTTTCTAACCCAATCGGGTGCCTTTCGTCTACTTTACGACCCTCAAGGCGTTGCCAGCCCCGAAGGGCCTTCTTCACCAAAAAGGACGATGTGGGGTCCTTGATGCTATGTGCCTGCGCCATGAATGAAATGGCGGCCCGGTGCCTATTGGCTGTTGCCGCTGATCGGCCTGCCTTGTGCAGTGCTACAAGAAAATTCAAGACACACTCCTCTTGCCCCCAATGGACCCCCCCTGCCGGACCCAAAAATGCACAATAGGAACGAACGCTCCTTCGTATGCCTTCCTTGTCCTGGGGGCTAAGCTTGCTGCCACGAGGTCTTGTAATCCGGGGCACCGAGTAGCCAGAGTGCTTCGGGAAATGGTGCCGCTGCTAGGTCCGCAGAAGGTAGATAACCCCTGAAAGCCTGCATGTGTGAACGAGAGAGTGCATCAGCCGCCTGGTTCAGTACACCCGGCACATGCTTCGCCCTAAATTGTACGTTCAATCTCATGCAAAGGAGTACAATTTCCATCAGTAATCTCAATATCCACTTGCAGCGTGCTGCCTGACTATTTATACATTCAACAACAGTCATATTGTCGGACCAGAACACAACAGAGCGATCTCTGAACTCATCCTGCCATGCCATCAGAGCCACAAAAATGGGGAACAACTCGAGAAACCCAATGTTACCTGTGAGACCGCTGGTGTGCCACCACGTCGGCCATGTTTGCGCCGACCATGGATTACCAAAGATGGCGCCAAATCCCACGCTCCCCGCCGAGTCGGTCCACAAACCCAGCTCGTCCGAGGACGCTGGCGGTTTGTTCCACACCACTCGACCGTTGAAGTCCGCCAGAAATGCCAACCATATGCGCATGTCCTGGCGAACTTCTGCTGACAGTCTCGTGCGATGGTGTCCTTCCTTGAGACCAACCATGGCTTGTGCAATAGAGCGGGAAAAGGGGCGGGCCATTGGTATCACTCGGAGGGCAAAGTTAAGCTGGCCCACTGATTGTTGTAGCTGATGGAGCGTGACTTTCTCTTTGCCAATGCTCAATTCCAAGGAAGCCCTGAACTTTGCTACCTTCCCCAGTGGCAAACGGAAACATCCCTCCACAGAATCGAGCTCAATGCCAAGAAACTCAAGTGAAGTCGATGGTCCAACCGTCTTACCTGGTGCCAATGGCACCCCGAACCGTTCCATGAGAGTGCAAAAAATCTCGTAACGCCTGCGCACATTGTGTGTCGCCGGCTGCCCCCAAGAACAAAAAATAGTCTAGGTAATGCATAACCTGGGTATGGCCAGTGGCCTTGGTGAATGCCCATTGCAGAAAAGAACTGAACTTCTCAAAATAAGCACAAGAGATGGAGCAACCCATTGGCAAACATCTATCCATGTAGTAACGTCCTTGGAACACAAAGCCTAACAGACGCTGATCCCGTGGGTGTACCGGGAGCAACCGGAATGCTGACTCGATATCTGACTTCGCCATCAGCGCTCCAGGCCCCAGGCGATTCAACATGGCGACGGCATCGTCGAAGGATGTGTACCGCACCGAACAAACTCCCGGGTCAATTGCATCGTTCACTGACAGACCCCTCGGAGCTGACAAGTTATGGATTAGCCTAAACTCCATTCAAAAACAACAAGAGAGGTAGGGTGTAGACACTCCTGTACCCCAATTATATATATTCTAAACAACAAAGGAGTGACTCTAGTGAAAAACAAAAGTGATAATAAAAATAGAATCACAAGATAACGCTTCACTGTATGCTGCACGCGTGATCAATGCTCACACGCGTGCAGGGAATACAGTGAGGCAGTCTTAGAAGTCCCTAGGGGGGCCCGGGCGACCGTCTTCAATCGGAAGAAAGTCAAGGCGTTTGTTAGTCACCATCTAATGGGTGGGGGGAAGGACCTAAGTTCTTAGAAGGACCCTCACTCACCACTAGTTGGTGACATGCTTCATCATCGGGTCCCCGCTGGGGTGACCGAATGTCTCCCCAGCGTGCTACGACGCCTGATTACAGCGGAGCAGGATGTGGTGGGTGCAACAGTGCCCAAATTAGGAAGTGACTAAACGTGATAGTGCAAAAGTGTATTAAATAATAAAAAAATGCAGAGGTTGTGCCCTTAGAAAAATTTTAATAATGGCCAACCCGCATTGGTTAAAAACAAAGTGTGCGGACTCCCACGGTTCTTAATTAAGGAACCGGAGTCCTAAGTCAGAGGTAAAATTTGGTCGACATGTTTCCTTTAGGACCTACAACATAAGTCCTCCGGTGGTATGCACGCTCTAAGGTGCACCCTCCCGTGAGGCTCCAAGTGTGAAAAAGTTGTTATTATTTAAAATCAAAGGATGGAAGGAAATTCCATCTCCACCACACTACTCACTCTGGTAGGGGTGTAAAAAAACGGGAACCTGTAAAAAGGACAAGTACAAGACCACAAAGTATTTTCTTAGGTTGTTTAATTTCACACATGCACACACACGTGTAAGGGGCCAAAGAACCCCATTCCCAGCGTGAGCATAGGAAGCTCTGACTTAGGACTCCGGTTCCTTAATTAAAAACCGTGGGAGTCCGCACACTTTGTTTTTAACCAATGCGGGTTGGCCATTATTAAAATTTTTCTAAGGGCACAACCTCTGCATTTTTTAATTGTTTAATACACTTTTGCACTATCACGTTTAGTCACTTCCTAATTTGGGCACTGTTGCACCCACCACATCCTGCTCCGCTGTAATCAGGCGTCGTAGCACGCTGGGGAGACATTCGGTCACCCCAGCGGGGACCCGATGATGAAGCATGTCACCAACTAGTGGTGAGTGAGGGTCCTTCTAAGAACTTAGGTCCTTCCCCCCACCCATTAGATGGTGACTAACAAACGCCTTGACTTTCTTCCAATTGAAGACGGTCGCCCGGGCCCCCCTAGGGACTTCTAAGACGGCCTCACTGTATTCCCTGCACGCGTGTGAGCATTGATCACGCGTGCAGCATACAGTGAAGCGTTATCTTGTGATTCTATTTTTATTATCACTTTTGTTTTTCACTAGAGTCACTCCTTTGTTGTTTAGAATATTAGCCTAAACTCCCCCAGGTCTTTCTTGGGGACCACTCCCAACGGGGAACAGATGAAATTACTTACTGGCGGGTGCCTATATGGGCCGGCAACCCGGCCAAGGGCAACCTCCTTTGCAATCTTCCTTTCTACCACCGCTGGATTATGCAGAGCCGACAGTTGGTTCCTACACAGTGACTCCCCACTAAAATCCCCCGCCGGGATGTGGAAACCATACAAGAAGCCGTTCCTCAACACCCCAGCGGAGACATGATCAGGATATTCATTTAGCCAGGGGATCATTGCCATGATATCAATGGGGGTAGGTGGCGGTACACCATGGTCCTCATCAGACCTGTTTGGCCCCCCTCTCCCCCCTGTATCACCATTCTTGGCTCTACACGAACTCTCGGGGTGTGAAGAATTTCCGCAACCTGCACACTCATGCCTGAACTTACATGTCCCCTGAGGTCTCGTGCACTTGCCCCTGTTAAAATTCCAACAGACCCCTTTCTTACCCCCGTTCCCTCCATTCCTTGGTTGGTGGTCACCAGTGGGGCCAGCTCGAAAGGGCGCCGCAGGCTGACGGAGGGAAGGCCCGGACCCATTCCCGCCAAGCGACGACGACTTCGTCGCGCCCGGCAGGAGCTGTTTCTGCCAAGATATCGAGTCGAGACAATCCCACGTCAGAGATGAATCGAACTCCTTGGCCTTACGAAACTTCATATCATAACCCATCCATTCATCACCTTCATATGTCTCATAAAAATCCATTATTCGTGCCTGGTAGCAGGATAATTCGGTCAAAACCTCGGGCTTACGCTCCCCAATAATTGCAGTAAACATCGCAAAGGCCCTGGCCCAATTAGAGATCGTCTCCTCAACTCTGAATCCCGCCATCTTTGCTCGCCATACATTCGGGTGCCACAAATCTTTTTGTGTCTTAACATACTCCATCTCGCGATGGTCGGTCAACAGGGAAAACATATTAACGTACTTATCGGCCCAGATCAACTCTTTCGTGGCCAGCGGTATATGCTGGACCACCTTCTCCGGTCTTGAGGGCAAAGACCCCTCCCCTGCCATTGGCAATGCATGCTTACCCGGCCCGATTGCTGTTCCCACCGAATTTTACACACCAACTGCCGGTCCTCCTGGGGTCACCTGTGGGGGGACACAAGGGAGATTCGCCTTTGCGGCATCTCGCGACTGCCGCAACTGCTGTATTAGTAACTTGGCCTCTTCGGCCGTGTCTGTCGGTGCCGTAGCACCCCCTGTCTTTTTACCAAGCCATGCGGCCAACTGGGCGGCCAACTCGGGAGGCATGTCCTCCTCGCTGGTGGGCGTAACTACAACCGGAATCGGTTGACCCACGTCTGGGACCGGTACGGGGGCCTCTCCTGGAATGACCGGGCTTGCCGGGGGTACCTCGGGAACCGGGACCTCCCCCCCTGCCGCCCTATTCCTGACCCTTCTACCTCGCCCCGCAGGGACAACGCCCGGCAATGCAGGGCCTATAACCTTCTTCGGTCTACCCGTATTATTCATCGCCGCCATCTGCTTTTTCATACTTGCCATATCTTTTATCAGCATTCGAAGCATCTGGTCAGTCCCAGACTTCTTTTCGGCCTTCTTGCCAGGCATCGTTCAACGGATATCCGATCCTTGTTGCTCAACACGGTCCTGGACCCTTAGGCTCGAAGTCTGAAAGAGAAACGCACAAGATTACAAGTTCTCAAAAATTGCTCCTTGTTCCGTCGAGGGCTCACGTGCAATGAGGGGTGTAGCTTCCTAGCACAGGAACAAGAGGATGCTTCTTCGGATTGCTGCTCCTTTTATTCCTCTTCGGGAGGGCGTGTACCCTCTTCCGGTACGCCTACGGGGCGTGGCCAACGGTGTAGGTGTCTAGGACAACCCTTCTTGGGCGGGAAAAGGCGAGCCCCGGCTACGCCGCTTCGGGCATACCAGCCGTGACACGCCCCCCGCACAAAATGGTTTCCCGGGAGGATCCGGGCCCCCTCCCATACATTCGGGGGGACCGAGTGGTCGCCCCTTTCCAGTATGCCAGAAGGTTGATCTCCAAATGGAGTTCTATGACTTAATCTGGGCCCAGCACTGGAGGTCTTCAGTACTTTCTCACATCCCTGGCTCTTCTAGTAGTATTCCCACTTCAAAATACTTTCACATGATCTCTTGCCAAATCGTCGGGTGTGCATTATATGTCAGATGAGTGTGCATCCCTTTCCCAAGACAATGAGGGAACTTTTCAAGTAGCCCCTCCATGATGAATCAAGCTCTTCCTGTACAAAGAATGGAGCCTTCTCTGTTCTCCTCTGGCATCATTGGCACAAATACTCACATCAACAGCAGGATGGATGTAGATAAAAACTTGGTAGGCAGTATTGCCAGGAATAGACGATTTTGCACTTCTGCTATTCAACTAGTGAATATGTACAGCTGAGTATGTGGATATCTTCACATTGAAACCCCTACATAGATTTATGCAAGCATAACAATAGGAGGACAGCCTGTCCTTTTGTATTCCTGGAAATCCAAAAGGTTGATAACTATTTAAAATGTATTAAAAAAATAGTCAGATCTTACCTTTTATAGTCTTAAAAAGAAAAATCTATGGGAATGTCTTAACAGTTACCGGTAATCTTCATTACTTCTGGTCCCGTTGTACCCATCCCCTTCAGTAACAACGAATGAAGGAATGCTGGCACTACCCCTCCCCTCCTACTGGGAGTACATAAACATACCCTATCCCATCATCCCTCCTGAGCCACCAAGGCCCCGTGAAGGCCGGTAAGTCTGGAAGGGAGGGATGTAATGAAAGGGGCGAGGACAACGGGACCAGGACTAATGGAGATCACCGGTAAGTAATAGGACGTTGCCCCCAGGTCCCTCCTGTCCTCGTTCCCTTCAGTAACAACAAGTGAGAATACCCAAGTAGCAATCAGCCATCATCACACAACAAATCACAGAACCAGCAACAAACCAAGTAATTTATTGAAAATAGTACATAAAGAAGGAAATCAGGATCAAACCACCTGAAGATCCCCCAAACCAAAATCAGCATCATCTCACAGAACAATCTGAATGTGATAATGCTTCACACAGGTATTAGAAGAAGCCCAGGTAGCAGCCCGACAGGTCTCTGCCAGGGAAAAACTCCGGACCCCAGCCCAAGAGGTCGCAATCCCCCCAGTAGAATGCCCCTGATCCCCAGCCGAAAGAGGAGAGCCAGAAAAGGAGTAAGCCAACATGATAACCTGCTTCAACTAGCGACTAATGGATGAAGAAGATGCCCGGCACCCACGGGAGGAAACAGCAAAAGACACAAAAAGGGAGTCAAACTTCCGAAAAGGACCGGTGCAGCAAATGGGAGGCAAATCCCAACTGCCACCTGCCCTGATCCAAAGCAGGTAGCACCAGGTCATGGGAGGAGTGGAACTGAGAAGTAACTTTCGGAACAAATGAAGAATCTAATTGCAGGACCACCCCATTGTCAGAAAAGGATAAAAAAGACTCCCGAGCCATCAAGACCCCAAGTTCCCCAAGGCGCCTGGCCGAAGTAATGGCCACCAAAAAGACACCCTTGAAAGTCACAATTTTCATATCCACGTCTGACAGAGCCTCATAAGGAGAAGCCACCAAAGCACGCAACACCAAAGGGAGGTCCCAAAGGGGAAAAGAAGGCCTCACCACTGGAGGGGACAAGGGAAAACTGCAAAACAACCGAGCAGGGAAAGTGGGACCAGCGAAACCCTTCTCAAACCCCTCCCAGAGAAACTGAAGGACATCAGGCAGGGAGGGGACAAAGCAGAGGAGACAACTCCAGAGCCAGACACCAACGTTGGAAATTACTCCAATTTCGACTGTACGACCTGAGAGTAGAAGGTTGCCTGGACTGCTGAATGGCAACTGCCAAATGCTCAGGGAGACCCAGAATCCTCCACTCCTGCCTCTCAACTTCCAGACCAACAGATGAAGCTGCTGAAGGGACAACATCGGAGAGGACCAAGGGGGAGAGAGGAAGAGCGGGAACAGCCAACGACCCTGAACAGCCAACAACCGAAGAGTGGGAAACCATGATCACCAGGGGCCAAAATGGCACCACCACCTCCTGATCCACCAGCAACAGATGAGACAGAAATCTGGGGATAAGAGCCAGTGGAGGAAAGGCATACAGCAGACAAGAAAGCCACAGGAGGGTCAAAGCATCAACCCCCAAGGCCCCACCTGATGGACCTGGGAGCAGATGCAGGAAAGCTGAGCATTGTGCCGGGAAGCAAAGAGGTCGCGAAAAGGCAGACCGAACCTCCTGCACACCAGACGAAAGGCCACCGTAGTCAGACAATTCCTGGGAGGTGGGGGAATACCGACTGAAGGCATCCGCCACCCCGTTGTCCACTCCCTGGATATAAACAGCCAACAGGTGACCTTCCGCCCAACAAACAACAGGACCAACACCGCATTCGAGGACCAGGACCGCAAACCCCCTTGACGATTGAGGTAGCCCACCGTCACCATGTTGTCTGAACAAACCACCACATTGTGATCCAACAACCGATCCCAAAAACCCATGAAAGCCTGGAACACAGCTGACAACTCCCTCCAATTCGAAGACCGCCCTGCTTCCAGAAGGGACCAATGACCCTGAAGGAACGCCACCCCCACGTAGCTCCTCATCCCAATGCACTGACATCCATTGTAAGGACAACCGGAGGTGAGGGCTGCAGAGGCAGACCCCAGGCAAGATTTTCCAACACTGTCACCAGCACAAGGAAGGGAGGACAGACTGAGGCACCAGAACCAGGAGGGACAGATTGCGGGACAAAGGATCCCAATGAGACAAGAGGTGAAACCAAAGAGGCCGCAGATGAAACCAGGCCCATGGCACCGTGAACACCGTTGCAGCCATAAGCCCCAGAAGATGCATTCAGAGACAAATTGGGAAGGAGCAGTCCCCCAGAAATCGATGAGCCAGGGAACACAAGGTCATCGACCGAGACACAGGAAGGAAAACCTGATTCAGATCGGTATGGAAACGAGTCCATTGGAATTGTAGGTATTGGGAAGGGACCTGCTGATTTTTGGGAAGATTCAGCAGAAACCCATGGGCCCTCAAGGCCGAACACACCAAATTGTGATTCTTCAACATCAGACCCCGGGATGGAGAATGGATCAGCTAATTGTCCAGGTAAGGATAACTTAGGACCCCTTGAAGATGGAACAAAGCCACCAAAAATGTCACAACCTTGGAGAATACACTCAGGCCCGATCTCAGGCTGAAGGACAGAACCTGAACCTGATAATGTCACCCCCGTAGATAAAACTGCAGGAACCTGCAAGAACAAGGGTGAACAGGGGCATAAAATGACGCGGGAGAACCAGGGGAATAGCTCGTTGGAGGGTCTCCATTTTGAAGGGCAGATGCAACACAAATTTGTTGATTAACTTCAAATCCAGGACCAGATCGAACCCCCCTGTCACCTTGGGCACCAGGAAAATCAGGGAGAAAAACCCCTCCCCGTCTCCAGAGGAAGATCCTCCTGAACAGTTCCCTTGTCCAACAGAGCCTGGATCCCCAGACAAAGTTCTGACCTCTTGGCCAGACAAGACGGCCATGGAGTTGGGTGGATGCGAGAATCCAGAGGAGGCTCAGAGAATTCGATGAGATAACCCAGTCTCACAGTGTCCAGGACCACAAATCAGAACAGCTGAGCACCCAAGCCAGGAGAATGTGCTTAAGCTGACCTCCAACCAATAATCCAGCGTCGGCTGCCAGATAGTCAGGAAAGCAGATTAGCAGGTGGAGAATTAGCCCTCTTGTCCTGGCGCCTACCTGAAGAAAACCTCCCAAGACCACAAGGAAACTGATGTCTCGAGGGGGGATGGTGGAAGGACCTGGGCT
The DNA here is from genome assembly GCF_964263255.1 of Lissotriton vulgaris. NCBI lineage: Eukaryota > Metazoa > Chordata > Amphibia > Caudata > Salamandridae > Lissotriton > Lissotriton vulgaris. Next base: position 1,628,999,566 of record NC_141689.1, on the reverse strand, counting down.
TAGAAGGTGCCGCTCAGAGGATAAAGGCTTAAAGGAAAAGGAATGCTTCTTCTCCCTAAAAAGGCTATGCAGCTTTCCTCTAAACTCTTCACCAAACATTATGGTACCCTGAAAGGGCAACCGAAGGGCCGAGGACTTCTGTTCAGAATCCGTCTTCCAGTTTTTGAGAGCCAAATTGCGGCAAGCCATCACACAGCCCCCCTGAAAGGGCAGAACCTCTCACTACATCACAAGAAACATCAAAGAGGAACACCACCTGCCTCTCAATATGCTTTGAGAGTCCCGAACAGTCAGAAGAGTCATCCATAGAACCATAAAGAGCCTTAATATCCGAAATAAGCGTCTAAGCAAGATAAGTCCCATTGATGCCCGACCATACAGCCAGATGGGAAACAGAATAAATCTTCCAAATTGAAGCATCCACCTTCTTGTCCATGGGATCCCTAACCACTACATCCTCAGCAAATGACATACGATTCACCAGACTCACCACAAAAGAATCAATAGGAATCGTTGGCCATATCTGCAGGGGGTAGACCTTAGCCATGAACCTGGGCAGCATGATACGATTAGGGTCCTTCCACTCCCGCATAAGAACCTCATGGATGTAGGGATTGACAGGGACATCAGCCTCTAGAGTGCTCTGAAACTGGTGAGGCAATGAACCCCCAGAGGTACTATGGGCCTCTATGGAAGGAAACCCCATATTGGACTTGACATGCTTCAGCAAATTCGGCAACATATCCTTGTCTATGAACTTTTCCTTATGTTCATCACCCCCAACCAAGCCTCCTCCGAGTCAGAGGATGAGAAAGAGGAACACGCTCAGAGCTTTTGGGCCAGGGACCACTACCCATCTCCTGCAGAATTTCCTTAATCAGATGCTCAATCCTGGCATCATCACTCGCATGGCATCATTTGAAACGAGCAGGGGAGTGCGAGGAAGAGGACACAGATGAGGAAGAAGAGGAATATTCCACATGCCTGCTCATCTTGCCATGTTTACCCATATCCACAGTTCCAGGAACAGTAGGATGATGAAAGTATAGGGCATTGGCAAGAACAACCCCAAAGTCAATTCAGTCCCACAGTAGAGGGAACAAAAGTGCCAGCAAGGGACCAAATGAGTGATAGCAAAGGCATGGATAAGGAATCCCAAAGGCAGTACCAAAGAAGCAGCCTCTAGCAACAGATGCAGCCCAAACAGCAATAGCCAGTGAAAGGCAGACTCTCCAGTATAAGAGGAAATACCAAAGAAAGCAAAAACCGCTATGCGGTACTTACAGCAGGCTGGCCTTAACAACCCTCGTCTCGCTGCCTGCCCCACAGCACACAAACATCTGAATTCCTACTTTAGCACCACGGAAGTCAGGCAGCGTAGCCCAGGAAGCACCCCGCAACCGGAGGGCCGCTGGGTCAAACAGCCACAAACTCCAGAGATGCTGTGCCCCGACGTGCGTGGCATCCCGGAAGGCGAAGCGCAGACACCCTCCGGCAATAGGAAACATGGATGGATGCCGAAAGAAGATAAACTACCCCGAGGAAAGTGCACCTTGAGAGGCCAGCATGACTTCCCCCAAGCCCGGCAGGGAGGGAGTCGTGGAACCAGTGCTGTCCCACCGCCAGGCTGCAGGAAAACCGTAAGAATGCAGGAGCCTTCCAGGCTCCAGCCTGGCCTATCCCCTGTCGGTAGACAGAAAAAAAAGAACAGGAGGTATGCTGGCATAGAGCACGTTTATGTACTCCCAGTGGGAGGGGAAGGTTACTGCCAGCATTCCTTTGTTCTTTTTTTCTGTCGTGAGATAGGATTATCTCACTTGTTATTACTGAAGGGGACGAGGACAGGAGGGTTATGGGGTTAATGATACTTAAGGAAACAGACATCTGTAATTGAAAGATCCCAACAGAGCAAGGTAAGGGGTAACCAACAGAGCTCTGTCAATCTCCTATTCGTGTTTTGTAAAATCTCAGGGCATCACAGAGGTGTTATTTCAGGTCTACATGCCAAAATAAATATTTAACTATTACCTAAGAGCATGGCATTGTCCGTTCAGAATTCTTGGAAGTTGCAATAATCATGCACTAAGGATACAGATCCTTGGAATTTATTTCGAAAACAGCATGATAAATGTCTCAGAGAAGCCACATTAAAATGTTGCTATGTGAAATTACTTCACAACTAGAATTCCTCAAAACGTTTTTTAATGTTGGGCCTTCAATGATATTCTGCATGTTGGAAATGTCACAATAAAAATTGCAATATTGTTCTGATTCTATAAAGCTGTAGTTACTTGAAAAAATTACAGGAATAATATTTTGTATGATACATTAGAGATAAGTGGTTTTACATGTATAACAAATCCAAAAGTTGTTATGCCTTATGATGTCTCAAGTAGATCAAATCAGAATACGCATTATTCGATTTAAAAATTGTTAAACCATAAAAGCACAAAACATAATAAAGGCTAAAAACACACATTGCATGTATATATACAAAATAGAAATTCAAGCGATGTTTTAGCAAAAAATTGGACCCTCCATTGACAGCCGTTGTCTAACCACCCCTTTCAAATATTTAACAATGCTATCAGTCACGGATCTGTCATTCAGATATTGCAGCTTTAGAAAAGCAGGGCAACATTGTCTCAAGCCATAACTTATTAAAATTGGTAATATCCTTTTTTTCATGGGCATAGAATAAAACTTGCAGAAAAACATAACATGGATTGTCGACTGAACAGAAATATTGTCACACAGGCATAGACTTAAGGTGCAGGACCAGTCGTTGATTTTTGGGAAGGTAACCCTAGTTTGAAAAATGCCAAGACGTAGGCGGGTCACTAACAAGCTATCATAGGCTCCTGCAGTGTTCAGTAAAGATGGTTGTATCCCTGGCTGAGTCAAGTGTAGTTGGTGTATACTCACTGACGGTTTTACAATGTTACTGGATAGGTTAATGGACTCCAGTAGTCCAGATATAATGATTTTAGATGTCTCAAGTATTCCAAGTATCAATAACCATCAAACAAATATGGCTTTCCTCCTCTTAAGCTATATCATGAAAATTCAATTCTTAGGAAACTGAGAATTTTGCAAGCATCGCATTTTACATATTGGGTGAAGGCAATGGCGGAACTGACTTCATTTGAAAGGCCAGTATAAAATAGTCACTATCATTTTTGCGAAATTTTAACACACAAGTGGAAATATTTAATATCTTAAATGATTAGTACGCGTTTTCTGTTTGGTAAATGCATTCTGTTCAAGTGAATTATATATGTTTCTACTGGTCTTTGAAGATACTTTGGAATACAATTATATGCTTCTTTATTGAATATTTTTCTAGCTCTTTTGTTTCCATTTAACACTCCTCTTTCTTGTTGATATAATTGCATACTGCTCTACATTTATCTGTTTTTAGTACTGCTTTTATTTTTTATAGGTAATTAATAGCTATGATAACGATAAAATGTTGAGTGGTTTAGTTTTTTGTATGTTGATTTAAGACAAGATTAGACATAAACATTATTATTATTATTATTATTGTTATTATTATTATTATTATCAAGAGGATACTGATTTTATTAAATAGATATTTCTGTCAATATGTTTATTTATTCTACTCTGGCATTATAGCGTTGTTCAAATACTTTACTATACCATTGTCAGTACAAGTATTTTAAAGTGAATTTCAAATATAATATTACTGTTTTGATATATTTATAAATAATAACAAAGAAATGTTACCAAAACAAATCCCAGCTATAAAAACGTGTCCTGTAAAGATGAAGGTAAATTTGTAACGAAATGGGATTCAAAGGATAGACAGAGAAACAGTAGGCCTTGTTTCACGAGGTCCATGGGTAGATCTTAGTGGTGCCACATAGTACTTGGTAATCTCAAACACAACATGGATGACACTGTAACCAACATTGAACAATCCTCATTATGTTGTTGAATATATTTTCACAACAAGTGTATCATTCAGCGTCCGCTTATGCGGTGACAATGTTTTATTCTGCATAACTGGTGTTACACACACAGTTACCGACCTTCCATTGAGATACATATGTGATGGAGGAATAGTGGTTTACTGCTGTTGCTTCAGATAGACATGTTTACTTGTTGAGTCATACTATTGCCTACAATGCTATCTCAAGGTGACATTTATGGACAGTGCCATGTTCCACTTTAAATCATGGTCTCAACACTGTTCAAAGACTTCAATATAAATGACAGACTAGGAACCAAGGGAGGGCTTTTATCACAAGTTAGGAAGGTGCGCATGGTGCCTGATCTTTAAGCACTATATTTCAGGGTGAATGCATTCATGAAGCCCAGCCGCAGGCTAATGCTGTGGGATATGCAACATGCATCTTGCTTCCCAGAAAAAGAGATGCTCACATTCTTAGGGGAACGGTTCTCTACCTGTAAAAAAATTCTCTATGCTTCTTCAGGATGTATAGCAGTGCATCTGGCAAATTTGACAGTGATCTGGCAAATGAGATATAACTATATCTTTCTTTCTAATGTGATCAGGCTGTGTGAAATAGTTTGTTGGACTGATTAGTGTGGTGCACGTGTTGTCAATAAACACTCCCTTGGCATTGCAAGGTGTGACTTTAAGTAGATATGACGTGTTATGTTATGTTATGTTATGGAATATTTATATAGCGCCACCGCCGGTCTCTAAGCGCTTAACAGAAGAACATACCACACTGGTACCCATAGAACCCTCAGCTGTTCCACCGCCTAAACTGTCATCAGTGCCTTCTTGAATAGATGGGTTTTCATTTTTTTTCTGAAGGGTAGTAGCTGTGATTCTTCCTTCAGGGAGGCCCGGAGCTCATTCCACAATTGCGGGAGTAGCACAGACAGGGCCCGGCTTCCTCTGATTTTTAGTTTGAACCTGGGTTGAAACAGATTGGAGGTTGTTCCTGAATGCAAAGGTCTCCCAGGAACATACCTCTTCAAGCATCTCCCAGGCATCTTCGTGCATAAATTGGTAGCAAAGTGTCTGATTGTTGCTAAACAATTGACAGATGACTGATGCTGTGTGCCAGGGCGTGTGTACTTTGATGTGTGATGATGTGGGCAGGTGTTTGTATCGTCATCTGATTGCTGTCATATGTGACATTTCTGTTCTGTTAGGATAGCATATTTTTTTAAATATTGTGTATCTAGTGTATGTACGTATTGTTAATGGTCAAATGTGGCTTTGTGCAGACAGTGTTACATTTACCCTTTTGTTTGCTACTTTTCCCTATGTCCTGTTGCTGCTGTTTGCTGACGCTGTTGGAGTTTGTGTAATTCAACAGCAGTACTCCTGCCTAGCTAGGTGTGTACCTTACTTAAGATTTGGCAGGAGGTGATTTGAGCTTCATTGACTATAATACTATTTGAGCAGGTCATACACAATTAATAGGAATAGAGAGGGCGCCAGAGAGCTAGAGAGAGACGCCGCAGTGAAAGCCCAAACGCCATTCTGTCTGGACGCCAGGTTGCTGTGTGGGCTGCTGCGGCTGCCTGTGGATTTTTGAAAGCTTCCAACGGGGCAAAGTGTTCCGCAGCTGAGGCCGTCGTACCCGCAGTGAGGTTGGGAGGTCCATCCCCGTTTGTCATCTGGATTGCATCGGGATTGCACCAGCGGCCCGGTGCTGCATGTGGGCCGTGTGGAGCCGAGCGGAGTTGGTAAGCCAGCGGAGTGGTGGTCAGACCTCTAAACCGTGCAGCTTCCTCGTGCGGATATCCCCTGGCGGCTGCTGCAGCGGAGGTCAGGAGGTGCTGTCCCGGGCTCAGCCATTTTGCTGCAGGGCGGGTGGGGCTCAGCAGTCAGCTCTCGCCTGTGTGTGGCCCCTGAAATACGGCCAACCGGACAGGCTTGAGGACTTTCCTGCAAACCTCCTGTTATCTCCTTGGTTCTTGATGGCCAAGGGCTGCTGACTGTGCCCCTGTTGATTTGGCAGCAACGCGGGATTAATAAATTGGCCATCGCCGCTACACAGCCACTACACCCTGGTGGGACTCAGAGTCCCAGGGTGCAACAAAGCGTTCTCAGTGCCCACAGCGGCTGCTGGGGGAGGCATGACCATTGCGCTATAAAGCGCTGCATCGACCCCCCGCGGCAGGCCTGTTTGTGCCGGACCGGAGGAGGTTGGGCCGTGCCCCATATTGACATTTGGTGTTTCCAAATAGCCGGGAGTTAGTTTCCAGTTGTGTCTATTTAATATTATTGTGGCTGATCTTCAAAGCACAGTGTGTTTTGCTATTCAAAGAAGGGAGCGCGAGAGAATCCACGAGTGAACTGGAGACTTGCCTGTGACCAGAGCCGACTTGCGTGCCTGCCCGCTTCCCCCTGCTGGGTCCTCCCTGCCGTGCCGCAAACTACACCAGCGATGCAGGTAGAAGGAACTCGCTTTCCCAGGGGGCACTGCTACAGCGCATTGGAGGGCGTCACCAGCCAGCGCCAGCAGGCGCTACAAAGCGGGGTTTGACCGAACGCGGGAAGCGAGCGGGACGCCCGGGGCGAAGCCCGGGTAAAGGGCAGGCCCTCTGTGGCCCTCGGTGGCCGAGTTAGGCCGGGCTGGACCCCGTTATTTTTATTATAAACAAGGTATATTAGTGACTGGAGGTGTGTCACTGTGAAGGTGATATTTCTGTATACTGGCAGGGTATTTATCGTCAACTTCTCTGAGGATTCATTTTTATGGACTAGTTATCGTTATTTATATATATCTACTGTGCTAAAGCCTGCTGCTTGGTTGGTTACTTTTCCGTTCAACATGACAGCAAAGAAATTACGCTCTGGAAGAGTCCTAGGAGGGAGGTCATGTATAAAAACCAGATCTAACCCCTTGAGGAATAAACATGACAATAGTGTGTTATTGAAGGGACAGATGCAGCTACTGAAATTATGGGAAAAACCTGTTGATAAGACCATCAGGATTCAAGCAAGCCGGGCCGAAGACGGCTGAAATGCCAGAAACCGGTCCCCGGTAGCTTGTCTCCTTTCTGGTGAAGAATTGGCTTGGTAGTTTAGTCTGCCCTGTTCCCATGATGCACTGGGCCAGGGACAGACTGATTTGCATATAGCCAGGTTCTGAGCTGGGATGGTGCAGTGAGATAAATAACGGTGATGGATCAAGCCCTGATCTTTGGACTGGGTAAGAGTGGTCTGCTTAATTCAGACACTCTGTTCATCACCACCCCCTTTTCTGAATCGTTTTTGGCCACTATAGGTGTGGCAGGGTATACTCTGACATGAGTCCCTTTCTCACTGCACCATCAGGATTCAAGCAAGCCGGGCCGAAGACGGCTGAAATACCAGAAACCGGTCCCCGGTAGCTTGTCTCCTTTCTGGTGAAGAATTGGCTTGGTAGTTTAGTCTGCCCTGTTCCCATGATGCACTGGGCCAGGGACAGACTGATTTGCATATAGCCAGGTTCTGAGCTGGGATGGTGCAGTGAGATAAATAACGGTGATGGATCAAGCCCTGATCTTTGGACTGGGTAAGAGTGGTCTGCTTAATTCAGACACTCTGTTCATCACCACCCCCTTTTCTGAATCGTTTTTACCACTATAGGGGTGGCAGGGTATACTCAGACATGAGTCCCTTTCTCACTGCACCATCAGGATTCAAGCAAGCCGGGCCGAAGACGGCTGAAATGCCAGAAACCGGTCCCCGGTAGCTTGTCTCCTTTCTGGTGAAGAATTGGCTTGGTAGTTTAGTCTGCCCTGTTCCCATGATGCACTGGGCCAGGGACAGACTTCTTTGCATATAGCCAGGTTCTGAGCTGGGATGGTGCAGTGAGATAAATAACGGTGATGGATCAAGCCCTGATCTTTGGACTGGGTAAGAGTGGTCTGCTTAATTCAGACACTCTGTTCATCACCACCCCCTTTACTGAATCGTTTTTGGCCACTATAGGTGTGGCAGGGTATACTCAGACATGAGTCCCTTTCTCACTGCACCATCAGGATTCAAGCAAGCCGGGCCGAAGACGGCTGAAATGCCAGAAACCGGTCCCCGGTAGCTTGTCTCCTTTCTGGTGAAGAATTGGCTTGGTAGTTTAGTCTGCCCTGTTCCCATGATGCACTGGGCCAGGGACAGACTGATTTGCATATAGCCAGGTTCTGAGCTGGGATGGTGCAGTGAGATAAATAACGGTGATGGATCAAGCCCTGATCTTTGTACTGGGTAAAAGTGGTCTGCTTAATTCAGACACTCTGTTCATCACCACCCCCTTTTCTGAATCGTTTTTGGCCACTATAGGTGTGGCAGGGTATACTCAGACATGAGTCCCTTTCTCACTGCACCATCAGGATTCAAGCAAGCCGGGCCGAAGACGGCTGAAATGCCAGAAATCGGTCCCCGGTAGCTTGTCTCCTTTCTGGTGAAGAATTGGCTTGGTTGTTTAGTCTGCCCTGTTCCCATGATGCACTGGGCCAGGGACAGACTGATTTGCATATAGCCAGGTTCTGAGCTGGGATGGTGCAGTGAGATAAATAACGGTGATGGATCAAGCCCTGATTCTTTGGACTGGGTAAGAGTGGTCTGCTTAATTCAGACACTCTGTTCATCACCACCCCCTTTTCTGAATCGTTTTTGGCCACTATAGGTGTGGCAGGGTATACTCAGACATGAGTCCCTTTCTCACTGCACCATCAGGATTCAAGCAAGCTGGGCCGAAGACGGCTGAAATGCCGGAAACCGGTCCCCGGTAGCTTGTCTCCTTTCTGGTGAAGAATTGGCTTGGTAGTTTAGTCTGCCCTGTTCCCATGATGCACTGGGCCAGGGACAGACTGATTTGCATATAGCCAGGTTCTGAGCTGGGATGGTGCAGTCAGATAAATAACGGTGATGGATCAAGCCCTGATCTTTGGACTGGGTAAGAGTGGTCTGCTTAATTCAGACACTCTGTTCAACACCACCCCCTTTTCTGAATCGTTTTTGGCCACTATAGGTGTGGCCGGGTATACTCAGACATGAGTCCCTTTCTCACTGCACCATCAGGATTCAAGCAAGCAGGGCCGAAGACGGCTGAAATGCCAGAAACCGGTCCCCGGTAGCTTGTCTCCTTTCTGGTGAAGAATTGGCTTGGTAGTTTAGTCTGCCCTGTTCCCATGATGCACTGGGCCAGGGACAGACTGATTTACATATAGCCAGGTTCTGAGCTGGGATGGTGCAGTGAGATAAATAACGGTGATGGATCAAGCCCTGATCTTTGGACTGGGTAAGAGTGGTCTGCTTAATTCAGACACTCTGTTAATCACCACCCCCTTTTCTGAATTGTTGATAAGACTGTGGCAGTCCCGGTAGCTGCTGGCTCTGAGATGATGCTTCTGGCGGATGCACCGCCTGATGTAGAGAAAGATCCCAAACTTGAGCCAGCCTCTGTAAAAAACTTGCCTTCCCTGTCAATAACTACTGAAGCTAATCTCCCAGTAGCTACTCTAAGGGGAGAGCATCTTAATAATATGATAGCAGATACGAAAGTCACTCTGCCTAACATTCTTAAAGTTGCAGAAAGTCCGGGCGTGGCTATAAAAGGAGAGTCTTTTCTGTCCAGTATCGATCTTGAATTGTGTGGTCGCTACATGGACGATAGAATTTTGAAACACCCTGATCCTAGTAAGACACCAAATGGAGCCACGCCGTCAGGATTATTGTTATATAGTAGTACTCCCTCTATAACTTCTAATGACATTCCTTCATTGCAGAATGACTCTAGGACTCCACCACTTAATCTATCCGGTATCTGCCCCCTTACTGCTTCTGGGTTCCCTAAAGATGATAAACCTATTTTTGATTCCTTCATAGCACTAGAACATTTATTGGCTTCCATATTGTTTTTACTGGGCAAATTTGTTGGGAGCTCTCATTGCATCTTGGACTCAGTTACACAGATATTGAAAGTATTACTGGCAAAAAATACAGAAAATGGTACTACTGCTCCACCGGAGATTGTTTTGCAGAATGTCCTGGATAGCAATAATTTACTGGTAAAAAATGCGCCTGCGGGTACGCCAGTAGTGGTTGACATACATGAGCCCTCAGGAATGCCTATCCCATTCATTTCAAATTGTAGGAAGGAATCTGAACCCTCCTTAAAGGAAGAAAGTTTGGTGGACGCGAACTTAAACGTTGGAAATTAATTATTTCCAATTTTCAACCAAGATAAAAAAGAGCCTGAAGCAAATCTTGATGTAAATGGAAAAGTAAAAAGCAGAAAGAACAAAGGGAAAAATAGGAAACCTGTTCGTAAATACAAGAAGAAAAGACAGAGGCAAATTATCTTCCAAAAACATATAAATACAGAAGTGTTTGATGTTGTAGAAATTGAAGATAACTCTCTACTGGACACTTTTTCTAATAAGGCTGTTGTTGGCACTTCTGGCTCTGTAGTCGAAGGTCCGCTTGATGTGCATGCTATTGTTGGGGGAGCGACTTGTCAAGAGGATAATGGACTAGTGCCCCTAGCCTCAATAGAAGAGGTGACAGGAATTATTCCTGTTGTACCAGGGACACTTAACCCATCAGCGCCTATCTTTTGGCTGCCGGTTGTTGTTGCCACGAATTCTCCCCCTGTACTTTTTAAAGCCCCTAATTCTTATGTGGATACTTTGACACTGGACTTTCTGCCTTATTTGATTCTGACATATACTTAAACAGGTCATGGTTGCTTAATTGTTTTAAGGATATTGAAAGTTTAAAACTAATTCAGTCGAGCGACATTGACTTGGTCTCTTTAGTAAGATTTGAAAATGGGCTCCGAGTACGGGTAAAATTCTGTTCTAAAATAATTGCTAACCTTGTACTACAACAGGCGGAATCATTTCAATGTAGAGGGATTGATGTGTTACCCTTTTTCAATGATGGAAAGGATATTTACTCTAGAGAAGGGGCCTCAAAGTTGGGTTTTAGGCAGGACGATCCGTCCACATGCAATAAAGATCTTAAGATCTGGGTCTCTAGAGGTAAACGTATGGTTTCCCAGGTACTACCTATCCCCGTGAACCTGACTGTTCCTACAACTGAGGATAACCATCGGTGGAACTGGCTGCCAGGAGTCTAATCTAATAATTTATCGAATAATTCAAGACTGTTTCAACATCTTTAACAGTAACTTAAAAGTTATACCCTGGAATGCAGCAGGGTTACATAATCGACCAGAGAAACTTGATTTCCTATTTTCTTTGAATGCAGATGTAATATGCATTCAAGAAACGTGGTGTAAAAATATCCTATACGGGGGGAAAGATTATTTTGTGCTTGAGGCTGCAGCCACGCCATCGAAAAAAGGTCACGCAAAAGGTGGAATTGCCTGCCTCTTGTCTAATTCATTACAATGGCAATTTTCCCATTATGTTGACACAAGTAACCTTTTTCAAGCAATAACTATTAATAATCTGGCTAGTGTAGGTAGGCAGTACTTTCTGGTAATTATTAATGCATATATCCCACCTGAAGATATTTTTAGTACTGTTTTGAAGCGAATGTTTTCTTATGTTAAACAACTATTAGAGCTTGACCAGCCCCCTTATATTTTACTCGTGGGTGATTTGAATAGCAAAGTTTCCAACTCAAGCATAGACTTGTTTAGAAATAAGTCTAAGGAAGAGACATACAATATACCCCAATCTATCTTTCCTAATAAAATAACAACTAGCAAAAGAGGAAAGATACTGTTAGAAGAACTTAGCTATTTAGAGGGGTTAATTGTAAATGGTAGGATGACATCTGATACACCTGCTAAATTCACTCATAGGTCCCCTAAGGGTGAATCCATCCTTGATTGTGAAATTAGGAACTATGACACTTTCTCCTTTATTCAGGACATAATGATTTCTCAATCCACCTTGAGTGACCACAACGTGACCAGTATAACTGTTTTATTACAACCTCCATTCACTGATTCTTGGTCTTTAAGTAATGGAGGAGTTTCTTTTCATTGTAAGTCCGGAAGATGTTTCTGGAACCCCACCATTATGAAGGATGTGCAAAACTTTCTTGCACAAACCTTACTTGAACTAAATGAATGGCAGGGTATGGAATTCTTACATTTTGAAATCTTTATGTAGAAGCTTACTGCGACTGCAAAGAAGCCAAGATATCCCAGGAAAGTGAATTCTATTCCTAGTTTATTATTACCCTTAAATAAAGAAATAAATAAACTTGTGAGGCAACAGTTCCTTTTTAGAACCAGGGAAAATGATAATAAGTTAGCCTTATTAAAAAGAAGGAGGACCAGACTGAGAGCAAAATCAAAAAAAGAAAAAGAAGACTCACTCTGGATTAGTTTAAGGGAGGCTTCTGTCTATGGTAAAGCTAGAGAATTCTGGTCCATAATCGGTAAGGGATGTGGTGCAAGAACTTCCCCTATTCCCATCTCTATTCCTGAAGATGTCTGGATTTCATTTATATCGAATCTGTATGCGTCTAATGGCGTAGAGGGTGAAGATTGTGACCCTGTTTTGGACAGTGGGTATACTATGGAGCTTCCATCTGAGAAATCCATTGCTTCCGTGATCAAGAGTATGCGCTTTTCCGGAGCAATGGGTCCAGGCGAGTTGCCCATTTCAGTACTGAAGCAAGATGTCACCTCATGGAGTAGGGTTCTCCTTCCTTTGTTTAAAGCTTGCTTCTTAATGAAATCAGTTCCTACATCTTGGAGGGGAAGTATACTAATACCCATATTCAAGAAGGGAGGGCGGGATAAACCCATGAACTACTGTTTAATAGCATTACTGGATTCTATAGGGAAAGTTTTTGCTAATTATCTTTTAATATTAATCACAGAGTGGGTGGAGGCAAATGGAATCCTACCTTTGGAACAAACTGGGTTCCGTAAAGAGCATGGTACACTTGATAATTTAACAGCTCTTCAAGTGATTGTGGACAAATACGTACGAGTTCGAGGAGGTGGAGTATATGCGGCATTCATAGACTTCTCCACAGCGTTTGACAAGGTGGACCGTCCGACGCTGTGGAGAAAGCTTGATGTATTGGGTATGCCACCACAGCTACTCGAACTTGTAAAATCCCTTCACTCGAACACATGGTGTAAGGTGTTACAAGGCGGAGAAAGGGGCCTTTCACAGACTATCCCACCCCGAATGGATTAAAACAGGGGTGTATATTGGCCCCTATGTTGTTTTCATTATATACTGCAGACCTACCTGCTTCCATTGCTGCATGTGGTGGGATAGCCCCGGTAATTGGAGGTTCATCCATTTCGGTTTTAATGTATGCGGATGATATCCTCATCTTAGACTTAACTCCGAAGGGCTTGTCTAACCGCCTGCAAGCATTACATTTATTTGCAGAAGCACATTTTATGAAGATCAATGCTTCTAAAAGCAAAATCATGTGCATTTCTGGAAGGAAAAAGTGTAGGTCTGAAAACTTTGGATGGGCTATAGGAGGACAGACACTTGATGTGGTTAAAACTTACACCTTCTTAGGTAAAATAATCTCAGCAAACCTAAGTGAGAAACCCCATATCGAACATAATTTGTGTAAAGCATTGGCTCATGGTATGGGGTTATGTTCCTTGTATTCTGCCGCTGGAAAAAGACACTTTGCACGATTTTTGGAAGTATATAGAGCAAAAATCCCTGCAGCTCTACTGTTTGGAATAGAATTGGTGGAGTTAAGGCATTGGGGATTCTTGCAGTTAATAGAAGGAAAGGTACTAAGAAGAATTTCCTCCCTTAATACAGCTTGCTCCGTGTCATCATGCAGGCTAGAGTTTGGCCTTCGGAGCTGTTGGGTACAGGGGTTGATTGCCCTGGCAAGGTGGGTGGCCTGTTTGGCCAGAGGTAAATCGGGTTCCTTACGGGGATATATTAAAAATGAACTACTGGGCAATTTAAACGAGTTTTCCCTATTCGTAAAAAACTTTAGAAAAGCGGTAACAGTGTTAGAGTTGGATGCAAGTACTTTGTTCTTACTTTCCCCTTCTCAACTAAAGTCTTAGCTGAAAAACGCATCTTGGGAACTCTGTTTTAAATTGGATATGACTGCCCTACACGGAAAAAAGGGTAGTGATTTACTTTTAAGCACGTACTCATTAAAGCAGGCCCAGCAGTATGTCTCTTGGAATATCCCCCATACTGGGCCAGGGACAGACTGATTTGCATATAGCCAGGTTCTGAGCTGGGATGGGGCAGTGAGATAAATAACGGTGATGGATCAAGCCCTGATCTTTGGACTGGGTAAGAGTGGTCTGCTCAATTCAGACACTCTGTTCATCACCACCCCTTTTCTGAATCGTTTTTGGCCACTATAGGTGTGGCAGGGTATACTCAGACATGAGTCCCTTTCTCACTGCTCCATCAGGATTCAAGCAAGCCGGGCCGAAGACGGCTGAAATGCCAGAAACCGGTCCCTGGTAGCTTGTCTCCTTTCTGGTGAAGAATTGGCTTGGTAGTTTAGTCTGCCCAGTTCCCATGATGCACTGGGCCTGGGACAGACTGATTTGCATATAGCCAGGTTCTGAGCTGGGATGGGGCAGTGAGATAAATAACGGTGATGGATCAAGCCCTGATCTTTGGACTGGGTAAGAGTGGTCTGCTCAATTCAGACACTCTGTTCATCACCACCCCTTTTCTGAATCGTTTTTGGCCACTATAGGTGTGGCAGGGTATACTCAGACATGAGTCCCTTTCTCACTGCTCCTTCAGGATTCAAGCAAGCCGGGCCGAAGACGGATGAAATGCCAGAAACCGGTCCCCGGTAGCTTGTCTCCTTTCTGGTGAAGAATTGGCTTGGTAGTTTAGTCTGCCCTGTTCCCATGATGCACTGGGCCAGGGACAGACTGATTTGCATATAGCCAGGTTCTGAGCTGGGATGGGGCAGTGAGATAAATAACGGTGATGGATCAAGCCCTGATCTTTGGACTGGGTAAGAGTGGTCTGCTCAATTCAGACACTCTGTTCATCACCACCCCTTTTCTGAATCGTTTTTGGCCACTATAGGTGTGGCAGGGTATACTCAGACATGAGTCCCTTTCTCACTGCTCCATCAGGATTCAAGCAAGCCGGGCCGAAGACGGCTGAAATGCCAGAAACCGGTCCCCGGTAGCTTGTCTCCTTTCTGGTGAAGAATTGGCTTGGTAGTTTAGTCTGCCCTGTTCCCATGATGCACTGGGCCAGGGACAGACTGATTTGCATATAGCCAGGTTCTGAGCTGGGATGGGGCAGTGAGATAAATAACGGTGATGGATCAAGCCCTGATCTTTGGACTGGGTAAGAGTGGTCTGCTCAATTCAGACACTCTGTTCATCACCACCCCTTTTCTGAATCGTTTTTGGCCACTATAGGTGTGGCAGGGTATACGCAGACATGAGTCCCTTTCTCACTGCTCCATCAGGATTCAAGCAAGCCGGGCCGAAGACGGCTGAAATGCCAGAAACCGGTCCCCGGTAGCTTGTCTCCTTTCTGGTGAAGAATTGGCTTGGTAGTTTAGTCTGCCCTGTTCCCATGATGCACTGGGCCAGGGACAGACTGATTTGCATATAGCCAGGTTCTGAGCTGGGATGGGGCAGTGAGATAAATAACGGTGATGGATCAAGCCCTGATCTTTGGACTGGGTAAGAGTGGTCTGCTCAATTCACACACTCTGTTTATCACCACCCCTTTTCTGAATCGTTTTTGGCCACTATAGGTGTGGCAGGGTATACTCAGACATGAGTCCCTTTCTCACTGCTCCATCAGGATTCAAGCAAGCCGGGCCGAAGACGGCTGAAATGCCAGAAACCGGTCCCCGGTAGCTTGTCTCCTTTCTGGTGAAGAATTGGCTTGGTAGTTTAGTCTGCCCTGTTCCCATGATGCACTGGGCCAGGGACAGACTGATTTGCATATAGCCAGGTTCTGAGCTGGGATGGGGCAGTGAGATAAATAACGGTGATGGATCAAGCCCTGATCTTTGGACTGGGTAAGAGTGATCTGCTCAATTCAGACACTCTGTTCATCACCACCCCTTTTCTGAATCGTTTTTGGCCACTATAGGTGTGGCAGGGTATACTCAGACATGAGTCCCTTTCTCACTGCTCCATCAGGATTCAAGCAAGCCGGGCCGAAGACGGCTGAAATGCCAGAAACCGGTCCCCGGTAGCTTGTCTCCTTTCTGGTGAAGAATTGGCTTGGTAGTTTAGTCTGCCCTGTTCCCATGATGCACTGGGCCAGGGACAGACTGATTTGCATATAGCCAGGTTCTGAGCTGGGATGGGGCAGTGAGATAAATAACGGTGATGGATCAAGCCCTGATCTTTGGACTGGGTAAGAGTGGTCTGCTCAATTCAGACACTCTGTTCATCACCACCCCTTTTCTGAATGGTACCTTTTAAGACATGATTTGCTTCCTCTAAATTCACTCTTAGCAAAGTGGTACGGATCATCTCCAGTATGTAACCTCTGTAATGAGGCAGTGCAGGACCGAAATCATGTTTTGTTTGTTTGTCCTGCATTACGTCCATTGCGCTCTAAATGGTTAAAATCTATTTGTTTACAATTAGGAATCCTTAATGTAAAAACTTTTTTCCATGCCCTTTATTGTCCACCTAATGAAATGTTCTGCTTCAAAATTTTTAACTTTTTTAAGGGATTTTTAGATATTTATTAATGATACCTAGAGATGTTGTTGGATAATTGTTCGGCCAGTGTTAAAGATGTGATCTTCTATTCGGTTTTTAATTGTGATTTCATTGTAAATAGTGATGTATAACTATGTGATTGTTTTATGTGGCCCTCTTTTGAGAGCCAAAAACATAATAAACTTAAACTTGAAAACTTGAAACTATTTGAGCAGGTGTAGTTGTAACCTTTTAATCAAATCTAGCTTTCATGTTTGTGGATGTGCTGCTTGATATGAATGGCCTTCTCTTTGACAGGCCTTGCTTGTAACCTGGCTACTCTCTTTTAGTAGAAGGTATTTCCCAATGTCCAGTCCCTATGGCCGTTCCTCTGTGTTCACCTGAATAGTACGTTTACTTACAGATTATTCCGCACACAAGGGTTGGGTGCATTCATTTACGATCTGACCTTTATGAATTGTCAATTAGGAGTATGTGAGGTATTCCAAGAGTTGTACTATTCCTCACGGTCGTAAATTCAGGGTAGACACTGATTTTCTGGGTCACTCACGCTAATAGGCTGTGAACAATTCACAATCTAACAAATTGAAATTAGTTCCAACCTGGATGAATATCCAAAGCCTGGATTGCTGTCTGTGGACACAAATTCCCAGGTATGGAACAATTAGCAAAGCTGTTACGATGTCAGGAAATACCAAAGCTCTTGACCTTCAGTGGAGCAGATTACAGTTCTCTGACTACAGCTGACTGTGTGTCTCTGGATAGCAGAGGATGGGAAGGTAGCTCTACTGTTACACCTAGTGCATCAGTCTGGCAGACTTTCAGGGAGCACTTTGTTGTAAGAGACTGACAGGAGCGAGCCCAATTGCCAGATTCCACACCCAAAGAGACACGGTTTTAGCTTGCCAATGCTGTAGAGAGATGTTTCTGGGCTCACGTCTAAGGAGGTGGTACTAGTGATCTTTGGCGGGAAATTCAGATGTGACTAGGGAGAACAGACCCGCATCGGAAGAGAGTGAATTGTTACTTCCTACTACCATTGAGCATCACAACTACTATTACTCCAAATTTCCTCTTTCTACAGGCAAGGTGCCCTAACGTAGTTTTCATCACCATTTCCGTCTTCCTGGTCCTCCAGGTCAAATGATTCTCAGTAGAATGGGTCACATGGTATCTTGGAGCAGCCACCCTCTGAAAGCTACATTTCTCATATAGCTGCCGAGTAGCGGGTTGGAGTGGTGGCATGAGGCAACCAATCAAAGGGGACTCCTGAAATCTGATGCTAGGCAGGAGCACAGGGGACTAGAATACAAACAACCAAACAAGAAAAGCTACTGCCTAGATAGCACAATTATAAGGGCTCTACACCTGATTACCAAAATTATCCATAGGTACTTGAAGTTACCTGTGGACTAGGGCACAATAATTATGTCATAGAGCCACAGAAAGGTTTTAGAAAAGAGTGTTCATTTTTATTATTTTCATGGTTTAAATTAAAGAATATATATGAAAAAATGTACACATACATCATAAATATATAAAAGACATACAGGTGTCCCACACATCACTTCATTTACACAATCAATCACACTCAAACAGACATTTATCAAACATTATTGATCACTCTTCACTCAGCATAATATAGCTGCCAACTGATGGTACGATCAGGGCCCACTTTACCTGAGGAAAAGTTTTTCCCTGAATCTGCCTACCTGCCCCCTCCGATCTGCCACTCAATACCGGCTGGTTGTTCCACGCTTCAAACGAACCCGTCTTGGTGGACACTCTATTGCTGTGAAAGCAGCGGTTGCCTGGAATTCTTTAACTCTGGCTCTTCGCGCTAATCAGAATTTTAATCTCTTTAAAAAAGCACTCAAGACCCATCTCTTCAAAATGACGCTTTAAATCTCTGTCCTCTATCTGTAGTGTCTGCCTCTTCACATCTCTCTCCTCGCGCCAGGATACTCCAGAGTAAATGAGCGCACTACAAAAACACCCATAACATAACATAACAATGAAAATGGTCAAAAAGATCTGGGACAAACTTCAAACGCTGACGCGCGTTTCGGTGTCAGGGCTGGAAATGGGCAACACCTTCATCAATGCGGACTAAGGAAGAGTGGGGGACAACAGCAGCATCTACAAATAGTCAAATTAGCAATTCTCTTCACAGATCTCGACGAATGACCATAGAAAAAATCGGAGAGGGTGATGGTAGATCAGTCCAAAATAATTGAGTACGGATTTAATGAGGTATCATGTGTGACACTGTCCCCTAATCATGGCTGTTAGCTCTGCAAATTGGGACTAGTCGTTTCACATTGAATATTATAACTTCAATTGTTCTAATTTATAAGTATGTGCTGAGAAAACCGAAGCGGCCAAAATGGTGCAGGTTTAAATGCTGGGTAAGGTTGCAGGTATCAATTGTTAAGCAGTGCAAGCTGGTATCTTTGATCTCAACAATTTTTAGAAGAATCTGTTCTAAAAATAGAAAGAACAATGACCATCCCCAACTGAGTGAAGAGGAGGTGAGGAAGAGGATTTCCAGGTAATGATAAAAAAGATATTGGGAAGTAGGACAGACAGGCCAGGCTGGAGTATAAACATATAAAAGAAGATGGGAGAGTTCCAAAGGAGGACAACGAAAAGAGGGAGAAGAAAAGATGGAGAGAAAAGTAAATGGGTTTGTGAGAAGAAAAGAGAATAGCAGAATATGAGCATGAATGGATAAAAAGACATACTCGAAAGACAGACCTCTTATATGTGTAGTTTAATGATATTACAAAGGAGGGCATGTTGCTTGAGTGAGGTGACAAATCAACTTTGATGGGGTGTGAAACTGGAAAGAAAATATTAGCCAACTACTCCAAAATAGTTGTAATTAAGGCCTTTTAGTATGGCCAATATTGTTGCAGGTGGAGCAGCGCTATTTTGATTCCATTCTGAGATACTGTAGGAGTACATTATAATCGTGCGTAGTCAGCTCTAGAATATGTTCTGTGTGATTAATGTTAGTAAGAAATGATGGGGTATTGTACATTTTAAGAACTGCATGTGTAAACTAATGAAACTTATAAATTGTGTGCATAAAAATGTGAGTAATAAAAGGACTCTACAACATTTACATATTCATATTCTAAAAGAAATGTAAGTTTAAACATGTCTCAATGTGAAGTTAATGAAATACGGTGTATGTGTAGAATATTGTTTAGGCATTTTTATCTATAACAAGAAATTATATTCATATTGGTGTATTTGAAATAACATAATTTTCATAATCTCTGCAATGTATTCATGCATTAATAAACTGGATTTGCTATATGTGTAGAAATGTGCACATAGTGGAATCATATGTACTATTAAGTTGACATGATATTTGGGCCTCGAGAACTCTTTCAGTACAAGCTCACACTCAAAGTCTAACATGTAATTCATATTTAACCTTTAATGTAGAATGCATCTGCATTTTTGTTTCTACTGCAGGTGCGGACAAAGCCTGATTATTTGGAAAAGGAGGGTTTTGTTTTATTTAGATAGCAAGGTAAGAAGGTATGAGAACATCTATCTTGGCAAGGAGAAATGCAGTAACGAGCAATGAGGTGAGTTCCCATGAAGGAGGAGAAGAATGGCCAAGGAAAAAACTAGGTAGCAACTTATCAATGTGAGAAAGGTGGTGCCAGTAACCAATTTGTGCTGAAAACGTGGAAAGTTACTGGTAATGAGTACATGACTTACCTTGAGTGCAACTAATGTCTTAAGCTATAACATAGTGAGGGTCAAAGACACATCTTAGAACTTCATGACATACAGACCTCTGTTTCAGATTTGTGTGGCTTCATGCTTCTTGACACGCACACAAAGCCCTACACAACGCCGGACCTACATACCTCAACGACCGACTCAGCTTCCACACCCCCACTCGAAGCCTCCGCTCAGCCAACCTCGCTCTCGCCACAGTCCTCGTATCCGGAAAACCACCGCCGGCGGCAGATCCTTCTCCTACCTCGCTGCCAAGACCTGGAACACTCTCTCCACCAGCTTACGACAGACTCAGGACCTGCTGGCCTTTAGAAGACTCCTCAAAACCTGGCTCTTCGATCAGTAGCGGCCCCCTTCCCCCATCCCCCAACCCCCCCCAGCGCCTTGAACCCTCACAGGTATGTAGCGCGCTTTATAAATGCAATGATTGATTGATTGATTGATTGATTGATTGATACTTGGTTGGACTTTCTTCTACCGAAGACTCTGACAGCTGACACCTTTTTAATATTTGTATTTACTTGATGCTTCATAGTTTAGGGTTGTGCCTTTTAAGGCAATGTAGGGTGGGATAGCGTGCTCATGTTTACCTTTGAGAATCATTTGATGCAATTTAATGCTCAGTTCTTTTTCCTGATTACTTGTATCAATATAACTGAATTAGTCATATGCTTCTTGCCGTATAGAGAACATATCTTCAGGACATTCGGATTCATTCTGTGTGTTCTGTATTTCTACACTGTGATGTGGAGATTGATTTATATCAATCTATTTTTTAATTTATAAATAAACCTTTCTAATCTCAGATTTAGTTGTGGAGTGAATTATTGTGTAACTAAATTGATTACACTGTATTGAAATGTAATTGTGATTGTTTCCTCCCTCTTACCTCTCAAGCAGTTAAAAGGGATATTTAAGTGGGCCCCAGCTTTCTCACAGGCATTCATCATTTATTTCCTATTAATTCTTATTCTGCTAAATGCATAGTGAAAATACTCACAGTGTGATGTTATTTAATTTGCCGTTTTGCAGACTGTGATGCACAAATGTCCTTGTTCTCCCTCCGGTATATGAGGCCAGTCTCTGTTCGTTAAGGTTTTTTTTGTCCCTGTCATTACTAACCACCTGCTGGCCTCCACTGATCACCACATGCTCAGTTTGTTAGTTAAGTTGACCTTTTAGCCTCGGTATCGGTTTTAAAAGCAGGTGATTTAATCATAACGATGCTGGCCAGAAATTCATAGATGCCTGCAGTGCGGGTGACTACGACCAACATTTCAAAATAGCTCAGCTGAGGCATATGTCCTGTCATTTTCGTTTGCTTTAGAAGAAAAATCATTTCTAACCTTGTATTTAATCGCCTGCTGCTTGGGAAGCCCAACATAACCTTAACTTGCTATTTGAGCTCTCCAAACTTAATTAAAACCACACCATTATTTTATCTATCCCATGATGCTAAAATGATTAGGCTTAATTTAACACACATTCACGTGACCAAGAGCCAATTTGCATACATTTCACTGCGCTTGAAGTGCTAGATATGTCCTTAACGGGAGGAAGAGGGTCGGATCAAGCGAAATGAACAGTGGAGTCGGCTCAACTCTTAAGAAGGCGGGGTCTCCGGAACCTCTCACCTCTAATAATCCCTTGCTTTTTGTATAGAAACACGGAAAAGAGAAGGAGGGTTAACGCAAGGTGGTATCCCTCCATATTCCTCTGGGGCTTCCTCTGGGGCCAGGGACCTAACCTATTTGTCATGTGCCCTGCTCTAAGCAAGAAGTATAGGCATCCCTTCCCCAGGTCAGTATTAAAATACAGGAAATAATTGGGGTGCAATGAGCCGCCACACACTGGACTCGGTGTCACTGCACCTGTTTTACTAATGATAGCTGTGTACCTGCTCACAGGTCTTCACCCTCAGTATTCTACCTGTCTTTTCTTCTCTCCCTGCCTCTTTTCTTCACTTCACTTACCTTCTTCCTCCCTTTTCCTCCCGCCTCCTTCTAGCTTTCTTCGGTTTCTCTCTTCCCCTCTTCATTCACTCGTCTTCATATCCTTCCTCCCCTCTCTCCCTGACATCCTGTTCTGGCCCCCTCCTCTTCCTCTTTCCTTTTGCTCATCCTAATCTTCATTCTCTTACTCTCTGATCAATATCCTCTACTCCCATTCAGCCACACTTTCCTCTCCTTCTCCCTTTCCATTGTTCACCCCCTCCTTGTATCCCTGTCCTCTGTTTTCTCCGCCTCCCCTATATTCTACTCCCTCCCCGTACCCGACTAATTCCCCCCAATGAGTCGGACAAAAAGCCAAGCCCAGGACAGTCTCTATGTTTCGAACAGTGAGCTAGGGCGGCCTCTAAAACGACTGCAGACAGAGCAGGGCAGACAGGCCTCCTTCCCACTTCAGAGGCCCGGTGGCACTGCACCGGCTGCACCAGGGCTACCCGCGCTTCTTTTAGGGAATTTAAGAAACATAATAAACCATGCACGCAGTCCTGCCCCTAAGGATTTCAGAGATTGTACAGATCTAAAAAGGGTGACTGATCAGTGTCAGCCTAAAACAGGGCAGAGAGGAGGACTTTATCAAGGCCAGCACAGCCTCTGCTCATGGGTAGTAGCAGAGTCGAAGAAAAAAGTAGTAAGAGGAGACCCTATGAAATTCATAGGTTTTTATACCTGGCTCAAAAGTCGTACTCTACAGCCAAAATCGGCGGGGAAGACAAGAATGTTAATTAAATCTCATATCGAAATATTTCTTAGAAACGAATTGTATGATTCGATCCTTGCACCCCTCTGCTTTCGTCTTTTTTTCTTCACCCAGCCTTCCGGCCATACTGCCTAGGTGCGTGTTTCACACCTATACATTTTAGTTGTAAAAGGTTTGCCCGACAGTTAAGGAAGGGATTCATCTGTACATTTTAGGTTAATTGGAATAACTTCCTTTTACCTTTTGCATAGCAGAGTGGGTGAGCTCAGTAGATTTGAGTGAGTATGTTACAGAGCCGGCCAAATATCCGAAAACAGTCCTTGCAAAAGTGTTCAAACCAGCTCTTCTCCTCCTTCCTCCCTACTCTCTCATCTCTCTCGTTTTCCCTCTGTCTTCTCTCTTTCTTACCCGAAGCCCACCCACCCCCTTGCCTGCTCTAGTTATCTAGGGTAGCTGTCGACATTGACAAAGGCACCCATAGTGGCCCTTGCCCTAAAAACGGCCCACGAGGCTCCAACCCACAGGGGAAATGCCCACGGGAACAAGCGTGGGCAAAGCCAATACGTCTTTCTTTTGCAAGCGTTAGAGCTATTTGCGCTGTAAATGACAATGTCTTTGACCCATGTGTTATGGAGTGGAGTGGCTGTATGTGGCGTGGAGTGGAAATATATGGATTGTATTGGAATTGTTAGTTGTGGAATTGTGTGACTTGAAATTGTGTGGAGTGGATATATGGAGTGTAATTATGTGGTATGGTTTACAGTGTAATTATGTGGATAGTAAGTATGTGGTTTTGAGTCCACTGGGATTATGTGGCATGGGACTGTGTAATCTGGAGTGCAATTATGTGGAATATTTTTCTGTGTTCTGGGGTGGTATGTAGTGGAAGTTAATTGTGTGGTGGGCTGTTGAATTTTGTGGCATGATGTGGAATTCTGTGGTGTGGATTGGATGTATGTGGTGTATTGTGTAATTGTGTAATTGAGTTGAAATATGTGATTTGTTCTCCAATGATGTGATGTGGAATAAAACATTTTTGGAGTTGAATTGTGTGGTGTGGAACTGGTATAACAGTAGGAGTCAGCCATGCCACAACAATGGATATTAACCTGTGCATGACGTTGTAAATGAGGGCATATTACCATTACATTTAAACCACACCTAAAAACCACCCCATCCTGGTCCAGTTGGCTAATCACACTATCAGGCACTGAGACCCCTCCACCCCCCACCCAATGGTAAGCAGCCCCAAAATGTATTCACACCGGAGGAGGCAAACCCCTGGAACGAGGCCAGCACGCAACTAAAAATGTTTTACTTATTGATTGCCAATAATTGATTAATCGGACCTGTGCACTGTATTATAACTTTAAATGGCAGACACCAACACTTCATTTTGTATCCCTGTGATATTGTGATGTTCCTGTAATGTCTGCTTAGTTACCCAGATACAGGGAAACAAACTAGTACTCTCAGTGGCCTTTTTTGAGCTCAATTAGTTTTAAACCTTACCAGGTAATGAAGGACTAGAACAGAACACTGAGCATGCTCACATTATTGATCGGCTAAATTCCAGGCTGAGGCCGCATTCCACGCATCCATGCATGATTTACTCCTGGATTGTTTTGCAGTTTTATATAGCGCAAACGTGACTCAAAGATATTGGAGCGTTTTGCATAACCTCCAGTTACATTAAACAAGGACACATTCATTTTTTGTAGGCACTGGGACAGTAAGTGATTGGCCCAGAATCACAGGATATTGACCTGACCAAGACTCAAACACGGGGGCCTCATTTATGAGGCCTTGCGTCAGTTTTGCGCTGCGAATGCGTCACTTTTTGTGACACATCTGCGGCGTAAAACATGCGCCTTGTTGCGCCATATTTAAAAAGTGACGCATCTAGGTAGATGCGTCACTTTTTAAACCCCTGCGCCACATTATACCTGCGTCAGGTATAATGTATGCAGAGGGGGCGTTCCCCCGCAAAAAGCCTCGTAATAGTGACGCAGTGAAATCTATGAGATTTCACTGCGTCACTTTTAGGATGCGGTTGCGTCAAAATCTTGCGCCTGCCTCACAGCAGGCGTAAGACTGACGCAAGCCCTTTCACATGGGGCTCTCCCCATGTGAAAGGACGCATTGCTGGAGATGCGTCACTTTTGTGACACACTCCAGCAATGCGTCACTTTTGCACTTACAGATGCGTCAGAAATACTGACGTATCTGTAAGTCCTTGCGACATGATGCGTCATACATTAAATATGACGCATCATTGGTGTCGCAAGGAGTGCGCACTGAAAAGTGACGCATCGCTGTTTTCACGCAGCGATGCGTCACTTTTCATAAATGAGGCCCACGGTTCTCCAACTTCAAAGTTACCAACTCTGTCCATTACGCTACCTCCTCTACCGCAAGAGAATGGATTGCTTGGTACAACTGTACTTGCAATGTTTCTAGGAATCAATTCTCCCTTTCCTGCTATGCTCCAGGCTATCATTGATGAATGTGAAGTGGGTAAAGAATTGGATAAATATGTACAGTCAGTAGCCTAGTAAGGCAACCATGGGCGTCATGTGAACAGGGTAAATGCATTCCTGCATGTGACCCTATACTTCCCATCTGTCTTACTCTCTCAGGTTGCCACTGTTTCCCATCTTTTTCTCCCTCCTTTCACTCTTTTCTGTACCTCTTAATTTCTTTCTCTGTGTTAAGGCTGGAGAAAAAAAAACCCGTTCACGACGAGACTTTTTAAAGAGGCTGGTCGGTGTGGAAATTTTGGGACCGGTTTATTACTGAAAACGTTACCATATGCAAATGAATCTCATCAGCTTTGCTTTTAAGGGTTGGCAAATGTACGGGAGGCAGCTATCCATTACAAGGCGGTTCTGTTATTGTGCCCTTCTATGGACTATTTGCTGCCTTAGCATCCCCACCACCCCCAAACTTGCATTTGTGTCATCACCCTACTAATCAAAACCAGGGATATTTGGATGCTATGCATGCACTAAGCTTGCACGAAAGAAAAAACCTACCTACTCTTCTAGATTTATGCGCCTTAGAAGTCCCCCTCTTTCAAATACTTTGTATTTGCTTTGACAGTATGAGCAACTAAGAATTCGTAGACGGCGAAGAAGACATGTTTGCATGACGCTGCCTGTGCGACATCAACCCTATTGAATGTGTCATGGATGTACCTGCATGCCTTTTAAGAAACTTCGATTTCTGAAAAAGTCATCGAATAGATAGAATACTGATTTTTGCCCTGTACTGTGCATCAAATACCTTAGTCAGTTTCTGTGGTTGTTTGGGATGAAGGCCACTTTTCTTTACAAACAGTCCACATTTTGTCCCCTTATTATTTCCGAGCTGAATTCTCTTGCTGTGCCCAGTTGTTGAACGTCAGCACAGTTCTGGGAAAAGAAAATACATAACATAAAGGAAGGCCGGGTTGATGCAGCCTCCTACAACATGGGTCCAGTCTAAAAAGACATTCGATTCCCCCACCTTTGTGCGGTAGTGTGTGCTATACGCACCAACATGGAAAACATTTAACTATGACACTCAAGAACAGAAATAATTGCTAATGAAGGAAATCTGATCATATTACTATTTATTGAAGGTATAGGGAATTGTACGATCATAGCTATGGCAAACAGAGCTACTAATTTGCATGCAAGGAGTGTAAAGTTAAATGTAACAACTTAGTTATCACAGGCAGAAAAGTTTTGTGTCTGTTTAAGTTATTTGCCCAGGAAAGGCCAATTTGGAGCTGAGGTGTGCTCCTGGAGCCCTTTCATGAACCAAGATCAATCTCCCACTTTAAAAGTACTACCCGGGCACCTTTTATCTGAACCTTCAAGCATGCATTCAGATCTCCTTACTTTTGAGGTTCTGTCTGCCTAGATTTTGCATCCTTACACTTCCTGTAGAACTGTTACTATACAAAACTCCATTTCTCTCCAGCAGGAACATTAATCATCAAAGTTATCTTGACAATTTTATTGCTGCCTAAAAATTGCTGGAGGCACAAGAAACTCTCCAGCAGGTACTTTTAAATCCATACCTTATTTCTAAACACAGTCCCCACCACCCAACAGCCAGCAGGTGCGACTGCACCAGTCACATCGCCCTAGAGCCGGCTGCTCTGTTTACAGGTTCCAGAGAAAACCCCCATGAATAAGAGTCCTGGAAGCATAAGCAAAGTAGAGCCCTGCAGGGGTCAGACTAGGACAGAAACTAGGCCTACGCACCAAATTGAAAGTGGTCCGCTATTAGCGAATCGGTTTGCTAAAAAAGTAGCCCACATTGGCAAATCAGAGCAGATTTCAACTTGTAAGACATCCTGTATAAGTGTTTTGCAATGTAATGGAGACTTCATGCATTTGTGCTTGTTGCATACAATGTTTGTAGTAGTGTCAGAGAAATCAACAGTAAAACCCTTGACACCATGCCATAAAAATGGGCCACAAACAGCCGAAAACCAGCCCATGAACTGATCTGTAGGACCATCCCTCCAAGCACTGCCAAAATGCCCTGGGAGAGTCCGATTGTGGAGCCCTGTTCCAACACAGCGAATATACTTAAGAGAGAGTTGAAATGTGCACTTTTTCAGCAGACTTTGGGGCATATTATCAAGCAGAGCGGTAAAATTATCGCTGCTGTAGCGGCAGGAAACTGCCGCTAAAGCGGCGATAATGGGCTTGATAATATGCCCTTGAGAATTCCCATAGAAGCCCATGTTCACACCAGAACTTGGGCTTCTATGGACATTCACAAAGGCATATTATCAAGCCCATTATCGCCGCTTCCTGATAATATGCCCCTTACTCCGGTAAGGATCCATCATCAGCACATGCTGTGATCGGACCAAGAGGATCTGGAATGTAATGTACATTGCTATGAAGGTATCCGACTGGTTCTCATCTGCTCTCTGTTCTGTTTTTCATCTAGTCTCTATTTTACCCTATTCTGACCTGTCTCTTAAGAGTGGTATGGAGCACGTCCAACATGTGAAATTCACGGATTTAAAAAAAACCATTCAAATTCCTGTCATTCAAATACATATTATAGTCATGCAGATCATAAACATTGTTAGTTCAAGCCACCTAAATAGGCTCCATGACTCAATCCCAACATGACATGTTGAATGATTTATAAAGCCCCATCAACGTAGAGATGCTCCTTACATAAAATAGAAAAACCAACTAGAGTAGACAGGAGAATGGAATGAAAGGCAATACTCTTGATATCACTTATCAATACATTTAAAGCTACTGTATACTCATACTGCCCCTGACTCCTTGATAGAATTTACATGGGCAAATTGTCTCATTTTGTCCTGCTATTTGTAGCCTTCTCTTCTCCACTTACTTTACAGGCTTCCTGGAGACCGTTCAGGTACCTGAAAATGTCCCACAGATTTATAATTGTACGTCAGTTTCAATCTGGATTTTATTCTATAAATAGTTTTGTCTCTCCTTATTCCTAGGCAGCAATCATTTTTTTGTGTTAATATTGTCCTGACGATGACATCAATTTGTGTTGGTCGGTACTTGGCGACAAACATCAGCAGATTTACGGATTGTGATATTTTTTACATTAATTTGTAAATAATAACCAATGAATAATGATGTTAAGATTTAATGAATAATTTTAGCTCACTTTTCTCTCATATCCTATCAACGTGTTTCAGTTGCACCGTTTATTGTCCTTTTATAGCCACTATGGGCCAGATGTAGGTAGCCCAATACCGGTCGGAAACGGCCGAAAATACAGATTTTCGTCCGTTTCCGACCGGTATTGGGCTATGGAGATGTAGGGCCCTTGAAAACATACAGAATCGGTAATTTTACCGATTCAGTAAATATACCGATCGGTAAAATTACCGATTCTGTATGTTTCCAATGTAGCTAGCACTTTTAACACTGCTACAGGGCTTCCAGGATTCGGTATTTACCATGCAATACAATTGCATGTTAAATAACGAATTCTTGTGTACATGCACATCTGTGCATGTACACCTGTGCCGTGTGGCACACAGACATGCCCTTAGGGCATGTATGTGTGCCACATGGCACACAAGCCAGAAACAGGGGTGCAACAGGGTGTCAAAGTGACACCCTGTCCCCTTGGCAATTCGGTATTTTTACCGATTCGGTAAATACCGAATCAGTATTTGCTATTGAATCCTATGGGCTTCAAGGCCCATAGGATTCAATAGCAAATACCAATTCAGTATTTACCGAATCGGTAAATACTGAATCTTACCGAATCAGTATTTTTTACCGATTTTTTACCTACATAGGTTTTACCGATTCTCAAATACCGAATCGGTAAAATTCGGTATTTAAGAATCGGTGAAACCTATTTACCTACATCTAGCCCTTAGTGTTTACCATACACATAATACACAGTTCTTAAGTAATGTTTATGCTGAAAATATATTTGCATCAACATTTCCTGGTGCTGTATGATTACTTTATATTTAATTTATTATGATTTAATAGTTTTTTGTTGTTACCAGGTGAGATATTGCTGTTTGATACTACTTTTAGAAAGTTTGCATTTTTCTAACCTTAGGACATTTGTGTCTGTTGCCTAGGTCCCATGACTGGGTGTAACTGACTATTAGACTTTGTGAATTCATCCTAGACAGTCACAAAGTAGTACAACCCTACTTTCTACTGAATAACCTGTGCTCTGTCTTCACTCAAAGGGCAGAACTCTTGGCACAGATTTAAGAAGGTAAAACTTCAGCCGGCCTAACCTGGTGACTGTAGCTGACCTTCACTTTGTCCTAGTCAGCCTGAACTTATGATTTTTACTTGATACAGAGGGACCAGATATCCATAGGTAAAACTCCATGCATTTTAGTGATATTTTCACTAAAACCTATAAAAAATCATAACTCTAGTTCTGCTGACTGGATATGAGGTGGGTTGGTGTCATATAATGTATTAAAAATTACTCTATCTAATTTGGTTTAGGATTTTTCTTATATTGTGTTTTTACTTTATTACTGTTTGCGTACTACATAACTGCTTTATATATTGATGCTAATTGAAGCCTGACTGCTATTTGTGCCACGCTACCCAGGGTTAAGAACAAGTTAATATAATTACTTTTTGTGGTTCACTCTGCAAGGAATTGTGGCTATTGTTTGACCAGGGATTACACCCCAGTCAACCAGCAACCCAATTTCTCACAGCCTGTAATGGCAGCCCTGAGGCATTTTTAAAATGGCAGCTAGCGCGAGTGGTACAATAGTGTTGCAGGCCCACTAGTAGCATTTCATTTACATACCCTGGGTATATGGTATGCCAATTAACTAGGATTTATATGAAAGTTAAATAAGCCAAACCTGGATAAACCAACCTTATCATGTTTTCAATAGTGAGCACAAGCCCTTTAGGACCGATTAACTGCGATAAAGTTCACAAAGTCCTTTGGCCACCAATA
Organism: Lissotriton vulgaris; assembly: GCF_964263255.1. Classification (NCBI taxonomy): domain Eukaryota; kingdom Metazoa; phylum Chordata; class Amphibia; order Caudata; family Salamandridae; genus Lissotriton; species Lissotriton vulgaris. The sequence continues at coordinate 1,628,969,042 of NC_141689.1, read as the reverse complement.
ACGAATTCAGAAAAATTGGAAAGTGAAGGCAAAACGCTTTGGGGGAAGACCACCCTAAGGCTGACAGGTTTGACAATATTTATATTCAATTAGTACAAATAGAAAGAAATCAGCCTCATATTTTACTATTGATTAGACATTTTGGGGCTAATTCAGAACACCATTTAGGAGTACACCAGTTGTGTAGATCACATACTCATAAATGCCTTTGTGAGTTACCCCCTATAATCCTTTGGCGTGTAGTTCCTAGGAGTCGCCAGGACCTGTGCATTTTGGATGACCTAAACTGAGGGCTTGGTGTCCCAACCACTTCTGGACACCCCCAGGAGATATGTCAGCCGTTACAACAGCTAGCAATCCAGTGACACTACCACGCCCCTGTATTCTACAGTGGTGTAGGTAGTTTCTGGCAAGCACTGAACATGACAACCCGGATTCCTCAGGGATCGTGGAAAACAGTACAGTATGTTTCTCTCAGACACTCTTGCTTGCTTTCTCTCAGAAAACACACAGGATGGCTATTAGGATGTTTCAATAAGTAGTTATTGGTCCAGTGACAATCTTGTGTAAAACACATGCGCTGTGACAATCAGGAGACAGAAGCATATGAAAGAGATTTCTAGTACCAATATAGTAAATAGTAGCTACATTTCTACCATAGTGTTAAGAAGATGAACATAAGAAGTTCAGATAAAAACAGTAGCACTTGCACATTCCTAAAATTAGTGCCCTAAGTAATTTGCCTAAATGTACCTAGCCCAGATCTGTATGTGTAATATGTATATGCATATATGTATGTGTAGCCACGAACCCCCAGGGAAGAACCAGCCCCCTCACTTGATAGTTGATAATGAAGGACCCTGTCTCTGCTCAGCCCGCAAGGGATGTCAGACCGCTGCGTGTCAAAGATTCATCATGCAGGACCCCGTGTCAGCTTGGGTGGATTTCTCCTCTAATTTATAGGGGGAAGTGAGGGTCTTTTATACTAAAGTGGTCCCTCCAGGCAGCCGTGGCCGCTACAGGTAAGAGCGGTGGTGCCAGGTGAGGGAGGATTTTGTGAGATATGACCATGTGGGAAAATGTATTAATTGTTTAATTTCCCCCTGTGGTCGTCTCTTGAAATCCCCCCTCACCTGGTCCCACAGCATTTACCCGCAGCAGCTGCTGCTAACTCCCGGGATGTTTGTAGAAGCGATATGTTTTTAAAACAATTATAAATGTTTTGAAAACAAGCACTGATGTCTTTCCAAACAAATGTGATCATGCACAGCTGGCTGTTGACCAAGGATGAAAAAAGTAGTGACCCTTATACAGAATAATTCTGCTGTGCCTGGGGACATATTTATGTATGTAAGGTACATGGATTATGATAGAATACTAAGATCCTGGTGTCGAGGAGGCACGAGCAATCTTTTAAGTAAAAGGTCACCTGTATGAAATCATTATTGTTGTGTGGATAGCACAAGGGGTATACATGACAGGACTAGCCTAAAGTACATGAAAACTTTATCACAATTTTTGAATTATTAGTTTGTATAAGCTTTATTCGAGACAATTCTCATAAAAGCACATAAAATCAAAACAGTTATACAATAATACATTATTACAGAATAAAAAGTCATTAAACATGGAGTACAGCTCATACAACATTTGCATATAAAAACCATTTATGGCAGATAATATTACATTAATCATTATTGAATGGAATACCTGGTTACCTGCTTTCCCCCAGGGACCGTCGTCTAATTGCCCATGCCCAACCCAGGTATTTAGCTACCCCTATGACTATCGAATCCTGAGTTGTTGTACGTAGGATTCTTAGAGCCACTGCGCTGTCTCGTGTCCCCAAGTTTTTACATACCGGCGAGAGCCATTTTCTCCTCGGATTTGCATAAGCATGACATACGAAAAGAAAATGGCCTATGCTCTCTTCGGCATTTTCGCATGCTGGACATAATTTATTGGTAGGTCTGTGCCAGCCAGATGTCAGTTTCTTGAGGGGGATAGATCCTGATCTTAACTGAAATACAAGTTTCCTGTCCATTGGTACCGTGATGTTGTCCAAGTAATTTTCCAGGACAGGAAGAATTTTTATCTCCAGGAAGCGACCAGACATAGAGTCGGCCCTGGTGTCATTCAGCATCTTACCACCCACCCAGTCCCAGTATTGTTCTTTAAGGGCTTCTTTGCTAGGGAAGATTTCTCCCTCAGGGTTATTCCAAAGATTTGAAAACCCTAAGTTTACTAACATGGACTTCAGATGTTTTAGCCATTTTATCTTATGGAAGGTATCTTCCTTGATTATCCATAGAAAACCCTCCGCATATTGTCTTATTTCTGGAGTCGTCCAGAGGCGTCTCCAGTAAAGAACTGGGCGCAATCGGGCTCTATCTACAACGGTGCGTCTACCTAGCTCCAAAAACAGTGGGGTTAGGGGGGTACTCTGTGGGAGTCCTGTAATCCCTCGCATAAACTTGTTCTCTGAAGTCTGGAGAGCCGCTAGGCTATCCCAGGCCCATAGCTCCGCGCCATATAATGTGGCACCCAAAACCTTCGCATCATACACTATTAATGCGGGTTTTATAGGTTTTGTTTTGGATTTGCGGTGTTCCCCCCTTAAAGCACCAGAAAGCTGCTGGTGCTTTAAGACCACTTTATCCACATGATGCGTCCAGCCAATGCCCTCTGCGATCTGTACACCCAGGTACGTAAATTCCGTGACAGTGTCTAACCTACTGCTGTTTAAGGTTACCTTGGGGTAATTCCTGCGTCCGGGGGAAAAAGCCATTAGTTTTGTTTTTCCCACATTTACCTCTAGCCCATGCTCTGTGCAAAAAGCATCAAAAATGTTTAATGCACGTTGCAGCCCCATGGGGGTCTTAGACAAGATAAGAGTGTCGTCAGCGAACATCAGGATCGGAACCCTGGTGTCCACTAACGATGGGGCGTCAACACTAGCCCCCAACATCCTCTCGACGATTCCGTTAATAAATAACGAGAAAAGTAAAGGGGCCATGGAACAGCCTTGTCGAACACCCCTTTCCACTGGGAAGTCCGCTGTTGTCTCCCCACTTCCACCCCACTGGACTCTAGCGAAGTTGGATTCGTGTAATCGCATGATTAATGTTAGCAGATCAGCCGGAATCCCCAACTTTTGCAGAACCAGCCATAACTTAAACCGGGGGACTAGGTCGAACGCCGCCCGCAGGTCGACGAACGCGACGTACAGGCAGCCCCTTCCCAGTACAACGGTCTTCCACCGTAATATGGTGAAGCGGAAGACCTGGTCGATGGTACTGGTTGCTCGCCTAAATCCCGCTTGGTATGGAGAAAGGGCGTTGTTGTCTTCAACCCAATCCATAAGCTGGTTTGTTACCATTCTCCCAACTACTTTCTGTATGGTGGCTATTAAGCTTATGGGCCTATAGTTTGCAGGCAGTGAACGATCTCCCTTCTTGTGGATGGGGATAATGGTTGCGCCTTTCCAGAGGTCTGGGACCACTTCCCCCTTAGCTAGGGCATTCGCTACAAGGAGGGTATATCTCGCCCATCTGGTCATATCGTGTTTAAAAATATCAGGTGGAATGCCATCTGGACCTGGCGCCCTCCCACATTTCGCGGAACCAATGGCAATTCCCGCTTCTCTAAGGGAGAACTGATCGTTGGTTGCATAAACCGGTGTTATACTATCAGCTGCCACAGGATGGTTAACTTCCGCATACTGAGGTCTGAAATAATCAACCCAAGCTTCCTCTGCCACATTATTGTCTGGCTTCGCAGGACCGGCTCCACTACCCCACTTGATGATTTTCCAAAATGCCCTGGAGTCTTTACTATCAGAGGCCTCTTTTAGTTCGGCCCAGTGGCCTTCATCCCAATTCTTTTTGGCACGATAGATGGCCATTTTGTACAGTTCCCTATTCTTTATTACAGCGGCGCGGTCCCTATTCCTTATGGCTTGTCCCAGGGCTAATCGTGCTGATCTACAGTGACTATCAAACCACCTTCCCACTTCTTTAGATTTCTTCCCTTTCCTTTTTTTAATAAAGAAGCATGGTCTCAGGAGGGAGAATAACTTATTGTGGATTTCGGTGATACCACTATCCCCTGGAACCACTGGAACCGCTGTTTCCATCGCGGAAATTGCACAATCAACAACATTATTGATGTAAACCATAGTGGCCTCGTTTGCCAGTACCTTGGGCCATTTTAACCTGCGTTCATCATTACTCATAACAGGGGTTTCATCGTATATCACTAGAGGGTTACCCGCACCAGTATTCCACCACCTATGGGTCACACAGAGGGGGTTGTGGTCACTTTCAACCCGGGGCCTAACTGTCATATCAACAACCCCTTTCCACAGTTGGAGACTGCACAAAATGTAGTCGATTCGGCTCCTGTTGATGCCATTGTCAAAAGTGTAGCTGCCCTCCTTGTCCCCTGATGTCCTCCCATTCAGTGCTCTTAAACCATGTTCCATACAAATTCCGTTCAGTAATAAGATCTCTTTTGTCCATCTCTTTACAGGTTTTAGGCATAGAGGTGGTACTCCCCAGAGATTGTCCTCTTCGCTCTCCAAGAGGTCATTTGTACAGTCCAAAGGTTCAAAAGTCCTGTTGAGGTCCCCTACAATTATCATTACACTTTCCTGGGACTTGGTCTCTATGGCAGTAGACAACAGCTCAATGGTGGGTAAATTGGTTACGTTGTTACCTCTCATGTAGACATTATACAAATCTATTGGTTGACCCTTTGCTACGGAGATTCTTAATACTTGCAAATCACAATTTCCCAGGTCCAACATTTTGATGTTGATCTGCAGGTCCTGTCTAACCCAAACAGTTAAGCCTCCCTTGGGCCGCCCTCTTCCCCCTTTTGACGCTGGTATACAATAGTTCAAATAACCAAAACAAAAAAGGGGGTCACAGGCCCAGGTTTCTTGGAAACAACAGATGTCATACCCACTTATAAAGTCCACCCAGGATTGGGAATCCAATTTACTGGCCAGCCCAGCAACATTCCAAGATAAAAGCGTACCAATGCTAGCATCTGGCCCATCTCGAGTGTTAGTCAATGGAAACACTTGGGCTAACATGGGGCTTTCGATAAAATTAATCTGCCTTTCTTGGTCATCTATTGGATCGACTGTCGTATTGGCTGTAGCTGGGTATGTTATCTTGGCATTTGTATTTAGGGTTCCCAGTCTAAAACCACCTTCTTCAACCAAACCCCCCGTCTCGATGTTATTGACCAATAGGTTTGTAACAATTGTATTACCATGAACATCACATTGCCCTTTTGGCTCGTTAATATTCCCTCCTATACTGTCTGTACTGGTTTGTCAATATCCCCATCCCGGCTCCTGCCATCCTACATGAGAGTTGTAATATGTGTATGTGGTATGGTTATGACCAACAGGAGGAGGTGGTAAGGGATTGACTGGCCATGATACAGTAGGGGGAATAAGGGGTTCATTGAGTAAACTAGTCGTTACACTAGTGGGTCGGGGGTAAAAAAAGGTAAGGTCAACAATTCCGATGCCTCCCTTGTTTGTTCCCCATCCTTGCCTTGTTATCCATCCCGCCACCCTTGGGTCTTGAAAATTAACCACTATGCAATCCCCACCCAAGGTTTTCGATGTATATCCCATCCAATCTATTCTCCTTACCCCTATGATTAGCCCGTCGATGTCGCCAGGCAGAGGACGGTTTTCCTTTAGCCAGTGCATGATCTTGTTTTTGAGCATCTGGAAAGTTTCTCTCTGGCCTGGGGGTAATGGTGGTACATTTATAAGAACTGCTACATAGGGAAAGGAGTCTGGGGTGAGATTAATTGGTGGTTTTCTGTGGGGTGGCTTTGCCAAGGGCGGTGGGATAGATTTGGGAGCTTGGGGGACATATTGGGGGACAGGCTTCGGCGCCTGTTGTTTGTTATTTATTTGGGGCGGTACTGAAGTTTTACCTACCAACAGACCTGCGTTAGCCCTATTCCCTCCCACAGGAATATTCTGAGCTATCTGCTTGCTATTAATTACGTTTGCGGTTGTTGGTACTATTCCCGCTTGGTGACGCACTGTAACCTCAGCACTCGTTGCGATTGGTGGGTTTTGTGTCGGGGGAATTGTGGGCTGTGTAGGGTGTATTATGGTCGACTGAGATAAATCGGGACCAACGTTTGCTCTCTCAGTTCTATCTGAGGATTTTGCAATGGCTTTAGCTGTAGGTTTGCTCTGTTTGGGAGGTAAAGGAGAACTATTTCGGGGGTTTCTTCCCTTATCCTGAATAACGGGGTTGTTTAGGACCTGAGAGTTTGTGCTTACTTCCACCCTATTCGCTTTAATCAGTGATTTTGTAGAGTAGAAATTGTCTAACGTTGTCTGTTCAAAATGGTTTAGCCTATCTACAAGCTTGGCAATTCTATCCTCAATAGGGGTGAGTAGTGATCTAAACAATTTTTCCAGTTCTGGCAGTACATTTACAAGTGATTGCACCTTATCTTTACATGGTACAGTGGAGTCGATACAAGGATTATCATCTCCGTCCTGGCTGATCAAGGAAACAAGATTAATAGGCGTAACACTTTCTGTACTTTGAGTTTCATTAGTAACTGCCTCTCCTGTGATCACGAGTTTATGTAGCTTCCTGAGTTTTTGAGGGGGTTTGACCACCCTTTTACATTTTCTTACAGATGCTGGTCGTTTCCGTTTGGACCCGATTTTGGGTTGGGCCAATGTAACCTGAGCACCAGAGTCAGTGAGCGGTGCTGGTAGGGTTTTGCCACCACAAGGATTATTTAATTCTGTCACAACATCCTTGTTTGGTTTTTGGGCCCGAACCTCAAAATGTTCATTTGCAACTGGCAGGTTCACTGATGACAGAGGAGTTACCAGGGTGGGGTAAGCTAGATTTGGAAACTTATCCGTTGAATTCTTAAGTATTTCGATTGATAGCCTACGCTCTGCGCGTTTCTCTGCCAAGGTCAACTCTTTGTCTATTACCAGTGAACGATTAAAGAAAAATTTATCTAAGGGGCCAATTGCCAGTGGACCAGCCTCTACAGGAGGAGTTATTAGATGGCTATTTACAGAGTTTGATGATGTGGATGTTGCCATGTTAATCACTAATCAAATCCAACTTTTCTAAGCCACTTACTGGAGGAGATGTTATATGTCACAGGTAAGGGGGGTGGTCCAGCCCGGCCTCCTTCGGCCCCGGACGGCCACAGACGGTCCCGCCCTTGTCCCGGGCTTCTCCCGCGCTGCGGGAGTACTAGTGGCTTAATAAGGAGTGTGAACACAATAGGTGGAAGGGGTGGGAGGGGTCGGGGAGAGCGGCCCAGGTGTAGCTGATCGGGGCTGGCGGGCGCTCCCGGGAAATGCATTCCCAAAGGAGCTCACGCACTCGCTCGCAGCCCCGCGAAAGTACCTCCCTCGGTGTCCCCTTCAAGGCGCCGCAGTCAACACTCCTCACGCAGCGGGACCCGCGGAGCGGGCTCCGCAAGAAGTAGGCTGGCAGCAGGCAAATCCAAACAGGTAGAAGCAAAGCAGCAAGGCGTCCCACTCGCCGACTCAGCGAGAGCAGATGATAAGGGCTCGGTGGAAGGGTGGGAGGGGTCGGGGAGAGCGGCCCAGGTGTAGCTGATCAGGGCTGGCGGGCGCTCCTGGGAAATGCAGTCCCAAAGGAGCTCACGCACTCGCTCGCAGCCCCGTGAAAGTACTTCCCTCGGTGTCCCCTTCAAGGCGCTGCAGTCAACACTCCTCACGCAGCGGGACCCGCGGAGCGGGTTCCGCAAGAAGTAGGCTGGCAGCAGGCAAATCCAAACAGGTAGAAGCAAAGCAGCAAGGCGTCCCACTCGCCGACTCAGCGAGAGCAGATGATAAGGGCTCGGTGGAAGGGTGGGAGGGGTCGAAGAGAGCGGCCCAGGTGTAGCTGATCAGGGCTGGCGGGCGCTCCTGGGAAATGCAGTCCCAAAGGAGCTCACGCACTCGCTCGCAGCCCCGTGAAAGTACTTCCCTCGGCGTCCCCTTCAAGGCGCTGCAGTCAACACTCCTCACGCAGCGGGACCCGCGGAGCGGGTTCCGCAAGAAGTAGGCTGGCAGCAGGCAAATCCAAACAGGTAGAAGCAAAGCAGCAAGGATTCCAGTTTTCTGAAAAGGAATACATTGCAGTTACAATTTGTATCACTACATCGAAAAATTAAAAAATGGCAGAATGAAAAAAGAAAAAGGAAAAAGAAGGAAAATTAGAAAAGAGGAGGGGAAGACTTTTTTTAGGTTAATTATATTTCAGTCAATTCACAAAGGCCCTTATTACTCCTGCTAGACTACTTCATATTCGTATAAATGTCTGTGTGATCAAGTAGAAATGTAACCTCTAAATAGAAGTCAAGTCAAGTCAAGTCAGAAATTTATATAGCGCACTACATACCCAGAGGGTCTCAAGGCGCTTGAGGAAGGGATGGGAATTACTTGTCGAATATCCAGGTTTTAAGTTGTTTTCTGAATGTTAGGTGGTTCTGAGTGAGGCGTAGGTGAGTGGGGAGTGAGTTCCAGGTTTTAGCTGCGAGGTAAGAGAAGGATCTACCTCCCATGGTGGTTTTATTGATGCGAGGAATGGTAGCAAGGGCTTGGTTGGAAGATCGTAGCTGGCGAGGGGGGGTGTAGAAGGAAAGTCGGTTGTTGAGGCATTCGGGTCCAAGTTCGTAGAGTGCTTTGTGAGCGTGGGTTAGGAGGCGGAAAGTAATCCTCTTATTGACGGGGAGCCAGTGGAGGTTTTTCAGGTGGCTGGAGATATGGTCTTTGCGCGGGATGTCTAGTATGAGTCTGGCTGATGCGTTCTGGATGCGTTGGAGTTTTTTCTGGAGTTTTGCGGTGATACCGGCGTATAGGGTGTTTCCGTAGTCCAGGCGACTTGTGACCGGTGCATGGGTAACTGTTTTTCTGGTTTCGGTGGGGATCCAGCGAAATGTTTTTTTGAGCATGTGGAGGATGTTGAAGCATGAAGATGAGACTGCGTTGACTTGTCTGTTCATAGAGAGTGATGAGTCCAGGATGATGCCCAGGTTCCGTGCGTGGTCCGTCGGGATGGGTGCTTTTCCAAGGGCCTCTGGCCACCAAGAGTCGGCCCAGGCGGAGGTGCCTAAGATAAGGACTTCTGTTTTGTCTGAGTTCAGTTTCAGACGGCTGTGCTTCATCCACTCTGCTACGTCTTTCATACCTTCATGTAGGTTGGTTTTGGCGGTGTTGGGGTCTTTGGTGAGTGATAGGATCAGTTGGGTGTCATCTGCGTAGGAGATGATGTTGAGGTTGTGTTGGCGAGCGATGGTCGCGAGGGGGCTCATGTATACGTTGAAGAGGGTGGGGCTGAGTGAGGAACCTTGAGGTACGCCGCAGATGACTTCAGTGGCCTCGGACTTGAATGGTGGGAGGCGGACTCTCTGGGTTCTACCGGTGAGGAATGAGGTGATCCATTCCAGTGCTTTTCCTTGGATTCCGATGTTTTTGAGGCGCTGTAGAAGAGTTCTATGGCAGACTGTGTCAAAGGCTGCGGATAGGTCTAGGAGGATGAGGGCGACTGTGTCTCCATTGTCCAGTAGAGTTCGGATGTCGTCTGTTGCTGCGATGAGGGCGGTCTCCGTGCTGTGTTTGGCTCGGAAGCCGGATTGTGAGGAGTCGAGGGATTTGTTGCTTTTGAGGAAGGCGGTGAGCTGGTTATTGACGGCTTTCTCGATGACTTTGGCCGGGAATGGAAGGAGCGAGATGGGGCGGTAGTTTTTGAGTTCGGTGGGGTCCGCTGTGGGTTTTTTCAGAAGGGCGCTGAGTTCGGCGTGTTTCCAGCTTTCCGGGAAGGTGTCGGAGTTGAGGGAGCAGTTGATGACGTCTCGGAGGTGTGGTGCTATGATGGAGTCTGCTTTGTTGAAGATGTGGTGAGGGCATGGGTCTGTGGGGGATCCTGAGTGGATGGAGTTCATCAGGTGGATGGTGTCCTCGGTGGAGATTGGGTTCCAGTCGTTAAGGATGTTCGAGGGGGGTGAAGGTCCTGCAGAAGGTTGGGTGGGTTGGTCTCCGGTTCGGTTGTCGAAGCTGTTGTGGATGTCTGCGATTTTGTTGTGGAAGAAGGAAGCTAGGGAGTCGCAGAGGGCTTGGGAAGGGGTGATGTCGTTGGAGTTGGCTGATGGGTTGGTGAATTCTTTGACGATGTTGAATAGTTCCTTGCTGTTGTGGGCGTTGTTGTCTAGTCGGTCTTTGAATGCGGCTTTCTTGGCAGTCCTGATCAGTTGGCGGTGTATGCGGGTGGCGTTTTTGAAGGCGTCCCTGGTGCTGGTGTTTGGGTCTTTTTTCCAGGCCTTCTCGAGGGAGCGGCAGAGTTTCTTTGATTTCTTAAGATCATCGTTGAACCAGGAGGCGTTTTTGCTGCCAAGTTTGATTTGACGTTTTTTCCGCGGTGCTAGGATGTCGGTGCTGTTGGATAGCCATTGGGTGAGGTTAATCGCTGCTTGGTCGGGGTTTGAGGAGTGGGCAGGGGGGTTTTGAAGGAGCGATGAGGAGATCTGGTCGATGGTGATTTTGTTCCAGTTTCTTCGTAGAGTAGGTTGGGGTTGGTTGCGAGTGGTGGTTTTATTGTAGAAAAAGTGTACGCAGCTGTGGTCCGTCCACTGGAGGGTAGTGGTGTGACTGAAGGAGACATGTTTGCTGGAGGTAAAGATGGAGTCAAGTGTGTGACCTGCGATGTGGGTGGGCGTAGAGACAAGTTGTTTGAGTCCGAGGTTGGCGAGATTGTCCCGAAGGGAGGTGGTGTTGCTGTCGTTGCTCTTTTCCAAGTGAAAGTTGAGGTCTCCTAGTAGGATGTATTCCTCGGAGGGGAGAGCGTGTGGGGTGATGAAGTCGGTGATAACGTCGCTGAATTTTGCACGGGGTCCTGGTGGCCTGTATAGGAGGGTGCCTCTGAGTGTGGTCTTGGGGTCGGTGTGGATCTGGAAGTGAAGGTGTTCGGCGCTAGCGAGGTTGACGTCTGAGCTGGTTGAGATGCGGATGGAGTTCTTATGGACGATAGCGATGCCTCCTCCTGTTTGGTCGGTGCGATCCTTACGGATGATCTTGTATCCTTCCGGGATGGCAATGGTGATGTCAGGGGCTGATGAGGCGTTCATCCATGTTTCTGTCAGGTAGGCGACGTCAGGAGAGATGGTGTCTAGTAGATGCCAAAGTTCGATGGCGTGTCTGTGGACTGAGCGGGTGTTGAGCAGGATGCATTTTAGGTGGTTGGAGTCAGATATCTCATTTGTGTCCGTGGATGAGGAGTTGATGTTGCTGCCGTCGAACTTGCAGGATTTGCAGGAGAAGGGACCATGGGTGTGTCCAGGAGTGGCTTGGACGCAGTGGGGGAGTCAGCCGGGGTTAAGGGCTAGGAGGGTGGTGGCATCGTATGTAATGCGGGGGAGTTGGGTGGTGAGAGGAACAGGGGGTCTGTCGCTGGGGGCGATCCAGGCGCGGACGGGCGTAGACGGGCTTACCTTTGGCGCACCTTCAGCGCGACTAGGGCGCGATCGCTGCGCGTGAACGCTGCGCGTTGGGACATCTGGCCTACGTGGAGAGTGGAGGGGGGCGGAGCGTGGGAGGGGCAGCTGGGAGGCGGTAGCGGGGAGGGTAGGCGGGCCAAGGGGATCGTAATGGCAAGATGGTGGTCGGGATGGAAACCGAAAGTGAGGCGATGTAAACAAAGAGCAATGGCGAGTCCACAGAAATCACAGGAGCAAGCTGATACAATGATACAAAATCAAAAGGTGCGGCGCTGTGGGGTAATGCGTTACGACCCGAATACTAATGCAGATAACTGAACAAATGCAGCACGATGACAAATGCAGGCAAATAAACAAAAGCAGCACGATGACAAATGCAGGTAAATAAGCAAATGCAGCAGGCTACGATACCAGGCGCCGGAACAGGGCAATGCGCTTCTGGTGTTCAAAGAGCGGAGAGCAGTTAAAGCGCTTCAGGAAAGGCAGTCTGCATGGAGTCAGAAGGCGTGGGGGAGCGACCGTTTAGGCACAAGTCCAGACGCATTAAATGAACATACGTTCAAAAGAAGACACTCAAAGTACTAATTCCTAGATCCTATTCCATGGCTGAATAAAATATTTACAAATGAGGATTTGCTTAATGATTTATGAATTAATGAAGCAATACAGTCTTTTTGGATGTTAAAAATCATTATTTTGCTAACTATCAACCTTCTTAACGTAATTGCATCTTCTTCTTAACTTACTGTGTGAACATTAATTAAAAGTAAGGATTTTGGAGATCCATTCTTTCCAGTCAATCTTTGTACCATGTATGCTTGGGAACGAGTGAAGATCTGAGTCCTGGTCATCCCTCAGAAGCAAAGGGAATTGTGCGCGTCCCTGTTTTTACTTCAAAAGCTGTTGGGAGCTAATTTTAACATCGCCTGAGACATTGTGAGTACTGCAGGGGTAAGCCACTGTGTCGAACAGCCTCTGGAGACTTTATCTACCAGAACCCCCTGCACAGTCAACAGTTGTTCTCTTTAGCATCCAGGTAAAGACTTGTGCTGCCCCGCTTCACTGGCCACATCTGGGTAAAGACGAGGCCAAGGGCCAGCCTGTCCCGAGCTCATCAGAGGCCATAAGAGCCAGGGCTTGACCACCCTCCTTGGCTCTCTTGACAGGCTTGGAAATATTTACTTCCTTCATCTGGAGCTCCTTGAAGTTTGACAGTTTAAAGGCAAGATTTAATTTCCTTTATGTACCAGACTTCGGAACATGGTTTTCTACAAATTCCTGCTAGAACTGTTACTATGTGTATCCTGTTTTTTTTTTAACCACAGTTTATTGTTTCAAATATCAAACATAATGCAGAGCTCCTTAACACAGGAGACATCTGCCATATTATACATTGCAGAATATTTATTTGGATTTATTTATTTATAAAAGTTTTTCATAGAGTGAACATGATCCTGTGGGATTTCAGAGCGCTTCACAATTAAGGGAGGGAAGATTAACAGGGATGTATATGCATCCAATAAACATAACAAACATGACAGTTACAAAGGGTGCATCAAAGAAAATCGCAATAGCTAAAAAATTTGCGAAACTGGGAGAGGAAGAGAAGATTAATTAAGGAAATATAGCAAATCCATTCAAAACTTAAAGGTGTACGTCCAGTACATAATACAAAAGATCCAAAACCCATTTAAGGTAAGAACGGTGGAGGTGATTCTGCGTATTTCAGGTGGGAGAGAGTTCCAGATCCTCAGGGCAGTGCTGGAGAATGCTCTTTGTCAAGTTCTCATTTTGCAAAAGATCTGCGGTTTAAGGAGGAGGAGTTAGCTCTTCTTGAGGATCTACAGACTCCAAATAATTACAGCTTTTGGACTAGATACCTGGGATGCTTTGAAATGGAGGGTTTTGTGAGACAGGCAGGCAATCTTTAGCTGTATTCTTACTTCAAAAGGCAGCCAGTTTAGAAATTTTAAGACTGGGGAATGTGCAAATTTGTTTTGTGCCCGTTGTCAGTCTGGCCGCAGCATTCAACTTTAACAGAATATCAGAGACATTTTGTTTTGCAGAAAATGTGTAGAGACAAAGGCCTGACAACCCAAGATGATATGTTCTAGTTTGTCCATCCAAATTCTAGGGAAGGCCATTGACTTTAGCAATACAACTGAACAAATTCTTTGGCATAACCAATCTCCTTTCAAAACTCCTTTCAAAACTTCAGTCAGGATTCTCTTCTGGCTGTGGCACCAGCACTTCCACCCTATGAACTGAGAATGATGTGCTCTGTATACCAAGCAAAGTCAATGTATTCTTATATATTCTCCACAAAGTGAACATGGCCTTCAACACCATGAATCATTACACCCTTTTTACTATGTTACATACATATACAGTCAGTGGAGGCCAAGAGTTCAAATAGTTTGGATCCTACATTAAACGTCACTTCCAACTTGTAAACAAGCATGCAATTGGAACTAGGCATGGGCGGAAAATCCGTTCCGCTCGCGGATTTTGCGGATTTTCGGGAAATGCGCAATCCGCGAGATTCGCGAATCTCCCGCAAAATCCGCAAATCCGCGAGCAGCGGATTTTGCTCGCACTGCTCGCACTGTTCGCGTGAGTTCGCGTGAGTTCGCGCCCCGCGAATAAGTGCAAAATTGCAGAAATACGATCTTAGCAAAACTGAAAGTAACTACTTACCAGGTTCAAAAGTTCAGGCTCATCATTAGTAGCCATTTCCTGTAGTGCTTCCTGAGGGGCCCCTCCAGAGTTCAGTTGCCAGTTGAAACTATTATGTGACCCTGCTCTGAACCTCAGAATAGTTACACATATGCCACAAAGGTCCTGAATTACAGCTAAGGGAGACAAGCAGGAGCCAGGCTGGAAGTTAAAATCCATTAATCAACCCCTAATTCATTATTGTCAGTTGGGGCAGGGCAGGTGTTTTAACTAATTTTGCAACAATGAAAGCACTTAGCAAGTGCAAAAGATCACTAATCAGGGCGCACTAAGGAAGCAGGTGCCAGCTAAAAAAATATTCTGTGACACATTAATCAGCCCCAAATTAATTCAGGTCACTTGAGGCAGGGAAGGTGTGCTTTGCTTTGCCGAAAATAATGTACACTGACAACCAGAGGGTGTGGTGATGAAACAGAGGGTGGCATGGGTGGGCCAGAGGGTGGCATGAGTAGTCAGAGAGTGGCAGTGGTGACAGAGAGTGGCAGTGATGAAGAAGAGTGTCCCAAACAGGCTGGACACGTAGAAACAACAAGTTCGCAAAACTTGCGACCCGACAGGTAAGTTCGCAAATTGCGAAATTGTGAAAAACCCTCGCGAACTGGCAGAAACACGGGCAAACACAAAAAAAAAAAATCCGCAAATTCGCGGGAATTTGCGGATTTTGCGGATTGCGAATCCGCAAATCCGCAAAATTCGCGAACGCGAGATCCGCAAAATTCGCTCATGCTTAATTGGAACCCTAAACCCAATTTGTTCCCGCAAGGCTCTATCTTGTCCTCACATTCTTCAATATTTACAAGCATCCTTTAGGGTATTTGCATTCAACTTGGACATACCCATACATTACTAAACTAGATGGCACTCTATAGAAAATCAGGAATAGATAGCTGAAGCCCTTCTAAACACAAATCTCCAAACTCTGGAGTTTTTTTTCCCTCTACTCTTCTTTTCCTCAGTGGGTGTTCACCCACCCAGGCATGGCTGTAATAAAGTGATGCAGATAATATACGCCTTCGGGTTGTGTCATTTTTACAGGCCTACTGCAAATTTACATCTATGTTGACAGAAAGAAAGCAGTGTGGTGTACTGCTTTGTTTATGTGATACCCCATGGACACATGGGTTCTTATTTATTTCCTGACCAACATTTCTGCTTAATATCATACTACTGTGCTGCTAATATGTTGTTTTTCATGTTTTGATCAAGGTGACTCATACTTTCAATCAAAAATCACACAGAATATGCATTCTAACTATAGTGAAGCGCCCTATTTTAACATATGAATGGTGTTGTATTAAAGAAGAGAAAAGGTTTGAGAACTCTACTGTTGATGTAGCATGAAGATATAGGTCATTCTTTTGTTTAGCTCTGCCGCTAAACCTCAGTAATCCTCCAATATCCTGTGCATCCAGTACATGGTGTGTCCACCACAATAGCAGGAAAGATCTGCAGACAACTGAGTGGCACGGTTATGCCACCTTCTGTGGCCTAGAGGATGCGTTCATTGCCTCACTGTGCACAGTGACCAGCACCTGCCCACATCCCACCAAAAATGGCAGTCGAACTATACATACAGTTTCTTTTTTCTGGCTTTGACAGCCCCTGTATATATTTGTAAATATCCAGGGGAACTTCAATTCTTTTGAATACAATACTGCTACATGCATCTACTAAAGAGTGCTGCGTATTATTATTATCTTGGTGTTCCTTCTTTTCTGAATCGGTATGCTCTAGTTAATCTAAAGGATTATTACATTGATGTCATATGCTAAGCAACCACCGTTGATTAAATCTGCATTGTAAATATATTCTTGCTCTAACCCTGCCGAAACCATTGTAGCTTTGTCTAATATATACCAAGGTTCTGAGGGACACAGGGTCACCCCATTCTGGTTGTATGACAGAGAAGGTGGGACCAGTGCTTTCCTCAACATTGCAATATACCTTTTAGCCAATGTCAGCCCCAACAACAACAGATGCCTTTTATACATATTACCCCCGACACCCTCCATAATCTATAGGAGTACCAATCTTGGTGAGGAGGGGAGCTCCCACCCCAACACCCCTGAGAGAAAAGCCAAAACCCCTCCCCAGAATCTGTGCTGTGCAATGCCGGGTCGTATGCACATTGTAAGCATATCTGGGATGGGGGACATCCATTACAATGTGGTCTTTACACTGTGATACGTTTACAATGTGGCCATTACAACACAAGTCATTACAAGAACTTGCGCTGGAGGGCCTATACACTAAGGAATAGTATGATTTACTATTCCTACTGTTATGTAGGCTGGAGTTTGAATAGTAAATGATACTGTAGTGTAGTTCCTATTTTCCCAATAGGCTCTGCGCATTGGAATAACATAAACGATAGCTTAGACGTAGGACTGAGGTCGACTAGGTCTCTATTGAATATGTTAGACTTAATTGTGTGTGCCAGCTAGCTCAGAGGCCACTAGACACTTTCTTGAGTAAACAAGAAGGCGTTTAGCTTTCCTGAATAGACAAGAAGAGATTAGCTTCTGACAACCATATCACATGACAACTTTGTTCCCCCTGCAATAAGGAATATATCTCTAGAGTCACGGAAACAATAGATAGCTATTTTACTCAGTCAATCGTGCATGCTTCGTTTCACCAGGAATGCAGAGACTGTCATAAAGTAAAGTGCGTACAGTAAAAGGAGTATTATGAAATAATAGTGTAAAAGCATTTATATGGATTTTAAGCCATAAGATACTTAAAATGGATAAAATACATACAATGATAAAATAATGACTAAACATACTCAACTGGTGTTTCTAAGATACGCCTCCCCCAGTGTACCTAACCTAAGCCTAGTACAGGGAAGGAGTAGATGAGTTACAGTTTTTGCCAAGAATCTGAATCAAGAGTTCTATATGGGTCTAATCAGTTCCGTACCTTGGGTATAGAATGAAGGAGGTCTTGTATCTCTCTCTCAGGACTCGATCTCCCAGAAACCCGCGAGGGTGTCAGGGAAACACTGGAGCTGGATTTTCTCGGCAAGAGAAAAGACAGCGTCTCTCTCAGTGCGTCAGCAGGGTGGGTGGGCTTCCTTCGGCACTCGTATCATCTGGGTTTTGGGCAAGTAGATATTCGATCTGCTCCAAACCACTGTGTGTTTGCTTAAGGCAGATGCTGGTATATTTATACCTGGAAGGTGCCGAGTTTGACGTAAGGTTGGACATAAGACATCACTAAGAACTGGCAGTTCTTTCAGGACTCTCAGGAGTTCTAGGACAAATCAAAACAGAAGCAGGGGAATTTCCCGGGCTACTGGAGGCTTGGTTTGTTTAAGAACGCGTTGTACTTTCTAGGAGTCAACGGGAGTAGCCTTGCCGTATTCGGACTATATTGGCTGTGACTTAATATGGATATGATTCTTATGCCTTTATAGGGATATGATTTATTATAACCACACAAAAGCATAAATCGGAAATATCTAATTAGGGTCCTAGATACATGTGCAACAATAATATTCCTAAGTCCAGCGCCCTCCAACGCAAGTCGTTGTAAAGACTTGCGTTGTAATGACTGCGTTGAAAACGTATCGCGGTGTAAAGACCGCGATGTAACATCATACATTCATCGGGCATGAGACTGGACCCGCCCTCCACAGCCTCAATCTCACATAGTACACCCGGTGCAAGAATTTAAATTGGATAAGACGCAGCTGCGTCGCTATCGCTGCCTCCTGTGGTGAGACCAGTACCTCCATCCAATTATCCCCATCCAGTGGGCCAAGATCACTCTCCCATGCTTCTCTAAGTTTGTCTAACATAGTGGAGTTATTTGTCACCAGGGACTGATAGATTTTTGAAATGTTATGGTCTTGTGGATCTCCCATAAACACCTTAGCTTCAATAGGACTAAATTCGGGGAGAGCCTCTAACCTCGCAATGCTCGGTCAGCAACGCAACTCTAGACACGCCCCGCTCCCAGAAATTGACCCAAAGCGCATTAACTTAGCAAAACCACTTAGGGAGAACCGGTTATGGGTGTTTCTGCAATTGGTTGGGTAGCCAAGGCAACAATACCATTTTAAAAATGGCCATTCTGCCATAAATGGAGAGGGGCATGGGCAACCAAACTTTTATCTCCTCACATACCTGTGCCCATATCAGAATGATATTGCTGTCCCATGACATGTTTTGCGAATCTGACAGGAAGATTCCCAGATATTTCACCCCCTCCGTAATTACCTGCACTGCCGATACTCAAGGCCCCAGTCCTGCCATTCCTCCAGGTACCCACAGGGTGGATTTACGGGGATTCATGAAAAAATCTGAAAACTCCCCAGAAATTTGCATGATACAGAGCAGCCTTGGTCCCATCTTGTTGATGTCAGTTAAAGATAAGACATCATCAGCATATAATGCAATGCGATCCGAGAGCCCATGTGCCCACTCAAAGGCTCTTACCTGTGCATCCATCCGCACCCACGCTGCCAGGGGCTCCATTGCCAAGCAAAAAGATATGGTGCCCCTTCCAATTGAAAATATGAAGGAAGTGGATCCCGCAATGTGCACCGATGCTGTAAGGTCCGTACACAGCAATTTTAAATATGACAAAAAGCACGGGCCCATATTAAGGTGATCTAGGAGTACAAACAGGTATACCCAACTAAGGGAGTCAAATGCCCTAGCCATATATGCCAGCAAAAGAGCAGCTTGTGCTCCTAATCCCTGGATGGTGCCTATGGCAATGTGCGCACAGTGGATATTATGGCGCATAGCTCTCTGGGGCTTTATATGGGATTGAAGGCAATTGGCCAATGCTTTAGCCAAGATTTTTGCCTCAACATTCAACAATGAAATGGGGCGATACGAGGCGTGTTGGTCTGGGGGTCGGCCCGGTTTATGAAATACGGCAACTTCCGTGTGACTCCAGTCTTGTGGAAGGCAACCTTGTTCTCTCGCTTTGTCAACAACCCTAAGAAAATGGGGCCTCAATTTAAGGAAGTATTTCTTAAAAAACTCACACAGTAATCCACTGGGACCCGGCGCCTTTCCAGATTTCAAGTCCTCCAGTGCTGTGCGCAGCTCCTCCTCAGTGAGCAGGAGATCCAGCTCCGTGCGCGCCTCGTTCGGCCTCGTGGAAGTATGTCTTCTATAAAGCACCATATCATGCCTTCCTGTAAAAGTTTTCAAGGAGCGTATAACTCTGCAAAATAACTTGCAAAGTTCTCTGTAATTAGCGAGGGGTCCCCGATAACCCTTCTACTTGGCCCGATATACTGTGAAGAACCTGGGGGTGCAAGGCTCCCTGACAGTCTGTGATGTAGTTTATTGAACTTGTTACCCCACTGGTAAATCCTACTATGGGATGCCAACCAAACCAAATGGGCTTCCTCCATCAGATGGTTGGCATGAGTCTGTTGCGCCAGTACCAGCCGTCAGGGCACCAGACTCCCCACCTCCTCCCTACTGCTCCACTCAAGTTCCATTATGTGGGCCTCCGAACTCAGAAGCGATTCCCTCAAGGTTTAAAGTGCTGCTGCACAAAATGAAATGTCGACTCCCCGTATGGTTGTCTTCATGGCCTCCCACAGGGGTTCAGCCTCTGCTACCCACCCTAGGTTGGTGTCTGAGTATTGTTCGATTGCGTGCCCTATATGTTCCCTATATCATTCATCCTGCAGATTCCAGGGGGAGGGACGCCATCAAAAGGGTTGTTTCGCAGGACCCAACTGTACCATAAGAACGAGTTGGGAGTGATCTAACAAACCTCTTGGGAGGATCTCTACAGCCCTCACCTTACTGGCTGCACCTGATGCACAAATATATAATCAAGTCAGGATGATGAGTCGTGTACCGTCGAGAGATAAGTGTAACCCTACTTTTCACCTTGTAGCTGCTGACAGGGATCCGCCCAGCCCAAGCCCAAGCCCAAGCCAATCACCAGGGAGTTCTGTTTGGTAGCTTGATGTACATTGGAGTTTCCCCCTGATCTCCTTCTATCTTTAGCCATGTCCATCACGTCATTCCAGTCCCCCCTATCATTGCCAACCTGTCATGAATTGCCTTTTTGAATACGTAAAGCGCCTACATGACAATAGGTTTGGAACTGCATAAAAGCTATCATATGACTTTACGGACTACATTCCCACAAGGCTTAGAAACTGGGAGGAGTTGTGTACATTATTTATGTGGCCATGTTAGCACTACGGGTTGTACGTGATTTGTTACCCGAATTGGAGTTGTCCTGGGATTCGTGTTTGGATTTGGTTAACGTTCAGCGGCTGCTGAACGCTTTGCTTCCTGTTAGAATTATATCGTGTTTTGGAGAAGACACAGAACTTGCTGTTTTGCTTACAGCTGTGAAACACTCATTCGGCAGATTGCCGAACATCTTTTGAAGTCTCTGGCGATTTGGATATAACCCGAGAAAAGCTGCTTGCATTACAGCCTTCATGTAACAGCGGTAAGCGGCTGCTGATTTATGTCCCAGAGCCTTTCTCCATTGCCGGGAAAAGGAGACTTTTAACGAACACGTTCTCGGCGGAGACGCTTCGTTAATCCTTTGGAATCTTAGAGTCTAGCATTGTTGGAAAGCTGCCAGTGTTCTCTTTGCAACGTGAGTACAAGCGTTCTCGGCTGAGACGCGCATTTAACGATTTCTGTCCTGGGCTGCTAAAATAAAGAACTTGGTATTTTGCAGTGAATGGTACATAACTTTCGAACTTGGTGCTACTATTAAGAAGAAGGAACACTTAAGCTCAATCATTTGATTGGATTGGTTTGCACAAGACTTCCATTTATCTTTTGGATTCCTTAAAGAACATTTACTCTCTTATTTTGGATTACAGTGACTAAGGGGTTTTCTTTTGGTCATTTTTGGGAAGACTGGAAGGTATGCATGACATATGAGAGAGGTGATTGTTGGCCCCTTGGTGTGTTGAATCAAATGCATGACCACTCTCTTTATTATGTATTACAGAGTTGTTACTAGAGTATAGAGACGTTCATCTAATACCTACCAAGAAAGAGGAGGAGATAGTCTACAGATAGTCGACTTGGTAGGTGGTGTTCTAGCGAGAATTGAATGAGAGTAGTCAGCAATTTACTGACTTACCTTGTGCGTTTTTCTTCTTTTCTCGTTTCAGCCTCCCTTTCCCGTTCCAGACCCTTCCCTACCTTTCCCTCGCCTGATTACCCTTATGCTCTGTAATATACAATAGTCAGACCATAGGGCAATCTGGAGGTGGACCCCTTTTAAGCATCATCCTGATCCTGAGGAAGCCAGGTCGTGACACAACCCGTCCTGTATATCTGCCCACAGGGTCATAATGTGCTCAACCAGCACCCATTACAGCGGCGAGGGGCATACACATAGCCCAATACCACCTGCTCCTTGTAGATGGTGCTCCTAACTAAGGCGTACCTCCCCTGGGTGTCTGTCCATGTCTAAGTGTGTTTGTAAGGAACCCTGTGATTAATTAGAATCGCAACCCCACAGGACCCCCTCGTGAAACCAGAATGGAACACTTGAATATACCATACCTAAGGAGACACGGCGCGTTTGTTCCCATTAGGTGCTTCTCCTGAAGCATCAGGATGCCCGCACGAAAGCTTTTGGCCTGTGGAGTATAGCCCCTCTTTTTACTTTGTCTAGCGCTCCTCTGACATTCCAACTCACTATCGGAAGATCCCCAGCCTGGGTTCGTATCCTATCAATTGGAACTGCCATCAATGGATCCCGGGACTTTGGTATGTGAGACAAATATTATCCAGTGTGCGAGTAGTGGCCAAAAACTTTCCGATTAAACAACAGGGGAAAAAGGGCAGTTTCCAGAAACAAAAGGGAAAAGACAGCACTCCACAATCTAAATATAATAGTAGCGTACAACCCTTAACAGATAGGAATAAAATGGAAAATCTACTTTTAGAGCTAACAAGCTATGTTTAACTGCATATTGGTAGCTTGGAAGCCAGACTAGACCGAATAGAAATAGGCCTAGAGAAGATTATTGAAAACCAGATTCCTATCATGCGGAATAAGAGCCCTTGTAGATTGGGTATTCCCAATAGCTCAGCCACCATAACTAGTTGCCAAAGTCAGACCTCAATTAAATCCATTAGACAGGGGTAGGGCACAAAAGAACACTGTTGTAGATACACACAGCAACACTACAAGAGAAGCAGGAAAGGTACGCACTCTAGCGAATAGAACATCAGAGAGGTAAAACAGGGGTAGTCTAGCACATGATACACAAACTAGACTTTCCTCAATTACACCTAGCCCCCCTGAAAGTTCACGACAGGTACATAACATTGATCTTCACCCAGAAGCAACCCCCTTTACAGTGATCCAGGCAAATGTTCCAGCTCTTAAACCAGGAGTACTTGAAACATGGATTGTACTGAGAAATAAGGCTATTCACTGCCTGGGGAGCAGAATAGGATTGACTTCAGAAATGTTTAGGGCCTTTAAGATGGTAAGACGCATACCCTGGGTAGGAAAAAGTAAAAAGACCTTTAGAGGGGATTGTGTTGTCATCTCTCTAGAAGAGGCCATTAAACAATTAGGTAATCTAGAAGAGACAATGAAAAAATTAGAAGATCTTAATAAAGAAGTGGAATCGTTTGTAAATTACCTAGAAAAACGTAAAAATGACAAACTTACAAAAGAGAAAAGATACTATTCGGTAGAATTAGCTTATCCTTATCTCAGATCCGACTTCTACAAACAAAATCATTATCTTGATCCAAATAGAAATCAACAACAGAGAGTTAACAATTTCTCTGTCTCATCTGAATCAGGAGGGGAAGGAGAAGATGCTTTTTATGAATCAGATAGCAATTACAACTCTGCTCAAGCCAAACGAAATCAAAATCAGACTCCTTTTTTAGGGAACCGCGGTGGCCGCCGCGGACGACCCAGAGTGAGGTTCCAAACGCAGACCACCAGGGGGGGATACAAACCCCAGCATCATTACCAACAAGATGCCAATTACCAACAAGATCCTCAGAACCATTACCAACAGCAAGAGCCCCAGTTTGTGAGAGAAACAAGAAGCAGACAGTACTGGAAACCAGGGATGTAATTCCCATATTTAATCTTTCCAGCACCACTCTAAATGAATCTAGTGTTAATGTTCTATCAAAAGGACTCTCGTTTGTTCCTCATTGTAATACCAATGTATTTGAGCTCTACAGTGACATAATATCCTTCTTTCGGAAGATCCGATTAAAAAAGTTCTTCCAAAGTGAAGCAGTTGATTTGTTATCATCAGAACCTTCAACCCTCAGACTTCCATCCACATTCAGCCCCTCCCTTGATCAGATTGGACCTGAGGTAGCAGCTTTCGAGCTAGTTGTTCTTAAAAAACTTGAAAAAACCATTCGTTTCATTCCAAAACCCATCTATAATATAACCAAATCAGAACACGTAGCATTACATTCACTTGCCTCTGATACATCCATCACAATTAAGAGCTGTGACAAGGGCGGAGGAATAGCCGTACTTGACTCTAAAATTTATGAGAGCAATATGCTAAAAATGCTAGAAGACCAAACTTTTTACCAGCCAGAAAGATATAACCCTATTAATAAAATAACCAGAGACATTCGTCAAATAACTACCAGAGCCTTAGAAAATGGTGATATAAACACTCAAGAGTTTGACTATCTAAATACCCATGCTGGCAAAACTGCCTGCATATATGGACAACCAAAGGTTCACAAAGACGAAAAAAATCCCCCCTACAGACCTATCGTCTCTACGATAGGCACTCCCACA
Organism: Lissotriton vulgaris; assembly: GCF_964263255.1. NCBI lineage: Eukaryota > Metazoa > Chordata > Amphibia > Caudata > Salamandridae > Lissotriton > Lissotriton vulgaris. Next base: position 1,628,945,024 of record NC_141689.1, on the reverse strand, counting down.
GAGGCGCTATCTAAATATGTGGACAGTTTTCTATGTCCTTGTATACCGAATGTTCCATCGTATATCAAAGACACTAGTGCAATGATCAATAAAGTGGAAAGCATTAGTTTTAACCCGTCACGAGACCTTCTTGTTACTCTCGACATAGAGTCTCTCTACAGTAACATTCCTATTAGAGAGGCTCTAGCATCAGTAGAATGGTTTATCGACCTCTACTCTGTATCGTGTCCCAAAACCTTCTTGCTGCAATGTCTCCGCTTGGTTCTGACAGAAAATATATTCGAATTTGGACAGAAACTTTTCAGACAAACAAAAGGAGTGAGTATGGGGGCTTCGGTGGCACCATCTGTAGCAAATATTTATATGGCCGAATTCGAAGCGCGCCACATACATAATGAAGTTGCCCCCTTTTTTGAGTCCGTCTCCCATTGGTCCAGATATATAGATGACATCTTTTTTGTCTGGACCGATGGGAGAGAGACGCTAGATGATTTCCTAGCATGGCTCAACACATGTGATTCCAATCTCAAATTTACCTCTCATATCAGTTCAGAGAAGTTGGAATTTTTAGACATTTGGATCTTACATGAAGAAGGTAAACTTAAAGTAGATCTTTTTATAAAACCGACAGCCAGGAACACTCTCCTGCACTTTCGAAGTTTCCATCCCAGGAATCAAAGACAAAGCATACCTTTCTCTCAATTTTTGAGAGTAAGAAGAAACTGCTCCAGCCTCCAAGACTTTGATAAACAGGCAGTAGGGATGAGACAAAAGTTTCTTGACCGCGGCTACCCTCATAGACTAGTGCGAGACTCGTACAAAAGAGCACGGTATTATGACAGAGACTGCCTGTTGAGAAGTAAACCTAAGACAGAAGCAAATAAACTAGTCTGTATCACACGTCATTCAACAGTCAATGCGAAAGTCAAACAGGTCATTAATTCATCTTGGCACATCTTAAACAGCAATGGAGCAATCAAATTAGAAAAACCCCTTTTTGCTCATAGACGGAATAAAAATATTAAAGATCATATTGTACACTCTAGAATTAAAAAGCCCATTGATTCTCAACACTTGGCTCAGAAATCTTTGACTGGAGATAACCCTGTTATAGGTACTTTTCCATGTTCAAGCTGCAAATCCTGTGGAAACATCCATCCAGGAGTTTCCTTTACTCATAATGGATATACAGCCAATGCCAAAGAGATGTATAATTGTAAAACCTCCAATGTCATATATTTTTTGATATGCCCATGCTCGCAAGGGTATGTAGGCGAAACGTCTCGTGCAATACAGACAAGACTGACAGAACACAGGTCTGCAGTCAAAACTAAAAGATTGACTGCACCAATTGTGAAACATTTCTTAGATCATGGCCATGGTCCGAACGATTTTACTTGGCGCATATTAGAAAAAATTAACACGGCAGATGACAGAGGAGGAGAGGCAATACGCAAAAAACGCGAAGTTTTTTGGATTTTTTCTCTCAACACATTCCGTGAGGGATTGAATAATGAAATCCCGTGGGAGAATGCAATCTTCTAAATATAGAACCATAGGAAAAAGAAGTAACATCATCAATTGAGCCCCGTTTAAAAATATCCAAGAAGATAGCTTCAGTATGATGTCCTCAGAAGCCTTCTTTCTTTTTAATTAAACATATTTACGATATTTCTGATTCTCATTCAGTTGAATATTTTCAAAGATATATATTAAGGAGCAAGACGTATCATCTTATATATTAGACAGATACTAGTCCTTAGCAGTGATAACATGTGCATACCACATATCTGAAACTTCCGTCAAGCACACCTGAGTCCTTCATCTAGCTTCACTAATTTTAGTTAGAGTCAGGATAGATTGCATCACTTGTATTGATAACGCGGGTCTAGTTGCCCCTAGCAGCGATAGCCTGTGCATACCTGATATTAGCTTAACACATCTGAATCTGTCATTAAGCACACCTGAGTCCTTCATCTAGCTCTACTAATTTTAGCTATAGTCTGGATAGGTTGCATCATTTGCATTGAGAACGCGGGTCTAGTTGTTCTTTATTAGCAGACCGTAGTCTCTCTTCGCGCTTCATTAACACTAATTAGGTCTAGATCAGTCTGATTAGTCTCAGCGGCGGCATTATAAAAACGCGCGAACCGCAATATACTTTCACTTTATCCCGGGACTACGCCCGAAGCAGACGTGAGCCTCCACGCCGCAGCAAGTTTTCGATTAAAAGGTAAGCCACCCTGAGATAGAGATAGGGACATGCTAAATCCCTAGAGCTAAATACGGGAGAAATAGTTACATAAATCATAACACAGTAATTGTTGTTGCCCTGTAGGAATCTGGATAGCGGCACACAGTGTATCATCTTGCCCATATTCCACTTCGCCACACTGCGGAGAAATTGTAAATACTTAAGTGACAAATAGAGGTACGTAATACATAACTGGTAGTTTCATTATTAGATTTTACACTACTAAATGCAAACTCATATCTATATCAGGTATTATTTTTTGTCTTTAGGGATCTAAACGTTTTCAAACATATTGACACGTATGGCCACTAGAGGACATATCAAGTACCTAACGGCCCATGACCCTCATTTCAAGACGCTCTCCCATTATCTATAAACCCGGTAAGCACGTAATAGGGTTTTCAGAAAAAACCTGATGAATGAAGTCATCATCATAGGTTTACCATAATTAATTGGTTGTTATGTAATTTTTTCAGTTATTCAGATACCGCAGATAGATCAGAATTCGACACTCAACTTAGAATCGACTGATTTATAATTGTAGGGTGGAGGCTATACTATTTAAAGTTCTAATCCGGGTAAGAAAAGCGTTTACTTCTTTTCACCTTCCTTATAGTTCTTGAAAATACCAGATATAGCCTAAAGTATAGCATATTATAATAGATGTACCTCTCATTTTCACCTAGACAATCATCTTTTAAATGAAATATACTGGAATTTTTTAACCTATCAGAAGTAGACAACAAGAACTCACACGTTCTTGAGAGGTTAGTAGGTTTTCACCCCCCCACTACCTCCCCTTTCATGCTTATCTGCGAATGTAATTGCATTTTAATTAATTTTTTTAAAAAATTGTTTTCATCCAATGTTACAGATTTAACTTTGAAATTCCGTGATCCGGTTCAGAATATTAGATGGAACCGTTCTAAACTAAAGTCATCACGTAGATGTGTAATCCAATATTATCTGTGGTAAGTTCTATATAGATAATTGTTAATAGAGATATCTGTTAGTGACAAATTCTACTATAATCATAAATAGGTCATCTATACATGTATTCTAAAATAAGGAGAACAACGTGTTCTACTATTTATAAAATGCATTAAGAACCAAAACATCAATACCATCCAATCAATAATAATTTGAATAAATTAATAGTAGAAAGAATAATAGTGTTGAGATATACAAATAGGAATCATTAGAGCGAATTTTTTCCTCTTTTCAATCTATATTCTATCTATACTCTATCTATGTTCGATACGTAAGCTGACGCATCAAGATTTACAATGGTCAGAGATGATATTTTTTTGATAATAACAGTAACCTACCTTTGAAACATGAACACAGTGAGATCAGCATATTATAAGTTATTATAGCAATAGACTGTGACGATAAATTATATTTAATAGTAGCAGGCTACAAGAGAGGTTATGATATTAAAATGATGTTTTATATCTTCTAGAACTATCAGCGATGTTTAAATTAATTTGGGACCTGAGTTTTTGAACAGTTATTCCGTAAATTTTATAAGACATGTATATAATAATATGTTATTGTAAGAACTGAGAATGTAAAATTAAACTATACATTGTATTTTATTTTCAGAAAATTGTAAATTGTCTTGAGAAAGGCGCTGGTCGCCGAAACGCGTCGACACACAACTTACCCTCTATGTTCAAGAACTTTTATGTCAAGATTGGTGTAAATTCAACATTTTTATGAAATGTATATTTTATCTATTGTTTTTTTGTGATTGTAATAAACTTATGTACTTAACTGGAAGCTGTTCACTCTCAGTTTTGGTCCTTTTTGTATTGTGCTTTTAAATTTAAAATTACTGCCTAGGTAGTTTTCTCCATTGATTTATTTCCCTGACCTAGGGGTTGATTGTTAATTTATATACAGGGAACCCTTGTTGTCTTCAAAGAGTTTACCCACAGCTTGTCTGTGCAGGGTCAGCACTTTTCATCTCATTTATGATAGTGTGTTCATAACCTCTGTATATATTGAAAGCCTGGTCCAGTATTTGTTCTAAATATATTTGTCATTCTCCCCTATCATTTCATCTTGAACTCTTTTCTTTTGCCTGATTCCTGTAACAATTAGATATCTACTTAAAAATTAAATTAAAGGAATGGCACAGATTCAAACCTTTGGCTTCTCTGATGCAGAATTTGCATTGTTGATAGGTACATCAAATACCTCATCAGAAGCCACTACTTCCTCGTCTAATACCCAGAGAGGACAGGATGATTATAACAAACTATTTGACCTCAAAAAGAAATTAAGACGAATGGAAGCCCATGGGGAATTTATGTTAGCCTACCTTAAATCGGGCATTATCCCCATGGGCCTGAGAGTAAGAAATATCCCAGGGTTATTCGTACATCATCGTAATTTTATAGAAAAATGGAGCATGATCGCGAGCCGTTGCTCGCGAGATTTAATGATGCTCATAGTAGCAACAGCTAAAGAACTGGCATTAGACATCCAAAAGGAAATAGAGACTCTAGAAGAGGCCATTAAACAATTAGGTAATCTAGAAGAGACAATGAAAAAATTAGAAGATCTTAATAAAGAAGTGAAATCGTTTGTAAATTACCTAGAAAAACGTAAAAATGACAAACTTACAAAAGAGAAAAGATACTATTCGGTAGAATTAGCTTATCCTTATCTCAGATCCGACTTCTACAAACAAAATCATTATCTTGATCCAAATAGAAATCAACAACAGAGAGTTAACAATTTCTCTGTCTCATCTGAATCAGGAGGGGAAGGAGAAGATGCTTTTTATGAATCAGATAGCAATTACAACTCTGCTCAAGCCAAACGAAATCAAAATCAGACTCCTTTTTTAGGGAACCGCGGTGGCCGCCGCGGACGACCCAGAAGGAGGTTCCAAACGCAGACCACCAGGGGGGGATACAAACCCCAGCATCATTACCAACAAGATGCCAATTACCAACAAGATCCTCAGAACCATTACCAACAGCAAGAGCCCCAGTTTGTGAGAGAAACAAGAAGCAGACAGTACTGGAAACCAGGGATGTAATTCCCATATTTAATCTTTCCAGCACCACTCTAAATGAATCTAGTGTTAATGTTCTATCAAAAGGACTCTCGTTTGTTCCTCATTGTAATACCAATGTATTTGAGCTCTACAGTGACATAATATCCTTCTTTCGGAAGATCCGATTAAAAAAGTTCTTCCAAAGTGAAGCAGTTGATTTGTTATCATCAGAACCTTCAACCCTCAGACTTCCATCCACATTCAGCCCCTCCCTTGATCAGATTGGACCTGAGGTAGCAGCTTTCGAGCTAGTTGTTCTTAAAAAACTTGAAAAAACCATTCGTTTCATTCCAAAACCCATCTATAATATAACCAAATCAGAACACGTAGCATTACATTCACTTGCCTCTGATACATCCATCACAATTAAGAGCTGTGACAAGGGCGGAGGAATAGCCGTACTTGACTCTAAAATTTATGAGAGCAATATGCTAAAAATGCTAGAAGACCAAACTTTTTACCAGCCAGAAAGATATAACCCTATTAATAAAATAACTAGAGACATTCGTCAAATAACTACCAGAGCCTTAGAAAATGGTGATATAAACACTCAAGAGTTTGACTATCTAAATACCCATGCTGGCAAAACTGCCTGCATATATGGACAACCAAAGGTTCACAAAGACGAAAAAAATCCCCCCTACAGACCTATCGTCTCTACGATAGGCACTCCCACAGAGGCGCTATCTAAATATGTGGACAGTTTTCTATGTCCTTGTATACCGAATGTTCTATCGTATATCAAAGACACTAGTGCAATGATCAATAAAGTGGAAAGCATTAGTTTTAACCCGTCACGAGACCTTCTTGTTACTCTCGACATAGAGTCTCTCTACAGTAACATTCCTATTAGAGAGGCTCTAGCATCAGTAGAATGGTTTATCGACCTCTACTCTGTATCGTGTCCCAAAACCTTCTTGCTGCAATGTCTCCGCTTGGTTCTGACAGAAAATATATTCGAATTTGGACAGAAACTTTTCAGACAAACAAAAGGAGTGAGTATGGGGGCTTCGGTGGCACCATCTGTAGCAAATATTTATATGGCCGAATTCGAAGCGCGCCACATACATAATGAAGTTGCCCCCTTTTTTGAGTCCGTCTCCCATTGGTCCAGATATATAGATGACATCTTTTTTGTCTGGACCGATGGGAGAGAGACGCTAGATGATTTCCTAGCATGGCTCAACACATGTGATTCCAATCTCAAATTTACCTCTCATATCAGTTCAGAGAAGTTGGAATTTTTAGACATTTGGATCTTACATGAAGAAGGTAAACTTAAAGTAGATCTTTTTATAAAACCGACAGCCAGGAACACTCTCCTGCACTTTCGAAGTTTCCATCCCAGGAATCAAAGACAAAGCATACCTTTCTCTCAATTTTTGAGAGTAAGAAGAAACTGCTCCAGCCTCCAAGACTTTGATAAACAGGCAGTAGGGATGAGACAAAAGTTTCTTGACCGCGGCTACCCTCATAGACTAGTGCGAGACTCGTACAAAAGAGCACGGTATTATGACAGAGACTGCCTGTTGAGAAGTAAACCTAAGACAGAAGCAAATAAACTAGTCTGTATCACACGTCATTCAACAGTCAATGCGAAAGTCAAACAGGTCATTAATTCATCTTGGCACATCTTAAACAGCAATGGAGCAATCAAATTAGAAAAACCCCTTTTTGCTCATAGACGGAATAAAAATATTAAAGATCATATTGTACACTCTAGAATTAAAAGGCCCATTGATTCTCAACACTTGGCTCAGAAATCTTTGACTGGAGATAACCCTGTTATAGGTACTTTTCCATGTTCAAGCTGCAAATCCTGTGGAAACATCCATCCAGGAGTTTCCTTTACTCATAATGGATATACAGCCAATGCCAAAGAGATGTATAATTGTAAAACCTCCAATGTCATATATTTTTTGATATGCCCATGCTCGCAAGGGTATGTAGGCGAAACGTCTCGTGCAATACAGACAAGACTGACAGAACACAGGTCTGCAGTCAAAACTAAAAGATTGACTGCACCAATTGTGAAACATTTCTTAGATCATGGCCATGGTCCGAACGATTTTACTTGGCGCATATTAGAAAAAATTAACACAGCAGATGACAGAGGAGGAGAGGCAATACGCAAAAAACGCGAAGTTTTTTGGATTTTTTCTCTCAACACATTCCGTGAGGGATTGAATAATGAAATCCCGTGGGAGAATGCAATCTTCTAAATATAGAACCATAGGAAAAAGAAGTAACATCATCAATTGAGCCCCGTTTAAAAATATCCAAGAAGATAGCTTCAGTATGATGTCCTCAGAAGCCTTCTTTCTTTTTAATTAAACATATTTACGATATTTCTGATTCTCATTCAGTTGAATATTTTCAAAGATATATATTAAGGAGCAAGACGTATCATCTTATATATTAGACAGATACTAGTCCTTAGCAGTGATAACATGTGCATACCACATATCTGAAACTTCCGTCAAGCACACCTGAGTCCTTCATCTAGCTTCACTAATTTTAGTTAGAGTCAGGATAGATTGCATCACTTGTATTGATAACGCGGGTCTAGTTGCCCCTAGCAGCGATAGCCTGTGCATACCTGATATTAGCTTAACACATCTGAATCTGTCATTAAGCACACCTGAGTCCTTCATCTAGCTCTACTAATTTTAGCTATAGTCTGGATAGGTTGCATCATTTGCATTGAGAACGCGGGTCTAGTTGTTCTTTATTAGCAGACCGTAGTCTCTCTTCGCGCTTCATTAACACTAATTAGGTCTAGATCAGTCTGATTAGTCTCAGCGGCGGCATTATAAAAACGCGCGAACCGCAATATACTTTCACTTTATCCCGGGACTACGCCCGAAGCAGACGTGAGCCTCCACGCCGCAGCAAGTTTTCGATTAAAAGGTAAGCCACCCTGAGATAGATAGGGACATGCTAAATCCCTAGAGCTAAATACGGGAGAAATAGTTACATAAATCATAACACAGTAATTGTTGTTGCCCTGTAGGAATCTGGATAGCGGCACACAGTGTATCATCTTGCCCATATTCCACTTCGCCACACTGCGGAGAAATTGTAAATACTTAAGTGACAAATAGAGGTACGTAATACATAACTGGTAGTTTCATTATTAGATTTTACACTACTAAATGCTAACTCATATCTATATCAGGTATTATTTTTTGTCTTTAGGGATCTAAACGTTTTCAAACATATTGACACGTATGGCCACTAGAGGACATATCAAGTACCTAACGGCCCATGACCCTCATTTCAAGACGCTCTCCCATTATCTATAAACCCGGTAAGCACGTAATAGGGTTTTCAGAAAAAACCTGATGAATGAAGTCATCATCATAGGTTTACCATAATTAATTGGTTGTTATGTAATTTTTTCAGTTATTCAGATACCGCAGATAGATCAGAATTCGACACTCAACTTAGAATCGACTGATTTATAATTGTAGGGTGGAGGCTATACTATTTAAAGTTCTAATCCGGGTAAGAAAAGCGTTTATTTCTTTTCACCTTCCTTATAGTTCTTGAAAATACCAGATATAGCCTAAAGTATAGCATATTATAATAGATGTACCTCTCATTTTCACCTAGACAATCATCTTTTAAATGAAATATACTGGAATTTTTTAACCTATCAGAAGTAGACAACAAGAACTCACACGTTCTTGAGAGGTTAGTAGGTTTTCACCCCCCCACTACCTCCCCTTTCATGCTTATCTGCGAATGTAATTGCATTTTAATTAATTTTTTTTAAAAATTGTTTTCATCCAATGTTACAGATTTAACTTTGAAATTCCGTGATCCGGTTCAGAATATTAGATGGAACCGTTCTAAACTAAAGTCATCACGTAGATGTGTAATCCAATATTATCTGTGGTAAGTTCTATATAGATAATTGTTAATAGAGATATCTGTTAGTGACAAATTCTACTATAATCATAAATAGGTCATCTATACATGTATTCTAAAATAAGGAGAACAATGTGTTCTACTATTTATAAAATGCATTAAGAACCAAAACATCAATACCATCCAATCAATAATAATTTGAATAAATTAATAGTAGAAAGAATAATAGTGTTGAGATATACAAATAGGAATCATTAGAGCGAATTTTTTCCTCTTTTCAATCTATATTCTATCTATACTCTATCTATGTTCGATACGTAAGCTGACGCATCAAGATTTACAATGGTCAGAGATGATATTTTTTTGATAATAACAGTAACCTACCTTTGAAACATGAACACAGTGAGATCAGCATATTATAAGTTATTATAGCAATAGACTGTGACGATAAATTATATTTAATAGTAGCAGGCTACAAGAGAGGTTATGATATTAAAATGATGTTTTATATCTTCTAGAACTATCAGCGATGTTTAAATTAATTTGGGACCTGAGTTTTTTGAACAGTTATTCCGTAAATTTTATAAGACATGTATATAATAATATGTTATTGTAAGAACTGAGAATGTAAAATTAAACTATACATTGTATTTTATTTTCAGAAAATTGTAAATTGTCTTGAGAAAGGCGCTGGTCGCCGAAACGCGTCGACACACAACTTACCCTCTATGTTCAAGAACTTTTATGTCAAGATTGGTGTAAATTCAACATTTTTATGAAATGTATATTTTATCTATTGTTTTTTTGTGATTGTAATAAACTTATGTACTTAACTGGAAGCTGTTCACTCTCAGTTTTGGTCCTTTTTGTATTGTGCTTTTAAATTTAAAATTACTGCCTAGGTAGTTTTCTCCATTCATCTCCCTAGGTTCACCATCCCTGGTTAGGGAAGTGCTGAATAGAATAGGGGAAAAAAACATAATTAAAACAGGCATAAATGTCCTTCCTCTGGGTTTTTTTTACCGACCAACCCGGACCTGAAGGACTGGGTTTTCTTAAGATCCAGCGGTGCCAGGGATAACACCTAAAACCTTCGTGGGTAACCTGTTCCGGCGTACAAATGACAGAGACACGGGACACTTCCTTCGGCGTCAAAGAGTCGAGGTTTACTACTGCAGGGAACACAGAAGTCACAGGAAGTACAACATGTGTAGGTTCGAGGAGTCTGATTCGACTTGCTTCTGTGGATCGCTCCTTTTATACAGTTTTCATGCATAGGATATCATAATACACAAAGGTTTACAACTCGGTTCCCATCGTAAAGACCATAAGGGGTTGCTTTCATGTATTCAAGGCCTGGAACATAAGTACAGAATCGTTTGGTAGTTCCCAACTGTAAAAGCCCATCTTCCCACCATTTGTACATTCCAATCAGCAATAAACAAATCGAGGAAGGGACAGAAACAGGTGCAGAGGAAGACAGAAACAGTGGGGAGATCAGAAAGGGTGTAGAAAGGGGTGGTATTGGGAAACACGAGCTGCAGGCATCAAAGGGGACGTGCCTAATGAATGCACAACTAAGACAATAGACCAGCACGGCAAGATGAGCCTCGAGCGGGGCCATCTGCCTTACAGTGCCATCCCCCTCATCATAAAGACACTTTCAAAGGAAACGTGTCTTCCGCAAAAGCTTGGGAATCCCAGGGTCGCGAAGCGGACAGCGTCCGTTCGCTGGCTACTTGAGGGCAAGAGACAAAATGGATGCCGCATCTAAGATGGAACCCGTGGGCTCGGATGTAAAAACCCACGAAACAAACGAACGGTTTAGGCTAGTACAGCGAAAATGCGCACACCCATTAAACTCGTCATTTGCGGTTCATAGATACCAGACTCGACCATATTCGTGCCAGTCGAAAACATCACTTACGATCGTCACAGAACCTCAGACGCTCCTTTTGCCCTCATGTAGGCAAGCACTAGTCAGAATCATATTCGATATTCATCAGACCATCTAGATGTTGCTGCAACATAATTCTATCCATCAGAGTTCCTTTGGTAACAGGCGGCTGTCCTATACACGTCGTAGCACAGAGGCCACATAAGGCAGGACCACACGGCACACAAAGACAACACGTGAACAGGAATGCTACAACAACCCCGATAATCATCAGAATTTTCCAACCCCAAGTCGACATCAGGCCCCAAAACCACCCAAGTAGCGTCCAATCCCCTACGTCCACGTGTATGGACTCAGAGATCTTATGCAACTTTGAGATGGCTTGATAGACAGTCGGAGCGTTATCTGGAATGAAAATACAGCAGCTCGAATGGATCACCTTACATACTCCACCTCGATCTGCTAAAACAACGTCTAAAACTATACGATTTTGTACCGTCATAAGCCTATCCGCCTGAAGCTCTGCTGTGATATTACCAAAGGCACTGGCAGTGATATTAGCTGTCGATTCCACCACTCGGGTCAACTGTCTCAGGTTCCTACTATTGACCATAGGTCCCCAAAACGGAAAGAAACCCTTGAAAAAGTCTCCTGCCTCTTGACCGGCAGTGTCCTCTTCGCTAATCGCGCCACTCACAATTCGAGTCTTGTGGTAATCGGAGGCGACTGTAAAAGTCGGCGGCAACAAGTTTGCAATATAACATGTGCCCGCAAAGTCAAGGGGCAACCATGTATATGCACGATCATGACAGACAAAGTACGTACCCTTGGCAGTCAGAAACACAGGGGAAGAGAGCATCGGTAAGACATGCGTCTCGGAGCAAGCACTCTCTCCAAGATGAGCTCTCGGGCTTCGGCCACGACCTTTTAGACAGAAATTACCAAGGTGGGGTACGATCCATATTGGAGACGAGCTTTTAAGCTGTCTTTCACCCACGAGCACACTATACTCAGCCTCACTCAGATCCCTATAGGCTCGCACCTCTTCCTCTGGGATGAGCGACGGCTCATAGATATCCCTATCTAAATCAGCAATCGCTCTGGCCAAAGGCTTGTGGTACGGACCGGGACCAAAGTGCGGAAGACGTGGCTCTCGATTGGGGTAGGAATCTAGTGCACTTCGAAACATTGTTTGGAATGCTCGAGCTGAACCCTGGGAACTATAAGGAAGGACCAAGTACGGAATTCCCTTATCGGTGGTATGTGGCATTAACCCACACACCCAACAATTGGTAGTGTTAACCACCAACTGATGTTGATGAAGGAGCTGAATGAAGGAATTATTCATAAATTCCGCACGTCTAACCTGCTCGTGTTGGGGTAGGATGTGGAAGGAATGAGGAGAAACAGTGGATGTAGGTTTAGGTTCAGAAGAAGGGGTAGGTGAGGCAGAAGGCAAAAACGTCAATATCAGGTAATACACCCCACCCACCAATAGCGAGGAAACAGTTAAGAACAGAAGGAACACCTGAAACATGAAGCATTTTGTACGAGTAATTTGCTGCAACTTGAATCTTTGAGCCTGAGCTTTTTCCAAATCCACCAGCTTAGAGAATGGCATCCTCTAAAACCGTCCGCAACGTTTTTGACGCACTTCGTTCTGTGTAGCAGTAGTCAATCCCCAGGAGTTCCCAGCGACCGACGGTCTCCGACCTAGTGTCAAGACCTACTAACCAGAAGGAAGTACCCGCGCGGCCCTATGGTCCACCCGGATGTAAGGTATTTTTTTATTTACAAATATATACAAAATCTCCTAGCTGTGGAAGCAAAAACACATATGGAAACAAACTCACAATATTACAGAACCACAATTATACGAGTGTGTTCAGACTGAATGGTGTCAATGGGGTAACGTGTATGCCAAGGGAGAAAGCAAATCTTTTTATTAGTCTTTGGTATTGGATCGCAGAAAATAGCGGCTTCTCCCAGGACGTGTCTGTTCATCAAACAACTGATCCGATGGTGGGACAGAGTTCTGCTTATCAGTCAATTGTTCAGATCTTGAGTTTTTCGATGTCAAATGTTCAACAATGTCGTTCTGCTGCACTGAGCGCTCTCCAACAGGCTGAGCGTCGCTAAAAGGGACGAAGGTCTGCACGGTTTCTGTTTCGGACGAAGCAATGCCCTTCCTCACCCACGAGTCTGCTGGTAAAGGTATAGGTACCTTTTTAGTATGGGTGGCGTGCACCCAATTCTTACGTCCTTCCAAACGAACAGCAGTCCTCGTGGCAAGAAGCACTTGATAGGGTCCAGTGAAGCGGGGTTCAAGGTTGCGCCTCTGTCCGAAGTTTCGTGTTACCACCCAGTCTCCTGGCTGGAGCTGGTGGCCTGGACCCTCCGTCTGAGTCGGCAGTGCTTCAAAAACCTGTTGATGAATTAACCTCAGTTGAGCAGTCAGATCATGCAGATAGTCGATCAACATTGGGTACTCAAGATCAGAATACACACTCGGTCTAGGGACCCCCCAAACATTTGCAGGGCGGCCGAACACAATCTCGTAGGGGCTAAGCCCTACTCGGGAGTGTACTGTCGCCCTTGTTGACAAAAGAGCTAAAGGCAAAGCGTCAGGCCACGAGAGACCAGTCGTAGCTTGAATCTTCGCCAACTTCAATTTAAGGGTGCCATTATACCCTTCAACCAAACCTGCTGACTGGATATGATTGGCGCTGTGGAATTTCTGTGTGATTCCAAGGCCCTTGCACACACTCTTCATCACACTCCCCACAAACTCACTTCCGTTATCAGACCATACAATTCGTGGCATTCCATACCGAGGAAAGTATTCCTTCAGTAGGATTTTTGCAGTGGACAGAGCAGTGTTATCTTTGAGAGGGTAGGCTTCGATCCAACGGGAGAACGTGCAAACCACAACTAAAACGTATTTCAGGTTATTGCATCGCTCCATATGGATGAAGTCTAACTGAATCACTTCAAAGGGACATGAAGGGGGAGCAAAATGGCCAGGAGGTGTAGGAGTTCCCTTACCAGGATTGTACATCATACATATCATACAATTCTTAACCAATCTCTCAGCACACTTGGTAATACCGTCATTCTTCCATACAGGGGACAACAACTTACAGATACCTTTCGCACTAATATGTGCCAAGCCGTGTGCCATCGTCACAACAGCTAGCACATACGCATCCGGCAACATCCACCTCTTATTTTCCGACAAGTCAGTCCAACAGCCATTCGCATCCAACTTTCCCGTACTCTCTTTCCACTTCCTCTTTTGAGCCTCAGTGGCCTCATTCTGAATCGCTTTCACACTCTCGATGGTGTCCTCACACATACCAGTCTCTGTAGGCCACCTAACCGAACTCGTCACATACATTCTAGTGCTAAGATTCCGGGCAGTCTCCTTAGCAATCCCATCCGCAAACGCATTGCCATGACCAACATCATCCGTCACCTTACGGTGTGCACTACATTTAATAATTGCCACCTGCTTGGGCAATGTAAGTGCATCCAAAAGATCATTCACGAGTTGTCCATGCTGAATCTTCCTGCCATGCGATGTCATAAAACCTCTCTCTCTCCACAAACGTCCGAAGCTATGTGCCACGCTGTAATGGCAGAGTTTTTGGCTTTATTTAGCAGTGATATAGATCATTAATCTTGCTTGCATCTAGTATAGGTATTCATAGCCTGTGTTGGCCCTTTTAAGCCCTTTTTCCAGACCTAGAAGAGGATAGCTGCTTAATATGCCTTTATTCTTGACTTTAACCTGTCTATTGCCTATTGGCTTTGACATATTAGACACATTGGTATGGTTTATGTAGGTATTCTGACAGAGCTAAGGAGCATTTCACCCCTTTCAGGCCTACAGGCCTAGAGCTAGAGGGACTCCATCTTGATGAAGCTGAGAGGCTTTTCAGGGCAAAGGCAAAGTTTATAGTTAAGGCTGTTTTTCACTTGGAGAGAACCGGTCTGGGCCAGCCCTTATCGGTAGGCTGTATTATTCTCTGTGTTGAAGACACCACAAAAGGCTGGCCAGCTGGGTGTGTGTCCTTGATGCGAAGTGGTGCAGAGATCTGGTGGGCGGCAGGCTGATGGCTGGAACTTTCCATGAGGAAACAGCATTCTATATCAGTGAAGTGCAGAGGTGGAGTCAGTCAGTCAAGCAGAGTGGGAGTCGAGCAGAGAGTCGAGTGAAGGTGGCGAAGCCAGAGGGTCGTGTTAAGGTGGAGGAGTGGAAAGCAGTGGAGTGGAGTTGGCAGAGAGAGAGAGGGTTCAAGCTGGAGAAGAGCTGAGTTGAATAGTGAGCTGGAACTGAAGGAAGCAGTCAGAAGCAGTTGCTTATCAGGAGGAGGTGTGAATAGCTGGAGTCTGAAGTAATGCCTT
Organism: Lissotriton vulgaris; assembly: GCF_964263255.1. NCBI lineage: Eukaryota > Metazoa > Chordata > Amphibia > Caudata > Salamandridae > Lissotriton > Lissotriton vulgaris. The sequence goes on along the minus strand of NC_141689.1, from coordinate 1,628,929,523 downwards.
TTAGAAGAGACGGAGGAGAGATCGTGGACTAACCTATGGGAGCAGATGGAGTTAATTGGACGTTGGCACAGAGACAGAGTGAATAAGCTAGTGGAATGAACGGTGATCAGAGCGGCAGGAACCATTAAGATTGAAGATGGAAGGTGGAGACAGTTCGTGTGGGGGAGAGGAGTCCAGAGACAGAGTGATCAGCGCAGAGGTGTAACCAAGAGTGCAGGAGAGAGAGGGAGTCTGAGATGAGCCAAGGCACAGACGAGAGAGGAACCCAGATGACAGCTAGAACAAGACTTCACACTAATCAGGTGATATTGTTCTCATCACATTAGTTTACTTTACACTTGCATCTTAATCTTGTCCTTATTCCCTAAGCCATTGTATGTTTAAATCCTTTCTCTTTCAGCGGAGTGTTCCTGCTATGTTTAATCTTTTCTCTTTCAGCGGTGTGCCCTACCTATAGTCTTTGTCGGTTCTGTGTAAATGTTTATATTGTTGTAATAAAATAACCCCCCCCAGTTTGTAACGAACTGGCGTGTATCTCTTGTATTCTTGTTCAATCCAGGTAAATGGAGCTCCTAGGTAGTTACTAGGTACATGAATGGATGAGTAATCCCAATCAGGTAAGTGGTGATCACATAAATAGGGAGTGAGTGGACCTATGATGACAAGAATAGGAGACATATAATATTAATTGGCTAACTCCTAATATTATTGTAGTAGCAGACCCTTAGTGAAGAGACTTCCCAATATATATATATATATGTATAGGTGTTCATAGGAATGTGGTCGTCGTTGATATGCGGCGTTAATGAGAGCACTGAGTAGGAGATCAGTGTGTATACCCACTAGATTGTGGCTTGAATAAGTGAGAGCACTAGGAGGTCGAACTAGTGTGTAGTTTTGCAGGATTGCAAACAGTTTGGAAAAGGGAGCATTGGGTTCTGCAGGCCCGTGTGTAGACGCACCGGATTGTGTGTCATATCTGCCCTAGGGTAGAACGGTCTGGGTCAGGGTGGCCGCGAGACCAACTGATGTGAATAAGTGTGGTGTAGGGTATGGATATCCCTAGTAATCAGTGAGTATTCTTAGTATCCCTATAGATTTAGTGGTGTTTTTAATAATATGAGCTTGTATATTGCGAGTTCCCCATCTTCAGGTAGGTACCAGGTGCCTGGATAGTTGGTCCTGAGGAGGGATGTGATTACATTCTGGCTGGGTTGGAGGGGCCCCTGGGGGCTGATCCCACCTACTCAGAAAATCCAGCCATAACATTTGGCGTAGTCGGCATCTTACGAATTCTGTGTGTCCTGGCCATGTGCTTAGATTGTTTCCCATGTGTTGTGTGGGAGTGCCCTGAGCGCCAGACATTACATTTTGGCGTAGTCGTCATCTTACGAATCCTGTGTGATCTGGCCATGTGCTTAGAGAGTTTCCCATGTGTTCTGAGGGAGTGCCCTGAACGCTGGTTCCATCTGGCGTAATGTTGCAGTTTATGTAGCCTGTTAGACCTATGGGCTTGAACAGTTGCAGCGTGAGGAGAGTGCATTACATCATGGCATTTGGCTTATTCAGTGTGGAAGGAATGGTTTTCATCTTGGTGTTTAAACTATCAGAGTTGAAGGATGGCATTACATGAGGAAGCCAGTTACATCTTTGTGATGGTCCAATTGTATAAATGTGTGTAAAAAATGCTTTTAAATTGCCCATTAAATTGCTTGCTGCATCTGCTTATGCTGTGCAATGTGAAATGTGTTTATTGTAATATGATCTGTGGAGTTCTTTGAATATAGCTCCTTGTAAATATGACTTGTGAATAGCGCCATGTTAATGTGGCTTGTGAGGTGCATGTTCTCATGTTGATCTACTGTGTTCCTTGTGCATTGCGCCTTGGATATATTGTTTGTGAAAAGTTTGTCTTGTAAATATGGCCTGTGAATAGCGCCATGTGGTCATGGCTTGGACAGGGCATGTTATCATTACGTTAGGCAGGAGAGAGCTGGATCTCTCTCGGGTGCTTGGGGATAACGTTTTTGAAAATATGTGGACGTGTTATCTGTAAACGTGAAGAAATGTGCTCATGACTTTCCCATGTATCCATGGACATTGGGGAATGATTGTGCTTGAGCTGCCAAAGGGTTAATATCTTGAGTTGAGATGGCAGTCTTTATTTTTAACATGCTGTCAACATGCATGGTTATCTGACCTGACTATAAAAGTCAGTGGATTATTTGATGGTTTGATTTTGACTTTTTTTTGGTTCCTTGGTCTGCCTATGTGCTTTGTCAACTTCTTGACGGAAAGGTACCATCTTGTGCTTTGCGAAGGGTTCTGTTCATTTCACATTCTTTTTGAAATGCGTCTACGAATTTGTGTGGGTTTGCCTTGGAACTGATGTGGTTATAAATCAACCAGTCGGATTGAGATAAAGGGTTTGCACGGAGAGAGAAAATGAGTGAAATGTTAAAAAGATGGCCCGTTAGAATGCATGCTACGGGCTGTTTTCATTAATTATTTCTTTGAGGGGTTTCCATCTAGATAGGAATGTGCTGGTTGCAATGATCACAGGTTGAGAATAATCAATCTTGCCCGACAGTGCATGGTAACATGTGCTTTTAATTAGTGAAAGGAACCGTGTGCCTTTGAAAAAATATTAAATGTAACATTATTATTTTCCCAAATGTAAATTAAAATGTATTCTTTTATAAATGTGTCAGCAAAACTTTTTTTTTAATAAGTTCACCAACTCAGTTAGAAAATAATACGCTGTTTATTAGTGTATGAATGTGGCCCTTTTATTAGGTTGGCTTGGATGGCTTACATGTTAAATTACATTGTAATGTACAATTATGTTGTTTTAAAATTATTTCTCTTTCAGCAGCTGACAATGGACCATGTTAATTCGTTTTTTTTTCAAATTCAGAATGTATAATCTTGTGTGCAAAATTTAGTTGCCACTTTCTAAATAAGTGCCCATATTTTAAATGTCTTGCCTTTAGCTGAATTAGTTAGACAAACGTCTTTTTAGAAACTGGAGCTTTTAATTAGCAGTACACTGTAACAGAATTGTTTTTTTTTTAAATGCTAGCTTTCGTTGGTTAGCACAATCAGGCCTGGGAACAGGCAAGGAATTTGTTTGTCGACCTTGGCAGACCAGCTGGTTTGTGCAGACGAGTTTTTTTTTTCCTTCCCGCTGCAGGTTCCGATCACGTCCCTGTTCGTTATGATTGGCTACAATCCAATTTTCTTCCGCGGATGGCTTGTTTATTTAAGGGCGGGGGACTTCGCTCTTCCTGGCTGTTGACGCAGGCGGCTTCATTGCCTGCTGATAAGGGACTCTTGCAGACTCTTGCCCTTGGCGTTAGTTAGTTGCAGTGAGCCTGGGCGGGCTTCTCTGACCGGGGAAATGGGAGGCTTGCAGTGCCCTGCTCCTGCTGTGAGCTCATCACTTGGCGATTTTTCAAATTACTTCATACTGTAGCCTGGCTCCTGCTCTGAAGGGAGGGGCTGGCTTAGAGAGGATTAGGGTATGTTAGGCCCTGCTAAATGTTATTAAAAGTTAAATTTTGAATGTTTTTAATTAATTAGGATATTTTCTTTTCAATAATGAAAGGCACCCGGGGTGCTTTTTAAATAAAACTTTTATTTTGCAAGAATAATGATACTTGTTTTCTTGTCCCTAGGATTGCTGGGTTGTGGTTGTGCGTGGGTCCCTCCCCCTTCCACTTCCTTTCTTGTTTTAGTTTTTTACTTTCATGTTTTTATTTTAGTTTATTATTTTTGGATGATGGAACCAGACCAGACCAGACCGGAAGGGTGATGGATGGCCGCATCGGAGGAAGTGTCCGGATATCGAAGATGCAGGGTGGTGGCCTACACTGATCAACAACATTAACTTTGAACTGTTTAAAGAAAACAATTTCTTCCATAATTCCTTGGCCTGCATTATTTTTTTTTTTGTTGACATCACTACGAGCAGGCCCCACTTTTAAAAAGAAAAAACACAAACATGTTTTATTTGTGACAGAATTCAGGCCCCACTTTTAAAGCTAAAAACATGTCACCTATTATAGTTTTTCTGTTTTCTTCAAAACAGTTTTTGCCAATGTTGAATGGTGGTGCACACATGTGTTCCACAGTATGATGTAAAATGGATGTTTTAAGCTTGGTGTTACACCAGCTATCTTGTAGAAATGGGGTTTTTTTTTTTTTTACTGTTCTTACATTTTCACCTTGATTGATCAAAGGGTGGTTACCTTAGACTTTGGATTGTTCTGGGTGGTGTGTCTTTTAGTATGATTATGTATTAATGTTTGCCCAGACCTTGAAACAGTTTGTCATGTCTACTTCTCAGATTTCACTTTAAATTGACAAATGTCAGTAGGTAGGCCTCTTTTAGGCCCATTGTTATTTTCATCCCACAAACAAGCCCCTACACCAATAGTTTCATGAGTCATCATTAGCTTAAGTTGCCTATAGTAGGTAGGGCTCATTTAGGCCCTTTGTTGTTTTCTCATTAGAAGTTGAAACACATTTAGTTCTTAAGTTGGCAATAGTAGGTAGGCCTCATTTAGGCTTAAGTTGTCCGAAGTAGGCCCCATTTAGGCCCCTTGCTGTTTTCATTCAACACATAAGTCCCTACATCACTAGTTTCACCAGTTATCACTAGAAGTTGAGGCACATTTAGTTTGAGGATGCTTTGGTTAGTTTCTGTTGTTATCAGATCCAATCTCAGATATGTTTCAGCATTCAAGTCAAGGGTGCTTTGATTTGTTTTCAGTTGGTTGTTAGGTTTCTATTCCCTACAATTGAGTTTCAGGTGGAATTTCCTTGAGTTGTCATTGTTTTTAGGGAGTTTTTTTTAGGTTTTGTTTGTTGATAGATTGTGTTGATGTTTGTTTATCTGGATGTTATTGTTTATAAGATGTTCGCAAGATAAGGATCTAAGGGTGGATGGCAGAGTTTTGGGCTCTATTTAGCAGTGATATAGATCTTAATCTTGCTCACATCTAGGATAGGTATTCTTAGCCTATGTTGGATAGATTATGTTGATGTTTGTTTAGATGGTTGTTGTTGTTTACTGATGCTCGCAAGATAAGGATCTAAGGGTGGAGTGTAATGGCAGAGTTTTTGGCTTTATTTAGCAGTGATATAGATCATTAATCTTGCTCGCATCTAGTATAGGTATTCTTAGCCTGTGTTGGCCCTTTTAAGCCCTTTTTCCAGACCTAGAAGAGGATAGCTGCTTAATATGCCTTTATTCTTGACTTTAACCTGTCTATTGCCTATTGGCTTTGACATATTAGACACATTGGTATGGTTTATGTAGGTATTCTGACAGAGCTAAGGAGCATTTCACCCCTTTCAGGCCTACAGGCCTAGAGCTAGAGGGACTCCATCTTGATGAAGCTGAGAGGCTTTTCAGGGCAAAGGCAAAGTTTATAGTTAAGGCTGTTTTTCACTTGGAGAGAACCGGTCTGGGCCAGCCCTTATCGGTAGGCTGTATTATTCTCTGTGTTGAAGACACCACAAAAGGCTGGCCAGCTGGGTGTGTGTCCTTGATGCGAAGTGGTGCAGAGATCTGGTGGGCGGCAGGCTGATGGCTGGAACTTTCCATGAGGAAACAGCATTCTATATCAGTGAAGTGCAGAGGCGGAGTCAGTCAGTCAAGCAGAGTGGGAGTCGAGCAGAGAGTCGAGTGAAGGTGGCGAAGCCAGAGGGTCATGTTAAGGTGGAGGAGTGGAAAGCAGTGGAGTGGAGTTGGCAGAGAGAGAGAGAGGGTTCAAGCTGGAGAAGAGCTGAGTTGAATAGTGAGCTGGAACTGAAGGAAGCAGTCAGAAGCAGTTGCTTATCAGGAGGAGGTGTGAATAGCTGGAGTCTGAAGTAATGCCTTTTAGAAGAGACGGAGGAGAGATCGTGGACTAACCTATGGGAGCAGATGGAGTTAATTGGACATTGGCACAGAGACAGAGTGAATAAGCTAGTGGAATGAACGGTGATCAGAGCGGCAGGAACCATTAAGATTGAAGATGGAAGGTGGAGACAGTTCGTGTGGGGGAGAGGAGTCCAGAGACAGAGTGATCAGCGCAGAGGTGTAACCAAGAGTGCAGGAGAGAGAGGGAGTCTGAGATGAGCCAAGGCACAGACGAGAGAGGAACCCAGATGACAGCTAGAACAAGACTTCACACTAATCAGGTGATATTGTTCTCATCACATTAGTTTACTTTACACTTGCATCTTAATCTTGTCCTTATTCCCTAAGCCATTGTATGTTTAAATCCTTTCTCTTTCAGCGGAGTGTTCCTGCTATGTTTAATCTTTTCTCTTTCAGCGGTGTGTCCTACCTATAGTCTTTGTCGGTTCTGTGTAAATGTTTATATTGTTGTAATAAAATAACCCCCCCCAGTTTGTAACGAACTGGCGTGTATCTCTTGTATTCTTGTTCAATCCAGGTAAATGGAGCTCCTAGGTAGTTACTAGGTACATGAATGGATGAGTAATCCCAATCAGGTAAGTGGTGATCACATAAATAGGGAGTGAGTGGACCTATGATGACAAGAATAGGAGACATATAATATTAATTGGCTAACTCCTAATATTATTGTAGTAGCAGACCCTTAGTGAAGAGACTTCCCAATATATATATATATATGTATAGGTGTTCATAGGAATGTGGTCGTCGTTGATATGCGGCGTTAATGAGAGCACTGAGTAGGAGATCAGTGTGTATACCCACTAGATTGTGGCTTGAATAAGTGAGAGCACTAGGAGGTCGAACTAGTGTGTAGTTTTGCAGGATTGCAAACAGTTTGGAAAAGGGAGCATTGGGTTCTGCAGGCCCGTGTGTAGACGCACCGGATTGTGTGTCATATCTGCCCCAGGGTAGAACGGTCTGGGTCAGGGTGGCCGCGAGACCAACTGATGTGAATAAGTGTGGTGTAGGGTATGGATATCCCTAGTAATCAGTGAGTATTCTTAGTATCCCTATAGATTTAGTGGTGTTTTTAATAATATGAGCTTGTATATTGCGAGTTCCCCATCTTCAGGTAGGTACCAGGTGCCTGGATAGTTGGTCCTGAGGAGGGATGTGATTACGTTCTGGCTGGGTTGGAGGGGCCCCTGGGGGCTGATCCCACCTACTCAGAAAATCCAGCCATAACACACGCCAAATGCGTATTGGCTGTCACTGAACACATTCACCCGTTTCCCTTTCAACAACACACACGCTCTAGTCAAAGCAATCAGCTCTGCCGCCTGTGCAGAATTCTGATTCAGTCTCGCAGTCTCCACAACCGTACTCACCATCACCATAGCATACGCAGTCGTTACATCACCATTCGGCAACTTAAAACACGACCCATCCACATACAAGGTCCCATCGGGATCTTCCAATGGAGTATTTTTCAGGTCAACACGACCTTTTGTTTCCTCCTCTGTTCGTAAGTAGCAGTCATGAGGTGCTACTTCATCTGATTCCATACTGATTGGCAACAGAGTCGCCGGGTTCAGGACGTTGCAACATTTTATTTGAATGTGACTTGCCAAAAGCGTCAACTCATAACCAGACAACCTTGCACTCGTCAAGTGCTGAGTTTTCGTACGATTCAAGAGAGTGTCAACTGCATGCGGAACCATCACCGTAAGCATATTATCCATGACCAATCCTGCAGATTGTCGGATGGACACCGCAGTTGCCGCTGTTGCTCTCAAACAACTTGGCAATGCTCTAGCTACTGGGTCCAAGGTCGAGGAAAAATATGCACATAGACGTTGCTTACCGCCGAATTGTTGCGTCAAAACACTCAACGCACAACCTTCCCTCTCGTGAACGTATAGTGTAAACGGCTTACTGTAGTCAGGAGTCCCTAACACAGGAGCCGAACACAACGCATCCTGTAGTTCAGAAAAACTTTTCTGACATTCTTCCATCCATGGTAAAGGAGTTGGAACATCCTTGCACGTAAGAGCCACCAATGGTTTCGCTAGCAATGAAAAATTCGGGATCCATTGCCTGCAGTATGACGTGATACCTAAAAAGGCACGCACATCTCTCTGAGTTGTTGGCACAGTCATTCGAGCAATCGCTGCAATTCTCTCTGGGGTCAACCTTCTTCCCTCCTTTGACAATAAGTGACCTAAAGGGGTTTCTTCTTGACAACAATATTGCAGTTTAGAAGGTGACACCTTGTGATGTAAGTCACAGAGATGCTGCAACAATGACACCGTAGCAAGTTTGCAAATGTCCTGAGTATCAGCAGCCACCAATAAGTCGTCGACATATTGGATCAAGGCCGCACCGGCCGGTAATACAAACACATCAAGTTGACCCTTCAAGGCTTGACTGTATATCGATGGACTCTCACAGTAGCCCTGAGGGGCGCGTTTAAACCGGAAGCTGCGGCCACCAAGAGAGAAACCGAAAAGGTCTCTACTTTCCTCAGCAATCGGAATGCTGAAGAAAGCATTCTTCAGATCGATCACTGAGAACCAAGATGCAGAGGCTGGAATCAGAGTCAGTAGAGCCGTAATGTAAGGCACCACAGGGAACTGAGGAATCACAATTTTATTCACCTCCCGTAAATCGATGACAAAACGATAAACAGGGGGCTTCGATGGATCAGTGCGCTTCAAAATGGGCAGTACAGGGCTATTGCACACGTTTCCCCGAGTCTCCTCGATAACATCTTTCTCGATCAAATCGTAGATGATAGCTAACAACGCTCGTTCACCATCAAGGGAGATACGATACTGGGGAATACGTGGCAATCGCACATTAGATTTCAAGTGAACAACATAAGGGGAGATGTCAAGCAGGCCCACGTCATTGGGACCTGTTGCCCACAAAGATGCAGGAAGAGAACTCAATTCCGGTGGAAGTTTATCGATGGATAAGTACATAGGAGAGACAACTCTCTCACCCAACGTAAGCTTTACTCCCGCAGGAGAACAATACAAAGTCGCATACAGACGTTTTAGCAAATCCAGGCCCAAAAGATTTTCACCACAACCGGTAGTCAAAATCAACGGAGCTTTCAGTGCATGAGGCCCAATTGTAAGAGGCAAAGGGCACAAAACCGGATTGCTAACAGGGGCGCCAGAGAATCCAACGGAAACATTTGTTAAGCCAGACAAAGGTGCGCCAGGGAGTTTCGAATGCATGATGGAACTTTTCGCTGCACCAGCGTCCAACAGAAAAGGCTCAATGACGCCCGAGGTGGCAACTGCGACGTAAGGCCCTCTCTGATCAACCGGAACTGATACTACTCCCTCTCCTTGTCTATGGCTGTCCTAGTAATTACCGTCGTCAGCATCCTGATCGACGTAATAATCGTCCACATTGTACTGAGCAGATCGCCCTTGCGACGATCCGCGCTGATCGAAACAATTATTAGAATCAGAAATATTAGTGGAACAATCGTTTTGAGCACCGTGACCTCTACCACGTGATGTCTGTTGAGGACCACCACGACCTCCTCTAGACGAATTACCACTATTACGATCACTCAAAACTGGACAATCGAATTTCAAATGACCCTCTCCCCTACAATAGGCACACTGATTGTACCCTAACGACGATCTCTGCGAAGAGGAGTCATTTAGTGATTGTGACCTATTCGACTGAGACTGTGGTCGATTCCGTTGTTGCGAATCATTCTGATTCGAACGTGGAGGATACGCCTGCTGCAACAACACTTTAGTTTTGAGTTCTTTCATTTTCTTATCGGCACGATCATTCTCCTCTTTCTCTCTATTCTCATAGTATTGGGCCGTGGCCAATATTTGAGCAGAAGTAGAAACAGCCCACGCACTTTCTGAATTACGTAATGTGTTGCTTAGGTCAGGCAACAAATTTGAGACAAACTTATCCACAAACAATCGCTGACCTCCCTCAGTACCCATATCCTGACCACTATGATCAATGAATGCCTCCTCAAATCTAGTAAAGAAATCAGAGACGCTCTCATCCTTCTTTTGTTTGCAAGCAGACAGTTTGTCCCAATTCACTTTCATAGCTGGCATAAGTGTTTTCATTGGAGTAATAATTCGCTGAGGCAAAGCCGTAATTAACTGATCAGGCTTGGCCCCACCAACTTGCAAGGCGTCAGCAGCCCGCAATGCATTCCAATCACCGCCTAATTCCGCCGCATGGTCTTCTTGACGAATCTTTGCCCATACCGGTTGCGGCACGACATTGCCAAACAACATATCGATATCAGCAAGATTCATTATCGTAGCATCCACAAGCTGCGATAATTCTTTATAATACCCTGCAGGATTTTTGCGAGGGTCAGGCAAAGATTGCTTTACCTGTAAAACTTCCGACCGTTTCCATGGAAGATGTATCCACACTCTCTCAAAGTGTGGCAAGATCGGTGGAACTTGAGCAGCATCACCTGGCATCCACACTGGTGGAACTTCGCGCATGGGATACTGACCAGGCGCTGAAAGCTGTCCCTCGATGTCCTCTAAGAACAATGCGCGAGGCATTACAGAAGAACGAAAAGACAACAACTGCTCGACAGTTTGTCGAACGTTGGTGCCCACCAACATTCCGCTCGCAAACTGAAGCTGAAGATCAGTCAAAGCAGTCATGACATCGTCAGATGCATCCGCCGATATTTGGTCACGTAGAACCTTACACATTTCTTCGAAAACGTACCTTTGTGTCGGTATATTGAATTGAAAAAACGTATCTAACACCACACGTGGAGGATTTCTAAGGGGGTATGTCATCCAACCCATCGCCATATTATACAGTGCGGCACGTTCCCGATTACCGGGAAGCTGACTTCGTCTTTGAGGACCGTCCGAACCAGCGGACTCAAGAATAGGTCCAAGAGGATTGAAAAAGTTAGCAGCAACAGAAGGGGTACGACGTCGGGCAGATGGAGAAGAATAACACAATGGGGTAACAAGAGAAGTATCAGGAACAGAAGAGACAGCAGAAGTAACCAGAACAGCAGGAGCAGCGGAAGCAGGAGTATGAGGAAGTACAAGCGGAGGAGCAGTAGGGACAGAAGCAGGCAGAGGAGCAGGAACGGGTTGAGGAACAGGGACAGGTTGTGGAACAGGAGCAGGTGGAGGAACAGGGGCAGGAGGAACCACAGGAGCTACAGTACCCTGTGCGTACGGAGGTGGTGACTTCAAGAGATAGGACAACAAGGGGTCATCTACTGATTCCTCCTTCTGATCCGTACCCGTCGGTAAAGCGGGGTAACACTTATCTACAGACATACGCTGCAATCTATCGAAAACTTCCTTTTCCTTTTCCTCCTTATCTCGCTGAAACTGCTCTGCTTTTCTTACCGTGGTAACAACTCCTTCTCTCTGATTACGTTTAATCTGTCTGATTTCTCTCGGTTTGGCTTCTTTACGCCACAACCAAAAGGAATCAAACATGGCCGGCCTTGATTTTCTTTTAAACAATTTAGCTTCAAGATTGTCTAGAATCGGGGTCTCAAAACTACCATGAGGTGGCCAACTAAGGACACCGTCTTTTTTAGTATAGCGAATCCAATACTCATTGAATGTAATTGGACCCAAACCATGTTTACTATACAGCTCATAAGTTGGAGTTCCAACCGGAGGTATCGGACATGAGTCCTCCAGTCGGGAATCCGCACCACAATGTCTAAAACAACTGAACAAAGTACTACGGCCAGGCATCTTGCACACTAACCGAGTTTCACAAACGTCAAGGGTTATAGGATTAACAATGTCCCTGCAAAGAGCAAAAACCCTCGGTTTTTGGCGACTGCAGACGTCAAATATCACAACAAAGAACTAAGTACTAAGAACCACAAATGCAATGGAACCATGCAACAACTAAGCACCCACAACTAAGGACTCTGGGAGCGACCCACAAATACTTAACTCAAAGATCGATGGCGTCCCCAGGAAGGCCCGTCAATCGTCTCGCTGTACCAAGGTCTACGCCAGGCGTCAAAACAGGTCTACAATCAGGGCAGCAGTCCGTCGCATCCGTCAGGAGGCGGGGATCTTCGCGGGAAAAGTCGTCTGGCCACTAGTTTCGACAACAGGATCGATGAAGCGGGGTGCACCTTCCCTCGGAGATTTCACACGAAGTTCCTCACGATCGTCGGGCTTAGACCGGTACCACTGATGCAGCCCCACGTGGGGCGCCAACTGTAGGACTGGGTTTTCTTAAGACCCAGCGGAGCAAGGGATAACACCTAAAACCTTCGTGGGTAACCTGTTCCGGCGTACAAATGACAAAGACACGGGACACTTCCTTCGGCGTCAAAGATTCGAGGTTTATTACTGCAGGGAACACAGAAGTCACAGGAAGTACAACATGTGTAGGTTCGAGGAGTCTGATTCGACTTGCTTCTGTGGATCGCTCCTTTTATACAGTTTTCATGCATAGGATATCATAATACACAAGGTTTACAACTCGGTTCCCATCGTAAAGACCATAAGGGGATGCTTTCATGTATTCAAGGCCCGGAACATAAGTACAGAATCGTTTGGTAGTTCCCAACTGTAAAAGCCCATCTTCCCACCATTAGTACATTCCAATCAGCAAAAAACAAATCGAGGAAGGGACAGAAACAGGTGCAGAGGAAGACAGAAACATTGGGGAGATCGGAAAGGGTGTAAAAAGGGGTGGTATCGGGAAACACGAGCTGCAGGCATCAAAGGGGACGTGCCTAATGAATGCACAACTAAGACAATAGACCAGCACGGCAAGATGAGCCTCGAGCGGGGCCATCTGCCTTACAGTGCCATCCCCCTAATCATAAAGACACTTTCAAAGGAAACGTGTCTTCTGCAAAAGCTTGGGAATCCCAGGGTCGCGAAGCGGACAGCGTCCGTTCGCTGGCTACTTGAGGGCAAGAGACAAAATGGATGCCGCATCTAAGATGGAACCCGTGGGCTCGGATGTAGAAACCCACGAAACAAACGAACGGTTTAGGCTAGTAGAGCGAAAATGCGCACACCCACTAAACTCGTCATTTGCGGTTCATAGATACCAGACTCGACCATATTCGTGCGAGTCGAAAACATCACTTACGATCGTCACAGAACCTCAGACCAATAGGCAGAATGAAAGTTAACTTAGAGCACAGCTATCTTCTCTAATGAACTATAACCTGGAGGTGTCAAAGAGATTCGAACCCCTCCAATCATTAGATGAGAATGACTGACTATCTGCTAAGAGAGAACAGATGCCTGACCCAAGAGAGAATGATGAGGATCGCAGGAGTAACATAAAAAAGGGTTTGCATTCAGGCAGGATAGAGTATATGGAAATGAAGGAAGGAGATGTTGGGCTAGGGACTAGAATTAATGTCCCATTAGAATTAAGCAAGCCCAGTGTCACTAGTCGTGATGAGCTCATGGGGCTTGAACTGGCTTGTCATATTGAAACTGTCATAGAAACAATACTCCTGAACAAACTAGCAACCCAGAAGGCTATAAGTGGGCTCTTTTGAACATGGCTGGCCTCCGGAGAAAAGAAAATAACTTAGCCTGGTTTGATTTTTTTGATAGATTTGAAATCTTGTGTTTTCAGGAGACCTGGTTGGTGGAGGAAACCCACATTGAAGGATATAAGACTTATCACACGCCAGCAATTCACTCAAAACATGGTAGCCACAAAGGGGAGCTTTGCCTCTACATTTCAAACTTACTGGAGGTGCAAAAAACGTCCCTGATAAAATCTACACATTATTATCAGATAGTATTGATTTATGTGGACCCAAATTGCATTTTAAATGTGATAAACTTTTATAACAATATAGAGAAGGGCCAGTTGGGGGATATCTTAAGATAGCTTAGTGATGATATTGGCAAATTAAAAATCCCAATTGATACAGACATGAATACTATTTGGGTGGGATTTTTTAATGTCAATCTATGTTCAAAACTAGGGTTAGGGGCTTGCGGCTTAATGACAGAAGAAGACGACCCACTTACACATTTTGACCATTCAGAACGTGGAGAAAAGTTTAAGGAATTTTTCTTTTCTCATGATTATGGTTTTGCAAATCGATTGTGCTCCCCTAGAGGGGATTTTGATTACACCTTTATGGGTAGGGGCTGCCAATCTATAACAGATTTTATAATTGTTCCAAATTGCTATTCAAATTGGGTAGCAAATTAAAAAATTCACTCAAACGTCATGAGCGATCACCTGCCTCTAAGTATTAACATAGTGCTCCCAGCCGTCACTGCCCAGCAAACGAATAATAGATTGATTTGGACCCAGGGCGTTCACCTCTCCAGTCAAAATCGATACACCTTGCGCTGGGAGAACTGTGATTCGACTGAGCTGAATAAGCAAATCATGTTTAAGGCCTACGGTTCAATCCTAGCTTGCTTGCAGGAAGATTCCTCCCACAAAACTACCTTGAAAGTTTTTTTGCAGATTACCTCGGTTGTTCAAAATCTGTACAGGGTTGAAAATAGAAGCAGTTGAGACCGTAAAAATGGGTGGTTCAATTCAAAATGCACAAAGCCATACTCCCGATTAAAAGAGGCCCTCCATAGGACAGTGAAAGACCAAGATGAGATCAGGGGGTGTGGAAAGTCCTATAATTTAGCACGAAATACCAGAAAGAAAGAGCTAAAAAGCCAGGCATGGACGGCACTCCACAAAGCATAATTGAGTAAAGATTGTACCTTATTCTGGCGGGCAGTAAATGCACCGTTTTTTAAAACTAAGGATGTTACAACAATTGCGGTCGCAATAGATGAAAAGACATGGGTACAATTATTCTCTAATGTTTGTTGCACTCAGACGAAGGAGTAAGTCCTTCCTGACTCTTTAACCCCTCAAGTGGAAAATCCCACTTCTTTTTTACCTATTCAACTTCAATTTTCCCACCATGAGGTGATTGAGGCAATGAATGCAAGCAAGGGAGGCCAGGCCCTTGGGCCTGACGGGCTCCCCATTAACCTTTTTAAATCAATCCCACTATTCTGGTCACCTTTGATAACTAGGGTCCTTCAAGCCAACTGTGCAAAGGGCTTCATGAAAACATGGTCCGAGTCAGTAAATATTCCAATTTTCAAAAAAGGAGAACGAGAAAACCCAGCATGCTATTGTTCAATATCCCTACTTGATTCTTTAATGAAGGTTGTGGGAAGGGTTGTCTTGAACAAATTATAATCTTGGGCTGATGAAAACAACATAATAAGCGATGTGCAATATGGTTTTAGACAGGGGCTGAGAACAAATGAGCAAATTCTAAATTTAAACATCTTAATTGGAAAACATACTCAGGCAAAGGGTGGGAAAGTCTATGTAGCGTTTGTAGACCTAACAGCTGCATTCAACTGTGTTATACATAATAAACTGTGGAGTAAACTACAAAACCTGAAGATCAACACAGTATTGATTCAGTTTTTAAAGCAATTATACTCTAGGACTACTGCTAAGGTGCGCTATGGTTCTAATGGTGAATGTACCACGCCATTTACAGTAGGTAGGGGGTGCAACAAGACTGTGTGATTTTTCAATTCCTTTTTACTCTATATACTTACGCTTTGGAGCAGAAGCTTGAAGGAATGGCGCAGGATCCCCCTTATATCAACAAACAGCCCATAGTCTCCCTCCTCTACGCAGATGACGCAGTACTCAATGCCTGCACGCAATTAGAATTGCAGAAAGCACTTAAAGCATATTCATCTTTTATGGATAACCGAAGCTTGAAATTAAACGCAAAAAAAACATTCGTAATGACCTGCGGGCGAGGGAGAAATAAAGGTAACAGTGTCCCCCTGGGGTACAAAAGGGTAGACTCCACAAACATCTTCACATACTTGGGTGTTTTATTTGAAAATATGGGCTCTTGGGACCCAGCGGTGAAGAGTAGTAGTCTGCTATTAATGAAGTGGATTGCTACTGTAAATAATTTCTCCAAGAATATTGGGAAAAGGCCCCCTGTCATACTTCTTAAAATTTACCAGGCCAAGTATAAAAGTATTTCGATTTTTAGGTCAGGAGTGTGGGGCTTTTATGATGTGTGTATGATTCAACGCGTGGAAAAAACATATTTAAGGTTTATCCTAGCTGTACCAGCAAGCTCCCCGGTTTTTAATTGTCGTAGTGAGCTGGGTATCTCTTATGTCCCTGATATTATAAAAATGCTACCTGTATTATTATGGCATCGTGTATGGACCACTAGCAGCACATGTTTAAACAGAGAGATAATCAAGGATTCAATGAATCTGGACCACGCCGATAAGATTACATAGTTCAATTATGTTAAATAATTCTAGGAAGGAGCTCAAACTAACCTGCTTGGCCCATTTAGAGTCACTTAGAACTGCCCTGGAGATGAACAAAGGGATGGTAGTTCAACATCAAATGACCTTGACCACGTATGATATCCAACTGTATCTCTTATGCTGTACCAAGGGATACAATAGATACCTTTTGACTCATTTTAGGTTTAACAGTTTTCATCGTCTGGTTAGTTATCCAGGGATTAATGATTGGTCCAGAGAATGTTGTCCTTGCCCCTGCAACAACGTGTCACCACAATCTACTATCCACGTGACATTGTGTATGTGTCATGTCTGGCTTTTGGAAAAATAAATTGAGAATCAGAAAAAGTGTAAATGAATAAATTGATTCTGATCAACGTCTGGTCTCCATTAATCTGTATGTTAATCTACTCTTATCTGTAAGCACTTTATGCACTTTGTCATAGATAATGTATTTTAACCAATGTATATATCAAATGTTTTTATTTGTTTTTAAGAACATTTATGCTTTTGTGATTTCAAATGACTAAAATCGAATAAAGCTTATTTTGACTTTGACTAGTGGCCTTGTATAGCCTTGTATAGCAGGGACACAGTGTAAACATAAAACATGTATACCCCAACTCCCCCCACCCCCTATACCTCAAAACTGCTGAAGAATCTGTTGCAGCGGAGGTAGCTTGCAGACCCCAACGGGAGTCCTTCTCCCTCCCCCGCCAATGGATCCCCAATAACCAGCCCATAGTCCATGGGTGTTCCCCTCAACAATTAAAGTCAGATGTACTAGCCCCCCCTCGCGCTTCATGGGTCTAAACTGTTGGCACCAACAGCCCCCTGTCCGGGGAAGTCCCAAAGTGACTCTGAGGTCGAAGACCCCTGTTGGTGCATCTATGTGGATCTGTTAGGATCGCTACAGGATTGAGATCGGCGTCTGGACCTTGACCTTCTGTTTCCTTTAACTTTGGGCTTGGGTGGTTTACAGACAACATCGCTGGATGATGAATATGATTCCATCCTGGACGGTGTGTGGGGCCGAAACTTCACTGTCTCTTCTGTCCAGTTGAAGACATCATCAGGCGACTCAAAGAAAAGCTTACGTGATTGGTATACCACCCTCAGTCTGGCGGGGTATAGCAAGGCACATGGAAGTATGAGGTCACAAAGGCAGGCCTTGGCTGCCAGGAATGACTGTTGCTTCTGTGTGACTAGCCACGTATAATCTGGAAACATGAGGATACAGGCATTGTCGTAGGTCAGGGGCTCTTTAGCTCTGGCTTGCTTCAAGATTGTGTCTCTGTTGTGATAATTTGAGAACTATAATAATTACAGCCCTTAGTCTGGCTCCTGGAGGCGGCTTCTACATCAAGGCTCTGTGCACAGCTCATGAGCCATTGAGACGGGAACCATTCCATGTCCCGACTTCACATTGTTCAGGGAATCCTACTAAGCGTAGATTGTTTCTCATGGCCCTGCCCTCTGCATCCTCCACCTGTGATACCTGGCCTCTAGTGACCGTCTCCAACAAAGCAACTTTTTTCTGTAAGGTAGACAGAGTCTTCCACCTCTGAAATCCTGGTCTCAGTCTCTGTAATACCCTCCACCGTGTTCCGTAGATCTTGCCTGATAAACATGATGTTGGAGCCCACTGCCCCAGTCTTCAGCTCCAAGGCAACCCTAGACGGCGTAATGGCTGCCATAAGTCTGGCATGCCTCCAGTTACGCCCCCTTGTTCGGTTGCCGAGGTCCCTGTTACGGTGTATTGATCCAATTTACTTTCCTTATTGGACCCTCCCGCCGTTTTGCCTTTCGTCATGTTGCACTTCGGTCCCTACTCCCTTGAGATTGCCGCTTTGTAACCCCCAATTTGGGCTCACCAGATGACCAGCGCATGTAAATTCTGTAGACTGTGGAGCTTCGCTTTCTTGTCTGTCCGCAGTCAAAATTTGTCCCTACACAAGATCTCTCAGGATGTCAAAGCTCGTGCTGAAACCTCCTGCCCACAAGCCGCATCGAGTGCTAACCCAGTCGGTTCCGCAGACAGTCATGTCCCCTCCCTCCCAATGGGTGCCCCATTGTCCGCCTGTTTGCTGCTGCCGCTCATCAAGGGTAGTGCGGTGCTAGGCCCGCACCTAAGTCCTGGGCCGGAAATGTAGACTAGGCCCGGCTCTTCACTAGGAAGGTGTCCATTTTGAGGACTAGCCAACACCATTCCGGTCCCCACTCCACCAGACCACGACTCCTGACACCCCAGGAGGGTATATCAGTGCATGAAGAACTGGCTGCAGCAGACGAAGGCTCAGTTCAAAACCGGGATACCGCAACCTCCAATGGCCCAATATCCAGCTCCACTTTGTGCTAAAGCTTGCAGCCTCCCTTGCATGTCATCCAGTGCAATACTATACAGGGCATCCCTCTACTGAGCAGGTTTCACTGCCTCGCAGAGCCCAACCGCAATACCACCAAGCCTCCCGCTGCAGGCCCGTAAGCCCTAGCAGCCCAGGGGCGTAGATGTCCGTATCGGCCTGTGTATCCCCAGCCAGAGCACCGCCGCCAGCCAGGGCCACCGCCCCCCGCATGGCCCGATCCAGCTGCTGGGATGGAACAGTGGAAGTGGGGGGAGGGGAGAACGAAGATCACTCACCTGGCCGCCAACAAATCCTTTCAACAACACGTACCCTCTCTCCACTGACGCCTTCACCCGGAGAAGGCTGCCAGGAGCCTACACGATCCCAGAGCAGCCCTTCCTCATATGGAGCACTCTAGTGCTACCACGCTTGTCGGTCTCGACTACCGCCCAGGAGGCTCTGCCTCAATTTCACCCACCAGGCCACCAAGTCTGTAGGCCGCTGCAACCGCTACATTCACCATTGCCACAGCTTACTTGTGTGCCACGATGTCGACCTATCCACTAAACCGCTACAACTGTACACTTTTGGGACCAAACAAATCTGAAGAAGCATGATAGTTTGAGGATAATTGGCACGGGTTGAGCAGAGCTCGCCTAGCGTGCAGTCACCATGATGGATCACTAGGCCACGCCCCTATCCTGTTGTTTTGAGTCTCGAGCCAAAAGCATTTTACCGGACCGGCAGCCGTGAGGGAAACGGCTTTTCCGCTACCTGCTGCGCCGTGAGGGGAACAGCCGCAGCAACCACAAACTACCTCTCCCAGCTGCCCTGGGGAGGCGTGCAGCGCTCACGCCACCAGCGGGATCGGAGGCGCTTAAGTAGACGGAGCGCCTTGAGCTCCTTGGGGGCAAAAGCATTTTACCGGCTTTTCTGCTACCTGCCACGCCGTGAGGGGAACGGCCGCAGCAACTACAAACTACCTCTCCAAGCTGCCCCGGGGCGGCGTGCAGGACTCACGCCACCAGAGCGCCCGGAGGCGCTTAAGTAGACAGAACTCCTCTCGCACCACGAGTCGCACGCGGGAGCATCGCGGGAGAAGGCCGGGACAAGGGCGGGACAGTCTGTGGCAGTCCGGGGCAGAACGAGGCTGGGCTGGGCAACCCCACTTGGCTGCTGTGATAAAGACCACTAAGTAAGTCAAAAGTGAACTTAATACTTGACTCTCTTTATTTTAAACATAGTGTTCATAAGCCTCTGGTGCCACCGAGTACTTCAATATATTTTTTCTTGAGTCCAACTGCCTGTCCCGTTCATACCATAACCAGCTTTTAAAATGTCCAAACATAAATCTACTATGGACAATTATTTAGTTAAGGTTATGAATAAGATTAACAATGACCGAAGAAAGTCGTTAGGCTGGGAGAACTCCCCAGACTTACCTTCTGCATTACCTATAGCTAGTAATGATCTGCTTGCAGACTCTAATGGTGATCCTGATGTTATTCCAATGGAAACACCAGCTGACCCAGTCCCAACCCAGGATTACCCCGAATCATCTGAAACACCTGATGCCATCACGCCACGGCGTTCCCCACCCTTCTCACAGCTGAGGTGTCTAGATTGGGCAGACTACTGGATGTGCACATTGGCAAGAAAAACAGCCCTAGGCCCAAAGAGAAGGGTGTATTATCTAATGTCAATGCCCCGAAGCCACCCGATGAGAGGTCTAGCTTAAATAAAGTAGTTACAGCTGGTCTGCCAGTGGGTTGTAGGACTGCGCATGACAATGCCCGGAAGCTACTCGATGAGAGGTCTAGCTTACATAAAGTAGTTACAGCTGGTCTGCCAGTGGGTTGTAGGACTGCGCAGGTAACATCAGCGCCAGTAAGCACGACTGGAGGATCTGCGCCCAAGAAAAGTAGTTATATCAATCTTCCACCAGACTGTGCACCTTATGTAGTTGTTCTATCCAATGTTCCGCCTCTTGATATCAGTCAGTCTCACATTCCACAAACCCCTCAGGAATCACATGAATCGCTTAAGAATAAAACGGTCTGATGGCTGCACAGGCAATGTGGGTTCCCAACCAATTACTCGGACCAAATACTAACAACAAGAAGGGTTAATTGGATTGGTAACTCAGGAAAGTCCTGTAGTTGGGATTGTGTCATTGTTAATTTTAAATACCCTCAACATGCCGCAACTGTCCTGCTCAGAGCATCCGCTCTAACCCCGAATGAGAATGATGTACTTGTACGCCCTTTGGAATATTTTTATAATCATCTTAGTAAGATGCCCCAAGTCACCAATAGAAGTAGGCCCTTCACCCTCAATCATGGTCCAATTTTTGAGGTACCATTACAGAATAGATACCAAGCTTTGAGTTCTCTGGACCAGAATGATTGACATCCAAAGGTTATTACACCTCAGCTTAGTCTACCCCTTAATGTTCAAGGAACATACTTAGGTGGGCCTAGCATAGATCTGGGGCAAACTAAGGATACCACTTTTACAGTGTTTGACAGTGGTCTGGAATCTGACCCTGCTATAGAGAGGGGGACGACTAACCAACAAACAGCATATGCTGAGGTCCCTAATGTTTGTTTAACTGAGGCTGATGTTAATCTCATTATTGTCCAAGATGAACCCAATAATTGTACCACAAGGGGAACCTCTATTGGGTGCTGGAACATAGCTGGTTGGGCTTAGAAAAGGAACATTTTGGGATGGGAGGACATGATCAGGTCTTATGACATTTTATGCCTTCAAGAAACGTGGTGTGTTACAAAACCCAGTTTCGAAGGGTATGCCTGTTACAGTTTAGAAGCTGTAGAGTCAAGACATGGGAGAGCTAAGGGAGGTTTACTTTTCCTCCTATCCGTGGACCTGTCGTTGACAGTTGTAAAACATGTAACAGTTGGAACCCATTCTCAAATTTTATGGGTACAATTAAAGGGAGGTCCAGAGGTGCTCTTAATTAACTTCTATAACAATATTTTTAATAATTCGCGGCACACTGTTATAGTAGAATTGGAAAGTGCCCTCATGAAGCTTGCAGCAGAAGCAAAATGTATTTTTATCTATATCTGGTTAGGTGATTTTAATTCTCCAATTTGTCCCCTGTCACTTTCTAGGACTTGTGGGGTGCAAAATAATAGTGGCGAAAATACACCCCACTTTCCACATAATGCCTATGGGGAGGCAATTAATGGTATCATGACATCTTATGATTTAGAGTTAGTGCAGCCTGTTAAAGATGCTAGTGGCCAAACCATCCCCATCTACATCGGGGGAAACACTAATTCCTACATTGATCATATCATGGTTTCAGCTAGCATAGCACCTTACTGTTTGACAGCAGTTATTGAGGTACCTACACTAAGTAATCATAATTGCTTAGCTATGAGAATAGAAAATTGGAATTGTAGGAATCAGCGGGCATTAAGAGCCTTAGATAATATCGAGCCCCATAGGTCAAAAAGGACTAGGATAAGGTGGAAAGTGGAAAAATCCGCAATAGTTGTGCCTATAATTATATCAAGAACTTTGGCAGATTTTAATGTCATTTTGACATCCGGAAGTGGGTCTGTCTCAATTGTAAATAATTTTGTTAATATTAATAACATTATTGATAGTATATTTACGGGAAAAAGGCCACGTTCGACCGGCCATGGAAAGGGTTGGTTCGATCATGCGTGCACAGCCCTCCTTTCCCAATTGAAGCAGGCTCTAGCCCTTAGACCAAGGGATAGGAACCAAGTCATACTCTTGAGAAATGATTACAAAATGGCACTCTCTAAAAGGAAGAGGGAATTACAGCAAGAAGCATGGGATAGTTTAACGCAGGCGGCAGAAACTTCCGACAGCTGCCTGTTCTGGTCCACAGTTAACTCCCCCTTCCTTGAAGATGATAAAATTCCCCAAATTTCATCAAATGTCTGTATTGAGGCATGGGTCTCCCACTTTTCAGCCATATTCCAAGCTAATGGTACGAATGAAGTAGTGCAAAGGCATTGGCCTATAGCCCCCTTGGACATAACCTTGGGAGAGGTTGAATGCAGTATTAAAGCTAGTAAGGGGGGAAAGGCACAGGGCCCCGATGGAGTCCCCATCAATGTTTATAGGGCTCTTCCTCTATTGTGGGGACCGATACTTACTTTGGTTCTCAACGCAGCAGTTACACCCTTGATTCCACCTATTTGGGGAGACTCGATTATTGTCCCTATCTATAAGAAGGGGGAGAAGACAGCAGCATGTAACTACCGACCTATTAGTCTACTCGACTCATCGGTGAAAATCATGCGTAGAGTGCTGCTGTCTAGGCTGGAAAATTGGGCAGAGGAGATGGGGATTATTGCTAACTCCAGTCCCAATATGCCTTTAGAAAGGGCCATGGGACCCTAGATCAATGCCTGAATTTAGAACTATTAATTGGCAAGTATACTAAGGCTAAACCTGGTAATTTATATATTTGCTTTGCCGATTTAAGCAGCGCATTTGATTTGGTCAACCACTCGCTACTATGGCAAGTTTTGTTAGAGCTTGGTGCACCAGAGGAAATCATCTACTTCTTAGCTAGACTATATATTAAGATCCAAGCCTGTGTACGGTATGGGGCTAGTGGGGAGTGCACCCCATACTTTAGTGTAAAGCGTGGGATAAGACAGGGTTGTGTCCTCGCCCCCCTGTTGTTTACTCTATTTATTAACGGCGTAGACTCCGTCTTGAAAACAGTTAAGGCAGACACCCCTCAGGTAGCTGGGTCCAGCGTGCCAGTTCTACTTTATGCAGATGATGCCGTGCTTCTATCGCGGACACCCATTGGCTTACAGCGCCTGATGGATCGGTTTTCTCATTTTATTAGGGAGAGGAAGCTGTTGATCAATAAGAGTAAAACCCATACTATTATCTGTGGAGCTAGAACTAACAAAAAACATGCCATTTTTTATTGAAGGGGTGAAAGTGCAGCAGGTGGAAAAATGTTGTTACTTGGGTGTCACTTTTTCTTGTGACGGAAGTTGGTCCCAGGATTTACTAAACGTTAGATCGAAGATGGTAATAAGCTCCTATGGCATTTTCAAATTCACCTCCAAGCTAGGGGATAGGCGAATTAGATATATGATGCAGATTTACAAGGCAAGGAGTGTCTCTATTGCATTATATGGGGCAGTGTTACACAAATATAGGTTTGTTGCAAAGGGAAGAAAATATCTTCCTAAAAAATCTTTTGTGCTTACCTACCTCAGCTTCAACTGATTTGATTCACAGGGAAGTAGGGGCAGCCTATTTAGGTGACCTTATCTTGCTAAGGCCTTTGATGCTTTCCAAGCGATTTGGCGCTAGGAAGAGACAGTGTTTAATCAACTTGTTATCAGGGATTGTCTCAACCTGGAAAATTGTACTAAGATACCCTGGCTTAAATATGTTGTGGACAGTTTTCAAACTATCTATGGGATCAACATATTGTTAGATTCATGTTCCGTCTGAATTATTTCTAAACAAGAAACAAAAGATATTTTTATGTTGCATAGAACCCAAAAACGTCTAGCAGCGAATGGTTGCCTCACTACAGTTCAGCTTTATAATAAATATATTGAAAGCGAAGGCTACCAGCTGTACTTGAGCATGGTAACTAGACCAACCCATAGTTATGTCTTAACAAGACTCAGATTTGGAATGGTCCACGTCCTGGTGGCCTTCCCTCAACCAAAAAAGTACCCTGTTGGCCCCTGCCCATGTGATGGGCACTCGAAACAAAGCACCCTGCACTTTAGGCTAATTTGCACCCTTCTCTTGAATTTCAGGGTTACTTACTTGAAACCATTTTTCGTAAAGTATGGTATCTACAATGTGGATGACGCCATAAAGTTGATCTATAATATGAACTCCCCGGACAAATGTTTTTATATTGCCACTTTTATATATAAATCCATCGAATCTAGGAAAAGTATGATATTTAAAAAATTTGTCTATTTTAACTTTTGTTTTAACCTGTATTTTTAACTTGTATTTGCTGCTTTGTATTGTATTGCTTGTGCTTTTATGGTCATTGTTTTATGCATCGAATAAAGCTTCATGAAATGAGTCTCGAGGGGAATCGTTTTAAGATACCTGATATTTGCCCATCCTCCCTTATTTTGAGTCTCGAGGGGAATAGTTTTCTGATACCTGACATTTGCCTAGCCTCCCTTGCTATAATTTGGTTATTTAGTTATCCTGCACCCTGTTGTTTCCTTTGAGTAGTGGCATTTTAATCTTTGCTGCTCTGAATTGGCTTTTTGTCATGCTGCTTTTGTTTTGTGATGAGGTCAAATTGGGGCATTTCATTAGTTCAGGATTCCTTTGGCTCAGTCTAGTTTTGTGTATTAACCTATGTGGAAAAGAAAATCCCTTTGCTCTACAAGGGCTGTGCCCCCACTGGGGGCCAAATTTGCCATTTGATTATCACCTATTTGATGTCAACGTTGGGGGGCTTTTAATGATAAGATTTTCTTTGCCGAAAAAGAGCTAGGCTTGAACTGAAACTCTGTTCCGCAAGGGTTGCCTAGTCTTGCTAAAGAGGTGTAGGTTTGTACGAGTGGAGATACTCAGGAGTTCTCCCCCAACCCTGTTGGGCATAAAAGTGTCACTATAATTGATGTTCCCCTTGACCCTGGTATAGCTCCCCCTGAATCTGTCCAGCCTGCAAACAAAAGAAGAAGCTGGACATGGGTACAGGACTCGGGTACATATAAAGAGCAGTATGAAGGGAAAATCCAAGATAGATAAGGGTTGCTCCCCACTGATACTTGGTTGACGACCGGTAAAGAGCATCTATGTACCCTGTCTGAGAGTACTGTTTCTAAAGTAAATGTATTGCTAGATAAATATTATGGGCAAAATTGAGTTCATAGTGAAGGAGGCTGTAGTTTCCATGAACAAGAAAAGGTCAATGAATGAGTCCAAATTGGCGAAGAGTTTTCCTCAGAGTCATACCCAGCCCACCTCTATTACAGGGATGAAGAAGGACAGAGGGCAAGTTAGCCAGTTACCTCTGTCTTCTCCCAGGACCATCGATCCTCCTTGCCATCAAAAGGTTAATAAAATTCAGCCATCATTTGAATCCCAAACATTGAGTTGGGGCCTCATTCTTTCTGGAGCTAACAGTTAAAGCAACAGTAGCAGAAAGGACAGTATTACACAAAAGATACTTACACATCCACTCGCAGTAGGCCATTAGGCTTCAGATATGGGCCCTATCTGCCACCTGAGTCTTCCCCTTTAGTTGTTATCCTGACAGGGGTACTTCCCTAATAGAGCTTGTGAAGGAATCCATGTCGGAACTGAGAAATAAAGTTACTCACTGGTGGAACGCTAAGCAAAATTTGCAGGGTCATTTAGCTAATCACATTATAATGGTAAGAAGATGTGAATGATTGGGCTCAATGGAAAAAACCCGGGAGAGGGACAGCATTATCATTAATTTTGATAACCAGAATTAGGTTAGGTCGTTTTTAAATCAGGGTGCCCAGATTAGCCCCCTCTCAACTGGCATTAAAGTTTACCCATTGTTATTTTCTACCCCCTAAATGTTTCTAATAGAGTGTGGGCCAAGGAGAAGGTAACTTCTCTGGATTGGCAGAGTGGTAGTAATACTGGGGGTGTAACTATTATGCTCCAAAATAGATTCAGCTCTCTATGTCTCCTGGACTGTAATGACTCACTACATACCCCTTGTATTTTTGCTTCTCTCGTGCAAGGTGCAAATATGGGCCCTTCCACCCACTTATACCCCTTCATTGGACCCTCATTTAAATGTAATGAGTAGGAATATGGCATATTTAGCTAGTAAGGTACTAGATGGGAAGTGGCTGAGTTTCCTAAAAGAACATCACATTGTGGGGCTCCATTAGACGTTGGATACTGGTATGACACTTGATCTTGATAGGTATTGTTTGTTTTTTATGCCAGCTATCCCATCTGTTAGAGGAAAATCAAGGGGTGATATTGCTCCTTTATTTCTTTAGAAATCCCTTATAAAATGGCCCAGTTCATACTGGCTTTAAGTTGCTTTTGGCTGTTATTCTATTGTTTACATCTTCATTTAGTCTTCTAGTTATTAATTTTTACCACTCTTATTCCCAGGATACTCAAAATGAATACTTGAAGGCACTACATTGGTTCTTGGCTGGGTAAGCAATGAGCCCCATCAAGTATGATTGTGGTTGGGGATTTTAACATCCCCCTAAGCTTGGAGTCCTGTACCAAGAATGATGAAATGTCTGCAGAGGGTTTGGCATTTCGAACATACTGGGTCGGGTGAATTTTTGGGTAATATTTTGGCTGATAAAAATTTACAAATATTAAATCATTTTAATAATGGCACTAGTCCAGATGTGATTGTTCATACCTTTATTGGGCAGGGCTGTATTATATTTTGCTTTTCCCCAGTTTGATTCACTTTCTTGCCCTGTATGGAGCTGTATGAAGTCATCTTAGCGATCAAAACCTACTGTGTTTGACCTTCATTTGTGATTTATGGAAGATTAACAAAATTGTTAAGGGTTGGGTGGGGCTGCGGCTTAAGCTGGTTTATCAGGGCCCTAGATTCAAAAGGTCCAAAATAGTGCCTCTGAAAACCATGGCAAATCTTGACGCAACTGATCGAGAGCGCATTATTATGTGTCTGGGTGCATCTTCTGTACCCAATGGTATTTTGTTAGCCTTTTGTAATTTTTGTGAGTTCATCTAGGGGTATGCTAGTTTGGGGAAGACTAAACAAGGGGGTGGTTGCTGAATTTGGATGGTTTGACCACACGTTCTCAAGCTCATTGTGCTTTGTGATTAGCCTTGTGACACTAAAGTAGTGCCTCTGCGTAGGAAACTATAAATCTGCAGTATCCACTAGGAAGAAGGTGATCCAACAGGACGAATGGGCCCAACTCCTTCAGGCTGATGTCTTAAAAAAAATTGCCCAATTCAAAGAAATGGTTAATAATCCCTTTTTTTCCGGAGCTGTCAATATTTCCATTGAATGTCATATTTCCCCTGAGGCAGGTTGGAGCACTTTAAGAGGATTTATGGGTGCCCCTTGGCAGCAGAGTCAGGGCCAAATGTGATGTTAATGGTGGACCCTGGTCTTTCAGGTAGAAATCAAGAGGGCTATTGCTGGCATGCCTAAAAGTAAAGCACCATTTCCAAGTGGCATTCCAGTAGACCTATTCAAATTAGACCCAGAGAAATGGGCTATAGTTTTGTCCAATTTATTGAATGCTGCAGTTTCTGCTGGTATTCCACTAACTTGGTCCAGGTCTGTAATTGTGCCGATCTTCAAGAAAGGGCGTGAAATGATCCAAATCTTTATCGACCCATCTCCTTAAATGATGCGACAGTCAAGGTCATGGGTTGGGTGGTTCTTTCAATGTTGTCTGCATGGCTGGAAGACAATAACATCTTGAGTTACCTACAATATGGATTTAGAGAAGGGAAAGCACCCTGGACCAATGTTTAAATTTACAGCTGGTTATAGATAAGTATACCATAGCTTAACAGGGTTGCATGTATATGGCTTTTAAGGACCTATCTTTGGCTTTTGGTATGGCCAATAGGAGTATGTTATGGGTGATGTTGCTGAAGATGGGCCTAGACAAAGAGTTGGTGCTTTTCTTGCATGCTTTGATTTTCGAACTAGAGGCAGTGAGCAGATATACTCAAGATGGAGCGATTACAACATCCTTTAAGGATCAGCGGGATGTAAGGCAGGGCTTCATATTGGCTCTGGTATTATTTACTCTTTCTACTAGTGATTTGGGGGAGACCCTACATATCTGGATATCCCTTGTGCAGGCACCTGTGTTTGTTGTATACTGACAACGCAGTCCTATTATCTAGGACCGCAGTCGACCTACAATAAATGTTGTTAAATGCTTTTGTCAGTTTCATTAGGGGTTTGGATTTATGTATCAACTTTAGTAAATCACATATTATGGTGGTCGTCAGAAGAGGTGAAAAGGGGAAGAGAACGTATAGTTTGAAGGGGTAACTCATAGTTTGAAGGGGTTGAGACCACTATGATTAATAATTTTCCATATTTAGGAGTACTTTTTGATGAGAGGGGCTTGTAGGTCATCCTCTTTAGAGCCAAAAGGAATGCTTTTACTAGGCCAGTTGTCTCTGCGTTTGATTTTGCTAGCTGATCAAGCCGATCAAGGTCCCCATTCAAATTTTTCAGGCAAAATGCATCTTCCGGGTTTCATATGGGAGTGATGTTTGGGACTATGGAAAAAGCCCCCATCTCCAAACCATCGAGAATGCATTTTTAAGACACCTCTTGGCAGTGCCCCAATCCACTATTTCTTTTGTGGTTCATGAAGAGCTAGGGGTGGGCTACAACATAAACATAGGGGCAGATTTACAAGCCCCTTGCACCGCTTTTACGCCGCTGTTGCGTCACTTTTGCGATGCAGCGGCGGCGCAAAAGATGCGCCATGGTGTGGGGTATTTACAACGTGACGCATCTCCCAGATGCCTCACATTGTAATGCCCTGCACCAGAAGAGGCGTACCATCACAGGGGGAGGTGTTCTGGCGCAGGAACGCCTCCCAAAAGTGGCTGAGTGAAATCTACAAGATTTCACTCAGTCGCTTTTGGGCCCATGCTGCGTCAAAAGCCTGCACCTGCTTGAAGCAGGCGTAAGGATTGATGCAGCATTGTGCACATAGGGCCCCCCTGATCATTGCTGGAGCTGCGTCGTGCTTGCGATGCAACTCCAGCAATGCGCCGCTTTTACGGCACAGATGCGTGACGCATCTGTGCCGTTTTTGCCCCAATTACTGGCGTATCCCTGCCAATATGCAGGGATGCACCAGTAATTGTAAATTTGCCCCATATTGTCTAATCGTCCCTTGATAAGATAGATTTCAGTTTGGAATAATTCCGAACAGGAGCTTAACAGGGTCATTTTGAGGGACTGCATGTTTTTGGAAAAGGTCAATTGTCCTATAGCTGAAGTACATTAGAAGTACATGTAGGGAGATGGGGCGTCCTGAGCTGTATGACCACCCAGAAAATATAAGTAAAGGAGATATGGTCTTAGTTAAAAAACATTTCTATGCTAGAGCTAAGCTGATTGGGAAATCGGGGTATTAGTAAAACCATCAGCCCGTGCACATACTATTATTTCTACATATAGGTCCATTGAACCTTACTATACCTTTGTCACCAATTTGCAACATTGTTGTCTGCTGACTCGTTTTGATTGAACTGCATTGGCTTTCGGCTGATTCTATAGAATGGAACACTGCTGAAAATGTAACTCCAAGTTGCTGAGTCAATTTTTCAGTTCAGGATACTTTTCATTTTGTTCTGCTTTGTGACCACTTCTATGATCCCCACAGACAATGTATTCTTCCACATTTGAAAGGGTAACAGTTTATGTGGGCTAGGCCAGATTTTACTGTTTTACAGATACTACCCAATGAATATGTTTTTTTTATACAGCAAGGTTTTTAATTAGTTCGGTCATGATTTGAAAAAGAAGGGGTGACTGACTTATGTTTTTATTTCTCCTGTCTTTATGATAATTTTATGAAGCATTTTTAGTAATGTTACTGTTCCATACCAATTACTACAATTGGGGGTGCGACAGGCAATGAAGTTCAGTAGATTGTAAGTGTCAAAAACTCCTTTATTTCAAATTTCGTATTTTCATATGAGTAAGCAACATTCAGCCAACGTGTTACATTCCCTCAAGGGGAACTTCATCGGGGCGTATAGGATCATCAAATGATATGCAAAGGTAACCTGTTCATTTAGGAATTTTCCATATAGGAACTTTAAAACGTTAGCATTTTCTCCAATGTATTGCGCTGGAAGCCCTTGGAGTTACTGCAGGCATAATAAGGCTTGCATTTTGCGAACCGTCAAGATGTCCGTCCAGTCAAGCTCCAAAAATAACCGAACATTCTAAAGTAAACAGTGGATCCAACCAGATTGACATTTGTGAGCTTAGATCAGCATATACAGCCACGTTAGTAAAGACAAAACATCAAGGCATGATAGAGTTTTTTTCTTGGAGAATTCAGCAACAGGGGCATTTTAAACCGACCGAAAAACAAATAAACAAATTAACTAGAATCACATGCTTTGTAATCAAAGATTGCATAGTGTGTTTTGCGATTTGCAAGGATGAAACCATCTTTATTAGAAGGCACTGACAGTCATTGAGTTGAGATCTCAAGTTTAATATAATGCCTGTGAGAAAGCCTTTGACAAGTTTTCTTATGCTGGTGTAGTGGGCAGTCTGATATCAATCAATAACATTATTCAAGACAAAGGAAGCTAGGCAGGGTTATTGTTGGACCAGTCATCCTCAAGGTGGTCTTCCCTCAACTTTCTGCCTGCTTTTTACACTTTTTGCTGTATCTTTCTGTTGGCCTTAAAACTCTGAGCACTTTACCACCACTAACCAGTGCTAAAGTGCATCTGTTTCTCCTTTAAACATGTTGACATTGGTGTCAACCTGATTGCCTTATTTAGATTACTTGTAAGTTCCTTGTAAAGTGGTATACTGTGAACCCAGAGCCTATATACTAAATGCTACTCGTGGGCATGAAGCACTGATTGTACCACCCACACACATAGCCTTCTAACGCTGTCTCAGATCTGCCATGGCAGGGCCTGTGTGTGCAGTTTACGGCCACCTCACCATTGCTTTTAAAACCATTGCCAAGCCTTAAACTCTCCTTTTATTACACATAGGCCACCCATATGGCAGGCCCTAAGTTACCCAAAGTGCAGGGTACTGTGTAACTAAAAGGTAGGGCATGTACTTTGAAGTTTTGCATATTCTGGCAGTGACAAACAGCTACATTTGTTTTTCACTGCTGTGAGGCCTACTCCTTCCATAGAATAGCATTGGTGATTCCTTAAAATAACTTTTAACCCCTTGCGTGTTCCCGTCGGCCAGCCCTACCTCGCTAGTGCTGCCGTCGGCCAAAGGCCCCGCCCACCTAATAGAACGCCCACACCGCGGCGGAACAACCGCCGCGGTTAAGGCATTAATCTGTCATTCCTGATTGGAAAGGAGTAGCTACCTCATGTTTAATATCTTTGGAATGGTGATGATAAATCCTCGTTAATGGTAAAGTTAGATTTGACATTACAATTTTACAAATGCCACTTTTAGAAAGTAGATATTTCTCTGCTCTTCACTTTAAACTGTGTACCTGCAGCCTGTCTCCAAAACTCGTTTAGGCTGAGTGACAGCTGCACTTTGTGCATTCCATCTAGGCACCCACAACATAGGAAGGGCTGGATGTGACAGGGGATACATCTGCACTCATCTGAATACTGAACGCCTTCATGGGCAGGAAAAAAGGGAGAGGTGGCTCACGTTTACATCTGAATAGGTTGTGTCCTGCCTTCACACAAAGGGCTGATCTACCCCCTACTGGTAGTCTGGAGCCAGACCTTGATTGAAGGGGCTCCTTCTGCACTTCTAAGAGTTCCTGTAAAGTCACCCCCTACAACAAGGGCACTTTTGGGTATAAGTCCCAGGGCTATGGTCCTATCAAATCAGTACACCACTGGACTGCAATAGAACTCTGCTGGAGTAAAGACTGCTGTGCTGAAAAGATTGCCACTTTGCTGTGACTGACTGTTATGAGGAACTCCTTTTCTGCTTTTCTTAACCCCTTGGCTGCTAGGCCTTTTCCCCCCCTGTGCTAAGCCTTTTTTTGGGGTATTTGGGGTAGTGCGCCTTTAGACCCCTGTAACTTTTTGACCACGTAATGTATCCACGCCAATTTTGCGTCCTTTTCTTACAACATCATGGGGATTCTGAAGGTACCCAGGGTTTGTGGATTCCCTTGGAGGGGTCCCAGAAATTAGCCAAGATACAGCACAATTAGTTTTTTTGGGGAAAAACGGGCTACAAATGAAAGCGTCTGGGTTTTTCCCTGGAAATGTTATCAAAAAAAGGTTTGTGGGGCTGAAATTACAATTTTCCCAGATTTTAGGGAATGACAGACTTTTGTCAGAAAACCAACATTTTTTACACAGTTTTGGCATTTTTCTGGGACATAGCCTATTTCTGCTATTTTTTGTGCTTTCAACCTCCTTCCAGTTAATGGTAAAAATGAGTATGAAATCAATAATGGACCCTGAACAGATATACATTTTAGAAACGTCCACACAATTCTGAATTCAGCAAGGGGTCCTTTGTGTAGCTCCATCAAGGTTTTTGTTTATAGAAACTAACAGTTAAATATTGGAAAATTTGAAAATTAGTTGAAAAAATCAGCCTTTTGTGTCAACGTTTTCACCAGTAACTGCTTGTAATTATGACATCTCTGTGAAAGCAATGTACCGTTACATCCACTGGACCTTCCTGAATGTGAGGATATATAGGAATTTTAGTTTCCCCCAAGAACCAGACGTACCCACAGTCAAAAACTGAGTAGCAATTTGCAATGACTTTGTATTATGTACCGGGTATATATTATTATAGAGTTTAGAAACAGTACATATTTGCACTTTTTCAAAATTAGGAATACTCATAATAGCATGAGAATCATTGGTCATTTTTCAAAATGACTTCTTTTTTACACAATGTTTTTCATTTTGGAAGGCAGAAATGCATCAATATTCAATAGGTAATAACAGTTACTTTACAAATCTGAATTACCCCAAGTCTCCCAATAAAAATGGTACCTCACTTGCGTGGGTAGTCATAGTGTCCACGACCGGAAATGGCTCAAAACCCAACGTGAACACACCACATTTTCACAATGAAAATGTACTCTTTTTTTGCAAAGTGTCTAGCTGTAGGTTTTGAACCCTAGCTCTGCCGGCACCTAAGGAAACCTAGCAAACCTATACATTTTTTTAAACTAGACACCCATGGAAATCCAGGATGAGGTGACTTGACTGCCTCCCACCAGGTTCTGTTACCCAGAATCCCTTACAAACCTAAACAACTGTCAAAATAGCCACATTTTCCCCACATTTCTGTGGTGGAAATTTCTGGAATCTGCGTGGATCCACAAATTACAACTTCAGATAATTCAATGGAGCCACAATAACTCCCTAATAGGACATCCGGGGGGGGAAAAAGCTTGCAGACTTGTCAAAGATGGCTTTGGTGGGACGGGATGGCCAATGACATAAAAGCTTATGTTAGTTCATGTTCTATATGTGCTAGACAAAAGTCTTCTCATTGTGCCCCTGCAGGATTGTTACGAACCACGTCAGTTCCCTGATACCTTGGCACTCCATCAGTATGGACTTTGTTACGAATCTCCCACGAGCTCAAGGTTAAAATAATATGTTCATGGCAGTAGATATTCTTACAAAGATGGCTCATTTTATACCCCAAAAAAATCCCCTCTTCTAAAGAGTAGGTGCATGTGTTCATTGAACAAAGAATGATTACATGGACTTGTCTCCATTATTGTATCTGAGAATCACAATTTGTGTCTAGATTTTGGCAAGGGATATGTACCATTCTTGGTATTGATCATATATTTCCACAGCTTACCATCCCCAGACAGACAGCCAAACCGAAGATCAAATCATACTCTAGAAAAGTATTTGCGTTGTCTATTAACCACTATCACAAGTGATTTGTTACAGGCTCTTCCACAATGGAATTTGCTTATATTAACTCTACACATTCTTCCACTGGAATCTCTCCCTGCTATTTCTCCCATGCACATGATCCCAGATTCTTGCCTTTCCCTTTGCCCTCCCCATTAGTGGGAATCCCTGCAGTCAAAACACACCATGAAACCCTTTTAACCGTATGGGAAAACTCTAAACAGGAGTTACAGAGAGCTATAGAAGAAATGAAACAACAGGCAGATAACACCATTACCCTGATCCTACCTATGAAATAGGAGAAAAGGTCTGGTTATCCACTAGGAATCTGAGATTAGAGGGTCTAAGAAAATGATAGCCCTGATACATAAGTCCCTATTCTATAAATAAAGGTGTTATCCCCTGTTACCATAAAATTGGACCTACCATAAGAAATGAGTACCCATCCTGTTTTTCATACTTCATTACTAAAAAGTACAGCCCTTGTCTTGAACCTGGTATTCCACCCCTCCTGTTATGGTAGAAGGGGAAACTGAATATGAAGTAAAACATGTTCTTTACTCCCACAGACACAAAGGCAAACTGCAGTACCTCATAGATTGGATGGGTTATTCCCCTGAGGATAGATCTTGGGAATATGCAGACCACTTTCATGCACCTGTTTTATTAAGCAAATTTCATGCACTCCACCCTTCAAAACCTCGCCGGAAAAATAGGCCTTTGGGTGGGTGAACTGGCAGGACTCAGGCCTCCCGCTCGATAACTTGGAACTGGATGTTTGCCTTTGTGATG
This sequence comes from Lissotriton vulgaris, assembly GCF_964263255.1. Taxonomy (NCBI): domain Eukaryota; kingdom Metazoa; phylum Chordata; class Amphibia; order Caudata; family Salamandridae; genus Lissotriton; species Lissotriton vulgaris. The sequence continues at coordinate 1,628,894,577 of NC_141689.1, read as the reverse complement.
CATGTCTTGTATAAGCAAACTCTCTCTTTTGAGAGGATCCCTACTCTGCACTGGTACAGCCAGGTTGCGCATTTATACACACTCCCTTTTATCCTTGTTTAAAAATAGCATCATCGGAACGAGCCCTCGCTTGGCTTACTCTTCCTGACCTGCAACCATGCCCTCTCCCTTCTCCTCCCTCTACCCAGACTTCGTCTGTTTCTTGATGAAGACCAAACATTGTATCCGGACTCCTTTCATGATCTTGATTCACAGCTGCGTTTGTTCTTGAGCCACCTGTGGCATATATCTGAAAGCCCAGTGACCTCTGTGGCCTGACTCAGGTATGACCGTAATCTGTCACGGTTTTCCCGCATCCCCCAAACTCCGTTTGCCACTGCTAACTTTCACACTGCTCCTTCGGTGGGAAGTCCTAACGCCGCTCCCCAACATCGGCATCCTGATTCTCTCAGATGCTGCAACTGCTGATGCCGCTCTTTCTGTGGGAAGCCCTAACTCTGCTCGCCGCCATTGGCGACCCGACTCTCTCAGACGCTGCAATTTCCTACACTGCTCCTTTCTGCGAGAAGACATAACTCCTCTTGCCACTCCCAGCGTCCCGACACTGCTACTGTGTTATTTATGGTTACAACATTTTATTTATCACAGACTTCAATCTTTAATGGCAACAAACTTTGGCACGAGCCATACTTTTGATTGTAGTTGGACTGCAGCCTAAAGGAAGAAAAGTGAACCTTCCTGGGAGAACTCACACTTTTGATTTTTTAAGGACTATTCTAAGTTCTTTTGAAAATTGTGTCTGCCACATTGTTTTGTGAAGAAGCATTTACTTACAAGTTATTTGGGAGTGATGTTATCTCCTGATATTCTTCTACATAAAAGGATGGGAGAGTGATAAGTTGGTAAGCAGATTTTCATCTTTTAAAGGAAATGCATTAAACCTGTTATAATACTTACCTAACATAGACAGTAAGAGATACTAATATCCTTCCTTGTGTGACCTGTTTCTCTTGAGGGGGGAAGAGTGTTGCGGCCATTTCCTGAATCCTTCCCCATATCTCCCCTAAGATAGTGGTAATCGATCGCGTGTTGCCCTTTACTCATCAAGACTCTATTTTCTGGGAGTGTAAGGCACTCCTCTTCATTCCTGTGGAATCTGACAGGACCCAGGTTAGTGGTGGCCTTGTGCTTGACAATTAATTTGAATAATGAATATATATCTTTTTTTGTAACTTATTTGTATTAAACATTGCAGTCAGTACAGCAAGTAGAAATATGCACAAGCACAGTTTCAGGACTTGCGGTCAAAGAATAATTGACATTGGTAAGAAAATATCTCCTGAGTATACACATGCTCATTACTCGTAAGAACACGTTGTTTGCACAATTAACAGCAGTACAGTTCTTTGTTAATGGAGTTGTTATCTTCAATTAAATAACCCAAGATTCCAACCTACAGTAATAAAAAAACACCAATCACAACCAGGAATACAAAGCTATTTCTGAAACCCACCCCCTATCTGGATCCCCCCTCTCCCCACCCTTGGCAACGACAGACAGGTGGCACAGTACCTAGGACCTAGGTAAAAAAACCAGCTTTACACTCATATATCATTCAAGAGTCATGGAGTTGTGGTGTAAGATAAAGAATATTTTTGTGACATTTAAATTTAAAACAAATTCCCACCCAAACTAAAAATGTATATGTTTATTGTGCATTAATAATTATTACAAGTAATGTATAGAATTCATTAAAATAATATAGTTCCAGTAATACTAAATTAATGTACATTTTTTTAATGAAAAAAGTGAATACAATATTTAAGAAATAAATATTGCATATGCTTTATGTCAGAAATGTGTTTTAACATAAAATTACATGCAAATATATTTTTAAATGTTACATTATTTTATTTTATTTTTTATTATTTCCTATGGAGTTTACCTCTTTCGATTTCTGTGGAGGGTGTTGTAGTACCAGTGATTGCCCAAGTGTGGTGTTACAATTACTAGAGCTCATTTAATACTGTTTTGTTGTTGGCTGTAGTGACTTCAGAAGGGCAGTTTGTGAGTAAATAGAAACTGGCTTACTTTTTTGTCACACAGTGCCTGTACCTGCCTAAACCCCTCCTTAACCATCTATTAATCTCTCCTTACTCCTGATTAAACTCCACTTATTTTTTAGGAAGTGTGTCCCACCTTTCCAACCACTCCCCGAGTCATTCCTACATTTTAAAAAGTAGTAAATGTACATGTATGAGCATCTCCCATACACAAAAATAGGAGGGGTGGAGGTGGACAATTACACTTGTAGGTTTGTGATTTTGTACTACTTGTAGTGTCTTGTGAATTATAAATGATGGAACCCTTTTGGCTCTAGATGGACTCCATAGAACTGTGTTATATGTGTAATACACTGAAGGCTGGTTTAGAATTAGGGCTGGGCATAGTTCGCGAATTAGCGCTATGCGTAGCTAAGTGAAGTGCACTTCGCACTACGCGTAGCACTACGCAAACTGCGTAGTACCCTCTTTGCACTGTGCAGGATGCCGTTTTCAATGATTGCACAGTGCGGACAAGCATCCGGCACTGTGCAATCAATGAAAACGGCATCTTGCACAGTGCAAGCTCTAGTTTTCTGCCGCTCGAGTAGGTTTTTACTTGAGCGGCAGCTTTCTCATTGCGGACTGGTAGTTTCTCATTGCGAGCACTCGCGAGTATACGCAACCACTCGCAATGAAAAACCTGACATCGCCGCGTTGAGAATCTCGCGGGGAGGTTTATTTTCTATGTTCCCGATCAGCAACTTGATGTTGCTGATCGCGAACGAGGTAAAAGTCTCTCCGGGATGTCATTTTGCTTCCTCGCGGTCTCCAACTTGACGTTGAGGACCGCGAGCAAGCAAAAAATGACCGCTGCACTACGCTACGCTTGTTTGCACTGTGCTATGTGCAGTTCACGTAGTGAGAAGTAGAGCAAACTACGCGAGCGTATCGTAGCGCTTTGCCCATGGGTATTTAGAATGTTAAGTTCACAGATACACACAGAAGAATAAAGACGTGCATTACTCAGCTCTGTGTGATGTGTAGTCCTTTAAGGGCACCCAGATTGGGGAGGATGCTACAACTCGAGACGAGTTAGGGAATAAGTGACCTGAAGATCAACACTGCCCTTCCAGAGAGTTTGCCTAGGTCCAAGCAAACTGCTTGTGCATGCCACATGTGTTGCAGTCGAAGAACGGAACTGGCGCTTAATGCTTGTGGAGCCAAAGCACAACTCCAGCCACTAAAAAGAAGTTGAAAACTATGAAATCATTGTAAAGAAATCTACAAATCGGTGACCAAGAACCTGCTGGTAAAATCATACCTAAAGGTATAGCACTGTTATGCAATATACTTTCACACATAATATGGAGTGATAACACTAAAGGCGGATCCAACAATTTTTTTAAAGAGCAGCTATTGATAATCAAAAATTGCAAGATAATGTTACAGTTAGAAAGTGATGAAAACAAATTGTGCACAAAGAAACACCAAAGAATAAAACTGTTATTTACTCATCAGATCCTGAGTAAAGTTAGCCAGAACAGCCTCAGCGCCGGACGCCAAAGCCCAGGCAAAGCACAGGGCTTGTGCTTACCAAGTTGATGACAACCTGAAGCAACTGAAGATATTTTCAGAACTGTGAAAGGCTGAGAAAATGGAGGCGAGGACTGAGGCCGTCTTTCCAAAAGTCATCAAAGATCATCCAGAGGCCATCACATATCAAGGCCTTAGAGATGGCTCACATGAACAGCAGAGGGAGCAAGAAATAGCTCCACCCTCAATGTCAGCCACTCTCAGAACAAAGCACCAAAGCAGCCACTTTCCTCAAACCACCACCACTGTTTCATACTGCCAAAAAGCTGAATATTGCCACTAGCTGGACTGCTTGGATAGAGACATTTGATAATTTCGTTGTTACACTTGAAAAGACTGTTAATAAAAAGATTATCAAGTATCTCAAAAATCTTGTTAGTGATGGTGTAGAAGTAATCATAAACAAAATGTTGTGAACTGACAAAGAGGTTGTGTATCATCAGATTAAAGAAGCATTGAACCTCAAGTTTAATCCAATGCCCAATGTTGATTACAAATGATACATCTTCAACCAAGAACATCAGAAAGTTTGTGAAACCATTGATGAATATGTGGAGAGACTCAACACACTCATCAGACATTGTAAGTCTGTTTACTGTCCAGTAGTTTTTTATCTAAGAACTCCCTCCTGCTCCTAGTCCAACAGGAGGTTGACTCTGCCCTAAAGGTACTGTCCTTCCAGGGTGGGGAAAGGTTGCAGGTGATGACGCATGACACAATTTTATGTGTGAGGCTTCCTCTTCCATAAGGAGGACCTTCCCTCCCTTTCGCACTCACACAGGTTTTCTGTGAGTGTCCTAGTTGGACTTGTTACCTGTTTGTTTTCAGGCAAGAGCACTAATTGTGTATTCTACCTGCAGCTGCCAAACTTTTGGTGGTAACATTCTCTTCCTAGGAGGGTGTACTGTGGCTTACCCCCTCCTCTCTTGCATGTGTTATGTAGAACTCCCAAAGCATGAATGGGAGAGAATAGCCATTGATGTTTTCAGTTCACTTGACAATGGACATCATCTATTAGTAAATAAGACTGAATATTCACAATTTCCACTAATTGAAGATCTTTCATTTACAACTCAAGAACGAGTCATTGAAAGACTATATGGCATCTTTGTGACGTGGAGTTCCAGCCACAGTGAAGTCGGACAATGTCCCACTTCCAATAGTCGAGAGTACAGAGAGTTCTTGGAGCATTTTAAAATAAAGCATCAAAAGAACACACCTCTCTGGCCACAAGGTTGAACAACAAAAGCACCAGGAAGATTGATTTAAGAGATTTGAATGTCTATCTCTATGAATAATTTGTAAAACATGTATTTTTTTATTTAACAGAGGGGGAGTTGTAGAGTCTTGCGAATTATAAATGATGAGTTTGCAGTTACATACAAAAGAATAAAGATTTGAATTGCTAAGCTCCGTGAATGGCATAATCATTTGAGGGTACCAGGCTGGGGAAGACGCTACACTGATAAAGTACTATAGAATGTAGTTTGATAATAGGACCCCACATCAAATCATATTAGACTAATTTAAATTCAATGATTTCTCTTTTTTAAGAATAGATCTGGTTCAGTACACATCATGATGAGTTTGTCATTGATAATGTTTTTCATAATAATGTTCATAAGTACATGTTACTAGTCGATAGTGAACAGCGTTCACGGGGTGTCTGTTATATCTGAATTTCATGTCCTAACTCACATTAGTGTGCTATTTAAAATTAATAAATGTTTTCTTTTGCAGTATTTTGCTTTGGCTGAAAGATAGCATTTTCAGACAAAGAAACATGAGAAAATTTATGTTTTATTTCGTATTGTCACAATGTTACAAGCATTTGGTAAGAATGATTCTGCTTTAGATTAATGTCCACCGTGTTTAGGCCCTCACAAAGACCTTGTATCCTCGATGCACTGCTCAAGTTTTTTATTGTTATACTGGATATTGCCTTGCCTGTTTTTGGTACATTGTCCTACAAAACTTATAGCCTTGTTTGAGTTAATGAATTGTCTGTAAAACATGTTTCTCCTTCAGTTACTAAACAGAGATTTGAGTTTGACAATGTAAGAATTCAAATTTCAATATTTCGTTACTTGAAAATGACCATGAAAAGCTCATTATATGTGTCATTTGCCAGATCTGTGGGCCCGATTCACAGAATGAACTTAAGACTAAATCCTAAACTTACTACTATTTGGTATTCACAGAATGCACTTACTACTTTCGGGATTCACAGATTAAATTTACTACTTTCGGGATTCACGGAATAAACTTACTACTTTCGGTATTCACAGAATAGATTTAAGACTACTAACTTTACGTCCGCACTCGGGCCGTAAATTACAGCCCGGAGGTGGGAGTTTACGGCTTGGGGGCGGAGCTTATGGCCCGGAGGCGGAGCTTCTGGGCCGGAGGCGGAGCTTGCGGCTTGGAGGCAGAGCTTCCGGCTCGGAGGTGGGTATTTAGCCATGGCTGAAATCTCCACCTCCGAGCCGGAAGCTCCGCCTCCAAGCCGGAAGCTCCGCCTCCGGCCCGCAAGCTCCGCCTCCGGCCCGGAAGCTCCGCCTCCGGGTCGTAAGCTCCGCCCCCAAGCCGGAAACTCCGCCTCCGGCCCGTAATTTACGGCCCCAGTGCGGACGTAAAGTTAGTAGTCTTAAATCTATTCTGTGAATACCGAAAGTAGTAAGTTTATTCTGTGAATCCCGAAAGTAGTAAATTTAATCTGTGAATCCCGAAAGTAGTAAGTGCATTCTGTGAATACCAAATAGTAGTAAGTTTATGATTTAGTCTTAAGTTCATTCTGTGAATCGGGCCCAATGTTATTAATTAAACTTCGCATCACTGATTACTATAAACATACTTAACAGAAATGAACCAATGCTTATAAGCATGATGTGCCTGTAGAGGTATTACTTTTCTTTTTTTCGGTTATTCCCTTGAAAGTTCCAGGTTAAAAAAATTGTTTAACATTCACCTGATAAGATATTTGGCAAAATTAAATACGTACGTGACAGCATGAGCAAATTTATCAGTGATACCATTTGGGATGTTCACAATTGGTAAGATCGTGCAGCATGTGTGTTTTTATTTTAGGTTAAAGAGATTGAATTGATATTCATGCAGTAACATACATTTTGGAAAATGCTATAAAGATGAATATCAATGAATATACCTTTTATTACATAATTAAAAGTATTATAATAGTAGACAAAGACAATCCTTAAGGTAGGGGAGGGAGGTAGAAGGAAAATAGGCCTAGAGTCCAGAAATTATGGTTTTAAAACAGATTATCACATAAGTATTGTATGAAATAATAATTTATAAAAAAGAAAAACACAATCATATATGGATAAATAACAATAGGATACAAAAGTAAAAATGTATTAAGGTAATTATTTCAACGTGGCTTGGTTATTGCTTCAAAATATGGAGAATGTGAATTGGTTTCTGCAGAACAAGTGGATAGAAAAGTTGTTATAGGAGATCACATTAGTTCATAGTTTATTGATAAAGTCATGGGTGTTACAAAAGCTTGGAAAACTGATACTTGGTGCTCATTGTAGTGAGCAATTCAAGTGTGGTTGTAGCATTGGCAATTCACACAAGAAAAGCTTAGGTATTTATTATTAACAATATAAAGTGCAAAGTTTGTGAAAGGATAAGGATGTGGTTGTCTGAGTTCTCAGGTTCCATTTGACCTAACTTAAGTAAAACTATTCTAGTGTATCCTTATTTGGATACACCTTTGGAAAACGTTTTTGCCACAGTCTGAATAGAGATCTACCTTTGAATGAGAACAGATTTCCTTCCAAAATATTATGGGAAGTTATCCTTGCATAGTTCTTAAAACCACAAATACATCTCAATGCGTATAGAAGGCTTTGTAAGATTAAGGGCCTTATTCTGATAGCGGGTGGACGCAGTTGTGGGATGGAAACCGCCCGATTAGTAGTCAGGGGTTCGGGGGGGGTGTGGCTAGCGCCCAAAGACAATGGCGGCAGCTCCGTGACTCTCCTGTGGCGACGGGAGCATAGACGGAGCGAACGCAGCAATTTTCCACACGCACCTCCTGCAAAATAAAGCATATGCGGTGCGAATATCTGCAGAGCTGAAGGATTCCTCTTTTGAAGCTTTTCGTCGTCACCAGGCAAATTTGTGGAGCATGTGAGTCGCGGCGCGGCACTGATGAGCTCGCGTCTGCCATTTTCTTGTTTCTTCGGTAGCTGACTGAGTTTTCTCCAACGCAGCGTTTCACCGACACAGCTCGCTTCCTGCCAGGGGTCCACTTTGGTGCTCTTCCAGGCTACTGCCGGTACATTTATGAAGCTCGGAAGCATGCAGGCATTCTCAATTCATGACCACGATGCAGGACGTCTCCGCTGAGCATACGTCCACCATTTTATGCTCCACAGGCATGAAACTCCTCCTCAGTGTGACGCGCTTTCATCCAATATTGTGGGAGGTAAGCGCGGAATAACAGAATACTAATATCATCTTTCTTCACATTAACTTTTAACTTGTGCCTCTTATTACTGCCCTTATATATTTTTGAAGTCTGCTAGTTCAAAATTAAACACTGGAGATATGCCTTCCTCAGTACCATGACTGAACTTTTACCCTAACAGGCTTTATTTCCACTGTGGGGATACTACGCTCTATCAATATCCTTATGCTGTTTTGAATATGACCTGCTCTTTATTTAAGCAATGCATACTATATTGTTTATGTGTGTCATTCTCAAGCAAATGCATGAATTGGTCCTGACATATTTTTGAGGGCACTTATTCTTGGCACGGAGTTCATTTTATTGGTCTCTTTTCCAGTCCCCTTTAATGCCCTTCTCAATGCATGTATCTTTGGGCCAATCCTTCTTTTATCTTCTCAATTTCATAACATTATTAGTGATGTGCTTACATTGACAGAGCAAATTGTTTCATTGTACAAGACCTTGACCATCAATTTATATGTTTATGTTACGGAGTTACTTTTTCTGGTTATTGCAACTTGATATGTAATTACCGCTGATATCTGTTGTCGGGATTCATTTCTCCTTTCTATGGGAAGACTGCCTAAAAAATTACCTCTATCTAAACCTGCATCCCGTAGATTTTCGATTCATACTAATTCGCGCTGTAATTGCCTATCCATGGATGGCTCAGCCAATACCTCACCTAAGGGTGTGTTGTGAATGTATCTAAGACCCTAATTAAATATTCCAGATTTATGCCCTTATATGGTTATAATAAATCATTTCCTTATAAAGGCATAAGAATCATACCCATATTTAGTCATAGCCCATGCAGCCCAAATACGGCAAGGCTACTTCCTTAGAATCCTAGAGAGAACAATGAGTTCTTTTGACACACCAAGCCTCCAGCAACCTGGGAATTCCCCATGCCTTTGTTTTGATTTGTTACAGAACTCCTGCGAGCACTAAAAGAACGGCCCATTCTTAGTGACATCTTTTATTGATGTCTTATGTCCAACCTTACGTCAAACACGGCACCTTCCAGGCATAAATATACCAACACTTGCCTTAAGCAACACACGGTGGTGTGGAGCAGAGCGGCTATCTACTTATCCAAAGCCCAGCTGATGCGAGAGCCGAAGGAAGTAGTCCCTCCCTTTGACACACCGGGAAAGAAGCTGCCTTTTCTGACGCCAAGAAATCCAGCTCCGGTGTTTCCAGTCACCATTGCGGGATACTGGGAGATCGAGTCCTGAGAACAAGATACAAGACCTCCTTCATTCTATAACCAAGGTACGGAGCTGATTAAAACCTTAAAGAGAATTCTTGATTCAGATTCTTGGCAAAAACCCAACTTAACTTAAAACTGCAACTTACTTACTCCTTCCCACGTATTAGGCTTAGGTCAAGTACACCGGGGTCGGCGTATCTTAGAAGCACCAGTTGAGTTCATTAGTCAATGTTTTTATGTATGTAAATATTTTATCCGTTTTAAAGTATCATATGGCTAAGAAACCATATCAATGCTTTTACAGTATTATTTTATGATACTCCTTTTACTGTACCCACTTTACTTCATGATAAGTATTGCAAATGCATGAGAAAGAAGACTGCTCAATAAAAATAACACCTTTTATTGAAAACGCCCGTCTCTCTATTTTTCTGCACTCTGGTGAAACTAAGCATGCACGATTGACTGAGTGAAATAGTTGTCTATTGTTTTCACACGACTCTGGAGATATTCTCCTTATTCTGGGGGAGCAAAGTTGTCATGTTATATGGTTGTCAGAAGCTAATCCCTTCTTGTCTGAATCAGGGAAGTTAACCCCTCCCTGTTCATTCAAGAAAGTTTCTAGTGACCTCCGAGCTAGTGGCAAAACTAATTAAGTCTAACATAGTCAGTAGAGACCTAGATGACCTCAGTCCTACGTCTACACTGCTGTTTACGTTATTCCAATGCGCAGAGCCTATTGGGAATATAGGAACTACACTACAGGTGCATCGACATCTCATACTACTGTATGCTCTAACATCACTAAAGCATCAACAAAAAGGTTGAAGAAAGATCTTCCTTTTCCATCTAAACAATCTACTTCTGTCACAATGGACTTGTTACTAGAAGAAATTAGGGCCTTGCGCCCATTTATTGAGGAGACTAATTCTAAGCTTCAAATGCACTCTGATAAATGGTTAAATATGGAAGAACGAGTCACTACATTGGAGCAGAATTGTGGCTCCTTATCATACTCTACTTCCAAAGTGGACTCTCTATGTTCCCAGGTATCCATGCTACACAAGCAAATAGAAAATTTAGAAAACAGGAATAGGAGGAATAATCTTTGTATTTATAGTCTTCCTGAGGGAACAGAAGGTTTGGATCCAATTACTTTTTTCAATCCTTTCTTCCAAAACTTCTTAAGTTACCTGGGAGTACTATTTTGAACATCTAGAGAGCTCATCGATTGGGTCCAGCATTACATCTGACGTCTTCGTACTCAGCAAAAAAACCAAGAGGAGTGATCTTATATTTTCTTGAATACACTGACTTATTAAAAATGTTGTCAGCGGCCAGAGCAATGAATCGCATAACTTGGTCAGGAAACTCCTTATTCTTCTCTCACGACTATGCTAAGCCGACTGCTGATCGACGCAAGGAGTTCTTAGCACCACGGCCGCAATTACGCTCAATAGGTGCACGATATGGTCTCTGTCATCCCTGCCTATTTAAAGTATCCATTAATAATAAAACTACCAGCTATGAGGACCCAATAAAGCTGAAGAGTTTCCTATGTTTTTACCATGCTGACATAATGCATATTACTTCTTCATTTAGTTCCAAATAGACAATTTGTGGATTCTGTTATGGTTACAAACTTTTCATGATCTTTGAATTTCGATTTTATTCATTTGTCACTGATTAATATGTAAACAGAAGTTAACTTACACTATTATTGTTTTCATTGTATAATTAACCTCTTTTTTCTCCAAACAGGTTGTTCTCGTGTGTTATTTTCTTCTTCTAAAGTCTGTTTGTTCTGTCCTCCTTCCCGCCTCCCCACGTGGGTCTTGGACACGTCATTGTTCTGTGTGGCCTTCCATACCTCCAACTCTCGTATCCACTGGATTATGTGTAAGTCTTTTTTTTCTGAATTGCTCTCTGCCTTTTTTGTACTACTTTTCTTTCTTTTTCTTTTTCTTTTTCTCTGAATGCTTTATCCCAATCTTTACTTTCCTCATTAATCCTCTCTACTTCGCAATTTTCTTCTCCTTTTCAGAGACTGTTCATTCGCTGTATTCCCTTTTCTTCTTCTTCTTACTTTGCTTTCCTTGTTGTAAACGTATCTAGGACCCTAATTAAATATTCCCGATTTATGCCCTTATTTGGTTATAACAAATCATATCCTTATAAAGGCATAAGAATCATATCCATATTTAGTCATAGCCAATGCAGTCCAAATACGGTAAGGCTACTTCCTTAGACTCCTAAAATGTACAACACGTTCTTTAAACAAACCAAATCTCCAGCAACCCGGGAATTCCCCCTGCTTTTTTTTTGATTTGTCCTAGAACTCCAGCGAGTCCTGAAAGAACTGCCAGTTCTTAGTGACAGTTCTTAGTGACGTCTTATGTCCAACCTTACGTCAAACTCGGCACCTTCCAGGTATAAATATACCAGCATTTGCCTTAAGCAACACACAGTGGTTTGGAGCAGAGCGGCTATCTACTTACCCAAAGCCCAGCTTATGCGAGTACCGAAGGAAGCCGACCCTCCCATTTGACGCACTGGGAAAGACGCTGTTTATTCTCCTGCCGAGAAAATCAAGCTCCAGTAATTCCAGTCACCCTTGCGGGTTACTGAGAGATCGAGTCCTGAGAGCGAGATACAAGACCTCCTTCATTCTAAAACCAAGGTACGGAGCTGATTAGATCCTTAAAGAATTCTTGATTCAGATTCTTGGCAAAACTAACTTAACTTAAACTGCAGCTCACTTACTCCTTCCCACGTACCAGGCTTAGGTTAGGTACACTGGGGTAGGCGTATTTTAGAAGCACCAGTTGAGTACGTTTAGTCATCTTTTATCATTGTATGTATTGTATATACTTTATCCATTTTAAGTATCATATGGCTCAGAAACCATATCAATGCTTTTACAGTATATTTTCATAATACTACTTTTACTGTACGCACTTTACTTTATGATAAGTATTGCAATTGTGGCAATTCATTTCTCTTGCATGAGAAAGAAGACTGCTCAATAAATAACACCTTTTACTGAAAACGCCCGTCTCTCTATTTCTCTGCACTCTGGTAAAACGGAGTATGCACGATTGACTGAGTGAAATAGCTATCTATTGTTTTCACACGACTTCGGAGACACATCTTATTCTGGAGGGAGCAAAGTTGTCATGTTTATGTGGTTGTCAGAAATTAATCCCTTCTTGTCTAATCAGGGAAGTTAACTCCTCCCTGTTAATTTGAGAAAGTTTCTAGTGACCTCTGAGCTAGCTGGCATACCTAATTAAGTCTAACATATTCAGTAGAGACCTAGTCGACCTCAGTCCAACGTCTAAACTGCTATTTATGTTATTCCAATGTGCAGAGCCTATTGGGAATATAGGAACTACCGTACATGGCGCCCAACGTTTGGTAAGGCAATAATCTAACGCAAGATACTAGAGTAACTCAGTCGTGCTTTTTCACACAGACCCCTTTTCCCGTAAAAACTCCAATAGACGTCTGGAGTGGGTGAAAGGTTAATATCCGCCAGAACTTAGTAGGAAGAGATTCCTATGTATTAGTTTTTGGTTTAGTCAACGTTGAAGGATACAGTGTTCCAAAATATTGTGCACCTAATCTTTGTTTCCTCAAAATTTGCTGTGCAAACTTTCAGGAAAAATGTCAGACAGTGAGGACGAAAGGGAGAGAGTTAGACTAGCAGCTCAACTCGTAGCGGACGACACAACTGTCCAAGATAACGACCCCGGATGCAATAATCATCCCGGTCAATATAAGAAAAACCATAACTATAAAACTTATAGAGAATGGAGTAACATCAAGAGGTGGTACGGTCGTATTTGTGGTAGAGGTAGATGAATATCGGCAGACAGAGGTATTCTATTCCTGGATAAATTTTCCAGCAGCACATGCTGTAACACATGAGTTCCACTACTACAAAATAGCGGAATCTCCAGAGGAATACTCTCCTTTCGAGGAAGTTGAAATTCCACTAACATACCAAGAGCACCTGCTCTGGTTTAATTGCGCCCTAAAACATTAAAATCACATTACCAGGCGCGGTCTACTAGGTAGACCAGGAGCCACATGGCCGGTTGTAGCCAGCTATACACCACACCCCGACATTGAAAGAATGTCAAGCGAAGAACTCTTAGTTAAAATAAAAGAATTAACAAAAGCATATAGAGATTTAGTTCAATTAACAGTTGACGGTACAACCTACCGACTAAATACATTAACAAAAAATCCTGAAAAGACTTTCATTAAAAATAATCTCAACTCTTAAATGAAGAAGTGGGAGGGTAATAAACAAACCACTCCCAGAGAAAAACAGTTTCAGTGCAGAGGAAATAGGGGCCCGATGTAGGTAATTTTAATTTACCACTTCTAAAATACTGAATCATACCGATTCGGTATTTAAGAAGTGGTAAATTAGAAGGGGGAAATGTAGGTATTTCACCGAATCGTTAATATTCAGTATTTACCGATTCTGTAAATGCCGAATCGGTAAAGCCCATGGATTCCTATGGGCATTGCAGCCCATAGGATCAATGGTCATTACCGAATCAGTAAATACCGATTTTTGCAAGGGTGCAGGGGGTGTCACTTTGACACCCTCTTGCACCCCAATTCTGGACTTGTGTGCCATGTGGCACACAGACATGCCCTGTATGTGTGTCACATTGCACAGGTGTGCATGCACAAATGTGCATGCACACCTGTATTCGGTATTTTACCACCCAATCGGATTGGGTGGTAAAATACCGATTCTTAAAGCCCTGTGGCACTCTGACATGTGCCAGCTACATCTTCCGCATTTACAGAATCGGTATTTTACCGAGTCTGTATTTACCGGATATATGATGTTACAACGCGGACTTTTACTCCGCATACCGTTACAACGCGGTTTTTACAACGCGGATCATGTAACAACGCATGTATTTACAACGCATTTTTTTACAACGCAGGTACCTTTACAACGCAGACCATTACAACGTAAGTATTGGTAAGTATATATTAATAAGAATAATATAATAGCAACTTAATTTTAAAAGTATAATTTAAGTATAATTTAATGTAATTTTAAATAATTTAATTTCCGTTAATTAATTTAAATTTAAATTAATGTTACTTTATTTTTACCATGTACCCCTGTACCCCAGAAACTCTAAACTGACCCTAAACACCCCAAAAAAATAAAGTAATTTTTTTAAATATAATTAAAATTAATTATTGTAAATTAAAAAAATTATAACTTTATTTTTACCCTGTACCCCTGTACCCCAAAAACTCAAAACTGACCCTCAACCCCAAAAATAATGCAAAGTAATTTAATTTAATTTATTTACTATTAAATAATTTAAATTAAAATTAAATTTAATTTATTTTTACCCTGTACCCCAAAAACTAAAAACTGACCCTGAACCCTAAAAATACCCCTTTACCCAAAAACTAAAAACTGACCCTGAACCCTAAAAATACCCCTTTACCCAAAAACTAAAAACTGACCCTGAACCCTAAAAATACCCCTTTACCCAAAAACTAAAAACTGACCCTGAACCCTAAAAATACCCCTTTACCCAAAAACTGAAAACTGACCCTGAACCCTAAAAATACCCCTTTACCCAAAAACTAAAAACTGACCCTGAACCCTAAAAATACCCCTTTACCCAAAAACTGAAAACTGACCCTGAACCCTTAAAATACCCCTTTACCCAAAAACTAAAAACTGACCCTGAACCCTAAAAATACCCCTTTACCCAAAAACTAAAAACTGACCCTGAACCCTAAAAATACCCCTTTACCCAAAAACTGAAAACTGACCCTGAACCCTAAAAATACCCCTTTACCCAAAAACTAAAAACTGACCCTGAACCCTAAAAATACCCCTTTACCCAAAAACTGAAAACTGACCCTGAACCCTAAAAATACCCCTTTACCCAAAAACTGAAAACTGACCCTGAACCCTAAAAATACCCCTTTACCCAAAAACTGAAAACTGACCCTGAACCCTAAAAATACCCCTTTACCCTAAAACCCAAAACTGACCCTAACCCCTAAAAATACCCCTTTACCCTAAAACCCAAAACTGACCCTAACCCCTAAAAATACCCCTTTACCCTAAAACCCAAAACTGACCCTAACCCCTAAAAATACCCCTTAACCCCAAACATGTAACATTTAAAATATAACTATATACTTACCAATACTTACGTTGTAATGGTATGCGTTGTAAAGGTACCTGCGTTGTAAAAAAATGCGTTGTAAAAACATGAGTTGTAACAGTATCCGCGTTGTAATGGATGCGTTGTAACAGTAGTGCGTTGTAAAAAATGCGTTGTAACAAGTGCACACCGTATTTACCGATTCGGTGATTTTACCGAATCGGTAAATACAGAATCGGTAAAATACCGATTCTGTAAATGCATGCCCTACATCTGAAAACCTAATACCGGTCGGAAACGGCCGAATTCGGCCGTTTCCGACCGGTATTAGGGCACCTACATCGGGCCCTAGATCTCTAGAAGGGGGAGGCAAGTCTCCACAACGGGAACCCTCTGAAAAAAGATACAACATTAGAAATAGGGACAATTTGAAAAAACCTGACAGATATCAAGATATTGATACACGTTCTTCTCGATCTTTTCAAACTTCCTCACAGAAATCGGAAAGAAGAGGACAGTCAGGACATGAAGAAGAGCACGTCAAGTCCAAAGACAAGGAACCTGCTCATCAAAGTAAAAAATTACAATTTCCCAGAAAGAAGGTAGCCAGTATTAAAATAAAACATGCCGAGAATTCTGAGGACACAACTGAAAAACGGAGAGTGGGCCCAGACAATGCTAGACAGCACAGCAGAAGTGACCATAGGTCGCAAGATCCTGATGAATCTTCTGGAGACAGTGGACACGAATGAATACATTCAAGTGGAAACTGCAGACACCCGAGTTAGCGTGCCCCATAAACTATATGAAATAACATTACGTATAGAAACAACTCCTTAGCACACGTATATCACAATACAGTTATGTGTAGGCGTTGCCACCCCTTTGACACAATCACAGTACGTAGTTCTTGGTTAATACACGTATTATATTTATTCTTGAATGCTGGAAGTTCTCCACACAGCCGACACGTGTTTCGTCGTGACTGGGAGTGTAACCCAACGACTTTTTCAAGGCTGTAAAAGGTCAAAATAAACAAAACAATAGATATGTTGCCATTTTCATGTGAACTTCTTGGCCATAAATTATAATCTTAGCCCAACAACCCTATGTGGAAACTTACGGACTATGTTAACTTACACCTTAAAAAATGGCATGGCTCAGGTCTCCTGGACGACAATGAACACATGTATCTCAGAGTTGATCGTCCAAGATATCCATGCATATATACTCTTCCAAAAGTACACAAAACGGACAAATTTCCCCCAGGCAGACCGATCATTTCGGGTATTGGTGGACCTACCGAAAGGATATCTGAATATGTGGACATTTTTTTGAAACCACTGGTTGGGAATCTCCCATCCCACATCAGGGATACAAAACATATTCTGGGTATAATGGCCGATTTAGCCTGGGATGATACCATGTCATTAGTCACCTTAGACGTGGTATCACTATACACATGTATTAAAAGGGAAACAGGATTAACTGCAATCAAAAAAATGCTCAGTAAAAGAACCGCTAGCTCGTGGTTACACACCAAAATGCTTGTGGAAATGATAGAGCTTATATTGGACAACAATGTGTTCTTATACAAGGACAAGTGGTATAGACAAAAACAAGGTGTGGCCATGGGCTCCAGATTTTCACCCTCGTACGCGAAACTAGTGATGGGTTGGTTCGAGGAGTTGAAGATCTGGGGCCCATTGGGCACAGAATGGAATGACTCAATCCTTTTCTGGGGCAGGTACATAGACAATTGTATCATCATCTGGACAGGAACTTCAGAAAAACTACTAGAATTTCACACATACTTGAACAACAATGCGTTTAACATTAAATTCACCATGGAATTTAGTCAAACAAAAATACCATTCTTAGATATAGAACTTTTTGCTGAAAATGATAAAATCCACAGCAGACTATATCGGAAACCAACAGCGTGCAACACACTTTTGCATGAGTCTAGTGCTCATCCTGCACACCAAATACGAGCAATTCCGTATGGTGAACTCATACGGACAAGACACAACTGCAGTAGAGAAGAGGAATTTGAACAGAATAAAAAAGGAGTTCTGAACAGATTTAAGAATCGTGGCTACAATATGAATATTCTAAAAAAAGCTGAACTAAGGATAAACAAGGTTAAAAGAGCAGACACTTTGAAGGAACAATCAAAGAATAAAAGGAAAGATGACAAAATAAGATCAGTTACCAGTTATAATAATTGGTCTGGGATACTAATGAAAAGCTTAACTAAACATTGGCATCTGCTAAAGACGGATAACGCCCTAAGGGGACACATATCTGAAAAACCAACACTGACATACAGAAAAGGCAAACCAATCATAAACTTACTGAGCCCAAGTTATCCGAATGTAAAAACCCAAGAAACTTGGCTGGATAAACACACAAAGGACTTTTATGGTTGTAACAACTGCAGTGCGTGTAAATGGGCCTGCAAAAAAGTGACGGAATTTGAGGGTCCTTTTGGGAGAAAATACCTCATTTACACCAATATCAACTGTATGACAAAATTCGTGACCTAAGCTCTTGTCTGCAAATGTGGTAAAAAATATATTGGCAGTACTATACGGACGCTTAGGAAAAGAATCAATGAACACATCAGGGAGGTCAAACAGGGTGATATGCGATACCCGGTTGCTGCTCATATGTCAATCTGCCCCGCACAAACAACACATCGAATGTTTGAATTCTTTGGAATGGAACATACACCCAGACACCCTAGAGGTGGCAATAGAGAGCTAACACTGAGACAGAGAGAAGCTCTCTGGATCATGAAAATGCGGAGTGTAGAACATGGTTTAAACATTGACCATGAGCTACATTACTTTCTAGGGAGATAACTGATATAATAACTCACATGTGGACACTAGAAATGTAAGAAAATTCTGAGATAATGTTCGCATTTGAATGTATGAATTATGTATCCTTGATGAATCATGAAAATGAGATAATAATACAGGTTTCCATTAATGTTAGTACCATGACTATGTACTGACCCTACATGATGGAGAGACCATTAGTTCACTGAGATAATTTAATGAACACACACGTGCACTTATGTATATAGATTCGAATTGCTTACCAATACGATGTGTCTTTAAATACCATTAAGGAATGACTTCTTATTAGCGTCACCTTTGCGGAAACGCTAACACTGGTTCCGAATACTTTGCATCACTTTGAATTGGTAAAATAAATGCGATGTAGCTAATTATGTTTAACCTATTTATAAATACATCAATACTATCACCTATTTCACTTACTATATCGAACATTATATGTATGGTAAGGTTATATACCAATCTGTGGTTAATATGCATGACACAACCAAATGAGTACTTAAGAATTGAATTACTGATTATAAGATATTCTCATTTCTCTGAAAATATGTATGACTACACGGGAGAAAATCAAAGCACTTCTGTTAAACTCATAGAGCTTAATTCTAGATGCCTCAATATCGCGGATAAGTATAGAAAGTGGACCATGCAGAAAAACAAGCGAGATTCTGAATCTTCTCCGATGGTCAAATAAATTAAAATAATGGATCGGTTTGAATAACCCCCCTAAATAAAGTTTTGAAGATCTGTGTTTAAATTAGTGGCCAAGACCTTTGCGTTTTGGTAAAAATATCAGCTGTGATGCAAAACGAATATGACTGAAAATAAGTAGACCATACAAATAACGAAACACGTTTATAAAATCAGCTCACGGAAAGAAATTAATTGATAGTAATAAAAGACGACATTAAACAATAAGCTTTTAATTTTTATTGACGCTACTAATACATAGCATAGAACGAATAAATCTGTTAATATATGCTACAGAGACTGAAGCCCAGTTTGATGAGAACAGTATAAGATGGCGGCCAGGTCGCCACAGGACCAAACACCCGGAATTCAGTACTATGATAGATTCACATGACCCCTCTGAACCAATCGAAGGGTAGCAGTGAAACAAGGGTCACGCGACTTTCAATTTCAGGGACGCCCTTTTTGAAACACGGAAGTGTTTCCAATAAATGCGCGGCGTTTCGAAGGAGCAACAATCGAGCACACGCGCTAATTGTGAACGGGGCCACCGACGGACAATAACGCTACGGGCGAAAGGGAAGAGGAATGGGCACCCGTCACAATGGGAGAGCCTATTCAAATGCATAGAGCCTATTTTAAGCGCATGGGGACGAACTTGGAACTGGAATAATGGGCAACCGGTACAATGGGGAGAGCCTATTAAATATACAAGAAACAATGGTAGAGACAAACTCGGAACCAGGGGGAAAGTCTTCATTTTGGAGCTTTCTCACAAGATGCAAGGAGAATGACTAATATTACCCTAACCAAAGAAATGGATCAAATAGGGGAATGTATTGATAAGTGGTTAAATATAAATAACTAGAGTCAAGACTACTTGGCTTACAGATAAGATGAGGATTTCTCCTGGGAAAATTTGAAACCGCTTAACACAAACTGAAAGACTTAGACAATAATAGGAGATGAATATATAACAACTCTATACCACTGGGAATTATATATATACTAATAAGAACACTAATGTTCTTTTCAGCCAACTTAAACAAAGTGTGAAGTGGAGTCCTATGGACAAGATAAAGTGGACACTATAACAGAAGACCGCCGTAGAACCCCTATGCGGGTTAGAATTATCACCGCATACCAAGTGAGTTAACAACCAAAAACGATTTTCAATCATATTTACCATTTTACTAACCAATACCAGATAATACTTGAACTATAAAAAATAAAATATGACTTTACTCCTACAGCTATAAGAGAACAGATCTGGAAATAGGTATTTATGCATGTAATATCAATCACATATAAACACAGAGTGTTTATACTGTAAACAACTATGAGCACGAGATACATCACTATACCTCCGAAAAATACCTGACACAAGGTGGTGGTTCAGGGTGTTACATACTATACAACTAGATGCATAAGGGTCACAATAATCTTGACAAAACTCACGCCTTAATAAGTCTATTCAAGTACTTGATCTCTCCATCCTATACAGGATCATAGACCTCTATAAGGTTATAGAGGTACATTATGTGTTATACAATAACAGAAATGTATTTAATTAAACTGTGATTCTAAATCGAAAAGATGTGAGAAGATACCTTATAGTATGATTACTTATCAGCATGTGGATTGTTTTTTCTCACTGAGGAGAAATGTTGGATAATGTGCTTTGTAACTTATCAATTGGACACTTGAGTGGAATCTTGCATGAAAGGGGCCACAAGGACTATGTAATGTTGGGCTAAGATTATAATTTATGGCCAAGAAGTTCACTTGAAAATGGCAACATATCTTTTGTTTTGTTTATTTTGACCTTTTACAGCCTTGAAAAAGTCGTTGGGTTACACTCCCAGTCACGACGAAACACGTGTCGGCTGTGTGGAGAACTTCCAGCATTCAAGAATAAATATAATACGTGTATTAACCAAGAACTACGTACTGTGATTGTGTCAAAGGGGTGGCAACGCCTACACATAACTGTATTGTGATATACGTGTGCTAATGAGTTGTTTCTGTTAGAAGCGTATGCTCATGTTTAGGAGGATTAAGTGGTTCCTTCTACCTTATAGCACCGTAAGAAATAACCTCTACACCAAAATAAATTGTGAGACTTTCTAAGTGGCGCCGAATAACCTATACCAAACCACTGCTTGTGCTTTAACATTACGTATAGAAGGAGAAAAAAATAGGAAAATAAAAGGTCTCTTTTGGGAGAATCTATCTAATGGCTATGATATCCTTCTAGCAGAGAAAGACTGGCCACCAGAGTTTGTCAGGGAGTGCCCACATGGCGAAGAAATGATTATGCCTGCCTTCTCAAATCACATTCCAATTCATAAAAAATACACACTTGCTGGAAAATGGGCAGTGGCCCAAGCCCCTGCATTATAGAAAAATCATGTAGGGTGGGATGAGGATTCTCCTCACCATAAAATCCAGTTAAAAAATCAGCCTACTGCACAGAGGCAGTATCCTGTTAAGCAAGAAGCTAAAAAACAAGTAAGAGAAATTTTAAATCAACTTGAATATCAGGGGGTGATTGAAACATGCACCTTACAAATGAACAATCCTTTGTTTCCTGTCTCCAAGCCAGACGATTCGTATCTTCTAGTTTTGTACTACAGACATCTAAACTCCTGCTGTAAAACTTTTCCAGTACAAAACTCAGACAATGCAGCACTAATGAATAACATAATTCACAAGAAATATAAAACGACATTTGATATTTCAAATGGTTTCTTCTGTCAAAACATAGCACCTGAAAGCAGATATTTGACCGCTTTCTCCAGCATGGGGACCCAAAAACAATGTTGTCGTCTCCCACAGGGATTCAAGAACAGCCCAGGATTATTTTCAGCCAGGGTAACAGAGTTACTACAAATTTATGATGATGAGGCATTATCCTATGTCGATCACATCTATCTTACAGACGATGACTTGGAGTCTCACTTGAAAAGAGTGAACACCATAATACTTGGGTTCGCATCTGAAGGGTACAAATTCAACTTTAAAAAATCACTAATTGCCCATCTAACTGTCCTATTTTTAGGATATGAATTATCAAGTGAAGGCAAAAGCCTAGCAGACAACTTCTTAGAGAAGTGTGCAGTACTCCAAGCTCCAAAAACGCTGAAAAACTTACAATCAATGCTAGGTTTCCTGAATTTCGGAAGAACATACATTCTAAATTATGCAGAGAGAGTCAAACCTCTCTACGAACTAATAAAACCTGATTTTAAACCAATTAAATGGACTCAAAAACACACAGAAATTTTAAGAACATTACAGACAGACATGTTAACTAAAACAAAACTGCAAACACGCGCAAACGTATGCAACCTTGTGATCCGAGTCATCCCAAGAAGATGCGGATTCACATACCTGACCTCTAATGAGGGAGAAACAGTACCAATAGCTTACAATTCACACTTGTACACACAAGCTGAAATGAAATTCAGTTCTACTGAGAAAATTCTAACTGCGGTTCAAACTGCTGTAGCAAAAGAAAGGGCTCAAGGGAAAAGGATATCTGTTTTAACAGCAGTATCAGCCCTTGAGGCAGTAACAAGACCAGGCATTCCAAATGCTATAGCTCTAGATCCAAAATGGATACAATGGGAAAATTATCTTGCTACAGAAGACGTGAAACACGCTTTTGATCCGAAAATGAAAAAAACTAGAAAATCTGGAATACAAACATGAATGCCCTCTGTCAATCGAAATTCTGCCTCTCGAACAGTACACCAGTGTAATTTACACAGACAGATTTGCACAACACTACGTTGTGGAAAAACAAATTTACAATGCTGCGTGCGCGATTGTTAAAGGTCGCTGTCCGCCTAGGTAAATTCAGAACGATGGTCACTAAAACGGAATCATTCAGAAACTGTACAGCTCAATGAGCTGAAATAAGATCTCTAAAGATGGCGCTTGAAAATGCTGATTGCGAATTCCCGACACTAATAGTGTGCGATTCGCAGTTCTGCGTCCGGTCTTACAATAATTCCATGCAGACCTGGATAAAAAACGGTTACAAAGATGAGACAGGTGCCACAATAAAGCATAAAAGATTATGGGAACAAGTAGTTATTTTGCAGAAAGAACTACAAAAGACTCACGTGATACACTTATGCAGAGTCTTCAAAGCGATGTCGTTCACGTTGCAGGGAATTCATTGGCTGACAGAGCCACAGCGGAAGCTGATCACTCGGCTTCCGTAGGTACAAAAAAGCGTACGAAAAAACAAATAGATGGCGAAACGCTGCTTGCAGTAAAAGCCTCAATGGAAGGCAATTATGCGGCGTTACCTCTAAACTATCTACTCGGCAATACATACATAATTGATGCGAACTCCGTTCCTTTTGCTTAAATCCCTGGAGTGGGGGATAGAGCAATTCCAAAAATGAACCGAAGAGTCTTCTTGATTGAAGAAGCACACATGGGATTGGGTCTGAGGCACCAAGAGATCCTGAAATCTCTAATAGAATTACAATCAAAATACTGGTGGCCGGGAATGAGCGTGCAAATTTATAACTTTGCAATGAATTGTCAGGACTGCAACAGAGATCGCAGTTGTGAACCGGACCAGACACCTGCCCAGACACCTCTATTTGACAGCATCAGGCTATTTATGCGCAGACATCCAGATGGAAAAATGTAATCCCATAATTATTAAGAAGATATTCATTTAGATGTGGCCCCAGAGCTCAGCTGACGCCAGAACTGTTATAAAAAGATTTGTGAGTCTTTATCAGCACATACGCAATTGGCGTGCTACATTCTGACCAGGGTCCTGCGTTTAGCTCTCGGGCTTACAAGGAGGCCATGGCCAGCATGGGCATTGCATTGCGGTATTCTAGTCCATTCCATCCCGAGGGAAATGCGGTAGTGGAGAGAAAAAACTGTGACATAAAGCAATCTATAACGGCGAGGGTATTAGGTTTGGGTGCGGGTGGGTCAAACATCTAATAAGTGTCAAACGTAGTCTTAATAACATGCCAAGAAATTCTTTAGGAGGTATCAGTCCGTACAAACTTTTATTTGGTACTTGAATGATCATCCAGGATTTGGCTTGTCAGACTTCAGTGGTGAAACAAAAAACCTTTGATATCAAAGATCGTTTGTCTGTTTTACAGGACTTAAATGAAACAAGAAAAAGTCTAGGTAAAGGAAATCTAAAGCCAACGACCACTGAAGAAAAACCACCTGTTCCAGCAAGACCTGTCTAGATTCCAAAGATTGGGGATCTGGTCAGAGAAAAGATCGCGGTGAAGAAGGAATTTGGGCCTTCTTACAGAAAAGCAGTACCTGTCTTAGCTGTCAGCGGAACAAGATCAGTAGTACTACCACCCCTTGCTGGTAAAAAGGAGAACCGAGTTGTATCAATCGACCTGGTGAAACCACAACCATGTGACCAATAATAAGTAGTAGGCCCAGTGGACTCCCAAGAAATAGAAGAAGACCAAATCTTGCTACAATCCAAGATGTTCAAACTGAGAGACTAATCACATTTGATAAACATTCAGTGAATGAAAAAGGACTATGCAACAAAGCCATGGAACTTGTGCCTCTTGATACCCAAATCGCAACAGTTCGTCAAGAAACACCTGTCTACAACGTTGTAGCCTCGGACTATACAAATGTAACAAAAAAAAATCCAAAGATCAATGGAAATCCGGAAGCAATTCCACCAATTGACAGAACTGCATCTGGCTACTTTATCAACTTTGATGACTTTTCCGATGATCCAAGTGAACATGGAGACAAGCCAGCAACAAAAACTTTCAAAAAGAAAATCAAAGAGCTCTTTCATCAACTCAGAGAAACATATCTAACTTCACCATGGATTAAATTATGGATTGTGTTAGGTGCACTTTTCCTCCTTCTGTGGCTCATCTTGGTTTTA
Organism: Lissotriton vulgaris; assembly: GCF_964263255.1. Classification (NCBI taxonomy): domain Eukaryota; kingdom Metazoa; phylum Chordata; class Amphibia; order Caudata; family Salamandridae; genus Lissotriton; species Lissotriton vulgaris. Next base: position 1,628,869,602 of record NC_141689.1, on the reverse strand, counting down.
AGTTTAAGTAGATTTATTGATGGAAAACATAGTACAATGGACAAAGCAAGTCAGAACATCAACTTGGTTCTGAAACCACACAGATCTTCTCACATCGAAAAAAGAGAACTATCATCAGTGAACATCACAGCCATCCCTATACCTGGTGGTATAGCATGGGACATGGGACAAAACTGACTATGAAATCTATGGCCCGGTTGAGCTCTTGAAATATCCACACCAATTTAACATCTCCTTAAGTGACTTTGTATCACCTAGTACTTTCTCTGATGATTGGGACTTTGAAAATAATAATATGATGTCAGATTTAGAAATGTCAGCAAAATTTACAGAACATGTTTATTTACGGGGTTCATCGAATTATGAGGAAATGTATTGTTTCAATCACTTTGGGCATCATTATCTGCATAAATCTGATAATCCTAGAAATGTTTTCAGTTATAATCAGTGGGAACATTGTCCAACTACGCCAAAAGGCAGTTCAAAAAAATTTTATGAGAAATTTCCATACTTCTCAGGGTTTAATTACACTAATCCAGAAACGTTTTATTTCAAAATGTTAAATAAGACAGGAGTGAAAAACATGTTGACAAATACTAAACTAATTTATTCTGAAAAAATTTATGAAAAAATGTCTACATTTGGTTTTGAATTTTGGAAAAATAACATTGAGAGAAAAACCATCTGGGGTACAAAAGAGTGGCAGGTACAAGGTCTAGAATCATTGTTTAGAGCCTGCATGATCCCAGAACAAATAATGTTCCTGAATGACACCATTCAACATACAACATGTCTTGGTTGTAGCCAATATAAAAGATTTAAACAACCCGTCTATACCAAAGCCTATGCCTGATAGAAACACCACTACAGATGAAGGGTTAGACGTGTCCTATATTTTAAAACAAAACAGAACAATTCCTGATTGGAACAAATGGTTGTTCTGGCCCACAGACACAAATAACTGTCAAGAGAGATTCCTGAACAAAATACAGGGGTTCAAACAGAACAGGCCAGACACAAGATATTCCCAGAGACAACATTCAGGGATAGTTACAACATATAGGGCCCGATGTAGGTAGGGCTTTACCGATCGGTATCGGCCGAAAATACCGATTTTTGGCCCTTACCGATCGGTAAACAGCCATCGAGATGTAGGGAACCAAAAACAGAACGAATCGGATAGAAAACCGATTCGGAATGTGTACCGAATGTGAAAGAATCCGATACGTACATACCGAAAATCGGATATGTAACGATTCGGAAAAACACCGATTCGGTTACAAAGACCGAATCGGTCCATGTACCGAATCGTTAGTGACACCGAATCGGAAAATCACCGATTCGGTCCCACTACCGATTCGTTAGTGACACCGAATCGGAAAATCACCGATTCGGTCCCACTACCGATTCGTTAGTGACACCGAATCGGAAAATCACCGAATCGGTCCTACTACCGATTCGTTAGTGACACCGATTCGGAAAATCACCGATTCGGTCCATGTACCGAATCGGAAAAAATACCGATTCGGACATGATCCGAATCGGAAAACATGCCGATTCGTATGAATCTCCGATCGGGAAATTCCCCGATTCCGACAGTTGGGGAGATGTAGGGAGGCACAGAAACACCGAAATCGGCTCAAAATCGGTAGAATTCACTCGGTATTTACCATGGATTGCAATCAGGTGGTAACCAACTCCAACCCATATAAACAGTCCCAAAATGCATTGCAACTTGCAGGATGGCAGCTTTCTATGTCATTGCGAGGCGGCTACGGCTACAGCAGGAAGGACTGAGGGAATGGCTAAGAAATGAACAGGTCTACAGACAGAGGATAACCCTGTTCATGCTCACTGAGGCTGAGATCCTACAGAGATACAGGCTGGACTCTGACACCATACTTGAGCTCATCAGGGACCTTAAGCCATACTTGGACCACCACACCCCAAGGGCACACGCCATCCCTGCGCACGTCCAGGTGCTATGCAGCCTACACCTGGTAGCGTCTGGCAGCTATCAAAGTGGAGTAGCAGCAGCAGGAGGGGTGAGCCAGAGCAGCCTGTCAAGGTTCTTCCACATATTCCTTGACGCCATGATAGACAGGATGGACCAATACATCTCATTCCCTGCAACCCACGCAGAACTGCTACAAACCAAAGCGGACTTCTACCAGATGGCACACTTTCCCCAAGTCATCGGTTGCATAGATGGCACGCATATTCCGATTTGCCCACCAGCGGACACCGAATACATATACCGCAATCGGAAATCGACACACACCATCAACGTGCAGGTGATCTGCAATGCCAAGTGCACCATCACAGACCTGGTAGCAAAATTTCCAGGGAGTACCCATGACTCCTATATATTCCAACAGAGCGGCATATATGCACGGCTGATGGCTGGCGATTTTGGAGAAGGATACCTCCTAGGTGAGCCACATCATCAGACCCCCATAACACATAGTAGGTAGGTGTAATACATGTATGCATGTGTCTAATGTGACCCCTTTCTCTTCCAGGCGACAGTGCATATGCCCTCCGCTCATTCATACTCACCCCCTACCTCAACCCCTCCACACCCAGCCAAAGGAGGTATAACCGTGCCCACATACGCACCAGGAATGTTGTTGAACGGACCTTTGGCATCTGGAAAAGTAGATTCAGATGCCTGCACAAGAGTGGAGGTGCAAGGCAGTATACCCCCATCACCTGCTGCAAGATCATAGCTGTATGTGCAATGTTACACAACCTTGCGGTCAAGAAGGGCACTGAGGTGGAGTTGTCTGACTACGAGGACTATGACGACGACGAAGCTGTGCCACTGACACAGCCAGCTGGGGTGTGTACGCCATGTGATGGCAGATACAGACGTGAGGAGATCACTGAGAACTATTTCTGACTGAGTACAGATGCAAAGACAGCTAAATGTTGTTTGGAAAATAAAATTTTTAATAGTGATGCACCACAGTTACATCACTGAAGTGCATCAAAAAATGGAGTCTGTCAAAACAAATAAAGTCCAGGGTTCTGGTTTGATCATCCCCCCTTGCCAGCCTATTTTTTGGCCCGCTTTCCAGACCCACTGGGGTGTCCCTCGGCCCCCTCCGAATGGCCTGCAGCATCAGCGGATCGCCTGGTGCTCCTCCTTGGCTCTGATGCAGCGCTGGCCGGGCTGCTGCGGCTGCTGCTGTCACCAGCATCACCCAGGTCCAGGGCAGGATTGGAGGCGGCGTTTGATATTAACATGGCCTCCATGGCCGTGGTGATCCTGGCCATCCCCCTGGTCAGCTCAGCAGTATGCTGACTCTGCACCGACTCCTGATTTGAGCTACGATGGCACAGCTGTGCCGTCGCCGCTGCAAGGCGGGCCATGGCCCGGTTGAGCACCCGGGCATCCCTCCTGCGCGCAACCTCATGCTCCTCCTGCCTGGCAGAGGAGTGGGTGATGGCAGTGGTCAGCCTGCCCAACCCTGCTGCCACCTCCTTGTTGCTGTCCACAACAGCCTGGAACCCCTTCACCAACTCCCCCATCTGCAGGTTGTGCTGCAGGAGCTGGCGTTGGCAGGCCATGGTGGATCTGGCCTGTTGGCGCTGGATTTTGACCATCTGGCCCTCCAGGCCCAGGAACACACTGCCCTCCCGTGCTGGTGCAGCAGTGGTGGTGGTGGTGGTGGTGGTGGTGGCACGGCGTCTGGCACTGCTGCCTCCGGCCTGCTGAGTGGGCTGGGGTGCCACTGGTGGTGGTGTGGTGCTGGCCGGTCCCGGAGCCCCTGCTCCCAGGACAGGTAGGACGGGTGGCAAGGCCACGGTTGTGGCAGGAGCTGTTGTCGGCGGAATGGTCTGCCTTGTTGGGGAGTTGTATGGTGAAAATTGCAAGGGGGGTGAGCTGGGCAGTACTGGGGAGTGCACTGCCTGGAAATCAATCACCAGGACTCCCTCCATTCCAAGCCCTGGGGTGTCTCCTTCCTCATCCTCTTCCTCCTCCTCCTGGCCAGGCTGGCTGGTGCTCGGCCCTGCCACTGCAGTATGTGATGTCGAAGCTCCCTCTGCTGCCACAGTGGTGCCGCCTGATGGTGCCCCTAGGTACAAAGAAGCATTTGTAAACTGAGTGCCGATGTATTACAGTCAGTACAATTATGGCATTCCACATGTCCTTGCATCTCCTTACACCGTGTCACACTGTTTCCTGTCTTGTGCTTCTGCACTGACATATTTGGCTAACTTCTGCTGACTACATGTACCATGATGCTTGTCTCTTGTATGTTGGTGACAGTACAGTGCTGGTGTTTGCCTATGCATTGTGTCTAATGGGGAGGTGTCTGGTAGGGTGTGTCATGATGCGCATGCTTCTTACCTGTAGCTGTGGCCATCGCAGTGCTGTCCAGGGTCCCGATCCCTACGATGCTCTCCCTCTCGATGGTGCTGGAGACAATTTCCTCCAGCTCGGTGAGGGGTGGCGCCGGGTTCTTGCCTCCTCCGGTGAGTCCAGCCTGCCTTTGGAGGTCGGCCAGCTTCCTCTTGGTGAGGCTGCGGAGGTCATAGAACCTTTTCTTAAGTTCCTCAATGGACCTGGGGGTGACTCCAGCAGCATTGACCTTCTGGGCGATGTCTGCCCACAATCTCCTCTTGGTGCTGTCTGGCACGTTGAGGGACAGCTTGCCAAAGAGCTGGCGGTGCACCCTCACCACCTCCTCAACCAGCACCTGTAGTTCTGTGGTGGTGAATTTGGGCTTCCTCTTTTGGGAGGACTTCTGGCTTCCTGCCTGATCTGCCATATTCTCTTGCTCCTGCTCAGTCTGCAACCTCCTTCTCCCACTGCTGCTAACTGTGTGTTGGGCTCAGGCAGGCTTTCCAGAAACTTCTAGTAACTTCTTAATTGGCTGCACCTGCCAGGGTTGCCACTCCCTGTTTGGGTGGGGGAGGGGGAGCCACCTCATTGGCTGAATCGCCTATTGCCGAGTCTGCTTTTACCGATTCGGTAAAATCCGAATCGGTAAAATCCGATTCGGTATTGTCCGATTCGGTAAAAGCCGAATCGGGTCATGCAATGCATTCCTATGGGCTTTTTCGCCATGGGTCTATGATTGCCGATTCGGTTTTTACCGAATCGGCTTTTACCGATTCGGTATTCGCCGAATCGGAAATATCCGATTCGGTGGTAGCCGATTCGGTATTTTCCGATTCGTTGTTGGCCGATTCGGTAATTTCCGATTCGGACCGAGCTGAATCGGAACGTACCGAATCTCATTACCGATGCCGACCGAATCGGTTTTCATTCGGTATTTTTTTCCTACATCTCGTTTTCCGATTTCAGAATACCGATTCGGCCCGCCTCGGTATTTTAAAATCGGAAAATCCCGTTTACCTACATCGGGCCCTTAATATATCTGAAACCCTTTCTTCTGACCACTCTATTTCTCAATTTCTATTCAAAATTCGTTGTCTTCCTGACACACACCCAGATTTTTCCCTTTTAGAATCTGAACTTACACAGAAAGAACTTCATGCTGCTTTAAAAATACTCAAAAAAGATAAAGTCCCTGGCCCAGATGGCTTCACTATAGAATTCTTTACTCATTTTGCATACTTACTGATTCCCAAATTGCATACCCTTATACATACCTTTTTACAGTCTGGAGAGTCTACTGGCTCTTTTTCCAATGCTCTTATTTGCCTCATACCTAAGGATGGTAAAGATCCTCAACATTGTAAAAATTATCGACCTATCTCCCTGGTCAACATAGATTATAACATGTTTTCAAAAGCTCTAGCATTACGTTTAGAATCTCAAATACCTGATTTGTTGGGAACTGAGCAATCCAGCTTTGTTAAGGAAAGGCTCATTACAGTCAACACTTGCTTATTTTTTGATATCTCTCCAAGGCCTCATATACTTCTCATTCTTTGGCAGCCATAGCTTTGGATGCAGAAAAAGCATTCGATAGGGTCACTTAGCTATATCTTTTTCGTACACTTCAGTGGTTTGGCTTTGGTCCAAAAATTATTGCTTTGATCTTTATTTTATATTCCAACCCAAGAGCAGCTGTAACAGCGAATGGTGGTATTTCCTCTTATTTTAACCTGGGTAGGGGAGTTAGACAAGGATGTGAAGAAGTCACTAAACCTCCATGACTTCCTCCATGTTATTGATTGAAAAAGCTTTATTCGAGTTATACACTCATAAAAGCACTGGCATATAAATTCATACATTTTAAAACATCAAACATTCTGTTACAGCAATTTATAGTTGAAAATACATAATACAAAAGCATTAAAATTGTTACCAATTGGAATAAAATAAGCTTTTTCATACTATGCGAAAACTAAATGCATGTTGAGGTATGGGGACCTCCGCGTTACGGACCATTCCCAAAGTTTACACAAATAAAAACTCATACCATACATGTTACCCGCATTTTGTGGTTTAAAATTCATATACAACTCCCAGTAGGTATTTGCAAGATTTAGTCAGACAAATATAGAAATGTAAAATTCAAAACACATTGGGGAGTAGAGCCCGCCTCCTTATGGACCATGCCCACCCCAGATATTTAGCTGTTCCAACTACGATGGACATTTCAGTGGAGGAACAGATAATTCTCAACCCCTCCACACCGCTTCGGACACCAAGATTCCTACATACTGGAGCCAACCATGATTTTCTTGGAATTGCATAGGACTCACATATAAACAGGAAGTGTGCAATATTTTCATTGGGGGCCCCACATGACGGGCAGCACAAACCACTACTAGTTCTCCAGCCGGACGTCAAGCACCTCAGGGGGAGAGAGCCCGCCCTTAACTGGAAAAATAGTTTCCTGTCTAATGGGACAGTTATGCTGTCCCAATACTTTTCTAGGGATGGGCTTTGTTTAATTTCTAGAAATCTTCCCCCCATTGATTCCGAGGTTACGCTCCTCCATAGTTTCTGGTCAATGTAATCCCAATATATTTCTTTAATATTGGTTTTACTAGGGAATACTTCCCCAAGGGGGTTTTCCCATAATTTGGAGAGCCCAAGTTCAGCAAGGACGTCCCTAAGCGTTTTTAGCCATTTAATTTTGCGAAAAACATCTGATTTGGCTAATGCTAGGAACCCCTCGGCGTAGTGCCTTATTTCCATGGTTGTCCAAAGCCGTCTCCAGTAAAGGATTGGCCTCAGTCGGGCACGGTCCCTGAGCGATTTTCTGCCTAGATCAAGGACAAGCGGTATTAATGGGGTGCTTTGGGGAAGACTAGTTATCCCTCTCAAAAACTTGTTCTCAGATTTTTGGATGGTGGTAAGACTCTCAAAGCCCCAGACTTCGGCCCCATAAAGGGTTGCGCCCAAGGCTTTGGCGTCATAAACCATAAGAACTGGTTTTATGGGCCTGGTCTTGGATTTTACTTGCTCAAGCCTGAGGGCTCCTGAAATTTGCTGATGTTTCAACTGCGCCTTCTCTATGTGTCTTGACCAACCAAGTTTGCTTGATATCTCAACCCCGAGGTATGTAAAAACATTTACTAGCTCTAACTTAATATTATTCAAAAATACCCTAGGTTGAGAATGGCGCTTTTGCCCAAAGGCCATCAACTTGGTTTTGTTTACATTCACCTCAAGACCCCGTTCTTTGCAAAATGCGTCAAAAATGTTCAGGGCTCTCTGGAGGCCCGACGGAGTCTTGGACACAATCAAGGTATCGTCCGCGAACATCAGAATTGGAACTCTGATGCCCGCTAACGAAGGTGCGTCAACCATTGCGTCCAACATCCTATCCACGATGCCATTGATGAACAGGGAGAACAGCAGGGGTGCCATTGCACATCCCTGCCGCACTCCCCGCTCAACTGGGAAGTTAGTAGTGGATTCCCCATTCCTCCCCCACTGGACCTTGGCATAGTTGCTTTCGTGAAGACGCATTATCAGCGAGAGCAAATCAAGAGGAACCCCTATTTTGGACAGAACCTCCCACAGCGTGCACCTGGGCACCAAGTCAAAGGCAGCCCTTAGATCCACAAATGCTACATAAAGGCTGCCTTTACCTAGGAGTACAGTCCCCCACCGTAGCATGGTGAAGCGAAAAATTTGGTCGACCGTACTGGTTGCACGTCTGAATCCTGCCTGGTAAGGGGATAGGGCATTATTGTCATCTACCCAGGCCATAAGTTTGTCGACAAGCATCTTCCCCACTACTTTTTGCATAGTAGCCAGCAAACTTATTGGTCTGTAGTTTGCTGGGAGTGACCGATCGCCTTTTTTAAAAATCGGTATTATTATAGCCCCCTTCCATATATTGGGGATTTTTGACCCTTTGGCCAAGCCATTTCCCAACAGAGTCGCATATTTTGCCCACTTGACCTTGTCATGCTTAAAAATGTCTGAAGGGATTCCATCCAGCCCGGGGGCTTTTCCCCCCTGCAGTGTTGAAATTACAATTTCCGCATCCTTGGTATTGAAAAAATCACCCTTGCAAAATACCATAGGGATAGGTTCTATAGCCACTATATCCCTGCACTCTGCATACTGGGGTTTAAAATACTCGACCCACAATGCCTCATCGACATTGTTGTCGGGATTATTGGGGGCGCCCCCTCTTCCCCATTTCACAATTTTCCAGAACATTCTGGAGTCCTTTTGACCTGAAGCCTCCAGTAGCTCCTCCCAGTACTCCTCATCCCACTGCTTCTTAGCCTTTCGAATACTGTCATTATAACATTTCCTTGTGACTTTAATCGAGGCATTGTCCCTACTTTTAAGTGCTCTGCCCAGCTCTAGCCTAGCTACCCTACATTGTTTGTTAAACCAGGTTGGCATTGTGATTGGTACTTTCCTATTAGCCTTCAGAGGTTTAGTAAAATGCGGTTTTAACAGAGAAAAGAATGTCTCATGTATGTCAGTTATTTGGACAGAGCCTGGTAGTACAAGATCTACTTTTTCCATGGCGGCAATGGCATTGTCTACCTCCAAATTAATAGACTCCAAAGTGGCCAAATTAGCCAGGACATGTGGCCATTTCACCCTTCTTGAGTCATTGGCCATAACAGGTACGCTCCCACTACCTGACACTGGGTTGGCTCGTGCGGCCTTCCACCATGAGTGGGAGACACAGAGGGGGTTGTGGTCGCTTTCTATTCTGCCCACAATTTCCATGTCACCCACGCCACACCATAACTCAAGACTGCAGATGACATAGTCAATCCTGCTTTTATTATGTCCATTATCGTATGTACAACTACCACCTTGATCACTTTTTGTCCTGCCATTGAGGGCCCTCAGACCATATTCCAAACATAATGCATTCAACAACAAAATATCGTTAGTCCACCGCTTCACTGGTAGGAGGTCTAGATTAGGGATGTCCCAAAGGGCATCTTCCTCTAGTCCTATTGGGTATGCGGTATGTTCTAGGGGCTCGAATGTCCTATTCAAGTCACCAGCCAAAATTACTCTGTTTCCAAGTGACTGGGATTCTAGGGAAGCGGATAGTACTTCTAGGGTAACAGAATTCCCTAGACTCGTGCCCCTGGCATATATATTATAAATGTCTATTGTTGAACCCTTGGCTACAGATAATCTCAGTAACTGGATATCCTTACAACCTAGATCAATCATTTTTGCCTTTACATTTGAGTTTTGCTTAATCCAGACTGCAAGGCCTCCCATAGGTCTACCCCTGTGGCCTCTCGTTGCCGGTATACAGAAGTTTAAGTAACCCAGGAAGTGGATTGGCTCACATGCCCATGTCTCTTGAAATAGGCACATTTCAAACCCGCTTACAAAGTCAATCCAATGCTGTGACAACAATCTAGCCCCCAACCCCGCAACATTCCATGACAAAAACCTCTCCAGGATATTTTCTACACAAATCCCCTTGTCATTAGGTGTCGTAGGCGGTAGATCATCCTGCTTCCCACAATCACAAACCTCACTTGAAACAAAATTTATACAATTAGCATCTGTACCATCTTTGGAGCAATCAATAGTTTGCAAACCCGGTTCACCCACACACCCCCCCGAGCATTCAATAATGTCCACATCCCTCACATGCTCCACTACGAGTTTTCGGCTCGTTTCATCGTGGGGTATTAATGTTACATCAGGGACCTTTCCACTAACCATGTCCTCATCCAGTCGTAGTTGCTCATCTGATCTCTGTCAACATCCCCACCTCATCTGGCCCTGCCCATTATAGGGGTTAAATGCCTCAGTGTAACAATTAGTCGATCTAAATATGGGAGCAGCAGGTGGGCCAGCCTCTACCCAAGTGCAAGGACTGGGTCTCGGTTGCTCCCTGGAGCCCCCTGGATAGATCGCCGGTCTTGGGTAAAAAAAAGTGAGGTCAACAACCCCAATCCCTCCAATATTGATGTTCCAACCCTGTCCCGTAATCAGCCCCACAACCCTTGGATCCTGAAAATTGATTATAATACACTCACCCCCCTGTTTTTTTATAGTATTCCCTATCCAATGGACCCTTCTAGCCCCGATTATCAGGCCATCCACCCCCCCTGGGAGCGGTCTATTGACAGAAAGCCAATGCATGGCCTTGTTTTTTAACATGTCATAGGTTTCTCTTTGGCCCTCCGTTAGGGGTGGGACGTTAGTAAGTATGGCCACATATGGGAAGGAGTCAGGGGTGAGCTGTACTGGCGGAATCCTAGTTGGCAATTTGGTTATTTGGGTCTGTGTTTGGACTTGTTGTGGGGGAACATGGCTCTGTGTGGGAGGTTTTACCACTGTCACACAGGTATTAATCCCATTCCCATTGCTAGGGTGAATTTTATCATTTCCTGACCGTTGGGCCATAGTTTTTCCCGATCCGGTCGTCAAAAGTGTGGCATTTTTGCTAGTTGTTGTAGGTAGATTTTTTACACTGTCCTTGCGACCCTTATTGCTGATGTTATTGGACTTCGGTTTCCCACAATTACTACTGGTTTTACTAGACACTAGATCAGGAACATTCATGCTATTCCCCCCTTTATTATTAACCTGTACAGGAATACCACTTACAGGCGGAGATTGTAGGTCAACCAACACGGCTCCTTGGACTTTATCACCTTTCTGTTGGTAATTCCCAGACTCATCCATTTTCTTGCCAGACTTAATTAAGGATTTAATAGAAAAAAAGTTATCTAGGCTAGCTTGTTCTAGATGGTCAAGTTGTTCAGCTAGCTTTTTAAGTCTTAGTTCTACTGTATTAAGGAGGGAACGCATTATTTTTTCCACTTCTATCAGAAGATCATAGTTAGGGGATAGCGAGCCCGGTGGTACTATGACAGTTGGATCTGGGACAGGCACCGCCATTATTGTCGGGGGCACTATACTTATAGGGTCCACTCCAACTGGAGCTACTTCAGCCTCCCCTATTGTCATTAATGCGTCATGCTTTGGAGGGGCATGATTAGAAGTCAATTTAGTACCTAGCTTCCTGTATTTTCTAGCAGGTTTTAAAGGTTGTGATTTTTTTACAGTAGCTCCCCATTTCCTCTTAACACCAGGCTTAAGTTTAGTCGCTTCTATTTGTACACAGTTATTTTCTGAAGCTCCTTTCCCTGTTACTGTTTGGCTAGGTGCATCAGGATGCACAACAGATAAATTAGTTGTTGCAATGTCCGATTGAGAGTTAGCTGCTAACTCAGTAAGCAGCGGTACATCAAGTGTTAAGTCCTGGGAGGCTGGTAGAACAATGGATGATAATGGTGTAACCAGCGCAGGAAAGTTCAAACCTTGGTTTTTCTCCAGTGGGTTTTTCAGAAGCTCAATCGAAAGCCTACGCCCGGCTCGTCTTTCTGCCAGAGCGATCTCTTTATCGATATCCTGCGGCAGACGCTTGAAGTAGGAGTCAAGGGGGCCCATGACAGCAGGCTCAGCTTCCCCCAGGGGAGGCAGCAGAGTGGAGGTACTTGTTGAGCTAGCCATAATACTAGGGACCCCCTTTCTACCCACCTATGAGGAAATAGGTCACAAAACCGTTACAACAACAGTGGGTTGATCAATACCTGGCCCGTAGCTGTTAATGAGGAGGCCCAGCCCGGCCTCCAGCGGCCCCGGACGGTCCCGCCCTTGTCCCGGGCTTCTCCCGGCGCGCTCCCGCGCGCTCACGCGAAGCGGCAAGGTCTACTCCTAATATAGAGGGGAGGTGTTCAAGGGCGGGGCAAACAGGGAGAGCGACCAGGTGTAGGTGATTACAGCGCAGGGACTCCTGGGCAATGGAGTCCCTGTTCCTCACCTGGCGCTCGCAGCCCTGTGCTTCCTCCTCCTGCCCCCGGTGATGCAATCCACACGTTTAGCGCCTTGACACGAAGGCGAAGCGGGACCCGCGCAGCGGGGACCGCAAGGTGTTAACAGAAGTTCAGCAAAGACCAGCAAAAGGAAGGCAAGCCCAGCAAAGGGAAAGCTGCGTGCAAGGGTTCTCCTCCTCTCAGCCACGGAAAGCGTCTCCCACAGGCAGCAGCTCACAGGCGCCTTTCACTCGGCGTTCAGGGCGGGGCAAACAGGGAGAGCGACCAGGTGTAGGTGATTACAGCGCAGGGACTCCTGGGCAATGGAGTCCCTGTTCCTCACCTGGCGCTCGCAGCCCTGTGCTTCCTCCTCCTGCCCCCGGTGATGCAATCCACACGTTTAGCGCCTTGACACGAAGGCGAAGCGGGACCCGCGCAGCGGGGACCGCAAGGTGTTAACAGAAGTTCAGCAAAGACCAGCAAAAGGAAGGCAAGCCCAGCAAAGGGAAAGCTGCGTGCAAGGGTTCTCCTCCTCTCTGCCACGGAAAGCGTCTCCCACAGGCAGCAGCTCACAGGCGCCTTTCACTCGGCGTTCAGGGCGGGGCAAACAGGGAGAGCGACCAGGTGTAGGTGATTACAGCGCAGGGACTCCTGGGCAATGGAGTCCCTGTTCCTCACCTGGCGCTCGCAGCCCTGTGCTTCCTCCTCCTGCCCCCGGTGATGCAATCCACACGTTTAGCGCCTTGACACGAAGGCGAAGCGGGACCCGCGCAGCGGGGACCGCAAGGTGTTAACAGAAGTTCAGCAAAGACCAGCAAAAGGAAGGCAAGCCCAGCAAAGGGAAAGCTGCGTGCAAGGGTTCTCCTCCTCTCAGCCACGGAAAGCGTCTCCCCGTTATTATATAGTTCTATTTATACTCCACTATGTATTATAACCTTCTGTAGAACATGAAAAATTCTCTTTTTTCATACCGATGTAGCGTATGATATGGGTATATTGTAAGTATATGATATATTTGATTGATTGTTTTACGCCCTTTGCGCTTACCCATTCCAACTGATATATTGTATGTAATCTTTTAATTTCACTGTTCCTATATTTTGTACATCAATGTAATTCTTTATTCTAATAAACTTTACTTTTGAACTTAAAAAAAAGTAGTCAGGGGTTCCACCTGACACATTCCAATGCGACCGCCCTGTAGGCAGTTGGAAACATGTCCTTTTCAGTTGCGGCTTGTGTTGTGGCCTGGAAAAGGGCTGCATCACAATCTGCAATAGAAAAGGGCATGTTTGCAAACATCCATGCACCGTGTGCCAGCCACCAAGTGGTGCCTGGCACACTGTGCATGGATGTTTGGGGGTCACCACATGTGGCCCCCTGGTTCCATAGTGGAAGCCTACGAGAGACGAGACTGCCATGAACAGGCATCTGGAAAGGAAAATCCTAATCTCAGGCACCACCCCATTGTACGGATTAGGAATCCAACTATCGTCCCAATCACTCCTTCAGCCTGTCAGAGGCGGTGGTCTTTCCCCCACCTAACTCGCTTGAACCACTGGAATCGTAATCCGTGGTCAGACCGATGGCATAGATGTCGGTGGTACCGCCACCAATTAATTGTCGATGGTGGTCCCACCGACAGCCGATTGAGGCCCTAAAGTGATTTTTTTGCTGCATGAAGTAAAGAGAACAACTTAAGACAGATAATGCAGAAATAAAATGTCAAGCATTGAATTCAGGTGCACCTGCATTGCCATCCTAACATAAAGAATTTGGGGTTGGAAGTTTGCTAAGCAAACCTATCATACAGGTGTGACAGAAGGATGAGAAAGGGATTTATATAATTTCAAAAGTGTAAAAGGTAGCAAATTGGCATTGGATCTGAAAGGGAATAAATATAGTTCCCAGGTACAGGGATTATTCAGTGAAACTTCTTGGCAATTATATAATGTGCACTAAGCTCTCCTCAGGCTTCTTATGCAATATTTGGAGCCATTTATTTTGCTGTGTTGTGAAAAATTAGTGCATTAGTTTTGCAATGTTAGCCAACAGGTTATTATGAGTAGTGCCAAACTGGCTGGAAACCCAGGTGAAGTTGGAAGAAACCCACCAGTGTCAGTTAACTTCAAGAATAGATGCATTGAGTATAGGACAAACACAAATGGAGCTTAAACACATTCTTCATTTTGCTATAAAACAGATAACAAAATCATGTTGACTCATTTTTTCCCAAAAAAGAGAAACTGAAAATGAGTTGTAATTGGATATTCTTATAAAACACTTTTTACTTCTGCTTTAAGGCTGGCAGTAGCACTTTTCCTTCTCTGCACCTATGCAGTACAATGAACTCCCAATCATCAAGCTCAGACCAACATCTTACCACTTATTCTGAAAACACATGAAAGCCTTGCTCTTTAAACAGCAACTCATTGCAAGGTTACTTTGGAGTTAAACAATAAACCTAGGGGCATATTATCAAGGACAGGCGATACATTATCGCCGCTTTTATCGGCAGGAAACTGCTGATAAAGCGGCGATAATTGCCTTGATAATATGCTCTATGAATTCTAATCGAAGCCCATGTTAGATGTGAACACATCTAAAATGGGCTTCGATTGGAATTCATAGAGCATATTATCAAGGCCATTATAGCCGCTTTATCGGCAGTTTCCTGCCGATAAAAGCGGCGATAATGTATCGCCTGTCCTTGATAATATGCCCCTGGTGTTTCTCCCTGTCAGTCTTCATAACGTGTATTTATAAAGCGCGCAATCACCTGGAGGTATCTTAGCTTGAAAAACAGATGTCTATTGTTACCCAACGCAATAGTACCCATTTTACCGACCTTAGATGGATGAAAGGTTCAGTGGACCCGCTGGATTTGAACCAGTGACTAGGAGGATGTACACAGTCTCCTGAAGTGGATGTATTAGTCCACTGATCCACTATAGTCGGCTAAAACCCAACCCTCCTCTAGTAACCAAGCTCCTCCTTTACTTCCTCTCTCCTCAATGCAGTCTTGTCCCTCCACTCTTGGCCAAAAACAGATAAAACTCACACTCCCTCAGCTGCCTGCCTTCACCCCTCACCATGAGCTGTGCTGACCTTGCCTTACTGTGTTCTCCCACCCCTCTTTCCTACCTCTTACTTACACTGATCACCCCTGCATCACTGCTCCTTTGTACACCACACCCTCTCTACAGCTAGGATTGTCTATACAAGTCCCATCCATCCATTCATGTAGGATTATTAATTAAACAGTGATGTGCATCCTTTCAGTTTCATGTACCCGGGAGAGCAGAACTCCTCGTGGACAGATCCATACTCTGGCTACAGATCTGCGGGTCTTTGTTTCAGTCTGAGGCTGGTAAGGTGCACTTCATCAAAGCCCTGCGTCTAAGCATAGAAAGAAAGAACACTGAGCTGAGATACAAGGTATTACTCAGAGAATAGCCGCAGCAGGTAATGGATGGGATTTATAGATTTCATTTTTCATCTCCTAGGTTTGATTAATTATTAAGAAACCTTCATTATATAATTCAATGACATAGCTTAAATGGACGTGATAGCTTCAGAAATTGACTTCAAAAGTGCAATGCCAAGGGCAAAGTACAACATCTTCTATATTGTCATCTAATGTCCACATTACTCGATATTAGCCTATTGATAGTAGACTGAGTCTTTTGTTCTAAAAATGGATGTTGTTTACTGATGCCTTTGTCTGTCATTCTGGAAAATGCATTAATGTGCTGTCCTTATCTGCCCTCACGATCGGAGGCAGCTACTGCTTGTCTAATCCCTTACCAAATTGAAAACTACGAAAGGCTAATTATGCAGAAGAATAGCTCTTTGTAGATATTTTTAAGAAATATGCTCTGCAGATTTCTGTTTGAGTTTAGGTGGGCTACAAACTGCATGAATAAATAACTATTTTGAATTCCTCTCTTTAAATAGTTTGTTTTCGTATTTCAAAATTCCTTTTATTTAATTTTTTTTTAAAGGAAGCACCTCACCACATCTGTTGATGCGAGTTTTATTAACATTGTTAGCAATTTTGCTCTGTGCTGAGAGCTGAGTTACGGTAAAGTCATGGCATTATCGGGAACTTTTTTTATTTGTGCAGCGATAGATTAATATTTTGATGAAACGATTATGATGCAGCTCCCGGGGAGCTTTGTGGGGCTGCTAAAAGCGCTCACCGATGCACTAAATGTACATACTTTTTGCATTTACAGGGGCAGACGGAGCAAGCAAGAATGAGCCTCAAAATGGTTGATAGCTGTGAGAAAGTCAATTATTAGTTTCAGGAGGAATGTGGAAAACCACGAGTATTATCTATTAGGTCTAGTTCAAGGTATCAATATTTTGTGCTTGATCCCAACCCCTGGCAGTTATGGCACTTAACTTAAGAACGTGTGTAAAACATTTAGAAATACCAAACTGCTTCAAAAGCCGAAAACACAACACAATAAGAGTCTCATTTCAATTTACAAAAATAGAGAATAATCGATTGAGCAAAGTAACGGCATAACAGCAAAAATCCAATGAGAAGAACAGGAGATAGGAATTTTTAAAGTTTTAAGTAAAAGGAGCTCCAAAAAGGACAAAGCACCAATGGTAGTCAGTGGTCGTGGCAGACGGGGAATTAGGTGTAATCTCAAGCTGACAGCTTTGGAACGTCAGTAGGACACACCAACCAGGTTCAACTCAGTCAGAGGCTTTACCTTGGGGCTTAGTTTTTTCTCTGAAAGTGAAATTCCTTCACTGGGGCAAGCCAGCAGGCTTGGTTCAAAGAGGGTTCTAAAACACCAGATTGGCACTTGACGAGCTCCCAATGAAGCTGTGGGGTTTGGTGAAAAGCTTTGAGTAGGAGAAATTCACATTTCACA
The DNA here is from genome assembly GCF_964263255.1 of Lissotriton vulgaris. Lineage (NCBI taxonomy): Eukaryota > Metazoa > Chordata > Amphibia > Caudata > Salamandridae > Lissotriton > Lissotriton vulgaris. The sequence goes on along the minus strand of NC_141689.1, from coordinate 1,628,852,506 downwards.
CCAAGTGATGCTCTCTTGCCAATCAGATAATTTTGGCAACTTTGACCATTCAAGATTTGTACCTTCGGACTTAGGGGCCGATTATGAGTTTGGTGGTCTCTAGAAGACCGATGTGCTGGCGTTCTTCTGCCCGCATTATTAGTAGTTGTGCAGCCTGAAATACTAATAGCGTAGTTCACGCCTGGGTCTGCAATGTTGGCGAAGCAAACTCTGACACCATCAAGGGCCGCAGTTTCCCATTATCCTATTATGACAACACAATTGTACTGCTGGTCTCCTAGCGGCAGTCTCCCAATGGCGGGAGACCGCCACAGTAATCGTGCAGCAAAGCACCACAACATTGACAATTGGACTAATTGAAAAACTACAAAGCTGATGTCCTTTTTCCAAGTGGACACACCTGCAAATGACACTATAAAACAGACTCCCACCTGTCCAGGATCCTGTGCTTCTCACCTGCAACACACAAGACAGGACACACTGTTTTTACCATTGTGAGCTAAGGCAACCCTTTTTTTATCATCCATCATCCCATTTAGCACTCTTCACACCCTTACAATTTTATGTTTCACTATTTCACTAATATTCCTTGTTTTGCTGCCTTTCATTAAGTCACTCTTATTTTTTTTTACTCGTGCATCGCCCCAAAAATCTATGTTTCACAGAGGCTGAGTTGTCAGTCATGGTGGATGAAATCATTAGAGCAGAGACATATTTCTGGATCCCAAGTCCAACATACTCCTCTCAGTAGGAAAACAGAAATGTGGGACAGGATAGTCAACAAAAAGTGAATGCTGTTGGTACCACCCTGCGCACACAGCAGGAAATCAGGAGGAGACGGCATGACCTGCGGTTGAAGGTGTGTATACTGGCCTCTATGCACTGCCTGGAGGCTCAAAGGGCTGGCGGTGGCACTCCTAGCGCCCCATTACAACTATTTACCTTGGAGGAGAAGGTCTTGACCATCCTGCATACTGAGGGCACGACAGTTTGCAAGGGGATCTTAGAGCCTGCTAAGTTACACTTCAATAACTGTCACACTATCTTAACATCCTATTGCCTCTCAACTATGCTATTGCTATTGTCTCATCTATCTACTGTCCATACATGCAATCCACAATGTATCAGAGACAGATAGATAAGTACATTTCTACTGCACAATTACTTAAAATCATTGCAAATTGATAAATAATAATCAATAAAAAGGACTTTTTCCATTTTACTTATTTTATTTTTTTATTTTAATTATACAGTTTTGTATAGCGCAACAAGACCCAGGAGGATAATTGAGTGCTTCCATTTGACGTAGGTTGGATCCAAAGTGGGACAAGTATAATCGTTACAGATAGGTTATAGATGAGAGCAAGACAACAACATGATTCAGAGCATTTAAAAAACAAGACCGAACGGATCCAATATTAGGGAGGAGTAGGCAATGTAAACTGAACCAGTGAGATCCCAGCCTCCTAACAGTATTAATCACTGGATTACACAAATATAAAAGAACAGGTAATGGGAGAGAAACATTCCAAAAATAACATACAAAGTTGTGCAGTGACCTGTTTGCACTGTTAATCCCAGGAGTATAACTGTGTAATGGACAGTCATCACTTTGGAGAAGAGAGCAATACTAAAGTAGTTGAACCAGGACTTCAGGGCAGGAACTTCAGCATTAGGAATTTTTTCACTTCTTTTTTGAAGGAAGTGGTGGATGGGATTCGGCTGACTTCCAGAGGAAGGGAATTTCAGATCTTTGGAGACATGAATGTGTTGTAACTCGTTTTCTTTTTGTGGAAGATTTGAGGTTTCAGGAGCAATGAGTTTGCACTTCGTGATGGACGGTCACACCCTGATAATTCTAATTTGAGAGCCAGATAGATGGGGGTGTTGAAGTGCAGTGCTTTGTGAGTCAAGCAAACAATCTTTAGTTGTATTGTAGCTTCGTAAGGTAGGCTGGGATATGTATGTGATCATTTCTTTTTGTACCAATAATCAATCTGGCTGTGGCATTAATGGAAGCCGAAAGTGGAACCAAGCTTTGTTTGGGGAGACCACAAACCGTGGAACTATCGTAATCCTGCCTTGGCAATACTGAAGCCTGAACTGCCCATTTGATGTCTTCCTGTAGGAGGAATGGTTTGAAATTCTTTAGTAGCCTCATCTGGTGTTTAGCACCCTTGATTGCATTGCTAATATGTTTCTGCATGTTCAGGTGCCTGTCAAGGGTGATTCCTAGAGATTTAGCAGACTCCATAATGTGTGGGGAGCAGTTGAAGGCTGAAAGATGATGTATCCAAAGGTCAATCTGGGGGTATGGTTAGGGGGAGCTTTGAGAAGGAATTCAGTTGTGGAGGTGTCGAGCATTAGGTAGTTTTCAGTGAGCCAGTTTTGGGTGTTCATCAAGATTGAGTTGAGAGAAATGAAGTCTTCCAGGGTGGAGACTTTAAAATAAAGTTGAGTGTCATCTGTGTACATGTGAAAGAGAATTTTTGCTGAATCTAGGGCATTAGCTAAAGGTTCCAGGAATAGATTGAAGAGTATGGGTGAAAGGGCAGACCCTTGTGGAACCCCCATCAAGACTGTAGACGGTTGAGATATGGATTGATTCACTTTGACTCTTTGAGATCTGGTGTGGGGAAAAGGAAGAGAACCATTGCAAAACCACACCTTATAGACCCATCCGGTCAGGGTCGGACTGGCCGAAGCGTGCACTGAGCGTTTCCCCGGTGGGCTGCCAAGATGGGGGGCCTGTTTTTGTTACTGGGCCGTTTTTGCAGCATAGCTGCAATATCGGCCCCTGTAACAAAATCGTCTGAAACTGGCCCGGGCAAATAGCTCGGCTGCACCCAAATCCTCCGGGGGGGGAGCGGCCGAGCACTTTGCCAGGGCCGGATTTGGTTCCCAGTCCGGCCCTGCATCTGGTGTTCTAGCGTGGAAAGTAATTTGCTGTGGTTAACAGTGTCAAAGGCAGAATATAGGTCAAGGAGAATAAAAAAAACATATATAAAATTATGGTCATCCTGGCTCTTAAAATAGACGAGTTTCAATCCTTTTGGTATCAGTCTTTTTAAACTAGGCTCGTGGGCAGTATGTTTAAGATTCTAGACAAATATCAGAGTTCAATAGAGTTCTTACTACTGCCATTAATTTCAAGAAATGAGAAGTCAGTTGTGCTGAATCACCTTTAATACATTCTCCCAGTACCTCATAGCATATTCGTACATTTAAAATACGCCGGATGAGGTGGGGTCAAAAGATTCTCCAAGCACTCAAATTCTTACAGGTGCACAGCATGTGGAATAACGTTTCCTCTCCTGTTCCACAGAGTCGGCATGTTGAGTTTTTGACTTCTTTGTACCGGTGACCGAATTAATCTGCCATCAATTGGATTAACCAAAACCATAATCTCATTAGTTATCACTTCAATACTGGCTTTAAGGGAGATGATAGGTAATGATACAAACCTTCACTGTCAAATAGTTTGGATGCCCTCTTTCCATGGCTCAGATTTTTCATGGCAAGTGAGCCGCATTTAAGAGGTAATAACTTTGCTTATTTGTTTAGTAGTTTTGCTGCCACGGCGGAGGGTAAAGTGCTGAACCAAGTGTCATGAGCTTCCAGGTGTTTTATACAGCGCATTAGAAATTTGTGCCAGTTTAGCTCTGAGTTATTTATTATTTACCAAATAACTCCACAACTCTGATCGATAACCTCGCCAACCTCAGACTGAAGCAACTCATCACAACGCCCACCCACTCCGCCGGCCACATGCTCGACCCCGTCTTCTCCTCAAGCCTGTATGTCTCTGTCCGACACACCACCGAACTCCTCTGGTCCGACCACCGCTGCATCCACTTTGCCTTCCAGAAACACCCACACACCACCGCACCCAACAGATCCTCCGCCGCTGTTGGAGCAAAATCACTGATGACCAACAACATGCAAAACTCGCTCTCAGCCCACCCAATGAACCCTCTAACATTGATGACGACGTTGCCCACAGCCTCAGACGCTGGATTGAGGACAGTGCACCAACACCCTCGCCCCACTGAAGAAACCCGCCACAGAGACACCAGCAAGAGGGCCAGCTGGTTCACCCCAGAACTTCTAGCCTCCAAGCAAGCCTGCCGGAAACTAGAGAAGAATTGGCACAGTGAACAAACTCCAGACAGCCTCGCAAAACACAAGGACGCCATCCGCAACCACCACCACCTCATCAGGGTGGCCAAAAGGACCTCCTTCAAATACCGCCTCGACAACAACGCACACAATATAGCAAGAAGCTCTTCAACATCGTGAAGGAACTCTCCAACCCCGGCTTCAACACCAACGACATAGCGCCGTCGCAAGCCCTGTGCGATTCCCTTGCCACCTTCTTCCACTGCAAGATAGCAGACATCCATGACAGCTTCAACACCCAGACAGCCCCAAGAGACAGCAACACAACAGACCCTCCACACACCATTGACCATGACCCCCTGCTAGCCTGGTCCAGCGTGAGCGTCGATGACACCATCAAGACCATGCGCACAATCCACTCCGGCTCTCCATCAGACCCATTCCCGCACCACATCTTCAACAGAGCAAGCAGCTTCATCGCACTCCACCTGTGCAACGTCATCAGTCTCTCCCTCAAGACCGCGACCTTCCCAGAGATCTGGAAATACGCCAGGATCAACGCCCTACTCAAAAAACCTAAGGCAGACCCAATGGACCTCAAGAAATTCCGGCCCATCTCTCTGCTCCCCTTCCCGGCCAAAGTCATAGAGAAAACCGTCAACAAACAGCTAACCCGATACCTCAATGAAAACAGAATACTGGACCCTTCCCAGTCAGGGTTCCGCAGCAACCACAGCACCGAGACTGCCATCAACGCCGCCACGGACGACATCAGGACCCTGCAGGGCAACAGCGAGACCGCAGCACTCATCCTCCTAGACCTCTCTGCCGCCTTCAACCCCGTCTGGCACCGCAGACTACTCGCATGCCTCTACACCGCAGGGATCCAAGACAAGGCACTGGATTGGCCCACCTCCTTCCTTTCCGGCAGAACCCAGAGCGTCCGCCTCCCCCATTCCATTCCAAAGCCTCCAAGATCATCTGTAGTGTACCCCAGGGATTCTCCCTCAGCCTGATGCTGTTCAACATTTACATGGCCCCTCTGGCACACGTAGCCCAACAGCACAACCTCAACATAATCTCCTATGCGGACGACACTCAGCTGATCCTATCCCTCACCAAGAACCCCATCACCACCAAAGCCAACCTCCACAAAGGAATGAAGGCCGTCGCCGACTGGATGAAGACCAGCCATCTGATGATGAACTCGGACAAGACAGAGGTCCTCATCCTCGGCTCCAACCCTTCAGCCTGTGACATCTCCTGGTAGCCGGCGGCACTGGGGGCAGCCTCGACACGCACCGTCCAAGCACGCAACCTGGGAATCATCCTCTACTCAATGCTCTCAATGACAAAGCAAGTCAACGCCGTCTCCTCCTCCTGCCTCAACACCCTCCGCATGCTCCGCAAGATCTACAGATGGATCCCGACAGATACAAGAAAGACAGTCACACAGGCCCTCGTCAGAAGCAGACTCGACTACAGAAATGCCCTCTACGTGGGAGCCCCGACCAAGTTCATCAAACGACTACAACGCATCCAAAAACGCCTCTGCATGACTGATCCTCAATGTACCAGGCCACGGCCACATCACCCCCACCTGAGAAACCTGTACTGGCTCCCCGTCAACAAGAGGTTATCATTCAAACTCCTCACCCACGCACACAAGGCACATCACAAGACTGGCCTAGTCTACCTCAACAGACGGCTCTCCTTCTACATCCCCAACCGCCAGCTACGATCCGCCGACCTCTCATTTGCCACCGTCCCGCGCAACCGAAGAACAACTACCGGTGAGAGATCCTTCTCCCACATTGCCGCCAAGACATGGTACACCCTCCCACTGAGCCTATGACAGACCCAAGATCCTCTGACCTTCAGAAGGATACTTAAGACCAGACTGTTCAATCAGTAGCACCCCCACCCAGCCTTGAGACCCTCGCGGGTATGTAGTGCGCTTTACAAATGATTGATTGATTCATTGATTGATTGATTGATTGATTGATTGATTGATTGATATGGCTCTTTGGAGTATGATACCGGACTTGTTTGACTTTCGAACAGCAGGCAATAAACCTAGCTTTTAACATCCAATGTTTAGATGGTAAATTAAATTCCATACGGATTGTTTATGCATGAGAAGTGGAAGCTGGAAGGGAAAACACTCTACGGTAGCAGGCAGACTGAGCTCTATCCAACTATGTCCCCATTTTATCTTTAAAAGTCATATCACTGTAGGCCACTGATGATAGAAATTGTGCACCCAATACTCGGATTAAGGGGGAAAAGTCTGGGGTGTTCATGGATTTCCGCTAGCAAATGCGCCGAGCCCTGCATTGCGGATAAATGTGTAGCCATTCTTCCCCTATAGTATAATTTGATATATGTATTTATATTATGGAAAAAGTCCTTTTTATTGATTTTTATGTATCAATTTGCAATGATTTTAAGTAATTGTGCAATAACAATCTATCTATCTATCTATCTATCTATCTATCTATCTATCTATCTATCTATCTATCTATCTATCTATCTATCTATCTATCTATCTATCTATCTATCTATCTATCTATCTATCTATCTATCTATCCAGCTATCTATCTATCTATCTATCTATCTATCTATCTATCTATCTATCTATCTATCTATCTATCTATCTATCTATCTATCTATCTATCTATCTATCTATCTATCTAAGATGTTAGTTTGTAAGTGTTAATGTATAGTGTTGCATTTAAGACCACATATATCAAACTCCAGTGCATGCCACATGTTGGAATGCTGTTTGTAAGTGTATAAATAGAAAATTATATCCCATGACCAATCCTATGTGTAAAAATGTAAATGTATGGTTGATCCCAAATGCATGTTGCCAACTGGTATGTAACACTAACCATTTGTCAAGTGTTGGTAATTCACCATAAAAATCATTGCGAATACAATTAGGCCCTGTAGCTGTAACTCTAACCAAGATGTCATAGTCCTTTTGCTCCTTCTCACTCCAACTGCAAAGTTACAACTGATGTTCACTTATCATGCAGGTATTACTATTCTGCGGAACGCAAAAGCAGAAGATACATCCAGCAGGCTGCCGACAATGTAACTCAGGTATTTATACCCTCACAAATTTACGTATTGAAAAAAAGCCGGATTTTGGTTATGAAAGGAGCACAAATTATGAAGAAACTGTAAAGAACAAACTATATATTGTAATAGCCTTGAAAAAGCCCCGGCGCGAATCGCCACAGGGGGCGAAACACGTGTCGGCTGTTCATGTTTTTATCTAAATTAATAAAGAGCAATTTTTCTGCACAATATGGACTCTTGACTTTGACTACATGAATAAGGATTCAGCCTAAGGATATCAAGAACTTTTGCTAAACACACTCATTACCCCCTTCAAAACTTTATTGTTCAAAAACTCGAGAGGTCCAGAGTTTTTTGGGTGTGTTTTCTTTACAAAAAATACGTGAAAACTGATATGGACTTGGATTTTCCTGTGGACCACTCTCTCTCCCTAGAAGCTAAACTACTTTTGCCCCCTTCTTACTTGTCTGCCAAATCACATCTGATGTTCACTTATGCAGGTTACCATTGGTCAAGTGCTGGTAAGTCCACATAGAAATCACTACAACTATATAAGGCCCCGTGACTTTAACTCTAACCAAGATGCTATACTCCTTTGCCCCTGCTCACTTGTCTACAATGTTATAACTTATGTTCATTTATCATGCAGGTTACCATTTGTCAAGTGTTGGCAAGTTAAGGTACAAAATCTAATACTAATACCATGAGGCCCTGTGATTGTAACTCTAACCAAGATGCTATACTCCTGTTGCCCCTTCTCACTTGTCTGTCATGTCACAACTCATGTTCATGAATCATGGTCTGTGCAATATACATACATTGCTCTACTCAGATACATGGCTGACTACTTTGCTTGATGGTGTCCTGGTCTCCTCAAATAAAACTATTGATGGCATTAGTGACACCATACTAACTGTGTACCTCTAATATAGGTAAGCCATGAAGGATACTCAGCTGATTAGCAGTGGCAGGTGACCCATTGACTCTGCACTCTTCACATGATGAATAATGCTAAATATACTGCCATGTTGTGTGTTTGCCTTTAGCATACACAATAAGGCATTGAAATGGTCAAATACATGTTACGGCAACACTGTGTTGGTTGAATGATTGGGAGATATCATGTTTATCCCTAAATCAAAAATGCCACATATTAGCACATCAAATTATATGATCAATTCTTCTACATGTATTGAATGTGTCCAAATGTCTAGTAACCAACTTCAACACCACACAACTAGATGAAAATATTAATATCTACCTATTTTGTTTCATCCTAGGTCTCTAGTTACTGTGACACAAACAATGTGGATGTATTTTTCTCTCTCCTTCTCTCTTTCAACCTCTTCCCATACTTTTAAGCTTCAGACTGAGTAGGTCTAGGTGGAGGCCTTAACTCAGGCAATTTTCCCTTTAAATTGTCAATAATCTTTGTATTAAATGTCCCATATCTAGCAAACTCAATGTACCCTCTTTCTCAGTGGTTCTACTCCACTGGTAAAGTTAAGAACAAATGTGTAACCCATGTTCCTTTGTCATAACAATAGCAGACAAACCCTCAGGAGGTACTCTTCACCATTTCATACTGGAATAGTAACATCCCCTCTGACTAAGTTCTTTAAAACATTTATTTTTTGTTATACAATAGGACATGACATTACAATCACAATAATATTGTTCTATTACTTATATGTCAATGTCTCATTAAACCTATCCAATTTAAACTCATAGTTTACCAAATCTCTGCCTTCAAATCCAAATGCGTTTTTGACTTTCAACAATCCAATCTCAATGAAACACTCTGACGTCACCAACCAATCCCAGTGGAAAAACCCACTAACTAACCAATCCCAGCATGAAACAATATGACGTGCCATCTCACTCCTTTCAGCAGTTCACTCACCTTTACATTTTCCTAGCATTCACATTATTTAAACAATACACTTTTAAGCGTATTCTTGTTTCTCTCTACTAAGTAAATAACAGTATCTCAATCTCTCAAAAATATTTGCCACAAATGCAAGTGAAATCGCATCCAGCATGAAATCACCCAAAAGCAATGCAGATTCACCCGTTTGCGTAAATAGGTTCCACCAACGCCGAATCATGTTAATCAATCAAAACAATGCTAAGTTTCTCTATGTCAATGGTATAGGTGATGGTACCTCATACTCTACACCGTATCCTGCAAGCAAGTCTTTTTATTCTATTTTGTGTGTATAACCCTGGGTTTTCTGACTACAAGTGAGTCTGAATACTTTTTAATACTTCTTTTTCCACCCAGGCGTTTGTACTCACAATACTGCAATCTAACCCAAACACACCTACCACAAACTAAGCACCTCCATATTAATATTCACACCTTCAAACCGCAACTGCCTTCTAGTATCGCCTTGTCAGGTCTTCAAGTTCTAGACACTGGATTCAGAAATCAGGAGTTTTATTCTGACTTGTGGAAAAAAAAATATTTTATAGCTCCAGTCAGGGTGTGAACCATATCTCTGCTACTGGAAACTGATGGCTTGTGAGTATTTTTTCATTAAACAGTTCAACCCTTGACTTTCAAAAGTGGTCACCAAATCCGTGCATTGAACTTCTTCAGGTCAACTGGATCTTTGTCACGGTTTTGAAATGGAGCATGAATTAATATCAAATTCCAACACTACTCATTAAGAGCCCGATGTAGGTAATAGAGAAATACCGAATTCTAAATACCGAATTTTACCGATTCGGTATTTAGAAATCTGTATTTCAGATGTAGGTAAGAATTCGGTAAAAAATACTGAATTCTTAATATTCGTTATTACTGAATCGGGAATAACGAATACCTACCCATTCATTCCTATGGACTTGGAAGCCCATAGGAATGAACGTGAAAATATTTGATAATACCGAATTGGTAATACCAGAAGGTATTTCAAGGGTGCAAGGGTGTCCAAAGGACACCCTGTTGCACCCCTGAAATGTGCATGTGTGCACATGTGGCGGACATACATGCCCTAAGGGCATGGATGTTTCCCACATGGCACATTTCAAAAAGCAAAAAAGTGCTTTTTGAAAGGAAATCGCTACTTACCACCAACTTGAAGTTGGTGGTAAATAGTGATTCCTTTAAGGCTGAGGTGCACTGTTTTAAGTGCTACCTACATTGCATTTAAGGAATCAGTATTACCGATTTCGTAAATGCAAGGCCAATAAGAAATCGCTATTAAGGAAACGGTATTTACCGATTCCTTATTACCGATTCCTCCCCTACATCCCACATGGCTAAATACTCTTCAGTAACAGTGAAATTTACAGAATTTCACCACTACCGACTGGTATTTGTCCACCTACATCTGGTCCTACATTCAGTCAATATTGAGAGTTTAGATGAATATTAAAAGCTTTGATTATTTTTTTAAGTGTAATAGTTTAGGTTGTAAACTCTTTATTCAGATTCAAATTTAGATAAATCACTGTACAGAAATATCACGGAAAATTATAATTAGCAACAAACAGAAAAATATTACAGCTTGTTCCATAAAGGAAAATTACCCACGTCCCTATTCTACTCTAATAGACCCTAACTTATCATAATCCATACAGAGTCCTTTTCAGAAAAGAATGAGAATCTTAAGGAGCATTTAGTAATAGAAATTTGATTTTAGTTGAACTTCTCAAAAAGACCAGTTCTGGGAAACTCATCCAAGTGTTCTCTCAATCAGGAGTTAATCACAGCAATAGCTGTATTCTTAAGAAATTTAGAAAACACTATCAGCAGTAGCTCACAGTTTAAAATACAAAAGGATAGTCCTCGAGCAATAACCCTTGACCACCCTGATCAGCATAGAGCTCTCAGAGTGTGCCCTAAGAAAAAGATTGGTGGAAAAGCTTCTGAAGTCTCACAAAAACGTATGTCTCCATTTTCTTCTGAGTTAGGTCATCTTTACCCAATAGTGAAAGTATTGACTGATGGTCTGCTACATCCTTATTTATTCCCACAGTAACATACGAGTCCAGCACCATTATCTAAAAGCAGTCTGTAAAGTTGAAACTGCCTATTTACTTTAGTCTCACATCGTGATCCCATGAGAAACCTGAAAATGACTCTATTAGCTACACAGAAGTCCACTTCATGAAGACGAACTAGTCTAAAGCAGAAACATTCTCTCTGTAACTTTGACAAATTACATCACGAGCTTCACATTTTCCTGCATACACTATTGTTTTAATATACTGTCGGTATTCATTATTATAAACAAGTGACAGCTAAAATCCAATCAAATGCAATGTCAAATGTTGCTTTTGAAAGAAAAAAATATTTTTTTTAAATCAGAACATTCTATGGAAATGACATGTTTAATATGGCTAATGAGAATTATTTATTTAATACTGCACGGTGCTACATTCTGCTAAAACATGTCTTTTTGTGAAGAAAAGTTAAAATAAAGGCAATGTAGAAAATAGAGAATAAATTAGGTCTAGATTGACTTGACAATATAAATACAATGCAAATATATGCTGACAACACCAAAAATCAGGCAAAGCATATTGCATGTTAATTTGCAGGTTTAGAGAAAGCAACACATTTATTTTTCTGTTTCTTTAAGCATTACTCGTGTTAAAGTTTTACAGGCTAACCACATTATTTTAAGCTCAAGTCTCTTTCTTTATCAATTCTCTTCCTCTGAGGGCTTTTAAAACCATTACACTAATTGATTTCTGGACTTCAATTTGAAAGAGCAACTTCATCATCAGTCGAATCTTGTCTCTTTCATTTTAACCCTCTAAATTTCTGTGATTTCATGTAATCATCATTCATTATCCCCATCAAACCTAAATATTTCTCATCTTTTATACTGGCAGTAGTGCTCCTAGAATCAGTCATGCATAGCTTAATTTCAGATATCGACACTAGCTCCCTATGTCAACTAGATTTCTTTTAAAAACCTTATGCCCCCCCTTATCAATCAATCAATCAAGAGTATTTGTAAAGCGCGCTACTCACCCGCCAGGGTCTCAAGGCGCTGGGGGGGGGGGGCTGCTACTGCTCAAAAAGCCAGGTTTTGAGTTGCTTCCTGAAGGAGAGATGGTCCTGGGTGAAACGTAGGTGGATGGGGAGGGTGTTCCAGATCTTGGCCGCCAGGTAGGTGAAGGATCTTCCTCCGGTGGTGGTTCTGCGGATCCGTGGGATGGTGGCGAGGGTGAGGCTGGCGGAGCGGAGCTGGTGGGTTGGCGTGTAGAACATGAGGCGGTTGTTGAGGTATTCAGGGCCCAAGTCGTGGAGAGCCTTGTGTGCGTGAGTGAGGAGTCTGAACGTGATCCTTTTGCTGACGGGGAGCCAGTGCAGGTCCCTCAGGTGGGCGGAGATGTGGCTTTGTCGGGGGATGTCCAAGACGAGTCGTGCTGAGGCATTCTGGATGCGCTGGAGTCTTTTCTGTAGTTTGTCGGTGGTCCCAGCGTAGAGGGCGTTCCCGTAGTCCAGACGGCTGGTGACGAGGGCCTGGGCGACCGTTTTCCTGGTTCCAGTGGGGATCCAGCGGAAGATCTTACGGAGCATGCGGAGAGTGTTGGAGCAGGAGGAGGTAATGGCGTTAAATTGCTTGGCCATCGTGAGGGAGGAGTCAAGGATGAAGCCCAGGTTGTGTGCGTGGTTCGTGGGCTTGGGTGGGGGGCCCAGAGCAGGGGGCCACCAGGAGTCGTCCCAGGCGGAGATGGATGGGCCGAGGATGAGGACTTCCGTCTTGTCTGAGTTCAGTTTCAGGCGGCTGAGCTTCATCCAGTCTGCAATGTCTTTCATTCCGTCCTGGAAGCTGGCTCTGGCGGAGGTGGGGTCGTTGGTGAGGGAGAGGATCAGTAGGGTATCGTCGGTGTAGGAGATGATGTTGAGGTTGTGCTTGCGTGCGATGGCTGCGAGGGGGCTCATGTAGACGTTGAAGAGGGTGGAGCGAGGAGCCTTGAGGTACGCCGCAGATGATCTTGGTGGCTTCTGCGAGGAAGGGCGGGAGACGGACTCTTTGGGTTCTGTCGGAGAGGAAGGAGGTGATCCATTCCAGGGCCTTTCCTTGGATCCCGGCGTGGCGGAGGCGGGTTGTCAGGGTGCGGTGGCAGACCGTGTCGAACTTAGCGGAAAGGTCGAGCAGGATGAGGGGAGCAATTTCTCTGTTGTCCAGCAGGGTCCGGATGTCATCGGTGGCCGCGATGAGGGTGGTCTCGGTGCTGTGGTCCGCTCGGAATCCGGACTGCGATGGATCGAGGGAGCCGTTCGTCTCCAGGAAGGCTGTCAGCTGTTTGTTGATGGTTTTCTTGATGACTTTTGCAGGGAAGGGGAGGAGCGAGATGGGGCAGAAGTTCTTGAGGTCTGAGGGGTTTGCGGTGGGTTTCTTCAGGAGAGCGCTGATCTCTGTGTGCTTCCAGCTCTCCGGGAAAGTGGCGGATATGAAGGAGTTGTTGATGATGTCCCAACGTTTGGGTGCGATGATGGAGTCGGCATTGTTGAAGATGTGGTGTGGGCAGGGATCGGCTGGGGAACCCGAGTGGATGGTGTTCATCATGTGGGTGGTATCTTCCATGCTGACCTGAGTCCAGGCGCACATGGTGGTGGTGGGGGTTGTAGGTTCGGTGGTGGGGTACATGTTCTGAACGCCGAAGCTGTTGTGTATGTCGACGATCTTACGGTGCAAAAAAGGGGGCCAGAGAGTTGCCGAGGCCTTGAGAAGGCGTGATGTTGTTGTTGCTGGCGTTGGGGTTGTAGAGCTCTTTCACGACGTTGAAGAGATCCTTGCTGTTGTGGGTGTTGTGGTCCAGTTGTTCTCTGAAGGATGACCTTTAGGTGGTGCAGATCAGCTGGTGGTGTTTGCGGTTGGCGTTCTTGAGGGCTTTCATGTTGTCCGTTGACTGGTTGTGGGGCCAGGATTTCTCGAGGTTACGGCAGGATATCTTGGAGTCTTTGAGATCATTGGTGAACCACGTGGCTTTCTTGCTGTTGAGGTTGCTGGAAGGGTTTTTCAGTGGAGCAAGGGTGATCCACTGTGTGAGGTTGCGGGCTCCTTCGTTGGGGTCCGTGGTGTTGGTGGGAGGGTTTAGGCGCAAGGAGGTGGTGAGTTGGTCGGTGGTGATCTTGCTCCAGCATCTTCGGGGGGTTTGTTGAGGGCGGTGGTGGGTCGTTGTTTTCCTGAAGTTGAAGTGTACGCAGCTGTGGTCGGTCCAGTGGAGCTCGGTTGTGTGGCTGAAGGAGATGTGATTGCTGGAGGAGAAGACAGGGTCGAGCGTGTGGCCGGTGTAATGGGTGGGGTTGCTTGAATCCGAGGTTGGCGAGGTTGTCTAGTAGGGCGGTGGTGTTGTTGTCCTGGGCGTTCTCCAGGTGGATATTGAGTTCTCCTAGGAGGATGTAGTCGGGGGAGGTGAGGGCGAGCGGGCTGATGAAGTCTGCGATGGCCTCGCTGAAGTGTGAGCGTGGTTCCAGGGGTCTGTAGATGAGGGTTCCTCTGAGGATGGTCTTGGGGTCGGTGTGAATCTGGAAGTGCAGGTGCTCTGCGGTGGCGAGGGTGTCATTGGTGTTGGTCGTGATGCGGATAGTGTTTCTGTGGGCGATGGCGATGCCTCCTCAGGTCTGGTTGACGCGGTCCCTCCGGATGATCTTGTAGCCGTCCGGGATGGCAATGGCGATGTCGGGGGCTAAGGAGGCGTTCATCCAGGTTTCCGTGAAGAAGGCGACGTCTGGTGCCGTTTTGTCCAGGAGGTCCCATAGTTCGACGGCGTGCCTGTGGATGGAGCGGGTGTTGAGCAGGATGCACTTGAGGTGGTTGTTGTTGGTGGCTGTTTTGGCTGGCGCGGTGCAGGACCGAGTGCAGGTGAAGTAGCAGGCGTGGCAGGTGAAAGCTCCGTGGGTGCGTTTCGGGGTGGCTTGGTAGCAGGCTGGATATCGGCCGGTGTTGAGTGCGTGGAGGGTGGTGGCGTCGTAGCCCAGTCGGGTTGGCTGGCTCTGGCGGGGTCCAGGAGTTCTGGCACTGGGCGCAGTCCAGGCGCGGACGGGCGTAGACGGGCTTGCCTTAGGCGTGCCTTTGGCGCGCAATCAGCGCGCCCGCTGCCTGTATGCGCGATCACCGCCATTTATGGCAAAGTGGGAGGGAGGAGCAGCTGGGAGGTGGGAGCGAAGCAGCGAATGGGGAGCAGGAGACAGGAGAAGGGGCGGGCCGCAGGAGAGCAGCGGCGGGGTGCAGAGGGGGGTTGGAAAGAGCGGGAAAGCAAAGCTCGGGCAAGCCTGGGCAAGCCTAGGAGCCGAGGGCAAGCCTGGAGAGCAGGGGCCCTAAGGAGAGGCGGCAGCAAGAGGGCCAAGCAGGCAGCGGCAGCAGAATCCGGACACACGGGGGCCATGCCGTAGTAGAGTGACCTGGTCAAGCGTCACAGTTCACGGCCGCGCAGTCCTCGCCATTTATGGCCAAGTGGGAGGGAGGAGCAGCTGGGAGGCGGGAGCGGGCGGCGAATGGGAAGCCGGAGACAGAAGGGGGCGGGACCACTGGAGAGCAGCGTTGGGGAGCAGAGGGGGGGTTTGAAAGAGCGGAAAAGCAAAGCAAGGGCAAGCCTAGGGAGCGAGGGCAAGCCTGGAGATCAGGGGCCCTAAGGAGAAGCGGCAGCAAGAGGGCCAAGCAGGCAGCGGCAGCAGAATCCAGGCACACGGGGGCCGTGCGGTAGTAGAGTGACCGGGTCAAGGGTCACAGCTCACTGCCGCGCAGTCCCTGCCATTTATGGCCAAGTGGGAAGGAGGAGCAGCTGGGAGGCGGGAGCGGGGCTGCGAATGGGGAGCGGGAGACAGAAGGGGACGGGCCACAGGAGAGCAGCGGCAGGGAGCAGAGGGGAGGTTGGAAAGAGCAGGAAAGCGGAGCGGCGGAGAGCAAGGGCAAGCCTGGGCAAGCTTGGAGAGTGAGGGAAAGCCTGGGCAAGCCTGGGGAGCGAGGTCAAGCCTGGAGAGCAGGGGCCCTAAGGAGAGGCGGCAGCAAGAGGGCCAAGCAGACAGCAGCAGCAGAATCCGGGCACACGGGCCGTGCGGTAGTAGAGTGACCGTGTCAAGGGCCACCTTATGAGAGGTAGCCTCTTGTATGGCGTTTTAGGATCTGAGCGAATTTTCCCGATTCATGCCCTCATATAGGTACAATTCACATTGCCCTAATATAGGCATAGAAATCATACCCATATTTAGACAATTCCATGCAGTCCAAATACAGGCACGGCTACTTCGCCCCGTACCAAAACATCACAACGATTTCTTGGAAAATCGGCTTAAGAAGTCAGGGACCTCCCCTTGCTTGGATATTGATTTGTCCAAGAACTCATGGAGTTTACAAAGAACTACTATTCCCTTGGGGTTCTTTACTGACGTTATTATGCCCGACTTTACGTCAAACTAGGCACCTTCAAAGTATAAATATGCTTTCACTTGCTCTAGCAAGACACAGTTGTTCGGAGCAGTTCGACTATCTACTTGCCCGAAGCAGCTCGCTACAGCATGTGCCAAAGAAGCCGACCCTCCAGCTGACGCACTGATCGAGAAGATGTCCTTTCTCTTGCTAAGAATCCAGCTCCAGTGTTTCCAAGCTCCTCTCGCGGGGTGTTGGGAAATCGAGTCCCGAGACAGTGATACCGGAACTCCTTCATTCTAAACTAAGGCATGGAGTTGATTAGACCCTAAGAGAAATCTTAGATAGATTCTTGGCAAGAAGAGGAACTGGGCACATAAAAGAAGGCAGGGGAGTCAAGTTGGGGGAGGGAACATGACCAAGGCATAAGTGTAAGAAGGTGGAGCAAGACGCAATAAAGATGGGTGAGAGAACCAAGCCACAGAGAGGATGTGAGTACAGTATGAAGCAAAAATTGTATGAGAGAGTAAAACAAGACACATGGAAAAGGGGCTAGGGATCTAGAGAAAGTGAGAGGAAACACATGTGATAGCATGTATGGCTATCATATTAGTGAAACATTTTCTTTGGGGTACATTACAAATACTGGCTTACCCAGACAAATTCCCTCCATGCACAAAGTAAGAAACAAATTAAAATGATGTTGAATTTTGAACTAAAATTGTACCTAAATTAATTCAGTTTGAAGGACCCCTCATACTTTACATGGAAGTATTCAGGCATGGGATCCAAGTGTCAAGCACAGGGATTCTAAGACATTCTTGATGCCTTTTAGTTTGAAGATAATTCCTATGGCCTCCTATTTCTACTTTTGAGTCCAGAATGGTAACTGGATGAACAGTGGAAAATGTGCCAGACTGAAGAATGCTTTAGCTTTCTAGAGGACTACTAAGAAAACAGGCAGATCAGTAGCAGATGAAGGAAGAAAACTGGAAGCCTTCGGGAGTGAACAACAGAAAAGAGCACAGTTGTGACCAAGCAGACTGACTAGATAGCTAGTCATAAAGAATTGCCCTTGAACAGGAAACAGGGAGAGAACAGGAGGTAATACCTCACCATAATGGTTTGGGAAGGTCACTATTGAAACAGAACATAGCTAAATTATATGAAATTATTTGGATCCTCAGAGTCTGAACTAAACTATCACATTGTTTAACCAATACTGAGAAAATGTTCCCTCGAACCTTGCTCAGAGTTCTGTACAGAAATCCCCAACTGGCAAATAGGAGAGATGGAAAGAAGACTTCTGGTGCAATAGCCCAGCCGACCACTGCCAGATCAAGAACACAAAAGGCAGATGATACACTCTTCCCTGTGATGCCACACTTAGAAGTGTGTACAACCCTAGGCCAAGATACAGAATATAACACCTTTCTACATATTAAGAGACCACGTCAAAGAACACAACACCTAGCAACAAAGCTGGAGTTACCTATGTCCTTCCGTCTGTGAGTAGTCTAACTCTTTTGCCTGTACCTAAATTGTTATTACGTTGCCACCCTGCAGTTTGACCAGATTTCCCCAGGTTTCTGAGAAAAATAATGATGTTCCAAAGGAGGGGCATGAAAGCTCCCAAGATCTATCAGAGAGAGGCTATCTCTTCCAATAAATAAGAAACTGGAGACTTTCACTAAGAATGCTCATGTCATATAATCCATTTGCTTTTACTCTATAAAAATTTACTATTTGACACCAATAGGACGTTCTTTTCAGAGCAAATCAATCAAGCAAAATCCTCCTCAAAAGAACTCTTTAAAGCAATAACCAAACTCTGCCCCCACAATTACTAACATTTCTAAAAATCAGAGCAGTCCTGAATTATGTGAAAACTTAGCCTCCTTCTTTCGGCAAAAGGTGGAATCAATTTACTCCTCCTTTACTCCTACCCAGAAAGTGGATACTGGGGCGCCAGCCAGGACAGTGTCCAGTGGATCCAAAGTAATATTGACGCTAGATAGTTTCACACCCTTATAGGCACAAGATGATGTTAAACTCCTGGCCTCCACCCATCCTATCAGAATCTCCTTTGGACCCTTGACCCCTGTCTGTGATCAAACAAATCCCAGAGATCATTGGTACAGCCATTAGCCCCCTATTTAAGGCAATATTCAAATCAGACCAGTTTCCTAAAAAATAGAAAACAGCATCCATTCTTCCTCTGCTCAAAAAACAAAATCTTGATCCCAAGGACCCTAATAGTTACAGACGAATATCGTGCCTCCCCCTACCAGCAAAAATGATCAAAAAGCCATGAATACCCAACTCAGCCTGTTCCTCCAAACAAATAATTTATTGACCCAACACAATATTGATCCAGAGCTGAACACAGCACTGAGCTGGCCCTGATCAAATCTACAGAGTAAGATAGAGAGGCCTTGGACCATGGAGGCAACACAGTGGACTGATTATCGGAGGGCGGGGTACAAGGCAATGCCTGGAACCTCCTGAAATCCTTCCTCACAGATAGAACCCAACTGGTGGACTTGGATAAAGACAGCTCCAAACCTGTCTCCCTTCCATGTGGGGTGTCACAGGGTTCATCACACAGCCCAACACTTTTAAATGTTTATGTGTCACAACTGGTGGCTCTGATAAGATCATTTGGGTTCCAATTGACATCTTATTCGGATGACATGCAAATAGTGCTGTCTCTCCGGCGTGGGCAAGAGGCTGAAACAGGAAAAAGATTTCATGACTGTATGAAAGCCATCTCAGGATGAATATCCTCAAATAGTCTGAAACTGAACTCAGGCAAAACAAAAGTCATCATATTTGGCAACAACTTGAACCTCTGGACAGTCTTAGGACAGTGGTCACAGTCCTCATCATGTCTCGGCTCGACTACTGTAACAGTCTTTATTTGAACATCCAAAAAATCACCTAAAGAGACTCCAAACTGTGCAAAATGCGGCAGCCAGATTGTTGAGTGGGACACCGAAGTTTGTCTTGGTCAAGAAAGAACTAAAGCAACTACACTGGCTTCCAGGTAAACAACTGACACAATTTAAAGCCCTCTGGACGGTCTTAGAGGCTCTAAAGTGAGTAGGTCCGACTTCCGTGCAATGGTATGTTCCCAGAAGGACCCTGTGCTCCACCGGAGCAAAAAAGTGATAGTTCCCCCAGTCAAAAAAGTGAGCTGGAGTGGTGGGAGCTTTATCACATGAGCCGCAAAGGCCTGGAACAATCTACCAGTCCACCTCAGAAACTCTTCCGAGCTCCTCTCTTTCAGGAAGGGGCTGAAATGTGGTTATTTACTCTATAGTCACCCTTCACAACAGCAACCAAACAGGCAGTGCTCAGCACCAGGACACCCCAGGGTAACCGCTGCGCTTAAGAAGTTAAAATAACATAACACAACAATTATTTTCTTTCCAAATCTTTCACTGGAAGTTTCAGGTTTTAAAATTGATACATGAAAGGAAGAGTGTATCTTCAAGAAAAAGGGTAATTTTAGTCTGACATTGCATGGATTCATAATATGGGAGATAGAGAATCATACTCAGTTTAGAGCTAGGGAAAGTCATGGGAAGCATATTGGACAGAATCCAGACCTTGTCTTCAATATTATAATTTAAAGGATGTCTAAGATGTTTATTGTTCTAACTTTTCTGTGACTCTTGAGCATTCTCCAAATGTATCAGGAATTGATTTCTGGTCTCTCTGATGGCTTTCAGACTTACCTGCACTGTAGGAATGTTTTCTTCAACAGAAGAAGTTACAGGAAAGACCTCAGGGTGGAATCCAAAGGTAGCTAGAAGCGGTCTGAATCCCAACGAAGAATTAACAGTGCTCATATAAGTTAACTCGGCAGTAGGCTAACAAGATTTCCAAATTGATTGGACGGCATTTTCAAAGTGGTCAATGTAACAACCCTCTGTTTAACCATTCGTTTGGGGATGAAACCCAGAAGGAGGAGCTTTGTGAATGTCTAACTCTTTGCAGAATTGAGTCAAACGTTTTGAGATTAAATGAAAAGTTAGGAAACTTCATGTGCTTCATAAAGTGTGGAGTTTCTTCACTCCACCCAATTTCGTAAGTGGCAATTTCAGTTAACTTGCCACTAATTTAAAAAACCTTTACAAAGATCTTATCCATTCCGAACATTTTGTGAAGTTAGTGGTATACAGTGTGTTTTAAACACTTTAAGGGTGCAACAATGTTGAAAACTAGACTTAAAATTTCATTTTGCAGCAGAAACTGGTAGGGTCGATCCACATACATGAAAGAGGCATGCAAAGGGTATGGTTGGCTATTCGACATAAAGATAACCTATCCCTCTAAATCTCAGCGACCATCCACCAGTCAGGGACATGGTTCATTATTGAGTCCTCATGTAGTGTCCTATTGTCCCCTACACAGGCTCTACTTTGTAAGCACAAGGGAGGTCTTTTCATCTAATGGCAGGGATCCCGAAGTTAAAATTACCCAAAGAGTCTCCTAAAGTTTATGTGAAATGTCACACTTCGGTAAGATTAAAAACAAGATAGGATGCCAAATGAGAGATTATGACCCAGGCATCAGTGAGTCAACATGCTTCAACCACCTCACTGCCTTAGTTTCGTGGCTTCCTTCAAGACCTTCTAAGATGGATCCCTTGTACTGTTGTGTTTATTTGGCCCTTCTCTATTACTTTAGTGAAGTACAAACTTTCTGGTGATCAATCATCGCATCCCAGCAATTCGTACAGGCATACATTCAAATACAGACCTTATGTATTTTCCATTCATGTCCTACTCTGAGGCATCAGCAGATTTAAGAGAAAAAGGTTGGTGAGTGCCACTTTTGCCATGTATTATTGTGACATCACAAACTTTATGGAATGTACCCATGAATAAAGCATATCTTGGTAAATCTCAATTATGCCTTATGATACATACAGATATTAAAAAGAAAAACATGTCAAAAAGAAAATAAGAAGGGTGCCAAAAAAGAAAATATCACTCCTACTTTTACAACTATCAATATTTCTATTAGAAATATATTTGTGCAAATGTAACTGCACAAATATATGTTCTAATGCCGTCATTTGTTATGTGATAAGCGCACCATGCTCCTCGAACACCCTTCTTACTCGAAATTCCTATTCACTAAGTCTCATGGGGTCTGGTGGCCTCTGTAGACTAGTCAAGACTGTGGAAGTATCTAAAATATTTTTCTTCAGCATCATCCTGACATAAATTAAGAAGGGGGAACTACTATACTTATTCTTGTTATTTCAACAATGGAAGTATACAATTCTGTGGCTGTAAACTGCATAAGAAACAGAAATGAACAATAATTAAGTAATATAGAACTGTTTACAACATGATTTTAGTATCATTTTGAAGTAAAACAATGTTTTTTAGTACTATGATCATCCCTTATATTCTGATGTATGTGAGACAGCAGTATTCTGTTAACCTAGGGCTATAGTGTTCCCCACAAGATGTCCTAATTAGATTCCTTTTTATGATTGTCTATTTAGTAAATGAAACGCTGTTCCTTCTCGTAAAGGACCTTTTCAGCATTTTTTATAATTGTGTTTAGCTGTCCAATCACCACCCATCTTAGCTCTTTTACAGTGTGTTCCTTCCCGATAACATGATTGCTCATTTTTGTATCACTCTTATTACATTTCAAATTACTATGGTTTTCACATATACATAACTTAATTTTGTGCATGGTCATACCAATATACCTAAGACCGCAAGCGCATAAGATCATATAAACTACTTGTGTTGAGTTCTAAATGTATGTGTGTGTTTAGTTCCCATAGTCATTTCATCTCCAAGTCCTGGGTTTAGGTGGGAGCAGTAAGATCTCGATGCTACATTACTCACAGGAGAAATGGCCTAATATTCTTGGCAAGTCCCACAGAGTGTCGGTACTGGGATTCATTCTTTATCGCTGGCAGTCCCTGGTATTAACCAGATTGTCACGAAGGCTAACACATCTCCTATTTGATAATAAGGACTTGTGCCACATTTGCGACCCTATATTGAGTATGTTCCCATTTCTGTTTACTATTTTCTTAGCATAGTTAGAAGCTACGTTATAGGTGGTCACACACACCAAACAGGGTTCAGTAGTCACTTTCTGTGTGATTTTGGGAGGGGCATCTCTATTTTGGTTCCTGGCTTTCTTCCTTGATCTAGCAATCAAATTAATCACCTTCTCTTGATAACCCCTTGCTCTCAACTAGTCTGTCCAAGAGTCAGACTGTCCTTTAAACTCCTCTTTTCGGCTATGATTCCTCCTTACCGCAGGTACTGTCCACAAGGGAGGTTTTCCCTAAGAGTTTTGGGGTGAAAATTGTCCTACCTTAAAACGTGTATTCTTATCAGTAGGTTTTAATACGTTTCTTTTATAGGAGAGCCCTCATGTAATACATTTCTCATAACTAGGAAAGCAAGTCCTTTGTTGCAAAGTGACGAATCCTTATAATCAAAACTGGCAAAAGACTCTCTGAGGAAATGACAGTGAGGAAACGATTGAGTGAAAATAAGTTGAAAGCACCCATAACGATAACAGATAAAAAGAGGTTAGAAGAAATCAATAGCGGAATGACAGAATTAAAAGATTTATTGACCCAATCAAAAATCTGTATACAGCCCAAAACTATAGAGTACCGACAGACCAACCTAGTAGACAAGTATGACCAATCAGTGGAGAGGGACAGGTACTCAAGTCAAGTGAAAATGAAGACATAGAGACAAGAGCTAGGACTTGTCATGGAACACTATGGACAGTTTTCCTTCACCCCAATTTTCCAACCATCAATACAAGCTCCACCATTGCAATATTATGAGCAACCATAACCATTCAATCCTCAGGGACCATTATGACCCCAATAAAAACAGGATTAACGTATTTAGGAAGAGGCCAGTGTCAACACAGGGGAAGAAAAAAGTCTACACAAGTTCAGAGTGAAGACAATCCTCCACATGTTCAAACATTCAGCATTACCAGGGAGAAAATACCGGACCCAGCACAAGTTCGACTTATTAGCCAATCTGACTGACAAGGGATTGGAATTGGGTTTGTCCCTACTCCAGTATTAGATATGTTATAACTTCACCATGAGGTATTCAACTTTTTTAGGAAACTTTAACTAAAGGCATTCTTTAGTCTGCCCTCCATGTCAACAGATAGTGGTGATAATGGTATTTGGATGGAACAAGTCTTCTTCCTGCCCTACTTCCTCATGTGACCAGTTGATATACAGAACGCTGCTAAATTTCTTATAGCTTCTATTGATTATTATAGGCTTATTACTGAAAACAGGGCATAATAAGTTTTAAAAGAATTGTTACAGGCTGTTTTACATGCTTTTGAATGTCTGGGCAAGTTTTTAGGAGAAACACGAGCTGTCATTTTGTGTACTGTGGTGTTCTTTTGTCTATAACGGCGGATCACCAGCAGATGCCATTTTTGTTGTTGGTCTCGTCGTCCCTACTAGGAGGAGACTACAAAAGACTGATGCTGACCCAACTGGGATACTGGGGACTGGGATGGTCTACTCTTGACTGCAACCTGCGCTACAATTGACTCAGATGTCGATTTGGCCTAAACCTGCCTGCCTGTTTTTAAGCTTTTCCACAATCCCAGTGTCCAGAGGAAGGGGGTGGAGTGGGCCTAATCTACATGGATAAGTGTGAATTTTTACCACTAAGTCTAGATGAGACTGTAGACTCTAAGCTTCTGGTGTTCTCCCTTAAGGATAGCAAAGGTCATATATTATCAGATATTGTTTTTTATGTCCCCTAGGCCCATATAGCTCCTATCTACAATCCCTTAATTACAAATTTAGTAACATGGCCTTGGCTCACTCAAGATTTATAATTTTAGGGGACTTCAATATGTGGTATGTGGGACACCCTGGACCTGTGATGAAAGATCTTCTTGAGTAATGTTAAAACCTAGGACTACAACAGATAGTTCCATGTCCAACATACAAGGATGGGCATGTCCCGGATCATATTTTTCCACCCAAGACCTTGCTAACATAAGGAACCCTCTCTGTTGGACCGACAACTTCTCAGTGACTTACTCGCTATGAGGTAGAGAACCAGTCTTGCAAAAGATCAATTTGGAAGTCAGACCTCTTGGTAGGGCATGGAACAATCTTTGTAACCAGTCTGGGATTAACCATTTTCTTAATTTTGCCCCTTCTATTGACTTCAACTGATCGGTGGAAGAAAATTATCTGCATTTGGAAAATAGTATCAGAACTACTTTAGATCGAGCTAATCCTATTAAAGTCCAGAAAACCCTTTGGACACTTCATATAACACTTTGCGTAAGGCTCAAAAAAGGTTCTGCAAAAAAGCTAAGAGAAAATGGTGCAAGTCTTACAATGCAAAGGACAAAAGAGATCTTAAATAGGCTCTGGCAAAGTATAAGATCGAAGTTTCGAAAGCTAAAGCGGAACATTTTTCTAGCGCTATTTTGGCTGCACCCAAAAGCACAAAGAAAGTGTTCAATATAATGCAAGAATTGTCCAATTCAAAATGGGTGAACCATTCTATACCTGCGTCACAGGCTTCATGCGACAATCTGGTAGGGTGTTCTGAGGAGAAAATCAATGAAATCCTCAAAGGCATTGACACTTCTCCTTCAAATGACGTGTTACTTAGACTCAGTGCTAAGGAGCCAATAGGTAAACTAGATCACTTTAAACATTTAACAAAGGATGGATTTCAAACTGTCGCATTGTGTATTTCCTATGGCTCATCCCTGGATCCTTTACCTTATATGGTTTGGAAGGAACAGGTGGGAGAACTTTTCCAATGGCTCTGGCAAATTTGTTGCCAATCTATGCATATTGGCAAAGTCCCAGCAGTTTTAAAAAGGGCAATTATGTCACCTTTATTTAAAAAAGTCATCGCTGGACCCTACAATCTTAAGCAACTACAGACCAATTTCTTTTTTAGCATATCCCTTAAAGATTCCAGAACGTTTTGTCAGCAAAACGTTATCCCAGTTTCTGGAAGTCAACCAAATTTTGGAAGAAGAGCAATTTGGATTTAGACCACGGCCATGAGACTTAAACAGCTTTGCTCACTGCTATGGATGAGCTTCAAATGAGAGTAGATAATGGTGTTTCTGTGGTACTGATGTTATTAGATCAGTCTGCCGCATTCGATACCATAAACCACAATACGCTTTTGGCTAGACTAACCTCGATAGGGGCTGGGGCAAAGTAATAAAGTGGCTTTATTTTTATTTGTCTGATAGACAGCAAAAGGTGTCCCTTCTAACGTTTCAATCTGATTTTAAGATTGCTCAACACGGCGTCCAATAAGGTTTGCCAAGTAGCCCAATTCTCTTTAACATATATTTAAGCCCCTTGAGTTCACTTACTAAGTCGCACAACATCAGCCTGATCAATTATGCTGATGATATTCAACTTATTTTTTCATTAGAGGAAAATCACAGGCCATCAGTTGATACCATCCGTGAGTCAATCAATCAATCAATTAGGGATTTGTAAAGTGTGGCTACTCATCCTTGAGGGTCTCACAACACTGGAAGGGGGGCTGCAGATCTGTATGGGCACTGGGTTCATTCAAATAGCCAGGTCTTGAGGTCATTCCTGAATTGGGACGGCAATGAGAAATATCTAAGGCAAAGGAGCATGGTATTTCTAGGTCTTGGCGACATGGTAGGAGAACTATCTTCCTGCGGTTTTGGTCCTGCAGATCCGTGGGACGGTGACTAGTGATAGTTGTGTGGAGTGGAGGGGTCTGTTGGGTGCGTGGAATGAGAGGTGGTGGTTCAGGTATGCTGGTCTGGCATTGTGGAGGGCCTTGTACACGTGGGTCAAGAGCTTGAAGGTTATTCTTTTGTCGACTGGGAACCAGTAGAGTTCACACAGGTGTTGTGTGATGTGTCTGTGGCGAGGTATGTTTAGGACCAGTCTGACTGCTGCATTTTGAGTGTTCTGGAGCTACCGGACGAGTATCTGGGTGAAGCCGGCGTAGAGTCCGTTGCTGTAGTTGAGTCTGCTGCTGATGAAAGTGTGGGTCACCATCTTCCTGGATTCGGTAGGTATACATCTGAAGGTTTTTTGGAGCAGGATTTGTGTGTTGAAGCATGACAGTGTTGATCTGGCAGTTGATAGTGAGCGTGAAGTCCAGTATGATTCTGAGGTTGTGTGCTTGGTCCGCGGGCGTGAGGGGAATTCCCAGTGTCTGGGGCCACCAGAAGTCATTCCAAGCAAAGGGAGTGGATTCCCGGATAAGGACTTCTGTCTTGTATGAGTTGAGTGTGAGGCAGCTGTCTCACATCCAGGTTGCAATGACTTTCATCCATTCATGGAAGTTGTTCTTGGTGACTGTGGGTTCATTAGTGAGGGAGAGGATTATCTGGGTGTTGTAGGCATAGGAGATGGTGTTGAGTCTGTGATTTATGATGATGGTTGCGAGTGGTGCAATGTAGACGTTGAAGAGGGTGGGACTCAGGGAGGAGCCCTGGGGCACTCCACAACTGATCTCTGACGGTTCTGAGAGGTACGTTGTTAGTCTGACCTGCTGTGTTTGATGGCTGAGGAAGGAAAAGATCCAGTCAAGGGCTTTGTTCTGGATGCCAGCGTCGTGGAGTCCTGTGCTTAGGGTGAGGTGGGAGACGGTGTTGAAGGCCACTAAAAGGTCCAGGAAGATGAGGGCCACAGTTTGGCCCTGGTTGAGGAAGGAGTGGATGTCGTCAGTGGCAGCAAGGTGGCCAGTCTTGGTACTGTGGTTGCTTTGGAAACCGGATTGGAGAAGTCCAGGATGTGGTAGGCTTCTATGAACTCAGTAAGCTGGGCATTGATGGCTTTTGCAACGACCTTGCCTGGGAAGGCGAGCAGTGAGATGGGCCTGAAATTGTTAAGGTCTCTGGGATCCGCAGAAGGATTTTTCAGCAGGGTTTGATCTCGGCGTGTTTCCAGTCCTTGGCGCCAGGTGGCGGTTTCAAGTCATCTACAGGTACTTCTGATCTCTTGGAGGGTGGGGTGTACCAGCTTGCTTTCTTTATGTGTTATTTCCTGGGTGGTTTACTGAGGGGGGCAGGGTTTCGGAGCTGTTAGCGATCCAGTGATGGAGGTTCCATGCTGCGGTGTTTGTATCTGTGGAAGCTAGTGGCAGGGTTCTGCTGAGGAAGGTGGTGAGATGAGTGTATGAATAATGTCATCAGCTAGCTTAATTCAAACTCTTTGAAGTTTAATTAAAACACGACTGAATAACTTTGCTACTCACCAACTAAGTCCCTGGCTCTACTTCCCACTAACCTCTGGACAGTTCCCTCTAACAAGACTTTTATTCCATCAGAGGCTGTCAGAAATCTGGGGGTCATCTTTGACAAAAACAGCCTGCAATCTCACGTAAATAAGAATGTTGGGTCTTGTTTCTCTTTAATTAGAGCACTATGTAAGGTTTTTCCATTACTGCCTCCTTCATCTAGAGCTCTGGTATTATATAGTGTGATTTTAAGGAAGTTGGATTATTGTAATGCTTTGTTACCGGGAGCCCTAGAATACCTGCCTAATCTGCTACACAGAGTCCAAGCAGTGGTGGCTAAATTAGCCTTGAATAGACCCAGAAGATCAGCGGTTTCCCGGGCCTTGAAAGATTTACAGTGGTTACCATTGAGACAAAGAATTAGGTTCAAAGCCCTCTTTATTGCCTATAAATTGTTTCATGAATTTGGCCCAATCCATCTGAAAAAGAATATTAAATGGTATGTCCAGGCAGGAGCCCATGGTCCTCGTCAACTAAACCGGCCTATGTGGCAAAGTCAAAAAAACAAGACAGGTTTTCATGATTGAAGCAGCTCAATTATGGAATAATCTTCCAGACACCCTGAGATCTTCCTCCAACTTACTGCATTTCAGAAAGGCACTAAAAATCTGTCTGTTACCAAAAGCTGTGAAATAGTGTTGAACACTGTCTCTTTTAGCAATCTTAATTCTTGTTTACATTGTAGAAACCCCTCACTCTTTTTCTCCCATGTAATTCCCTCAGTGCCTGGATACCTGTTATGGGACAGTGCACTTTATAAATTATATAAATAAATACATATTAACAAGCAGTATTTAAAGGAATTGAACTTTTTGAAGAAAAAATAAATGAAAGTAATCTGCAATATGTCATGAACAGAAAAGAAGGCATTGAATGATCTCAAATGACACATAGGTTCTAATAGAACCGGAAGACAAGGAGATGGAATTGTCCTCCAAACACAAACAGATTATGGAACACAGTGCCTATGACGTTTAGTCAATACGAAGAACTATTCGATCTGAAGAGAAGACCCAACACAAGTCACATTGAAAGAAATAAGAGATATGGTGGAGAGGCAGTGGTGGTGGAATGGATCTCGAAAAAATTAAGCAGAATTTCTGGTTCATCAAAATTCATCACACCCTTTCTATACCCTCCCTGCAATTCACAAAAATAGAACTCCTATCCCTGGATGTCATATTCTTTTGCGATGTGTTTCTTGTTAGCAAACATATTACAATTTTGTGATTTTTGTCAACCTCCTATAGTCTATGGTACTCCAGCTTACCTAAAAGACACAAAATACTTTTTAATTGTATTAAAGAGGTTAGTTTGGTCCAACAAAGAACATATTGTTGGTATTGGATATTGAAAGTCTGTATTCTAGCCTTCCACAATCAGACAGATCAAGGGTCTTGGTTAGCAGACATACTCTTTGCAGAAAATTAGGAATACCAAACTCCATGTCATTTCATCTTGGAATCTGCCAGATAAATGTTTCCTGATCTCTTAAGAGAAGCAGCAGTACAAGGATGAGAGCCGCATTAACATATTTGCTGCTGTAACACATTAGTGCTACGAACTGCTTAGCACATTTACATCTGTGCTCTCTGCAATTGTCTCCCACCACTCAGCCTCAAGTGCATAAGATATGAAATCGTCTATGACACAAGTAGCCACACTGATCTGAAACAGAGCGCACAAAAGCCACCTACAGCCCTCTAAGTCCAACCCCATCTTTTCTAGCTGCTTGACACCTATCTGTCACTTTCCTCGCCTCTTGATTGCCACTCCATGTCTTCCCTGTCCTTCACTTACCTAACTGCTCAATCATAATTGATAGAGCATAAAGAAAGGATGTCATAAATATGTAGTGTATATGAAATGGAAGATTGTTTAACCATATTTTGTGCAGGAAGTCACACTGTGCACTAAGACACTATGGGCCTCATTACGATGGCGGTTGGACGAGCATCCAAGCGCCATCGCTGTGGGCAGATAAGTACCAGACAAGACGTCAGCGTTCCTTGCCACCCCATTACATTATGACCACTGGGCAGGTGTAGTAAAATGCCTTTTTCCACTGAAATTTCTGCTGCAGCCCAGAAAAGGGCCACAGCACAAGTCACAGTAAAAATGGCACTTTTCAAAGGTTGTATGGCATTACAATGCGGGCTTTTACCACGCGTGCCATTACAACGCAGGCTTTTACCACGCAAGTCGTTACAACGACTTGCGCTGTAAGCGCTGGATAGTGGAATAGTTTAATTTT
The DNA here is from genome assembly GCF_964263255.1 of Lissotriton vulgaris. Taxonomy (NCBI): domain Eukaryota; kingdom Metazoa; phylum Chordata; class Amphibia; order Caudata; family Salamandridae; genus Lissotriton; species Lissotriton vulgaris. The sequence continues at coordinate 1,628,822,390 of NC_141689.1, read as the reverse complement.
CTATTCCTACTCCAGCCCACGTTACAGTAGGGAAGGTGTTGGAATAGAAAATTAAACTATTCCCTATCCAACAGCGCCCTCCAGCGCAAGTCGTTGTAACAACTTGCGTTGTAATAGCAGCGTTGTAATGGTAGCGCATGGTAATACCTGCGTTGTAAAGGCTGCTCCTTCTTTTTCAAATATCCCACCCACATCAAAAGGAGGCCTTTAATTCCTGAACCTTCATTAACCTTTGTGGAAGAATATATCATAATCAAAAAATACAAATGAAATTGTGTATTTTAAAATCTCAGCAATACTACAGCAATTTTGAAAATATTATGAGCTGATGCAAAAATCTCCACAGCCCCAATGACACACCTATATTGTGTATTGTGTTATCTGTATGGATAGGCGCTTTAGTTTCCCATATAGAGTAGTATACACTATACACATTTTGCAATACAGTACACAATCTCACATTCAAATAATCAGTGGTGGCTCCTGTGCTGTGGTGGTGGAGTGTCGCCCTACCCACCCCCGCCAGAAGTTAAAAAAAATTGAAAAATAAAACGGGTTTAAAACCCGTTTTATCATCATTTTATTATTAATTATTGTAGGAGGCCCCGGGTACAGAGAGGAGGACACGGTTGTGGATTTGTGAAGACTTATTTATTTCTCCAGGAGCGCCAGGAACAACACCGGCTCCGGGCTTAGCTCGCAATCAAACCCCACCTACATCTGCTTGCGCTCCCTGCATTTCCGGCCGTGATGCGGCCAGAAAACTAGAACGCAACTCTACATATCTCCCTCCTTTATCAACCTGCAATAAACAAAGAACAGGGCATCTACATTTGCAGAGAAAGTTTTTTGCTTAAGAGTGTTCAAGTTTTCATATGAACTCTTGATACCTTGGGCAGTACCACTGTCCTGCCTGTGCGGGTACGTTTCACCGGAGTGCCCATCCGGTCTTCTCTGCTGGCTTCTCTGCTGCTGCTGGGTGGAGGATGAGTTGGTGTTTCTTGTATACGGCTCCCCCCTTCCGATTCACCCGCTCCTTTGTCCTCTCCTAGAGCTCTCACACCTTTGTCTTCTCAATTCTTCTGGGTGGTGGTGGTAGTCATTTCATCAGTGCTGGTGCTCCACGTGTCGCTACTGGGTGCTTCCATTTCCGTGGCAATTTCTTCCCCCTCCAGGTTCTCATCATATTCTCTTCCTGTTTGCGTTTCCCCTATCTTGGTCCAATTCAACACTTTGTTGCACCTTGACATTCTGTCCTGTGACCATACTTTACCATCGCTTAATAGAGCTGATCTCGCGTAGACTTTGCGTACTTGCAGGGGTGTGCTTAACTTGCTGTCACCCTTCCTTCTCATCTGAGGCAATTTTTTCTCTAACCCATTCCCCTTTTTCCAGTGACGACTCTATGACGTTGTGCCACTTGTTGTAGTGGTCCATGTAGATCCTTTGTTCCCTTTCCAAGTTGCTGCGCACCACTGCTGGAGACCATTTGCTCTGTACTGTTTGTCGCTTCCAGGCTACATTGACTCTTTTAAATGGGTCATGACCCCTCAGTATTTTGAATGGGCTATATCCAGTCTTGGTGGGGGTGATACGGTACGCCTATACTGCACTCAAGAGTTCAGCCTCCCAATTCTTCCCAGCATTGATGGCTGCTTGTACTGATCCCATAACCACTCGGTTAAATCTTTTTGCCAGGCCGTTCCCGGCTGGATTATATATCGGGGTGTGCTTAATCAGTATCCTATTACGTTTCATGTATGCATTCCATTTGTCCAATGTAAATTGAGGTCCATTATCGCATGTGATGATTCTTGGTACTTGGTATTCCTTCTCTCAAGAACGTGGTCATGAGGAATACTAGTACAGTGTTGGTGTCCACGGTTTCACATACCTCCACTTCCGGCCACTTCGCATACCTGTCTACCACACAATCGCATATTTGGGTACACTCTGCGCATCTAAAATGGGGCCTAGAATGTCCACTGCCATTTCTTCCCACGAGTTTACCGGATTGGCGAATTTCCCCAATGGAGGTTGCAGAGTAGTCTGCGTCTTGTCTGCATTGCTGCACTGTCCACATTCCCTGACATGCCTCTTCAACTGGTTGCCTAGCGCCTGCCAGCAGAATGCTTGCTTGGCTCTCTGCTTGGTTTTAACTATACCTAAATGACCTTCATGCAGTATAGATAGTAATCGTTTTATCAATTGTCCAAATTTGTAGGAGGGTACAGAGAGACGGACATGGTTGTGGATTTGTGAAGACTTATTTATTTCAGGGGCGCCGGGAACATCACCTGCTCGGGGCTTAGCTCGCATCGTACCCCACCTACATCTGCTCGCGCTCCCAGCGTTTCTGGCCGTGACGCGGCTGGAACACTAAAGCGCAACTCTACACTTGCTCCGAGGCTTGTGGGTGGGGCCAGGGTGGGGACAGGCTGGGGAGGAGTGCTGGCCACTGCCTTCACTGGGCATGCGGGTTTGGCCGGCTGCCCAGGTCGGTCAAACCAACATGTGCAGTGAATCGCTCTCCAACCCAGCTGCATTGCTGTGTTGGAGAGAGAGCAAACACAGACTTCCAGTCTGTCCTGGAGCACAAATCCTTGGTGCTCAGGCCAATCCAGAAGCTGCTCTCCCTTGAGAACAGCTTCAGGAATGGCCGCTGGGCAGGCAGTGAGCCTGTGCCTGCCTGCAGCGAAGAGGAGCACATAACCACAGCTCGATTCTGGAGGGCAGCAGGTACGTTTAGTTTTATTGTTTTTCTGTCTCGTTCTTCCCCTGTCCCGACCCCCCACACACCCCTGCAACCCCAATCCCCGCTTTGCCTATTTTCCCTAATACGAGCCGACCCTGCAAATAATGTTGTTTCTTTCTGAATTTAAATCCTCGCATCCTTAAAAAAGTCTATATCCACTACATTCCTGAAATCATTCACGAATATTGCCCCTGATCTAAAACTAACTATTGTTCCATCTCTTCTCTTTCGATTGAATGACCCTCTCCTTTTCTTCCCTATGCAGAGTTTAGCTTACTTTAATTCGCATAACTGTCTGCCTTATTCAACATTATTGTATATCTTCTAATTGTCAATGCCTCACTTCATAAATCTTTAAATCCAAGTTCCTTCAACCTAAATCTCATCAAGTTTATTTATCCTATCACGCATCTGATTTAACTCACATGGCACCTACTAATGATTACATCTAAAGCCTAATAATGTAATCGACCAGGAAAAACTGGAGAGAATGCATGGATTGGTCTTATTTTTTTTTTTTATTTTTTTTTTTTATTTATTTATTTTTATTTTTTTGCATTTGTAATGCGCACAGATACCCACAAAGGGTTTCCCGGCGCCAGGACTGAGAGACCAGCAGCATAGAAAGCAAAAAACAGCCAGAGGCCACAATTATTTATTTGTTAAATAGCCACGTTTTAACGCTTTTCTTAAAGCTGGCGAAGTTTTCCTCCTTACGTAAAACTGAAGGAAGGGAGTTCCAGAGGACTGGTCCCAGATAGGAAAAGGATCTCCCTCCCATTCTGGCCAGTTTAAATCTGGGTACCACAAAGTTTGCTGCATTAGAGGAACGAAGGTTACGTGCAGGTGAGTAGGGCCTAACTAATTTTTGCAAGTACCTTGGTGCGATTCCTGCCTTTATTTTGAACATGTAGCTCAGGGCTTTGAACCGAACCCGGTTCTCCACCCTGAGCCAATGCAGGTCTTTAAGGTGCTTAGAAATCCTTGCTGTTCTAGGGATTTTACACAGCAACCTGGCTGCGGAGTTCTGGACTAGCTGAAGCCGCCTAAGCACGGCTGAGTTGGAGCCCAGATAAAGGATGTTACCGTAGTCAAGCCGAGATGTAATGAGGGCATTGACTACGGTCTTCTGGGTATCAGCAGGCAACATCCAGATAATCTTCCGCAGCCATTTCAGGATAGTAAAGCAGGTACCAGCCACTTTATTGACCTGCTGTTTCATCGATAGTGTATCATCGATTTGCACCCCTAAGTTCCTGACATGGGTAGCTGGGGTAGGAAAAGCCCCCAGGGATGGTGGCCAGTGAGTGTCCTGCCAAAGGTTTCTGTTTTTACCTAAGAGAAGGATCTCCGTCTTCTCTCCGTTGAGCTTCAGCTGGTTCGTTGACATCCAGCTGAAGACTTCATGAAGACCCAATTTCAGCACAGAAGGGGATGATGGATCCGAATTGGTGAGAGAAAAAATAATCTGTGAATCGTCCGCATAGGTCATAAGTTCTAAACCAACTCGCTCTGCTAGATCGGCGAGAGGGCGGAGATACAGATTAAAAAATAACGGGCTCAAAATTGAGCCCTGCGGCACACCATGGGGCGAAACAAAGGTATCTGATTGAGCCTGTGAAGACGAGATCTGAAACGTCCGGTTGCACAGATAGGATTTAATCCATTCCAGCGCTGCCCCTCCGACACCATCCTCACTCAGCCTGATAAGCAGTCTGTCGTGTGAGATGGTGTCGAAGGCTGCACTTAGATCAAGCAAAACAAGTGCAACCGTTTGCCCCTCGTCCAAGAGCCCCCTGATATTCTCGGTGACTCCCAAAAGGGCGGACTCGGTGGAGTAACCAGCCCTGAAGCCTGACTGGGAGAAATGGAGTAGATGGTTATTCTCCGTAAATGTGGTAAGTACACCGTGAATGTGCTTCTCCAAAATTTTAGAGAAAGCAGGCAGCAGAGAGATAGGGCGATAGTTGGCCAACACTTCAGGGTCAGCAGAAGGCTTCTTCAGCAAAGGGCTGACCATGGCGTGCTTCCAGGACGATGGGACTTTTGCCAGATGGATAGAGGCGTTTAATGTCTCAGAAATAATCTTCAAGGCAGAGTCGTCAAGTTGGCTCAGAATGCTAATCGGGAGAGGATCACAAGGAGACCCTGACTTGATAGAAATAGCCAAAGATTTCAAATTTTCCAAGGTGATAGGTGGCCAGGAATCAAGCCGGCATCCTACTGATGCAACTGTAAGCTGAACATCATTGCCGTCCCTCTGCGGGGGATTAATGTTGGCAATAATGCCAATATTTAGATCACAAGTCAATCCTAATAGCCAATAATTACAGGGCCACTAACCTTGGGTTGTATGAAATGCAATTAGAAGCCCCGTGTAACAAACTTTTCCTTCAGCTGCCCTTACTGGAGGCCACAGCTCTATAACAAATTCCCTGTGTTTTAGCAGTATTGTACCTGAGGTGGTGTGCTTGGCTATGCCGGGTCAGTTGGGTTAGGGTATTAATGTACTCCCTCCAGGGTTCTGTGTTTGACTTTGTGGTCACATGGTTGAATAGGGTAGGGTCCACTCACCCTTGTATCCTTCCAAGGTTGATAAAATGACTACCATATAACTGGGCAACAATAAATATCTTATTCGGGGCAAAGATGCTCTGCTGAGTGAACATCTGTTTTACTAGTGCACAGGGTATGTTTTACACAAAGAAACTGTGGGAAAGTTGCAAGTATTTTAGGTGAGTTCCAGTAGATGCATGCCTTTGGTGTTTGCCCGTATTAGGAGCTTGCTTTTCTTCTCTGTGGAGTAATTACACATGCTATCACTAATGCTTGTGTCAGCAGACTTAAACAGGACAACAATTTTTTCTTATTTTTATGCCCAGAAGAATTAGAGTAAAATCACAATGTTATCTGCTTCCTCTGTTTCTCCTCCATAATTTCTACTGCTTAAAAGGATTGGGCCATCAGTTGTAGGTGCTATTGATTTGTACCATCAGCTTTCAAAATGTGATGTATTAAGAATCCACTAGCTTGTACGACTGTGTGGCTGTGGATGCAGACGTTAGTGTCTAGCATTTTGGCAGCCATGCAGGACGCTTCGCCAGTGAACTCCGAGCGCGAGACACCGAAGGATCCCAGGAAGTATGGGTGCTCCTGGTCTTTGCTTTTCATTTGCATACGGATGCCGGTGCAAGGCCCTGTAAGTCTATTTCACTGCGCTTCATCGGTGGTAGAGTACGCTTCGCAAGGGTGTTCCTGGTTCTTTGCATTTCATTTCACACATTTTTACGAAAGCCTCACAGGCTTCTTATATCTCTACCTGATTCTTGAGTTAAGGAGGAATATTGTTCATGACAACTTCACTACCAACACTTTTGTACTGCCCTTTGATGGCTTCTTTTGATTAGACACCTGTATCTGGATATTCAGGTCATTGAAAGATTGACAATGAGGCTAGCTGCTTCTCCATTCCCCAGAGACAAGCCTCTCCAGAAAGCGGTACACTATTGTTTCATAGTCCTGAGGAAGCCCCAACGGTGATGTCTAACAAAAATACACACATATTCAAGGGGTCGAAATGTCGATGTTCGCAATATTAGCATTGTTGCCCAACTAGACCGTAACAACGAAGATGATAAATCATAGTTCTTGTTAGGGTTGTTTCAGTGCCAATACAATGTGTTGCAATCAATTGATGTTTTATGTGTTATATTTGTTATGTTCATATTGTATTGTTGATAGATTTAAAAAACCACTACATTCACTTTCCCCTTTTTTGTCACCAACATTAGAAAAGTGTTCATTGTGGTTGTGTACATGTGTATTAGTCCTGTCAAGTATTACCAATTCTTCAAAATATATGATTTTTTTCAATACATCAATTAACACTTTTCAATTTAGTTGAGTTTTCTGTCACTATATTCAGTGTTGAGATTTGTTGAACCATAAATTTCAGTCCTACCTCTGTGAGGACAAAGTGACAAATCTATTAGTTCCTTTCATGGCAGAACCACTGCTCATATAAAGGAACATACCATGCCAACATCAGTGTGTGACATTTGTTGTCCCGCACTCTCCTTGTACAAATAATTGTGATGTTGCAAGTGAGCCAAGTTGTTAAATAAGACCCGAAATAGGACTACAGCTTCCTGGCTCAATCACCTTATGAAGTTCAAATGTAAGACTAAATAAATGATAATAGTAGCTTGCTTTAAATAAAGCAGTACAATTTACCGCTTTTGGCCTCCATAAGTGTGGCAGGGTATGCTCAGACGTGAGTCCCTTGCTCACTTTGCCACTGGATTCAAGCAAGCCGGGATGAAGACGGCTGGAATGCCAGAAACCGGTCCTCGGAAGCTTGTTTCCGGTCCAGGGAAGACATGGCTTGGCAGTTCGGGCTGGACAGTTCCCATGAGGCACAGGGTCAGACTCATTTGCATATAGCCATGTCTGAACTCGGGTGGCAGAGTGGGCTAAAGAACGGTGATGGATTAAACCCTGATCTTTTGACTGGGTGTGAGTGTTTGATTGATTCGGATGCTCCGTCCATCACCACCCCCTTTTGTACCGCTTTTGGCCGCCATAAGTGTGGCAGGGTATGCTCAGACGTGAGTCCCTTGCCACTGGATTCAAGGAAGCCGGGCTGAAGACGGCTGGAATCCCAGAAACTGGTCCTCGGAAGCTTGTTTCCGGTCCAGGGAAGACATGGCTTGGCAGTTCAGGCTGGACTGTTCCCATGAGGCACAGGGTCAGACTGATTTGCATATAGCCATGTCTGAACTGGGGTGGCAGAGTGGGCTAAAGAACGGTGATGGATTAAACCCAGATCTTTTGACTGGGTGTGAGTGTTTGATTGATTCGGTTGCTCCGTCCATCACCACCCCCTTTTGTACTGACCTTGAAAGAAAAGCAGGCTGAGATGCCCATTCCAGCACTTGCACTTGTGACTTTCACGTCACTGTATTTTTCGGGTGCGAGCCCTTTGCTCATTTAGGCCTCTTGTTGGGATACATACTCCTTACGTTCTTCTATCCTCCTCCCCTAAAAAACACACAAAGCCAAAGATCTTAGCTAAGCATTCATGCACAGAGGCTCATGTAGCAAACACCAACACCTCCTGCACCGTAACGACACTGTGGATAGGGGTTCTTTTCCGACGTGTGGTACTTTGAGTAGTACCAACGTAAAGTACACAACCTGAAATCTAGGAAGTTGCATAAAATGTGATGGTGACGATACACAGAAGCATTTACGAGTATGTAAAGGAGTACTAAGGGAGTACTCCTTCACTTACTCTTAAATGCCATTATATATCAGTTCTTAAATATCCAACTCCAAAAAGTGCAAAGATTGAAAATTCCTATCGATTTGTACTATTTGCATATGTTTATTTCCTAAATGTTCCCCTTTTAATCTTATTTAACATGTTTGGAGCCAGTCAAAAACAACATTTTCACAACTCATTAATGTCTTCATAAATCAGCCCTTATATTCCTATATTTTCATAGACACAAATAAATATTTTATTTGCCTTGTCTACTGGCTTTTAAAATCACGCTATTCATCAGCTCTAGCATTTCTATTATTAAATTGTCACACAATACAATATTGACTGCTTGATTCAGTGCAACAATAAAAATAGTTTCTAGATCAAATCGGTAAAGGGTTAAAAAGCATGCTTCTAATTGAATAGATCAGAGGTCTCTATACTTTACAAAATGTAATTAGTAACATCCGTGTATCTATATAGACCTAGCCTCGATAAAGAGGATACTTTCTCCCATCTCGAGTTGATGGACTGACTGTGTATGGACTTTTTGCGTGCAGTTAGAGAAGGCTCTATCTAATATACATAAACATACCAAAAGTCTATATTAATTAAACAAATGTTATCAAACCAGCATTACTTTCAAGAGGGCATTAAGGCCATGAGCCTCAATGAAATTAGTAAATGTACACTAAGCAGGGTTAATTTAAATTTCTGGTATTCCCAAATGTTTCAAAAGCTAATCATGGAAAACTGAGACACTTATAGCTTTCAGTAAGTAATCCTAGTATATTTAGTGAATTATATTTTTTCATGTGTTTTTCATGAGTTTCTCAGTACTGTGAAGCCTACCTCACCCATAGGATAACATTGGGTTTTCATATTACATATAATAAGTGCTAACATTTGCGTGGGAGCAGGTAGGAAACTCATGTTTGGTTCCTGAGAAATTGTAATTTAAAATCCTCTTTAATGGTAAAAATGGTTTTAAAATACAATTTTGAAAATCCTACTTTTAGAAAGATGGCATTTGTTTGTCCCAACAATTTGGTGCCTGCAGCCTGCCACTGAGTTACATGACTGGGTGTGGTTGGCAGTTGGGCTTTGTTTATACCTCCCAGACAGTCATGCAATCGAGAGATTAGATGTGCCAGGGTGGACCATCAACTGGCAGGGTGGGAGGCAGAGCTGGGGACAGTCACACTTGCAACTGAATAGGCTGTGCCCTGCCTTCACACAACAGGCTTGTCACCACTGTATTGCTCATGCAGCCAGCTTGGAGCCAGGGCAGAGGAGGACGGAACTTCCAATGACGTCAAATGGAATTCTCTAGAAACTCCTCCTATTTCAGTGTCAGCATCAGATATAAATATTGGACCCTCAGACCCAACTCTTGACCTTTGGATGCCACAGAAGAAGCCCTGATGTGCTATTATGCTTCCAGAAGGTCTGCCACCCTGCTCCCCTGCTGTTCTGCTTCTTTGGCAAACACCAACTGGAACTGTTTAATCTCCTCGATAGTGAGTCCCCTGATTTTGTGTTTCTGACGGAAACGTGGTTCTCTACTGCTCCCGCGCCCGATGTGCTATTCACACTTCCTGCGTCCTACTAGGCCCTCTGGGCTGATCGCCCTGATGGGAAAGCTGGTGGAGGTGTGGCCATGATTATCCGGTCTCACCTCCAATTCCAACCCTTGGTTTACCCCCTATACCTAATGTGAACTTCTTAGTCACCCGCTCTACGAACCTGTCAGTTCCCCTTACTCTTGTCCTTTTATACCGACCCCCCCAAACCATGCCCCACTTCGTGCCCGCTTTACAAGATTTACTGGCCACTCTTGCCATTAACAATTCATCTGTCCTCCTACTGGGTGACTTTAACTATTGGCCTGGTGACCCTAGGGAAGATCAGGCCTCCAAAGACTTTTCCGATACTCTCCGCTGTTTTAACTTTACTTCCCACATTCATGCTCCAACTCATGTCCATGGCCATGTTCTCGACCAAATATGGTCGGCTGGTCGAACGATATCCCCCACTGTCATTCTCCCCTGTCCTTGGTCGGATCACTCCATTATCTCCTTCTCCATAGATCTCTCAGTCGTTAATAGGTCCCCTGTGCCCAAGAACATCTTAGTACGAAATTGGAACTGAGTGGACTTTACCACCCTCCACTCCTCCCTAGCAATTTCATTTCCCAAGCTATCCGACCTTCCCCTCGATTCTCAATTTGATGCGCTTAATTCCTGGCTGTATTCTTCCTGCGACCTGGTCACTCCCCTTAGGATGGTCAAGGCTTGTCGCCTCCACAAAGCCAATAAATGGTTTTCTTGTGACCTTAAAGCACTCAAACTGGCCCTTCACCAGTCAGAGCACAGTGGAGGCACAATTATTGCCCCCTCCTGAGGGACCGATACAGGTCCCTTCTCAAAAACTATAAGAGAGATATTCTCTCAGCCAAACTGGAATACTTCTCGGGTAAAATTCTGTCGGCAGCTGACAAATCTAAGGAGATTTTCTCCATTGTCCACAATCTGGTCGCATCCGACAGAATTAATCCCAATCCCATCCCTTCCAATCTCTCTGTCTTTCCCTGAACGACTTCTTTCTTGAGAAGATTACTAATATTAAACGGTACATCCCCCCGCCATCTTCTCTTCCTCCCGCTGTCCTCCTTCCTCCCCTGCTTTCCTCCCTTGACCATTTCCCTCTCATTTCGCAGGAATCCTTCCTTGCCCTTCTTGGGAAGATCAAGTCAGGCTCCCCTGCTGACTGTGGTCCGGCTCGTATCTTACAACAGTTGTTTTCTGGCTGCCCTGACCCCCCTTTATCCCTCCTCAACGCATCTATTTCCCAAGGTAAAGTTCCCTCACTGTTTAAATCAGCTGCAGTCATTCCCATTCTGAAAAAAACAGGTTCTGACCCCACCCTTCCCGCTAACTTCAGACCCATTTCCTTGCTTCCCTACCTAATCAAGATTCTGGAGAGCCACATCACTTCGTGCCTGTGGACCTACATAGAGGACAATCATCTCTTAGCCTCCCACCCAGCTGGCTTTCACCCAGCCCATTCGACCGAATCTGTGGTCATTTCCGTCCTTGATGAGTTGAAGAGCAAGACGGATTCCAATTCTCCCCAGGCGCTGGTGCTACTCGATCTCACCGCAGCCTTTGACACGGTCGACCATTCTATCCTTCTCGACCGTGTCAGGGCAGCGGGCATCCAGGGCACTGCCCTCTCCTGGCTCTCCTCATTCCTCCAGGGCAGAACGCAGGCCATCCGTCTTTCCGTTTTCTCTGCTCCCTCCCAGTGTGTGCCTTGCGGGGTGCCCCAAGGCTCGTCCCTGTCCCCTCTTCTTTTTAATCTTTATATCTATCCCCTTATTATTTCTCTACTCAACAGGGTCTCTGTGTATAATTACGCTGATGACCTCCAGCTTGTTTTTGACCTCGCCCCAGCCCCTGATTCTCTTCTCAAATTCCAATCTGTCCTTATTTTTATTTCTGATTGGATGAACCAAAACTCCCTTAAGCTCAAGCCGGACAAAACTGAGCTGGTCCTGACTGGTGGCGCCAACAGTCCCTGGACGTCTGCTTTTTGGCCTTCCACCTTCGGCCCCCCTCCAGCTCCTTCAGGGACAGTTAGAACTCTGGGCATTAAAATCAGTCAGGACCTCTCCATGTGTCCCCAGGTTAGCTCTGTTGTTTCATCCTGCTTTCTTTCCGTTAGGATCATTCCCAAGATCTCCGTTTCTTCTCTACTGATGCCCTTGAAAATAATTGTCATGGCCCTGATTCTCTCATGGTTGGACTATGGGAATTGCCTTTACGTGGGCATCCCTGCCTACGAGCTCCGGCGCCTTCAGACCATTCAGAACCAGGCCGCCCGCCTTATCCATCGGCTTCCCAAGTCCCACCATACCACCCCTCTCCTCAAATCCTTTCACTGGCTTCCCATCCTTCAGAGATCTCTCTTCAAGATGGGATGCCTAGTCTTCAAGGCCCGGGACCGCACTGCCCCCCCTTTCATCAACTCCTTGATCACTCACTATCATCCTCGCCGTAACCTTCGCTCTTCCAGTCAGGCCCTCCTCTGCATTCCCCGCTTCTGCAAATCCAGAATCGGTGGCACCAGATTTTCCACTCTTGCCCCCGCTTCTGGAACAGTCTTCCCCCCACCATTAGGTCCATTACTGACTATCTGCAATTCTGTAAGGCGCTCAAAACTCATCTGTACGCCCAAGCCTTTACTAACCTCTAATTTCCTGGCCGCCTCCACCATCAGACACTATCATCCCTCCAGCGCCAGGAAACCGCTTGGTCACAGAGCGCTTTACAGATATTTTCAGCTTCAGCTTCTGTGGCCTGCTGCCCTGCTTGCTGAGCAGGAAGACTGAACCTGCACCCTTCATCCCAGGCTGATGTGACTCCAAGGGTCAGCAGACTGACCTTCTATTTTGCGATACAGGTGCATAACAAGCTCCAGAGATTTCCGGCAACTGCCCAGCTGACGTGCTGCCTGTATTTACTAACGGGCCTGCAACTACACCTGCCTGAGCCCTGCTGGCTTCTGCTGGAGTGAGTTTCTGACTCCTAACAGGTGATCCTCAGGTCCTGGACTCTTGGTGTGGCCTCAGATGAGCTCCTTTTCAAGGAATTCCTGAAGTTTGAGCTCTTCCCGAACAGGCCCATTTGAGCCAAGATCTTACCACCTGCCCTGCCTGCCAACTCAAACTTCCGGGTGCATCCACAAATGAATTTTGTCATCAGTTATGGGTTTTGTTATTAGCATGACTAGGGCGCTTCAAGCTGGTGCAAGATAGAGCCATGCACCAGCAGATTTCCCAATGGGATTATGTTTTAGCCCAAGGCCCACTCGCCTGTATATTATGTTGCTTTTTAATAATAATGCATTATTATACCAGTTTTTCATATGGTACACATTGTACATGTGCTAGACCATTAACTAGAATTGTTTGACCGCGCTATAATTCATCGTAGTAATGGTATCTATCATATTACGTGTGAATATATCCACAAAGTGCATAATATTAGAATGTTTTTATCGTGCTGAAAATCATTGTAGTAAATGTATCTATCATATCAGGTGCGAAATTATCCACAAAGTGCCAAATATCGTCCTATGTATCATTAAGATTCAGCTCTCGGGCACGTTTTCAGTCACCGAATGTTCCCGTCACAGATCGTTACTCAAACATCACCGTGAAGTCTCCGTGGACACTTGGCATCACCAGTGTAAGAACTATCCAGTCACCGTTTTCATTCTATGATCTTACCTACAACATGACGATAACAACATCTCTGTGCTTCCAAATTTCTGTCACAACACACTAGCCCGTGTTACCATTGCATGCACACCACAGTACCATTGGCACACTGGAACCATCTCTTTAACACACAAGTTTTGCCGAGGAACTATCACAGTTTCTTCTTTCTTCACCCTGCCCACACCTTTCTCACCTGACAGGTCTCCTAGCCTTGTCAGATCCCCACACCTATTTTTTTAGACTTTTTCCTCACTAATACATATCCTGTCACTCCCCCACCCCACAATTTGACGATTTATCTCTCTACACGCGTGTTATTTGTTGGGTTTTTCAACCCATGATGTACTGTCAATGTATATTTCCCCACGGGGTTGCTGTTTCCAATCCACCTCAGTTATACATCTCTTGACTGTACTCACCTACTGTCATATTTATACCATGATGTGTTTTCACAGCCCTGATGAGTCACAGGTATCGCCCTGTTGATGAAACACGTGTCAGCTGGCGTTATCAAATCTGAAGAAAAATCAACATAAAGCTAACCTGTTATTTTTACCATATTACCGGTGTCAATCGCTCTTGTCTTTTACTGTTGTGGTATCAGAACCACTTACTATACGTGTGCCCAGTACCTGTTGTGTATGTGTATGGTGCCAAGGCCTTTCCCGCCTAGCTCCTCTAAGAGGGTTTCTCAGGGTTCCCCTCTAAACTGGCAGCACTGTCATATGACCATATCCTTCACCACCAACTATAAAGTGCACTGCTTGAAGCGCCCTAGTCCTGTTAATCACAAAACCCATAACTGACGACAAAGTAATTTCTCTCGCAGGTTCGGCAGCACAGCAGCTCCAAACACAGTAATACTTTTCGCTCCAGGTGATGGATAGAGACAAGGAGGCATCGGAACTTTTTGACAATTTGGAGAAAGGTAGACCACCCGCAGGTCCCTCAACTAGCAGCAATCCCTCACGCAAAGAATCATTGAAAGAGAAATTCATCAAACTTGAAAGGCTCAAGAAAACAGAAAACGCAAGGTGGTGGGACAGTGCCACCCTCAAACTATATCTTAGACTCAATAGGGTCCCCAGAGGACTCCGTTCTCAAATTTTCCCTACTTTCGACGACCTAGACGATGATTTACTTGGTAAATGGGAAGAAGCTTTAACCATCAACTCAAACACATTAATACACATCCTCATTGAAAACGCAGAGAGAAAAGTGTGCAAACTACACGCAGAAATTTTGAAACTCGAGGATAAAATAAAAAAGCTCAACCTCAAAGAAATAACAGACAAAAACTACTCCATACTCAAAGACGTTCTCAATGCGCACCAGAAGGAAATTAAAGAGAGAAAGAGCAGACAACTGAAACGTGACAAGGCAGACTATAGAGAAGGCTGTGTCTTCACGTTTGCAAGAAAATACGACCAATTGGTGAAAAAACCCCAGATGCCAGAGAAAACCACTGGAGCTGATACAGTTTCTAACACCTCAAGCACGTCCTCTCTTAACACCATCCCCAGTGAAAATGAAACAGAACCAGAAAGGAGCACAGACGCATCCAATTTGTTAGGCGAGATTTTAACGATCAGACGCGAAAAAAGGACACAATAACATTACAATACTACAGAAAGAAAACCAGAAGAGGGAAAATATCAGGGAAATGAAGAATACAAGAAGCTGAGATCAGGGGACTCATGCCCATAAGCACTGATTCACAAGGAGTACAGGTTGTCAACCTCTCCAATAAAACCCTTACCCAAGACATGACGAACGTACTTAGCAAGGGACTTAATTTCAACCCCCATTACCCAGGTGACCCATGCAGAGCCAAAATAGATCTCTTCAAATTTGTCTGACATCTTAAACTCAGGAAGCACTTTGCCAACAACCCAAAGGAGATGCCAAACAACAGTGCCACATGCACCGCCCAAATGGAAGGCATGCAAACTATAGGGGAAATCAAAGACACACACCTACTTCTTAGCCTGAATGAGATAGACAAACAGACCCTCACACCAGAACAACTACAACAAAACCTAGGTATAGAGTACGACAACACCATAGCCAACAATCTCAAGTGCGAATCGAAGTGGACCCCTAACCTACCAGCGGGGAACCCAATCGACACCTTCGATACCCATGTCCAGGAAGACATCGAAAAACACGAAAATAGGACACACAGACGACCTACACACAGCAAAAGAGACAACCTCACCAGGAATGAACGGATTGCCCTGAAGGAACTGTCAGGGAACAGCAAAATAGTCATCAAAGAAGCGGATAAAGGCGGAAACGTCGTTGTCATGGACAAAACGGATTACAAGAATGAAATAATGTCCCAATTGAATGACACAACATGCACATAAAAAACAATCCCTTTGAGACGATCACCAACTCCATCAACAACCAATTGAAAGATTGGCATGGGTCTGGACTACTGAATGACGAGGAAACACTATATCTGAACCGACCGCCCCCTGGCTTTACACCTTGCCTAAAATCCATAAACCTGCTCCTTTACCGCCAGGTAGACTCATAGTTTCTGGCATTGGTGGGCCTACCGAAAGAATGGCAGAGTATGACAACCTTTTCTCAATCCTCTGGTTAAGAACCTCCCATCATATATACAGGATACGAAGCACATCCTGAGTATTCTAAATGACATACAGTGGCAACCTGGAATGGCAATGGCAACGTTAGATGTGGTGTCACTGTACACCTCCATCAATCCAGACAGAGGTTTAGTGGCGCTATCTAAGTATCTGGGCGCAAGACTCGCCACCCTGTGGCAACACACCAATATGATCATCACCATGATGAACACCATTCTGAAAAATAACTTTTTTATGTTCGATCAGAAGTGGTACAAACAGACTAATGGGGTAGCCATGGGCTCAAGGTTTACCCCTTCTTTTGCCAATCTGTACATGGGCACATTGGAAACCATTTGGATTTGGGGCACTAAAGGAGCAGCTTGGGTGAACTCGATAGTCTACTGGGGTCATTATATCGACAACTGCTTACTCATCTTGTCCGGTACACACTCTGAACGTGATGCTTTTTTTAACCATCTAAACACCAATGACATGGACATGATATTTACATGTAACTACAGCACCAACAAAATCACTTTTCTTGATTTAGAAATCTACATAATGGGCAACACACTGCATACCAAACTTTTCCGCAAAGAAATATCATGCAATTCCATTCTCCGAGCCAACAGTTCACACCCCAAACATGAAATAGACACCATACCCTATGGAGAACTAGTCAGAGCACAGAGGAACTGCAGTGACGACATAGAATTCAACCAAATGCATCGAAGACATGAGAAACAGGTTCCGCAAATGTGGATACGACAACACAGTCATCAACAAGCAATAAAAAGAGCAAGACGCCTTGACTGCAAAAACACTCTACTACCCAAAAGTACACCTGCCCAATGCCCCCCAAACCAGGCTAATCATGGATTACAATAACCTCAGCCCAGTGGTCAGAAAAAGCATCAATAAACATTAGAATGTACTACTAGCAGACAAAACCCTGTCTCCCAATATCAGCCCAAATACTCAGATCACATACAGACGAGAGAAAACGCTACGTACCAGATTGAGCCATACTGTCCTCCCAATAACCAATCCCACCAACTGGCTCACCACACACACAAGGGAAATTCACAAATGTGGCTGTTGTGGAGTCTGTAAATGGGCTAGGAACAATGTTAGACCTGACATCATTGGCTTGAGTCTCTCCTCCATTTTTTTCTGTTTGCCTCCTCTGTTTACCATGTTTTTGCTGGTATATTGCTTTGGGCACTGTGCCACTGCTGATCAGTGCCACAGTGCAAGCGCTCCCTATGTAAAATTGCTGTATTGATTGAATTCTATGTTTGGCTTATTTGGTTTACTGTAAGTCCCTAGTCTAGTGCACCAGGAGTGCCAGGGCTTGTAAATACAAATGCTGCTCGTGGGCTTGCAGCACATGTTGTGCCACCCACAAGAGCGGCCTAGTAAAAGTATGTCTGAAGGTCTGCCATTATTAGACCTACATGCAGTCTGGTACCATCACGCAGGCTACGCAAGTACACCTACTTGCCAGTCCCTATACCTTCCCTTAACTTCATGTTAGTCACCCCTATGGTAGGCCCACGGGCAGGGTGCATTGTAAGCATAAGGTAGGACAAGCCTGACCAAGTTGGCATGTCCTAATAGTGAATTACAGCCATATTCATTTTTCACTATTGTAAGGTAACCTGCTCTCCATTAGATGGAATGGGCTGCCAGGATTATTAATGCTATAATCCTAGCTGGCTCGGGGAGCATAGTGCAATGTCGAGTTTGGTATCCCTGAACTCGGGGTTTAATCACGTATCCGTTGGTGTGGATGGTTTTTGGACTCTGGGTTTGAAAATAGCACTTTTAGAAAGTGGCTATTTTCTTGTCTAACTATTTCTGGTTTCTGCTGGTCTGGTGTATGTGTGACAGGAGCTGGGTGGCTCCAGAGGTCTGAATGAGTCAGTGTGGGATGAGTGGGACATTTGCATTGAGAGTAGGGGAAGAGGTGCTCCTGATAGCCTGTCCTGCCTGACACAATGCTGGCTCCACCTCCTGCCAGGCGACTGATGGCTCTGTACCTGCCAGGGACGATCCTGGCCCCACCTCCTACCAGGAGACCGATAGCTCTGCTCCTGCCAGTGACAATGCTGGTTCCACCTCCTGCTGGGCGTCAGAGGACCCAGCCCTGCACAGTGAATAGGCCAGGTGCCTCTGCCTGGCTACACCCACAACAAACCCAAGATGTGGGGAAATTCCCCTGCATGGACAAAGGGATCAAAGCCAAAAAGGGGTATAAGAGAAGGACCCCTGAAACCAAGAATTTAGATCACTTCTGACAAGGAACCCTGAACCAAGGACAAGAAGCCTGCTGATCCAAGGACTTGCCTACCCTTTCTGCCAGAGTGATGTTTGCTGGGGGGAATCCTGCAGTTGCTTCTTTATTTTTGCCAAGGAACCAGGAGAGAGGAACTGAGTGTGTACTCTCAAACTTTGCTAAAGAAAATCTCCAAGGGCTGGAAGAGTGCCAGCCTCCTGTTGAAGTCACAGGGCTAAAGGACTTCATTTATCAGCTTGTTGCTGGAACCTGAGAATCCAGCACCTCTGAAAGAATCCAGCAATCTCGACGCCGACAGACGCCGCCGAATCCAGCTCGACATCGTGAGTAATGGCTCCAGTGTCCCGCTTCCTCGCCGCCGGCCGCCAGGCCCGATCGATGCCAGCAGCAACGCCAGTGAGTAGCGAGTTCGGCTCCAGCTCCAAGTGACCCCGGGTCTGCACCGCTGCTGATCGCATCGACTTTGAGCCCTCTTGACGCCATGAGCGCTACTCACTCTTGCAACATCATCATCGACATCGACGACGACGCCGTATCCTGCTTCGCCTCGTGAGCGCTGCTCCTTCCTGACATCAGTCGACGCCGCTGCAGGTCGCCCCAACTCAGAGGCTCGATCGACGCCGAAGACGCGACGCCGGACATCTCGACGCCGCTGATCATCGTGTGCTTCGCTAATCCAAGGTACTGTGTTGTGGGGGTCTGTGCGACTCCGGGCTCGACATAGCGCTCCTCGCGGTCGACGCCGAACCTTTGGATTAACTTTGCCTCGACGTAGTGTGACTCCCGTGTAGGTTACATTGTTGCCAAGAACTGTGTTGTAACTAAGAAGAGTTGCTTTTGATACTAAAGACTTTGTGCTAAAAAGAAACTACACTTGAACTATTATTTTTCCTTCCAAGAGTATGTATTAAGATTGTGGTATATTTTTGTCGTTATTTGGTCTTGTGCTAAGCCTTATATAAAAATCCTTATTTTTATAATACTACTTTGTCGTGTCCATTTGTAGTGTATTCACTTTATTACTGTATGTGGTCATAAATGCTTAACGCACTGCCTCTGAGATAAGCCTGTCTGCTTTGCCAAGCTACCAAGGGGGTGAGCAGGGGTTATCTAAGTGTGTGATCCCCTTGCCCTGACTAGAGGAGGTGAGTCCCTATTTGTCAGAAGTTTATACCTCTGCCAACTAAAGACAGCCAAGTATAACAAACAACACATCATTTTCAGGGCCACCCCAAACAGAGACATGAGATCAACTGCAAAATAACACCAAGTTTGTGGTATATGTTTTGGAATGTACATGCCACAGTCAGTATGTGGGCAGCACAATCAGACATCTCAAAGATCGCATCAGCGAACATGCTAGAGCTTATGTTTTAGCCCAGGCACCACTCGCCTGTATATTATGTTGCTTTTTAATAATATGGCATTATTATACCAGTTGCTCATACGGTACACATTGTGCATGTGCTGGACCCTTAACTAGAATTGCTTGACCGCACTGTAAATCATCGTAGTAATGGTTTCTATCATATTACGTGTGAATATATCCACAAAGGGCATAATATTAGAATGTTTTTACCGCTGAAAATCATCATAGTAAATGTATCTATCATATCACGTGCGAAATTATCCACAAAGTGCCAAATATCGTCCGATGTATCATTAAGATTCAGCTCTCGGGCACGTTTTCAATCACAGAATGTTCCCGTCACAGATCGTTACTTAAACATCACCGTGAAGTCTCCGTGGCACACTTGGCATCACCAGTGTAAGAACTATCCAGTCACCGTTTTCATTCTATGATCTTACCTACAGCATCACGATAACAACATCTCTGTGCTTCCAAATTTCTGTCACAACACACTAGCCGGTGTTACCATTGCATGCACACCCCAGTACCATTGGCACACTGGAACTGTCTCTTTGTAAATGTAAATGTAAATTGATACTTGTATAGCGCACCACTCACCTGCAAGGGTCTCAAGGCGCTTGTACGAATACCGCTGTGGAACCCATCCTGGCTTTCCCTGTGAGGCGTCCACTCCTGGGCACCCCCAAGGTGGAGGCCAGGCATGCTTAGTGTTGTGGGAGCCGTTGTGGAGATTAAGCAAGCTATTGCCCGGAGTTGCAGAGTGGGACTCCATGATTGGAATAGGCACCGAGGCGAGAATTATCAGGTCCGGGGAATTTTGAGCCCAAGACCCGCCGAGGCAGGGAATTGAACCCTGGTCACGGGCTAGACCTCTGCATCAGGGTCTGCCGCTCTAATCATTGAGCCACACTTCTCCACACAAGTTTTGCCGCAAAACTATCAGGGTTTCTTCTTTCTTCACCCTACCCACGCCTTTCACGCCCTACAAGTCTCCTAGCCTTGTCAGATCCCCACACCTATTTTGTGAGCCTTTATCCTCACTAATACATATCCTGTCACTTCCCCACTCCACAATTCGATGATTTATCTCTCTACACCCGTGTTATTTGTTGGGGTTTTCCACCCATGATGTACTGTCAATGTATATTTCCCCTCTGGGTTGTTGTTTCCAATCCACCTCAGTTATACATCTCTTGACTGTACTCACCTACTGTCATATTTATACCATGATGTGTTTTCACAGCCCTGATGAGTCACAGGTATCGCCCTGTTGATGAAACACGTGTCGGCTGGCGTTGTCAAATCTGAAGAAAAATCTACATAAAGCTAACGTGTTATTTTTACCATATTACCGGTGTCAATTGCTCTTGTCTTTTACTGTTGTGGTATCAGAACCACTTACTATACGTGTGCCTAGTACCTGTTATGCATCCACAAACAAAGCATGGCAGTGCGAGATCTGCACTTTGCACTACAGCATTAATAGCTTGTGGTGACTGCCAATGCGAAGCTCCAGCAATGATCTTCCATGACAACAGACAGGATCTTCTTGCTATAGCGATGACCATCCACAACAGCTGGCCTGCTCTTTGCAATTTATCAATGACTGCGATGCTTTTCCTGCTTCTTGCAGTCCCTTTAAAACAAATGGAACTCTTTGCGCTAGACTTTGAAGGTAACTCTTTCAGCAGGACTAGCATGCTTCTTGCTAACCTGTCCCCTCTATCTGGCCCACACTCTATTGCAGCCGACGGGAACTTGTGACTTTTACCTGGTCTCACACGGACAGATAGCCCTGAGTGGCGCTCTGTTGTTTTAGGCGCTTTATCTACCTGAAATCTTTAAAATTGCATATCTCCAGGTTTACTGTTTGGAATTTTGTTGTTTTGGTCTCAAATATTTTATTGAATGTTAATCAATTTTTCTAAATTGTTTTGGGGTTTTTCTTGTGTTGTGTTTTCAGTTTATTTCTGTTTGAAGTGCTGCGTACCTACTTTACACATTGCCTCTAAGTTAAGCCTGACTGCTTTTGTGCCAAGCTACCAGAGGGTTGAGCTTAGTTAATTTGGGGTTTGCTTGTGGCTCACCCCGACAGAGATTGCAGTTACTGCCTGAGTAGGGATTTTACTCCCTCTACCCCGAAACCTGTAATCCATATTTCAGGAGAGGGTCAGTTGGAAAATACAGCTTCTAAACACACTTTTATTTAAAGGAATGTGAACTTGCAGGCTATGTTTCTGCTGACTGCAACATATGTATAAGTCTTATACAAACACTTTTATTTCAGAGTCAGAAAGGGGAATTTTAGTACATTTAAATTCCAATGCTTGTCTGCAAGATAACATTATAATCCGAATGGAATTGTTGAAAGTGAACAGTTTTCGTCCTTATGAAAAAATATATTTAATTTCTATAGTGTTTAATAGTTTGCAAAGTACTATACTAGCCAGATACCGCAGACTATGCCACATCATTTTTATCTTTTTGCACCTTAATTTACTCAGCCCTGCAACATAATTTTGTCCCTCAAAAGTCCGGAATTCTAAAGGCTTGTCTCTATCCTCATGACAAGTTTAATCAAATGTACCTTTTGCATTACCTATTCCTATTTTAATTTCCTTCATATTAGACAGTTCTGCATCGCCAGAATATCCGAAATATTTGTGAAAGACTTTAACATAAACAATCAACTGTATTTTGTGAAATATTTCATTCTGTCCAAAGCGTACTAACTGTACTCAATGGAAAACAGAGGCTGGAATTCACTGAGCAATTTATGCATGCAAATCTGCTTATCAAAAAAAAAACAATCAATGACACAATATGTAACTATCTGCCACAGCCGCAATGATTTCCTTGTACACCAGGAGGGTTGTTGCACGGATATCATGGGGTAACTGCAGACCGTAAAAAGTATTCAATGCGGCAAAGCAGAGTCATCATGAGATATGTACCAGTAGAATCAAGTTGGAATCAGATACTGCATAAGTGAAATACTTGCAGACACTGAGGTGTAAACAGAAGACCTTGCAGAACCGCTATGTGGTAAAATCAAGAAAACTGTAAAATGAAGTCAGAGTGGGTGAATCACTAGCAAGTTGACAGGGATGCCACACCAATCAGTACCAGATGTTGACTGGCATCAGTTTGTCACCATGATGTGGTCATCATGTACCTGGAGCAATGACTTCCTGCCATTTTGCAGTTGATAATTTCATTCTACTAAGGAAAGCATGAACCATTTTAAGAACAGCCAAGGATGACGAGAAGCATAGCTGAAGTTTGGCTCCAAACTAAAATAAACTTGAATACTCATTGTATCAGGTTGTTGGAATATGGAGAAAAGAAAAACAACGATATATACAGGGGTATATGTACAAGAATTACAGATAACTAACTTTAGCATTAGTTAGCGTAATTTTTGTACCGCCTTGTACGAGTGAAATCTTTTGCCATGGTACTGACTTATTTACAATTCGTCGCTACATGGCAATAGTGTCTCATCGCGGCGGGATTTGTCGACGTTAACCTCTGCATTAAGGCGATACAAATCTTGCCGCAAACATGAAAAAAGTGGCAGTCGGCCAGTCAGCAGCCAGAAACTGCAGGCTAATTAGTGGGATTCTACTTTTTTCATGTTTGGCGGGACAATTTACTACAAAATGCCCGCGAAGTTCCCAAAACACCCCCCAAAAAAAGTGAAGAATCATGGAGGAAGCTGGACCCATTAACGCAGGAGAGAACATCCCCCTAACACCTCAAATAGCCAGGAGGACCAGCCAGAGACCCAGGGGAAGAGGAACAGGAAAACCAGGTTCAGCCAGCAGGAAAATAAGATACTGATTGAAGAGGTGACAGACAAACAACATCAGCTTTTTGTCAGCTCCACTGTGTCATTGGGGACCAAAAATTCAATATGGCAGTACATCGTAGCCAAGGTGAATGATGTGACAGAGGTCAAGAGTACAGTGACCGACTGAAAGAAGCGCTGGCATAATGCTCAGCACAAGACCTGGAGAAACAAGTGTCCGCGGTCATCTACGAGGAGGCGGTGGTTGGAGTCCAGGGACAGGATTGAGCTGAACATGACTAGCTACATCAGCAACAGGGTAAGTAACAACCAGGAACTGGGGTGGTGGGGTGGTGGGGAATAATGTAACTCATGCCCTAGATATTATCCCTTAGTGCACACCCACATTGAATGCAGAACTCTTCCCAGATACTATGGTCCCAGGATATGGACACATATCACCATAGTCATTGAAGATATTGAAAGACACATAATGGTGGTGTCACAGACTTGGAAATCTGCACATAAAAATAATCCAACATATAGCAAAAATAATTTACACCAGACTACAAAATAAGGACAATGTCAACAAGCAAAGGGGCATATTGACTGGAGAGGTGGCATAGTGTCACATTGGCCTCCTTGCCTCAACACCACGCTCATACAAATTGGCTACACAGGGCTGCCCCGTGAACAAGACTGCTCTGGGGTTAAAGTTAGCAGGCCCCCACCAATGGCAGCACACAGGTACCACTGTGCAGGGGTGTCTGATTTGTGTGCAAGAATTGTTATGTGCAGTAAGGTCCCCTTCATGCACAGGCACATGTGTTTTTGCCTGTCCACCCTGCAGCACCCATAGAAAGACACGCTGCCCTAATCTCGCAATTGTGAAGGCAACAGGAGGGCAGTAAGCAATGTACATAAGGAAAACCAGGACCCCGGACATGCAATAAAAATCAAGTTCCCAATTGCCAATGCTTTTGCGATTTAATTGTGTATTGTATTGTCTAGCACACTATCGGCCACATGCATCATTGTTGGTATTTGCGATTCCTAAATTGCAAAAATTAAGGAATCGCAATTTAGAAATCGCATTAAAAATTCGCATTTTTATTTGCGATTCTTTTTTTTTCCTTATTTGCGATTCCCAATTTTGCGATTCGCAAATAAGGAATCTCTTTACATTGATTCCTATGGGCCTAGAGGCCCATAGGAATCATTTGGAAGGCATTCTCATTTTGCGATTCGCAATTAAGGAATCGTAAAATGAGAATGCAATTTCAAGAGTGCAGGGGGGGTCCAAAGGACCCCCCCCCGCACCCCTGAAATGTACCTGAAAGTGCTTTTTTCACACACGCATGCCCAAAGGGCATGTGTGTGTTTAAAATGAAACTTTCAAAAATGCACTCTAGTGCATTTTTGAAAGTTTTCTAAAATTACCATGAAGGTGAACTTCATGGTAATTCACCACTTCTAATTTGCGAATTCGCAATTTTAAAAAAATCATGCATTGCATTAAGAAATCGCAAAAATGTGATTTCTTAAATGCAATCGCAATTTGAGAAATCGCAAAAAAATTGCGATTTCTTAAATTGCGAAAATAGCAAAAAGCTTCATGCATCCCAAAAACGGGATTTGCATTTGCAAACGGCCGAATTTTGTGATTCGCACCGTTTGCGAATGCAAAAACCCTTGATGCATGTGGGCAATAGAAACAGCAATTTGCCAATCATTGCTAATGTGGGATCCCTCCTCACACATAAACATTCTTGCCCTTAGCCCAGACACATTTGCACTACCCTCCAAAGGTGTCTGTCTGTGTGCCACACTAACAAGTCAAGTGCCAGTGCATGATGAAATGCATGCCTGCACCATGAACATGTAAACGGGGTGCAGACCTCTGTTACTGAAGAGGATGAGTGCAGAGTTTATACTTTAAGGCGCATGTCTCATTCTGTCACTTCCACGTATCCATACACCCCTGATGTAAGAAAGACATCTGCAGTCCAACAATGCACACTTGTTTCAACCATGACCAAGACTAATATTTCCTCCAGCTTGCAACATCTCACCATTGCAAATGCACATACGTGAAAGGGTCACTGGGTGAAAGGAATAAGGGGCAGTAAAATAAAAGCTGTACTATGCCCGCGTATCAACATACATCTATGAGAATGTCATATCTCAATGTGAATTGGCAACATTAACATGGATCTACACAGTTTGTATCATGGCAAATCAAGCATACCTCCCAACCCATATCATGTGGCACATCACATCAACTCAGATCTCAACAGTGTGATAACCCTACTCATGCCACAACAATAAACATGTGGCATTGCAAACAGCAATTTATGGTAGCATGCAATCCACACCTCCAAAACAAGACAATCTCAAAAAAGATTATAGTGAACTGAGTAGGGGTGACTTTACTACAATGCATTGCATATATACATACATCTGAGCTAATCTACATTGACAACAATGTGGTACAACCTGCACCACTGTCACTACTGAACATGAAGAAAACAACAAATCTTCTCAGGGGTTCCACTGATACTTGGTCCTTTTAAACCAACAAAGAAGAAATTGGCACTGAAGCTGAAATATAAAAGTAACATCTTTATTAACCGCAAATGAGGGAGACTACGTCGCAAAGAAGCAACTGACTGAGGCAGTCTAAGGAGTACAGAAAACTGGGGCCTTATATATACTTAGGGTTACATAGTCAGCATAAGACCAAGGGGCAATGCTGGCTCATGTAAGCATGCAAAATTACTAATATTGACATGCAAGATCTGCTTGCTCGACAAAATGGGAGGAGCTAACAGGGGCTGTTTTTGGCAAACACATCCTGACAGCTGCAAGCTCAACCGAGCATGTGCGAAGGTGGAAGATGCTGAATATAGTTCGTTTCTAGGCAGATTACAAGAGCAGTCAACACTGAGGAAGGACAGAGCACATGGCGAGCACGTGACAGCACATGGCTAACTAAAATGGCTGCCAGAAATACAAAGTGGCTTTCAGCTCATGCTAACAAATCCGTCCAATATTTAACAAACAGAGGACACAACTGGGGATGCATGTGTGTAGAAATTGGCCACTCACATTTGGCATACTTGTAAACTGTAAGAAAAGAATTGACAACTATAATGTTGCAAGTAAATCAAAAGGAGACTAGCTAGAAAGGGGTTAGTATGACATTATTTTGTTGTTGTCATAGCGACTCAGTGTTGTTGGCGGTGGCACCTGTTGGGTGTCTTTAGAAAGCCCTCACCCACCAACCTAGTTGGTGGCATGCTTCATCATCGGGCCCACCCAGTGACACCTAGCGTGTCCCGGGTGTGCTACGACGCCTGATTACAGCGGAGCAGGTATGTCACTGTGTGTGCGGTGTGAGGTGTGTAGAGAAGTGAGTTTAAAACGGCTTGGCGGATGGTCCCTGGAGTGGGAAGACTTTATTAAAAGGGCCTCCGTCAGCGGTTAAAAATAAGGCTGTGGGACGTTAGAGGCGGGTTACGACCTCCTACGTCCTTGGTGTGTCAACATGTTTCAGCCAGTGCCTTATATTAATCTGGCTTTCTTCAGGACAATAAAAATATGTGTAGGTTTAAAATTAGGGTAAGTGTAGTGTAGTCTATGTGTCTACACGCCCTAAAGTGTATCTAACTGTGAGAGGGGGGATTCCCTTCTCAAGATCACCTGTACATTTAACAATGAAAGACAGGGACAAGACAAACATAGGAAAAAAGAGTCACTAGAAAATATTGAGCATAATTTATGACAGCCGGCTTAATAGCGGATTAGTGCAGGCTATGAGCGGCTCAAGTGTAATGATACTGGTGGTATCATTATTGTGGAATCGCACTGAAATTCGAGGGTGAAGTGGTTAAAACAGCGGTAAAAAATACTGCAGTAGTGAATAGTGAAGTATTGTGGCGCAAGCACATTGTCTTACGCTTTTTTAGGCTTGCTTGTACTCCAAGGCTATTGACGAGGCAAGGGGTGGCCCTGGTAGGGAGAGAGAGGACCACTGGGGTAAGGAGACCTGTGGGAGAAAGGGTAGCGCTTACCTAAGGTAGAGATGTTCAGCATACTCACAGGATTTCTGGTCAGCTTCAGCGTGGGACCTGTTGTGCCTCCTTCGCATAACCGGTAATGAATGGCTGTGGTGGCCGGTTTTTATACTAACGTTAACTGCATGATTAGTGGCACCTGGAGGGAAGGGTAATAGTAGAAAGACTGGCTTTTTGGATCGGAATTGTGCTCAGGTGAGTGCCCTTCGTATCGCGCTAATGCGCGGAGTAGTGCCGCTAGCTTCGCGCATGCGTGCAAAGGTGGTTTTATCGTGCGCATGCGCGGCGAGGGGTAGTTTAGCGCATGCGCGGCCAAGTAGTGGTTCGCGCATGCGTGGTTGCGCAAGAGTGCGGCGCGATTGGATAGAGTTAGCGCATGCGCACTCGGGACTTAAAGTTGGATTATAGTAAAACGTGCCGAATAGTACTACAGGCACAGAATGTAATTCAAGTGCCAGATAATCCCGTTTTTAGATGGGAGGGTAAGGGGGACGCATGGTTGTCCCACTATGACTGAGGCTAGGGGAACAAAGGCAAGATCCCATTATTGGGAGGATGAGGAGGACGCATGGTTGTCCCACTAGGATAGTAGGCTAGGGGAACAAGGAGGTGAATAAAGGCAAAGGCAAAATGCCTGAAGAGAGGGGTAGTGCCCTACTGGGGTGCGTCTGGGAGGTCAGACTGGATCACAGGGGGGCAGTGGCAGTAAAGTGGCAGTAAAGGCAAGGTTCCTGGGTGGTCATGCTGGACCAAGGGGAGGCTTAAGGTCAGACTGGTTCACAGGGTCAGTGAATTCCAGGGGATGGCATCATTGAGCCCTTCAGTGGCCGTGGACAGGTGATATATCCACCTTTGCTCTTTGTTAAGCAATTTTTTGTCATTGTTAACTGGGCTGACTGGTATCTGTCACTGAGTCGCTATGACAACAACAAAATAATGTCATACTAACCCCTTTCTAGCTAGTCTCCTTTTGATTTACTTACATATAACCCGGGGATTTGGACTAGCTATCTGGTCCTCTCTCTCCCTCTTGATTCTCGCACTTATCGACAGCGCGCAGCTGTGAGAGAACTGACAACCATGGCTGAAAACCATGGACTGACTTTTTCTGAGAGTGACTTGACAGACATACTGTCTGACCCGTCATTCCAAACCGATTTTAACATCTCTAACACAATCGCACAGACCACGGACTGGGAGACCTTAACAGAAAAGAAGCGCAACAGGATTCGCACCATTCTACATGGAACAATACTGGCCCAATACCTTAGAACCAACTCTGCACCCAGGGGGCTATTGGTATCAAATGCACCCAGGATCTTCCTCGACGACCCCACGTTCAGGAAGGACTGGGCCCAGATAGCATGGCACTGTACCAGAGACTGGATGATCCTCATCCTAAAAACCGCTAAACGTTTGTCAGACACCCTATCCCTTGAGATAGAAGAAACTGAAAGACATTTCAAAGCCACGATAACATCGTACAAGAAGAAACTTGACGATCAGAACCGGGAGGTAAACGAGTACAAGGACTACCTAACCCAGGCCAAATTCAAAAAATTTGAGAAAGATCTGAAGAAGTTCTCCTACGCTAAAGTATACCCCTACTCGGAGGAGAACTACACCCCACCTACCAAGGAAACCAACACATCCAACTCCTCAGGGGATGACAGCTCCGTCTCCAGTGATTCAAGCAGTGGATCACAAAAACGAGGAGGCAGAGGACGAAGAGGACAGCGATGGCCTAATCACTGGCAAGGAGGACATCCAAACCAATTTTTCGGCTTCCCACCTAATTTAGGCCACATGCAGAACCCCTACTTTGGTTTCCCCAACATGTACCCCCAAGGACCAATGCCATACTTTGCAGGTAACCAGGGCAACAATTTTCCTTTTTTAGGACGGGGCCAGAGACCCCGGGGCCGCAGAAGAACAAATCAGCCCAACAATGCACAAGTACACTGGGAAGACGAAAACCCGGTGAGCTCCAACACTCGTCAGAAGACGAAAGAAGCAACCCCGGGAACAAGCAGGTAGACAATCCCACCTGCCAACCATCACTAGTGTTCAACCTGTCCAGCACCCCACTTTCCAGCACAGAGACGTCTGTCCTGGAGCGAGGTCTATCCTTTGTACCGACCACAAGACTGGACAAGTTCAGATTACAAGCGGAACTAGCCCAATTCTTCAGGAAACTGAAACTGAAGTCCTTCTTTGAAAAGTCAAACCAGGACCAGCCCCAAACCGAGGACAACACCAACACCACAGGACTCAGAGTGAAATCCACCTTTGTCCCCCCACCCTCAACCGTGCCAGCGGAAATAACAACCTTTGAACAGGCTGTGTACCATGACATAGAGAAACTCAATCCCACCAACCACTACAATAACATGTCATGGACAGACAGGCAAACGATACAACGCCTGAAAGACAACCCCACCTTAGTAATCAAACCAGCTGACAAAGGGGGCGGCATAGTATTACTGAACAAGACAGACTACGACGCTGAATGTCGGAGACTACTCAGCGACAGCCGGAACTATCGCAGACTGGAGCGGGATCCCACAGAACAATTACGCACCACAGTGCACGACCTTGTCAAAAGGGCAGCAGATAATGAGGAGATCTCCAAACAGGAGGCCGAATACCTCTGCCCGGAAAACACCAAAACCCCATACTTCTACACAGTACCTAAAGTACACAAAGGGGTAATCCCACCGCCGGGCAGACCCATAGTATCTGGCATCAATTCCATACTAGAGCCACTGTCCAGATACTGTGACTTCTTCCTTAACCCCCTGGTACAAAAAACGCCCACCTACATCAGGGACACCAAGCACCTCTTGCAAACCATTGCCAACACCACCTTTGACCCTGAGACACAACTGTTGGTAGGACTGGACGTGGAAAGCCTATACACCAGCCTGCCTCAAGACGCCACCCTACAGGTGCTAAAGGACATCCTGGAAGAATCCCCCTGGCCATACCAGACACCAAGGAGCTTTGTCATGAACTGTGCAGCCCTCGCCCTCAAAGAAAACTACTTTGAGTATGAGGGTACCTTTTACCTGCAAACCAATGGAACCTCCATGGGCAGTGTTTTCGCGCCGAGTGTAGCTGGACTATACGTCCACCACTTCGAAAGCACCCACATCAATGTAGAAACCAACCCGTTCAAAGACCATATACTGAAATGGCATCGATATATCGATGATATATTGGTCATCTGGGATGGCTCAAAACAAGAACTGGACAACTTCCTACAATGGCTCAACAACAGAGACCCATACCTCAAGTTCACCTGCACAGCCAGTAATAAGCAACTTCCCTTCTTAGATCTGGAAATAGCAGCTACAAGTGGAACCTTGACAACCACAACTTACCACAAACCAACGGCAAGGAACTCACTGCTACACTTCAACAGCTTCCACCCACGGCCTCTAAAAGAAAACTTACCATTTGGCCAGTTCCTCCGTATCAGAAGGAACTGCTCAGACATACGCGACTACAAGTCACAATCAGCGGACTTGGCCAAAAAACTAGAGCACCGAGGCTACCCAAGGGCGATCATCAACAAAACTCAGAAGAGAGCAAGAAACCAGAACCGTGACGCATTACTAGAAGACGTCATCAAAGAATCTGACGCTCAACCAACAACATGCGTGACTACCTTCAACACTGCCTCGAATGAAGTGGCCAAAATCATAAAGAAGAACTGGAGAATCATTAACTCCGGACAAAGGAATTGGGAACCCCCGAGGTTTGCCTACAAAAGGTGCCACAATCTCCGAGACCAACTCGTCAGTACCAGACCTAAACCACCACCTAAACCTGAGAACACCATCCTCAATGCTTGGGGTATGCCAAAAGTCACTGGTCATTACCCATGCAACGACTGCAGTGTCTGTCACCTGACATCCCACACGAAGACCCTCAACCTGGAACCGAACAAGATATGGTCCCAAAGGAGCCACACAAACTGCAACTCACAAAACGTAATCTACTTACTCACCTGCAGATGTGGGCTCCGTTATGTGGGAATGACCACACGCAAAGTGAGGACCAGGATAACGGAGCACCGCAGCACTATGCGCTGCAAAAAAAGCATAAGCAAACTGACAAACCACTTTATCACCCAGTGCCACACCCCAAATGACTTCACCTGGACAGTCATCGAACAGATACCAGTCAGCCCAGTTAACAATGACAAAAAATTGCTTAACAAAGAGCAAAGGTGGATATATCGCCTGTCCACGGCCACTGAAGGGCTCAATGATGCCATCCCCTGGAATTCACTGACCCTGTGAACCAGTCTGACCTTAAGCCTCCCCTTGGTCCAGCATGACCACCCAGGAACCTTGCCTTTACTGCCACTGCCCCCCTGTGATCCAGTCTGACCTCCCAGACGCACCCCAGTAGGGCACTACCCCTCTCTTCAGGCATTTTGCCTTTGCCTTTATTCACCTCCTTGTTCCCCTAGCCTACTATCCTAGTGGGACAACCATGCGTCCTCCTCATCCTCCCAATAATGGGATCTTGCCTTTGTTCCCCTAGCCTCAGTCATAGTGGGACAACCATGCGTCCCCCTTACCCTCCCATCTAAAAACGGGATTATCTGGCACTTGAATTACATTCTGTGCCTGTAGTACTATTCGGCACGTTTTACTATAATCCAACTTTAAGTCCCGAGTGCGCATGCGCTAACTCTATCCAATCGCGCCGCACTCTTGCGCAACCACGCATGCGCGAACCACTACTTGGCCGCGCATGCGCTAAACTACCCCTCGCCGCGCATGCGCACGATAAAACCACCTTTGCACGCATGCGCGAAGCTAGCGGCACTACTCCGCGCATTAGCGCGATACGAAGGGCACTCACCTGAGCACAATTCCGATCCAAAAAGCCAGTCTTTCTACTATTACCCTTCCCTCCAGGTGCCACTAATCATGCAGTTAACGTTAGTATAAAAACCGGCCACCACAGCCATTCATTACCGGTTATGCGAAGGAGGCACAACAGGTCCCACGCTGAAGCTGACCAGAAATCCTGTGAGTATGCTGAACATCTCTACCTTAGGTAAGCGCTACCCTTTCTCCCACAGGTCTCCTTACCCCAGTGGTCCTCTCTCTCCCTACCAGGGCCACCCCTTGCCTCGTCAATAGCCTTGGAGTACAAGCAAGCCTAAAAAAGCGTAAGACAATGTGCTTGCGCCACAATACTTCACTATTCACTACTGCAGTATTTTTTACCGCTGTTTTAACCACTTCACCCTCGAATTTCAGTGCGATTCCACAATAATGATACCACCAGTATCATTACACTTGAGCCGCTCATAGCCTGCACTAATCCGCTATTAAGCCGGCTGTCATAAATTATGCTCAATATTTTCTAGTGACTCTTTTTTCCTATGTTTGTCTTGTCCCTGTCTTTCATTGTTAAATGTACAGGTGATCTTGAGAAGGGAATCCCCCCTCTCACAGTTAGATACACTTTAGGGCGTGTAGACACATAGACTACACTACACTTACCCTAATTTTAAACCTACACATATTTTTATTGTCCTGAAGAAAGCCAGATTAATATAAGGCACTGGCTGAAACATGTTGACACACCAAGGACGTAGGAGGTCGTAACCCGCCTCTAACGTCCCACAGCCTTATTTTTAACCGCTGAC
Organism: Lissotriton vulgaris; assembly: GCF_964263255.1. Lineage (NCBI taxonomy): Eukaryota > Metazoa > Chordata > Amphibia > Caudata > Salamandridae > Lissotriton > Lissotriton vulgaris. Next base: position 1,628,789,277 of record NC_141689.1, on the reverse strand, counting down.
GGAGGCCCTTTTAATAAAGTCTTCCCACTCCAGGGACCATCCGCCAAGCCGTTTTAAACTCACTTCTCTACACACCTCACACCGCACACACAGTGACATACCTGCTCCGCTGTAATCAGGCGTCGTAGCACACCCGGGACACGCTAGGTGTCACTGGGTGGGCCCGATGATGAAGCATGCCACCAACTAGGTTGGTGGGTGAGGGCTTTCTAAAGACACCCAACAGGTGCCACCGCCAACAACACTGAGTCGCTATGACAACAACAAAATAATGTCATACTAACCCCTTTCTAGCTAGTCTCCTTTTGATTTACTTACATATAACCCGGGGATTTGGACTAGCTATCTGGTCCTCTCTCTCCCTCTTGATTCTCGCAACTATAATGTTGCATCAGTGATTTTGTACAATGATTCACTATCCTGCATGTAATAGGTGTCTCCTCCAAAACATTCTGAATGGACATTGGCATGCAGTCAGATTGTAAACTGATCAAATGCATGATCATACTTGAGACACACATACAACAGCATCTAACTGTTAAGTTGCAAAGGGAGAAACATCACCTCCTGTACAGCAGCCTGTCCCTCTCTTGAATGATTAAAATGAAGGCATCAAAACCATCGACCAGGACACCCTCCAAGACCTGCTCAACGTCATTGGCAGCCCATCTCCGGAAGCAGGGACATCCATCAGCGTTGTGGTAGCTCCACCCCTACACAAAACACCCAGCAGCAAGCCCAACTATCACACCTGTCTCCCAGGACCTTGAGGACCCACTTCTAACATTTCAACATTGTGCAATAGAGGTCCAGCAGGAGATGGCTGGTCAGGTGCAAGTGGGTTTGACAACCTAGCGGCCAAACTAGATTGAGTACTTGGGTGTCTCAGTCCCATTAGGGACCACCTAGTGTCCATCACAGGCACCCACAATCCACTCCATGCTCTGCAGCATTCCATGGCTGACATCGCTGGAGTACTGACTCAGAGACAAGAACAACTATTGGATCAAAGTGGCTGCAGCTATGTCACCAAGGAGTTGGGTCACATGAGAATTATCGAGAGAACATGGAGCGGATGCAAGCTTCACACTTGGCAACCATGGCTGCATATCACAGAGACAATGATGGAGTCCTCCAAGCCCTACAGCCGCTCATCACTGCAGTGCTGCCTTAACCTTTGGCAAAGATGAATGCTGCTGAATCTTCAACATCCACATCTCACCCCCTAATGTGTCACTGCCTTGCAGTGCCCTAGCCAATCCTCCATCACGCACACGGGAGGTGCATGACACATCAGAGGAGGAAGATGTGGAGGAATCAACAATCTTGTGAAGACGTAATTGGTAGCATTCATCTCGGCCAAATGGACTGTTTCTGCTTGGACCTGTGCCTAGCATCATGCCACAGAACATCAGCTTTCACTGTCCCCTGAATCACTCTGCTACACTCATCTTGGACTTTGATGTGGATTGCCATTTTTTGCGTTGTTCCCAATGACACTGCAATCAGTCTGCTGACGGAACTCTGCCTCTTCCTCAACATGTCTCTGCACATATTCCCCCCGGACTCTGGTTGCCCCCCTCCCCGGTCATTCACACAGTGGGTTGTTGTTGCACAAAGAACTAGACCAGTCAACCACATCAGTTACTGCACATATCAATACAATTAATTGAGTCGCTAAGATGTGCGTTGTCTGTGACCAATTATGTTTAAAATGTGCTGGCAATGGATGTTCAGGCTATCCATTACTACTAATCAAAGAACATTTGTCAAAGGGAATAGGCTTACTCAGCATCCATGATAGGCATTGTGAGGGCCTGACATTTGTGTCTTAAACAATGCCCTGATCTGTAAGACAACACTTTCTCCGAGAACCAAATTTACTCCATGCCCATGATGTTGATCGTGACTTGGAACAATGCTCATGTCAGTGCACAGTCACATGAAGGGGAATATGTACAAGCCTCTATCGCAAAGACAAGGTAACTTTTTCCAGTGTTATGGTGGCGAGGGGGGCTTACTCTTAGTTACAAGGCAGTGTTAAGCTACTTAACGTGGCTTAACGCTGCCTTGTGATTATGGCACCCTTTCACTCTATGGTGAGCGTGAAAGGGGTGGGCAGTTGGTGCTGTGGTGGGCGTTCCACCGCAACACCCATTTCTTTTGACTTAGCCCCCTATGTACAAGGGTAGCGTACATAGGAGGCAGCGCATAAACTAAGACCATGGAAACCTGCTCTAAACCTGGCAATAATATGAGAAATGAATCATCCTCCACGTTTCAGCTATCTTCCATAAGGAAAAAGCAAACTGCCATGGATTGTTTATGTACAGGATGGTGTCCCTTCCTATACGTAAATGATCTGTAAAAACAATGCCATTTTGTGACTTTCGTGTGTGCTGCATGAATCAGCACACATAAAAGTGACAAAATTATGTTTTTAGGTTTGTTTATGTGCAGGAAGAGACAGCTTCCTATACATAAACAGTCATCCCTTGCACGCAGACACCCTTGCACTATGATGCAAGGGTGCCTGCGTCAGTGCTACACTGCGAAGTGTAGCGCCAGCGAAGATGGGAAAGACAAGGCTGCACCATATTGTTGTATATATGGTGCATCATTGTGTTTCTGAAGTGGCAGAGTGAGGTGTTAAGCCATGATGGCTAATGCTTCACTCTGCCACTTCCTCATACATGTGCCCCAAAGTGTCTACTAACAATATGTGATAAATCTATACCGAGAAGAACTATCCATAGTCAATGTGGTGGACAATGTGTGAAAAGATGTGTGTGGTTGCATGACACATGTAAAGTTAGTTCACTTAACATGTCACATATTCAAAATTATTCAATCAATCAGAAAGAAGTGGATTGGTGTAGAAAAGCATAGCTCCAGAAATTGATAATTGTTCAAAGGCGTGGTCAGGTTACCTGTAAGGCACATCACTACATCCCTCGCCCAACACTTGCCAATTTGGTCACAGTGTTGTTAAAAATCTAGAAGGCTGTGCAGAAACATGTAAAGAGGCGTCAGGATGACTTTTTAACCCCTTCGATGATGATGACGAGCTCAGCTCGTCATCAGCCACGGTGGTCGTGTGCTGATGACGAGCTGAGCTCGTCATGTAACGCGGCTTTTGGAAAAAAGCCACGTAGCGCAAAAATAACCCCTGCACGCATGTGGTTAAGAATGATAAGCATACAATTCCTGCAGCCTCACATGGAAAGTGAAGCTGTTGTGGAGACTGGTGTAATAAAAGATGTCACAAACTATCCTGACACCATACCCACAGCCTTCAAACACTAATCTAACTTGCACTAACATCAAACTACATTAAACTAACTAGCTTACCTAAGACTATACACATAACAACATATCAGTAACATCTACCCACCACCCCACTTTAATACATATATATATATGTATTTTACGGTAAATTTGGGAAAATATTGCTGCAAAGGTGCAATTTGCATTTTTTTAATCGGTAATTGATACATTAATAATATACGTACCGTTTTATGCAATTTTTCTGGACTAACAGCACAATATGTATTAGTGATGTGATCTATGTGTTGTATTTCTGTGTTTGTATCTGTTCTGTACATGTATGAGTGGTCCAGAGCCATTAGGAGGCAATATTTTCTCACATTGGTGTCTGTTCCTGACTGGACATGTGTGTATGTAGATCCCTTGCCAGGGTGTCACATGTTATGGTTGGCATTGGTGGTATGTGTCACTTCATGTGAGCCTCTAACATCACACATTGTTGTGATGTTTGTGCCAGTCTTATGGTCTTGCTACACAAATATACTTGATCAACAGTCAGTCACTACTTGTCTATGATATTTGCAAAGCCGCATGCAATGCACAGCTATGGCTGCACATTCACATTTGAGTGTATGAATAGCCGTAGACACAGAGGGGGACATTGATGAGAGTCTGTGGTACGGCACTCATGGCTTCATTTTAACTAGATATGTCTATGCATTTCCTGAATTGCTAGGCATTACATGGTCTCTGGTCAGTTTGCAATGACCATATCCATTGCCAAAATTACCTAAAATACTAGTCAAAATGTTATTTGGTGTGGGTATGTTCTTTTGCACAAATTATCACATGAAAAGTCATGAATGTCAGCAATGAGCTAATGTTGTCTTATATGTTACAATATGTATTAAATAAATGCACAAATAACATTGTAAATTAGTTTTGGTGTTGTGTATACACATACATATTATTAGTACCCAATGGACTACAATATCCTACACACACAGCTCAGATAGTGCATATTTAAATGTGTGTAACAGATAGCATAACGGAGCACAAGGGAGCTGGATCCTCAGATGAATGCAGAGCTCTACATGACACACTAAGCTGTGATGAAGCATGTTGCAGATCCAGCTTCACATGTGAAAATATGATTGGTAATTTGTAATGACAAGTTTGCACTTTGCTTTTCACTGTCCTTGCAAAAGTGACAATGCCTGTTAGCACAAGCAGTCCACATGGCATGCAGATCATACTGTGCGCTTGTATGAGACTCTGGTGTCCAGACATAGATGTTGCTGAGTTACAGCAGAGTGACAGTGATCACAATGCCTCCGTCATGCGTGATATAGTGGTCCCATTTTGTTGAACTTATTGCATGATCAATGAACATTACCTGATGTTAAGTCTTGTCATGTTCTTGTTTTAGCATCACTCACGTGATGAATGAATGTTGCAACTTGTTGTGATCATAATTGAAGGCTGCTACTGGTAATGTACAAATGTCATTGTGCTTTGCAAGACACAGTCCATGAGTACACTGATGTTGCGGGTAGACATTTGATGTCTTTGAAGGTCCTCTCAACATATTTAAGCAAGCCCGTCATTGTCGAGGAGGAGACCCATCTGCTCTGCAAGACTTGTGATGCCGGCGACATGTGATGAAGAAAATGATTGTGTCCACTACCATCCCCTGCATCAGTATTTTGAATTGGGTAGTTTGCATTCCATGCTGTACCCTGTATTTTACTATCTGTGCTCACAAAGGATATGCCTGCTGAGTCAATGAGACAGAGAGAGTGTTGTATATTGACTCCTTCTGTAGTATTGAGTTGTTTGTAATGGCTGTGAGTGAAGGAGAGAAGGACCATGGGTTGTATCAGCAGAAAATCCAGGAAAAACCCAGCTTGTGCCTAAAATTTTTACATGGACGATATAGGGCATGTGATCTGCTTGCAAATGTTGCTGTTCAAGAGGCAAACATGTGTTGCATCCTATCAGCAACACGTTAGGGATCACTTTGTTGTGTATTGTATTTACATGGATGATTGATGTTCGGTCCACTGCTATATGTGATAGGTGTTTGACACAAATCTAAAATTACCTTTAAGTTGACAGATATATGTACTTGTGAAGTGATAAAAACAAGCATATAGCACTTTGGTGTAGTAAAATTCTATTATAGAAAGTTAAACATTTTACATTTTTGGAAAAATATACATGTGATGTGATATTTGGATCCTGTGATTAGGTCAAAAGAATGGCAGATTATTTGATCTCTTCTTGTTGTTCCAGCAGCAGAAGATGGTGTGTGTCTAGCATCACACTCTTCATCCTCGCCATCAGATGGGTTGTCCTGCTCCTCCTGCTCTTTATCCAATGGTGTGTTTGTGCGTACGCATATATTGTGCAGAATGCAACAGGCCATTATGATTTTGCAATCAAGTTCAAGACTGTACAGCTGTACAGGAGTCTGCTCCCCGATTCATCTAGGCAGCCAAATCTGGATTTGAGGACTGCAAATGTCTGTTCAACTATGGCCCTTGTGCGTCACAGTACAACATTGTAGTCTCTCTGGGCCTGCGTGTGTGTCACTCTGAGGGTCATCATCAGCCATGGAGTGAGTGCCTATCCTTGATCACCTGAAACAGATGAAAGAGATATTTGGCCATTAGTATATGTGACTGCTGTGTTTGCAGGGTGCCTTTTGAGGTGTGTGTGCATTGTGCAACTTTTTACTTTCTGGTTTGACATGTTGATTTCCCTACAATTTACCAGCATCAGTGAAATTAACTTGCCTATACTTGACAGACTACACATCACCATGTATTCATTGTCCATGACGTCTTTTGACTCCATGTTGTGACTGTCAGGATGTATGGGTCAATGTAAAAGAACATGATAATTTCTTTACAGGCACTTTGCACAAACTGGACATCTCCTGTGCACATATTGTGGAGGGTGCACCATTGGCACATGCACCATGTTAGGCATCAACCTTGAATTTTTGATAACTACTATATTGGGACATCATCCGGGTACCTCTTTGTTAGTCATTGTGCTGAAGGGGACTGAGAGTAAAACATCTTATCTGCTAAATGCTGGACTCATTGGGTACACTTTACACCCACCGTGCCACAAATGCGAATCAGTGTCTAGGTGACAGTGTCACTGCTACCTAGTGCACTTGACTTACTGGGACATTTGTAGACAATATACATATGCATTGATGTCCTTGTGCATGGGTTGACTTAGAATCTGCATGTGTGCATGTCGTGTTAAGACACATCAATGTTCCCATGCGTGTGTCTGTTCCCAATCAACACATATTATGATTTCTGGATTTGTGCCTCAGATTGTTAAACCTCACTAGGGGAGACATGTGGATGCACGACACGTGTTGAGGATGTGATTCAGATAGTTTGTACGCTCTTCCTATGCAAGCTCCATTCAGCGACAACACAGACTGATGTTCGAAGCAACTTTTGTTTTTATTTGTTGTCAGTTAGTGCTCCCTTCCTTCGACACTACTTCCAGAGCCATGCTGCAGGTACACCCACTACATGGTGCATAGCTGTCTGTGTTTTTGCATGTCAGCAAATTGTGCACTTTTACAAGTGAGACGCAAGATGATCTGTCGTCTATTTGTACATATGGTGCATGTGTTGAATTCAACATGTCTGTGGCACAGCTGAAGCATATGTTCTGTGTAATGTACTGCATTAATTAAATACAAGTTTTGAATGATGAGTTCTTCTAAATCTATGTTCCAAGAATTCCATAGTGGTTTGGGTGAGATTTTCATGATTCTTTCATTGTTGGGCTGCCTTCCAAAAGTCTTGATTGAGTTGCATTGTGTGGTTGTGTGCATTGTGTGGAACTGTTCCAAGGTATGTCGTATTACATGGCTACCTGGCATTGTCTCATATTTGAACTACATGCTTATGTACTTGAGGTGTGTTCAGTTTGTACTTGCCAATGAGCAGTCCATTTCAAGAACTACCATTCTCAAACTACTGGTTGATGACCGATTGGAGGGATATGTATGAGTCATGCAAACTTCCAGGGAACTTAGGAACAACATTAATGAACAGGCCAGGTGGTCCACAATTGCTTGAAAGTTCATGGAGTGTATGTGCTTCATGTTCCTGTATATGTTTTCAGTGTCCGCAGGGCACACAAGTAGAACATGTGTGCAGTCAATTGCCCCAAAACATGCGGAAAACCAGCAATGATATAGAAGCCTTCTATGTTGTCAAGATGTGCCTGTGCAGTGTTGGGGAAGTGTAGATGATGTGGAATCAGGCTGATAATGGCACCCAAGACTTTGGGTAAGAACCTGGAGAAGGATGACTATGAGACTCCACCCACTCTGCCAGTAGTCGGTTGGAAGGTACCAGAGTAACTCTCGGCGGTGAACTCTGAGTGTGCAGGGTTTCCCGCACTTCGCGTTATGCCGAGCTCGCAAAGTTTTGAAAAACTCCAATTTGTGCAGTGGAGCAGAGTTTTTTTCCTCGCTCACGTTCACCAAATTCAAGTTGGTGAGCGCGAGTGAGGAAAATCCACCTCTGCGAGATTTTTCCTCATTCGCGATCGCCAAAATCAAGTTGGTGAGTGCGAGCATGGAAAATAAACCTTCCGACAAGATTTCTCAATGCGGAGAGTCATGTTTCTCATTGCGAGTGGTCGCGAATGCTCGCGACTGCTCGAGAAACTGCCCGTTGCTTGAGTAAAAATTTACTTTGGCGGCAGTAAAGGTAAGCTGGCGCTGTGCATGGTGCTGTTCTCAATGATTGCACAGTGCGGACAAGCATCTGGGCAATCACAGCAAACAGCATTTTTTTACTGTACTCTGCCGCTTTTGGAGCTTTCAGAGCTCCGAGTTGTGCGACTGAGTTCTTTTGCACTTCACGTAGCTCCGTGTAGTGCAACTCTGTGAACTTTGCCCAGCGTTATACCAGAGGCCAACTTGTGCAGCACTGCAAGTATCTTTGTCTGCAGAGGAATGTTTGTGAAGCACTGGTATGGTACCTGCAGGCTTGGTGCTAATTGTGTGAGTATTTGTAAGATGAAGGTCCTTTTGAGCCTGTAGTATGCTATCACATTCTCTGGCCGGAGATCTATCAGGGTGATGCATTGGCGGTAGACCTGCTCTCTTCTTTGGCGCTGTAGTTGTCCTTTTGGTGATGACAGTGGTGGTGGTGGTTGTAGTCTTCTTGGTACACCAAGCTGAAAGAGTAGTACCTCCATGGCATCATTAGGTGAGCAAATGAGGCTCTGGAATTGTTCCCTTATGTTCTGTTTTTTTTTTGCATCATTTTTAGACCCACTTTTATCTGGTCTTAAAAACCAGATGCTAACTGGCATTAGCAGCATTTTTTTTAAGTATTGCTGGACCAATGAATCATTGTAAATATTGCGAAGTGGGGTTAGCAGCAATTTTTTCACGGGAATGCCCACCTTGCATCTTTTTTTCGTTAAGTCCCGCTAACAGAAGTGGCTATCACTAAAACGCACATTTACGCAGGAAAAACACCGCTGCAACTTGTAAACAGAGCAATAAAAAAAAAACTGCGGAAGCGTCCGAAAATTGATGCTAAGGCGGCTTTAACTCCTTGTACATATGCCCCACAGAGTCATATTAGATATTTTACTGCCTCTTATGTTGGCAAAAACACAAAGGGCCCATGATTTAGACTGAAAGGCCAATGACAAACACTATGACCTCTTAACAAATTTGTGTACAGATTACAAATGCTTGCCTGTGTGTGCATTCTTTGTTTCCACAATTCCTCATTATTTGATCTAATACAGTAGGACCTTTTCATATAAATCTATTGCTTTCTCAAAAGCGAACTCATTTGGTATGCACTTACAAATCATCAGGTTTCGAACAAGACAATTATTTTATGAAATAGAGATTTGCCCATCCCTACCGCTATATAAACCAGAGACACATAAAATATCCACTACATTACCAAAGTAGGGAAAGGAGTGAGTACAGCGCCTTTAAATCACATGTTTAAACACATGTGAAGGTCTACATTTTAAAGCTGTGAATATTATATGGTTTATTTATGTTAGTTATTGTACTCTCTTTAAAATACATGCACATGCGGGACATTATTTTGTCTGTTCAAATACTGTCTTGTATCATTGTAGATACAATGTGTTTTATTGAAAAGTGGAAGAATCAAATAACTGCTTTTAAGAAGAACAATGCTATGCTTGTCTAAGAAAAGGTATTTTGTGTTTTAAAAAAATCGTAGAAAAGAGTTATGAGGGTGGATACAAATGTCTTAAAGATCAATACTGAGTTCAAACCCATAAAAGTGCTTTTAGATCAAAATCAATTTTTATGCCTCTATATTGTATTGATTGAAGGGTGTCTATCTGGTAATGTTCCCATCCTTAAAGGACTGGCACATGGTTTCTAAACCTCCTTTGCCGCTTGCCATTTTTTATGCGTTTTGATGAATTTGTGTCACGTAGTATTGTCAATACAATTCAATATTTAGCAAGTTTGCCATTTTGTTCTGATTGTGTCCTTGGTTGTAGTTGCTATAGGTTCTGCTGACACTATAGAACATGGGGGCTGAATGACAAAGGTGGCATAACTTACAGTAATAATAACTTCATTTTATGTGCATCTTAAGTTACTTTTCACCTTCCAATTCATGAAACTGGGTAAGGCAATATAATGTAATAATGTCTCAAATTTGAGATGTAGGTGGATGGTATTCTGCAAAAACAGGTAAGTCCAAGACAATCGACAAAAGATGACATTACTTATGTAATTCGTAAGACATGCAAGTGGCCCGAATGACAGTCATAACATTTAAAAAGATAAAAACCTGTAAACTTTATCTCTCACCCCAAAATATTTTTCCACAACTCAACCTTTTTTCCCTCACCCACTCAGTGAAAATGGGGTTGATTGCAATTACTTCACAGATGGTTATCCACACTTACTCCATGTATTGCACTTTTAGATAAATAATGACTATGATGATCAGGTGTGTTGCAAAATCTTTGTGAATTTCATTAAAGTTAAGTACTTTGGGTTATGTTCCTGTATTCAAACAACTCCAAATATCCCCTCCCAACAAATAACAATAATTCCACCCATCACCTCCTATGAACATATACAGGGTGTAAGAATTTGAAAAGTTTTACATTGACAGACACTCCTACTGGTATGCCTCAATTGTATCTGACAACGTAGTTTTGTTAGACCTGTCAGTCTTAGGGTAGTCTTCCCACAAACATTATCCCTTATTCCTCTAAATTCTGCTGATCTTGTTTTTGCTGGCTTTAGGACTCTGTGTATATCACATCTATTAACCAGTCCTCAAGTTTGTGTGCTCTATCATTTAAACATGGTAAAATTGGCCTATACCCAAATGGCACATTTAGTTTACTTGTGAAGTGGTACTACATGTATCTAGGTCCTGTAACTAAAATGGGCCTGCAGCACTCATTATGCCACCCACTTCTTTATACATATCTCAGACCTGCCATTGCAGCCTGTGTGTGCAGTTGTAAACTGCCATTTTGGCCTGGCAAAAGAAACATTTTGCCATGCTGAAATCTTCTTTGTTAATATATATATATATATATAAGTCCCCCCTAGGGTGGGCCCTAAACAGCCCATAGGGCCTGGTGCAGTATATTAAAAAAGTTGGACATGTACCTTTCACTTTCACATGTCCTTATTGTGAAAAAGTATTACATTCTCATTTCACTAACGCAAGGCATGCCTCTCCCATAGGATAACAGTGGGTTAACTTTTTATATTTAATGAGTCATACCTTTTATTTGGGAGTATTAGGAATGTTGAGTTTGGTGATAAAGAATGGCAATTTAAAGCCATCTTTAACTGGAAAGACGGACTTTAGGTCTTAATTCTGAAAATGCCACAAGTTGGCATTTTCTAGTACAATTTCTTGCCTGCAGCCTATAACCTGGGTCACATGACTAGGTGTAGCTGATAGCTGGTCTTTGTGTATTGCTCCCAGAGAGTGAGACAAAGGGGAATGGTATCTGGAATTATGGGCCATCTCTGACTGGGGGAGGGGAAGGAGCTGTCACCTACCACACTTGCATATCAAGAGGAACTGCCCAGCACCCTCAAAAAAGGTTTTGACAATAGCCTTTTGTGAATCCAGGCTAGCTGGGAAGGGAAGAAGGAAATTCGATGCAAACTTCAAGAACCTTCTTCTACTTCAAAGTGGGCCCCAGGTATAAATAATGAACCCTCATACCCAAATCTTCAGTACACCTCTGGAAGACTCAGAAGGACTGCTGTCCTGCCCTTCAAGAAGGACTGCTACTCTGCTGCCCTGCTGCCTGAGTTGAAAGAACTAGACCTGCATCGCATCTTGATCCACCACCAAAGTGATTCCATGGTCTACTTAGCTGGCCTTCTAATAGGAGCCTCAGGTACAGAGAAGCATCCAACCATCTGGAACCCAACATCTGGACTCTGTTGCATTTTATTCCAGTGGAACAGGAGAAAACCATTGTACACGCCTTGATTACCTCTAAACTGGAGTAATCTAATAGTCTATATCTCTGCTTCCTTTCTATCTTATTCAGCATCTTCGGGTCATTCAAAACGCTGCGGCCTGATTGATCCTTAAACTTACACCCTGTTGCCCTATCCCAATCATTTGCGAAGGCTTCATTGGTTGCCAATTAGCACAAGGATTCAGTTTAAGACCCTCACTTTCACCTTCAAGATTTCTAACTCCAGGGGTTTTCTATATCTTAGACCCTGGTTCAAACTTTCAACCCAGGTGCGATCGCTTTGTTCTAATAATCTTATGCTGTTTCAAACACCTCGCATTGCTAAATCCAGAAGAGGTGGTTGTTCTTTTGCCTATCTGACAGAGAGACTGTGGAATGTCTTACCGGGGGCCTTGAGAAGATGCCCATCTGATTCGGTTTTCAGGAAAAGTATTCAAATACTTCTATTTGATTCATAATAACTTTCTCCTAAACTGGTCTCTGCCCTTGAAGTTAGTAGATACTCTTATTGCTAGTGCCGGGACACCTTTTTAAGGTAGATGTGCGCTCTATAAATGCATTGTATTGTCTGCTTTGAGTCTTGCCTTTCTGCTCATCTACAAGCTCCATGGAAACTGCACTGTCTGCAAACATTAATGCTAATACTTAACATCATAATAAATACATTACATTAAAAGTTGAAATAATAAAGTGCATAAAATTGAATAGGTTCTAAATTTCATTAACCACAAATTACAAGCTACATACATAGTACAACAGCGACATTTATAAATAATTTTGCACAATAAAGGCAATCTTTCAGTTTGGCATTACAACTGTATTTATAAAATGTGTATTAAAAGTGATGAGGAGATGCATGTATGGGTATAATAAGCTATCCTTAGACGTCTTGCAAATTCTGTGTACACCCTTGTTGGTGTAATAGATTCTGTCAAATAAATGTTTAATAAATTAGACTGCTGTGCTTCCTAATTTTGAGATTAACCTTCACTCCATAGGCTGGAAATCTGAATTTAAGCATCAACTTCCCAATGTAATTAAACACGATAGCTGCTTTTCTAAAAAAAATAATAATAATAATCAGCAAATCTGAATTATATTGAATTAACAGATGGTTCGATGTTGTTGATAACCCTCCAGAAGAGAGACTAATTACTTAGTTCACAAGCCGTGTAGCCTAGAGTAGGAGTAATGTAGTCGGGAAAGCAGTTTAAAAAAAATATATATCTTTATTGGCAGCGGAAAGTCACCGTTACATAGCATATTAAAAGAGCAGGTTGAACGTGATACAAGTACAGTGTCCAAGACATCATATAACCAACATCTCTATTTTCTGTTTTGGTGTGAAAAGGTATAACTCCCAAACTCCCAAACCCCACCCCCTCCCCCCCTCTTGCACTTACTCCCACATAATAGTTCTAAACTGGCATTGACCCGGACATGGTGTCTCAATGAATGTCTGTTGGGTCTCTCGATCCCCTTACTTCAATATATGAACAATCAATGTATAAGTTTATCAAGGTCTGCATCTCGCCCCAAGGGTGCGTTTTCCCATACACAGAGTTTGTGTGTGTCTCTCGGTGCAGGTGCTGCTACAAGGTTGGCCATATTGGTCCCCTTCATGGTACACTGTATGAGAATCTAATCGCCGTGTTCTGCACACCCAGTTCAAACTTCATTAAGAGTGTGTTCCAATCTAAGGAAATGGGAGTCCTTCTAAGGCCTCTATGCCCTTCTCTGAGTAGTTCCTGCCCCTCTGCTTTACCCCACCTCAGGACTTCCCCAGTCCAAGTCTCCACTTCCGGCGGTCTAGCCGATTTCCATCTCATCTCTACCACCCGCTTCGCCAAACAACAACATCAGATCCACAAATCTGGTAGCCACACTTCTCTTCTTCTCTTTGTAACCTAACCCCAGCATACAGTAGGATGCAGATGTGTAAGGCCTACCCGGTGCTATCTCGTCCAGAATCCGGTGAACCGTCCCCCAATAATATCCCAGCTTAGGGCAATCCCAAAACATGTGTAATAGGCCTGCGTCTTCTTGATGGCATCTGGGGCAGGTGTCAGCCGCATCTGGGAACATGGTACGTGTCCTGTGTGGGGTTAAGTAAGCCCTTTGTGCAATCATGAGCTGGATGGATTTGAACCTAAGGTTACGAGACACTTTCTTTGGCAGTTTCAGCATGTTTTGCCACTCCTTATCGCTGAGAGCTCTACCCATGTCGCCTTCCCAGTGCATCCTAAGGGGTTGTAGGGAAATAGCCTTGCTGGTATGGATGCCATTAGTCAGCCACCTTGTCAGGTGACTACCCGTCCCCATAAGGTATAGCATAGTGATCAACGTATTCGTGTCTGGCTCCGTCCCTTCCTTTGCCCAGTGTGTGGCTATGTAATGTGCTACTTGCGCGAGTTGTATAAATAACGCCCTTGGCATCTGGTGTAGTCGGGTGAAGTCCACGTTCGTTAAGAGCCTGCCTTCTGAGAAAAAGTCCAGAATTTGCACGACCCCTGCATCGTGCCAGGTCTGCAGTTTTCGTTCTGTTAAAGTGCCTGACCCCAGTGGGATTCCCAGCAACGGTATCAAGGATGCATACGCTGACCGCCTGTTTGTGTATCCGACCGCCCTTTTCCAGTGTGTGAGCGCTAATTTAAGTAGGGACGGGGCTGACGCCGGTATCCTGGCCTTCGGAAGCAGTAACCGGTGTATTGCTCCCCGCCTTCTGTCCACCCCGTCATATTCAATTCCTGGAGATTGCGACCTGCAAGCCAATATGCCAGTCACTGGAGTTGACACGCACAGCTATAAGCAATCAGGTCAGGCACTCCCATGGCGCCCCCATCCGTAGGAAGCTGTAATTTGGCCAGACTTATACGCCGTCTACCCGTCCCCCATACCAGTTCCGTCAGCAGCGCGTTCAAGGTCTTAAAAAAACGCATAGGCACCAGGATCGGCAAGTTCGTAAAAAAATAGAGCAGCCTCGGCAGAACCACCATCTTGTAGATTGCGGCCCTGCCTGCCACCGACAAGGGCAGGGTGTCCCAGAACTGTACCTGCGTCCTCAGGTTGTTCAGGGCCTTACCCAGATTGCCGTCTAACAGGTCCTGTGTCTGTCGGTAGACCTGGATGCCCAGATATTTAAAGGTTGTGGGCGCCACCTGGAAGCTGTACGGTGTAAACTGGATATGTGATCCTGCCACCGGACCATGAAATCCAAACCCATATGATATCGCGTCGTTGATCATGAGGCCAGACAGCTCTTGAAAGTCGCTAAAGATCTTCAGCAGCAATGGCATTGGCCTATTTACATCGTTTAGGAACAGCAATATGTCGTCCGCATACGCAGATATGACATGATGAGTGTGAAGTCTAGCGATCCCCACTGTGGCCGCAACAGATCGAACTTTTATCATTAAGGGCTCCAGAGCGATTATAAAAAATAAGGGTGAGAGCGGGCACCCCTGCCTTGTGCCCTTCGCTATCTCAATCTGATCCGAAATGCATCTGTTGGTCCGAACCCGCGCTGTGGGCTTTCGGTAAAGTAAGGACACTCAGGCTATAAATTCCGGTGGGATCCCAAATTTGGTCATAGCTGCAAACATGTAGTCCCACCTAAGGGAATCGAAGGCCTGTCTGAGGTCCAGGGAGATGCAACCCTCGGTATCCGTTCCCATAGCATCTGGGGACATCAGCTGGCTGAGTCTCCTTAGGTTCAAAGCAGTACTCCTGCCCGGCACAAACCCGCATTGGTCGGGGTGTATCATGACCGGTATATAGCGGGAGAGGCGCGTTGCCAGTATCTTACTGAGGATTTTAGAATCTGTATTTAACAGCGACAGGGGCCTGTAGTTTTATAACTGTAAAGCGTTTCTCCCAGGCTTTAGAAGAGATACGATCAGAGCCTGTAGCGTCATGCCCGGCAGTGTGCTGCCCTCCAGCGCTTCTCCGTAGAGCGCGTGTAAGCGGGGGGCCAATAGGTCAATGTACGTCAGGTAGAATTCTGCCGGGAGTCCGTCGGTCCCGGGTTCCTTGTTCCTCGGTAAAGCCTTAATGGCCTGTCTAACTTCCGCTAATGTGATAGGCTTCGAAAGGTCCGCACCTTGTGCTTCGCTCAGTTGGGGGGACACATATGTCGGAGAAGAATGCCTCAAAGACCTGGTCCGAGAGCGGTACATGTGGGCCATATAAAATAGAATAATAATGTTGGAACGCGGCGTTGATCTCCCGCTGGTCCTGAAGCAACTCTCCGGCATCGTTCTGCACCTCCATTATAGGAGCGCTTGCCAGGACGTCACGTGTTAGGCGTGCCAAAAGCGTGCCCGCTCTATCGGCTTGCGTGTGTTGCCTTGCGGTGTGCTCCCCATAGTCTATCACCCTTAGTTCTTCCAAGAGTTCCGCATGCTGTATATGGGCCTCTTGGAGTTGGGTGAGAATGCCGTCCATGTCTGCGCTTCGTTTTCCAGCATCGCCAGGCTGTCTTCCACTGTCCGTAATTCATCCAACACCACGTGTTTAATGCCCACTTTTGTACCCATCGCCACCCCACGTATGGTCGCCTTGAAGGCGTCCCATTCGATTTGTCTGGAACTGGCCGTGTCAAAGTTCTCATTAAAGTAGTTTGTGCTGGCGTCTAACAGTGTGGACCTGAAGACTAAGTCCTCCAAGAAACCCGGGGACAGGCGCCGCGTCGGTATCGGAGTGGGCAGTCTCCCCCATTGTAATGACAGTTCCACCGGGTTGCGGTCCGACAGTGTCTTGCCCATGTGTTGCACTGACACAATGGACGCCGTCAGCGTCCTGGAACAGAAGATACGGTCTATTCTAGTGTGTAATTTGTGTGGTGGGCAGTAAAATGTGTATTCCCTATTTGACGTGTTAAGTATCCTCCAAGCATCATCTAGCTCCCAGCCATCGGCCCATTGTGCTAACGCTACTGCCTGTTTCCTGCTTTCAGTCACGTGCAGGGGGGGGTGCGACCTGTCCAATGCAAGGTTCAGTACCGCGTTACAATCACCACCTATAACTCATTCATTCTCCGCCCAATCTGACAATACCTTGCTAACGTCTTCAAAGAACTTCTACTGAACGGTGTTTGGAGCATATATACTGCCTAGCACTACACATGTACCATTCAGCATCCCTCTAACGAACACAGAACACAGATAAGATCTCCACCATCAAAAACAATATCTCTCCACCTTCCCCTTCCAATTCTCTTCCACTCCCCCCGGAAAATTCTCAGAAATTTCTATCTTTCCCTCCCATTTCCATCACCGAATTCAACAGTCTCCTTCACAAAGTTAGCTCCGGGTCCCCGAAGGATTGCTGCCCCCCACATATTTTCAAAGAAATCTTTATGCACTTCCCTGACCCCGCTCTAGCCCTTCTCAACTCCTCTCTAACATCAGGCGTCGTCCCAGAGGCTTTCAAGCAGGCGGTAGTGTTACCCATCCTGAAAAAGCCCAGTGCAGACCCCCTAGTGCTAAGCAACTATAGACCTATTTCCCTTCTCCCTTTTTTGGGAAAGATCTTAGAGACCTATGTCACTAAATGTTTGAGCACTTTTATTGAGTCTTCCTTCTTCCTTGATCCCCAGCAGGCGGGCTTTCGCCCCCTGCATTCTACGGAGATGGTGATTGCAGCTGTGATGGACACACTTCGAACTGGAGCCGACAACAATATCCCCCAAGCCCTTGTACTCTTAGACCTGTTGGCGGCTTTTGACACGGTCGATCACACTATCTTGATCGACCGTGTCAGAAACGCCGGCATTCGGGGCACTGCCCTTGACTGGGTTCGATCCTTCTTGCAGGACCGCTCCCAGGCAGTCCACCTTTCCACCTTTTCTGCTTCTTCTCTCCCCCTCACTTGTGGTGTTCCCCAGGGATCTGCTCTTTCTCCCCTCCTTTTCAATCTTTATATGCAACCACTCATGGCTTCTCTTCGCCATTCCTCTGCCACAATATACAATTATGCCGATGATTTACAACTGATTTTTCCTCTGGACACTACACCTTCCTCTCGCCTTAACTTTCAAACAACCATGTTACTCATCTCGGACTGGATGGCTCACAGCCAGCTCAAGCTGAATCCGTCTAAAACGGAACTTGTCCTGGTGGGCGGTCCGTCCAATCCTTGGGATGACAACTATTGGCCCCCCTCTTTGGGTCTCCCCCCCTGCCCGGTCAGCTCAGTAAAAAGCCTAGGAGTGATCATCTCGGAGGATCTCTCCATGAAACCTCAGATCTCAGCGGTAACATCATCCTGCTTTTTCCAGCTACGCAGGATTCGCAAGATCTGTAGATTTCTAACCAGAGAGGCACTCATTCTAGTAATACTGGCTCTGGTCATCTCCAGAGTTGACTTTGCCAACATCCTGTATGTGGGGATTCCTGTCTATCAGCTTCATAAACTTCAGCTGATCCAGAACCAGGCAGCACGCCTGGTGTACCACCAACCCAAACACCAGCATGTCTCCCCCCTCCTGAGGAGCCTTCATTGGCTCCCAGTGGCTAAACGATGTTCCTTTAAGCTAGGCTGTACCCTATTCAATTATTTGCATAACCAGGCCCCTGAGTTCATTTCCTCCAAACTTAAGCGTTATTCTCCAACCCGCAACTTACGGTCCTCTGCCAATAATCTTCTTTGCATTCCATCATTCCGCCGTAAAAACATGGAGGATTATGCTTTTCTTTCCTAGGCCCTTCCTACTGGAACTCCCTCCCTTCTTCCTTTCGCCATTTTACCTCATATGAGCTGTTCCGCAAAACCCTAAAAACACACCTTTTCAAGGTGGCTTTTGAGTAACTCTTCTGCCCTGGCTAGCTATGTTTGTTATGAGCGCCAAGAAACCGTTTCGGTGTACGTGCGCGGTATAAATTTTTTAACATAACATAACATACCGGCCCTCCTTGTCCACCCTTGCTTCTGTTGGCTTAAATGGAACAGTGTTCCTAATCCATATGGCCGCCCCCGAGAAAACACAGAAAACGCTGTGGCGTGAAGTTGGTCTTTCCATTTCCGTGACAGTTTAGTGCCCTCCGCCCCATTCAGATGCGTCTCTTGGAGATACGCTATGTGTACCTGTCGCCTATTCAGTTGAGCCAGTACTCTGTGTCTTCTATGCACTGAACCCAGACCCCTTACGTTCCAAGAACAGACTTTGTAATGATTAGGAGACGCCATATCCCAAAGTACTCTCACCTCGAGACAATGCCTTTGACCATAGCAATGCTGACCACATATTGGACATTTTCAGTGCTGCGTGTGCGTACATCACCCCAACTTTAAGGTCCCTTCCCAGAAACGGTAAGGACCAAACCATAATACCCAACAGGGGTAGAATTGTACTGTAATCGTGCCTGAGCCTGGGAATGTGAGCCCAATCAAACGCTCACAACAGTCTGTTACCAAATGTCTCATTCTCATAGTCCCCTTCAGCTACAAGTGTCCCGGGTCCTAGACCCCTCCCTCCCATTAAAAAAGAAGATTATCCGCTACATTACCAAACCGCTTCCGCTGTTTTAATGTTCACATGTCTGCCGCCATCTGCGCCGTGATTCGTGGGAACAACTGCAGGCTGCCGTCAGTATCAGATGCTGCCGTACGAGAGCTGACCCGGCTATTCGACTCTGTCCCAATGTTCGCATCATGTTCCGACAGGGCGTTAGTTGTCAGCAGTGCCGTCTCTACCGGGTCGCCACCCCCCTCCTCCTCCAGCCTGCCATCTCGGGGTGCCTCCATCTCCGGAGTCCGGGGGCAATCCTGACTCGTGACTCGACCATCGGATCTCTGCGTTTCGGGGACTTCCTGGCCGTCCAGAGGGGACGGGAGTGGTGTGAGTACAACCTCCATTCATTCCGAGGCCTCCTCAGGAGTGTCAAAGAAGTAGGTTTTACGGTCATGGATGACTCTGAGGTGAGCCGGGATGAATAAGGCATATTTTACATTGCGGTCTCTGAGGGCACGTTTCACGCCCCAAAAGGATGCTCTGGCCTTCTGCACGGCTTAAGTTAAGTCCGGATAGATGGAGACCGTTTGGTTTTCGTACTTTATTGGGCCTTTCTCCCTCGCGGCCCTCAGAATCGCGTCCCTGTCTTTAAAGTGAAGGAGGCGCGCTATCAAGGGATGTGGCGGAGCCCCCGGCCTCGGTGGTTTGGGGGTACCCTGTGCGCCCTCTCAAAACTGTACATCTGGGTGAGTTCTGCTGGATGCACGACAGTCTTGAGCCACTCCTCCACGAAACGGGTCGGATTCGCCCCCTCTCTGCGCTCAGGCACGCCCAAAATGCGTATGTTGTTTCGACGCGAGCGCCCTTCGGCATTGTCTACTCTATCTCTTAATCCCTGTATCTGCTTCTCTAGGGTTTCCAGACTCGTGGAATGTTCCGTCTGCTGAGGTATCAAATCTGCAAGTGCCAGTTTATGTTCAGACACCTTTTCAGCCAATTTCTTGTGGTCATCCTTCAGGAGCGACAGCCCTGTTGACATAGTGTCCATCCGGGTTTAAAGGGCTTCTCTGAATGCCCTAATTCCCGTCATTATGAGATCTAGTTTGGCCTCATGTGCAGTAATGCCTGTTGGAGGAGGCCAGTGGATCTTCTGAGGTGGAGGCCTGTGTTCCATTACGAGGAATCCTGTTCCCACCCATTGTGCTCTATGGTAGTGTTCTCTGCAGGCTGATATGGGGCCGCGCACCCTGTCTGCAAAGCGTGCCTGAAGGCTTGTTGAGGGCCAGCCCGTCTCGGCCACTCCGGTCCGCAACGCGGGGAGGCACCCCTCGGGCCGTCGCACCACACAGTGTTATCTTTCTCTCACCCTGGGCAGGGGACCGTATTCACAAAATCTAGGCAATGGGACCCAAACGGATCTTCGGCATTAGTGGTGCGATGCACAATCTTGTACCCGCAAGTATGGCCGTGTCTCCCCCGGTATCTCTCCCTCTGCCAGGGGCCATATCAGGATGTGGACCAGGGTCAGTTTATCATGTGTATAACTGCCGCCAGCGTGAGGTGCCAGCGCTTGGGATGGGTGTCCTGTTGTCCCTGCATCCGCTCAGGTCCCGGACTCCCATGGCTGTACCTCCTGTTCCTCAGCACAGAAGCGTGCGGTGGGGAGAAAATTGCACTCTGGGCCGTTCCACCCGGTCAGGTCTTCATACGTTCGCCCTAAGGCCCCTGATGGTGTGAGTCAGTGCGGATTGTTGTGTCATAAGCAGTATGGCAGGCTTTCACTGTCTGGCCCCTGCTGAACTGGGCCGTATATTAGGTACTCAGTGTCCAAGGGGAGGAGGTGGCTGCCTCACTCATTAAGATGTCGGGCCTCGTGTCCTAGTGTGCCCGCTTCATATTTGAAACATCCCCCAGTGGGGGGGGGTCCCCGCCCAGCAGCTATGTTGTCCCTGTGGGGGATCGGCCCCAAGCCCCTCACTCTGGTCAGCGTGTGTCCCCTAGTCTCCCACAGCCATCGCGGATGTTCCCGTTTTCCCGTTAGCTCGGGGGGGGGGGTGCAGCAGGCCCCCGTGTTGCGGTATAGCATGCAGGCCGCCTAGGATCTGCAGACGGTCTCGCACGCTGAGATCAACGCAGCGCGGAGTCACAGCTTCCCAGGTAGGCCCCCGTCTCCGTACGGTTGACCGGCGTACTCGTGTGCGGCTCCTCTCCTGCCACCGTACCCCCGTTTCTGGTCCACCTTTGTCCCGCCGTGGGTCAGGGACTACTGCCGGATTCCAGGCCTCACCGCCAGCTCCTTGTCCGAACCCGGTAGCCCTCTACCGCTGTGTATCCGTGGTGCCGTAAGCAGGCTTCCGTCTCTCCGTGTGGTTCCCCCTCCGCGCTGCTCTGGGTGTAGGCGATCCCTCTCGCATGGACCACAGCCGCATCAGGCCGCACAGGGCATCAGGGTGTCATGGCTGGACCTCACTAGTGCAGCGGCGGCCTCCTGTGTATTTAGTACTCCACCCGGGTCATCCGGTCCCACAAATCAAGCTGCTTTCCGCGCGGTGCTGCCCCGCAGGCGGTCGCCGCGTCCCCTTGTCCGAAATCCACAACGGGGCTTCCAGACATCAGCAGTGTCCCAGTCGCACCCGGGAAAGTGCCACTTCCAGTCCGCCGTCTAGTGGACTGTGGGCCGCGGCTTCCCTTCCGCCTCCAAGCCTTGTTTTCCCCGGTCACCGCAACAGTGCGATTGTCGCAGCTCGAGGCTCCCAGCTCACCGAGCAGATCCCCGGATGCAGCGGACAGCGGCTCTACAGGATGCAGGTGCGGGGTAGGGGTCAGATGTCGGGTTAATAGGATTTATTTCTGGATTCAAGGGGATTGTAGACGGAGCGAGCTCAGCTCACGTCTGCCATGTTTGGCTGTTGGCCATGCCCCCCTCGCGAAAGCAGTTAGCCCCTTTTTGTAGTGTTTCATAATTGAGACTTGAAACTTATGGATCCTTTTCACAAAGGTTAGTTTGCATGTGTAGATCTATTCATTTGTAGTTCTAGTTCTATACCCACACTTTGGTGCTACTCACCACTACTGTGTATAGATTTACATCGAGATGTAGACTTACAAGTCTCCCCCCCTCAACTAAGGGGGGGTGGCAACTCCTACGAATGAAGTTATGTGCGAAATGTTACTTTTGGTAACGTTCCTCCTGTTTGTGGAGATCTCTGCCATTGAGGTGGAAAGCTTCCTGTAGAATGTAATAGGAAATTTTTAGAAAAGTAGGTGGAAATAAATTTTTTTTAAATTAAATTAAATAAAAAAACATTTCCAATGTTCCTATTCACCTAAGACTACCACACGAACAAGGGACACTACATCTGCACTAAAACCTAACATTTTAACACATTTTAACTTATTTTAATGTTTATATGTTTATTTAAATTCTTTTTTTATTAGAAAATTAATGAAACCGTCAGTTTTTTTCTGCTTTACTCCTCGAGAATGTTTAAAGCTTCACAATTTTAGATGCAAGTTTTGTATTATTTTATTTGAGGTTTAATTTAAAATATAAATAGAAAGAAAGGGAGGTCCCCTTATGAGTCCAATTAGGGACAAGGAGAAGGGTTATCCGTGTTTGATTTTTGTTAATTTAAAATATATAAATTATGATTTACATTGTATGTTATTAAAATGTTTCATGAATATTAAAGCATTAATAGTTATAAATGTTTAATTTAAAAACAGCAATACTAATAATGTAATTAAAGTATGTTTTAAATTGTATTTATATGTTTCCCTCTTTGTTAATGTCATTGATTTCAATCCTAGAAATTGCAGTATAATTGGTTAGTCATGTGTAAGAAAATGGGCTATTAGTTGGAGAGGATGTGAGTCTTTCTCAAATTCTTGCGAGCGTGGGGGCTGCAGTGTGGACCTATGAGGCTGTGGGAGGCTCAGACTGCCAATGAAACCACCCACTCAATTATGAGTTGCCTTACAGCTGGTGTAACCATGGCGGTTCAACCACCACATCTGAGACAGAGGAAAGGGAGGGATAAAAGGCTGAAACTCTTCTCTATTCATCTTCTAGTGACATGGAGCCCATCTTACATGTACTGGCACTAGTCTATCTCCTCGACCACCTTCAACACCAAGTCCTTCAGAGATGCAATTAGTGGTAGGTCATACAACTTCCTGTTGCCATTGACTCCTCAGCAAATAAAAACGATGTCCCACCATGGATCAGGCAAAGGTGTTGGGGTCACTAAGTAAATTGCACGTACACAGGGACTCTGTCTGGAATTGTTTCTTAACAATCATCTGAAACTCGTCTGTAGGTTGCCCGCCTGAGCAAAAACATTGGCACTGCACAGGCACACTGTACACAAAACATTTTCCATATATATTGGCCCTAGAAACTGGCGTATGGACAGCCAATAGAATAACCAAGTGGCAGGTGTGTGATGGCCAACTGGTAAGTGCAACTTATGAAAGCAACCACAACACTTACAGCATGTGACACACATATAGATGAAGTAGCTGTATGATACACATTGCAAAATGGACACATATCTATGCAGAACTACACAAAGTTATGTCAAGTTGACACTCTTCATGTGTGAATACACAAATATCTAACTAAAGCACACCTAACACAAACCCAACCTACATTATAGCAAGAAGGGCAAGCTAAAGAATGTTGACAGTGGACTTGCCAAGATGAAATACTTACCACATAACATGTTACCCAATGCAATGTCTGCCACATCTGGATGTCAACCCACATAGACATCCATACAATATTTACCCTTGTCTTGTCTAACTCTAGCACTGGTTCCAAGGGCACATCATACAAACCACTTCAAGTGGATCAGCAATCAGGGCCGAAACAAAAACAACTGTACTCATACATCCTTAGCTATAGAACAACATCAACTAATCAGAAAAGTAATAGCAGGACCAATGTCTACAAAGCTCTGAAAGTTTTTAATGAATGGATGAAATTATTAATCAAATGAAACATAGGCCAATGGTTAGTCCATAAAGTCCAAAATGTGCCAGAGCACAATGCTGTGCCCAAATACTTGCCCTGTTTGAGACTGCCAGGGAACCATCTCACAAAAGGGGGATCTATCGGGCAGTCCAGGCACCTAAATGTTGTTATTTGTGATTGCTGATACCGGTATTGGGAGGGTTTGGGATGACTTTGGCATGGGAAGTGGCTGTGGCAGAGGTAAGGGCAAGGTCAAACATAGGGATTTCCTTGGGTGCCTGGGGAGGTGGAATGACAAGGGGTATGCTTTTGGAGGTAGAGGGAGTGCCTTTGTCTGGTTAGGGTGTGCCTGTTGTAGATGCAGGTGTGTGTGGGTCTGATGTATGCTGTGTCTGATTTGTAGGTGTCTTGTTTTGGTGAGATGTTTCATTTGCATGTTTTTTGGGTGTGTTCTGTGGTGGGTATGTTGTGTGTCTGGGCTGTGTCTGTTGGTGCGGGGTCTGTGGGTACATTCGTGGCGGGGCTGGTGAGAGTGGTGAGTGTCTGTTGAATGGTTACATGCCTGGACTTCTTGCTGTGTTTTGGTGTTTGCGTGCTACATGTGGATATTGTTTTGTGTGTGTTCTTCAATGTGCATGTGCTCTGGACAAGACTGGGTAAATTGATTTGATATTGGAAATAGCAGGAGGTGGGGCGGAAGGCTGCTGTTAGCATGGAGGCCAGAGCCTTAAATTACCTCGGTAGGCCAGACATACTACTGTGAAAGCCTTCAAGGTAGTTCAGCATCTGAATCATCTAGCTGGGCCGCCCCTGGATGGCAATCAGCAGTGCAGACTGCCCAACAGAGATTTGTCTCAGGAGGTCAATAGCCTCATCATTAAGAGCAACTGGGGACACAGGGGAAGGGACTAAGGTGCCTGGACCAAAGGTGATACTCTCCCCTTTATGGGAGTGGAGTGATACAACTTTTTTGGGACTAGCAGGGAGGGTGGACATGAAACCGGGTGTGGCAAACAAGGATGTTGTAGACACAGTTCCCGTGGGGTCCATCATTACCAGGGTGTTGCCCTGGAGGTCGACTCTGAAGAAGATAAGGTAGAATCATGAGCCCCAAGGGATCCCCCTCACCCTCTGGGCCACTGCCTTCATCTGCAAAAGCAACAATTTCTGGTTAATAAATATTTGATGCTTCTCCAGAAATCTCCCTGATCCAAAATTGCCATGCCTTGGTATTCAAAAGATCTCCTCCAGCTGAAACTCCGGTGTAAGCGGGCGGAACAAGTTTGGAGAAAACAGTATCTTGAGTCAGATAAAGTCTTCTTTAAACAGACCCTGTTGGACTATAAAGCACAGATCAAGTGTGCCAAAGCCAGGTATCTCGAGGAGACGCTGCTGCAAGCAGTGAATAAATCGCAGACCCTGTTTAAAATCATTAAGGATCTCTCTCGTCCTGCCTGTGCTACCAATGACATCCCGGCCTCTCAATCTTTATGCGACTCTCTGGCAAAGTCCTTCGAGGACAAGATTGCCACTATTCTGAGCAATCTTTGTGTTCCGTCCACTCCCTGTCCCCAGAGTTTGCCTGATCCAGCACTTGTATCCATCTCCGAGACCTGTTGGGAAGCTGGAAGGCAGGCACGGCTGGATAGTTTTCCCCTCCCTTCCTTTGATGATTTTTGCTCTTTGGCTAACGGTGTGTCGCCAGGTTCTCCCCTGGACCCGCTACCTCATACATTTTGGAAAATGTTTCAGGAGGAGCTCTTTCCCCCTCTTTATGCTATCTGCTGCCAGTCTCTCAGCACCGCCAGAGTCCCTGAATGCTGGAAATTGGCCGTGGTTTCTCCTCTTTTGAAGAAGGCAACGCTGAATTCCACCTGTGCGGCGAACTATAGGCCTATTTTGTTGCCTCCTTTTCCTATTAAGATCTTGGAGAAACTGGTCACTAAACACCTGTCCAGCTTCATGGAGACTAATATCTGCCTAGATATGGCTCAGTTTGGCTTCAGGCCTGCTCATGGTACTGAGTCCGCATTGGTGGTCGCTCTGGACGACCTACGTTCGCGAGTTGACTCTGGTCGGGCAGCCTTTTTAGTGCTGCTCGATATGTTGCCCGCGTTCGATATGGTCAGTCATGCCATTCTGGTCAGCATACTGGAGGAAATCGGGGTGGCCGGCCTGGCTCGGGACTGGCTGGTCTCCTATCTTGGTGACAGACACCAGGTGGTAGCCTTGCCGCCCTACAGATCTGACATCAAGAAAGTAGGGTAGGATGTACCCCAAGGGTCGGCTATCAGCCCCATTTTATTTAATCTGTATCTCCGTCCCCTGGTCAGACTGATTAAGTCTTTTGGTATTGCGGTCATCAATTACGCTGATGACACGCAGCTTATCTTTTCTTTTGAGGGTAGTGATGCTGTGTCTCAGGAAACCTTCCACTGCTGCATGACAGCCACTGCAGAATGGCTGAGTCAGAACTCTCTGCAATTCAGTAGCTCAAAAACTGAGGTATTGCATTGTTCTACGGACCGCACCCCACGGCCTTGCTGACAGACTTTTGGCCTACCTCTTCCCAGGGTATTACGGTGACAGCAGATTCTGTTCGGAATCTGGGTGTCATATTTGGATCTAACTTACTGCTGGATGCGTTCGTGAATAAAACAGTGGCTACTAGTATGATGCTGCTTCGCACGTTACTCAAGATCCTTCCTATGCTTCCGGCCCGTGCCCGACCAGAGGTAGTGCGTAGTATCATCTTAAGCAGGCTTGATTATTGCAATGCACTACTCCTGGGTGTGCCCGACACCCTGATTGGTAAGCTACAGCGAATACAGAATATGGCTGCTAAGCTGGCTCTCTCTCTGCTGCGATCTGACTCCTCTTCTATTAGCGCTTATGGACCATCACTGGTTGCCAATCCACCAGCGCATCTATTTTAAAGCATTATGCTTAGTTTTTAGGGCCCTTCATGGTAAGGGGCCTGTTCCGCTGCAGGAGCTGTTTTCCTGGTATACGCCAGCCAGACCTCGGTGATCCTCGACGGCATGCCTGGTGGTAGTTCCCAAGTTTTTGAGAAGTCAGATGGGCAGATGCTCTTTCGGATTCACTGCAGCCAAACTGTGGAATTCTTTACCTTTGTCCCTTACAAACGTTGGGGAAGTTTCCTTTTTTTAAAAAGGATGAAAAACTTATCTTTTTCTTGGGAAAATGTAAACATTGTGGCAGTGTAACATCGCTTAGGGTCTTAAAGAGTCAAAGCGCCAGGATACCCATTGGGTGACAGTTTAGCGCTATACAAATGCACAATACATACATACATCTGTGTCAGTCTCCCGAATGGAAGCCCTCAGGTCAGTTGCATTTCCGGTGCTGACAACATCGAAGATGTAGCTGGCCTGAGTGCCTCTTCCCCTCTCCTCTGGCTCCCTTGGTTGATGCTGAAACGATAGTTGAAATAGGTGTAAAAAATATGTGTAAACTCAATGTACAAACAGCTCTTAAAAACAACATCATCAAACGTGCACAACTCAATCCACCGACAATGTTTCCTAACACCTGCATGGAGACAAGGAGGACCTAAGTTTTTTTTCAGAAGTTGCACATATATCTATACTACCAGGCACCACCTACGGCTAGGGGCATTGATCCTGGTAGGAACACCATCCTCAAATTCCATATCTACAATTCAGAACAGTAAAAGTCAAAAGAGGTTCAGGTAATATACAGACCAAGAATATGAGGTGTCACTTGTGTTAAAAAAGAGGGAGGGCACATCACTGTATCTAAAATGATTTGCTCACACAAATAGCAATGTTTTACAGCGTTTAAACAACCAAAAATGACTATAATAAATCTGCATTTCACTCCTTGATGCACGTCATCAGTCAGTGAATTCACCTTCAAAAGTCTACATTCTGCAGAATGTTTCCCTGACGAAGGGCAGAACTCATGCCCAAAATGCATTGGGATTAATTAAAATACAGGGATGACTATGGATTTGAACATTCCCTACACTTACCTGTGAACATCATGATGATGTAATGATGATTCATTGAATTGAGTAAACTTTGACAAAAGACTGTTGGTCATTAAATTAATCAACAACTCATTGTACCTTCTTCATTATATTCAGTCAAGATCAAACCAAACCTTTGGCTTTTTAGGCTGTGCACATGGGGGAGAACTCCTATTGAGGAGTTGCATCAGTTAGCCTGTAGACTAGCTCAGCGTGCCACCTTAAGCCCCCTAACCATACCAAGGAAAGAATAGTTTCTGGCTAGCATTGAACACGACCACCTTAGACCCTTCAGGGATCGTGGAAATAGTACAGTACATTTTGCTCAGTCAATCGTGCTCACTTAGTTACAGAGAGATACACAGAATGAACGTTGGGGGTGTGCTCAATAGGCATTTAATGAACCAGTGTCATTCTAGTATAAAACATGTTTGCTGTGACAATCAATAGACAGAAACTAACGTAAGAGATTACAAGCACCAACAGAGTAAATAGAAGGTAGAATTCTACCATGGTGCTAAAACAGTGAATATATGCAGGCATTTAAACATGACTGTAATCAAGTGTACTCCTACGATGCGTACTTGACCTAAGTGTTCCTGTGTACCTAGCATATATGTGGGTGTAAAGCCAATTATACCCTAGGAAAGGGCCAACCCCAATAACTGATGTGAGAGAATGAAGGATCCCATCTTGATCATGAGTTGGACACCCTGCAAGGGATGCCAGACCAGTGCGTATTGAAGCTTAAGTGTTCAGGGGCCTCAGTGTCTTGTGTCAGCATGGAAGCATCTCCTCTAGTTACCTAGTGAAGGTGCAGTTCTGTTATGCCACAAAGATAGCCTCGGGGTTCCTACTACAATCGGTATGTTGTGAGTACAATTATGTAAATGGGCCTAAATCAATAATTGCAATCATGTAAAGTAGCTCTGTCACCCTAGGATGAAGATAGTGATGACTTTTGTACAGAGTATGTTAATCCTGTTATGTATGTCATGTGCAGGGGATTTTACTTTGAATCCTCATTTATATTAAATGAGGGTCGTTTTAAGGAAACCAATCAACATTTATTCACAACATAACTGGGTAAAAGGTCAGTGCTAGAACTGTTATGCATAGCAAGGGAAGACAAATGTAGGTAAAAGGTTGCTTTGCTTCTTAGGCTAAGGTTAGGGAACATAACAATAGCATCCATAACCAGTTTGTGAGACACAAGTATAAGTGTGCATACCATGAAATACATAGCCTCAACAATTAACATGACTAATTAGAGAGATCAATGTCTCTTTGTGTGTCTAACAAACCCACTCACATCTACACACTCCTGTCTGTGTGCACACATCACCTGCATCCCCAGCACGAATGAACATTGTCCTTTACATATTGGCTAAAACATACAAGTGTGGAGGACTCTCATCTTAACCTATGTAGACCCTTGCATCATGTATCATACCCTTGTGCAGGTGATCGCACAACAAATCAAAGCTACAAATGCCATCTTGTAGGCATAGATACTAATAGCACCAGTTTTGTTTGCCATCTCAAAATGCTGTACATACACCACATACCAAGGCCAGGTATGGCTCATTGCCTGCATCTTATGTGCACTGTATGCCATGTCACAATTAGGAGATTCACAGGAAAAGCTAAACAGTATTGGGGGAGTATCACTCTTGATACAAGGAAGACACGTGGTCTGTGTGGAACAGCTGACACATCAAACATGTGTAGATAAACTGTCACGTTACTCGGCCATTTGTCTGTACAACTCTGAGAGTAGACATGTGGCTTGACTCACCTTTGGATCTGGTCCTAAATACATACATCTTGTCTCAATATCATGCACCTACGACAAGACCTACACATGCAACAAAACTAGGGGCCAGATGTAGGACGGCAAATACCGGTTGGTAACGACCGATTTCGGCTGTTACCGACCGTTATTTGCAGATGGAGATGTAGGGGCCTGAAAATGTAACAAATCGGTATATTTACCGAATCTGTAAATTTACTGATTCAGTAAAATACCGAATCTGTATATTTACCGAATCGGAAAATCTACATGTAGGTGGAACTGTAATCAGTGCCACAGGCCCTTACCGATTCGTTATTTACCACCAAATACTATTTGGTGTTAAAAAACGAATTCCTGTGTACATGCACATCTGTGCATGTCCACTGGTGCCACATGGCACACAAGCCAGAATCAGGGGTGCAACAGGGTGTCAAAGTGACACCTTGTCCCCCTTGCAAATTCAGTATTTTTACCGAATCGGTATTTACCGATTCGGTAATTAACATTGATTCCTATGGGCCTCAAGGCCCATAGGAATCAATGACAATTACCAAATCGGTAAATACCGATTCGATAATTGTCTAATCCTACAGAATCGGTAAAAAATACCAAATTTTTAACTACATCTCATTTACTGAATCTAGAATACCGAATCAGTAAAATTTGGTATTCTAGAGTCGGTAAATGAGAATTACCTACATCTAGCCCTAGGACATGAGTAATCTACTATGTTGATCGGTAAACTGCTGCTTCTAACAGGAGGGAAATGTTCATGCATAATGTCTGACTAGGTCCAACATTCACCCTCTCTTAGCTGCTGTTGGGCCATCAACTGCACATCAAGATCCGACCAGGCCACCACCAGGATATGGGCAATTAGTGGATTCAGTGTCCGGCACGTGCCCCTTCCACTTTGAGAGGCCTTCCCCAGCTTCACCTCTACGATCTACCTGGTCCAGCATCTCAGTTCCTCCCACCTCTTCCTGCAGTGGACGCTGCACGGGCAATAGACCCCCAGGGACCGCACTTTCCAGGTGATGGCATTCCACATTCCCTGCATCTGATGGGCATTGACCTGTATATATACAAAAGATGAAGCAAAACTTTGTAAGTGCAAGTAAATAGATTAATGTAGGGGGTCACACATTTTGGAGACATCTTGCACAAGCAAGTAACAATTCTGAATACACTATATGTGCACTCCTCACAAGCTTAGCACCATATTTAGGGGTATAAACACTTTTGTAGTCATCGATGGACTAGCCTAAATCCTGGCAGTGTCCTACACTACCAAATAAAGCCCACTAACACCATGTAGGCCAGGGCCATGCTACATGTGGTATGCTCTGAGCTACTGTGGCACACAGCACACCATTCAGACCTCCTGAAGGATAAGCTACTTGTGCATGTTTGTACAGACCCTGTAACCACCAAACCCATTTACAAAATGCATAGGGTACATAGTACAGATTGACAGCAAACACTAATGCCACAATGAAAGGCATCACATGTATCATGCTGACATATGCAACTCTGGTACTGTCTGGCTATGTGGACAACAGAAAGGGGTAGCATACAATGTGTGACAGAGTTTGAGTGGTTGGTACCAACATCTCAGGTCACACCTACTGCCATATATGGTACTGACACAGGGATGACACCTACATACTTTAGAATACCAAGTTGGGTATGTTGCCTTTTAAGCTGCTTAACCACAAAAGTTGTTTGTCTCACACATAAGCAACTTCCAGAAAGTGTAAATGTCTCATGAGCATGAGCCCTGTACAATTCAAGCATGACGTTAGGAAGAGCTACAACACACCTGTGGAAGTAAATGGCCTGAACTAATTCAATAACATACATTCACAGAGTGGGCCAATGGAAAGAAGCATCAGATCAGGTGGTGAACTCTGACAACACACACAATTTTCAACATGCAAAGGCAATCTGGACAAATAGTGGGGGAAGGGACTCATCTTGGGAACATCTAAGAAGCAGCAGAACTACAGGGAGGTAAACCTGTGACTCACAAGTGCAGCTCATAGTGACATGACTGTCCCCCTCAGCCTCTGCCATGGGCAATGATAGCACAGTTCTTCATCATCCCTGGCAGTGCAGACTCATCCCACATGTACAACAGCATTTCAATCCAGAAATGTACATCTTTGGGCCATGCTATATGTGACATGACTGTTGTTTGGCCTTCTAAGGGGACCATTGTTGTATTGGTAGCTCCATAAGCATAGTTTGAAGAGTATATATCTGGCCTGCGTGAGTATTTCGACTGTGCACATGCCTCACATTATCCTTATCTGCTCCTAACAGTATATATACACAGCTCAAATTGTAAGCCTATAAATATTTACTACCTTTTACCATGATTTGGTAACACAAGGTTTATATGGCACCATCAACTGAACATATGCACTGATGTGTGCATGCTACCCACAAATGGTCTAAGGCTTAACAAATGTCACAATGATGATGTGAAGTACACAGAGTAAGGTGCTTCACAATCTCTTACATGTATGTCCTATGTAGAGACACTAAACGTTTACTTCATTACTTTCATTTAACACACTGGACACTGAAGCCCCATTATAGCCTTGGAAACAATGCAGTCCAATAGAGTAAAGTATGTATATTAGGAAGTTACCTGCTCCTCTGGTGAGCCATAGAGCTCTTTGGCGATTCCTACATGGGAGCGGAGGAGCGCTTCCCCCCTTCCTGCACAGATGCAGAGAGCTGGAAAAATAAAATTGTGATGGAAGGATGTTATTACCATTTTAGTTGTCTGGCTATCTGATGAACTGTGAGGGCAGGGTGGGGCCAGTGCATCATTGCTGCTGATTGGCAGCAATGAAAAGTGACCCTTTCAGTGTTAATTGGGCATGTCTGTTTGGCCGGCTACATTATTACACATACGTAATCCAACCTCTCCAACCCAGCTGTGATAGACAGCCCAAATGGAGAGCATTCACAGGCCTTCGGTGCTCTTCAGAGTACTGCAGCAGCCTGCTCCAGCCAATCGAGACATTTCCCTCATGCAGTATGAAAGCAGTGTCTGGATTGGATGAGGAGCTGGGAGACCTCCGGCTGGAGAAGTTGAGAGCTGCCTGGAGGAGTCGGAAGCTAGCTGGAGAACACCGAGCATAGAACTTGCTGAATACTAAAAAGATAAGTGAAACATTTGTTTTTCATTTTAAAATGTACATGTTTTTTCTGTATATTGATTAATTTTATCTTTGTCTCCTCACTATTTTCCTGGGTCACCAACTGCCACTGTAGAGTTGGCCATACACAGGAAGGACCTCATCCACAAACTTCTCTAGCTCCTCTGGATAGAAGGCTGGGGGCCTCACCTATTTAGCATGTGCCATGATAGTCCTAGAGATGGCAAACAGCAGCTTAAATCAAGGAGGTGTACATTGCAGCAGTGTCTGCAGGCAAGTGAATAGTTTTGCGCACCATGATGCATAGGTATGCCACGGGGACGTGGCTATGCAAGCAATGGAGACGGACGTCTCTGGATAGAGCTCCGGCCTGAGCTTCCCTACCCGGAGCATTTCCCCGACTTTTATCCGGCCCTGCTGAATGCAAATTTAGGCACCGGGCTCGGATACAAAGAGCACTTATCCAGCCAGGCACCGATCAGAGGCTTCCGACCGCACCGAGGCCTCCCGGGGCAGAGTGGCCGCACCCCTGGAGACCAAACCGGCAACGACCACTGGGAAAGACTGAGGCTTCCACCTGCAAACTAGGCCCTGTGACGCGGCTTGGAATTGGGGCAGATGAGACTGCTCAATGGTGCGGAGACTGCAGTTTACACCAGCCGCTGGAGCCCGCGGACATCACAACATCTGCTAAATCACCACCCGGTCGAGCGATGGTGTGCTGACGCTCCGAGGTGGAGAATTCGCTCGACATTGCGAGTGGCACTGGCGCTGATGACCCGTGCACCTGAGCGGGGCTGAGGAGACGGCCGGAGGACTGGATTCAGGGGACACGCCTGAGGGGTGAGGAACGTGATACCCCTGCCAAAATACAGTGCACTGCAAGGGGGTGGCCGCGACCAAGACCCGGGCCGCGTGGGGCACGGGCCTGGCGCGTTGGATGCATGGCGCACTATTGGAACTGGGGCCCCTGAGTGATGCATTGCTCGGAGACAAGTGCGGCCGGCATCTGTGGGGGGACGTCACCAGCTAATGCGACCGGAGTGGGAGATGGCACGGATGCTGTCGCAGCACAGTACAAACGAAAAACCCACAGATGGAGGGCCCTGTGGATATCCTGGGGTACCGAGCCTGGCCTGTTATTGAGTAGCAGGCTCCCCCCCGCTTAGCAATTATTGTCTGGTGCTGAGTGACCTCCAGACCATTTCTTGGATAAGGCGGACTGGCCCTCGCCTCTGACTACTAGCCGACCAGAGCTGTGCAACTACGGAGACAGGCTATCACAATTTCTGGTGCGGCGCGCCTCCCTGCGCCCTCCAGGTGCCTGCGCACTGCCATATCTGTGCCACCCCGGCTCTCCGCTGGTGCTCCACGAACCAACACCTGTCATTGCCACGAACACAGGCCCCGCGCCGGCTGCGCTGCTCATGTTTGGGGGCACCAGAACGCGTACTGGCAATGGAGGAGCGCAACTGCTGGGAAAGATGGACAAGCTTGCAAAAAGCGCTGATGCTGATCAGATGGCAGCCAAACTTGACACCATGCAGGCTGCCATGGAAAGATTGGAGGAATCAGTCCAACTCACCCCTACCTCTCTGGAAACCAAAATTGACAGTGTTGCAGTTGACCTGACTCACCTTCGAGCTGACCACAAAAAACTGGCGGACCGCACCACGACCTTAGAGGGTGCCGTGTCAGAGCTCGAGCCCCGAATTACCCAAACTGATAAACAGGTGCAGGATCTCCTCAACAGGGTCGAGTTTTTGGAGGACCGCACGGTGGATGTGGAAAGATGGGCGCGGAGAAACAACGTAAGGATCGTGGGTGTGCCGGAGCGATGGGAGGGTAGAGAACCTGCGACGCACATGGAGAACTGGCTGAAGACCCTATTGCCCGAGGATGCGCTATCACCTTACTTCATGGTGGAGCGGGCGCACAGTGTGCCAACGAGGCCACTCTCAACAGGGTCTAACCCCAGGCCGATGCTCCTCCGCATTTTAAATTATCGTGACCACGACTCCATCTTGCGTGAAACACGTCAACTCCAAGATATCCAAATTGACAATGCCAAAATAATGTTCTTTCCTGATTACACAATTTGAGTCCAACGACAAAGACACTCCTTCCTTGCTATAAAACAACACCTACGTCAGCTTAAACTAAAGTATTTTCTCTTATTCCCTGCAAAGCTGAGAGTTGTGATGCAGGACAAGACCCACTTCTTTACCAGTCCGGAGGAAGCTGAAGCATGGCTGGACAGTGGGACGGCCCCTCGGAGAATGCCAGGACTCTCTGGCTCGCAGCGTGTCCGAGGTCCTCGGCGAAGACGCAGGAATAAATCGACACTGGCCTCTGGGACGCGAGCGGTGGCAGACACCGGTCCACCGGCGGAAATTGCACGTCAGGAGAGACAGGATGCCCTCTGCATGGTGATGAAGCTCCGCCGCTCACCAACCACGGACACAGCCCCGGATGCCAGCCCTCGGGACCTCCCCAGCGATGATGAAGCTATCTATGGATTGCCGGATTCCCAGATCTCCACGGAACACCAGACGTCACACCGCAAATAGCAGACTTGCTCCACTAACCGGATGTTGGAGTCCATCTTGATCTGAGTACCTGACCTGGGATAGCCGGATCGCTTAGTGCCTTTGCATTCCGGCTACAAATTGATGTTGATGATGCCTGAGATATAACCGCCCTGTAGACGCTTGCCTGCACGCTGCTGGAAGCAGTGAGCATTGTCCTCTGGCATTTGACCTCTAGGGTGTCATTGAGCTGATGGGGAGCTGCGGATGCCCTAGCCATAGGGGTCTCGGCTGTTACTGCCTTGGCTTGATTGGGACAGCGAGACTCGAACGACCTACCTGATGGCGATTCAGCTGGGGGACGTAATGTATGGTGAGCCAAGTATTACATTTACCTATCACTGACACTTTACCAGATAAGCCTCATTTATGCAAATCGGGAAGGGTGGAGCCCCCTTTCCTTACCCGATCGTTATGTTAACGTAAAAGTGCTTAGCGCATAGCGACCCCCCTGGATTTAAAAGTTGATTATCTCCATTGAGAGTTTGGAGGGAGGCATGTTTGGCAACCGACCTTTTGGTATTACTCATCTGAAATGTTCTGTATGGTTTTTTGCATGATTTGAATTGCAATTCTTATTGTTCTTTATATTTGTGTTGCAAGCAGAAATGGATGTGTTTCTAGGGATTCCATATGGGGGTGCTTAAGTGATACGGCTCTCGCGATCTGCTGTGGGGTGGCGGAGAAGATCAGGAAGGGAGTTACCTGAAGAGTTAAAATGTCAGCGATAAAACTTTGTACGTGGAATGTATGAGGCATGCATACACCATCGCGCAGATATCAGATCTACTCTTACCTTAAACGTCACCACATTCATGTTGCGCTCCTGCAGGAGACACATTTAAGCGAGGCGGAGACCCACGCATTACACCGCAGATGGCGAGGGCAACTCTATGCCACGGGTTACTCGTCCTATGCCCGGGGAGCATTGGTATGGGCAAGACAGTCCTGAGACCTTTAACAGTCACACACTCCCACATAGATCCAGAGGGTAGATTTGTGATAGTGAACGGCAGGTTGGATGGGCGACCGGTGGTTTTGACATTATTGTATGCCCCTAACACGGATCAAGTTGACTTTTTCACACGACTATCTGTTGGTCTGTCGCCTTGGCATGAGATTCCCTGGGTATTGGGAGGTGATTACAACTGTATCCTTTATATAGCGTTAGATCGCTCTTTTCCACCACTGCCTGGCGCACCCATATGGAACGCCACAAAAACCTTCCTGAACTGGGCCCTACAGTGGGACTTACATGATGCCTGGCGTAGCCGCTATCCACTCGCCAAGGTGTATTCCTACTACTCGGGTGCGCATTCTTTGCATGTACGACAGGACAGATTCATGATGTCTAGTGAATTACTCCCCCACATCACAGACACTTATTACATGGACCGTACACACTCCGATCACAATCCACACGTATTGGAACTGACATGGTCACAGCCACGTCCAGCCATACCTACCTGGAGACTACAACCAGACTTACTCTTTGGACGCCCCCTTCCAGGATCCCTATATGCACAAGCAGCGCAATATTTTGAGGAAAACACGGGCACTGCATCCACCCCTCAAGTAGAATGGGATGCGTTCAAAGTAGTGATCAGGGGACACTGCCTGGGTACACAAGCTAATGTGAGGAAACAATTTGACAGGGACCTGACGCGGATTGAGTTGGACCTGCTTCAGAGGGAACAGGAGGCGAGGGAAGGCGATGAGAGGCAGGTGTTAGAAGCTTGCGCAGAACATGAGCGATTACTGGACAGGTTGCGTCACCTCAATTATGCGGCCCTCTCAGCGCGCACACACCACATGGGTGATAGACCTGGTAAATTGCTGGCCTGGCTGATCAGACAAGAGGACCGCATGACGCCTGTGACAGCAATATGCACTAGTCGCGATGAGGTGATTTACACACAAAGCAAGATTCACAAGGCTTTCATTGTACACTACCGCGCGCTGTATAGTTCTCAGCTGCGAGCCACCCTCGCTGATATTACTGAATACCTACACGCCATTACCCTGACGGAATCAGACGACAGCCACCGCAATGACTTAGAGGCCCCGCTCACGCCAGATGAGCTGCGCACATCCATCTTTGCTCTCTCCAATTGGCATATCCCCAGGTCCGGATGGGTTGCCCGCAGAGTTCTTTAAAGTCTACTCTGACATACTGATTCCCGAACTGCTCAGAATGTACACGGCGGCTTTCGAGGATTCCTCCCTCCCCCCCACGCTAAACGAGGCTAACCTCATCTCCCTCCCAAAACCGGGCAGAGACAGCACACGCCTAGGCTCGTACCGACCGCTAGCCCTATTAAACACTGACTACAAGATACTGGCTTCTACATTAGCCCTGCGGCTGGCCCCCTTAGTACCCTTCATGGTGCATAGTGATCAGAATGGCTTTGTGCCCACACGGAGTACCTCACATAATATACGGAGACTGTTTAGGGTGCAGGATTATGCTACGAGACAATGGCCATGGGCAGGGTGCTTGGTACTAGACCTAGAAAAAGCCTTTGACTCCGTGGAATGGCCTTATTTAATGGCGGTATTGCAAAAGTATAATCTCGGAGATGACTACATAGATAGGGTAAGCCTGTTATACCAGAAGCCCACAGTACGAGTCCGCACAGGCAGACTATTTTCTGACACTATTAGAGTCCAGCGAGGCACCAGGCAGGGATGTCCACTATCCCCACTGCTTTTCTCGTTGGCAATGGAGCCTCTCGCAGAGCAACTGAGAACCCAGGGCACGGAGTGGGGAATCCCGTTGGCGGACGGCACTCATGCGGTCTCGCTATACGCTGATGACCTACTCCTGTATATTAAAGACCTGACCCCCCTACCACCGACGCTGTCAGACACCTTTCGCACCTTTGAAGCCATGTCTGGGCTCAGGGTCAAATTGGACTAAATCTGGAGTCTACTCGTTTAGCCCAGACACACAAGAAAGCGAGATTAGCATTGATGGCACACTGCTTGCCTGGTACCCAACCACATTCCGATATCTTGGTGTCTACATTTACAGATTCCTGCCTGATATATTGGAGGGCAACCTTGTAAGAGCAATTTCCTCCTTACAGGCGCAAATAGCTTTTTGGAAGACCCTCCCTCTTAACGTACCTAGCCGAGTGACGCTAACAAAAATGATAGTACTGCCAAGACTGTTATATTATAACTCCAATATCCCAATATATGTTCCGACTCGCATCTTCCAAGAACTAGAAACCCTGATCAGGAGCCTTATTTGGCACACTGGCAGACCCCGAGTAGCGCTGGCAAAACTATACGCACCTACGGACGCAGGGGGACTTGCAGCCCCCAACCAAGAACTTTATTACCTTGCAGCACAGCTGCAATGGGTAGCAGGCTGGCTGAGTGGAAATAACCTATGCGACACAGCCACGGACACAACAATGCTGACCCTCACACAGGTCCATACACTGTTTCACCCCTTGACTAAAACTACCTGCCTCTTGCAGCTACATTTGGCTGTTGCCCACAAATGCTTTATATGCAGCCTGCGACTCACACGTGCAGTGAAGCCCTATGCCCCGGCACTCCCTTTCCTGGGTACCCCCCGAGTTGGTGTGGTAGTGACGGAGGTCGCACTGGAACAGTGGACGCGGCCCTGTGTGGACACAGTGGCAGATCTGTGCACGGATGGCACCCTGATTCCCTGATTCCCTTTGGAATGCTAGCTGCGGACACGGGTCTCCCAGCTGGGCTGTTTCTGCAACATGCATCCATCATACGCACGCACACGCGAGCTTGGGGTGACATTACTGTGGAGCTACCGACGCACCTACTGGTGCAGTACTTACACATTATGGGGAACGGGTCACATGTGATACATTGGTTAGCGCAGGCTCTACTGTCACACGCGCAGAGCACTACCCAGCCGCTGCGAGAAAAGTGGGCGACAGACAGGGGAAGTGAATGGACAGACAAGGAATGTGCAGTGATACTGGCAGGCCCCACCTAGATTCCACGCAACTCCCGCTTCAAACTCATTCAATTTTACATATTGCATAGAGCATATTTATCACCAAATAAGATTAACCAATACTTTGCAACCGACACCGCCGCGTGCCCGAGATGTTCTCAAAATGACGCAGATCTACTTCATATGCTCTGGAACTGCCCACGGATACAGACATACTGGCACGCTGTGACGTCGCTTTTGGCGAAGGGGACTGAGGAGGACTTACAACACACATGTGAGACGTGCCTGCTAGGTCTATACAAAAGAACGAAGCACAATAAAGTTCTTTCCAGATTCTGGGACCTTAGACTTAATACAGCCAAAAGACTCCTTACTAAACGCTGGAAACATAGCGAATCCCCACATATCAAGCACTGGCGTGCCTCCTTCGACAACTGGGCAAGGTCAGAAAGCACCACCCTTCATAGAGAAGAGGCAGCAGGGCTCAGGAAATTCTCTATAGCGCAAATTTGGGACGACACTCTAAGATCTTTCTATCAGGTGTGTCTCGATCAGGGAATCACTTCATCCCGGACCGGACTTGAGCAATGGATGTGATGGAGAGCGATGCGCACGTGCGGTGGGGTTTCTTCTTGCCAATACATAATACACTGCACCTGCGACACATGATAACACGGTCGCCCCACGAAGTGACGGTCACCCCCCCTCCCCCTTCCTTTATAGTACACAAGACCTGATATATTAATACCATGGCCGTGATGTGCCTCCACACACACCCTCACCATAGTACTGACTCTTCCATGGAACCAGGGATGCACACCCATGGATATGTTCAAACATACTGCTTGTCATCTTAACCCCCTTTTTATTCTTTTATTTTTGCATTTTCCTGATTTCATTTCAATCATTTCTCCCCTTGGCTGTTTTCTCCCCCTGTACAGTTAGATTAGCCCTTGCTTTTTTACATACGCCTGTGACAGCAATATGCACTGGTCGCGATGAGGTGATTTACACACAAAGCAAGATTCAAAAGGCTTTCATTGTCCACTACCGCGCGCTGTATAGATCTCAGCTGCGAGCCACCCTCGCTGATATTACAGAATACCTACACGCCATTACCCTGACGGAATCAGACGACAGCCACCGCAATGACTTAGAGGCCCCGCTCACTCCAGATGAGCTGCGCACAGCCATCTTTGCTCTCTCCAATGGCAAATCCCCAGGTCCGGATGGGTTGCCCGCAGAGTTCTTTAAAGTCTACTCTGACATACTGATTCCCGAACTGCTCCGAATGTACACGGCGGCTTTCGAGGATTCCTCCCTCCCCCCCACGGTGAACGAGGCTAACCTCATCTCCCTCCCAAAACCGGGCAGAGACAGCACACGCCTAGGCTCGTACCGACCGCTAGCCCTATTAAGCACTGACTACAAGATATTGGCTTCTACATTAGCCCAGCGGCTGGCCCCCTTAGTACCCTTCCTGGTGCTTAGTGATCAGAATGGCTTTGTGCCCACACGGAGTACCTCACATAATATACGGAGACTGTTTAGGGTGCAGGATTATTCTACAAGACAATGGCCACGGGCAGGGTGCTTGGTACTAGACCTAGAAAAAGCCTTTGACTCCGTGGAATGGCCTTATTTAATGGCGGTATTGCAAAAGTATAATCTCGGAGATGACTACATAGATAGGGTAAGCCTGTTATACCAGAAGCCCACAGTACGAGTCCGCACAGGCAGACTATTTTCTGACACTATTAGAGTCCAGCGAGGCACCAGGCAGGGATGTCCACTATCCCCACTGCTTTTCTCGTTGGCAATGGAGCCTCTCGCAAAGCAACTGAGAACCCAGGGCACGGAGTGGGGAATCCCGTTGGCGGACGGCACTCATGCGGTCTCGCTATACGCTGATGACCTACTCCTGTATATTAAAGACCTGACCCTCCTACCATTGACGCTGTCAGACACCTTTCGCACCTTTGAAGCCATGTCTGGGCTCAGGGTTAATTGGACTAAATCTGGAGTCTACTCGTTTAGCCCAGACACACAAGAAAGCGAGATTAGCATTGATGGCACACTGCTTGCTTGGTACCCAACCACATTCCGATATCTTGGTGTCTACATTTACAGATCCCTGCCTGATATATTGGAGGGCAACCTTGTAAGAGCAATTTCCTCCTTACAGGCGCAAATAGCTTTTTGGAAGACCCTCCCTCTTAACGTACCTAGCCGAGTGACGCTAACAAAAATGATAGTACTGCCAAGACTGTTATATTATTACTCCAATATCCCAATATATGTTCCGACTCGCATCTTCCAAGAACTAGAAATCCTGATCAGGAGCCTTATTTGGCACACTGGCAGACCCCGAGTAGCGCTGGCAAAACTATACGCACCTACGGACTCAGGGGGACTCGCAGCCCCCAACCAAGAACTTTATTACCTTGCAGCACAGCTGCAATGGGTAGCAGGCTGGCTGAGTGGAAAGAACCTATGCGACACAGCCACGGACACAACAATGCTGACCCTCACACAGGTCCATACACTGTTTCACCCCTTGACTAAAACTACCTGCCCCTTGCAGCTACATTTGGCTGCTGCCCACAAATGCTTTATATGCAGCCTGCGACTCACACGTGCAGTGAAGCCCTACGCCCTGGCACTCCCTTTCCTGGGTACCCCCGAGTTGGTGTGGTAGTGACGGAGGTCGCACTGGAACAGTGGACGCGGGCCTGAGTGGACACAGTGGCAGATCTGTGCACGGATGGCACCCTGATTCCCTGATTCCCTTTGGAATGCTAGCTGCGGACACGGATCTCCCAGCTGGGCTGTTTCTGCAACATGCATCCATCATACGCACGCACACGCAAGCTTGGGGTGACATTACTGTGGAGCTACCGACGCACCTACTGGTGCAGTACTTACACATTATGGGGAACGGGTCACATGTGATACATTGGTTAGCGCAGGCTCTACTGTCACACGCGCAGAGCACTACCCAGCCGCTCCGAGAAAAGTGGGCGACAGACAGGGGAAGTGAATGGACAGACAAGGAATGTGCAGTGATACTGGCAGGCCCCACCTAGATTCCACGCAACTCCCGCTTCAAACTCATTCAATTTTACATATTGCATAGAGCATATTTATCACCAAATAAGATTAACCAATACTTTGCAACCGACACCGCCGCGTGCCCGAGATGTTCTCAAATTGACGCAGATCTACTTCATATGCTCTGGAACTGCCTACGGAAACAGACATACTGGCACGCTGTGACGTCGCTTTTGGCAAAGGGGACTGATGAGGACTTACAACACACATGTGAGACGTGCCTGCTAGGTCTATACAAAAGAACGAAGCACAATAAAGTTCTTTCCAGATTCTGGGACCTTAGACTTAATACAGCCAAAAGACTCCTTACTAAACGCTGGAAACATAGCGAATCCCCACATATCAAGCACTGGCGCGCCTCCTTCGACAACTGGGCAAGGTCAGAAAGCACCACCCTTCATAGAGAAGAGGCAGCAGG
Source organism: Lissotriton vulgaris (assembly GCF_964263255.1). Classification (NCBI taxonomy): domain Eukaryota; kingdom Metazoa; phylum Chordata; class Amphibia; order Caudata; family Salamandridae; genus Lissotriton; species Lissotriton vulgaris. Next base: position 1,628,746,007 of record NC_141689.1, on the reverse strand, counting down.
GCTCAGGAAATTCTCTATAGCGCAAATTTGGGACGACACTCTAAGATCTTTCTATCAGGTGTGTCTCGATCAGGGAATCACTTCATCCCGGACCGGACATGAGCAATCGATGTGATGGAGAGCGATGCGCACGTGCGGTGGGGTTTCTTCTTGCCAATACATAATACACTGCACCTGCGTCACATGATAACACGGTCGCCCCACGAAGTGACGGTCACCCCCCCTCCCCCTTCCTTTATAGTACACAAGACCTGATATATTAATACCATGGCCGTGATGTGCCTCCACACACACCCTCACCATAGTACTGACTCTTCCATGGAACCAGGGATGCACACCCATGGATATGTTCAAACATACAGCTTGTCATCTTAACCCCCTTTTTATTTTTTTATTTTTGCATTTTCCTGATTTCATTTCATTCATTTCTCCCCTTGGTTGTTTTCTCCCCCTGTACAGTTAGATTAGCCCTTGCTTTTTTACATACCTATCAGGTTTTTTTTTCCCTTCCCCCATGTTGGCTATCTGTTGGATGTATGACGTTACAACGCATGCAATTTAAACGCATGGCTTCTCAACGCATTTTTTACAACGCAAATACTTTTACAACGCAGGTTTTTACAACGAATACTGTTACAACGCGAGATAGTATTATTAATGGAAAAGTGCCATTACAACTAATTCAATTACAACGCATACCTTTACAACGCATAAATAACGTTTTTTTTTTTTGTTAAATAAAACCGGTCACGGGATACAGGGAAAATAGGGGTTTTGGGTGGGGAAGTGTTTTAAAATGTAGAGAAAAACTGAACATTAAATGAACGAAATGCCAAGCATTTATTAAAATGAATACTCGAGTATTAAAAAAATACTCATTAATTCGTAAGTGATGACATTTTTACACAAACAACGATTTGTAAAATATATCAAAGTAAGTATTTCTTACCATTAAAGAAAATAAATATTCGTAAATACAAATATTATACATACACATGGTCGCCATTTTAAACTGTGTAGTTCCTAAATATGTCATACAACTCTTTCCATGAAATAATACCACAACACTACTTTCAAAATGGATGCCAAAACGGAACGATAAAGTGAAAACAAAACATCTTTTCCTGATTTTTAAAATTATAAGTTTACACAGAAATGAAACGTATTTAAAAAAAGAATACCAACGCTATGTTTCTTAAAAAAACAAATGGCACTGAATAAAACGTATAAATACGAGCAAGACACCATTTTAAAATCAGTTGATTCTCAACTCCCAGAGTGACCAGACGCCAAAAGCTGGCCCTCTGACCTCTTCATTAAGATAACACCAGATTCTTTCGAAGAAGCATTATTTTTCACAACACAGGTAAGTTTCTCAAATTAATAACAGAAATGTTTTCTCTAAACATTTTAAACGCTGCCCCTAATAATTTTTACTTTCAATAGATAAACAAAATAAATAGCAACAATATATTGCTATATTTAAGGAAACATATTTCAATTTTAAAAACCCACAACATATTTAAAGCTGAGCATTTTGTAAAGAAAATAATGAATTACATAAAAAAATTCCAATTTATTAAAGATATATTTTAATAGAAACATCACTAAATGTTACATTTTTTTCTATAGACGAATTTCTATAAAGTGTGACGAAAAGGCCTAGTTTAAAAATATTCGAGTTTGCTACAGGAGCCACACTGCTCTTCAACAATAAATTAAAGGTACTTTTCTAATTTATAGAAATTAAGGGCTCCATTACGATGTCGGGAGGATCGCCACCGCCATGGTGGCAGTGGCGATCCGCCCGACAGAAATGCCCGCCCGCCACCCTTTTCCCCCCGCCACATTACAATGGCGGGGGGGACCACTGCGGAGGGAAACACCGCCCGCCACTTTTCCGCCCCGGTCGCCTTGCGGCCGGGGTGGAAAAGTAATAATATGCTGGCGGTGTCTAATAGACACCGCCAGACATATTATGATGCGTGGTGTTCAGTGCCTTTCCGCGGCGGGGATGCCGCCACGGAAAGGCATGCGGTCTTCCATCTGGGGGCCCCCTGCGGGCCCCCCGGGTGAAGTACAGGTGGGGGGTGCACGTGGGGGGTACCTGTGGTACCCCCCTTCATTGTCATTTGCAAAGCGGCAGGCACCGCGCGGTGCCTGCCGCTTTGCAAATGACAATGTGAAAGTGCATTTTCAGCATTGTGGCGGGCGGTGCAGAGAGCACCGCCCGCCACAATGCTGAAAATACAGGATGTGCCCGCCACTGGGGCGGGCACATCCTAATGGCACCCCCGGGACCCCCGCCCTTATGGCGGCCGGTCCCGATTCACGATGGGATGACGGGCCGGCAAAGTCCGCCCGTCATCCTAATGGGCCCCTAAATTTCTAAATTAATTAAACTTAAAAACATTTACTAAACCACACATATTTATTCTGATTTTTACACAGAAATTTGATAAGGAAAAAATAATTTAAAATTTCCTCTTTGGAAATTCTAACGTTGAGTATTAAAGAAGGTAAATATTTCATTATTAACATAACAGCATTTGTTATACTGTGTTTATTAATGAAGAATAGATTATAAAAGAGCAAGAAAGATTCGATTTATTTTAAATGAATCCATAAAAGTTCTGCATTATAGAACATTTTAGAAAATATAGATATATCAATAGCAAAACGGAAACTGTAGGATAGAGTAGGAATATCATTTCCTATTCTAACTCCATGAAGGTGCTGCAGTAGAAAAAATGTGGGATGGTGTTGGGGTATCAATTACAATTCTAACTCCAGGTAGGGGCAGCTATTAGAGAAAGTGTTGGATGATGTAGGGGCATCAAGTACTATTCTAACTCCAGGTAGGTGCAACAGTAGGGAAAGTATGGGATAGTGTAGGAGTATCAATTTCTATTCTAACTTCTTGATGGTGCAGCAGTAGGGAAAGTGTAGGATAGTGTAGGGGTATCAATTACTATTCTAACACCAGGAAGATGCAGTGACAAAGAAAGTGTAGTATAGTATGTAGGTACAGTAAAGTAAAATGTAACTTATACACAGTAATGTTGACTTTTTTGACTGTATCACAAATATTTTAAATTAAAACAATATTTCAATTTCCTAAAACATTTTTTAAGAAAATCACATTAATCTTCTCCTCACCAAATTACAAGGAGAATCCCAGACGTGCAAACAACCCAAAAGACCACCAAGAAACGAAAAAGCAAAGCAGAAACAAGACCACAAAGAAAGAAACCAAAACAAAAGGTATTTAAAATGCATACTCCAAGGGAAAGTATTGGATGGTGTAGGGGTATCAATTTATATTCTAACTTCTTGATGGTGCAGCAGTAGGGAAAGTCTTGGATGGTGTAGGGGTATCAAATACCATTCTAACTCCAGGTAGGAGCAGCAGTAGGAAAAGTGTAGGATGGTGAAGGGGTACTATTTACTATTCTTACTCCAGTTAGGTGCAGCAGTAGGGAAAGTGTGGGATGGTGTAGGGGTATCAATTACTATTCTAACTCCAGGTAGATGCAGCAGTAGGGAAAGTATTGGATTGTGTAGGGGTATCAAATACTATTCTAACTCCAGGTAAGTGCAGCAGTAAGGAAAGTGTTGGATTGTGTAGGGGTATTATTTACTATTCTAACTCCAGGTAGGTGCAACAGTAGGGAAAGTTTAGGATGGTATAGGGGTATTATTTAATATTCTAACTCCAGGTAGGTGCAGCAGTATGGAAATTGTTGGATGGTGTAGGGGAATAAAATACTATTCTAACACCGGAAAAATGCAGTGACAGGGAAAGGGTAGTATAGTATAAAAGGTTCAGTAAAGTAAAATGTAACTTATACACAGTATTGTTGACATTTTTAACTGTATCACAAATATTTTACATTAAAACAACATTTCCATTTCCTTTATCATATTTTTTAGAAATTCACATTAATCTTCTCATCACCAAATAATAAGGCGAATCCCAGACGTGCAACAACCCAAAAGACCACCAAGAAACGAAAAAGCAGATCAGAAACAAGACCACTAAGAAAGAAACCAAACCAAAATGTATTTTAAATGCATACTCCAAGGGAAAGAGTTGGATGGTGTAGGGGTATTCTTTACTATTCTAACTCCAGGTAGGTGCAGCAGTAGGGAAAGTGTGGGATGGTGTAGGGGTATCAATTACTATCCTAACTCCAGATAGGTGCAGCAGTAGGGAAAGTCTTGGATGGTGTAGGGGTTTCAAATACTATTCTAACTCCTGGTAGTTGCAGCAGTAGGGAAAGTGTAGGATGGTCTAGGGGTATTATTTACTATTCTTACTCCAGTTAAGTACAGCATTAGGGAAAGTATGGGATGGTGTAGGGGTATCAAATACTATTCTAACTCCAGGTTACATGCAGCAGTAAGGAAAGTATTGGATTGTGTAGGGGTATCAAATACTATTCTAACTCCAGGTAAGTGCAGCAGTAGGAAAAGTATAGGATGGTGTAGGGGTATTATTTACTATTCTAACTACAGGTAGGTGCAACAGTAGGGAACGTGTAGAATGGTGTAGGGGTATTATTTACTATTCTAACTCCAGGTAGGTGCAGCAGTAGGGAAAGTGTGGGATGGTATAGGGGTTTCAATTACTATTCTAACTCCAGGTAGGTGCAGAAGTAGGAAAAGTGTTGGATTGTGTAGGGGTTATGAAATACTATTCTAACTCCAGGTAGGTGCAACAGTAGGGAAAGAGTGCCTCTTCCCCTCTCCTCTGGCTCCCTTGGTTGATGCTGAAACGATAAACGATAGTTGAAATAGGTGTAAAAAATATGTGTAAACTCAATGTACAAACAGCTCTTAAAAACAACATCATCAAACGTGCACAACTCAATCCACCGACAATGTTTCCTAACACCTGCATGGAGACAAGGAGGACCTAAGTTTTTTTTCAGAAGTTGCACATATATCTATACTACCAGGCACCACCTACGGCTAGGGGCATTGATCCTGGTAGGAACACCATCCTCAAATTCCATATCTACAATTCAGAACAGTAAAAGTCAAAAGAGGTTCAGGTAATATACAGACCAAGAATATGAGGTGTCACTTGTGTTAAAAAAGAGGGAGGGCACATCACTGTATCTAAAATGATTTGCTCACACAAATAGCAATGTTTTACAGCGTTTAAACAACCAAAAATGACTATAATAAATCTGCATTTCACTCCTTGATGCACGTCATCAGTCAGTGAATTCACCTTCAAAAGTCTACATTCTGCAGAATGTTTCCCTGACGAAGGGCAGAACTCATGCCCAAAATGCATTGGGATTAATTAAAATACAGGGATGACTATGGATTTGAACATTCCCTACACTTACCTGTGAACATCATGATGATGTAATGATGATTCATTGAATTGAGTAAACTTTGACAAAGGACTGTTGGTCATTAAATTAATCAACAACTCATTGTACCTTCTTCATTATATTCAGTCAAGATCAAACCAAACCTTTGGCTTTTTAGGCTGTGCACATGGGGGAGAACTCCTATTGAGGAGTTGCATCAGTTAGCCTGTAGACTAGCTCAGCGTGCCACCTTAAGCCCCCTAACCATACCAAGGAAAGAATAGTTTCTGGCTAGCATTGAACACGACCACCTTAGACCCTTCAGGGATCGTGGAAATAGTACAGTACATTTTGCTCAGTCAATCGTGCTCACTTAGTTACAGAGAGATACACAGAATGAATGTTGGGGGTGTGCTCAATAGGCATTTAATGAACCAGTGTCATTCTAGTATAAAACATGTTTGCTGTGACAATCAATAGACAGAAACTAACGTAAGAGATTACAAGCACCAACAGAGTAAATAGAAGGTAGAATTCTACCATGGTGCTAAAACAGTGAATATATGCAGGCATTTAAACATGACTGTAATCAAGTGTACTCCTACGATGCGTACTTGACCTAAGTGTTCCTGTGTACCTAGCATATATGTGGGTGTAAAGCCAATTATACCCTAGGAAAGGGCCAACCCCAATAACTGATGTGAGAGAATGAAGGATCCCATCTTGATCATGAGTTGGACACCCTGCAAGGGATGCCAGACCAGTGCGTATTGAAGCTTAAGTGTTCAGGGGCCTCAGTGTCTTGTGTCAGCATGGAAGCATCTCCTCTAGTTACCTAGTGAAGGTGCAGTTCTGTTATGCCACAAAGATAGCCTCGGGGTTCCTACTACAATCGGTATGTTGTGAGTACAATTATGTAAATGGGCCTAAATCAATAATTGCAATCATGTAAAGTAGCTCTGTCACCCTAGGATGAAGATAGTGATGACTTTTGTACAGAGTATGTTAATCCTGTTATGTATGTCATGTGCAGGGGATTTTACTTTGAATCCTCATTTATATTAAATGAGGGTCGTTTTAAGGAAACCAATCAACATTTATTCACAACATAACTGGGTAAAAGGTCAGTGCTAGAACTGTTATGCATAGCAAGGGAAGACAAATGTAGGTAAAAGGTTGCTTTGCTTCTTAGGCTAAGGTTAGGGAACATAACAATAGCATCCATAACCAGTTTGTGAGACACAAGTATAAGTGTGCATACCATGAAATACATAGCCTCAACAATTAACATGACTAATTAGAGAGATCAATGTCTCTTTGTGTGTCTAACAAACCCACTCACATCTACACACTCCTGTCTGTGTGCACACATCACCTGCATCCCCAGCACGAATGAACATTGTCCTTTACATATTGGCTAAAACATACAAGTGTGGAGGACTCTCATCTTAACCTATGTAGACCCTTGCATCATGTATCATACCCTTGTGCAGGTGATCGCACAACTAATCAAAGCTACAAATGCCATCTTGTAGGCATAGATACTAATAGCACCAGTTTTGTTTGCCATCTCAAAATGCTGTACATACACCACATACCAAGGCCAGGTATGGCTCATTGCCTGCATCTTATGTGCACTGTATGCCATGTCACAATTAGGAGATTCACAGGAAAAGCTAAACAGTATTGGGGGAGTATCACTCTTGATACAAGGAAGACACGTGGTCTGTGTGGAACAGCTGACACATCAAACATGTGTAGATAAACTGTCACGTTACTCGGCCATTTGTCTGTACAACTCTGAAAGTAGACATGTGGCTTGACTCACCTTTGGATCTGGTCCTAAATACATACATCTTGTCTCAATATCATGCACCTACGACAAGACCTACACATGCAACAAAACTAGGGGCCAGATGTAGGACGGCAAATACCGGTTGGTAACGACCGATTTCGGCTGTTACCGACCGGTATTTGCAGATGGAGATGTAGGGGCCTGAAAATGTAACAAATCGGTATATTTACCGAATCTGTAAATTTACTGATTCAGTAAAATACCGAATCTGTATATTTACCGAATCGGAAAATCTACATGTAGGTGGAACTGTAATCAGTGCCACAGGCCCTTACCGATTCGTTATTTACCACCAAATACTATTTGGTGTTAAAAAACGAATTCCTGTGTACATGCATATCTGAACATGTCCACTGGTGCCACATGGCACACAAGCCAGAATCAGGGGTGCAACAGGGTGTCAAAGTGACACCTTGTCCCCCTTGCAAATTCAGTATTTTTACCGAATCGGTATTTACCGATTCGGTAATTAACATTGATTCCTATGGGCCTCAAGGCCCATAGGAATCAATGACAATTACCAAATCGGTAAATACCGATTCGATAATTATCTAATCCTACAGAATCGGTAAAAAATAACAAATTTTTAACTACATCTCATTTACTGAATCTAGAATACCGAATCAGTAAAATTTGGTATTCTAGAGTCGGTAAATGAGAATTACCTACATCTAGCCCTAGGACATGAGTAATCTACTATGTTGATCGGTAAACTGCTGCTTCTAACAGGAGGGAAATGTTCATGCATAATGTCTGACTAGGTCCAACATTCACCCTCTCTTAGCTGCTGTTGGGCCATCAACTGCACATCAAGATCCGACCAGGCCACCACCAGGATATGGGCAATTAGTGGATTCAGTGTCCGGCACGTGCCCCTTCCACTTTGAGAGGCCTTCCCCAGCTTCACCTCTACGATCTTCCTGGTCCAGCATCTCAGTTCCTCCCACCTCTTCCTGCAGTGGACGCTGCACGGGCAATAGACCCCCAGGGACCGCACTTTCCAGGTGATGGCATTCCACATTCCCTGCATCTGATGGGCATTGACCTGTATATATACAAAAGATGAAGCAAAACTTTGTAAGTGCAAGTAAATAGATTAATGTAGGGGGTCACACATTTTGGAGACATCTTGCACAAGCAAGTAACAATTCTGAATACACTATATGTGCACTCCTCACAAGCTTAGCACCATATTTAGGGGTATAAACACTTTTGTAGTCATCGATGGACTAGCCTAAATCCTGGCAGTGTCCTACACTACCAAATAAAGCCCACTAACACCATGTAGGCCAGGGCCATGCTACATGTGGTATGCTCTGAGCTACTGTGGCACACAGCACACCATTCAGACCTCCTGAAGGATAAGCTACTTGTGCATGTTTGTACAGACCCTGTAACCACCAAACCCATTTACAAAATGCATAGGGTACATAGTACAGATTGACAGCAAACACTAATGCCACAATGAAAGGCATCACATGTATCATGCTGACATATGCAACTCTGGTACTGTCTGGCTATGTGGACAACAGAAAGGGGTAGCATACAATGTGTGACAGAGTTTGAGTGGTTGGTACCAACATCTCAGGTCACACCTACTGCCATATATGGTACTGACACAGGGATGACACCTACATACTTTAGAATACCAAGTTGGGTATGTTGCCTTTTAAGCTGCTTAACCACAAAAGTTGTTTGTCTCACACATAAGCAACTTCCAGAAAGTGTAAATGTCTCATGAGCATGAGCCCTGTACAATTCAAGCATGACGTTAGGAAGAGCTACAACACACCTGTGGAAGTAAATGGCCTGAACTAATTCAATAACATACATTCACAGAGTGGGCCAATGGAAAGAAGCATCAGATCAGGTGGTGAACTCTGACAACACACACAATTTTCAACATGCAAAGGCAATCTGGACAAATAGTGGGGGAAGGGACTCATCTTGGGAACATCTAAGAAGCAGCAGAACTACAGGGAGGTAAACCTGTGACTCACAAGTGCAGCTCATAGTGACATGACTGTCCCCCTCAGCCTCTGCCATGGGCAATGATAGCACAATTCTTCATCATCCCTGGCAGTGCAGACTCATCCCACATGTACAACAGCATTTCAATCCAGAAATGTACATCTTTGGGCCATGCTATATGTGACATGACTGTTGTTTGGCCTTCTAAGGGGACCATTGTTGTATTGGTAGCTCCATAAGCATAGTTTGAAGAGTATATATCTGGCCTGCGTGAGTATTTCGACTGTGCACATGCCTCACATTATCCTTATCTGCTCCTAACAGTATATATACACAGCTCAAATTGTAAGCCTATAAATATTTACTACCTTTTACCATGATTTGGTAACACAAGGTTTATATGGCACCATCAACTGAACATATGCACTGATGTGTGCATGCTACCCACAAATGGTCTAAGGCTTAACAAATGTCACAATGATGATGTGAAGTACACAGAGTAAGGTGCTTCACAATCTCTTACATGTATGTCCTATGTAGAGACACTAAACGTTTACTTCATTACTTTCATTTAACACACTGGACACTGAAGCCCCATTATAGCCTTGGAAACAATGCAGTCCAATAGAGTAAAGTATGTATATTAGGAAGTTACCTGCTCCTCTGGTGAGCCATAGAGCTCTTTGGCGATTCCTACATGGGAGCGGAGGAGCGCTTCCCCCCTTCCTGCACAGATGCAGAGAGCTGGAAAAATAAAATTGTGATGGAAGGATGTTATTACCATTTTAGTTGTCTGGCTATCTGTTGAACTGTGAGGGCAGGGTGGGGCCAGTGCATCATTGCTGCTGATTGGCAGCAATGAAAAGTGACCCTTTCAGTGTTAATTGGGCATGTCTGTTTGGCCGGCTACATTATTACACATACGTAATCCAACCTCTCCAACCCAGCTGTGATAGACAGCCCAAATGGAGAGCATTCACAGGCCTTCGGTGCTCTTCAGAGTACTGCAGCAGCCTGCTCCAGCCAATCGAGACATTTCCCTCATGCAGTATGAAAGCAGTGTCTGGATTGGATGAGGAGCTGGGAGACCTCCGGCTGGAGAAGTTGAGAGCTGCCTGGAGGAGTCGGAAGCTAGCTGGAGAACACCGAGGATAGAACTTGCTGAATACTAAAAAGATAAGTGAAACATTTGTTTTTCATTTTAAAATGTACATGTTTTTTCTGTATATTGATTAATTTTATCTTTGTCTCCTCACTATTTTCCTGGGTCACCAACTGCCACTGTAGAGTTGGCCATACACAGGAAGGACCTCATCCACAAACTTCTCTAGCTCCTCTGGATAGAAGGCTGGGGGCCTCACCTATTTAGCATGTGCCATGATAGTCCTAGAGATGGCAAACAGCAGCTTAAATCAAGGAGGTGTACATTGCAGCAGTGTCTGCAGGCAAGTGAATAGTTTTGCGCACCATGATGCATAGGTATGCCACGGGGACGTGGCTATGCAAGCAATGGAGACGGACGTCTCTGGATAGAGCTCCGGCCTGAGCTTCCCTACCCGGAGCATTTCCCCGACTTTTATCCGGCCCTGCTGAATGCAAATTTAGGCACCGGGCTCGGATACAAAGAGCACTTATCCAGCCAGGCACCGATCAGAGGCTTCCGACCGCACCGAGGCCTCCCGGGGCAGAGTGGCCGCACCCCTGGAGACCAAACCGGCAACGACAACTGGGAAAGACTGAGGCTTCCACCTGCAAACTAGGCCCTGTGACGCGGCTTGGAATTGGGGCAGATGAGACTGCTCAATGGTGCGGAGACTGCAGTTTACACCAGCCGCTGGAGCCCGCGGACATCACAACATCTGCTAAATCACCACCCGGTCGAGCGATGGAGTGCTGACGCTGCGAGGTGGAGAATTCGCTCGACATTGCGAGTGGCACTGGCGCTGATGACCCGTGCACCTGAGCGGGGCTGAGGAGACGGCCGGAGGACTGGATTCAGGGGACACGCCTGAGGGGTGAGGAACGTGATACCCCTGCCAAAATACAGTGCACTGCAAGGGGGTGGCCGCGACCAAGACCCGGGCCGCGTGGGGCACGGGCCTGGCGCGTTGGATGCATGGCGCACTATTGGAACTGGGGCCCCTGAGTGATGCATTGCTCGGAGACAAGTGCGGCCGGCATCTGTGGGGGGACGTCACCAGCTAATGCGACCGGAGTGGGAGATGGCACGGATGCTGTCGCAGCACAGTACAAACGAAAAACCCACAGATGGAGGGCCCTGTAGATATCCTGGGGTACCGAGCCTGGCCTGTTATTGAGTAGCAGGCTCCCCCCCGCTTAGCAATTATTGTCTGGTGCTGAGTGACCTCCAGACCATTTCTTGGATAAGGCGGACTGGCCCTCGCCTCTGACTACTTGCCGACCAGAGCTGTGCAACTACGGAGACAGGCTATCACAATTTCTGGTGCGGCGCGCCTCCCTGCGCCCTCCAGGTGCCTGCGCACTGCCATATCTGTGCCACCCCGGCTCTCTGCTGGTGCTCCACGAACCAACACCTGTCATTGCCACGAACACAGGCCCCGCGCCGGCTGCGCTGCTCATGTTTGGGGGCACCAGAACGCGTACTGGCAATGGAGGAGCGCAACTGCTGGGAAAGATGGACAAGCTTGCAAAAAGCGCTGATGCTGATCAGATGGCAGCCAAACTTGACACCATGCAGGCTGCCATGGAAAGATTGGAGGAATCAGTCCAACTCACCCGTACCTCTCTGGAAACCAAAATTGACAGTGTTGCAGTTGACCTGACTCACCTTCGAGCTGACCACAAAAAACTGGCGGACCGCACCACGACCTTAGAGGGTGCCGTGTCAGAGCTCGAGCCCCGAATTACCCAAACTGATAAACAGGTGCAGGATCTCCTCAACAGGGTCGAGTTTTTGGAGGACCGCACGGTGGATGTGGAAAGATGGGCGCGGAGAAACAACGTAAGGATCGTGGGTGTGCCGGAGCGATGGGAGGGTAGAGAACCTGCGACGCACATGGAGAACTGGCTGAAGACCCTATTGCCCGAGGATGCGCTATCACCTTACTTCATGGTGGAGCGGGCGCACAGTGTGCCAACGAGGCCACTCTCAACAGGGTCTAACCCCAGGCCGATGCTCCTCCGCATTTTAAATTATCGTGACCACGACTCCATCTTGCGTGAAACACGTCAACTCCAAGATATCCAAATTGACAATGCCAAAATAATGTTCTTTCCTGATTACACAATTTGAGTCCAACGACAAAGACACTCCTTCCTTGCTATAAAACAACACCTACGTCAGATTAAACTAAAGTATTTTCTCTTATTCCCTGCAAAGCTGAGAGTTGTGATGCAGGACAAGACCCACTTCTTTACCAGTCCGGAGGAAGCTGAAGCATGGCTGGACAGTGGGACGGCCCCTCGGAGAATGCCAGGACTCTCTGGCTCGCAGCGTGTCCGAGGTCCTCGGCGAAGACGCAGGAATAAATCGACACTGGCCTCTGGGACGCGAGCGGTGGCAGACACCGGTCCACCGGCGGAAATTGCACGTCAGGAGAGACAGGATGCCCTCTGCATGGTGATGAAGCTCCGCCGCTCACCAACCACGGACACAGCCCCGGATGTCAGCCCTCGGGACCTCCCCAGCGATGATGAAGCTATCTATGGATTGCCGGATTCCCAGATCTCCACGGAACACCAGACGTCACACCGCAAATAGCAGACTTGCTCCACTAACCGGATGTTGGAGTCCATCTTGATCTGAGTACCTGACCTGGGATAGCCGGATCGCTTAGTGCCTTTGCATTCCGGCTACAAATTGATGTTGATGATGCCTGAGATATAACCGCCCTGTAGACGCTTGCCTGCACGCTGCTGGAAGCAGTGAGCATTGTCCTCTGGCATTTGACCTCTAGGGTGGGTATGCACCTGTTACAACGCATTTTTTACTCCGCACTACCATTACAACGCGACTTTTACAACGCATACCATTACAACGCATTGCGCTGGGGGGCGCTCTAGGATAGGGAATAAGTATAATTTACTATCCAACACCTTCCCTAGGGTCCACGGGGACTGGAGTTAGAATAGTAAATTATACTTACCACTATCCAGCACCCCAAAGCGCTATGCGTTGTAATGGTATGCGTTGTAATGGTCGCGTTGTAATGGTAGGTAGTTGTAACGGTATGCGGAGTAACGTCATACATCCCTAGGGTGTCATTGAGCTGATGGGGAGCTGCGGATGCCCTAGCCATAGGGGTCTCGGCTGTTACTGCCTTGGCTTGATTGGGACAGCGAGACTCGAACGACCTACCTGATGGCGATTCAGCTGGGGGACGTAATGTATGGTGAGCCAAGTATTACATTTACCTATCACTGACACTTTACCAGATAAGCCTCATTTATGCAAATCGGGAAGGGTGGAGCCCCCTTTCCTTACCCGATCGTTATGTTAACGTAAAAGTGCTTAGCGCATAGCGACCCCCCTGGATTTAAAAGTTGATTATCTCCTTTGAGAGTTTGGAGGGAGGCATGTTTGGCAACCGACCTTTTGGTATTACTCATCTGAAATGTTCTGTATGGTTTTTTGCATGATTTGAATTGCAATTCTTATTGTTCTTTATATTTGTGTTGCAAGCAGAAATGGATGTGTTTCTAGGGATTCCATATGGGGGTGCTTAAGTGATATGGCTCTCGCGATCTGCTGTGGGGTGGCGGAGAAGATCAGGAAGGGAGTTACCTGAAGAGTTAAAATGTCAGCGATAAAACTTTGTACGTGGAATGTATGAGGCATGCATACACCATCGCGCAGATATCAGATCTACTCTTACCTTAAACGTCACCACATTCATGTTGCGCTCCTGCAGGAGACACATTTAAGCGAGGCGGAGACCCACGCATTACACCGCAGATGGCGAGGGCAACTCTATGCCACGGTTTACTCGTCCTATGCCCGGGGAGCATTGGTATGGGCAAGACAGTCCTGAGACCTTTAACAGTCACACACTCCCACATAGATCCAGAGGGTAGATTTGTGATAGTGAACGGCAGGTTGGATGGGCGACCGGTGGTTTTGACATTATTGTATGCCCCTAACACGGATCAAGTTGACTTTTTCACACGACTATCTGTTGGTCTGTCGCCTTGGCATGAGATTCCCTGGGTATTGGGAGGTGATTACAACTGTATCCTTTATATAGCGTTAGATCGCTCTTTTCCACCACTGCCTGGCGCACCCATATGGAACGCCACAAAAACCTTCCTGAACTGGGCCCTACAGTGGGACTTACATGATGCCTGGCGTAGCCTCTATCCACTCGCCAAGGTGTATTCCTACTACTCGGGTGCGCATTCTTTGCATGTACGACAGGACAGATTCATGATGTCTAGTGAATTACTCCCCCACATCACAGACACTTATTACATGGACGGTACACACTCCGATCACAATCCACACGTATTGGAACTGACATGGTCACAGCCACGTCCAGCCATACCTACCTGGAGACTACAACCAGACTTACTCTTTGGACGCCCCCTTCCAGGATCCCTATATGCACAAGCAGCGCAATATTTTGAGGAAAACACGGGCACTGCATCCACCCCTCAAGTAGAATGGGACGCGTTCAAAGTAGTGATCAGGGGACACTGCCTGGGTACACAAGCTAATGTGAGAAAACAATTTGACAGGGACCTGACGCGGATTGAGTTGGACCTGCTTCAGAGGGAACAGGAGGCGAGGGAAGGCGATGAGAGGCAGGTGTTAGAAGCTTGCGCAGAACATGAGCGATTACTGGACAGGTTGCGTCACCTCAATTATGCGGCCCTCTCAGCGCGCACACACCACATGGGTGATAGACCTGGTAAATTGCTGGCCTGGCTGATCAGACAAGAGGACCGCATGACGCCTGTGACAGCAATATGCACTAGTCGCGATGAGGTGATTTACACACAAAGCAAGATTCACAAGGCTTTCATTGTACACTACCGCGCGCTGTATAGTTCTCAGCTGCGAGCCACCCTCGCTGATATTACTGAATACCTACACGCCATTACCCTGACGGAATCAGACGACAGCCACCGCAATAACTTAGAGGCCCCGCTCACGCCAGATGAGCTGCGCACAGCCATCTTTGCTCTCTCCAATTGGCATATCCCCAGGTCCGGATGGGTTGCCCGCAGAGTTCTTTAAAGTCTACTCTGACATACTGATTCCCGAACTGCTCAGAATGTACACAGCGGCTTTCGAGGATTCCTCCCTCCCCCCCACGCTAAACGAGGCTAACCTCATCTCCCTCCCAAAACCGGGCAGAGACAGCACACGCCTAGGCTCGTACCGACCGCTAGCCCTATTAAACACTGACTACAAGATACTGGCTTCTACATTAGCCCTGCGGCTGGCCCCCTTAGTACCCTTCATGGTGCATAGTGATCAGAATGGCTTTGTGCCCACACGGAGTACCTCACATAATATACGGAGACTGTTTAGGGTGCAGGATTATGCTACGAGACAATGGCCATGGGCAGGGTGCTTGGTACTAGACCTAGAAAAAGCCTTTGACTCCGTGGAATGGCCTTATTTAATGGCGGTATTGCAAAAGTATAATCTCGGAGATGACTACATAGATAGGGTAAGCCTGTTATACCAGAAGCCCACAGTACGAGTCCGCACAGGCAGACTATTTTCTGACACTATTAGAGTCCAGCGAGGCACCAGGCAGGGATGTCAACTATCCCCACTGCTTTTCTCGTTGGCAATGGAGCCTCTCGCGGAGCAACTGAGAACCCAGGGCACGGAGTGGGGAATCCCGTTGGCGGACGGCACTCATGCGGTCTCGCTATACGCTGATGACCTACTCCTGTATATTAAAGACCTGACCCCCCTACCACCGACGCTGTCAGACACCTTTCGCACCTTTGAAGCCATGTCTGAGCTCAGGGTCAAATTGGACTAAATCTGGAGTCTACTCGTTTAGCCCAGACACACAAGAAAGCGAGATTAGCATTGATGGCACACTGCTTGCCTGGTACCCAACCACATTCCGATATCTTGGTGTCTACATTTACAGATTCCTGCCTGATATATTGGAGGGCAACCTTGTAAGAGCAATTTCCTCCTTACAGGCGCAAATAGCTTTTTGGAAGACCCTCCCTCTTAACGTACCTAGCCGAGTGACGCTAACAAAAATGATAGTACTGCCAAAACTGTTATATTATAACTCCAATATCCCAATATATGTTCCGACCCGCATCTTCCAAGAACTAGAAACCCTGATCAGGAGCCTTATTTGGCACACTGGCAGACCCCGAGTAGCGCTGGCAAAACTATACGCACCTACGGACGCAGGGGGACTTGCAGCCCCCAACCAAGAACTTTATTACCTTGCAGCACAGCTGCAATGGGTAGCAGGCTGGCTGAGTGGAAATAACCTATGCGACACAGCCACGGACACAACAATGCTGACCCTCACACAGGTCCATACACTGTTTCACCCCTTGACTAAAACTACCTGCCTCTTGCAGCTACATTTGGCTGTTGCCCACAAATGCTTTATATGCAGCCTGCGACTCACACGTGCAGTGAAGCCCTATGCCCCGGCACTCCCTTTCCTGGGTACCCCCCGAGTTGGTGTGGTAGTGACGGAGGTCGCACTGGAACAGTGGACGCGGGCCTGAGTGGACACAGTGGCAGATCTGTGCACGGATGGCACCCTGATTCCCTGATTCCCTTTGGAATGCTAGCTGCGGACACGGATCTCCCAGCTGGGCTGTTTCTGCAACATGCATCCATCATACGCACGCACACGCAAGCTTGGGGTGACATTACTGTGGAGCTACCGACGCACCTACTGGTGCAGTACTTACACATTATGGGGAACGGGTCACATGTGATACATTGGTTAGCGCAGGCTCTACTGTCACACGCGCAGAGCACTACCCAGCCGCTCCGAGAAAAGTGGGCGACAGACAGGGGAAGTGAATGGACAGACAAGGAATGTGCAGTGATACTGGCAGGCCCCACCTAGATTCCACGCAACTCCCGCTTCAAACTCATTCAATTTTACATATTGCATAGAGCATATTTATCACCAAATAAGATTAACCAATACTTTGCAACCGACACCGCCGCGTGCCCGAGATGTTCTCAAATTGACGCAGATCTACTTCATATGCTCTGGAACTGCCTACGGAAACAGACATACTGGCACGCTGTGACGTCGCTTTTGGCAAAGGGGACTGATGAGGACTTACAACACACATGTGAGACGTGCCTGCTAGGTCTATACAAAAGAACGAAGCACAATAAAGTTCTTTCCAGATTCTGGGACCTTAGACTTAATACAGCCAAAAGACTCCTTACTAAACGCTGGAAACATAGCGAATCCCCACATATCAAGCACTGGCGCGCCTCCTTCGACAACTGGGCAAGGTCAGAAAGCACCACCCTTCATAGAGAAGAGGCAGCAGGGCTCAGGAAATTCTCTATAGCGCAAATTTGGGACGACACTCTAAGATCTTTCTATCAGGTGTGTCTCGATCAGGGAATCACTTCATCCCGGACCGGACATGAGCAATCGATGTGATGGAGAGCGATGCGCACGTGCGGTGGGGTTTCTTCTTGCCAATACATAATACACTGCACCTGCGTCACATGATAACACGGTCGCCCCACGAAGTGACGGTCACCCCCCCTCCCCCTTCCTTTATAGTACACAAGACCTGATATATTAATACCATGGCCGTGATGTGCCTCCACACACACCCTCACCATAGTACTGACTCTTCCATGGAACCAGGGATGCACACCCATGGATATGTTCAAACATACAGCTTGTCATCTTAACCCCCTTTTTATTTTTTTATTTTTGCATTTTCCTGATTTCATTTCATTCATTTCTCCCCTTGGTTGTTTTCTCCCCCTGTACAGTTAGATTAGCCCTTGCTTTTTTACATACCTATCAGGTTTTTTTTTCCCTTCCCCCATGTTGGCTATCTGTTGGATGTATGACGTTACAACGCATGCAATTTAAACGCATGGCTTCACAACGCATTTTTTACAACGCAAATACTTTTACAACGCAGGTTTTTACAACGAATACTGTTACAACGCGAGATAGTATTATTAATGGAAAAGTGCCATTACAACTAATTCAATTACAACGCATACCTTTACAACGCATAAATAACGTTTTTTTTTTTGTTAAATAAAACCGGTCACGGGATACAGGGAAAATAGGGGTTTTGGGTGGGGAAGTGTTTTAAAATGTAGAGAAAAACTGAACATTAAATGAACGAAATGCCAAGCATTTATTAAAATGAATACTCGAGTATTAAAAAAATACTCATTAATTCGTAAGTGATGACATTTTTACACAAACAACGATTTGTAAAATATATCAAAGTAAGTATTTCTTACCATTAAAGAAAATAAATATTCGTAAATACAAATATTATACATACACATGGTCGCCATTTTAAACTGTGTAGTTCCTAAATATGTCATACAACTCTTTCCATGAAATAATACCACAACACTACTTTCAAAATGGATGCCAAAACGGAACGATAAAGTGAAAACAAAACATCTTTTCCTGATTTTTAAAATTATAAGTTTACACAGAAATGAAACGTATTTAAAAAAAGAATACCAACGCTATGTTTCTTAAAAAAACCAATGACACTGAATAAAACGTATAAATACGAGCAAGACACCATTTTAAAATCAGTTGATTCTCAACTCCCAGAGTGACCAGACGCCAAAAGCTGGCCCTCTGACCTCTTCATTAAGATAACACCAGATTCTTTCGAAGAAGCATTATTTTTCACAACACAGGTAAGTTTCTCAAATTAATAACAGAAATGTTTTCTCTAAACATTTTAAACGCTGCCCCTAATAATTTTTACTTTCAATAGATAAACAAAATAAATAGCAACAATATATTGCTATATTTAAGGAAACATATTTCAATTTTAAAAACCCACAACATATTTAAAGCTGAGCATTTTGTAAAGAAAATAATGAATTACATAAAAAAAATTCCAATTTATTAAAGATATATTTTAATAGAAACATCACTAAATGTTACATTTTTTTCTATAGACGAATTTCTATAAAGTGTGACGAAAAGGCCTAGTTTAAAAATATTCGAGTTTGCTACAGGAGCCACACTGCTCTTCAACAATAAATTAAAGGTACTTTTCTAATTTATAGAAATTAAGGGCTCCATTACGATGTCGGGAGGATCGCCACCGCCATGGTGGCAGTGGCGATCCGACCGACAGAAATGCCCGCCCGCCACCCTTTTCCCCCCGCCACATTACAATGGCGGGGGGGACCACTGCGGAGGGAAACACCGCCCGCCAATTTTCCGCACCGGTCGCCTTGCGGCCGGGGTGGAAAAGTAATAATATGCTGGCGGTGTCTAATAGACACCGCCAGACGTATTATGATGCGTGGTGTTCAGTGCCTTTCCGCGGCGGCGATGCCGCCACGGAAAGGCATGCGGTCTTCCATCTGGGGGCCCCCTGCGGGCCCCCCGGGTGAAGTACAGGTGGGGGGTGCACGTGGGGGGTACCTGTGGTACCCCCCTTCATTGTCATTTGCAAAGCGGCAGGCACCGCGCGGTGCCTGCCGCTTTGCAAATGACAATGTGAAAGTGCATTTTCAGCATTGTGGCGGGCGGTGCAGAGAGCACCGCCCGCCACAATGCTGAAAATACAGGATGTGCCCGCCACTGGGGCGGGCACATCCTAATGGCACCCCCGGGACCCCCGCCCTTATGGCGGCCGGTCCCGATTCACGATGGGATGACGGGCGGGCAAAGTCCGCCCGTCATCCTAATGGGCCCCTAAATTTCTAAATTAATTAAACTTAAAAACATTTACTAAACCACACATATTTATTCTGATTTTTACACAGAAATTTGATAAGGAAAAAATAATTAAAAATTTCCTCTTTGGAAATTCTAACGTTGAGTATTAAAGAAGGTAAATATTTCATTATTAACATAACAGCATTTGTTATACTGTGTTTATTAATGAAGAATAGATTATAAAAGAGCAAGAAAGATTCGATTTATTTTAAATGAATCCATAAAAGTTCTGCATTATAGAACATTTTAGAAAATATAGATATATCAATAGCAAAACGGAAACTGTAGGATAGAGTAGGAATATCATTTCCTATTCTAACTCCATGAAGGTGCTGCAGTAGAAAAAATGTGGGATGGTGTTGGGGTATCAATTACAATTCTAACTCCAGGTAGGGGCAGCTATTAGAGAAAGTGTTGGATGATGTAGGGGCATCAAGTACTATTCTAACTCCAGGTAGGTGCAACAGTAGGGAAAGTATGGGATAGTGTAGGAGTATCAATTTCTATTCTAACTTCTTGATGGTGCAGCAGTAGGGAAAGTGTAGGATAGTGTAGGGGTATCAATTACTATTCTAACACCAGGAAGATGCAGTGACAAAGAAAGTGTAGTATAGTATGTAGGTACAGTAAAGTAAAATGTAACTTATACACAGTAATGTTGACTTTTTTGACTGTATCACAAATATTTTAAATTAAAACAATATTTCAATTTCCTAAAACATTTTTTAAGAAAATCACATTAATCTTCTCCTCACCAAATTACAAGGAGAATCCCAGACGTGCAAACAACCCAAAAGACCACCAAGAAACGAAAAAGCAAAGCAGAAACAAGACCACAAAGAAAGAAACCAAAACAAAAGGTATTTAAAATGCATACTCCAAGGGAAAGTATTGGATGGTGTAGGGGTATCAATTTATATTCTAACTTCTTGATGGTGCAGCAGTAGGGAAAGTCTTGGATGGTGTAGGGGTATCAAATACCATTCTAACTCCAGGTAGGAGCAGCAGTAGGAAAAGTGTAGGATGGTGAAGGGGTACTATTTACTATTCTTACTCCAGTTAGGTGCAGCAGTAGGGAAAGTGTGGGATGGTGTAGGGGTATCAATTACTATTCTAACTCCAGGTAGATGCAGCAGTAGGGAAAGTATTGGATTGTGTAGGGGTATCAAATACTATTCTAACTCCAGGTAAGTGCAGCAGTAAGGAAAGTGTTGGATTGTGTAGGGGTATTATTTACTATTCTAACTCCAGGTAGGTGCAACAGTAGGGAAAGTTTAGGATGGTATAGGGGTATTATTTAATATTCTAACTCCAGGTAGGTGCAGCAGTATGGAAATTGTTGGATGGTGTAGGGGAATAAAATACTATTCTAACACCGGAAAAATGCAGTGACAGGGAAAGGGTAGTATAGTATAAAAGGTTCAGTAAAGTAAAATGTAACTTATACACAGTATTGTTGACATTTTTAACTGTATCACAAATATTTTACATTAAAACAACATTTCCATTTCCTTTATCATATTTTTTAGAAATTCACATTAATCTTCTCATCACCAAATAATAAGGCGAATCCCAGACGTGCAACAACCCAAAAGACCACCAAGAAACGAAAAAGCAGATCAGAAACAAGACCACTAAGAAAGAAACCAAATCAAAATGTATTTTAAATGCATACTCCAAGGGAAAGAGTTGGATGGTGTAGGGGTATTCTTTACTATTCTAACTCCATGTAGGTGCAGCAGTAGGGAAAGTGTGGGATGGTGTAGGGGTATCAATTACTATCCTAACTCCAGATAGGTGCAGCAGTAGGGAAAGTCTTGGATGGTGTAGGGGTTTCAAATACTATTCTAACTCCTGGTAGTTGCAGCAGTAGGGAAAGTGTAGGATGTTCTAGGGGTATTATTTACTATTCTTACTCCAGTTAAGTACAGCATTAGGGAAAGTATGGGATGGTGTAGGGGTATCAAATACTATTCTAACTCCAGGTACATGCAGCAGTAAGGAAAGTATTGGATTGTGTAGGGGTATCAAATACTATTCTAACTCCAGGTAAGTGCAGCAGTAGGAAAAGTATAGGATGGTGTAGGGGTATTATTTACTATTCTAACTACAGGTAGGTGCAACAGTAGGGAACGTGTAGAATGGTGTAGGGGTATTATTTACTATTCTAACTCCAGGTAGGTGCAGCAGTAGGGAAAGTGTGGGATGGTATAGGGGTTTCAATTACTATTCTAACTCCAGGTAGGTGCAGAAGTAGGAAAAGTGTTGGATTGTGTAGGGGTTATGAAATACTATTCTAACTCCAGGTAGGTGCAACAGTAGGGAAAGTGTAGGATGGTGTGCGGGTATTCTTTACTATTCTATCTCCAGGTAGGTGCAGCAGTAGGGAAAGTGTGGGATGGTGTAGGGGTATCAATTACTATTCTAACTCCAGGTAGGTGCAGCAGTAGGGAAAGTCTTGGATGGTGTAGGGGTATCAAATACTATTCAAACTCAAGGTAGATGTAGCAGTAGGGAAAATATTGGATGATGTAGGGGTATTCTTTACTAATCTAACTCCAGGTAGGTGCAGCAGTAGGGAAAGTGTTGGATGGTGTATGTGTATCAAATACTATTCTAACTCCAAGTAGGTGCAACAGTTGGGAAAGTGTAGGATGGTGTAGGGGTATTATTCACTATTCTAACTCCAGGTAGGTGCAGCAGTAGGGAAAGTGTGGGATGGTGTAGGGGTATCAATTACTATTCTAACTCCAGGTAGGTGCAGCATTAGAAAAAGTGTTGGATTGTGTAGGGGTATCAAATACTATTCTAACTCCAGGTAGGTGCAGCAGTAGGGAAAGTGTAGGACAGTGTAGGGGTATTATTTACTATTCTAACTCCAGGTAGGTGCAGCAGTAGGGAAAGTGTAGGATGGTGTAGGGGTATAATTTACTATTCTAACTCAAGGTAAGTGCCGCAGTAGAGAACTTGTTGGATGGTGTAGGAGAATAAAATACTATTCTAACACCAGAAAAATGCAGTGACAGGGAAAGGGTAGTATAGTATAAAAGGTACAGTAAGTAAAATGTAAATTATACACAGTATTGTTGACATTTTAAACTGTATCGCAAACATTTTACATTAAAACAACATTTCCATTTCCTTAATCATTTTTTTAGAAATTCACATTAATCCTCTCATCCCCAGATAACAAGGCGAAACCCAGACGTACAACAACTCAAAAGACCACCAAGAAACGAAAAATCAGAGCAGAAACAAGACCACAAAGAAAGAAACCAAATCAAAAGGTATTTACAATGCATACTCCAAGGGAAAGTGTTGGATGGTGTAGGGGTATTCTTTACTATACTAACTATAGGTAGGTGCAGCAGTAGGGAAAGTATGGGATGGTGTTGGGGTATCAATTACTATTCTAACTCCAGGTAAATGCAGCAATAGGGAAAGTCGTGGATGGTGTAGGGGTATCAAATACTATTCTAACTCAAGGTAGATGCAGCAGTAGGGAAAGTATTGGATGGTGTAGGGGTATTCTTTACTAATCTAACTCCAGGTAGGTGCAGCATTAGGTAAAGTGTTGGATGGTGTATGTGTATCAAAAACAATTCTAACTCCAAGTAGGTGCAGCAGTTGGGAAAGTGTAGGATGGTGTGATGGTAACAGATACTATTTCCACTCTAAATAAAATGCAGCAGAAGGAAAAGTATGCTAAACTATAGAACAAAAGTGACTATTTGTACTGCCAAGAGGAGAAACATTAGGGAAAAAAAGAGATTTATGTAACAGGAAGATTAACAATTCTAATTCCAGAAAAATGCAGAAGTAGAGAAACTGTAAGATATTGTTCTAACTTTTTTTTCATTTTCAAACACATATTCACTTATTTTTTTTTCCCCACAGATAATGTCTACTCAGGAAACAGCTTCCTACATCAAATCCAGAAAAGGAAAAAATTACTCAAGCATGCAGGATACATATATTGTAAAGAAAGGATAAGTTTTCCTAGAAATCATTGGAGGTGTGTGCAATACTACTCATCCTATTGCAGCGGCAGAGCGGTTACCCATGATGATATCATTATCAAAACTACTGATCACAACCACTCTGGCTCTGCAATGGAGATTGATGTAAGGGAAACCTTAAACGAGATGAAAGAACTAGCATGCACCTCCAATGATTCAACAGGATCCATTTTAAGAGAGGTTGCACAACATGTCCCCTCTCATGTTGCTAGTAATATGCCTATAACTCCTAATTTGAGGCGAATTATTCAAAGACAAAAGCAGGCAAGTAACACCCAAACCACAACACCTCATACCTTTTCTGACATTTTAATTCCACCTGAACTAACTATTTCTTTTGCTGATTAACCCTTCCTTCTCCATGACAACGAAAACCCTCAAAAACATATTCTAATTTTTAGTACTCCTCGCAACCTTGTAAAGTTAGAAAATAAGGAAATTTGGATGATGGATGGGACGTTTAAAAGTACACCCCATCCTTTCATGCAAATTTACACTATACATGCTAAAATTAACCATAATGTGATCCCCTTAGTATATAGTTTGCTGCCTGATAAGACTTCTGCAACCTACACTGAACTTTTATCAGTTATTAAAAATACAACAACAAAAATTCCTAGGAAAATAATAGTAGATTTTGAATTGAGCATGATCAATGTGATCAGTAAAACGTACACGGATACCCAAATTCAGGGGTGTTTTTTCCATTTTTCCCAGGCATTCTGGCGTAAATTACAGAAAATATCCATGGTTGCAGAATACTCCACAGATAGCAAACTCCAAGTTGAATTAAAAAAATTAACAGCACTTTGTTTTGTTTCTCCCGAAAGTGTAGACGAGTACTACACTGCCATTACTGAATCTGATTATTACAATGAAAATGAAGACAAATTGGCACCCATCCTAAATTATTTTGAAGACACATGGATTGGGCACCTAAGCAGATCGGGTCGCAGGATGAAGCCACGTTTTCATGTGCAGTGGTGGAACTGTTACACGAGCTGTTTAGAGGGAGAAGCTAAAACAAATATTGCCATTTAGGGACGGCATAACTCCTTCAACCATACAATCGGAAGACCTCACCCTAATTTCTACTAACTTTTGGAAAATTTGAAGAAGGAGCAAATTTTCCAAGAAATTAGACTTTCCCAAACATTAAGTGGTAGTCTAAACCCACGAATTACAAAAAAAACAAAGGAGTTGTCTGAGAGACTATTGGGTATTATGCAATAGTTTTCGTTGTGTGTGGCTCTAGACTACCTCGAAAATGTGGCTAACATTCTAAGGGGCCCATTAGGATGTCGGGCGGATTTCCTTCGCCAGGGTAGCGGTGGCCACCGCCACCCTGGCGGAGGCAATCCGCCCGACATCCTTCCCTGCATTCACCCCTGCCATATTACGATGGTGGAGGGGACCGCAGCGGTGGGAAACACTGCCCGCCTGTTTTCCACCCCGGTCGCCTTGGGGCCGGGGCGGAAAAGGGATAACATGGTGGCGGTGCCTATCAGACACCGCCAGCCATAATAAAATAGGCATTTTTCAATGCCTGTCCGAGGCGGCAATGCCTCCACGAAAGGCATGCGGTGTTCACTCTGGGGGGCCCCTGTGGGCTCCCAGAGTGATGGCCGAAGGGGGGTGGCACACGGGGGGGTACCTGTGGTACCCCCCTGCATTTGCATAATCGCAGCCGCAGGCACCGCGCGGTGCCTGCTGCTTCGATTATGCAAATGCGTGCATTTGTTTTTCACATTGTGGCGGGGGGTGCAGTGAGCACTGCCCGCCACAATGTTAATTTGAGGAATGCGCCCGCCACTGTGGCGGGCGCATCCTAATGCCAATGTCGGGACCCCCGCCCTTTAGGTGGGCGGTCCCGATGTCCGTTAGGGTGGCGGGCGGACTTTTTCCGCCTGCCATCCTAACGGACCCCTAGGTTTCTAAATAAAATAATTCACCTTACTTTCCTGGTTTGCACTAAATTTGATTAAACACTATTTACAATTGGCAAAAATATTTTTTTTAAACATTTTCTAAAAATATTAGTCGGGTCAGCCTTGTTTTTGTTGCATTTTTTTTCTCCTTTTTCCTGCCATAAGTAATCCTTTTTTTTGCAAAATGGAATAACCCCAAACATTCCAAAGTGAAATGCAAAAAAAAATTAGTTACATTTTTTCCAAACTTTGAAAAACCATTCCGAGTTTGCTAACTTCTTAAAGCATATTTTTGGGGAAAAATGCATTTTTTAATAAAAACTATTATGTACTAATCTTTCTTCTATTGTAATATTTTTATAATGCTTCTTTAAATATCCATATAATTTACAACATGATTTTGGTTAGAAGCACAAAATAATTTTGGAAAGTTAATTTTCTTTAAAATCATAATATATCTAAGCAGATATGTTTTAAAAACATCCTTTTAATTTTATTTGGAAATTAAATGCATAGTTTGAAATAAAACACTGCCATAATTAACAATAATTCTACTGTATTGAAAAATAAAATATTTTCAATCTCCAGAATGATCAATA
Organism: Lissotriton vulgaris; assembly: GCF_964263255.1. Classification (NCBI taxonomy): domain Eukaryota; kingdom Metazoa; phylum Chordata; class Amphibia; order Caudata; family Salamandridae; genus Lissotriton; species Lissotriton vulgaris. Next base: position 1,628,719,410 of record NC_141689.1, on the reverse strand, counting down.
TGATCATTTTGAAAAAATGAAATCTAACTCTATTGCATTACATATTGATGCAATAAATACATATTTTCAAAATATGACAGTACTATAATAACATCCTAAAATGTTTTCTACCTCCTACCAGAACATTTTCTCACTATACAACCCTAGCTATTGACAAATTTGATGCAGAAATAACCCGCCATTTTTTATTTTTTTCCAAACGAAATAAGCCACCAAAGAAAACATATTCACCAAACCTAAACATCTGCTTATTTTTTTTTGCAGGTGAAATAATTTTTTATAACCTACTGACCAAACAAGTAAAAATAAACAATGAATCCCTCCTACCTTAACATACTCGAAACTATGTCATCCATAACTCTTTTTAAAAACAATGCATACAAATAAAATGATTTCTCGATAGAGTGTTCCTAACCGAAATAACAGTAATAAATTAAAGAAGCATTTTTCATTAATGTAATAACCACATTTAACAAATTTATAGTTGAAAGGAAACTGATAGAATTTATATAAAAAATGCATTTACAATTTCAAACTTTCTTAAACAAATCATAATATAAAACAATCATAAAACATTATGTTTTCATTTTTTTGCAACAAATCCTATTCCCTAATTAATTTTTTCCTTTACATTTTGCGACCCGACATAGGCATACACTAGTAACACGATCGGCGACATGTTGTTTAACAAGTTTAACATTACATTCTAAAACTGCAACCTCTCTTTATACTTTCTTTACAATATATGTATTCTTTTTTAAGTTAAACATGTATATTTAAAGTTAGAAATGTTTCCTACCTGGACGTAGATCAGCTTCCAGTTGCTTCCTGCATCGATGCTCTTCAAAATGGCTGCTTACGTTTACGTTTACGTGCATACATCATAGAAAGCGGCAAAGATTGAAAAAGGACTATTTAATAATATAATTAATTGATTTAAGTATTAATTGTTTATAAATAGTATATTACAGTAAAAAAAATGTAAAATATGTGAAAAAATCAAAATTAAAAATTGCTAATTTTATATATTTTTTTAATAAAAAAAACAAAAATGAAAGTATGTTATCTTTATTTTATTTATGTATTTAATTAAGCATTACATTTTCTTTAGATCTATTTACTTGTAAATTAATGATATGTAATCCTTACCTTCATCCTTATTCCTTTTCCTTTCTAATCATCCCCTTTCTTCTTCTTTGACACCTTCCTTTTCTTTACCACGGGATGACCAGCTTCAACTATGGAAATAAATGAAGGACAATTGTTCCCATTGGAATCAATGCAAAACCGTGGGAACTTTTATTTAAAAATTAATGTTAAATTATGTAACAACTAAATAAATATGTTAACATTATACATATATATAATTTCACATAAAATATTTATTAGTAATTTTTTCTAATTTTCAATTAATTTTATAAACAACTCAAATATTAATAAAGTTACCAAAGTATAATAATAATACCTTTTCACTTATCTTTTTATTCCTAAAAATATTAAAAATAATTTTCTAATTTGAATTAAATATTTTAAAGTGTTTTTTGTAAATATTTGAATACTTTTTCTATTTATACATTTTTAATTTTTAATAATTTAATTAAAAAAATATTTTAAAAATTCAAATATAAATTAAATATTAAATATTTATCTTTTTTTAAAACAACATTTATTTATGTTTATTAACTCTAAAAACATTTTTTTTAAATTCAATTTATATAGCAATATTAAAAATAATTATAAATTATAAATACTCAAGTAATATTTCTAAAATTAAAAGTATATTTTCATCTTAAAATTTTGAAAAATGTATAAATAAACTTCATAAAAGTTCTTTTTTTAATTGATATATTTTAAAATGCATCAGTAAATTTTTATAAACTTTTTAAATGAAAATTATCAATAACTTTTTTTAATACTAGAGTATTAATTTCCATTTTTTAAAATATGTAAATAGAAAAATGTAATACTCTGAATAAAAAAATAATACTTAAGTATTATTACTAAAAACTCAAATTAATAAATCAACTTCTGTAAATAAAAATATTTTACAACAATTGTCAATATAATCTATAAAAAGTAAAAATTAATACTCTTTTTAAAATAATAATACTAAATTATTATTTCTAAATACTCAAATGAATAAATCTAATTCAAAAAATAAAAATATTATTACAACAATAAATAAATAACAACTACAATATAATATAATATTTTTATTGATAAATATACAAAAAAATAAAAAGAAACATAACACTTAAGTTGTAAAGGTACTTGCTTTGTAAAGGTACTTGCGTTGTAAAAGCATGCGTTGTAAAAGCATGCGTTGTAAATACACTTGCGTTGTAAAAGTTTTGTTGTAATGGTAGTGTGTTGTAAAAGTTGCGTTGTAAAGGTTGTCCACCCTATCTGTTAGGTGTCAAGGCGGCTTTGCCGGAAGACACACTTGTTTCAATGTTTGGAACATAAAATGTTGAATATATTACTCTTTTCCTCAATCTTACTCAGCGCACAACGTATTCACACGGGACCACTCTGGATGGTACGCTACTTACTTAGGGTTCAGCGAAGGAGGTGGGAATTACAAGTCTACAAGGCACTGTCATACTGAAACACGTCCATGGACCACATGCCACCCTTACGGCTCACCCATGTACCGGTTCATTTTCAATCGTCTATCTCGACACGAGTTACTTATACACACACAAACCGCGACACCGGGAACATGATGCTTTTTTTTCTCTTTATTTATTTATTTTCTTTCCCAAATGCCTGCCGCACTGTACCCTTCCGGCATGAACCCACTAGCCTGTAGAGATGAGACACATTCTCAAGCATATAGCACAGTTTGGGAATGTTGAGTTAATTTCATTTTCTTTTCTCTATTTGACTTATAAATTGCAATGTATGACCAATGTCCCAAGATGTACCATCATTGTTTATGATTGCTATACTGATTTACGGGGATGGTTTGTTACATTTACTGCTTGACGCACTGGAATGTGTTGTGCTTATACTTTGTAAAACCAATAAAACATATTCAAACAAAAAAAAAATGATGTACATATATGCCACGTAGGCGGTCTTCTGCTTACACAGACACAGCCATAGGACTGAGACCCTCATATGTACCAATGTCAGCCAATGGCTGTGTCAGCCGTGGCTGACACCCCCTACTGCACGGTCTACTTTCACCGGCAGTAGCTGATTCAGAATATCCAATTAACGAGGTCAGGCACCCCCATATTGGCATTTGAAATTAGAGGATTCCTCTAAATTTCTACATCACCATCACTACAAATATGACATTTCTGAGAGGTTATCCACCGGTGCTCTGTAACTACCACTTCACAAACGAAATTGTACAGCATTCCTGCTGATGTCCCTATGATTTCTGTGGTAAATTGTGACCCCCGACGATGATGGAAATAGAGTGTTCATATCGACAGATCAGTGTATATGGTACAATGTGAGACTGTATGCTGAAAATCACACATGTGGAGTCCAGAATGAGTATTAATAATAAGCATTGATGTCAGTCAGTACATACATAGAGGAATGTGTAATGCTTACATATCCAGGACTGTTTGTTCACATGATTAATTTGGCTTTCTCCTTACAGATGTTACTGCGGACACATTGAGCCTTGTCAAAATGTATGAACACCATACATATAGATAGTCTGGGAGAGTAAGAAGATGTTAGGCTCCAGTGTACCTGCCATTCCCAGACCTTCAAACCATGGAAGACAGTGATGTCATACAGAAATTCTGTCTGAATATAAAATACCTACACATGATAGTAATCACTACACTATGTGGGTTCCTGACAGCCAGAATGACTGGGCCACAGTCATCGTAGCACATGATTCCAAATCGCCATATGCACAGTAGCAATGGACAGAAGTATACCTGGGACCTTCATTATCATAACCAACAGCCACGCAAATCAGGGAAATGTGGTAGTGTAAGTTGGCTAAGCAAGCATAGCAGGAACTGATGGTGTGATACAGGATGATTTGGAGAGGTGTGGCACATCGGCCATGGTGCATGACTCTGGAGCATGGGGCTCACAGTTTGATTCCCGGCAACAGCGGGTGCTCAGCTTAGCACCCTTTGACTCTAATCTCCCAACTTCCCCCAGCACATTGAGACCCTTAGGGGTGATTAATTTGTGCTTTACAAATACCGGGTTAGGATTTAGGTGTAAGTCCAACACACATGTGTGGACATATGCCCATTACAAATCATACAACATTATGTCTACATAATTCCCTCCATGTGTGGTGAAGCACATTTGTTCCTTCAACACATCAAACACATACCCAACCTACATCATTGCAAAATCTTCAAGACAAAGGAGGTAAACATTGTCCAAGAGAAGAAGAAATACCCACCATATGACATCCCACCTAATTCCTTGTCATCCAGCATGTCCATTCATGGAACAGTAAGCCTTTCCTGTGCCTTACCATCACCTGTGCCATTTACAGGATTTACAAACCTCTGCTAATTGTGCAGCAAACTAGATGTAAGAGCCAAAACTGTAGCCACACATTACAAAGTACATATTAACTTCACTATGATAACAGAAAAAGTGCCAGGACTCAGGGGTTGTCTAACAAAAGAATCTGCTTTATTTAGATCAATACACAACTTTTTAAGAAGATTTGTCGTGTCAGTGGCCAGTCCACATGGATGCTGGTGTGGGCAGGTGACCAATTTATTTACCTTCAAACCTGCCTCCAAAACACTGCCCGGGAAACCTCCCAAGGTAAGGACATCTAGTGAGCTTGCCGGACCCCTCAACGATCTCAATTGGGATTGGAGGTTTTAGACTTGGGAGGGGTGGACTTTGTCCAAGAAGGAGTTTTGGGGAGTTTGGGAGAGGTCTTGGTTTTCCTTTTCCTTTTGATTTTGGATTTGGTTGGGGTGGTTCTTGGGGTGGAAGAGATGGGCATAGTATGGGTATGGGTATAGAAAAGGGGGGTGGAGTTGGGGGGAAGGAGTTGTCTAATAGGGCAAAGGCTGAGGCAAAGTAAATAGGGTCACAGGTAGAGGGACTGGGATAATCATAAGTGGTTTCAGTTTGGAAGGCAGAGGGAATGGATGTGTCTGGTGTATATGGCTCTATTATTGGTGCAGGTGAGTGCTGTGCAAGTGAGTGTGGGCATCTGGGTATAATGTGTGTATGTAGTGGATATGTAGGATATGGGAGGGAGGTGACTGTGGGTGTGTTGGTTGTGTGTGATGATGGTGGGTGTAGATCAGCATGTGGGTGCATGTGTGTCTTTATGTGTGCTGCATAGGGCTGTTTGAGTGGCTGCATGCACAGGTATGTGTGTGCCTGGGACAGGCAGGGGAATAGGGTATTTGGATGGTGATAGGGTAGAGGAAGGATATGGGGCGGGAGTAAGGCTACCATCAGTGAGGAGGCCAAAGCCTGAAATGATCTTTGTAGGGCATACATACCACTGTCAATGCCTTCCTGGAAGGCAACCATCTGAGACCATTGTCTGGCAGTCCTTGGATGCTATTGGCCAGTGCAGAGTGCCCACAAGAGATCTGTCTCAGGAGGTCAATAGCCTCATCGCTAGGGCGGCTGGAGGCACAGGGGTAGGGGATAAGTTGTCTGGAACTGAAGAGACAGCTCCTCTCTTAGTGGATCGGGCCCTGACAACTGGTTGGCAAGCTGCAAGGAGGGGACGATGGAACTGAAGTGGTGAGCAATGATGCCATAGCACCAGGTTGGGTGAGACCTGCCACCGCCAAGGAGTGGCCACTGGAGTCTGGTCTGAGTCCTCCATGGCACTACTCATGCCCTCTTGGCCACTGGGTCCATCTGTATCAGTGTCCCGATCAGACCCATTTTGGCCAGCTGCTTCCCCAATGACCTGGGCCCTGTCTCCCTCTCCCCTGAGTAGATGCTGAAATGACATATAAGTTTGGTCAATTCCAACTACGTAGATACACAGGAAGAACAGCTTTTAACAAAAAACACTACAATTGTGCATGTATCACACCACCTACTAGGATGGCTACATTTTCGACAACATTGGCACATGCATGAATGCAACATAAGTTCTCAATAGTTGCACATACATGTTTTGACCACAGTGTGCATCAATGGCATGAGTTAGCTTGTCTACACTCCATCATCATGTATGTAGCATGATATAACATCACCCAGTACAGTTATACTCTTATTACATACAACAGTGACCAGGTGACATCAACTTGCATGGCCATAAATAATGCATCCATAACCATTCCCTACAAGGCCCCACTACAGCAACTAGTCATGTACCTAATCCCACCTCATGATAAATGATGGACACCTGATACAGCTATCTTCCTGCTATATTTGTAGTACCAAGAATGATGTGTCATGAAAGTGCCCATTCCACACTGTTCATATGACTCAAATGAAACTGCTTTTGTCCCCGGCACAATACTCTCTGCAAAGTTGAAACTGCGTACCTTTTCTATGTACCACATGTATCACACCAATTTAGAAAGGAGACAATGTGGCTGAAATTTGAGTGAGATGTCGTAACATATATCCATATAATATGAGACCACCTAGGCCTAGGGACTTACCCACTCCTGATTGGTGTAGTCACCAGTACTAAAATCCCATAGAGTAATGTGAAGCCATTACTAAAGGTAAAGTTTATGAGACACAGGGAATTTTCTGCCCATGACGAGATGGCTGAGCTTGTAGATAATAGAGATGGGACATCACAGCATCTCTATTTGCCTAACAAATACATATATTCAATGCATAACTGGGTATACAGACTCACATATGATCCCAAAGTGTCTACATTATACTACCTGCTGCATGTCAGTAGCCACTTAATGAACCTCCACCATTCCACATATGCATGTCCCATAATCTATCCTAACACCTTAATGGCATGGAACATCACATTTTGAGACAGTACTGTAAGTACTCTGACCATATAGTTCATTGTTTCATTATTTAGAAACAGCATATTCAAATGAACAATATATTTTGATATGGTTGACACACCCACCTATGTCTACTCACCCCTGTCTGTGATTACATATAAATGTATGCTCATCACCATTCACAAAAGTCCTGGCACATTAGGAAACACATACAATTTGATGGACACAAACATTAAACTATGAAGACCCATAAATATTGTTGCAAACACTTGTACATATGATGGTACAAAACGGATATGTTGCACATGCCAACTAGCCATACACATGCAATGACTCTTCAATTGTGTTTGTCATCAGTTAACCTCCATGCTGGTTTGGTCGCTGTTGTCTGTAATAATAGATGGTTAGGCATGATTCAGATTAGGCAGCACAATACTCACCCCCTCCTAGCTGCTGTTGGCCCCTCAACTGTCCATTAAGCTCTAGGTAGGCCAACACCAGGGTTCGGGCCATTAGGTGTCAAGGTTACAAGTAGTCTTACCTGTAGGCCACTTGTAAGGGGATTCCGCAGAGACGTTATGGACCAACTTCCCCAAATTCTAGGTAATTCCTAGTGATTTTGTAGATTACACTGAGGTATCATATAGAAATCAGGGAGGTAGGCCGGATCGTGGACGCTACCTGCTTCCTTATTGTCGACCTGCGAGGCAATAAAGAAGACTATTGTAATCTCTATTCTCTATTCTTCTGCACAATCATTAACTTCCCATAGATTCTCCTTATAAGTCAGATGCAAGCCTACCTGCGACTGTTAAGGCCTAGGCGTCACGTCCGTGTTGTCGTTGTGAAGGGTGAAGTGAAGATGAGTTGGGCAGGATTGAATCGTTTGAGTTGCCAGAGAATTCCAATTGACACTGGAAAGGAAATAATTTAAATGAGTTACTTCTTTTCTTGTATTGTTTAATCCTTCCTTTTCACTATCTCTTACTAATATACACCACTTACGCTCTCTGTATTGGATTGTGTCTTCCTTCACCTTTTCTTCCTAGACAAAACTTATAAACAAGATACAAATGCACACAAAATATTCTACGAGAATTATTGCCCCAAAAGTTAACTTTGATACTTCTCAAAGCCTTAATGAGCAAGAAATGTCCATTTCAGAAAGTCTCAGTTCAAGTTCCTTAATGCTTCTCCAAAATATTCTTCAGGTAAGTTATTCGAGTTGGAACCTGCGTTGCTTGCTTGCGTTGGGCGCCTGCTGATTTAAACAATAAAGAAAGATTTCACTTAGCTTTCTTAGTTGTCCGTATTCCTTTTCCCTTGTTGCGCGATGCCGAGATGAACACGTCGAGATGCAGACCTTCAAAGATGCAAGGGCGTTGGCTGTGTCTGCTGGCTCCGTGCGTTCTCCAAGACGATCCTGTGCTGGAAGACGGAGGAAGGCAAAGCGTGGATCTGCGTTGGGTGTGGCCTTTTATAGTTGTGCCACACCCAGGACTTCTTGACGTTACGCGCACATTTTCCTGCGTGTGCTTTTGTAAACATGCGCTTTCCTATGCGTGCGCTAGCACCATTCTTCAGCGTGCGCTTCCTTTGCTTGTGCCTGCATCCCTCCCACGCTCTGACAAATGACTAAAACAATATTTACTAGCGAAAACATTACTGGCGATTGTACAAACAGAAGTAAAGTGATATCCTTATCTTCAATCTCCTCATTATCGGAATCAGCATAGAATTAACAGCGTTTGACTCAAAACGGATATTATGAAACCATTCAGTTTTAACCAAAATGAATGCATATACACTTGAAAGTGCAAACACAGTTTACATTCTGACACATTACATTTCTGGAGTGCTGGCTGCACGGGACAGGGGTGGGTTTTCTGAGTGGGCAAAACTACCCTCGTAGGAGTTGGTTTTTAGTGGCGGTGGTGATTCATGACAGTACTCCCCTCTCAAGAGCCCTCCCAAGATGTGTGGAACAGGTTTTGGTTTGCTTGGATTATGAAGATGATAATTTCTAAGTAATCGAGGAGAATTCTGTAAATTGGAAAGAGGTTCCCAGGTTCGCTCCTCAGGACCATAACCCTTCCAATGTACCAAATAAAATAGTTTTCCTCGACTTCTCTTTGAATCTAAGATCTTTTGGACTTCAAACTCAGGGACTCCATCGATGTGAAGGGGTACTGGATTCTTTTTAAATCTAGTCCGAGGGTCACAAGGTTTTAATAATGATACATGGAATACTGAATGAAATTTATACTTGGAGGGTAACTGTAGTTTAACACTGACTGGATTGATTACTTTCTCTACATCAAATGGTCCTATGAATCTTGGACGAAACTTCTTACAAATATTTATTTTTAAGTTCTTTGTGGATAACCACACCTTATCTCCGATAGAATATTTAGGTGGTGGTTTTCTGTGTAAGTCCGAAGATTCTTTTTGATTTTCTTTTGCTTGTGCTAAATGATATTGAGCCTGATTTTGTACATGGATTAATTTCGTAATGTGGTCTTCCAAAGAAGGAATAGCCGAAGGAATCAGTATAGTTTCTGGGATATTTTTAGGGTGAAACCCATAGGTGCAGAAGAAGGGTGAAAGCGTGGTGGAAGAATTATCCAAGTTATTGAATGCAAATTCTAAAACCCATAAAATATCTGACCATTCCTTTTCCTCTTCTACCAAGGCGCATCTTAAAAACTGCTCTATGGTTTGATTGGTTCTTTCTGTTAAACCATCAGTTTGGGGATGATAACCAGAAGATGTGCGAATATCCATATCTAAAGTTTTACCTAATTGTTGCCAAAAATGCGAAACGAATTGTGGACCCCTATCAGAAATGATTACCGAAGGAATACCATGTAGTCGAATTATTTCTTTGGAAAAGATGTGTGTTAACTCCTTTGCAGAAGGAATTTTCTTTAATGGAATGAAATGTGCCATACGAGAGAAATGATCGACTACTGTCAGAATTGTGTTAAAACCTTCTTTGGTTTTTGGAAGCTCTACTACAAAATCTAGAGATATCGTGTGCCAAGGTTGAGGGGAAATCGGGAGAGGAAGCAGTTGACCACTTGGTGCTTGATGTTGTGTTTTATTCTGTGCACAAATCACACAAGTCTCAATATAAGATCTAACGTCATTTATCAGGGAAGACCACCAGAATTTTCTTTTAATCAGTTGACTGGTCTTAATGATTCCGGGGTGTGCAGACATAAGTGTGTCATGATGTAACTGAATTATTCTTTTCTGTAATTCTGGCGTGGGTACAAAAATTTGTTCATTCATATACAACAACCCTTCTCTTAACTGTAACAGAGGATACAAATCATACCAATCTTGTGATGTTTTTTCCTGAATCTTTTTTCTAATGTCTTCCATTATATCAGAAACAATCACTCCAACCTTAAAACAATGGTCTGGTAGGACAGCTTGAGTCCTTTCAGAGGAATTTTCTTTTTCTTCTATTATTCCCAAACGTGACAAAGCATCTGCTTTTAGGTTCTCTTTTCCTGGTCGATAAGTTATCACAAAGTTGTAATCATTAAAGAATAATGTCCAACGTAATTGCCTAGCAGTGAGTGCCTTAACTGAGCGCAGAAATTGTAGATTTCTGTGATCAGTATAGATCGTTACAGGATGTCTTGCCCCTAACAAGTAATGACGCCATTCTTCGAAGACTGCTTTGATGGCTAACAACTCCTTGTCAGCGATTGCGTAGTTTTGTTCTGTAGGGGTTAATTTTCGTGAATAAAATGCAATTGGATGCATTTGACCAGTTTCTTTGTGTCTTTGAGATAAAATCCCTCCGATGGCAAACTGTGAAGCATCTGCTTCCACTATAAAAGGATTAGAGGGATCCGGGTGCATTAATACAGGAGCTGTGGTAAATTGTCTTTTTAGATTCTGAAAAGCTTCCTCTGCATCGTTATTCCAATCAAATTTTACACCTTTCTTCAGAAGCCTGGTAATTGGGGTTATCAAATGAGAAAAGTTACAGATAAATCGCCTATAAAAATTAGCGAACCCCAAAAAACTCTGTACTTGCTTCACTGAAGAAGGACTGCTCCAATCTAGAACTGCTTGGATTTTTTTAGGATCCATTTCTATACCTTCTGGACTTAACACATACCCCAGGAATTCGACTCTAGTAGTATGGAATGTGCTTTTCTCGAGTTTTACATACAAGGAGTTGTCAAGAAGTTTTCGAAGAATCGCTCTTACCTGTTGTACATGTTCTGTGGTATTTTTTGAATAAATGAGAATATCATCTATGTACACAATGCAACAGATATCTAAAAATTCCCTAAGTACCTCATTTATAAAAAATTGGAACGCTGCGGGAGCGTTGCAGAGTCCGAATGGCATAACCTGATACTCATACAGACCGAATTTGGTACGAAATGCTGTTTTCCATTTGTCGCCACTTCGAACTCTAACCAAATGGTAAGCTCCTCGCAAATCCAATTTAGTATAAATGACGGCGTTTTTTACTTGGTCTAAGAGAGTTGGAATTAACGGAAGTGGATATCTGTTCTTGATGGTTACATTGTTAAGAGCTCTGTAGTCGATGCAAGTTCTCAACTCGCCTCCCTTTTTTGGAATAAAAAAGAGAGGAGAGGATACAGGAGATTTCGAATGTCTAATAAATCCATTGGCCAAGTATTCGTCTAAATAGTCCCTTAAATGGTCATTTTCTTTTTCGGTGAGTGCGTAAATTCGACTACACGGTAAGGTAGCCCCAGGTACTAGATCTATTCGACAATCGAAATCTCGATGTGGTGGTAAGGTATTGGCTTTGGTCTTGTCAAACACATCATGAAGGTCAGAATACTCCTCAGGAATTCCTTCCAAAAGTAACACACTTTTCGAGTTCAGGGGGAAATTACTACCTTGAATCAGTACTTTGGAATCTTGTGACAACAAACAAGTTGATGTACAATAAGTCGAATCCAACAACACTGTCCTCTCTACCCAATCGATTTTGGGATTGTGTTTAGTGAGCCAAGGTATACCTAGAATCAAGCGAAATTGAGGTGCGTCTATGATGTCAAAGGTTATGTTTTCTTTGTGGACATTTAAACAAGTCATGGCAAGTGTTTCGGTGTGGAATTGAATTAAACCTGATGATAATTCTTTACCATCCACAGCTCTGACCACTTCTGGATGTTCCTTAGATTTGGTTTTAAAGTCTAATTCTTTTAAAAACATTGTGTCTATAAAATTGCCTGTAGCCCCTGAGTCGATTAAAGCGTCTACCGTCCATTTCTTCCCTGATTCTGTAAGAGATTGCAAAGTGACCTTTATACTAAGGTGTTGGGAAGTTATTTCAGGAGTTATGGAGGCCAAACTAGAAATCTTACTCGACAATCTGATCTCTCGATTTGTCGAGCTAGTTAGTTTTCCGACTGTTGTACCACAGCTACCTCAGAACTCTTCCCCTTGGGTTTGTTTGGGCGCACCGGGCATTCTTTAACAAAGTGGCCTGACTTGCCACAATACAAACATTGGTTTAACTTTCTTCTTTTGTCCTTTTCTTCTTTACTTAGAGGACCTTTGATAGTACCTATCTGCATGGGTTCTCCTAAATCAATCTTGGGTATGCTTTCTGTTCTCATACTACTATTTCTTTCTTTAAAAGAAAAGACTTTAACCTCAGTCTTTCCTTTTTCGCCTCTTCGTTCTGATAATCGATGATTCAGTTTTACCACAAGGTCAATAAAATCTTCTATAGTATCGGGCGGATCTAAAATCTGTGTGACCATGTCCTTTAATTCGTCTTTGAGTCCCTTGTAAAAAAGGGAAACCCTTTTTTCCTCTGGCTAGTGAGCTTCAATTACTAGTCTATTAAACTGAGATATATAATGCAGCAAATCCGAAGAACCCTGTTTTAAATGCAAAAGCTCGTGGTCTGCTGATTGGACAAAGACATGTTTTGCAAACAGTTTTTTCATGGTATTTTTAAAAGTTCTAAGATTATAGAGGATTGGGTCATCACGATCGACTATTGGCACTGACCATAAAGCTGCATCCTCCCCTAAATATGAGAGAATAAAGGCTATTTTAGAAGAGTCATCGGGAAAGGCTGCTGGTTTTGCTATAAAATGTAAATGACATTGATTTAAAAATATAGAAAATTTATTACTGTCTCCATAAAATCTTTCTGGAGGTGCTAAGGGGACAGGTACTGGAGTTACGACTTGAATCTGAGTTGACGTTGAAGAGGAACTAGAATCAGGGTGCAAGGTTTGAAACCCAGGCTGAAAAGTCGCTGGTTTCAACACAGATTTCTGAGTAGGGGAGAAATTCCAAGTACTTGGACCGGATGGAATAGGTTGCATATTACTTCGAATGTCAGCAACCTCTCTACGAAGGGCGGCGTTATCGGCTTGAATCGCAGTTAACAGATTTGCCATGTCTTGCAAAGAATTTGCAATGGAAGGATCCATAACGTCTGGGCGGAATAATTGTCGTGGGCTTTGCCTTCTGTCAAGGTTACAAGTAGTCTTACCTGTAGGCCACTTGTAAGGGGATTCCGCAGAGACGTTATGGACCAACTTCCCCAAATTCTAGGTAATTCCTAGTGATTTTGTAGATTACACTGAGGTATCATATAGAAATCAGGGAGGTAGGCCGGATCGTGGACGCTACCTGCTTCCTTATTGTCGACCTGCGAGGCAATAAAGAAGACTATTGTAATCTCTATTCTCTATTCTTCTGCACAATCATTAACTTCCCATAGATTCTCCTTATAAGTCAGATGCAAGCCTACCTGCGACTGTTAAGGCCTAGGCGTCACGTCCGTGTTGTCGTTGTGAAGGGTGAAGTGAAGATGAGTTGGGCAGGATTGAATCGGATGAGTTGCCAGAGAATTCTAATTGACACTGGAAAGGAAATATTTTAAATGAGTTACTTCTTTTCTTGTATTGTTTAATCCTTCCTTTTCACTATCTCTTACTAATATACACCACTTACGCTCTCTGTATTGGATTGTGTCTTCCTTCACCTTTTCTTCCTAGACAAAACTTATAAACAAGATACAAATGCACACAAAATATTCTACGAGAATTATTGCCCCAAAAGTTAACTTTGATACTTCTCAAAGCCTTAATGAGCAAGAAATGTCCATTTCAGAAAGTCTCAGTTCAAGTTCCTTAATGCTTCTCCAAAATATTCTTCAGGTAAGTTATTCGAGTTGGAACCTGCGTTGCTTGCTTGCGTTGGGCGCCTGCTGATTTAAACAATAAAGAAAGATTTCACTTAGCTTTCTTAGTTGTCCGTATTCCTTTTCCCTTGTTGCGCGATGCCGAGATGAACACGTCGAGATGCAGACCTTCAAAGATGCAAGGGCGTTGGCTGTGTCTGCTGGCTCCGTGCGTTCTCCAAGACGATCCTGTGCTGGAAGACGGAGGAAGGCAAAGCGTGGATCTGCGTTGGGTGTGGCCTTTTATAGTTGTGCCACACCCAGGACTTCTTGACGTTACGCGCACATTTTCCTGCGTGTGCTTTTGTAAACATGCGCTTTCCTATGCGTGCGCTAGCACCATTCTTCAGCGTGCGCTTCCTTTGCTTGTGCCTGCATCCCTCCCACGCTCTGACAAATGACTAAAACAATATTTACTAGCGAAAACATTACTGGCGATTGTACAAACAGAAGTAAAGTGATATCCTTATCTTCAATCTCCTCATTATCGGAATCAGCATAGAATTAACAGCGTTTGACTCAAAACGGATATTATGAAACCATACAGTTTTAACCAAAATGAATGCATATACACTTGAAAGTGCAAACACGGTTTACATTCTGACACATTACATTTCTGGAGTGCTGGCTGCACGGGACAGGGGTGGGTTTTCTGAGTGGGCAAAACTACCCTCGTAGGAGTTGGTTTTTAGTGGCGGTGGTGATTCATGACATTAGGGGAGTCAATGTCCGGTGTGCACCCCTTCCACTTGGGGAAGACTTCCCCAGCTGGACCTCCATGCTCCTCCTGGTCTGGTGTCTCAGTACCTCCCACCTCTTCCTGCAGTAGATGCTGCACCGGCGATAGACCCCCAGGGACCACACTTTCTAGGCGATGGCTTTCCACACTCCCTGCTCCTGATGTGCATTTATCTGCCTGGATGCAATAGATGAAGAGACTGAGTGGGCATGCAAGACTAGGGTCATTAGTCTGGCAGATCAAGCAGTTGTAGACACCTACCATGATCATAAATAAATTGCCAGCACCCTAAATGTGTAGAATCCCAGGATGAAAATACACACTGAAATGATACCACAATAGACTAGTCATCTGATGACTACACCCAACTTTGGTCGTCATGTCCTCTACTGACTATCCCAGCCTACTTACACTTTCACACCCCAGACTTGTGACTTTATCCATGCTGTTCAAAACATAACCATTACCACTACATGCAATACATTCCAAAACATGGGTCACCATGGAAAGGATGCCATGGGTTACACTGTGTGCTCACAATCTTGAAATTAGTTGTCATGTGGTCAACTCAATGTAAAATAGTACTACGTCTGATTGAGTGTTTGAGCGATGTCCCGCAAGCAAAGACACCCATTTTGCCATTTGTGGCACTGTCACAGGGATTACATCAGCATACCATTGTACATACTGTCTGGTTGCTTCATGTGACACACCTGGCGATGCAGTGATGGAGTTCACTGCTGCCCTCACCAACTATCTGCACTGTACATGAGTCGATAGTGCAATATGCCAGCACAAATCAAGCTCTACTCAACAGCAGACATGTGGTAGTGAGGGGGCAGTCCTAAGGTAGGGAAACCCATTAACAATGTGGGTAAATGTCAAGTAAACTCAGATCTGTGGGTATTGTCAGGTACAATACTATACGTAGCATATGTAAGATGTAGTGGGTCAACAACATTTTCAGAATTACTAATATGAGCACTATCTAAGTATCATCAGGTCTACAGTGAGAGAACACTGTGCTACAGTACTATGCAACATATACCTCTGCTAGAGCTTGGGCCAGAGTGGGTAGAAATCATTACTGGCGTTTGCTCTCCACAGACTTACCATAGTGCTTACATAGGTAAGTGTACATCTGTTGGGTACCCAATACAGACCATGTCTGTTATGTTGGTCTCTGAACATGCTTGTGATGTTGTCTTCACTCCTTGCCAAGAGGTTGGGGGGGACTGATGTGTACTTGGAGAATTGGGATACTATACACATATCTGAGAACAACTACTACTGCACCTTACATTATACATACACAATTCATGCAGTCAAACATTATTTAATTTGCCAATTGAAAAAGATCGGCATTGGAAAACCACAATTGGTAACATTACACTTTAGCATGCAGATATATGTGCATGGCACAGGGGTAGGATACAGTGCTACTACCACATCACTTTGGATTTTTTTGTCAACAAGGTACAGAGCACCATGATCCATCACATGATTGACCTAAGTTGGAACAACACATCCTAAGACATGTGTCTGTGATTTAACTCTGGAACTCAGAGGCACCTAGTGGTTTATGGACATGGTAAGGACGAGATTTTATATTTCTTCAAACATCATGTAGCAAGTCATCTGCTCCTCTGGTGAGCCAAAGAGATGTCCATACAGGGGAAGGACCTCTCCAACTAGGGTCTCCAGCTCCTGTGTTGTGAAGGCAGGGGCCCTCTCACCTGTGTGGAGAAGTGTGGCTCAATGGTTAGAGCGGCAGACCATGATGCAGAGGTCTGGCCCGGGACCAGGGTTCGATTCCCGCCTCGCTGGGTCTTGGGCTCAATTTCCTTGGACCTGATCATTCCCACCTCGGTGCCTGTTCTAATCATGGGTCCCACTCTGTAACTCTGGGCAATAGCTTGCTTAATCTGCACAACGGCCCCAACAGCACCGGGGTGCCTGGCTTCACCTTGGAGTGCCCAAGAGTGGACATTTCACAGGGAAAAGTCAGGAAGGGTTCCACAGCGGTATGAGTACAGCGCCAGGACGCCCCTTTGCTGGGGCAGCAGTGCGCTTTACAAGTACAAATTCTTTTCATTTCATTCACCTGCTTGGCCTGCCATGGTTGCTCCGAGAGGTGGCACACAGCAGCTGATGTTGACAAGGTGTTGAATCCATTAGTGTCAGTAGGCAAGTGAGTTGGTTGTCAAACTGCAGCGTACATGTACACAGTGTATGCGGTCATGAGCATAGATGCACACAGCCATGAGGCCATGGCGATCATAATTCCCTCCCCAACATTAGCCTATGTCTGTGTCGTGTGTCCAGTGACCCGCCTAACGTGCGTTCGATGACTGCCAGATGCTGAACGTTATATTTGTCCTATCTATGAGGTCAGGCTTCCACCATATTTGCAATGTTTGCTGAGGCTGTATTTTTGAAAGTTAAGTCAGTCACCAACACCACAAATGGTAGCAAACATCTTGACATTCGTAATGTTTGATTCCCATGTCATGTCCAGTACAAAACTTCATCTGGGTAGTACTTTACTATGCACATCGGTAAAATATGTGCTCCGCACTGTACACCACAGTTGCAGTAATACATCAAAAGCTACCCTCACTATACTAGAAATTTTAAATCTTTGATTTGATGATGTGCACAGTTCTGTTACAGACCTGTGAAGTCCAGCTTGGGGAGGACAGGTGGATGTTCAAGATCTGCCAAGGATAATGTAAAAAGGGTACTGCTTTATGAAGCCTTGATGTACAGACACATTGTTTGTCTTAGTCTTCTTATATGTTACTCTGCACACTGTGTCCAAAATATATTTTTGTGTTACTCCTTAATCAAATACCCTGAGAGAGTGAGGAGACGTCAGCCACCTGTATACTGCCCATTTCTAGACCTACACACCATGGAAAAACTCTGTTTAAATAGGCAAACAATTGTGGATCAGTTGGAGTCTGACCTTGTACCTCACCTAAATAATCTTACAGCAACACCACCACTAGTGAAACTTGTGTCAGTTTAGTATTTTTTGGCCATAGGCTTATTTCAATTCACTGTTGCTATTTCTGGTGGAATGTCACAACCAATGTTCAGTTGGGTCCACACAGAGTTCCTTACAGCAATGTTGAAATACATGGGCAGCTACATCCAATTCCCCAGACGTGAGGATTTAGCCACTGTGAAGGTGTATTTTTATGGATTTGCCACCCATAATGGCTTAGTACGACTACACAACAGGGGGTAAGTAAACCGGAACAAGAAACACTACCATTCTATCAATGTGCAAGTTGTCCACCTTGCAGATTTGTACATCTTAAACGCTAGTGTCCTGTTCCCAGGATCTGCCCATGATGTCTACGTACTGTGGAACAGCAGTATACCTCAGCTGATGTCACAACTACTACCAGAAAGGGCCTGGCTTGTAGGTAAGCGCGATCTGTCCTAACTTTGTGTGGGAAATTTCAGGTAGTATGATCTGCAATTCTGTAATTAAAGTTTGCCCTTCTGTCTATCTTTCGACAAGGAGAGTCAGGGTATCCCAACCGGCCATGGTTTTTGGCACTGCTGAGAAATCCGACAACGTCAGGGGAAGCCCACTTCAACAAGGCCCCTGGAAGAACACAGCGGCCAGCGGATCAGCTTCTGGGCTCCTAAAAGCCAAATTCAGATGTCTGGACCGGACTGATGGAACCCTCCTCTACTCACCTGGAAAGGTATGGAAGATCACTGTCGCATGCTGCATCCCTCACAACTTTGTCCTCCTGGTATGGAACGTCCGCTACATCACAGAGGATGTAGACCATAAAGACCCACTGAGTAGGATCCTGGAATGCCAAATGAACATTAAGATAATGGTGAAGAAGAAGGAGGGGACTTGTGTCAGGATCTCATCCAGAACTACTTCCGCTGAGTGTATGGTGTGATATGTGATGACTTTGACTAGTCTTGTAGTGATGTTGTGAGGAGGATGTTAATTCTACACACTAGGGGGCAGATTTACAAGCCTGTGCGCTGCCAGTCCAACACTTTTTGTGACGCACTGGCAGCACATTTCCCTGCCCCATATTTACAAGGACAGGAAAATCCACCCTGCATGGCTTTTCCTGTCCTTGTAAATATGGCCTCTTTACACGCAGCTCTTTGCGTAAAAGGGGCATTCCATATTCCATGGGTGTTGCTGTGGGCGTGCCCATGCAACACCCATGGAATGGGACACATTTTCAGATTTAGGGGGAATCATAGATCTGGAAATGCGTTTGAATGCTCCGCCTCCCCAGGGGAGGCACAGGGAGGAGCAACGAGAAGAAATGTATTAATTCCTCCTTGTTTTTGATTCCTGTTTCTATGCGTGCTGCATTCTGCAGCACACATAGAAAGAGGAATTCACCTCTAATGATAGTTTTTGGTCAGAAAGGGTTCCCTTCCTGTACACAAACAACCATTGAAAGAATGCTGTTATTTACCTTCTATGTGTGCTAATGCAGTACACATATAGGTTGAAAAAGTCATTTCAGATTGTTTTTGTGCAGGAATGGAACCCTTCCTGAGCAAAAACAATTTCCCCACAACACAGGCATCCTTGCACCATGGTGCAAGGGTGCCTGCGTTGGCGCATGGCAGCAGTTTGTGCGCCAGCGCAGGGGGAGGACAGAGATGCGACATATTGTTATAAATATGTTTCATTGCTGTTTATTTATTTTATTTGCTTTTATAGCGCTGGACTCGACCACCAAAGGGTTATCTCCGCGCTTGGCTCGCTGTAGGTGCCGGAAACAATGCCTTTGGGACATGCAGACAGGAGGCTAAACCTCCCGGAAAAAATGTGTCTTAAGTGCTTTCCTGAAGGCAAGAAGATTGGTGTTTTGTCGCATGTCAATAGGGATTTTGTTCCAGAGGGAAGGCCCTACGTAAGAGAGTGCTCGGCCACCCTGCCTGGCCTTCTTAATGAGGGGAATTTTTAATAGAAATTGACTACTGGAGCACAAAAGGCGTTCCAGTGTGTGAATTTTAAATGAGGACCTGATCCAAAAAGGCTCTTATGTATAATGCAGCAAATCTTGAACTTGATTTGCTGGCGTACAGGTAATCAGTGAAGCTCTTCTAAGAGGGGCCTAGATGGTGTTCTCGAGGGGACATTAAGAACCAGTCTGGCCGCGGTGTTTTGGGCCACTTGAAGTCGTTTGTGTACATGTTCATTCACAGAGATGAGGAGGCCATTGCAGTAATCGAACCAACTTATTACAAGGGCCTGGACTTGGGTCTTTCTATAGACGTCTGATAGGAAGGTAAAAACCCTTCTTAGGAGACAAATTGTCCGGAAGCAGGATCCAGTCACCAGGTTCACATGTTCTTTTAGAACCAGGTTCTGATCCAGTCACACTCCCAGATTCTTGACTGATTGCTTTGGGCAAGGAATGGGTCCTAACTCCAAAGGCCACCAGTCTGGGGACCATAGGAGATTAGCTTTCCCAAAGAGCATGACTTCTGTCTTGCCCACATTGCACTGGAGTTAGTTGAAAGCCATCCAGTTGGATACCGCTCTCATGCCCTCAGCAAAGGAGTTCTTAATTTCTGGGGTAAGAGTCTGGAAAGGAAACAAGAGCTGGGTGTCGTCGGCATACGACACTGGGGTAAATCCATATGCTCTCACAATGTCAGCAAGGGGGGCCACATACACATTAAATAATGTGGGGCTTAGGCATGATCCCTGTGGAACCCCCTTGGTGTGCTCCCTTGAGATGGAACGATAGGCGCCCAAGCTGACACTTTGTGAGCGGCCGGTGAGGAAACTCTCCAGCCAGGACAGAGCTACACCTCCAATCCCCACTCTCTGCAAACGGCCGAGAAGAATCTCATGTGACAAAGTGTTGAAGGCTGCAGACAGGTCTAACAGCACCAGAATCATGGAGCCTCCTCTATCCTGTGTCATCTTGATGTTATCTGCCACGGAGAGGAGCGCGGATTCGGTGCTGTAGTTGGGACTGAACCCAGATTGAGAATGGTCCAGACCTCCTGTAGCCTCGATGAATTTTGACACATGAGTGTTCGCATGCTTCTCGGCCAGTTTGCTTGGGAATGGTAATAGGGAGATGGGGCGTATGTTGGACAATTCTGCCCATGGCAGGGCCGTGTTTTTACGGGTGGGGTTTACTACCGCATTTTTCCAGTCTTGAGGAATTTGTCCCTCTTTAAGATCGCTTGTATCATAGGGCACACTAGATTGCCTATTAAGGCCGTTGTTTTAGCTGGAATGAGGTCTAGCGGGGAGCCAGTTTTGATGTTCCTTATCAGGGACAGAATTTCTGTTCGACTGGTTTCAGGAAAATCAGTCAGCCTAGTTTGATTGTTATCGGAAGGTGTCAGAGTGCATTTAGTGCTAACCCTAGAGCTCTTGGCCATTGTAATCTTTCGGTAAATGGCATCTATTTTATTTTCGAAGAAAAGGGAGATTTCAATGCATAGGGATTGGGAGAACTCATCAGGACTCTCACAGGCCAAGGGCTTCACAAAGGTCTGTAAGATCCTGAACAGCTCTCTAAAGGAGTTCCCTGCTTCTGCTAGCTGTGATGTTAAACAGTTCTTTTTAGCTAGCCTGATGTTTTTATAATAGGAAGTTAAAGCTTCTGAGTGGTTTTTCCGTCTTTCTTCAGTGTGGGTCTTTCTCCATACTTTTTCCAATTTCCTACAACCCTGCTTTTCTAATCTCAGCTGTTCCGTGTACCATACCTCCTGCTTTGATGTAGGATATTGTTTCATAAGTTTCAGCGGAGCTAGGAGATATACAGCTTCTTTAAGGGCTGTATTATATTTGGAAAGAGCTGACTCTGCATTGTCTGTTGCTGTAATAAGCGGTTCTTTCCATACTTTCTGGATCTCTTCTAGAGTAACCCTGTGCCGTTGTCTGCGCCATATGGGGGGGGGGGGGGCGTATAAATGTTTAACAGGTTTTGCTAAGCCAGGGAGGGTAAATACAACCAGGCAATGGTCTGACCAGTTAACTCGAGTCGGAGAGCGGCTACATATCGTGGGACCATTAGAAAAAATTAGATCTAAGGTATGGCCTCCTATATGAGTAGATCCATTATTTTGTAACTGAAATCCTAACAGGGAAAGGTCAGAGAGCAGGGACAGAGTTTCAGGGTGGTCGGGATGTCAACATGAAAATTAAAATCACCTAATAGGAGAAAGTTTTCTTTAGCTTTAAGATGTTGTGCTAGTAGTTCTGTTAGAGATAAGGTAAATCCATTACTTGGCCCAGGTGGACGATAAATCAGAGCTCCTTTCCAATTTTCTTTGGAGCCTGACTTTATCTTAAATATCATCACTTCCATCGATGGGCAGCAACTCTGTTCGATTATGGAGACTTTCAGGTCTTCTTTATATATTATGGCTATTCCGCCTTCGGTTTTAATTGGGCGGTCGAGCCTTAGGATTTTATATCCTACCGGAATTCCTAATGTTATTGCCGGGGTGATATGCGGTTTTAGCCAAGTTTCTGTTAAGAAACAAATTTCAGGACTAACAGTATTTATAAGATCCCATATCTCAAGGAAGTGTTTGGGCAGTGAGCTTGCATTAAGAAGAAAACTTTTCCAGCCCTTAAACGCTGGCGTTTTCCTAACCGCGCATCCAATGGAAATGGCGTATGAGATGCTTGAAATCTACACTGTATGCAGGAAAAGGGACCTTCCGGGCATGGCCATTGATCACTGGCACAACCCACCACCCCCTGTGATCGTAGGTTATGTAACGCTTGGGAAGTGTACCTGAGTCTGGAGCCCTCCGTAAATTCCATAGCAGATCAAACAGAGTATATAGCCCTTAGCCCCTAGCCCCGTCCAGCCGCGGACAGGCGCAGACGGGCAACTCTTTGGCTACTCTTCGGAGTAGCTTCGGCTCCCCTGCGTGCGACCGCTGCGCGCTCAGGAGGGGGCGAGGGCTAAATAGCCCAGAGAAAAGCAGGCACTAGAGCGCTAACCGCTCCAGCAATCACCCCACAGGAAGTGCCTCGCTCTCCCTGACCCGCCCTCCGTGCAATGGTACTAGCTACCGCGTCGGACCGGGTCGGGCAGGAGTGGAAATCGAGCCCAGGCCTCCCCGCTGACCAGAGGCGCCGTTCTCCCTCCACCGACCCAGGACTGAGGAGAAGCAGCACAGGTAACGCTAAGTACTTGGCTAACACAGGAAATTTAGCGTTTTAAAATGTGTGCTGACACAGAGAATTCGATTTTTTTAAATGTGTGCATTTCACAAATAAAATCCGTTTTTAAATCAACAGCAGCGTTTTTAAATCAAACGCAAAACAGCATTTAAAAGCTAGCATTTCTCTCAACACAGCAGCTTAGGCACAGAGCAAGGCACAGTTCTGGTACCTCTATCGAGCAAGCGGATCTGGATGATTCTGCCACTGTCACCCTACCACAGCTCGCAGGTGTAAAGGCTCCGCCTAAATAGCCCTGAGAAAAGCAGGCACTAGAGCGCTAACCGCTCCAGTAATCACCCCACAGGAAGTGCCTGGCTCTCCCTGACCAACCCTCCGCGCAACGGTACTAGCTACCGCGTCGGACCGGGGCGGGCAGGAGTGGAAATTGAGCCCAGGCTTCCTTGCTGACCAGAGGTGTCGTCCTCCCCCTATTGATTCAGGACTGAGGAGAAGTAGCACAGGTTGCGCTAAGTACTAGGCTAACACAGGAAATTTAGCGTTTTAAAATGTGTGCTGACACAGAGAATTAGATTTTTTTAAATGTGTGCATTTTACAAATAAAATCCGTTTTTAAATGAACAGCAGCGTTTTTAAATCAACAGCAAAACAGCATTTAAAAGCTAGCAACTCTCTCAACACAGCAGCTTAGGTACAGCGCAAGGCACAGTTCTGATACCTCTAGCGAGCAAGCTGATCGGGATGACTCTGCCACCGTCACCTTACCGCTGTGCTTTCCAAATTAACGCAGCACGGCGCAGCAAAATGACTTGCTGCACCATGCTGTGTTAGTTCACTGTAAATCTGCCCCTAGGTATATATGGTTCTGGAAAGATCTGGTGAAAGGTGTTTGTATTGTAAATGTAGCTTTGTGCAACTGTGAATGTTGTTTCGGACTGTGTTCTGTAAGACGTTGACATTGTGATGTGGGTCATATTTATTTTTTCTTAGCTAATCTCTCTGTGTTGGTCTGTTTTAGGTACCTTCGCATTGTCAGCTTCATTTGGACATTTCAGAGCTGTGACATTAGCAGGTATGTGATGCTGTTCGGATGAACAAAGTGGACATGGTTTGGTCCGGGAAATTTGAGTCACAGAATTTTGGTGTACAAAGCTGGTACCAAGACAGCTTGCACAGCGATAGGATGGAAGTTACCTGACTACCATTGGACTTGTTCCTTCTGGTGCTTTGGTCCTATTGCTATATGTGTGACATGGGATCCAACTCAATTTTGTGCCCAAATCATACTATCCTGCCTTCACCTTGGCTAAATCCTCATAGTATATGAGCTGGATGTAACTGTTGCTGTGTCTAATCATTGTAGGTTAAAGTGCTTGTAGCACATAACTGACATTTCTTAGTGACATTCCATCAGAGGCACTCTGGAAACAGACAGTGATGCAGAGGAACTAATACATATATACTTCTATAGGGAAAAAAAACAAATTAGTCTCTATCAACGAGTCCTCAATCCCTACAATTATTTCCTTCATACCAAACCAATACATACTCCAAAAATGTTTGTTAAAGCATATATTTTACCTATTTTATGACGCTGAACACACATAAAGATACATACAAAACATATACATAAATACAAATAACCAATCTTTCCTACCCGTTGTCTTTACATATAGATGCTAAGAATAAACAAAGAAGGTAATTCAAAAATAGCAATCCGAGATAGAGGGAGGTAGTCGATTACAGACTCGAGGGATTCAATCAGCCCTCCACTTGGTACAAGAAGCATGTAATCACAATCTTTATCATGCGTCCATGTTGCAAGGTCGACGCATTTAGGCCTATTCGTTTGGGCCTCATCAGGACAGAGGAGGCAAGAAATAGTAATGCCTAGGTACTGACCAAGGGAGAATCAATCAAAAGTACTCTTGAATCCAGGGTCTTCGGTATATATTCGAAAAACGCTAGGACTTTCTCTTTGGGACTTCCATATTGTCACTGGAAAACTATGGAGTTATAAGCGTGGAGGTCCCTGCACACTAAATGGAAAGATCCACTTCTATATGGCAAATGTCCCATATGTAGAAGTTCAGACTTCATGAAAAGAATTCAATTCGCTCATCCTGCACCGTGTACTGTTAATCGGACAACACAGTGGGTGGCTGTTTGAGTACAAGCCTGCTCTTGGCGGCGTCCTTCGTGTTCTCAGCGGCGTCCACCATATCGGAATGCAAGCAACACTGGATTGAAAAGTACCTGTGGTTGGACACTGTTGTACTGGCATGTGTCCGTTTATTCATTCATTCATGTCAGTTATGATTTGAACTATGGAATAAAGATGTTGTAGGCCCAGACACTTGTATGTATGTGTTGTGGTGAAATGGTAGTGATCCTGATTTTGACATATTTTACAGATAACATATTGATGCTTCCGGAAGTCCCTAATTCTGACATTCCAAAGTCCACATGGTAGTACATTCACAATGTTTTCTGTGTGAATTCCAACATGAGACAATGCTTTGGTGACTTGTTTTTATTTCAGTGACCAAGCCCAAGAAATGAAAAAAACAAATTAATAGTGGCAACAAAAATGTGTAGTTTTTAATCATGGTAGATGAAACCATTGTAGTAGAGTCAATTTATTCTGGAGTTCAAAGTCCAACATACTCCTCCCATCAGATATTGAAAAGTGGGCAGCGTTAGTCAATAAAGTGAATGTGTAACACACACAGAACAACATTAGGGGCAACGTTTCTTTAGTGGCAGTGGAGTGTGTCATCCTGAGCTCCTTAGTTTTTTGGTGGATATCCCCTCTTTTTGCCAGAGGGGGGATGTGGAGCTGCTGCGACTGGGGCACTTGTAGGCGTATCATCCTCTGTCAGAGCCTCCATTTTTGTGGCTTCGGAATATGTTGAAGGCATGGATGTGCTTTGGCCAAAGGAAGGGGTAGGTGCAGGGGGAAAAGCGCTGCAGAGGGTGGTGGTATGTCCCACAGCACCCCAACCAGGGAAGCCACCTCGATGCGGAGGCCGGCTACCATGGAGCAGACTCCGGCCACCTCATTGTGAATGCCAGCCACCGCAGGCTGGATGTCAGCAGCCTCCTGGTATATATCCCACTGCAGCTCCTTCATTTCTCGGATTTCGAACAAACGCTGGCCCTTCACACTTTGGGAGTTCAGGTAGACACTCAGGGCATGGGTGAAGGCAGCCTGGGTGTTTGTGTCCTCAGCGTGTTCACGCTGGGGGCCCACATTTACCTTCCCACATTGCCTACTCACCCAGCCATGTGCCCTTGGCACAGGGCTCATACTCCCACTGGGTCATGGTTCCTCTGTGACTGGGGTGGTGCTAGCCGGATCAGAAGCCAGGACTGGGGTGCACAGGATGGTAGTCACTGTGCTAGCTGCACAGGTGGTGGGGCA
Organism: Lissotriton vulgaris; assembly: GCF_964263255.1. Taxonomy (NCBI): domain Eukaryota; kingdom Metazoa; phylum Chordata; class Amphibia; order Caudata; family Salamandridae; genus Lissotriton; species Lissotriton vulgaris. The sequence continues at coordinate 1,628,692,956 of NC_141689.1, read as the reverse complement.
GTGGTAGGCGGTGTTGCCACAGCTGTGGTGGGAGGTGTGGTTGTGGGCACACTGAGCCCCACTGTTGGCATCTGCCCACGCTGACCTGTTGGGTCAGGACCATCATCCACATGCCCCTCTTCAGAGCGTTGTTATCACTGAGAGCATTTTGCTGGGTTAGAGAGGAACTCTGTTGGGTTTCCAACCGCTGTTCTGGTGTAGTGATGGATCGTCCTATTGTAAAAGGGAAAACAAAGTTGGCTGGCATTGTCATGTTATCAAAACTGTCTAGACCAACACCAAACATTGAACCAGAGATATGGACAATACACCATTGTTTCAAAGACATCTCCTAATACAACATATGAAACTGACTCAAATGAGGAGAGTGTGTGAAGTTTGTCATATAATGGTAACAACCATATCATTTATTACAGTGAAGCTCCAACTTGACGATCTGTCAATAGATAATTTTATAGATTGTCAAGATATCTTTAATATTGGTGTTTTTCTAGCTTAATGCACAGGGGTCAAAGTAGATCACAAACATAAGTGACCAGTGACAAGGTAAGCAAGTACAGCTAATGTGGAACTGCTTTGCATTACTCATCTGGAGTTACACAACGCAGAGCACATTGCTGACTTGAATTACTCTATGCCAGACAGACACTTCAAACATAGAGGGTGGGTTCCCCACCCCACAAGACTTTGATGTAGAACACATCAACTATTTTGACACAGGTTTTAAAAATCTGGTATACAGTTGTAACAATAACATGATTAGCTTAATATATTCACTTTTACGTACACTCATTCTCCCTGAACTGCATTAATCAGTGCACATATAACATACATAAATGGATCTCAGGAGTGTGTGTATGTGTATAGGAGTATACATCTGTACAAGAACTTTGGTGAGTGCAATCAGGGCCCCTTGCACAGTGATGAAAGGGAGCCTGTGTTGGTGCTAGCCAGTTTAATTTGCCCCACCAGTAGCTGAGCAGTGTAATGCCTTGTATGCTGCTAACACTGTGCATTCCTGCAGGTGAACCTATATACAGTGGTGCAACCTGACTTTGTACCATGCATAGACTGAATCCCTCACATAAATGACAGATAGGGGTTATACAAGCCATGAATCTGGCATGTCAATACGAATCCATGTGCTGACTAGTGCGGTTGTTCAGCTGGCCACACTGTGCCAATTATACTGTATCCATACATTGAGGCCTACTGGGGCTCCATAGGTGCAACAAGAATGACATTTGTACACTGTGCTTCAGATATACACATTGCACTGGGACATGAAGCCTGACATCAGTTTATTCTTGCAAAGACATATGATCATAACCCTACCATGTGGACATCTACACTCACATTCTGCAACAGTCAGGCAATCTGGTAATGCTTTCTTCAACACAATGGAGGAATAGTGTAGCAGGCCTACACCCCTGAAACTTCCAGGGCATAATTGTAAATGGGAGCTCTGTCACTCCAGGTCACATAGTTATGACATGGACTACTCTGAGGGAGGCTCAGGCACCCCTGATGTTTGCTTACAACAGTCATACCTCAGGGTGATGTAGATATAATTGAATTTAACCATACTAATGGAAATGAACAAACACTCTTAGTGGAACACTTGTTGAGATGGGATGTATGACGTTACAACGCAGGCTATTACAACGCCTGTCTTTACAACACGTTTTTTACATCGCATACCTTTACAACGCATAGCGCTTAGAGGTGCTGGATAGTGAAAAGTTTAATTTTCTATTCCAACTCCAGTCCCCGTGGACACTAGGGAAGGTGTTGGATAGAAAATTAAACTTATTCCCTATCCTAGAGCGCCCCCAGCGCAATGCGTTGTAATGGTTTGCGTTGTAATGACCGCGTTGTAATGGTAGTGCGTTGTAAAAGTTTCGTTGTTAAGGTTGTTCACCGTTGAGATGTATTTTGTCTCTTTCTTGGCTCAAAATCATGATGTGGATACACTTTTCGATGTCCCAACACATTCCCAGTATCTATCTTTGGTCAAAGTAGTTAGAATGTGATGGCTACCCTGCTGACACTGTAAACTATTTAGCTTTTGAATTTACATGCAGGTACAGGAACAGGTATGTGTCACCCAACATTTTAAGTGTTGATCCACAGGAATCTTCAACCATACCCATAGTCGGTAACACTGGAATTATGTAGCAGGAGAGGTTAAACATATGCAGCATGTATGAGCATAGTGTGTAGCAGGATGAAGCAATATGTGTGACATATTGATGCAGATTTTATATGATTCTGATCTCATAATACTTTCATGTTAGCGCTTGGTAACAGTATCTGGGTGATATTTCTGCACCTCATCTGCATATGTTTCATGCACAGATATGGACATAGGCAACAGAAAAGTGCCCAGACAAGCTTAGGGATGGTCATTCCTCTTCACTCCTTCATCTGTTGAAAGAGTTTTATTTTGTTTGTGCCATTTATGGTACTTCTAAATGTGATTGTGTCTAACAACTGCAGATAATGCACCAGACGGTGGTTTATGTGCCAAATGCTTCATGACCATTCAAATGTTAACATCACCATAGATCTAAATATCCATGGGGCATATTATCAAGCAGGGCGTTCAAAATTATCGCCTTGTGAATTCCAATAGAAACCCATGCTCTGGTGTGAAAATGGGCTTCTATTGGAATTCTCCAGGGCAATTATCAAGCCCATTATAGCCGCTTTAGCGGCAGTTTTCTGCTGCTAAAACTGTGATAATTTTAACGCCCTGCTTGATAATATGCCCCATAGTGTCCTGTTGGCCTGCTTACATTTCCCCTACATTCACAATGACATGCCTCCTTGTCAGTTCTAAATGAATCTATGGCCAGGTTCAGTTGTGTTGGCACACTGACTGTAAATTGATTGCAGGTGATTGATACTTTCCAATACACATCACAATTTTATAAGTCACATGGATCAGATACAAACGTCAATAAGCTAATTCCATGCACTCATTATACTTACTGGTTGCATTGGGGTCCCTGAAGATGTCGATCTCACCCTGGTTAAAAGGGACAATCCCACCTAGAAAGCAAAGATTTGAACATTGCATTATAAATAGTGCAGCTACACATGGTCCAATTTTCATGAAAAATACTATGTAATCCCAGTGTTCATGAAATATTTACCACTCTTGACACACAAATGTAAACTTTGTATTAATATGGGATGCAGCTAGTCACCTTGCAGGGCTTAGCTGGCTGGGTAGTAAAGGCCAGAGGTAATTATCATCACATTCCTGAGGCATGCCTCAGGAATGTGATGTTTTCAGTACTGCTGGTCAGCATCATAGCAGGCCCCTGTGCACCATGACACATGAGTGACACTATTGGGACTAGGCAGGCCAAAGTAGTGATTTGTGCTTTATGGGAAAGTACAGGTATGTGACATTATAAGGGCCATATCTAAGTTGTCATGGCTCTGATGCACAGAGTGCTAAATAGTAGCAATGCGTGCTACCTTGCAACATGATGCAAGGGTGCATGGCTTGAAAATATTTATTTGTCCTGTAAGGACCCCTTCCTGCACATTTACATTTGTAGCAGGCATTTTAATCTGTCTAGTATGCTGCACAATGATGCACACATGGACCATTTGACATATATGGATTTTGAACACATATTTCCTCCTTACCCATAACCAGTGGATAACTGGCATTTTGGAGCATTCATTGGTCAATCATTTATGTTAACTCAGGGAATGATTCTTATTCCATGTGTATTCAATGTTTTCAGCCACCCAAGATCCTGGGCCAGGGTATGGAAATGCAGCTATTTGCACTGTGATGCTTCAGGATGGCTTTATGTGGCCACTCTGAGACACACACATTGCCCTTGTGTTGCTTGAATTCTTTCACCGTAATTCATGCAATGCACATGAAGCAAGTTGCATAGGGCATTTTCAAACTACAACATTTCAATATCTGCCCCATTAATGTTTAAGTTTTGCATGACTGCTGTAGCAGCATTACAACATGCAGATGGTATATACAAACATACATTTGGGGCCTCCAATCTCCAGCCCCAACAGGTCCACCAAGTCAGCCTCTTGTGCCACTACATAAGTCCAAGGATGTTTGAGTTGGATGACAGTGCGTTCTCCCCAATGATCCACTCCATGTGCCAATGCACATGTTCCCATCTGACCTTCCTGTCCCTGGGGGGTAGCCCTGGCTGACCTTACTCCCAGAATGCACCATGTGGGGCAGGTTGCACTATTTGAGCAATTGAAGGGCATCCACCTCTCCCCCTAAGAAATTCCTTCCCTGGTCCATTCCTGACTTGTCTCTATCCCTCCCTGACATGCTACAACCCAAACAAACATCCCTTAACCTAACGCCACCCCCTAAAGTGTGAATACCCCTAAATACACCCAACCAAACTATGACAATACAAATCCAATATACAACAAAAAGACATAAAAAGCACACAATTCACAGAAGACAGGGACAGACCAGAAACCGACAAAACCAAAAATCACTCCAAAACACCAGACACTCTCAAAACCACCTCCAACACCCAGCACTATCTAACAAACTGTAAGAGAAAGTGAAACCAACTATGACACTTCCTAGTATGCAGCCTGCCACATCCATTGCGTAATTTCCTGGGTGTGTCTAGTGTGTTTCTAACCTTTGTGTCTCTTTTTTATGAAGCATCACAAGGCAAATGGCTATTGCGTGATGAATGCAGTGCATAGTGGCAAGTCTGCAGTCAGTTCCACTCTATGGCGTTGATGCCCGTCGTGAGAAGTTGGCCTGATATTCAGTGTTCACTATTCTAGTGATCACTATGTATCAGTCCAAACAACCCTTATGGTGATTGGTTGTAAGTCAACAGATAGACCAGCTATCCTAGTAGCATGGACAAGAGCAGTCTTCGGGCTAAACTCTAGAGGGCGTGTTAAGCCAGCTGTTATACCATCACATATACCCCTTGAACACCAAGTGAAAGGACACCACACAGGTGTTATGAAAATAAACAGTGTATTTATTTAGATCACAACAGCCCTGTACTCTTTATGAGGACAGGGTACTAAGCACACAACAAAACTCTTACGAAAATACTTTAAGTTGCACAATTTACACAAATGCCCGAGGGGCACGGAAAACCATATACTATGGAAGTGGAATGCGAAATTACTAGCAGGTAAGTACTGTACCAATAGGCTTTGGAATTGCTAGGACTACGTTACTGAACCTTCAGATTACTAGTAGGAGGCCTAGGGGACTTGGGTGCAGAGTGTGCACACTCACGCGGGATGCGGGACAAAGTCTATGGGAGCTAGTAAAAGCAAAGTTAGTGTTCTCGGGCGGACCCGATAAGGTAGGTCGAAAACGACAGTGACTCTGGACCCTTGGATAGTGAGGCTATGCTGGGGCACCGAAATGCCGAAGTTACCTAGCCCAGGGGCTGCGGCCTGATAGGTCTGAAAAGACGTCGGGAATCCTCGATTGTTCGAAGTGATCCAAGCCTGGATCGAAGATGGATGACACCTGAAAGCAGAGGGGACCAAGTTCTTGACCACTAGCCAGTGATCAGATGGTACCAGGAGGGCACCGGATGGTAGTCACCTCGACCAGGTGAGTGGGCGACGCTGGGCTCTGCAGTCTCACGGACCAGGAGGCGTTGTCGGCGACCAGGATGGAGGTGCGAGCTGTCCGACGATGGTTGATGCCTTCGACGTTGCTGGACCCAGGATTGGGGCAACAAGTCTTGGCAAATTCAAGCCCACGCGGTGGACCTAAAATGGCATCTGGAGTGGACCAGGAGGGTCCGGGGTGCTCCTCTTTTGAAGGGAGCAAGGGCCAGTCTGGAGCAACGAGACCAGCAGTGTTGTCGTCGTTGATCGTTGTCGGGAAGGCCACAAGCCAGCGGGCTAGTAGCCAGACAACGCGGTGAGCAGCCAAAAACCAGAAGGGCCCCACGCAGATCTCGTGGATGCTGGGGGGCTGGTCTTCGGTGCTGGAGCTGCTCAGGGTCGGGGCTTCTCGGACCCCAAAGCACTCACCAGAGGATCCCTCGGCGGTCGTGCTGGATAGAAGTCGTGCAGTTCTGTGATGGCCGGTCCCTCGAGGTCTCGTCGCACCTACGGTTCTCAGCTTAGCTGTAGAGGTAGGTAGAGGTCAGAGGTGCCAGGGAAGCCGGGTCTCGTTGAGCTGGTCAGTCGGATTCCGGAGGAAGGACGTGCAGCAAAGCGCAGAGTTCTTGGATGGTGCCTGCGGATGCAAGGTGACTACTCCTTAGCCACAAGGGAGAAATCTTAAGAAGAAGTCAAGAGTTCCTTTCGTAGAAAGTAGTTTCTTGATTCAAAGATGATCTAATTTGGAAGGGTCCCCGCTCCTGCCTTTATCCTAAAGAAAGGGGTGGGTACGCGACTAGGTCCTGCCCTAGGGGTGGGACCAGGAAGGGGGGTGGTTACACCCCTCTCCCATGCCGGACTTTCCCCAGGCCAGGGGCTGGTGTGCCTCTGGAACTGGTTCTAGCCGGCAGATGCGTGGTGAGCACCGGGGTGCCACTTGCAGTCACCTTCCTGTAAAGCCCTGCCTACCCAGGATACACAAAACCCTGTCTGGGATGGTGCTAGCACCGCCCCTGACAGGAAACCCTTTGTCCAAGCTCCCCTCGCTGGAAGGACTCCCAGCAGCAGGGGGTCAGACTCATGTCTGTGGTGGCAGCATCCATTTTGTGATGCTGAGGCTTGAGTTAACTTTAACCGGGGTTCACAGTTACATACATGTCGTGTCCCTCTAGAAGGGTGGAATGCTAACCCCGTCGCCAGAATTGGCGAGGGGTTAGTATTCCAATCCGTATGACACCTTACTCGACATGTTTTGATAAAGCGATACCAGAGATAGCATTTAACCGCGAGGATTATAATGCACTCAAGAGTATATGGTATGCGTTATCATGGAACAGCTATTAGGACTTGGTTCCGCAAGCTGCAAATGGGCTCAGCTCATGCCAGAGCACCATCTCACACGATTCCAAGCACTCTGCCTTCAAAATTGTCAAGGCCTGCCATAGGAGTGACTGATAGGAATCTGTGTGTCCATTTTTAGGGTTAGATATAGGTATACTATATCTAAAGCAAAGGGTGATTACACCACCTTGCCCCAGCTGTCGTGCAGGCAGTTGTGTCAGATTTAGATGGCCATCCAGGGGTGGCATAATACATGCTTCAGCCCCTGGTAGGCCCTGGGTACACCTATGCCCTGAGTTACAGGGTCTGATAAGGTGGCCCAGTACCAATTGGATAATGCACCTAAGGTACACATGTCAATTTAGTGAGAGAACAGCTAGGCTGTGGGTCTGATTAGCAGGCCCACAGCCAGAGAAAGTCGTAAACCAGTGAAACAAAAGCAAAAAATCTGGGTGATCATAGGATTGCAGACCATACTCTCCTACATGACCCCCCCCCCCCAAACTTTGGGGCAATAAACTAATCTTGACCAGGTGAGTCTTCTTGCTCTAAGTGGACATACCTGGAGAGCCCATCTGCATTGCCATGATCAGTGCCAGGTCTATGCTCCACTGTAAAATCCATCCCCTGTAGGGAAATGGACCACCTAAGCAGTTTGGGGTTTTCACCCTTCATCTGATTTAGCCACAAGAGGGGGTTATGGTCGGTCTGAATCTTGAAATGAGTGCCAAACAAGTATGGCCTCAGTTTCTTCAGGGCCCAAACCACAGCAAAGGCCTCCCTCTCAATAGCTGACCAATTTTTCTATCTGGGGGTCAGCCTTCTGCTTATAAAAGCAATGGGCTGGTCATTACCATCAAAATTCAGTTGAGATAGAACAGCTCCCACACCCAACTCAGAAGCATCTGTTTGGACAATGAATGGTTTGGAGTAGTCTGGACTCTTGAGGATAGGTGCTGTGCACATGGCCGGCTTTAGGTCATCGAATGCTTTTTGACAGGCTGCTGTCCACTGAACCTTTTTGGCATTTTCTTACTTGTCAGTTCATTAAGTGGAGTCACAATTGATCCATAATTCCTGACAAACTTTCTGTAGTAACCAGTCAGGCCCAAGAAAGCTCGAACTTGAGTCTGGGTGGTTGGAGGAGGCCAGTCCCTGATTGACTGTATCTTGCTCTCCAGTGGCTGAGCTTGGCCTCCACCCACAAGGTGGCCCAAGTATACAACCTGTGTCTGCCCTATCTGGCACTTTGTGGCCTTGATAGTGAGACCTGCTGCTTGCAGTGCCTCTAACACTTTCCTCAGGTGGACCAGGTGATCCTCCCAGGTGGAGCTAAAGACAGCAATATCATCAAGATATGCTGCACAGAAGTCATCCAGCCCAGTGAGAACATGATTCACCAGCCTTTGGAAGGTGGCAGGTGCATTTTTCAAACCAAAGGGCATTACCACAAACTGATAATGCCCACCAGGGGTAGAAAATGCTGTCTTGGGCTTGGCATCCTCAGCTAACCTGATTTGCCAATACCCAGCTGTCAGGTCAAATGTACTTAAGTAGTTGGCAGAAGCCAATCTATCTATAAGCTTATCTGCCCTTGGTATTGGGTGGGCATCAGTCTTAGTGACTGCATTGAGACCTCTGTAGTCTACGCAAAACCTCATCTCTTTATTACCACCCTGGGTGTGAGGCTTTGGCACTAGAACTACTGGACTAGCCCAAGGGCTATCTGAGGGTTCAATGACTCCCAACTCCAACATTTTCTGCACTTCTGTTTTGATGCAGTCTCTAACATGATCAGGCTGCCTGTAGATTTTACTCTTGACTGACAAGCTGTCACCAGTGTCAACCTCATGGGTACACCAATTGGTCTGACTGGGGGTTAGAGAGAACATATGCCTGAAGAATTGAAGAACTTGTTTGCAATCCTTCTGTTGATGTTCAGAGAGGCTGCCACAAAAGACAACACCATCTACTGATCCATCATCAGGATTCTGAGTGAGCAGGTCTGGGAGAGTGTCACGCTCTTCCTCCTGTCCCTCATCTATGGCCATGAGCAAGCTCATGTCCTTCCTGTCGACATATGCTTTGAGCCTGTTTACATGAAGCACCCTGTGGGGGCTCCTGGGAGTTCCAAGGTCCACCAGGTAGGTGACCTCTCCCTTTTGCTCAAGAATTGTGTGGGGCCCAGACCATTTGTCTTTGAGTGCTGCTGGGGCCACTGGCTCCAACACCCACACCTTCTGTCCAGGCTGATAAACAGTCAGGACAGCCTTTTGGTCATGCCAAGCTTTTTGAAGTTCTTGACTGGCCTTGAGGTTTTCAGATGCCTTTTCTATATACTCAGCCATCCTGGAGCGGAGACCAAGTACATAGTCCACTATGCTGGTTGCAGGCTTTTTGAGAGGTCTCTCCCATCCTTCCTTCACCAAACACAGGGGTCCTCTTACAGGATGTCCATACAAAAGTTCAAAAGGGCTGTAGCCAACCCCCTTTTGTGGGACTTCTCTATAAGCAAATAAAAGGCAGGGTATCGAGACATCCCATCTACGCCTGAGCTTTTCAGGTAGTCCATGAATCATCCCTTTTAGGGTCCTGTTGAACCTTTCAACAAGCCCATTGCATTGTGAATGATAGGGTGTAGTGAACTTGTAGTTGACACCACATTCCTTCCACATAGCAGTTAAGTAGCTTGACATGAAGTTTGCACCTCTGTCAGAGACAACCTCCTTAGGGAAGCCCACTCTGGAGAACACTCCAACTAGGGCTCTTGCCACAACAGGTGCTGTAGTGGTCCTAAGGGGAATAGCTTCAGGATACCTGGTGGCATGGTCCACCACCACCAGTATAAACTTGTGCCCTGATGCTGTCTGGGGTTCCATTGGTCCAACAATGTCAATCCCCACCCTTTCAAAGGGCAACCCCACCACAGGCATTGGTATAAGGGGGGCCTTTGTAGTGCCACCTGACTTACCACTGGCTTGGCAAGTGACACAAGAGCGACAAAACTCCTTGGTATCTTCATTCATATGAGGCCAGTCAAAGTGTGGGACAATTCTGTCCCAAGTCTTGTTCTGGCCTAAGGGACCTGCAAGGGGAATCTCATGGGCCAAGGTGAGAAGGAAACCTCTCAGAGACAAGGGGATAACCAGCCTCCTGGTTGCACCAGGCTTGGGGTCTCTTGCCTCGGAGTATAGGAGTCCATCTTCCCAGTATACCTTGTGGGCACCTGTGGCGTTCCCTGCAGCCTCAGCAGCAGCCTGCTGTCTGAGGGGTTCAAGACAAGGGCAGGCTAACTGTTCCTTCCCCAGGTCTGCTCTGGAGGGTCCCCCTGAGCCCAGAAATTCAACTTGATCAAGTTCAAATTCTTTAGGCTCAGTTTCCCTCAGTTCCTGTAGGTCAGCCTCCTCTGAGACTTGATCCTCAACCTGGGGCAAGGGGGAAGGCAATGCCTTAACCCTCCTGCTCTTCTTCTTGGAAGGTGTCTGGTCCATTGTTCCAGGATCCAGCACCTGTTCAGTGGGGCATCTTTTGGCCTGTGACCTAGTCACAGCAAGCACATGTGCTGGCAAGCCTAACATCTCCATGTGAGTCCTCTGCTCCACTTCTGACCATTGTGATGACTCCAAATCATTGCCCAACAAACAATCCACTGGGAGGTCTGAACTAACTACAACCTTCTTTTGGCCATTTACCCCTCCCCAGGAGAAAGCAACAATCGCCATACTATGACTGGTAGTGACGTTGCTGGCATTGGTCACCAGGAAATCTGTACCTGCCATGATCTGTCCAGGGTCCACAAAGTTAGGTGTCACCATGGTGACACTGGCACAAGTGTCCCTATAGGCCTGAGCCATTTTGCCATTTATCAAAGGTGTCTGCCTGTATTTGCCCAAAGTATTGGGATTGACATCAGGGGATATATCCATATCCCCTGTACAGACAAGGACAGCCTGAGTGAGTGTGCCAACTAAGTTGTCATACCCCTCAGAACCCAAGGTTAACCCAACTAATCCCTTGGGAGGTGCACTACCACTGCTGACTGTACTAGGGGTTGCAGTTGCCTTAGGGGCTGCAGTGGCAGGAGTTTGCCCTCCTTTCTTGGTGCACTCACTAAACCAGTGAGTTTTACTTTTACAGTATTGGCACCACCATTTTGACTGGCCTTCTTGAGTCTTCTTCTTCTGGGAAGCCTGACTCCCACCCTCTTTGTTCTGTTGGGGACCTGCTGAAGACTTCTGGTCATTTTGTTCACCTTTAGTATCTTTATCCTTCTGGTCTGCTTTCTTCTGACCACCCTGGTTCTGGCCCTGGTTCTGCTTAACCCTTGTTCTGACCCATCTGTCTGCCTTCTTTCCCAATTCTTGGGGAGAGGTCAGATCCGAGGAACAAGGTGCTGATGCAACAACTGGTTCTGACAATTGTTTAAAATCTGTTCCCTCATGATCAGATTGTACAATCCTGTATAATCAGTAACCTTACTGCCCAGCAACCAGCCCTCCAAAGCCTTAGTGGCACAATCTACAAAGTCAGACCAATCCTGAGAATTAGTTTTCTGGGTATCCCTGAAAAGCAACCTGTACTGCTCAGTGGTTAGGCCAAACCCATCTATCAGTGTATTTTTCAGGACTTGGTAATCATTAGCATCCTCAGCTCTAGTAGTGAGGAGCTTGTCTCTACCTTTACCTTCAAAGGAGAGCCACAAGATAGCTGCCCACTGACTCTGGGGGACACACTGTACAGTGCAAGCACTCTCCAAAGCAGTTATCCATTTGTGGATATCATCCCCTTGTTTAAAGGGGGGCACTATCTTACTCAGGTGTCTAGTATCTAAACTCCTGTTTTCCCTTGGGGGAATGCTGCCACCAGTGGAATCTAGTCCACTTAACTTTTGCTCTCTAGCAAAGGCAAGCCTTTCTTTGGCCAGGGCAAGTTCTTCCCTTTCAATCCTCAGATTGGCTTCCCTCATCTTAGCTTCGTGCTCCCTTCTCTTAGGGGAGGACATCCCTCTATGAGAAGAGGTCTGAGAGCCATTGGTTCGAATGGATCTGTTAGAGCCTCTTGATAGAGATCTAACTCGTCCATTCCCAATGTAAAGTCTGCCTGAGAGTGGCCCTGGGAGTCCCCCAAATCCATTCTCATGCCTACTTAAGTTGGTCCTAGTGAGTCTGCTGACTTCTACCTGACCTGTTTCTGCCTCATCCCCAGATAACTCATCTTCCTCCCCCTCCTCAGCACTGTCTGCTGCCTGGAGGTGTCGGTCAGGGTCACCCCGGGTCCCCTCTAGGGGAGGCATGTTCCCTTCTGGATGAGAAGGATCTGTGTTAGCAGCCCTCCTAGCATCATAAGTCTCTAAGAGACCAATCAGAAAAGGAATGGTAGGGTTTGAACCCTGTTTTAGTTTCCTGGAGGTACACACCTGTCTCATCTCCTGGAAACTAAGAGCAGCATATCTGGAAGGGACCTGTGGAGGGTCCTCAACCACAAGAGGGGTCTCTGAAGACTCTCCGTGGTTAGACATGCTTCTAGTGTGGTGTAAGTGATGCACCTACCTACACTATTTGTTTGCCTACTGATCCCTTGCTAAGAGCTGTAGTCAAGGTGTGCTAAGCCTTGTTAAACTACAATAGCTGGTTCAGTAGAACTCAGAGTATTCTAAGCTAAGTTATATGTACCTTACCTTATGTGATCTTTCACAAAGATATTCTTAGGATACGTGTGGTAAAACAACAGCAAGCTCAAATCCCAACCGCTGCTCACCAATATGAGAAGTTAGCCTGATATTCAGTGTTCACTATTCTAGTGATCACTATGTATCAGTCCTAACAACCCTTATGGTGATTGGTTGTAAGTCAACAGATAGACCAGCTATCCTAGTAGCAAGGACAAGAGCAGTCTTCGGGCTAAACTCTAGAGGGCGTGTTAAGCCAGCTGTTATACCATCACATATACCCCTTGAACACCAAGTGAAAGGACACCACACAAGTGTTATGAAAATAAACAGTGTATTTATTTAGTTCACAACAGCCCTGTACTCTTTATGAGGACAGGGTACTAAGCACACAATAAAACTCTTACGAAAATACTTTAAGTTGCACAATTTACACAAATGCCCGAGGGGCACGGAAAACCATATGCTATGGAAGTGGAATGCGAAATTACTAGCAGGTAAGTACTGTACTAATAGGCTTTGGAATCGCTAGGACTACGTTACTGAACCTTCAGATTACTAGTAGGAGGCCTAGGGGACTCGGGTGCAGAGTGTGCACTCTCACGCGGGATGCGGGACAAAGTCTATGGGAGCTAGTAAAAGCAAAGTTAGTGTTCTCGGGCGGACCCGATAAGGTAGGTCGAAAACGACAGTGACTCTGGACCCTTGGATAGTGAAGCTATGCTGGGGCACCGAAATGCCGAAGTTACCTAGCCCAGGGGCTGCGGCTGCATAGGTCTGAAAAGATGTCGGGAATCCTCGTTGACGAACCAGGAGCCTGAAGAAAGAGTTGCTGGCAGGCGACCAGTGAAGATTGTTTGAAGTGATCCAAGCCTGGATCGAAGATGGATGACACCTGAAAGCAGAGGGGACCAAGTTCTTGACCACTAGCCAGTGATCAGATGGTACCAGGAGGGCACCGGATGGTAGTCACCTCGACCAGGTGAGTGGGCGACGCTGGGCTCTGCAGTCTCACGGACCAGGAGGCGTTGTCGGCAACCAGGATGGAGGTGGGAGCTGTCCCACGATGGTTGATGCTGTCGACGTTGCTGGACCCAGGATTGGGGCAACAAGTCTCGGCAAATTCAAGCCCACGCGGTGGACCTAAAATGGCATCTGGAGTGGACCAGGAGGGTCCGGGGTGCTCCTTTTTTGGAAGGGAGCAAGGGCCAGTCTGGAGCAACCAGACCAGCAGTGTTGTCGTCGTTGATCGTCGTCGGGAAGGCCACAAGCCAGCGGGCTAGTAGCCAGACAACGCGGTGAGCAGCCAAAAAGCAGAAGGGCCCCACGCAGATCTCGTGGATGCTGGGGGGCTGGTCTTCGGTGCTGGAGCTGCTCAGGGTCGGGGCTTCTCGGACCCCAAAGCACTCACCAGAGGATCCCTCGGCGGTCGTGCTGGATAGAAGTCGTGCAGTTCTGATGATGGCCGGCCCGCAGAGTTCTTGGATGGTGCCTGCGGATGCAGGGTGACTACTCCTTAGCCACAAGGGAGAAATCTTAAGAAGAAGTCGAGAGTTCCTTTCGTAGAAAGTAGTTTCTTGATTCAAAGATGATCTAATTTGGAAGGGTCCCCGCTCCTGCCTTTATCCTAAAGAAAGGGGTGGGTACGCGACTAGGTCCTGCCCTAGGGGTGGGACCAGGAAGGGGGGTGGTTACACCCCTCTCCCATGCCGGACTTTCCCCAGGCGAGGGGCTGGTGTGCCCCTGGAACTGGTTCTAGCCGGCAGATGCGTAGTGAGCACCGGGGTGCCACTTGCAGTCACCTTCCTGTAAAGCCCTGCCTACCCAGGATACACAAAACCCTGTCTGGGATGGTGCTAGCACCGCCCCTGACAGGAAACCCTTTGTCCAAGCTCCCCTCGCTGGAAGGACTCCCAGCTGCAGGGGGTCAGACTCGTGTCTGTGGTGGCAGCATCCATTGTGTGATGCTGAGGCTTGAGTTAACTTTAACCGGGGTTCACAGTTACATACATGTCGTGTCCCTCTAGAAGGGTTGAATGCTAACCCCGTCGCCAGAATTGGCGAGGGGTTAGTATTCCAATTCGTATGACACCTTACTCGACATGTTTTGTTAAAGCGATACCAGAGATAGCATTTAACCGCGAGGATTATAATGCACTCAAGAGTATATGGTATGCGTTATCATGGAACAGCTATTAGGACTTGGTTCCGCAAGCTGCAAATGGGCTCAGCTCATGCCAGAGCACCATCTCACACGATTCCAAGCACTCTGCCTTCAAAATTGTCAAGGCCTGCCATAGGAGTGACTGATAGGAATCTGTGTGTCCATTTTTAGGGTTAGATATAGGTATACTATATCTAAAGCAAAGGGTGATTACACCACCTTGCCCCAGCTGTCGTGCAGCCAGTTGTGTCAGATTTAGATGGCCATCCAGGGGTGGCATAATACATGCTTCAGCCCCTGGTAGGCCCTGGGTACACCTATGCCCTGAGTTACAGGGTCTGATAAGGTGGCCCAGTACCAATTGGATAATGCACCTAAGGTACACATGTCAATTTAGTCAGAGAACAGCTAGGCTGTGGGTCTGATTAGCAGGCCCACAGCCAGAGAAAGTCGTAAACCAGGGAAACAAAAGCAAAAAATCTGGGTGATCATAGGATTGAAGACCCTACTCTCCTACACCTGTGTTCCGACCAGTGCAACAGAGATGTGAAGCGCTGTGGGCGATGCATTGGATCTGACCAACACAACAGTGCTAATGGGTTGGATCTACTGTAGAGGCCTGGGAAATGCTGGACCAAACACCTTAGGCCAACTTCCATTGGTCCAGGACTAAGGTATCACCCTTTGACAAGTCTGTGTAACAGAGGCCAGTGTCCACGTGGGGAGGCAGGGTGGTTTGAGGTCTTTCATGTGCCTGTGACTTCAACACAAGGGGCCTGGTAGATTGCCTGTGCACTCAGTCTGGATTCTTGGAATGCATGTGTAGACCTTAGCACCCAGCCAGGGGAACAGCAGGCATCATGGCAGCACAGCAAGGCCGGAATCAAGAGCTGTATGATCACCCATCAGTATTCACAGGAATTACCAGAGTACACACCTGGATGTCCCCCACATATCTATGTGCATGTAAAGATTGATCCTGGGGGTACGACTCATCCTATTTGATTCCTTATTCAACCCAATCCTGCAATGTATCAGAAACCCTTCCATGTGATGTGTTACAGATTCAACTCACACTTAGGGAGGCACAGAGACAGGCTGGCTGCCCCATATACCATTGTATAGCCCACCAAGTTTGCAGTTTTTATGGACTTTCAAACCCCATTTGGTGTAATTTCAATATTTCTCATGTTTTGACCAGGCAGCCATTTCTTACACTCAAAGCTAACCAAGGTCCTCCATGTACTGTAGTTGTGCTGCCACTTCTGCACTCAGGGGTATGTGTATGACCTGAGTTATGTGGCACTTGGAAAATGCATCATTGTACATGCGCATCACAACTCTAATATGATATTTGTGAAGCTACCCAAGGCCACGTAGCATAGGCCTGAGTGGGGTCATTTATCTTGAGTGACGCAATGCATCACAAATCACTGCATTGCCTTACTCTGAGCCAGGGAGAGGTCCCATGGTCATTGCAGGGGTGTACCCATCGAACTCCCATGGTTTTAAACCTGGTAAACCTAGGAATGTGTTATCAAAGAAGACTAGCTCAATATGACCTTTATTTTAGGACTCTGACTTGTTTTGTCAGTGGACACCTTGTTGGTGTGTTCATGAAGCCCTCACCCACCAACCTAGTTGGTGGCATGCTTCTTCAACGGGCCCACCCAGTAACACCTAATGTGTTCCGGGTGTGCTTCGGAGCCTGATTACAGCAGAGCTGGTATTTTACTGAGAGTGCAGTGTGTGGTGTTAGTGAAGAGACAGTTAAAATGGCTTTGCGAGGGTCCCAGTACCCGAGGGTAAATACAATTTTAATAACTGGGCCGCCGTCAGCAGTTAAAATAAGGCTAGGGGATGTTAAGGAGGTGAGTTACAACCTCCTACATCCATGTGTTGGTCGACATGTTTCAACCAGTGCCTTAAGATTAATCTGGCTTTCCTCAGGACCTATTTAAAATAGTGCTGGTGCAGGCTAAAAAAGATGGGTTTGTGTAATACAGACTATGTGTTACACTCGCTAGGGTGTTTTTCTAGGTGTGAGAGGGGGATTCCCTTGTCAAGCATACCTGAACATACAACGTATAAGACATAGACAAAACATATAGGCAAAAAAGTCACTTAGCATATAGTTGCAAAGTCGTGCACATCGTGATTGCCGGGACTAAAGTGCATGGTGGGTAGACAATAGTCGGCTAAGGTGTAATGGTACTGGTGGTACCATTAGGGTGAAAGTCGCATTCTAATTAGGCGTGGTGTGGCTAAAACACGGGTATCACACAATAGTAGTACGTAGTGTGGTTAGGCGTAAGTAGTGGTTCTTACGCTGGGTATTAGCAGTCAATGCTTCCAGGAGTGAAGCGGCAAGGGGATGACCCTGTTAGGAGAAAAGGTTGGCCACTGGGGTTAGGAGACCTGGGGGGGAGAAAAAACGCTAACCCATAGTAGTTGAGGTGATCGTCATACTCACAGCCTTTCTGGACAGAGCTTGCCAGGTACCTGTAACGCCGTCTTCACACTCCTGTGAAATGCGCTTGGATTCTCTGTTCGTTTTTATGTGCCTCTTAAGAGCAAACCAGTATCACCTGTGCGTGGAAGGAAACGTAGAAAGACTTCCCGGGCGTGCAGTGAGCCGGGTGCGCATGCGCGTTGTCTGCCGCTATGAGGAAGTTTCGCGCATGTGCAGGCGGGAGGTGAGCCACGCATGCGCTGTGTGTAAGGCTGTGGTTTTACTGATCGGAGCATGCACGGAAGTGCGTCTCTATCAATCTGGCAATTTGACAATGCTCACGAAGGTTAGGGTGGGCAAGGAAAGGCCGTTGTAACACTGAAATTGTCAAAAAACATGACAGCGCCGTATGCTGCAGGCTATTGAAGATAATATATAGTTAGTCTGGTGATGACCAAAAACTCTGCACTATTACAATGTTCACAGAGCTTAGGGGGGGAGGGGAAATATGAACACAGTGATGGTGTGTCAATGTTAGAACAGCGCCGTATGAGTGCTGAGGGTTAACACATGGTAGAACATGTACGTTGCTGGCGCTGTGAGGGTGCAGATTATTGATGTTGAAGCACAACCCCATGGGTGACGATGTGTCAAAGTTTTAACAGCGCCATATGAGTGCTGGGGGGTAAACACATGACAACACAAGAGCGCTGCTTGCGCGTGGATGGTCCAGACTAATGATGTAGCACATCTCCATGAGTGCGCTGTTGACTGTAAAGGGTTCCAGTCTAGTTCTGTTAAGCGCATGTTATAGAAACCGATTCTGGTATAAGTGCGCTCTATAAATATTTTAAAATTCAAATTCAAATTCCAGGGAATCGCATCGTTCAGGCCCTCAGTTTGCGTGGAGAGGCGGTAAATCCAACGCTGCTCCTTGCTGAGCAGTCTTTTATCATTATCTACTGCACTTTCAGGAAGTTGTTCAATTATGGTCCATGTGAGGTCATTTGGCGTGTGGCAGTAGGTGATGAAGTGGTTAGTTAGTTTACTAATGTTTTTCCTGCACCTGATGGTGCTTCTGTGTTTTGTTATCCTCGTCCGTATTTTGCGTGTGGTCATACCGATGTAGCGGTGACCGCAGGTACAGGTGAGCAGGTATATCACGTTACGTGAGTTGCAGTTAGTGTGGCTGGGTTGAGT
Organism: Lissotriton vulgaris; assembly: GCF_964263255.1. Taxonomy (NCBI): domain Eukaryota; kingdom Metazoa; phylum Chordata; class Amphibia; order Caudata; family Salamandridae; genus Lissotriton; species Lissotriton vulgaris. The sequence goes on along the minus strand of NC_141689.1, from coordinate 1,628,674,521 downwards.
CCACACCTTGTTGGGTTCCAGCTCCAGGGTTTTTGAATGTGTGGTCAGGTGACACACACTACAGTAATTACGGGGGTAATGACCGGTTACTTTTGGCAGACCCCAGGCGTTAAGAACAGTGTTGGGTTGTTGTCTGATCTGTGTTCTAGGGCGGGTGCTCACTAGTTGGTCCTTCAGGTTGTTACATCTTTTGTAAGCGAACCTGGGGATGTCCCACTGTCTTTGGCCTGAGTTTAAGATTTTCCAGTTTTTTCGGATCAGTTTAGCTACCTCATTTGATGCTGTGTTGTACGTGGTTAAGCAGGTAATAGGTAAGCATGGGCGGAAAATCCGTTACGCTCACGGATTTTGCGGATTTTTGGGAAATTCACAATCCGCGAGATTTGCGAATTTCCCGCAAAATCCGCAAATTCGCACGCAGCTGATTTTTTATGCGGCTCGCGTCGTTGGTGATACAATTTTTGCGGCGCGCGGCGTTTATCATCGTTTGCCGAGTTGTTTTTCTCGATATTTTGCGAGTGCTGCGCCATTTTGGATCTTGCTGTGTGATCCAGTGGGAATTTGGCGAGCGCGATTACGTCATCGCGGCTTGCCAACTTGCACAGCGAGACTTTGTCAACGCGACTACGGCGAGATCACGTCTCGCGGTACTTCGCAATTGCGAGATTTGAGATGCGGCGAGCAGCAACAATCTCGCAGAAGCGAAAATATCAAATATGCAATTCTGCACAAGAAATCCACCAGCAAGCAGCATAAACCTTCTTGAAATGATGATTTTTATCTGAATAACTCCTTAGGTTGACATTTGCCTGCACTTTTTTAGCGAGGAGTCCATTTTGGGGAGGGCGGGAGGGGGGTGGGAGGAAGGAAGTGCCCCACTGTCTTCAACTTCCTGTTCCTGTCCAGCAGGCTCCTCCCAGTGCTTTGTCCATCTCCTGGTCACTTTTCATTTGGATCTGGAGCTGGAAGGATTACTTTTTGTGGATGCTGCTGGATATTTGGATTTGAGGCCTTTTTGACTTTCTTTGGATCACTGTTGGATTAGAAATTTTACAAGTAAGTTTGTTTGGGGCATAACAGTTGCTGCAACTAAAATTTTGGAATTTTCGATTTTTGGGCTGTTTTGGGGCCTTTTGCCCAGGGGTACTCAGTGGTGGGTGGACTGAGTCTTTCTGTGGGTTGTCTTGAACTTAAACATCATGGAGGGCATGGATAGGTTGGGATTGTGCTGATTTTTCAGTGATTTTCGTTTTTTGGGCTGGTACTTGTGGCCTTTTCACCAGGGGTATTTGAGTCTAGCATGGGCCTAGTCTTTCTGTGGGCTGTCTTGAACTTAAACATCATGGAGGGCATGGATGGATTGGGATTGTGCTGATTTTTCAGTGATTTTCGTTTTTTGGACCTGTACTTGTGGCCTTTTCACGAGGGGTATTTGAGTCTAGCATGGGCCTAGTCTTTCTGTGGGCTGTCTTGAACTTAAACATCATGGAGGGCATGGATGGATTGGGATTGTGCTGATTTTTCAGTGATTTTCGTTTTTTGGGCCTGTACTTGTGGCCTTTTCACCAGGGGTATTTGAGTCTAGCATGGGCCTAGTCTTTCTGTGGGCTGTCTTGAACTTAAACATCATGGAGGCCATGGATGGAATGGGATTGTGCTGATTTTGCAGTGTTTTTCGATTTTTGGGGGTGTTCATGGGGAGGGACAGGCCATGTGGCTGGTGGCCATTTTGAGTGCTGCTACAGGCACTGGCCATGTGCTGGGAGAGGCAAGTGGCCATTTTGAATGCAGGCTTTGTTGTTAGGCCTGCAACCATTTTGCCTACTTTTCAACCTTTATGCCCAGGCCAGGGTAGTGAGTCTTGCATGGGCCTAGTCTTTCTGTGGGTTGTCTTGAATTTAAACATCATGGAGGGCATGGATGGATTGGGATTGTGCTGATTTTTCAGTGATTTTCGTTTTTTGGGCCTGTACTTGTGGCCTTTTCACCAGGGGTATTTGAGTCTAGCATGGGCCTAGTCTTTCTGTGGGCTGTCTTGAACTTAAACATCATGGAGGGCATGGATGGATTGGGATTGTGCTGATTTTTCAGTGATTTTCGTTTTTTGGGCCTGTACTTGTGGCCTTTTCACCAGGGGTATTTGAGTCTAGCATGGGCCTAGTCTTTCTGTGGGCTGTCTTGAACTTAAACATCATGGAGGGCATGGATGGATTGGGATTGTGCTGATTTTGCAGTGTTTTTTGATTTTTTTTGTGGTGTATAACTGAACTGATGTTCCTCTGTCTTCCATTGTTTTTAGGTGCACAAGACTCAAGAGAACCACCAGTGCCAGGAAGAAGTCCTGCAGCGGTGTGTGTGTGCAGCATAACGTCACGCGACGTCACGTCTGGCCTCAGACAACTCTACAATTCGTGCAACTGCGGCCTGCTGTCTGACCTGCTCTGAAGAAGATGGCCCCAAAAAAAGTTCTCCGTAGCTCCTCTAGCAAGAAAGTTGCTAGTAAGGAGCAGAAGAAGCAAGTTACCAAGGAGGCTGGTGTGCCACCCGCCACGTTTTTTGGGAGCAAAAAAAAAGTACGCCTGCAGCAGCAGGATCTGCTGGGGACCAAGATGGATGGATTGGAATTGTGCTGATTTTTCAGTGATTTTTGTTTTTTGGGGCTGTACTTGTGGCCTTTTCACCAGGGCAGGGTATTTGAGTCTAGCATGGGCCTAGTCTTTCTGTGGGCTGTCTTGAACTTAAACATCATGGAGGGCATGGATGGAATGGGATTGTGCTGATTTTGCAGTGTTTTTTGATTTTTTTTGTGGTGTATAACTGAACTGATGTTCCTCTGTCTTCCATTGTTTTTAGGTGCACAAGACTCAAGAGAACCACCAGTGCCAGGAAGAAGTCCTGCAGCGGTGTGTGTGTGCAGCATAACGTCACGCGACGTCACGTCTGGCCTCAGACAACTCTACAATTCGTGCAACTGCGGCCTGCTGTCTGACCTGCTCTGAAGAAGATGGCCCCAAAAAAAGTTCTCCGTAGCTCCTCTAGCAAGAAAGTTGCTAGTAAGGAGCAGAAGAAGCAAGTTACCAAGGAGGCTGGTGTGCCACCCGCCACGTTTTTTGGGAGCAAAAAAAAAAGTACGCCTGCAGCAGCAGGATCTGCTGGGGACCAAGCTGGGAGCAGCACCCCTGCTCCATTGGGTTCAGTGCCTCCACCACCACGCCAACTTAAGTCAAAGCCCTTGAGTGCTTCAGAGGCAGTCAGTGTACTTCTCCAATCACCATCGACCAGTGATGTTGGCTCATCGCAAGAAAGTAGCAGCAATGTCCCTGAATCAACACAGGTTGTTGTAACTCATCTGACAAGTGTTGAACAACCACAGCCGCAACAACAACACCATGTGCAAATACACGCCCAAGTACATGTGGAAGGAGAGGCAGCAAAAGGAGATGCGCAAGCAAAGGTGCATGGAGGTTCACAAGTGCCCACAATAGTTGTTCCTCCCGAAGTAGGGGCACATCAGGAAATCGACAATGAAGCCGAGGTATTGGAAGCCACTCCTCCTGATGATCATTCATTGTCTTCCACATCCCTAGCAAGGAAAAGATCAAGGGGGGTGTCTACATATTCTTCAAGCCCACCTCCTTCTGATGCAAGTGATCCGTCTTGGGAACCACAACTGCGGTCTGACAGTGAGGCACACCATGATCTGACAAAGGGACCTAAGCGTAAAAGGAAGGTCGTCGAAAAACTCATAGCTATGGATTGTGATGAGGCTCAACAAGAAGTGACAGATACTGCTGGTGATGAAGCCTCTCACGATGACGACGAGCCAGTCATCACAAAGGTCACTGCAGCCCCACCGGGCATGCAGCAAAGAGACATTTTGACCCTATCCCGAGAAGCTGCTGAGCGTGATGATGATGTCGACGAGGAGGCAATGGAAATGGAATCATTAGATTTGGAGTTAAGTAGTACACCAAAACCTACCACTTCCATATTTCTTCCTCGCAAGAAGGTACCCACCTCGACCTCAATTCGTGGTGGTGAAAGTGCAAAACGTACTGAAGTTCGGCAATCCACATCCTCCACTTCATCTGGCATTAGCAGCAGGACCACCACCACCAGTATCGCCGCCTCCTCCGGCCCCCAAAGACATTTCAAGTCTCCAGTTTGGGACTTCTTTAGTGTTTGCCCAAAAATGGAAAACGTAGCCATTTGTAGCATTTGTAAGCTTCGAGTTGGTCGTGGTAAGCTTGGTTCTAACTATGGTACCGGAGGCCAGAGAGGTCATCTTAAGAGAGCGCACCCTGTCCAATGGTTTCCGCACCTAGAGGCGTTTAAGCAAGCCGGAATTGCACGTAATGAAAACGTTGATTTTTCATCTGATGATGACTAGGAGGAAGAAGACGATTCAAACACTTCACTTACACCCAGTACCCCTGTCAGCAGCACACCCCATGTGAGGCACACTAAGAGTGTGGGAGAGAGTGAGACATCAATGCGGAAAAGTTCATCAGCAAGCGTAACTGGGTCGAAGATATCATCATCATCCCGTAAATCCTTGGTCCAGGGCAACATTAAAAAGATGTTGTTTACAGAAGCGCAATATGAACGCAACCACCCACTGACGCGTCTGTATAACACTAAGCTGGCTAAAATGCTAGCTCTGGACCTTCTCCCTTTTTCTTTTGTAGAAGGGGTTGGTTTTCTAGAATTAGTGGCAGCGCTCTGCCCTAAATGGAAGGTTCCTAGCCGGTTCTATTTTGCCCGAGTTGCGGTTCCAGCACTACATGAAGATGTTCTGAAGGTGATTGGGGCAGCTTTGCAGAAGAGTGCTGTTCACACTATACATCTGACAACAGACATGTGGACCAGTGGCGCAGGTGCTGATTACATGTGCATCACTGCACACTGGGTCTCTTTTTCAGGGGCTAAAGCAAAGCTCAACGCAGGTGTTGACGCGGACATTGTTTTTAAAGCTGCTCGGAAACATGCAACACTAGCCATGTTTGGTTTGGAGAAACGTCACACAGCAGATAACATTTTGGGTGTCTTTAACACAAAGGTCCTTAACTGGCTGTCCCCACTAAAACACCAGGTTGGTTATGTTTCCACGGACAATGGCTCCAATATAGTTAAGGCCATGAGGGACGGTGACTATTTCAGAGTGCCGTGTTTGGCGCACTGTATAAACCTGGTTGTCCAAAAATTCTTGGGTAATAAAGGCAGTGCAGCGTACAGTGTATTGGACACCTGCCGAAAAATGTGCAAGCATTTCAGCCATTCTTTTAAGGCCCGGAAGCAGCTGAGGAGCCTGCTATATCAACGTCAAATGCCAGTGAAAGCACTCATCCAGGAGGTGGTAACACGTTGGAACTCAACCTTCTACATGCTTGAGCGTCTGTATGAGCAGTATAAGGAACTCGATCAATATTTCCTTACAGAGGGTACAGAGGAGCTGAGGATGGGTGCGGCGCAATGGAACATAGTTCAAAGCCTGACACGCATGCTTCGTCCTTTTGAGTTCTTCACGCGTGCAGTGAGCAAGGAGGACTCTAATTTGGGAAAAGCTATCCCATTGTTGTACATGCTGGAGGACCAACTGAAGGAGGTGTGTTCTGTGTTTGAAAAAGATGAAAAAAAACAAGACTCTTTGCTTCTGGCTGAGAAATTATTAGAGCTCCTACAAGGTGATGAACGTCTTAAAAAGATCCACTCAGAAGAGCATTACATTTGTGCTACTATTCTGGATCCACGCTACAAAAAGGCGCTGGCAGGCTAAGCATTATTTCCTTTTGATGATGAACATGTTCCAAAGTACAAACATTGGCTAGCCTTGTCAGCCAAGAGGTTTGAAAGAGAACGGCTGAAAATTGAAGGAAATGGCAGTACATCAGCAGGCCATCCCCAGTCAAAACAATCCACTTCTGCACCTGTGGCTGTGGCACAAGTGACCTCTCAGCCGTTAAAGACACCGGCAACCGGATCATCTGCACGAGACACAACAGAAACATTGGAGGCTGAAGAGGATTGGCTAGCTCTGCGTGGGTTTGGTTCTCAAAAGGTCAGAGGCACAGCAAGAGCTAAGCAAAGTGGAGGAACCTTGGATGAGGACCTTGAGTCGATGGTGAAGGACTATCTGAATGACTCAACAGAGGTCTATGTTAATTCTGACCCATTGGCGTATTGGCATGGGAAAAAAGAATTGTGGCCACAGCTCACCAACCTGGCTTTAAACTACTTGTCTTGCCCACTCGCAGGCGTGTCTTCTGAACGGGTTTTCAGTGCTGCTGGTGGCATTGTAACTCCCAAACGGAGCCGCCTCTCGCCCAAAAATGTGGAGAGGTTAACAATGATCAAGATGAATCAGCACCTCATACCACCAGATTTCAGAGTACGAGAAAGCGTGCCGGATGAAGAGGAGGTGGCCAGCAACATAGATGAGGGAATTTCTACTCTGTCAGGTGACACTGAGCTCACCCTGCCTGAATTCGCAGAGTATGATGACGAAGCCTTATTCTTATTCCTGGACCGTGATACCGAGCCCTGAAAATGAGACAACGAATCAATAACTTTCTTTTTCGTCCTTATTCACTTTTATTCCTGTGTGTCTGTCTTTCTTTGTTGTGCACAGTTAATATATTTCAAACTTTAATCAGATAATCACAAAATCAAGCCCATCAGCAGAACTGTCTTCACTGGTTTGCTAATTGATTTGAAGTTGCCGCAGTCTGCATTCCTCAGGTTCACAAGTTCAGAAGAACATGCTCCTCTATCCTCCTCCTCCAGACTCCTATTTCCATCAAACCAGAGGGCTGGTTTACGCCCAATGAAGAAAGACTCAGCACTTGTGGGGGTGTTGTTGTACCTCTTTGCAGGTGAGTTGACGGCTCTGGGACCATTGTTGGGAAGCTCTAATACCGGATAAAAGTGGTTTGGACCAAATCCCAGGCGGAAAATTTTTTGTGTTTTTGATGACTTGCTTGCCTTTGAGGTGCTCTTAGGGGGGGTTCCGTCTGTTTGTGGGTGAGTTTCGTGGTCTGGGAGCACTGCTGGGACACTCTAATCTTGATTGCATTTGCTTTTCAGGAAATCCGTCGTGGCAACCCCGACTTATGGCCTAGCTACGCAGCGCGTTTGGACCGAAGGCCGAGAAATATTGCAAGTATGAGATTTTGCTTTTGGCCTGTTTGGGGGTGTTATGCTTCTTGGCGGGTGGGTTGGCGGGTCTTGGGGCATTCCTGGGAAGGTCTAATACCGGGTAGAAGTGGTTGGGACAAAATCCAGGCCAATTTTTTTTTGGCTATTTCTGACATTTTGCTCAATGTAGCGTTTTCGGGGGCCTGTTTGGGGGGCTTCCTGGTGTTTGTGGGTGGGTTTCGTGGTCTGGGAGCACTGCTGGGACACTCTAATCTTGATTGCATTTGCTTTTCAGGAAATCCGTCGTGGCAACCCCGACTTATGGCCTAGCTACGCAGCGCGTTTGGACCGAAGGCCGAGAAATATTGCAAGTATGAGATTTTCCTTTTGGCCTGTTTGGGGGTGTTTTGCTTCTTGGCGGGTGGGTTGGCGGGTCTTGGGGCATTCCTGGGAAGGTCTAATACCGGGTAGAAGTAGTTGGGACAAAATCCAGGCCGATTTTTTTTGGGCTATTTCTGACATTTTGCTCAATGTAGCGTTTTCGGGGGCCTGTTTGGGGGGCTTCCTGGTGTTTGTGGGTGAGTTTCGTGGTCTGGGAGCACTGCTGGGACACTCTAATCTTGATTGCATTTGCTTTTCAGGAAATCCGTCGTGGCAACCCCGACTTATGGCCTAGCTACGCAGCGCGTTTGGACCGAAGGCCGAGAAATATTGCAAGTATGAGATTTTGCTTTTGGCCTGTTTGGGGGTGTTATGCTTCTTGGCGGGTGGGTTGGCGGGTCTTGGGGCATTCCTGGGAAGGTCTAATACCGGGTAGAAGTGGTTGGGACAAAATCCAGGCCGATTTTTTTTTGGCTATTTCTGACATTTTGCTCAAAGTAGCGTTTTCGGGGGCCTGTTTGTGGGGCTTCCTGGTGTTTGTGGGTGGGTTTCGGGGTCTGGGCGCACTGCTGGCTATATATACTTTACTTTGCAAGAGGTTTGAAGCAAATTCATGGTGGCAGAGGGGAGTTAGGGCCTAGCTGCAGAGCGCGCGCGGAGTGATTTGGGAAATTTGTGAAAAGTTGACAAAGTCCCCATTTTTGTACTTTTGCTCTTTGGCTGTTTGGGGGTCTTCTACTCGTTTTCTCCTGGGTTGACGGCTCTGGGGCCATTGCTGGGAAGCTCTAATACCGGATAAAAGTGGTTTGGACCAAATCCCAGGCGGAAAATGTTTTGTGTTTTTGATGACTTGCTTTCCTTTGAGGTGCTCTTAGGGGGGGTTCCGTCTGTTTGTGGGTGAGTTTCGTGGTCTGGGAGCACTGCTGGGACACTCTAATCTTGATTGCATTTGCTTTTCAGGAAATCCGTCGTGGCAACCCCGACTTATGGTCTAGCTACGCAGCGCGTTTGGACCGAAGGCCGAGAAATATTGCAAGTATGAGATTTTGCTTTTGGCCTGTTTGGGGGTGTTATGCTTCTTGGCGGGTGGGTTGGCGGGTCTTGGGGCATTCCTGGGAAGGTCTAATACCGGGTAGAAGTGGTTGGGACAAAATCCAGGCCGATTTTTTTTTGGCTATTTCTGACATTTTGCTCAATGTAGCGTTTTCGGGGGCCTGTTTGGGGGGCTTCCTGGTGTTTGTGGGTGAGTTTCGTGGTCTGGGAGCACTGCTGGGACACTCTACTCTTGATTGCATTTGCTTTTCAGGAAATCCGTCATGGCAACCCCGACTTATGGCCTAGCTACGCAGCGCGTTTGGACCGAAGGCCGAGAAATATTGCAAGTATGAGATTTTGCTTTTGGCCTGTTTGGGGGTGTTATGCTTCTTGGCGGGTGGGTTGGCGGGTCTTGGGGCATTCCTGGGAAGGTCTAATACCGGGTAGAAGTGATTGGGACAAAATCCAGGCCGATTTTTTTTTGGCTATTTCTGACATTTTGCTCAATGTAGCGTTTTCGGGGGCCTGTTTGGGGGGCTTCCTGGTGTTTGTGGGTGAGTTTCGTGGTCTGGGAGCACTGCTGGGACACTCTAATCTTGATTGCATTTGCTTTTCAGGAAATCCGTCGTGGCAACCCCGACTTATGGCCTAGCTACGCAGCGCGTTTGGACCGAAGGCCGAGAAATATTGCAAGTATGAGATTTTGTTTTTGGCCTGTTTGGGGGTGTTATGCTTCTTGGCGGGTGGGTTGGCGGGTCTTGGGGCATTCCTGGGAAGGTCTAATACCGGGTAGAAGTGGTTGGGACAAAATCCAGGCCGATTTTTTTTTGGCTATTTCTGACATTTTGCTCAATGTAGCGTTTTCGGGGGCCTGTTTGTGGGGCTTCCTGGTGTTTGTGGGTAGGTTTCGGGGTCTGGGCGCACTGCTGGCTATATATACTTTACTTTGCAAGAGGTTTGAAGCAAATCCATGGTGGCAGAGGGGAGTTAGGGCCTAGCTGCAGAGCGCGCGCGGAGTGATTTGGGAAATTTGTGAAAAATTGACCAAGTCCCCATTTTTGTACTTTTGCTCTTTGGCTGTTTGGGGGTCTTCTACTCGTTTTCTCCTGGGTTGACGGCTCTGGGGCCATTGCTGGGAAGCTCTAATACCGGATAAAAGTGGTTTGGACCAAATCCCAGGCGGAATTTTTTTTGTGTTTTTGATGACTTGCTTGCCTTTGAGGTGCTCTTAGGGGGGGTTCCGTCTGTTTGTGGGTGAGTTTCGTGGTCTGGGAGCACTGCTGGGACACTCTAATCTTGATTGCATTTGCTTTTCAGGAAATCCGTTGTGGCAATCCCGACTTATGGCCTAGCTACGCAGCGCGTTTGGACCGAAGGCCGAGAAATATTGCAAGTATGAGATTTTGCTTTTGGCCTGTTTGGGGGTGTTATGCTTCTTGGCGGGTGGGTTGGCGGGTCTTGGGGCATTCCTGGGAAGGTCTAATACCGGGTAGAAGTGGTTGGGACAAAATCCAGGCCGATTTTATTTTGGCTATTTCTGACATTTTGCTCAATGTAGCGTTTTCGGGGGCCTGTTTGGGGGGTTTCCTGGTGTTTGTGGGTGAGTTTCGTGGTCTGGGAGCACTGCTGGGACACTCTAATCTTGATTGCATTTGCTTTTCAGGAAATCCGTCGTGGCAACCCCGACTTATGGCCTAGCTACGCAGCGCGTTTGGACCGAAGGCCGAGAAATATTGCAAGTATGAGATTTTGTTTTTGGCCTGTTTGGGGGTGTTATGCTTCTTGGCGGGTGGGTTGGCGGGTCTTGGGGCATTCCTGGGAAGGTCTAATACCGGGTAGAAGTGGTTGGGACAAAATCCAGGCCGATTTTTTTTGGGCTATTTCTGACATTTTGCTCAATGTAGCGTTTTCGGGGGCCTGTTTGTGGGGCTTCCTGGTGTTTGTGGGTAGGTTTCGGGGTCTGGGCGCACTGCTGGCTATATATACTTTACTTTGCAAGAGGTTTGAAGCAAATCCATGGTGGCAGAGGGGAGTTAGGGCCTAGCTGCAGAGCGAGCGCGGAGTGATTTTGGAAATTTGTGAAAAATTGACCAAGTCCCCATTTTTGTACTTTTGCTCTTTGGCTGTTTGGGGGTCTTCTACTCGTTTTCTCCTGGGTTGACGGCTCTGGGGCCATTGCTGGGAAGCTCTAATACCGGATAAAAGTGGTTTGGACCAAATCCCAGGCGGAAAATGTTTTGTGTTTTTGATGACTTGCTTGCCTTTGAGGTGCTCTTAGGGGGGGTTCCGTCTGTTTGTGGGTGAGTTTCGTGGTCTGGGAGCACTGCTGGGACACTCTAATCTTGATTGCATTTGCTTTTCAGGAAATCCGTTGTGGCAATCCCGACTTATGGCCTAGCTACGCAGCGCGTTTGGACCGAAGGCCGAGAAATATTGCAAGTATGAGATTTTGCTTTTGGCCTGTTTGGGGGTGTTATGCTTCTTGGAGGGTGGGTTGGCGGGTCTTGGGGCATTCCTGGGAAGGTCTAATACCGGGTAGAAGTGGTTGGGACAAAATCCAGGCCGATTTTATTTTGGCTATTTCTGACATTTTGCTCAATGTAGCGTTTTCGGGGGCCTGTTTGGGGGGCTTCCTGGTGTTTGTGGGTGAGTTTCGTGGTCTGGGAGCACTGCTGGGACACTCTAATCTTGATTGCATTTGCTTTTCAGGAAATCCGTCGTGGCAACCCCGACTTATGGCCTAGCTACGCAGCGCGTTTGGACCGAAGGCCGAGAAATATTGCAAGTATGAGATTTTGTTTTTGGCCTGTTTGGGGGTGTTATGCTTCTTGGCGGGTGGGTTGGCGGGTCTTGGGGCATTCCTGGGATGGTCTAATACCGGGTAGAAGTGGTTGGGACAAAATCCAGGCCGATTTTTTTTGGGCTATTTCTGACATTTTGCTCAATGTAGCGTTTTCGGGGGCCTGTTTGTGGGGCTTCCTGGTGTTTGTGGGTAGGTTTCGGGGTCTGGGCGCACTGCTGGCTATATATACTTTACTTTGCAAGAGGTTTGAAGCAAATCCATGGTGGCAGAGGGGAGTTAGGGCCTAGCTACAGAGCGCGCGCCGAGTCATTTGGGAAATTTGTGAAAAATTGACAAAGTCCCCATTTTTGTACTTTTGCTCTTTGGCTGTTTGGGGGTCTTCTTCTCATTTTCTCCTGGGTTGACGGCTCTGGGGCCATTGCTGGGAAGCTCTAATACCGGATAAAAGTGGTTTGGACCAAATCCCAGGCGGAAAACTTTTTGTGTTTTTGATGACTTGCTTGCCTTTGAGGTGCTCTTAGGGGGGGTTCCGTCTGTTTGTGGGTGAGTTTCGTGGTCTGGGAGCACTGCTGGGACACTCTAATCTTGATTGCATTTGCTTTTCAGGAAATCCGTTGTGGCAACCCCGACTTATGGCCTAGCTACGCAGCACGTTTGGACCGAAGGCCGAGAAATATTGCAAGTATGAGATTTTGCTTTTGGCCTGTTTGGGGGTGTTATGCTTCTTGGCGGGTGGGTTGGCGGTTCTTGGGGCATTCCTGGGAAGGTCTAATACCGGGTAGAAGTGGTTGGGACAAAATCCAGGCCGATTTTTTTTGGCTATTTCTGACATTTGGCTCAATGTAGCGTTTTCGGGGGCCTGTTTGGGGGGCTTCCTGGTGTTTGTGGGTGAGTTTCGTGGTCTGGGAGCACTGCTGGGACACTCTAATCTTGATTGCATTTGCTTTTCAGGAAATCCGTCGTGGCAACCTCGACTTATGGCCTAGCTACGCAGCGCGTTTGGACCGAAGGCCGAGAAATATTGCAAGTATGAGATTTTGCTTTTGGCCTGTTTGGGGGTGTTATGCTTCTTGGCGGGTGGGTTGGCGGGTCTTGGGGCATTCCTGGGAAGGTCTAATACCGGGTAGAAGTGGTTGGGACAAAATCCTCGCGGAAAAGCCTTTTGGCACTTTTTGTAACTTAGGGTTTGTTAGGGTTAGCCCTAGCAGCAGGATTGCATGTGTTTCGGGGTGTTCTAGATTTTTGCAACTGAGTTCTGGGGTCTTAGAGCACTCGTGAGAATGTTTAATTTTGGTTGCAAGTCATTTGAAGAAAATCCATGGTGGGAAAGGGGGGATTTGGCATAGTTAAAGAAAGCCTTTGCCACTATTCTTAACTTAGGGTTTGGTAGGGTTAGCAGTATTTCTATTGCATGTGTTTGAGTGGGGGGGATTTCGAGTCTTGGAGCGATGCTGGCTATGTATACTTTTGCTTGGTTGCTTGCAAGTGGTTTGAATGCAATCCACGGTGGGTAAGGGGTAATTAGGAAGGGGGTACTTCGGCCTACTTTTACTTTCAAAGTAAGTTTTGTCACCAGTTTTCTGCTAGGCCTCGTTTTTTGAGATTTGATTGGGGGTCTTCTACATTTTTGCGACTGGCTTTAGTAAGGGTCTGGGTGCGAGCACTGCTAGGAAGATCTAATTTTGTTCTAAAACACAGTTTACAGTACACCTAGCTTGAGGGGAAAGATCCGCTACATTAATTTGCCCCTACTTATTTATCCTTCAAAAGGTGACTCAGGCAGAGTACGCACTTTCAAAAATATTGTACTGTCTACTAGGAAAATCAAATTGTGACTTTTTGCACTCCACAGCCTACATACCTTATATTTATTTATCAGTGGTGTTGTAATAATATATCACTTCCTGTTTTTCGTTGAATAATTACAGGCCGGGTTTCAGTCTCTGCAATGGGGAAAAAAGGATGGAGTCAGGCTTCACATTAGCGAGCCACAATTCAGCATCAGGCAGGCAGTGGACAGGGTGTCTTCTGGTGACCAACATCGATGGATGAAGCGTCGGCTGCAATGGAGGAGTGCCGCTAATAAGAGGATTTTTTTTCTGCAGGCAACTTACTTACCACTTCCAACAGGACAACTACAACAACATAGATACAGTATCCCTTGCCTTTTTCTCTGACTGTGACTGCATTTCTTGGATCTCTCTCTGCTTCTAAATTGATCCCTTAACACATCACTTAGTCCACTCCACTATCACATCTGCACCACACATAGTCATTTGTAAGTGCTCCTACGTAATTCGCAAGTCGCAGCACGCCCCAGTCCGTAGAGGACTGGGATGGCCCCAATGATGAAGCATGTCACCAAGGGGCAACCCTGGTGAGTGAGGGGACACCTAGAAAAAAAGCAATTTCTCCTTTTCTATCTACTATACCTTCCAGACCAACCCCATTGAGTGTTGTTGTGAATGGATTTATAGTGACCAGCAAGGCTCTCAGGTATCTGGCTACAGAGACCTTATGTTGAATATAGTTATCAATATTTCCACCCACGCCCTGTACTGTCGCATTCTTTCTTCCACAGTTGTCGAAAGTACTACTTACTTTTAACTGACATGCATGCAGTAGTGCATGCACTTTCAAAGATTGATGGATAGGTTTGTACCCAAAGATTTGTTTATGTTCACAATTGTTTGTCCATGCTGTGCTATTTTTTCTTGTCTCCCAAAACCTTTCCCAAAAACCCCCGTACCCATCCATTTTTCAAACCCTAACCCTCTTCCCCCAGGCTGTGTGGTTTTGATTGATGTGTGACTAAATTACAGCAATAAATCCACACACTTGCTGGGGAGGATAAGGTGATAGCAACAGGCTGGTGAAAAAATCCGAGGATATATTCTTACTCTGCTTGACAAAGACCCATGGCTAATGTCAAAGAACTTCAACCGAATTAGTTATACTTTAACATTTGTTAGGCTACAATGTGGCACTGTTCTAGTGTACTTCTGTCACCTGCTATATTCTGTATTGTAACGTTGTATTGCTCAGGAGGACAAACCAGATTTCATTTTCTTTTTTTTCATAGGCAAGCAACTGCCACTGTGTCACACCACTAGTACCACCGCTATGAGGAAATTTTATCCGCCCAGGATTGCCAACCTTATTTGCTGTTTCCCGTGGAGCCAGCCCTGGGCCTAGCCCTACTTGCAAACAGAAATTACAGGTAAGATAGGCGTTTGGTTGGAGGTAGTATAATGGAGTATTAGGAGAGACGAGAGATTTGATTGACGGTAGTACTACTAAAGTCCTAGGACTATTCAGGAAAACAAACTTACTGTTATGTTAAACCCCCACCCACCAGACTCAAAAGCAGTAATAAACAGGTATGGTCAGATAAAGTTTCAAAAAGTATATTTTTATAGCCCTAACAAAAGAATCTCCCGCAAGACCCTCCCTAACCCCAACGATTGTCCCTCAAAAGTCCCCAAAAATCCCAACTCCCAATTCCCACCCCCCAAAAGTCTCTAAAAAAGGGTCAAGGGACACTATGGCAGGGTGCTGTTTGAATTAGCAGCCAGGGCATCATGCTTCTTGCAGAGGGTGGCAAGTTCGAAGCGGAGGCCCTCCACCACGTTCTTATAGTTATGGACCTCCTGCTCCAGGTAGGACAGTCTGAGGGCTAAGCGGCGCCGGTGTGCCTTGCAAATCCTGTGAGGGGCAGCTGCTTTCTTTGCTGCTGGGCGGTGGCGTTTGGCTTTGGTAGCCCGGCTCCGTACCGCTGGAGCACTGCGCTGGCTGGCAGCCCGCACGGAGGAGGATGCAGCTGTCCCAGTGGACGTTGTTGTTGTACCAGACTGCGTCTCCTCCTCCTCCAGGGCCACCAGCCGCCGATATTCAGCAACAGTGGCATCCAGCCTCCGTTGTCGGGCCATTCGAGCCAGCTCCTTCCTCCTTGATGGTGTCTTGGATTTGGAAGGAGCAACTACATGAAAAAAGAAAGACATAGTCTGTAACCAATGCTCCTTAAGATTAACACAAAATGATTGAGCAGAAAGTTGTCACAGTACAAGTAGAAAATTGAAAGCACAGTACATAACTATTGAGGACAGTTTCTATGTAACCTCCGACTTCTTCATCCTTGCTCTAACATTAGTGGGAGTTTAAGGAACAAATTCTACGAGCACTATGGACTTCTATTACAGTCGACTATGACAGTACACCACTCTTATTCTTCTTCTTCTCTCTTGTTTAGGAAAATTGGTACGTTATCTTATACAAGCCGGCATAATGCCAGCGCAGTGAACTTGCACCCGAGAAAAACAGACGCACACCATGGTGAGTGAGACAGACTTGCGTTACTGTACTGGTCCAGTACATGCAGGTGGTGAAGCTCTTACTTTTCTATTACGGGTGGCACTGAGAATACTCTGTTAAAAGGGCTACTGCTTAATTAATTTAGCTTTCACCCTACAGTGCAAATGAGTATTAGAAAAGGAAAATGAAGAAGCTAAATTATCTGATTATCTATCACTTCACATGGGATGTATTTGATGGCATATGGGATGACTTTAGGTGCTTTGCTTATTATTGAGTGAACAGTGATACCCCCACACATGAATGACGTACTACTACTAAACTAAAGTTATTAAGGGAGGTAGGGAGTGTCCACCGTAATAACCGGATATATGCTGTGCTTGCAGTTGCAATACAAACTACTGCTACTATTCATGGTAGTCTTTGGACAACGTTACAACTTCTTTTCCTTGCCTTTCCTACACTGGAACGGACGTTCGGGTGCGGTGTTACATGCTCTTCAAAGTAACACTTAGTTCATCCAGTGACCGTCTACTCTCTCTAGATACACATATGCTATCTAAGAGTCAGATAGTACCATGAATGATCCAGGCATCCATCCATTCAAAGTATATTGCACACATACATTTTCTGTCTCACCCACCCAGGCTGTTCTCCTTCCACCCATCCTTGCTTCATCATTCACCCAGCCATGCACCATACCATTTTCTTACCTTCCCAGCCACCTCGGGGACCAAGCAAACACATATCATTCTTCTTTGACAGTCATCATTACATTTCTCGTGCTTCCACACTTACTTACACCCTTCTTTCGCTTTTCGTTCATCCCATCCATCAAGTTCACCTCAGATCTGATTGGAATTCTTCTCGCCAAAAACTTCACAGCTAAGTCGAAGTACATTTAGAGGAGGCTACTACCTGCTTTTTTTATAATACACCTGTGCAGAAAGCACACTCTGCAGTCTTCAATCTCAATGACTAAGGAATGTATAGCTTACCTCTGCCCGCCACCACCGTGTGAACCCTCACAGGCATGTCCTTGTCCGGCACTTGCACCGCCTCCTCCCCAGAGTTGTCCTCCTCGTCCAATGCCACCACCACCTCCGCGCTGGCCCCGTCTCCAGATGTTCCACCTACAAAGTAAATTTAATAATGTTAGAATACACCACTCACTACTATATAATATTTGGTCTAGGAGGAAGAAATAAATGTGAAAAAAAGTGTACAATTTAATAATTTTTGACTGTGTACTCTAGAGTAAAAATGTCCCTTTTTCAAGGAAAGGCTGTTGTCTTGCTGCACTTTTTGGCACAACTGATGAATGTTTGCTTTTTACTTTTTAACACGCACCACTTTTTCTCCTAACAGACAGAACCTTGACTTCTAAGAACACGAGCAGGATCAAGTTAAAACCAGGTGAGAGCTCGGCTCGACCACAAGAAATGTGTCCAATTAATCGTCAGCACTAAGCACTTTTCCATTTTCAGTTACACGTTCACTTTTATGACAAACTTGAATTTAATAAATGTGTTTACTTTTAATAAAGCTTTTAAACTTAAATAGACTCTGTGGTTTTTGGTCCTCCAGACTAGAGTGGATGAGCTAAAGGTTTTCAAATTTTTGCAAGCATGAGTCCGTGCCTCTGCCATCGGTGACTTTGGGAGCTAAATGACTCTGCCACACTATCTAGTCAGTAAGGAGATTGGGGGTTCAACTACAAAGTCTGTTATCACTGAGGTATGTGGAAAGTCTAACAGTTACAGCACCTAATATAATTGATAAGCTAAGCGATGCATTATTTAGTGTCCATAGTTCTGTTTGTGCAGATTTGTCCCTGCAACAGAAGTAGAATGGATTGTCCTCCTATCCAAACCAAAAGTAAAGTAGTATCTTATTCTTTCTTGGTGGTGGTCATTCACCTTTTTATTGTTGGCAATGGTCAAAGCATAAACATTTAGAATACTTGAAAAGACATTATGGACAATCCCAGAGGACTGCACTCAGTGCATAGAGCTATTGCTGACTAGAATGGGAGTCCAATGGAAATGCCAAATGTGCAATCTTAGTTAGCTACACAGACAGACTAATAAGAATAATCTAGTAATACCACACGGAGTCATAGTTGAGGCAGGATAAGAATTTAGATCCTGTCTACAAGAAGATCAAAGACTATTTAGAAAAAATCGAATGAGGAACGCTAGGAAAAAATAAGTACTCTATATTAAAATTAAAACTTACTGGGGCCAGCAAAGGAGCCCTCGACTGCCCGGTCCTGGCCTGCATCGACAACAGCACCCTCCTCCTCCTCCTCCTGTGTCCTCCTCTTGCCCCTGGGGGAAGCTGATGTACAACATGAAAGAAAGAAAAACAGAAAACATGGATGATATTTCTCAACCAAATCAAACATTTCAAAAGAACTAACAAAGTAACAAAATATTTTTGCGAAATAGCAAATAGGGAACGACTCCACGGGATATATTATTGACCAATCTCATGTGGTCGACTACGTCATTACTTTAGTATTGCTTGATTTGCGGACCGTCGAATTGGAAACTACCCTATGTAACTCACTAAACAAAGTACTAAAAAGGTTTGCCGAGGATTGGCAGGCAGCAGTCCGCAGCACGCAAAGTGACAGCCAAAGTCCATTGTGATTGAAGATCAGCGACAACACTAAAGTTTCCTACTATATTCACCAGTCATTAAAATACTCAAACTATTAATCCACCACCACTATTTCTTCTTATCGCATGTGTACAAAGGAAGGACTGGACTTGAGTCTGTAGGGGCTGATTTAGAAGGCCCTTGCGGCTCTTTTGCTCCATTGTTGCGTGACTTTTGTGACGCAGCAACAGCACAAAAGAGGCGCAATGGTGCGGCGTATATTAACAACGTGACGCATATGGGAGATGCATCACGTTGTAAAGCCCTGCGCCAATAGGGGGCGTTCCGGCACAAGGGAGGGCGTTCCTGCGCAGGAACGCATCCCAAAAGTGGCTGAGGGAAATCTACAAGATTTCAATCAGTCACTTTGAGGACAATGATGCGTGACTCAAACCCTGCGCCTGCTTGAAGCAGACGTACGGCTTGACGCAGCATTGGGGAGATAGGGCACCCCAGAGCATTGATGGAGCTGCACCATCGTTGCGACGCAACTCCAGCAATGCGCCGCCTTGACGGCACAGATGCGTAACGCTTTGGTGACGTTTTGGGCCCATGGCGCGCCGCATTGTAAATACGGCGCACCATGGGTGATGGTGGCGTGACGCACAATTACTGGCGCATCCCTGCAACTTTGCAGGGATGCGCCGGTAATTAAAAATCTGAACCTTAGTGTGTAGCATTACGCAGTTCTTTCAACTACACTCATACATAATTTCACAGGCCAATGAAATGAACACAAAATCTAAAACAAATAAGCATAGTAGCAACACTACTGAGAAGAAGGAGAGCAGTGTACCTGAAATGCACAGAAGATTTTGAAATAAAATTTACCTACAATGTAATGAGCAGCATTATTGCTCTTGGTAAAAAACAAAAATTTGCAATATAATAACACAGCAGGAGAAAACATAGTAGTAAAGACATAGCTACTACTACTCACCAAGCCCGGGGATCTCAAGGCCAAGGAGGTCGAGCAGATTTCGCTCACGGGTCAGGACATCAGTCCAGCGGTGGGTGGCCTGGTTGTAGGTGCGCCAGACCCGAGAGTGGTGGTAAATGGCCTGGCACACCTTCTCCTACCGCTTCCGGCGCTCCCGGGCCCCGTACCCGGCAGTGATCTTGCCGCCTCCCATGATGGTCCTGGGGAGGCGGCGCTGAACATAAAAAATGAGTTGGGCCACCTCCTCCGGGGTAAAGATCTCCCGTGGCATCACTAGCTCCCCCCTCAAACGCCCGCACGGGAGCCGGACACGGGGTGCGGGACCCTTCCCCTTCTCGGGATGCTTCCCGGCTCCCTTCACCATGGTCTGGGCGGAAAGGAATAAAGAAAATAGAATAGGGAAGAGAAGAAAAGAAAAGAGTTTACAAAAGTAGTTTAAAATTAACCAAAAGTAGCAGTAAACACAAAAATATAGGGCTCGAAAAATAGAGGGATAGATAATAAGTAAAATAGATAAAAAAAACTTCAAACAAGCAAAGGATGGCAGAGATTGACAGAGGATACAAAGACCATGCCCAGAACCATAGCAATGAATGAGAAACAAGATGGCCGCGCCCGTTCACGACCGCGCGGGTAAGTTCGCGCGAGATTTTCCTTGTGAACACGCGCAAGACTGTACTAGCAAGCCGCGGACTTTGCGAGATTACACTTCGCGCCCGGAAACGGAAATACGTCAGGCAAACAAGATGGCTGCGCCCTTGAACAACCGCGAGGGTAACTTCGCGTCTTGCGCTACGAGCGGCTCGCAAAAACGCACAAAACCTTGCCAACTAACACGCCGCAAAAAAACAAATTGCATATTCGCACGAATTTGCGGCTTCCGAATCCGATCTCGCGCGTGTTCGCGCCCCGCGAAACCCGCGAAATTGCAGAAAAACGAGTTTTTCAAAACTGAAAGCACTCGGCAGGGGCAAGAGTTCAAACTCATCATTAGTAACAATTCCCGGTAGTGCTTCCTGACTGGGGCCCCTCCAGAATTCAGTTGCTAGTTGCAACAATTGTATGACCCTGCTCTGACCCTCACAGCAGGCTCATACAATAGCTACAAGTAGGCCACAAAGAAGGTCCTGGGGAAAAAAAATGCACTGCAACAGAAAGCAAAATTACAGATAAGGAAGCAGGTGCCAGACTGGAATTTTAAAACAGTGACACATTAATAAACTAACCCCAAATTAATTCATCTCAGTTGAAGCAGGGCTGGTGTGCTTGCTTTCCCCCTCCATAATCTACAGTAATGATGAACCAGAGGGTGGCATTGATGTAACAGAGGGTTGCAGTGGTGAAACAGAGGGTGCTGGGAACCTGTGATGATGAACCAGACGTAGAAACAACATAATTCGCGACCGTTGCGCGCCAAAATGTAAGTTCGCAATTGCGAACTGGTACGAAACCCTCGCGAACTGGCAGAAATCCTTGCGAACACAAAAAAAAAATCTGCAAATTCGCAAGAATTTGCGGATTTTGCGGATTGCGAGTTCGCAAATCCGCAAAATTCGCGAACGCGAGATTCGCAAAATTCGCCCATACTTAGTAATAGGTTGTTCCTGGTTTTCCTTAGCTGTAGTTTCAAGAAGGGCATCTCGGTTTTGGTTCCTAGCCCTTTTCTTGGTTTTGGAGATGATTGCTTTAGGGTCACCGCGTTCCTCGAGTTTTTTCGCCAGGTCAGAGGATTGTCTTTTGTAATCAGCAATATTACTGCAATTTCTGCGTATACGCAAAAATTGCCCGAAGGGGAGGTTCTCTCTGAGTGGGCGTGGGTGGAAGCTTGCGAAATGAAGCAGGGAGTTCCTAGTGGTAGGCTTATAATAAGTGGTGGTGACAAGACTTCCTTCTTTGACCGTGATGTCCAGGTCTAGGAAAGCCAGTTTGTTGGCACTTGAGGTACTTGTGAATTTAAGATAGGGGTCTCTGCTGTTTACTAAACATGGGCGGAAAATCCGTTCCGCTCGCGTATTTTGCGGATTTTCGGTAAATTCGCAATCCGCGAGATTCGCTTATTTCCCGCAAAATCCGCAAATCCGCGAGCAGCGGATTTTATGGCTTGCTCGCACTGTTTGCGTGAGTTCGCGGCTTCCCAGTTCAACTTCGCGCCCCGCGAATAAGCGCTAAATTGCAGAAATACGATCTTAGCAAAACTGAAACTACTTACCAGGTTCAAAAGTTCAAGCTCATCATTAGTAGCCATTTCCTGTAGTGCTTCCGGAGGGGCCCCTCCAGAGTTCAGTTGCCTACTTGCAACTATTATGTGACCCTGCTCTGACCCTCAGAATAGTTATACATATGCCACAAAGGTCCTGAATTACAGCTAAGGGAGACAAGCAGGAGCCAGGCTGGAAGTTCAAATCCAGTGACACATTAATCAGCCCCTAATTCATTATTGTCAGTTGGGGCAGGTGTTGTAACTAATTTTGCAACAATGAAAGCACTTAGCAAGTGCAAACGATCACTAATCAGGAAGCACTAAGGAAGCAGGTGCCAGCTAAAAAAATATTCTGTGACACATTAATCAGCCCCAAATTAATTCAGGTCACTTGAGGCAGGGAAGGTGTGCTTTGCTTTGCCACAATAATGTACACTGGAAAACCAGAGGGTGCTGTGATGAAACAGAGGGTGGCATGGGTGGGCCAGAGGGTGGCATGAGTAGTCAGAGAGTGGCAGTGGTGACAGAGAGTGGCAGTGATGAAGAAGAGTGTCCCAAACAGGCTGGACACGTAGAAACAACAAGTTCGCAAAACTTGCGACCCGACAGGTAAGTTCGCGTTTGCGAAATTGTACAAAACCCTCGCGAACTGGCAGAAACCCGCGCGAACACAAAAAAAATCCGCAAATTCGCGAGAATTCGCGGATTTTGCGGATTGCGAGTTCGCAAATCCGCAAAATTCGCGAACGCGAGATTCGCAAAATTCGCCCATGCTTACTGTTTACCAATGTTAAGAATTCATCCAGGGCTGGTTGTGATCCCTGCCAGATCACAAGAATTTCGTCAATGTATCGACTCCAATTAAGGATGTGGTTCGCAAAGGGGTTGGTATTTGCTGCAATGTATTTGCGTTCGAAATGATGGACATATAGCCCCGCCACGCTGGGGGCAAAAAGGATGCCCATGGAAGTTCCATTGGTCTGGAGGTAGAAGGAGCCTTCGTATTCGAAATAGTTCTCTTTTAGTGCCAGTGTGGCACATTCCAGGATGAATTCCTTGGGGTGTGGTATGGCCATGATGACTGCATGAGGATGTCCCTGAGTGCTTGCAGGGTTGCGTCCTGGGGGAGGCTGGTATACAGACTTTCAATGTCCTAAGGGCCTGAACGATGCGATTCCCTGGAATTCTATAACATGCGCTAAACAGAACTAGACTGGAACCCTTTACACTCAACAGCGCACTCATGGAGATGTGCTACATCATTAGTCCGGACCCTCCATGTGCTAGCAGCGCACTTGTGTTGTCATGTGTTTACCCCCCAGCACTCATATGGCGCTGTTAAAACTTTGACACATCGTCACCCATGGGGTTGTGCTTCAACATCAATAATCTGCACCCTCACAGCGCCAGCAACGTACATGTTCTACCATGTGTTAACCCTCAGCACTCATACAGCACTGTTATAACATTGACACACCATCACTGTGTTCATATTTTCCCTCCCGCCCCTAAGCTCTGTGAACATTGTAATAGTGCGGAGTTTTTGGTCATCACCAGACTAACTATATATTATCTTCAATAGCCTGCAGCATACTGCGCTGTCATGTTTTCTGACAATTTCAGTGTTACAACGGCCTTTCCTTGCCCATCCTAACCATCCTGAGCATTGTCAAATTGCCTGATTGATAGAGACGCGCTACTGCGCATGCTCCCATCAGTAAAACCACAGCTTTACACACAGCACATGCGCGGCTCACATCCCGCCTGCACATGCGCGAAACTTCCTCATAGCGGCAGACAACGCACATGCGCACCAGGCTAACTGCACGCCCGGGAAGTCTTTCTACGCTTCCTTCCACGCACAGGTGATACTGATTTGCATGTTAAGAGGCATATAAAAACGAACAGAGAATCCAAGCGCATTTCACCGGAGTGTGTAACACATAGTCTGTATTACACAAACCCACCTTTTTTAGCCTGCACCAGCACTAGATTAATCTTAAGGCACTGGCTGAAACATGTCGACCAACACATGGATGATTGTAGGAGGTCGTAACTCACCTCCTTAACTTCCCCTAGCCTTATTTTAACCACTGACGGCGGCCCAGTTAATAAAATGTAATTTACCCTCCGGTACTGGGACCCTCGCAAAGCCGTTTTAACTGTCTCTTCACTAACACCCCACACTGCACTCTCAGTAAAATACCAGCTCTGCTGTAATCAGGTGTTGAAGAACTCCGGAACACATTAGGTGTTACTGGGTGGGCCCGATGATGAAGCATGCCACCAACTAGGTTGGTGGGTGAGGGCTTCATGAACACACCAACAAGGTGTCCACTGATAAAACGAGTCAGAGTCCTAAAATAAAAGTCATATTGAGCTAGTCTTCTTTGATAACACATATAAACCCACGGGGACACAGACTAGCTTTCTAGTCCTCTCTCTCTCTCTTGATACATCTAAACCTAGGAATGTGCCAGAAAGATACACCTTCCCAGAAGAGGCATAACAAGGGGTAATTACTTTAATTATCCTTGTTGCTTCCTCTTTCAATGTGTGTTATAATCTGCAGCACACATAGATTAAGGAATATGCTTCTCAGGATTTGTTGTTTTGCATCCCCTTCATGCAAAAATACATTTCTGCATGCGACACAGGCACCCTTGCACCATCATGCAAGGTTGTCTGCATTGGCACTAGGCAGTCATAACAGAACTGGTGCAAGGGAAAAGGCAGAAATGCGTTGTGTTCTATTAGATACAGCACAGTCCTGCCCTTTGACTTTCACATATAGCAGTGCAATAGAGTCACTTTCTGCGCTGCATGGTGGGGCCATGCTCAAATTACGCCCCTCAGCGTACTGTCACAGGTCATTTGGTGTCAATACTGGGATCCACATGTACCCGTCTACCACCAGCATTATGGCATGCAGGACACACACTGTTTTGGTTCTGCATTTCCTTTGAATTGTACTAGAGTGTATCATGTTGAACACACACTACTAGCACACACAGATTAACCATGTGCACACTGTTTCACATTTGAACCTATGTGTTGTGTATGTCTTGCACAGGCACATACATTCTGTACATAGTTTTATCATGCACACATTTTATGATCAACCTGATGTTGAACAGGGGTGAGTGTAACACACTGCACTAGACCATGTTCAGTAAGATTGCATATGTACACATATATTTCTGCTAGTCTTTTGACATGTACGCTTCACACATTTACCATCTCTGTACCATTCTGTATTCTTGAGGTGATGTGATGTTTGGAAAACATCTAATTTGTCCTATTACTCTGGTTAATGCCACACAGTTCTACCCCATCTAGTTATTGTCTTCTGTAACAGACATTTGAACCTCCTGGTATTGCTGTGCAAAGGATGGTAAATGTGTATTTTGTCAATTGTGGTCAGATGTGGTATTTACATCAGTCTGCCCCGGAAAGGTGTCTTATGTGTAGTGTTTAGTGGATCTCGACCCATGCATGCATACCTCCTTTACATGTGACATTTTAACATCTACACCTGGGAGGAGGCCTTGGTCCATGACAACTGTCACTCATGATCTGTGATGGTAGAAAGTGCTGCCATTCGGCAGTACAAGTG
This sequence comes from Lissotriton vulgaris, assembly GCF_964263255.1. Classification (NCBI taxonomy): domain Eukaryota; kingdom Metazoa; phylum Chordata; class Amphibia; order Caudata; family Salamandridae; genus Lissotriton; species Lissotriton vulgaris. The sequence goes on along the minus strand of NC_141689.1, from coordinate 1,628,649,437 downwards.
CTGCCATTCGACATCCTAGTTCAATGACGAGATACACTACAATGAAGGATTTGCTGCAAGTGCTAACATTTTGGGAAATTTGTGTTCCATTAATCATTTAGTATCATATAATACCCATTTTGCTGCTATAAAACATGGCAAGACTGCTATCTGTGCTGCACTGCACTGCTCAAGTGCATGACAACAGGAATGGTCCTTTAGTATGTGGATACGTAGCAATTCTGCCCTCTCCCTTTCATGCTGCACTCTGCTTCACATTGGCTTGCTGTGTTGATTTAATTAATATTTGAGTTATGGCCCCATGCTGAGCTATAGCCCAGACAACATGGTTGTTACATGTTGCGGCTTAAATCTAGTTGATAAAATGTGAGCAACTTAATTTGTACATTGACTTTCACATAGGGACAATACAATGAATAAGTAAAAAAAAATGCATTCATAGAGAAATTTGCCCAAATCTGGTCTCGTCGCCGCCAACCATCCAATGTGTGCAGAGTGTATCCTTTGTTGACTTCATCCTTGTCCAATTGCTCTGCCTGCAGTGGCTCAAAGTCTCAGGGGACATTTGTTTTCACATAGATGTTGTGCAATATAACATGGACGAGGATTATTTTGCAGAGCATAGAGAGGGAGGAGAACAGTCTTTCCCCCGATATCAAGGCATCTGAACCTGGTCTTTAGTACTGAAAAAGTCCTCTCCGCTACATTCCTCATCTTGTTTTATATTATTGTTCTTCCTCTACCTTGGGATGGGTGAATAGGGTCATAACCCATGGCTGCAAACCTTATCCTTGATCAGCTGAAAGTAGAAAAATACAACTGTAAATAATTATACATATTGTTACAGAGACATAACTGATCATGTGAGTTATGTATGCTGGAAATCTCATGCACATTTCTAATACTTTTAAACAATATGTATTAAATACTGTTGACCATTGGTTTACACATGTATCTTCTAGTTCTATGAGTCATTGCAAATGTTGACCATGTCCTGATACTTTGGACAGTTCTACATGCTAACTTTCGTGTTCAGGCATTAAATTACTATGATAGGTATTGATGTAGCACACAATTCACTTTTCATTAGTTTGGGTGCTTCATAATCAAGAATAGTGTTCATCCACATATATTCCTTTGTTGTATTAACATGAGATTGTAGAACATGAACTGCAATATTATGAATTGTGGTGTTTAAGGGATATTTCCATGTAAACATGAAGAGAGCAACGTTGAAACCTGATGTGATTAGCCGAAAACATTAATGTGTAGAATTTGTGTATGCTGCAGACAATTATTCATGTATTCGATGTGATTATGTAACGTGTTAATTTAGAAGTGCTTAGTAAAGAATTCTTATATTGCATGTAATTCCATAATGCCTGTGTGCCATTTTATTATGGTGGCCGAATACTGTATGCCTGAAATGCATTTTTCTTGGAAGCTCTCGAATTAGAATTAATACTTGAATTCCATGTGCGTGCTGAATTTGTTCTTTTTCACATTTCTGTTGCAGGTGTAAGAATCATCCTTGTTAGTTAGAATAATGACTTTGCTTTAGGAGTTAGGTTTAGGGAGAAGAAGATACATTGAGCGTTGATTCTGATAGTGGAGAAGAATTGTATTTTCTCACCGGAATGACCCTGGGAATCAAGGTGATCTAACTTATGGCCGGGATGCCCGCCACCCCCTCCCAACACAAATTCCCCAAGGGGAGGAGACAGACACTGGTTTGAGCTTTTGGAAGGCGGGGGGGAGTTACCCCACGGCCGTATTTATTAAAATATGAAACAAAATTTAAAACATTAAATTAAAACGTTTCATGAATTATGTACAATTTTTCTTTTGTTACATTTTGATGAAGACATATTCTTTGGCTAACCTTAACAGTTCTCTAATACAAAGGTTTCCTAGCCGAGTCTAGCATCCTGAAAATGTATACATTCTAAATTAAAATTGTACATCCTAGCATTAAGGGCCAACGGCAAGGTCTTAACCGGTGTCAGATCCCTACTAACAAACTCCCGCCCTCACGGTGTGAGTGGCGCATGCGCAGAGGACTTTACCCTCGTTGCCAACTGTAACTTCCCTTGTCGTGGGGGCCCCCTCTCACTCGACGCCATCTTAACGGTCGTCCGAGTCCCCGTGTGAGGTATCTGTAAGAAGGACAGCGTGGACTCCCCCCTTCCCCACACTCTCTTCCGCCGTCACGGATATCCGGCCCCCGGGAAATTCGTAGGAGGGGCATCTAGCCGTCTCCCCCCTGGGAGGGGCCTATGGCCCTCTCCCCCTAGTCGACCCATCCGTAGTGGGTGCCGCCTACCTGTAGGAGGGGCCAATGGCCGCCTCCACCCGGGCGCTCCCATCCATTCTGGGTGGCGCCCCCCCTAGGGACCTTGAAATTACTGCTCACCGATCATGACCTTTCCGCCCGACCAAAAAATAAATACGACAGTTGTTTTACCTACTAAGGGGGGAACAATTCACCTAACCTGAAACAGCTTGATGATTCATCAACTTTTCATTTCTACAAAGGGAAAAAAGGTCCTAAAGCACACGAAAAATTACATTACTCGATACATTGCTTTTCACTTTTCTACAAAGGAAAAAAGGCCTATGCACATTTATTCAATGCTGAACAACTTGACTGCATCTCTTTAATACAATCTGATTTCATCAACAAATCACTTTATTCAAAAAACATTGCAATAGGGGCTGGTGGGTGGGTCAAAATTGGCGCTTGTTCCGTCGAGGGCTCACGAGCAACGAGATGGTGCAGCCTTCAGAGCACTGGAACAAGAGGACACTTCTTTGGATTCCCGCTCTTTTATCCGTCTGCGGGAGGGCGGGGACCCTCCTCAGGTACGCCCACGGGGCGCGGTCTTCCGGGTGGGTGTTTAGGACAACCCCTACTGGGCAAGAAGGGCGTGCTCCGGCTACGCCGCTTTGGGCATACCAGCCGAACCACGCCCCCCGCCCAAAATGGTTTCCCAGGGGGATCGGGGCACCCATCCATACGTTCGGGGGGACCGAGTGGTCTTCCCTTTCCAAAAGTTTGGGATCAACGCTGTCTACTGAAATGTTACTTCTGAAGAGGTGGCTTGACTGGATGGCATGATTCGCAATGGACCCTGGGATATTAAATGTGGTATTGATGTATCATAATTAGGGAAAGTGTCTGGGGGCTTCTGACTTGCGTTGAGGGAGAGAGAGCATCTTAGAACGAGCTCTGCCTTAGTAGTTTCCTGCTGCTTAACCCAACTAATGTGGAGTGACTTCTTAGGAAGGCTACACACTCTGACACCTTAACTGATCTTGCCTTGGGAAATGCTATGTAGGGATATCACGTTAGTGCTAGGATAGGGACATATTAATGCTTAACACCCACGAACTTCCAATGAAGGTGAATCTGGATATCTGCTCCATAATCTTATGTATCCTGATTCTCGAACTAATCATTTTGTGCATGTTGCACGACCTTAACTTCATCTGTAGATTTGCCTTTGTATTTATTGCAATGTATTTCTACACCCTCACTTTAAGGTGTCTGTATGTCCAGTTATTCCTGGCTTTGTAATAAACCAACTAAATTTATTTGGAAGTCTGTGATTCTCAAGAGTCTTAGTAGTCAAAGTCAAAAAGTTTATTTGTTCTGGTACTCAACAGAGGACCACAAAAGATATATTACACAAGTTACATGTAAAAAGATTCAATTTTGTCAAATTTGTCAATACAGAGATAAAAACAATTTTAGAAATTTATACAAGTTAAAACAAACAAATTCATTCGGAGGTTGTTTGCCAAGAGCGATAAGTTCTCTCACTGTCGTGATTCTACATGAGCAATATATTGGTGCTAAAAATCTAGTGCGAGCAGAAATTACGATCTGGTTCGGACATACAAATAGAACATGTTCCAGAGTCTGATCACCCCCAGCGCACAATGCACATAAAGCAGATTCCCCCGGGGACCATCTTGAGGTAAATGACAATAAGGGGAGGATGCCCAGTCGAAGCATAGCAATTGTTCTCCTTACACCATGTGTTAAGGTTAGCCCAATGTAAGGCCGACTTTGTTTAAATTCTAAGGAGTCAACAAATGGTTTATAAGTAGATAATTTGGTGCAGTGTCGAGAGTCCACTTCGTAGCTAAGCTTTGGGGTGAAGCATTTTAAGAATAGTTTTAATTGTGCTTGTGACCAATTTAGCAGCATTTCAACGGTAATATTTGCTACACGAAATGCTTCAACCATGTTCTCTCTGAAGACTTGCTTTTTAGCATCATGCTCAAATGTTTCTTTTTTCAACAGTGACCTTAGTATGTTCTCTTTTGCATGCAATAAGTTGTAGGCCCACCTTATTACGTTTGCAATTGCTACTGCATAGGAACTTGTCACTGATAGTTCCAGTCTCAGTGCTTGGACAGGAACTGCATCTGACAGTTTCATAATTTTTCTTAAAATCTTCCCCTCTTTTCGATCCATGACAGCCCATTGTTTTATGGGGATGTACTCCGTCGCGTAAGAAAGTACAGGAGATATTTTTACTTTGTAGAGGTTTATCAGAGAGGAAAAATGTCTATTCCCTGTTGCGCTATAGAGTCTCAGGAGGGCCGCGGCATGTATATCTGATTTCCTTGACAAATTATTCAGTTGCGCGGTATTAGATACGTTTTTTGAAAGGATCCTGCCAAGGTAGGGATAGTCCTTAACTTCTTCTAACTTTTCCCCTCCTAAACTCCAGGTATATTTTGCGCTTTGTTTCCTCCCCGAGAAGGCCAGCACTTTTGTTTTTTGAATGTTTGGGACTAGATAGTTTTCTTTAGAGTATTTGTCCAGAATGTCAAGTGACGTTTGTAGTCCAAAGGGGGTAAGATCCAACAACACTATGTCGTCAGCATACAGTAAAGCAATTATTTTTTGATCAGCTATTTTTGGAGGTAGGTTGGAGCCCAATTGCAGGTAATGGCACAGGTCGCTTAGGTAGAGGGAGAATAATATTGGGGCTAGGAGGCACCCTTGCTTTAGTCCGTTTTCAGTTTTAATTCTTTCCGTGTAACCTTTTTTTCCCCCCATTTGAACTTGACACCAAGTATTGGTGTGTAAGCTAATTATAGACTGTAATAGTTGTTCGTTTATGCCAAGTTTCCTCAATTTTTCCCACAATGTTGGTCGGTCTACCCGGTCAAATGCTGTAGAATAATCTATGAAGGCAGCGTATACAACCTGATTTTTTTGTGTTATATATTTGTCCATGATGGTTTGGATAACTGCGATGTTGTCAGTTACCGAATGTTTAGGTCTGAAACCTGCTTGAAACATCGGTATCTGGCCAGTCGTAAAGGCCCATTCTTTTAGACGGTGTAAGATTTCTGCTGCAAATACCTTGCCCACGGAGTCCATAAGTGCTATTTGACGGAAATTGCATGCCCGGGTTTTACTTCCCTTTTTATGGATCGGAATGATTATGCTTCCCTGCCATGATTTTGGAACTTGGCCAGTATCTAAGATGTAATTGAAAAGGGGATATAGCAACTGACTCCATTCCTTTGGGGCGATTTTTAGTGCTTTGATCGGAATCTGATCAGGGCCAGACGCTCCTGTTGATCTTGCTTTACGTATGTTTAGTTCGACAGATGTTGCGGTGATTTTACTTAATGGAGGTTTAACTTTTTCTTTATTGTAGACCCCACTGCTTTCCGATGGAAGTATTAAGTTTGGTCTGTAAAGGTCTGTCAGAAAACTTTCCCAGGCATCCGGAGGGACCGGTATTGATTGTAATTTCTTTTTGGATCCAGTAAGTTTTCCTATTAGGTACCAATATTTGCGCTGGTCGTTCTTGTTTGCCGCTATCTGGATATCTACCCAATTACGATCTTGTAGGGTTTTTTTATGTCTCAGATTCTCGCGTCTTAATTGATTTTTGGTTTTGTTTATTTCCTTTTTTATTTCTGGAGTAGGATTCATATATTGGGCGCGTATGTATTTGTTTAGTTTTTTCTTTACTTCAGAGTTCTTAAAGGTGTGCTGATTTTTATCTTTATTCTTAGTGTTGCCTGCTGAATCCTTTGCTGTCATATTAAGGATGAGAGATCTGAACTCTTTTATAATGGATTCAAAATTTTCGATGGGATTTTCTGAGTATATTCTCGTTAAGAGTTGTGAATGATCGATCAGGGACGAAATTTTGTCGATGGTATGAGAGTTCCAGTATATGCGTCTCTTTTCATTGTTCACCACTACATTACTTTTTTGATATAATATGTGACCGGCTGCAGAAGATTTAGGTGACCAATCTGTTGTCAGTTGCATCATGGTATGATCGCTTTCTTGACAGAACTGGTTGAGCAGATATGAGACTGTTTCTAGCAAATCATTACTTGTGATTATATAATCAATTATAGATGATGTCCCATTTCCCTGTCTGGTATAATTTGCAGGGATATCCCCTTCCATGCTGCCGTTCAATATTACTCCATTTATGTTTGTTAGTGTTGATAATAACAGTTTCCCTCTTTTGTCAGTCAGTATGCCCTCCGGGAATTGTGGAGCTATAATGTCCAGACCTTCTTCTGAGTGTTGTTTTGCCCATTTATTAATTTCAAAATTAGAAATTTTACTGTTGAAGTCGCCGACAATTAAAAAGGATGAGTGAGGATCGTTTTCTGTTATAATCTCAATCCTTTCCATGATATTTAAGAGTATTATATCATGCTTTTTACCTGGAGGAGCGTATACATTAAAGAGGAGAATTGTTTTAGGGTGAGCTGTACTGCATGTTTTAGCGGAGATTTTGATGCACTGTAGGTTTTCTAAGTTGGTATCTAATAGTTCCTGGGCCCACAGATATTCTTCACTTAATAGGATAGCTAAACCGCCTTTAGCATGGCCTCGATGAGTGTTTATTGCTGGAATTTCATAAACATAATAGTTTTGAATAGTGATAGGTTCGGTTGCCCATGTTTCTTGTAAAATCAAGATATCCGGCCGATTTCTGGTAGCCGTGGACAGTTTGTTCTTGATTCCACCTGCGATGTTCCAGGAGGTTATTTTTATGCCAGTGCTAAACAGATTGTTGTTGTAATCTCTTGGGTTTGTTGCTATTTAGAGTCTCTGAAACCCAAGCCCAAGATTTTGTGCTATTATCGTTCACAGGTATCTTAGGAGCTTGATACCAGACGGCCCGTTGACCTTTGTTCACCAACATTTTTAGTTTTTCTTGCCCTACAGAATAAGTATCTGAGTGCATGATTGCTTGATCTTCCAACGCTTCATAATGTTTTGGAAATTGTTTCCTGTATGAATTGGCGAGTGCACTGATTTGGGCATCATACCCAATTGGAACTGTACTGACCATTGATTCTTTTCTTTCCATAACATCATAGCCTTGTTTGTAAAGTATCTCCTTATCATTCAGGATGATTTCTGGGATAACAAACGACCAAAATGTTACCCTTGCTAATTTAATGTTGTCTTTAATGGGAAAAGTTACTAAATCAAGTTCGTTACTACTCAATGATTGTAAAGGCTTAATGTGGCGTAGTAGATGTATTATCCTTCTTCTGTTGAGTGGGGATGAGTCACTAGGAAAAAGTTCTTCGAATTGTATAATTTTAGGGGAAGACTCTTTTTCTCTTTGTTTGTTCCTGTCTAGATGTTCCATGATTTTATTATTATTAATTTGAGTTGGTACCTCTAAAAGTCTGAAAGAGACAAATTCTTGCGCTCTTGGATCTAATTGTGGCGACTTCTCTTCAAGGTTTTTCCTAGTTGCTGATTTAGCAATACTTTCAGATGCTATTATTTTTCCAACTTTTTCCTCTTCAGGGTTTTGTTTTATAGCTGACTGTCGAAATTTTAGTTTGTTAGCTTTCTTTTTTTGAATCCTCCTGATTGTTTTTTTTCTCCTTCTTTTCCTTCCTTCTATGTTACTTTCCAGATTCTTTTTATCTGCAAGTTTTCCGTTATCTTGTACTGATATATTAGACGTATGTAATTCCTGGTTATCTGATACAGAATTATTTACCAGTGTAGTTATTTCGCTTCTTTTTTTGAATATTGGGAAATTGTTGATTTTTTGCTGATGTTCTTCTTTAAAAAGTTTTTTTAAGGAATATATTGTTGTATCATTTAGATGTTCCATCTTTTGTTTTTGTTGTTTTTGAGTCTTAAAAGTTTGGGTACCGAAATCACGTGAAATTTTCTTCTGTTCATTATTATGTTCTTTCGATATATCATTTTGCTCAGATTTTGTTTTCGTTGGTAAATTGTTTGCCTCTGCTAAGAGGAGGTCTTTTTTCTTTTTCTTATTAACTAGATGTTTTAGTATCCCTATTTGGACGTCCAGGGTTTGATCAGAATTATCAAGAATATTTCCCAGGAAAGAGAGAACCGATTCTAGAATCTCTTGCAGTGAAAACAGGGCTTTTGATATGGGTGATGTTGTGTTAATAATATTATTATTTGTTTTGAAGTTGATATTGAAAGGATCGGATGAGAGATCGATTAAGGTGATTGGAAGAGATGTTTTATCCTTATTGTTCTGGCTTGCTGCATGTTCCAAGTTTTGCAGTCCTAAAACTGATTTATTGATATCTGAGTTGTCAAATAGCGCTGAACTCCCTCCATTTTTGATGGGAGTAGAAGTTTTTAGAGTAGTCTGTTCTTGTTGAGGGTTTAGTAAATCAGCTGGAGTGCAAGGTGATTTACTACTTAGATCAGTGGCCAGAAGACACAGTTTTGATTGTTGACTAGGTATCGTTGGAGTGCTTTCTAATTCCCTTAAGATTACGGAAACGTTGGGGGAGGTTTCTCTGGCAGATGTATTCAATTCTTGAGTGTCTTTAGTTGTAAGTGTAGTAAAGTATGTGCTAATTGCCGGTGTTAACGTTATCCGACCAGGTTTAATTGCCTTGTCGGTAGATTTCCGAACAGCATTTTCGGTCCCCATTCTTTTCATAAATATTGTGCGGGAACGTAATTTTTTGAAGCCCATTTATTTACCTATATACTTTAGATTGTTTTGGGTTATGGGTTCTCATACAATAACCCCGATGTACGCTCTGATGTAAGCTGCTAGTTGCCTTACCGAGTGTGGTGTTCTCTATGGTATTAGTCGGGATGAAAAGGGGGGGGGCCCGGCCCGTCCTCAGACGTCCCCGGACGGCCACAGATGGCCCGCCCTTTGCCCGGGCTTATCCCCGCGCTTGATCCCGCGCGCGTCCCGCGTCGCGGGTAGCGAGATGTTATTTTTATTATTTTAAGAGTCTTAGTAAATTAGAAATGAAATGATTTAACTGCTAATGATTTTTCTTCCCTTCCACGGTTTCATGTTGAGAAAAAGTACCATTGACTTGAGGTTCCAGATCCGATCCTGTGCATGGAACTGGGCTCCTTCAGTATTTTGAAATGTTTTTGCCCCCTCTATGTTGTTTGCGCTCACTATACGTGCAAAGTGACAAGCATCATCAAATTCTCTAGTATATATTCAGCCCTAGGTAGGTTGTGACAGTGACAACATGTTTGACACTCTCACATACATTTGTCCTTTTGAAACCTCTGATATTGTTGCTTTCCTACATAACATTAGCACAGTCTTTTATTTGTTCCCTTCATTCAGCATGGGAATTTGCTTTGTACATATAGTCCATTACCAACATGTGACATGGATAATTATGTATTTTGTGGTCAACCAACAGGTAATGCTTTTTGTAGGGCAAGGTGTAATGGTGAACTTAGATTGACACATAGGTATGACAGTGTAGGCCATTGTTTATGGAACAAACTGATGTCGAAACAAGTACATTTCTACAACAGACCTTAAGACAAGACTTTAGGATTTCACATGCATGTATGTGATTTTTACTTGTAGGCGATTCAGTACTCATATGTCTTGATTATAACATCATTGATGTGGCAATAGATTGTTGAGATTTGGATCCTGATACACTGTGATGCGTTACACTGGTTGCATTTTATTCTATGTTAGTTACTGGTGTATAACGTAATTGACAGCATATTGATTGACTTCGTGAGTTTTACATTGATGGATTCAGATGCAGGAAATGTAGCCCACCTGTACCACAAAACTTGTCATCTATCACATTGATGAAGTATGTCAATGTGGGTTGATAACTGTTTGTATGTTTGGACCTCAACTGTAAGAAGCACTGAGAAATATGTGTACTTTGTACTTTTGGTATCACATATGTACCAGGAATTGACATTTACACATGAATTGGGCCTGCACTTAGATTGCATGACACAAATGTTATTTACAACTAGTTCTTACGGTATTGCTCCAGATACTTTGGTCAACTTAAATGTTTACTGCCATGTGTGCCACATATACTTATGAACACACGATTTGTTCAAACACCATTAATTTAGAGGAACTTAACCTAATACAGAGACTAGGTACACCATTGTACATGTACTCATATCACACTTAGCTAATATGTACCCTTTGTACTAAGATTTACTTTACTTGTGTACCATATGATTTGTGTATTGATTAGTTAACCAGTGCACGTGATGTGGTTATGTCCATTCACACAGTGTGAGATGATACAATACTTCTCATAGTTGTTAATTTGCTACTACCATTGCAGGATTGTCTACATGTTGTAAGTTATTCCCACTCGCATGGCATGAGCTCCATAGACAAACACAGAGATGGCTATTATGTCATACATTACAGCTGCTTAGTTAGCATGATGTATGTTTCTTATTTCCTTACCATTGAGTAGACCATTCCCATACCTTCCAATTTGGAACAGTTCATTTATAATACTTTGACAGAAGATGAATGCATCATGTGACTCCCTGGATATTTGGCCTGCACATTGATAAACATCCCCTAGTGAGCCACTATGGGTTGGATATTGATTGGATATGTGTGCTTCCGATTTCTGAAGAGGTGGGATCTTTCAGCAAGGGGCACCAATTGCACATGTGTGCAATCAAGTGCACCAAGGACATGTGGGAATCAAGCAATGGTGTATAATCCTTGCTTGGTGTCCTGTTGGTGTTGAGTTTTGAGGAAAAGGAGGTACTGGGGTATGGGTTTGATTATGGCATCCACGACAGAGGGGAGGAATGAAGGCAATGCTCCTGTGAGATTCCTGCCAATCTGTCTGCTGTGATCTGGAAGGAGCTGGATGCCAGTATGTGGAGCACAAAAAAAAACTAAACAGGGTCTAGACTCCTTACCAGCAAGGCTGAGTCCGAACTGAACTGAGTAAACAAAACAAATGCCAGTACTGGATTTACTTATTAATTAGTAACAAAAAGACCTGTTATGATTTAAACATGACAGTCTATTATCACGCTTGTTTCAAATTTATTTTCAAACGTTTTTAGAAATGTTCTTATTTTAAAACAATACTTTTTTGTGTGCATACCAAAGATATATACAAATTATACAACAACATACACATTATATACACATATTTACAATACAAAAAATATTGACTCAACCACACTAGCCACTCTCATTCCTCATACATACCATTTATAACAAAACAACTTTAACAAGAATAACATTACAAATAACAAATACCACTGAGGTAAGCATGGGCGAATTTTGCGAATCTCGCGTTCGTGAATTTTGCGGATTTGCGAACTCGCAATCCGCAAAATCCGCGAATTCCCGCGAATTTGCGGATTTTTTTTTTTTGTGTTCGCCCGTGTTTCTGCCAGTTCACGAGGGTTTTTACAATTTCGCAATTTGCGAACTTACCTGTTGGGTCGCAAGTTTTGCGAACTTGTTGTTTCTACGTGTCCAGCCTGTTTGGGACACTCTTCTTCATCACTGCCACTCTCTGTCACCACTGCCACTCTCTGACTACTCATGCCACCCTCTGGCCCACCCATGCCACCCTCTGTTTCATCACCACACCCTCTGGTTGTCCAGTGTACGTTATTTTAGGCAAAGCAAAGCACACCTTCCCTGCCTCAAGTGACCTGAACTAATTTGGGGCTGATTAATGTGTCACAGAATATTTTTTTAGCTGGCACCTGCTTCCTTAGTGCGCCCTGATTAGTGATCTTTTGCACTTGCTAAGTGCTTTCATTGTTGCAAAATTAGTTACAACACCTGCCCTGCCCCAACTGACAATAATGAATTAGGGGCTGATTAATAGATTTTAACTTCCAGCCTGGCTCCTGCTTGTCTCCCTTAGCTGTAATTCAGGACCTTTGTGGCATATGTGTAACTATTCTGAGGTTCAGAGCAGGGTCACATAATAGTTGCAACTGGCAACTGAACTCTGGAGGGGCCCCTCAGGAAGCACTACAGGAAATGGCTACTAATGATGAGCCTGAACTTTTGAACCTGGTAAGTAGTTTCAGTTTTGCTAAGATCGTATTTCTGCAATTTAGCACTTATTCGCGGGGCGCAAAGTTGTACTGGGAAGCCGCGAACTCACGCGAACAGTGCGAGCAGTGCGAGCAAAATCCGCTGCTCGCGGATTTGCGGATTTTGCGGGAGATTCGCGAATCTCGCGGATTGCGAATTTCCCGAAAATCCGCAAAATCCGCGAGCGAAACGGATTTTCCGCCCATGCTTACACTGAGGTAAAGGTCTGTGTCAAAATAATGTATAACTGTATTCTACATAAACCAAAAGTTCAAGGAAGCATTACTCATCACAGAAAATTAATCAATGCTGGTGGAGATCTACTTTTTCTTATTTACAATATTTTTATATATATATGACACTGGACCATCAAGGTCGACGCGTTTCGAACCCCCTAAGTGTGGGGGTTCTCCTCAGGACCAAAACACGATCTCTTAGGTATCCTGTATAAAGTCGACTTCCCGGCGCAGAAACGCTAGCAGCAAGATTATGGCCCCAGTGATGATGCACCATGTGGCAAAAAACTAGCGACACAAAACCCGGCGCTGCAAACGTGCATGACTCGACCTGAAATCGCTTTTGTCCAGCGAGAAGAAATATTAGGTTAACGAAGCTTTACAAAGTCATAAGTTAGACCCATACTGGATTTTGTTCCTAAATACAGGATACCTAAGAGATCGTGTTTTGGTCCTGAGGAGAACCCCTACACTTAGGGGGTTCGAAACGCGTCGACCTTGATGGTCCAGTGTCATATATATATAAAAATATTGTAAATAAGCAAGGACCCGCTAACATGCGGGAGCGCTAGTTTCCTTGCGATAACTGCAGTTTATCCTGCCGCTTTGCATGTCATCGATATTTATCGCTAATGAAATGCAAAGTAGGCGTTCCTCACTAAAATTACATGAAAACTGTCGCTAACACAACTTCCCTCTATTATCAATCCAGCCCTGGACCCGCGTAGCGATAATAAAAGTAGCACTAACAGCGTTTATCAATGGTTTTTGAACGCCTGATTTAAACCTGACTTAGCTATCTTCTCAATGAGAGGTGAATTGTCTGAATAAGTCCACCATGGCATATTATCAAGGATTTCCCTATCGCTGAGGTTTTATCGCTGGATTTCCAGCAATTATCAGGCATTTCGCCGCTATGGCTGGATTTTTCATCGCATTGGAGTTAAGCGTTGATGATAACGTGCTACCTTGGTGATGTCATCCAGAAATAGTCGGCGATAATTAAAATCGCGCTAAGTGCGCTTAGTGATAATTATCGCTGACTGTTGATAATATGCCCCCTAGTTTGCTTCCTGTGTGGCAAAATGCTAAAAAATTGACAAAACATGTTGAACAATTTCCTTTGTAAGTAAAATAAATATACACAGGATATCTACTTCTGTATTTACCAAAACACTGAAAATGTATTAGATGTCATTCTATATAATGGATTAGTTCGTGAGCTTGTACTCTGAGTAAACTTGCTTTAGTCTTTTATTGGCACCTAGAAATCAGTTAACATCGAAACTAAACGCAGACAAGCACAAGCATCCTATTAGTGGGGGGTTCTGGTGTGGGTCTAAGCGCTGCATTTTTCAATGCCTAATTTGTTAAAACAAAAAGTAAAATAAGTTAATCTGCCTATCAGTTTTTTTGGGAACCCATCTCCAGGACTGATGAATGTTAGGTTAGGTAAGCCTGCCTAATCTTCATTGAGCTTCGCACCCTTTTCTTCTTGCTCCTACAAAACCTGCCTCTTTATCGTACTCTTTTAGGTTCTGCTTTCTCTCGTTATCGCAGCTTTTCCTATTTGTTTCTCTTCTTTCACGTGCTCTGGGAAAAAAGTTTAATGAAGAAAAAAAATTGTCTCCCTGCCCTCAAATGAGCGCAGGTGCCTGTCACAAGCAACCACCGGCACAAACCAAGAGCTGATTTTCATAAACCTGCTTCATGCTGCGACATATTAACACTGCAAAGTAAGATTCCTCTCAGAGCAAATTCAACTCGATAAGAAAGAACAAGACAGACAAAATCGTTCTGATATTTATAACCACGCATCCAGGCTTACGCCATAATGCATTACGGTCTCACAAACAATCAATACAAACTATTGGATATAAAATTACATTTAGATGACCACTGTGAAAATGCAAGCTACTTGAGCCGTTCCTCGTGCTATTATTGATTTTCCTCTACTTTTCCTATTACATTTTTAAAGCAGTTACTGTCAGTTTCAAAGTACCCAGTAAAACATTAAGCAAATTCATGAAGAGGAAAGTTTAAAAGTCATGTTTTCTACGAGCTTTTTTCACATACTTTGTTCTAGTTTAAACTACCCTTTCTCAAATGAGTATTTAGGAAATAATGTTTTAAAGCACAGCATGTTTTAAATGGTCCTGCTTAAAAATGTTCTTTGTAAAACAATGCACCGCCTCTTGGAACTCCATGCATACAATATGGACTATTAAAATATAATATACTGGCAAGTACTCCTTACACATCTTTCAGCAGAAAAATGGTCTGTAGTATATGCAAACAAACTAATGCCAACATTAGAAAGTTGCACCAGATAAAAGAATAATGATGCTAATCTATGGTTCATCTGTAGAGATATGAGAGCAACTAGACAAATCTATTTTTCAAACGTGGGCAGATCGTTCAAAGTACAACCATAGATATGGCAACCATGGTGTGCAAACTCGAAGCCTGAAAATATACAAAGCAAGAAGATGTTTGTGATTGGTGACTGACAGGAGTCATGGGGGCATATTATCAACAACTAGCGATAATTATCGCTATGTTGGCTTAGCGGCAATGGTATTGTCGCCGAGCTCTGCCGATTTTTATCGCAGATAAACCTTGCTATTATCAAGGTTTATCTCAAAAGCGATAAAAATCGGCCGAAATGCATGAATATTTCTAAAAAGTCAGCGATATTCATGCATTACCGAGCTAATGCTCTTAGCCATGGTATCCACCTACCATTGGATAACATGCCTAAGAACTGCTCTGGGCAGGCGTTATCTTTTGGAGATATTTGCGCTTAGCGCGAATATTTCCAAAAGTAGGTAATAGGAGATAGCGATGTTAGCGACTGTTTCCAGTCGCTAACATCTTGGCACGCCCACTTAGCATGTCGTTAGCGATAAATATCGCTGACATGCAAAGTGGGCCCCAAGATGATCGCTATCTCCTACCAGCGGTTGCTAACTGGTGTTAGCGACAGCTAGGTAATAGGGCAATAAAATTATCGCCGCATTAGCGGGAAAAATTCCCGCTAAAGCGTCGATAAGGCCCTTGGTAATATGCCCCATGGTTTCTAACAAATATAGTGGGATCAATTGTGTAAACCCATAACTATTTGTAATGTCTGCTTACTGTGGTGTTAAAAATGTTAGAGGAATAAACCTTTCCAAATATCCCATGCATGCACGCATAGATTGTGAATACCCTTGCATACATGAGCATAGTACATAAGATGTGCCACATAGAATCATAAAACTTTAAGTTGGGTCAGGTGTCCCCACACAGTTATCCTAAGTCACTTGGACTCAGGCTCATAGATGTCAGAACAATAATTCTGTGCTGCCCTAATTACCAAGTTGCTTCTTACAACATTTTGTCCCTGAGTTAAATCAATGAGTTTTAATCTCACTGTTGATGATCTCCAAGCCCCTGAAGTCCTGGGCCTCTTTCTATGGACACCGAATGACTGTCCTCTTCCTTTCACAATTCCTCGAATAATTGTAAACCCCATTCCCATGGCTCTTTCATCTGTCCAATTGTTCTCTCTCTCACCCATTATCAAAACCTCTAAGTCTACAGTATTCCCTCAGCCTCAAGTCCTGTTTCTCTTTACCCCTCCGAGAGCTTTAGCCGTGACCTTTAGTGCCCTCTACCTAACTACACCCAGACTCTACCTCGGTCCATAGAAAACTAGCAAAAACAATTCTCCTGCTGTAGTCCCATATGCACATCATTGAGCAAAAAAGGTTTCTGGTGATGATTTCCGCTACTCTTCTCTCCTTTGCTAAAACATTTCTTCAGCCACCCAGCTGCCTGTGGTCTTGTTAGCTTAAATCACCTAACCCATAATCCACTCATATCTTCTGTTCTTGTCACTGTTTATCACCCAGTCAACGATTCATCCATCTACTCTTCCAGTCAGCGCTCAACTGAGTGGCAATCACAATCACTAATTCACTCACCCATCGTCACATACACACACATATTAACAAACATAAGCACACATTCTGTATACAAAGAGTTTCAACTACTACTTCAAATATAACATTCAGATGTTGTCACCTGTGGCCACTGATCCATTTTCTCCAAGCCCACCATCAGATGAAGATGACATTGTCCCACCCTGTTAGACAAGATAAAAGGAAGTTTCTAATTGGAAGTAAAAAGGATGAACCATCGATAGTGGATGTCGAGAGTGGTCGTGAGGAAATGCAGATCATATGTAATGAACCTTCTCCTGTACCACCACCACCGGCTTCCTACTTCTCAAAAAAACGAAAATGAGTACTAGAACTCCTACTTCAACGACAGCACACCCTAAAGAAAAGCAAGTGTAACCTCATTCCACCACAACTTCTGTCTTTGGCTACAAGAAAGCGCTTCTTCCTGGTTTGGGATTTCGTTACATTGAGGCTGAACGAGGACCACATAACAGATTTCAAAGATTGCCGCAGATCAGTATGTTGTGAGAAGCCAAATGGACAATTATGGCACTGGGGGCCTAATGGCCCAAAGGAAAAGACAGCATCAAACTGTGTAGGATTTATAGATGATTTATAGATGTTTCTAGAGTTTTCTTCAATGGAAGTTTTTGATGGCCTTTTTTACAATATGTCTTTTGTATCTCTTTTGTAAGAGGGTACCGAGTGACAATACTAATAAACCTTTTTTTGAGTACTCCATTATGTATATACCAATAACCTCATTGTTTATCTTTGTTTATTTTTTATCATTGTTTTTTATATTAAACACTAATTTGTAGTCTTAAAAACCCAGGCCTGTGAGGCAAAACATAAATTGACTGTCTATACTCCTATGCTGTCTACTTTGCTCTGGAATTGTACAAAATGATTATGAATATGAGATTAATATTACAGTAAAGAAAATTGAATAAATGCTATCACACACCATCATTGTGGAATACTTTCTATGTATGGTTATAGGTGTTTGGAATCCAAAATTGTATTAATCCTGTGTATTAATGTAACATTTGGAATATTTTTTATTTACCAAAATGCTGGTTACTTTTTGAGATATTGACATGAGACGTCAACAAGTAGGACTGAATCATGAGCCATGTCATCGCTTTGTTGCACTTACTCCAGGCCCATTTGCTCAAGGTGGTAGGATCACATATACCACTATCAATAAAGAAGCCACTGATTTGTTGAATCCTTCATCTGAAAACAAATCTCAGGCTTTAATAAGTGTCCTCCAAGTGTACTTCTATTCCGCTGTACTGGATACACATTACAAACAGGTGTGTCTACTTTTAATCCTTGATAGCACTCATTGTCACTGTTTAAAAGAACTAGATTATCAAGAAAGTTGTTCAACTGAAAGACAAAAGATTGCAAGAGAAGAAATTAAGTTCTGTCTTCACTAACTCTGGAGAGTACTGTGTTGGCTCAAAGTCCTGACGAATGCTTCAGCCGCAGCAGCCGCCAGTGGTAAATCAATCACCTTTCCAAGACACACTTGCTACTAAACAAAAACATCACCAGCATCGCTTCAATCAACCTCTGCAACAGGGTGGATGTTGACAATTCAATGATTTAAATCAAGCATAGAGTCAGAAGAATCTCAGAAACAGCACATGTCAACAAAAATGACATTAGAGAAGATGTTACAAAATTAGTTGGATTATGAGCCACTGATATATTGACATGGGAAAAAAGAATATTGACCAGAACTCAGCAGGCTGGCAATACAATATCTAACTGGTACTGAGTTGGTTTTCAGTCCAACTGGGACAACTGTCACATTCAGGCCTAGTCTCTCTTCTCCAAACATGGAGAATTGACAATGATCAAAATGAATAAACATTTAATTTAAATAATCTATCAGATTCCAGAAGACATAACAGTGGACGAGGGTGATTTCTCTGACATTTCAAGTGCTGCGGATGATGGTCCTCTAGACAAAGTCCCTGAGTATGAAGAAGACATTTACCATCTGAACTAACAAGTACAACTAACATGCAAGTAACACAACAGAAATGAGTGCTGTAAAATAAAATAGAGTTAAAACAGTTGTTTTATTTGGTATGCAAGAAATGTAAATGAGCTTAAAAGAATCTCGGTGCAAGCCGCTGACAGGTAATCAATGAGGACAGAGCTATTTTGGTCAACATCAGCCACTAGGTGTGCATTAGATGCTTTCTTTTAATGAAAGAATAATATTCATCACACCCCTAACCTTTCATCCCCATGTTTGGTTGTCTTGTCAGTGAAGATTCAAAAGTTCTTAACTTCTCATGTGTATGCCTCCCCTGGAAAAGGGAACACATAGGTAATTCATTGGTTTGGAACAAAAAGGTTACATTAATTAATAAACACAAAAAATAAATATGATAACTGAGAGAGACTTAGGTAAACATTTTGTTTCTGATGTGTGGGTGATTGTTCTCAGAGTATACTTTAACGTGTTTCTCGCAAAGTTCCTTGATTGACCTTTCATTAAGTGCATGCCAGTATATCTTGGGTCTTCTTAGACCTTGCAGTTTACTTTGATTCTAAGTCTCATTTTTTTTCCTTTTGTTGCACAACAAGTATATCTCTTTTTGGAAGAAAAAAATATTAATTTAACTTCAACAACATTCAGCACAAGGATCCATCTTTATCTACTTCATTGGAAAGAAGACTCAAAGAGGCATATTTCCCTGTGGACTGGAAAGAGGTAATTTATTTAAAATATAAATAACTAGGGGCATGAGTAGCAACTCCGAAGTGATTAATATTGTGGACATGTGGACCATAGCTAAACTAGATTTTTTATTGTTTAGGTCATCACTCAGGGTAAATGCAGCTAGTTACCTAATTGTCTGGGAGATTGGTATTTATACATCAGACTTGGCTCCTCATGCACCATGTTCAGTGCAGCTCTCATTATATTCTCTTCTGCAGAGACCCTCTATGGCATTTCTGACCTGCGGTTTATCGCCGTTCCCAAGACATAGAAATTCCAGAATGAAGTTGCACCATTTTAATGAAATATCAATTTTAATTATTATAAATATTTGTAACTGTATGTATCCTTCGTATTTTACATTCCATCCTAGTTACCTAACTCGGAAGTCAGTGGGCCACAAAGGCCATATTAATGTACTTAACTTTCATCGTCCTTTCATGGCAGATGTGCCATGCCAGTGGAGTAGCTGAATGCTGTGTCTGTCTTTTCTCTCAAATTTCCCTTAAGTCCCAATATCCATCCATTAACACAACAAACACAACAACAAAATCATGTAATTTGAAGTTGCTCTTTAAAGAACTAAACAGCAATACCGAAATTCAGAGAAAGGATGGGAAGTTATTAGCCTATCTGATAAAACTATTAGAAACAGCAAACCATTCCCTCTATTGCCCCAACTAATGAAGAAGTTCAACTTAAAAAATGATGCATGCAAAGAAATTGTACAGTTCTGCGAAGTACTATATAAAGATCCTGAAACAAAATCCGTAACTATGCATAGATCCATTGACAATCTAACACTACCTCAGCTCACGGTGATTCATAGAATAGTACCTTGAATTCTCTTGAGATATTAATGGATTTTTACCTTCGGATTAATCACTTTGCAGCAATGTGCCTTACCTTGGCCTTCACAAGTTTGTTTCATCTCTTAAAGTTATTTTTCAGCTCACTTTACTTTTACCTTCTACCCGATATTTATGAGTACTCATTTAAAAATATCTCCACAACTTATATTTGTCTGTAATTCTGACCTCCTCCTCCTCCAATAATTGTGAGGTGGTTTCCATATTGAAATGCTTCTGCCACTGTTATTTAATGCAATGTTCTCATTCTGAAATCCCTGGTTATTACTTTTCCTTCATTTCAAATTCACATCCTCTTATTGTATAAATCAAACTTCTTTTTTTTAATTCCATTGTTTTCCTGACTCTGCAGACTTTAACAGGGTTGTAAAACTCTGGGCCATATATAATACTCAACACATGTTTTCTTTTTTCGTCCTCATATCAACAATGTCTGCAAAACCAGACCTTAATATACAACTTGTTCCGACCTCAGGCTAATTGCATTGTAACTCTAGCCCTGCTGATCCAGACCAACCAGTTTCCTGGTTACTGGTATCATGCAGGTGTACTTATAGGACGTTTCCTTAAGTCGTTGCTGGTCCACACCATCTTTGGAAATCGTCCCATATCCCACTGTGAGAGCCCCCCCATTGCCACTGTCCATTTTGCATATAGTAATAAATGCCTGGAGCCAATCAAGGCCCTTGGGGGGGAGGGGATTCATCTAACGCTTACAAATCTCTCTTCTAGCTAGAAGCATCATATAAAACAGAAGGACCCTTCTGACTATCGAATGATAAGGGCTGACTGGGACAGTCCTCCAACTCCATCAGTAGCAATGTTGAACTAAATGTTATATTTGTCCCAAAAATATAGTTGCCAACTTTCTCGACTTCCTGCCAATATGCATGTAGTTCTGGACAATGGAAAAACATATGAAAGTTGATGGCTCTTAGCAATCCACATCTACAACATCTTGGTATTGGTTCATGCACAAATGTAGCTATCGTTCTGGGGTTACCAGTACAACCTATTTATGGTTAAAAAAAATGATACTGTTTCAGATTGGCAGGTTTAACCACCCTGTATAGTAATTTTAAGGAAACTTGCCAAGTTGTTTGTGACTCAGTCATCTGGATAACTCCTTCCCACATCATATGGTTCCTTCAGCTTCCTATCTTCGGCTCCAAGTAAAGTCCTGTACCAATAGGCAACTTATTTTTTCCTGAGGGAATCATCCTGCAGTTTTGAGTCAAATTCCCACATCCCTCCGTTCTCCTGTGCATTGGCTGCCACCAATGATGACAGCTGCAGGTATTTAAATCTGGAGAGGGAATTACCCATCTTCGCCACTAACACTTCCCAGGACAACATACTCTACACTGTCAGGAGATTCCCCCATACTTCAAATCCTGCCGTCCTCTATGCAGACACAGCCTGTCTTAGAGACACTCAGGTGTTCCTGGTGAATCCCGAATTGGGGAAAACTAGCCCATGCCAAGAATCATTCTTACTCCCAGCAAAAGAATAAATGCTGCCTTTAAAATCTTCAGCCTAACTTTTTTGAAAAACGTATTCACCTCAAATGTATATAGAAAACATTTATAGCCCCACTCCCTTACTATCTCTTTCAACAAACTTCCTCATTTAAGAGGCCCCGGTTTACCTAGAAGCACTCTACAGTTTTTAAATTGGAAAGCCGTACAGTATAACTTTAGATCTGGAAGAGCCAGACCCCCCTTTTCAAGGTTATGCCTCAATTTCCTCCTTGCCAACCAGACTCTCTTTGATGCCCAAATGAAACTGACTATCTTCCTCTGTATCTTATCTATTACAGACTTTAGGAATGTCAGGGGTATACAGTTAAAAAGGTACGTCAATTTGGGGTGTCCAATTACATTAAATTCACTGTCCCATATGGAGTCTGTGGCAGATTCTTCCATCTAACTAGTGATGCACCAACCTCCTTAACTACCCTCTCCAGATTTTACTGGGGTTTTGCCTCTAATGGTTTTATTATACTTATTCCTACATATCTAAGCTCATTCTGTAGTTCCCCCCTCCAGATCGGAACATTCCAACACATTACACCAGACTTTGGGTTGTTTACCAAATAACCAGGTTGTGCCCGGAATTCTTTCACGAGAATTTCCACGCTGGGAAAAGTTAAGACTGGGTCTGAAGTGTAAATTGCAAGATCATCCGCATACGATGCAACTTTATTTTTATAAGTGCCTGGACTAAAGGGAGTAACCTGAACATCTTGCCACAATAGCTGAGCAAATGGTTCAATATAAATATTTAACAGCAATGGAGAAATAGGACAGCCCTGCCGTATGCCCCAGGTGATTGGAAAACTTCTTGTAAGGAATCCATTAAGAAGAATCCTAGCTGTTGAGTGCTCATGCAAAGCTTTGAACGTTGCGATGAAACAAGTGCTGAAACACATTATCGCCAAAACTTCCCATAGGTAAACTCAGCAAATGCAGTTGAAAGCCTAAGCTGAGTCCAATGTAACTACAGCCAAGGTAATCTACTAGCAGTAGCAAGGTCTATACTGCCAAATAGTTGGGGAGTAAGTTCATGGATATGCCTCCCTGGGAAAGGTCTCTTCTGGTCGAAATGTATAAGCTGAGGTACCAGTTTAGCCAATCTCTCTGCCAAAATGCTGACAAAGATTTTGTAGTCTGCATTAAGAAAGGATACCAGGTGATATGAATCCGCCTTCCTAGGGTCCTTAGATGGTTTAAGATCAAGACTATAGTAGCTTCCTTCCATGACCCAGATACCTGTGCCCCCCCCCCTTATACACCAGATTAAACAAGATCTCCCAAACTCTGGCTATTTCCTCTAGTAGGAGTTTATAAACCTCCGAAGGGATAGCATCCAAACTCAAATCAAATTATATCAAATCAAAACAATTTGCTGAATGAAAGTCAGAAGAGGATATTCATACAGGAAATATGCCTTGTTTTTCGTTCAAGTCAAACATTATGCATGCTGCTTCCACATATAGCACCCTAGGTCTTGTTTCAATTGAATGAAAAATTCTTTCATAAACAGAATTCTAATGATAAAACTCACAAAGACAGAATTTTTACTTAGGGTTGTTTGATCTAATTTTATTCTAATTGAGTAAAATAGCATTTTCTTTTTCAGAAGAATGATAAACTGTAAAATCCTTTTTAGTATATGGTTTGATAATTGGATACTTCTCAATATAGACCTCACATCTTCATGATTATGTCATGACCATTTAATCAAGTTTAATAATGTGATAATGTGAATTCATTGACCAATAAACAGAATGAAATCAAAAAAATAACCTGCTAAAAGTAAGAGATAGCTGCAGTGGCATTTCATTAAGGGCCTCATTTCGATGTCCGCCGGAATTCCTCCGCCCGACACTGAGTTGGTACTGGGACTGACCTACACCTGGTTGGCGGTCCTGACTGGCCCATTACAATGCTACCGAACACTGTTTGGTTGCATTGCACTTTTCTCAATGGGGACCCTGCTGGCAGCCCCCAAAGTCGAGGTCCGACAGCCTTTCCAAATCGCGAAACAGTAACTCATGCACACAAGCCCCACCAGAGCAAACCTGTGGCACAATCTATGAGCTAACTCTGTGGAAAGTACAACCATTAGTTCAGGCCGACAGAGCCACATTAGAGGTACATTCCCCTGGTATAGTTCTACCCCATTCGAGGGACTAGCATCTAATTCAAATTAGCTAATCATATAGACACCACTCTGCTGCATGTACATGATGAGCACAGAACTGTGACACTGCATGGCAGTGCCAAATGCACCCAAGTTCTAAAGCTAGCATCCAAATCAAGGGACACCTGGGAAGGAGAAAAGTCTACAGTTGAGGGAAAGCACCTTCAGGGGGTCATTTCCATCAGTTTAGAGGATGCATTTTGTGCTAAGAAAATAGCACTAAATGCTACAGGCCATGAGCAGTAGTAGCTCTCTCTTAGCTCATTGTTCCTCTGCTCCTGCAGTAGGATTTTTGCCCCAAATTCTCTTCAATACTCAATATCATAATCATGTAATTTTGGCAATGTCAACATCACAATAGTAATGCATAATTACTGAACTTACTCCAATTACTTTGGGGTGATTAAACTTTCTCCCAAACCTACACTTTTTCGCCTGCGGCCTTGCTGCTTTCTTTCACCTGTCTTCATGGCTATGTGGTCTCTGTGGCTCCGGAGCCCTTCAGCTGCTTAGATACTGATTAGCAATTCAGAGGCAATGATTGCATCATCGTTAACTGATTCTAAAGAATGTAGGCCCCTTGTAGTGCAGGTGTGTGTCCTTGTAATCCTCCTCTGTTCTAGTAGTCACTGAATCCTGTAGATGGTATCCCATCTTGCTGGTACTCTCACCTTTCACAGGCATGACAGACTCAGTCGCATAAACTCTACTGATGTTTAACAGTGAAGGTCCTGACTGGTTCTCGCGCTAGTGGCTCGACATTGGGTGGATACAATGTAGCTACCAACACAATGCCTAGCTGCTTTTCAACCAAACAAGAGTGAAATCAGATATGCTTGCAGAACAATTCTAAAGTCCCATATTTCAACAAATTTGTAGCACTTAACTGCATTAGTATCACAAACAACAGAGCAGCCGATTAACAAGCCCCTTGCGCTGCCAATGTGTCACTTTTTGTGACACACTGGCAGCAAATTTTTCTGTCCCATATTTACAAGGACAGGAAAAGCCTTGTAATTACGGACCTTTTACAAGCAGCACTTAGCTTGAAAGGGGAGTACAATGGGTGTTACTGTGGGACCCATGGAACCAGACACATTCCCTGATTTACAAGAAATCGTAAATCTGGGAAAGCATCCGAATGCTACTCTACCCCAGGGGAGTCGTTGGGAGGTGCAAGAAGGAGACATGTTTTCATTTCTCCTCATTGTTTTCATCTTTCTATGCGTGTTGCATTGTGCAGTACACGTAGAACAAGGAAATAACCTCTAATGATTGTTCATGTACAGGAAGATGTCCCTTCCTGCACATAAACAATCTTTTAAATAAATGATGTTTTACAAGTTCTATGTGGGCTAATGCAGCACACATATAAGTTTGAAAACGCCATTTCTGATTGTTTATGTGCACGGAGGGTACCCTTTCGGCACAGACACAATCATCCCCGTGATGCAGGCATCCTTGCACCATGGTGCGAGGGTGCCTGCATCGGCACATGGCAGCAGTTTGTGCGTCAATGCAGGAAAAGCACAGAGATGCAACATATTGTTATAAAAATGTCGCATCCCTGTGCTTCCAAACTAACACAGCTCGGCGCAGCAAAATGACTTGCGGCACCGCACTGTATTATTTTATTCTAAATCTGCCTTTAAGTGTTTGCCTATCCATTATGAGAGTGTGTATGATGAGGAATAGGTGTTTTTGCTAAAATAAGTCAGATTAGATCCCCTTTATGGGATATAATGCAAGTATGAATGATTTTGAAATGGCAAGGAGAGAGGCCTTTGTCATCCCACACTTTTGCTGATCTTTACAATTTGCACATACATCAAGTAGTACCACTGACTGGGCATTCAAACAATTGCAAATTATTTATGTCCTCATTGCTTATGAGTTTCTAAGCCTATATCACCCTGGAAGAGTAAGTCTTAAACGTTCGTCCTCACATCAACCTGAGTCAAAGCTCAAAAACGGAGAACATTGTCAATTCGGTGAGCTGTGCTGCACTGTACAGGCTCTAGGTCAAGATAACAGTTAATACTTGCCACAAAGATTTCCATTAGCTGCGAGAACCCCAGGTCCAGAGACTTTTGCAACAGAAGTATACTTACAAAATCTGTATAAGGCAGGTACTGACACCAGCCTCAGAAAAGATTAACAGTGGTACCGATGAAATACCTGGTAGGTAGGAAGAATAGCCATGAATTAGGTAGAGTGTGCAATGGAGTAGCGGGCAGTAATAAGGCAACCGGTTTGTGCAGACACTAGAGGGGGACAGAGAAAAATAAGCATTGGCAAAGCCAATTAGTCTTGCTTTGCAATTTCTTTGTGGGTGATGCTATTGACTTTAACAATGACAGAGGCTTTTAAAATGTGCAGGTATTGGCAAAGCCTATACTGACGACCATCCATGTTAAAAGTGTAGAAAATACTCTTTTTTATACCATCAAGATGGCCGCAATGATGTGTGATGCAACATGATGATGCAATGCAGCCATCATCCCAAGAGTATGAATTTTTTCTATACCGCTGCGTTGCGTGAACCAATGTGATGATGCAATGCATGTTGCTTCATGCAACACTGGGGCCATCTTCAAAGTATACAAAACAATCGTCTTTATACTTTTTATATTGCTGGTACTTTCTATTGGCTTTGTCATACCGTCCAATTCTAAAACATCTGACATTGACAAAGCCAATAGCTGGTAAACCTGTTGAGCAGGAAAGGGGCGGCAGACGAAAGTGAAAAGGGGCAAAACCACCATCTGTAGGGAGGGTGTTAGGGAAGACTGGGAGGAGAACAGCACCGAGGCCATGTTAAAATACCTTATATAGCGCATGAAACCCCCAAAGGGGTATCTAGATGCTAAGGAAAAGTACAGTCAAACACAGAACACCATCCCTAAAACAGCACTGTCCTAAGAGATTTCCTAAAACAAAGTCAGAACAAGCTCGGACATGAAGTGGCAGATTGTTCCAGGAAGAGGGCACAAAGTAGGAAACAGACCTTCCCCCACATGTTGTCAAGTGAATTTAGGGAACTGACAGTGGAGCTTTGTCTTTAGAACGTAAAGTTCCTAGCATTGCTGTAGAGTTCGAGTTTCTGGGCTAAGCCAGACCGTTACCCTTAATGGAATTAAAGGTCAGATATCAGATTTTAAAACTAGACCTTTTGTTAATGGGTAGCTGTTTGCTGTCACTGCAGTCCGGAAAAAAGTGCCAGGGCGCAAAACAAAGCCTGATAGAGACCTGTTTCGAAATAGAAGGCACATGGGGATGTATGATGTTACGACGCATGCTTTTACCACGCATGCCTTTACAACGCATAGAGCTTTGGGGCGCTGGATAGTGAATAGTTTAATTTACTATTCCAACTCCAGTCCCCGTGGATAGTAGAGAAGGTGTTGGATAGTACATTAAACCTATTCCCTATCCTAGAGCGCCCCCCAGCGCAATGCGTTGTAATGGTTTACGTTGTAAAAGTTGCGTCGTAATGGTAGTGCGTTGTAAAAGTTTTGTTGTAAAGGTTGTTTACCGCAAACGGATGTGCTCTGCTCACACTGCTCACTTCTCAGTAGTAGAGAAGTTAAAGCATGACGTTATGCCAGGTGAGCGTTGTGGGGGAAGGAAAATCCTTTAAGAGTCATTTTCTTTCTGGATTTCCCTTCTCTTTCTGAAACTCAGGAGCAGCAACATTGTGGTAGGGTCACCAGGTATTTAATTGGAAGCGTTGTCAATATTATATACAAGTCATAGTTGCAGCTAATTTATCTTCTGCAAGTAATAACCATTGACAAAGCCAATATCCGTTACTTAATGTAGGTATGATGTTACTTGTATCAAATATCTGGATGCAATGACAGAAACAGAAAAATACAAGTCGGGCAGCACACTATGCTAAGCACAGATTTTTTTGCGTAAGTGATTTAAAGCCACACCCCTAATTACACTGACCACGCCCCTTTGAGAGACCCCCCAGTTTTTTCATCCCACTTAAAGCCCTGGTAGCCAATATGGTGATCTTAATAAAGGTTCGATGGCAGAGCAGGCAGGAAGATTGCAAACAAGTAGGACGGCCATGTTTTGGACGACTTGCTAATGAAGATTTATTTGCCACAGCAATGAATGCATTGCTGTAGCCCAATTTATTAATAATCAGAGCCTTGATGAGGGTGGAAGAAAAGGGAAAGCCTTCTTCAGCAAACACAATGTGTAAACATAGCTGTTGCTGATGGCAGCAACATCATCTTTCATAGAAAGCGACTGGTCAAAGTTTTTGACTACCTGCTTAGGCGAGGGGGCTGAGCCAAAATTAAACGGCCACTAGTCTGGAGTCCAGAGTATTTGGGCTTTGCCGAATAACATAATCTCCCTTGTGTCTGCATTTAATTGTAGGCAGTTGGTAGCCATCCAAATGCGATGGTCTTCATGCTATTGGAAAACTGCTCCGTAATCGTTTCCCTATTTTCATCAAAAGTGATCATCAACTGGGTATCAACAGCAAATGAGATAAAAGCAAAACCAAAGGATCTGGCTATGGAAGAAAGGGGGGCTATGTAGATGGTAAATTAAGTAGTTTTTAAACAAGAGCTCTATGGCACCCCCTTATCAATTAACATCGAACAAGTTTTAAATGTACCTAACAGAATTGCTTAGGTTCTGTTGTACAGGAACTCTTGAAACCTTTTCAAGGCACTCTCGTACAGCCTTTGAATCATCCTTGAATGGGACAGAGTATGAAAGGGAGCAGATAGGTCGAATAATACCAGCATGGTAAGTTGCCTTTGTTTAGTGAAAGTTGAATGAAGTCTGTGACCGCAATCAAAGTGGTCTCAGTACTATGAGCTACCCTAAACCCTGATTGAGTTGTTTTTTTTAAGAATCTTTTTGGCTTCTAAGTAGGCTGAATGTTGTGTATTGATTAGACCGTCTAGAGATTTACCTAAAAGCGGGAGCAGCGATGGAGGACGATAATCACCAAATTCATTGGGTCAACATTAGCCTTTTTTGAATAGGAACAACATGTACTTACTTCCAAGCACAGGGATTGCTTCCTGTGTCAATGGATATATTAAACAAAGCCATGACCGTGGGGCCAGCTGGTGCGAAAGCAAAGCTGTGACCCAGGAGGGACATGGGTCCAGGGGTGAGCTAGAGTTGGATTTGTCTGGGGATTTTTACATTTGCTGCAAAGAAAAAGAAACAAATTTTTTAGAGAGTAATTGCATTTTTACAAGAGGCATTAAGGTTTGATGTCTCACTAAGTAGAACTGTGGACAAGTTGTATTTCAAATAGATTTGAATGATTTTGTTTTTAAAAAAGTCATCTAAAGGAAGAACGATTCACAAAATTGTTAACGATTTCGAAAAGTTCCTTAGATAAAGTACCTGCTTGCACTATTTGAGTGGTGCTTGCTCTATTTGAGTGATATTATGCCCTTTCCGGGCTACTTTGATATGCCTGTGATACGAAGACAGAGTTATTCTGAAGGTATCTTTATCCATTTGGGAATTCGTTTTTTTCCAGTTCCTGTCTAGTTTTTTGCAGGAGTATTTCTCCTGTCTCTGTTCCTTTGTGTACCAGGGGGTAAGGGGCCAAGATTGTAGGTTTACTCCACGTTTTAGAGGAGCAATACCATCACAAGTCTGATATAAGGATTTACAGAATTTGGCTAATGTGGTGTTGATATTGGGATCTGGAAGAGGCATTGGCTGCTCTAAGACCTTAGTAAAAACATCAAAGGTCACCTGACACCATTGTCTCAGAGTTTTATGGCCCCCAAATGTGGGTTTGACTGTCCCCACTGATGTCGGCATCTGAAACTGGAGTAGGAAATGATCTGTCAAGGTGAGAGCTAAGGGAGGGTCACACCAAGACTGCCTTCCAAGTTCCAACTCTTGCTGCACTGCAGAGAAGCATTGGGATGGAGTGTGGGAGGGCACAGGCAGTGTGAGTGGGGAAGGACGAGGAGAAAAAATGCCAGGGTGCTCTGAAGAGCAACACATGAACTCCCATGGAATATTTAGCAACAAATTGTAAAAAAAAGTACGTTCATGATGCCAGCAGAGGGTGGCTATACAACGGGCATCATCAACTCGCTGCTTCAGCACCTTGCGCATGGGTGGGGGTGGGCACTACTGAGCATTTATAATTACATTGAAATATGTAACTTTTTGTTTATAGCTAATTTTAATTTGATCAAAGACTGCTTAGTCTCCGAACTGAATCTCATTATTAGCACTGTAGGAGAGCAGTTTGAACGCGCTGTGGGGTGAGAGAACAACTCGCACAAGAGAACCTAGAAGACAAAAAGAGAAGGAGGGATGAGCGGCAGGGCTTGGAGAGCCATAT
This sequence comes from Lissotriton vulgaris, assembly GCF_964263255.1. NCBI lineage: Eukaryota > Metazoa > Chordata > Amphibia > Caudata > Salamandridae > Lissotriton > Lissotriton vulgaris. The sequence goes on along the minus strand of NC_141689.1, from coordinate 1,628,619,226 downwards.
CTGAGCAGATAAAGCACATTTTTTGTCTCGGTTTCACAGAACACTAGTGCGGCACTTGGTTGCTGCCCTGCGTTGCGTAAAAAAGGAGTGAATATGACCCAAAATATGGAACAAAGCCGTCTAATAAAAAACAAAGAACCGAGATTGAGAGGAAAGCCATCTACTTATAAATGACTTTCCTTTCGCCACCAGAATGCATGGACTAGCATCACGCGCCAGAAGATAGATGCCTGTGCGGGAGTGAGTCACGATTCCTGATACAAACGAGGCAGACGTAAAGAAGAGGTCGCTTAGGGGCTCTCCGTCAAGATACAATACGAACAAAGAAAAATAATGATGGCAAAAAACATTCGATGGGGGTATAATATTTGCATATAGTTTGTCTGTGAACTTTCATCAAAACGTAATTCTGTGCATATTTATTTTCTTCCCGTCCCTAAACATTTTTTTTATAACCCAGATAATCTTTAATAGTTCCAAACTATTTAAATGTGATATATATATATATATATATATATATATATATATATATATATCACATTTAAATAGTATATATATATACATATACACACACACACACACAACACATACACACACACACACGCACACCCACACACACCCCCACACACGCAAACACACATACATACGTCACACAGTACCCAATGCGCCCAACACGTTTTCTGGAAACCAGTTGAACTTCACTGCGAGTTGAACCTGCACACCGCCACTTTCCTTCTCTCCTTACGCATGACATTTCATGTTTGTGTATTGTGAAAATGCAATTCCCAAACATACAATCCACCTGCCCCACAGGGTTTTAAAGCAGCACAACTGTCAAGTCTGCAGCTCCATAAAACACTGGAAATAGACGTGTTTGCCATCTAAACACGGTTCTAGCTGTCACCGCCGCGTGATTTAAAGCTCAGGTATGCGTGTGTCATCGCGAGACATCAATACATCAAAAGAGCACAACAGCTAGAATCTAAGCCCCCACCTAAATGGTGCTCCTGAGAAATAGGCGTACGCATTTGTTTTTCTGCTATAGGTGTGCGTGACATATTCACCTGTTATGTTTATATAATACCTATTTAATTATGTAAATGCACACTTTCTCTCTATACTTAATGACTACAGATGGTGAATTTTGTATGCTGCGTGAGTGCACAGACACACTGCAGAGTCTGCTCTCTCCTTTCCGCTATCCAACTGATGCCACCCCCTCTCTATTTCCCTCTCTCATGGCAGACTTAACATTCACGAAAATAAGATTTGTGCTCTGAGAAGGCCAACATTTACATTATCAAGAGACATATTACTGCGGCACGCCTTATCATAACGCATACCACAATCCGAGTTTATTACTAATTTGTTCAGTCTCAAATGAACGATATAATAATTGAGTCATGCAGATATGAGGTAGGGGACGCCGTAGAAGTGACACGTGGCTCACTACCTCATCTTGCTTCAGTCTAAGGCTGAAAGCTTTTTTTTATTGTAGACGACACCTAAAGCCTGACGATGCTTTTCCCTGAACGTACATATGTCAGAATAAGATGTGTAAAGATGATGGTGACTGCTTAACGAATTCGTAATACACAGGTATCTTAAAAGCTTCCCTCTATGCATTTTAGTACTTATCGGTTTTTTTTGTTACTCATTTAATTTCCCTTGGCTGGCTGCATAACAGATTCAACTGGGAACATAACAGATTCAATGCAGAGAATGTGGATCAAAAGAAGCAGTGGAAGGCTCTTTTTAGTTTTCGCCTGTACAGCGCACATGCGCTGTCAGCGAAAGCATTTGTTAAAAAAAACACGAAAAAATGGCCTCATACAGCTCGCCCCATACTTAGCTTTACTTACCATTGGTCGGTGTAGTGTCATGGATAAGGCCTATGTAAATCAGGCTAACGGACACTCATGTGCAGGTGGTGGCTAGCTAGGAACTAAACCACGCCCAGCGCCCTGGGCTTTTTATTAGCGCTCACCACGTTCCCAGCGCTCACGCTGGGCTGAACCAAGACCCCTCCACGCTGGAGGGGATAACTGCTGACAGGAGTGGGAGGGGGCGTGTGCCGCGGTGGTACACCCCACTGCCAGCAACACTACATTCCTCCTTTACCTGGGAATAGAACAAAAGACAAAACCGGAACAAAAACACACTTTGCTTGCCTAGTCTCTGGTTGTGACGAAACCTGTGAAACATGTCTCTGACAGTCTCTGTTAAAAACAATTTGCAGATGGAGTCTCTGGAATCACAGAGTGACTGAAAAACATATAGGTAACACAAAACAGAACAGTCTTACTTTCTTCTCGGCGGGGTCACCATCCGGTTCCGTTCAGCGCCAGCACTGTGCCACAAAGTCCCGGTATCTTTGGGATGGTCTAGGACACGGGCGTAGGCTGTACCTTCCTTGGCTTCGCCCTTCCGCGGAGATTTGGGAGGGTTCTCCGGAGTCTCAGGGGTCGCTCAAGCCAGCGCTCTCTGCTGGCCTTTTGGGCTCTTGATCACTCGGGGTGGCGTTGTCTGACTGGCTGGTCAGGGCCTCCGCTCCAGTTGGTTCCGACGGTCTGGGCCGGGGTGTCAGACACCAGTCGTCCAGTTCAGGATCATCACTTCCCTCGGGAATGTTTTTAAAGAAAGACACATTTCTTGTCACCACTTCTCCATTCCTGGTGGCAGTGACCATTGTCCCTTTTACTTCAATCACTCTCCAGGGTCAAGTTCGAAAGGTAGACGGAATTTCCCTCCGGGATGGCGGTCCTTGACGAGGACTCTGTCTCCAACTTGAATGGGGCTGTCTGCTGCCCTCCGTCTCTGGGACGCTTCTTGGTTGTTTTTGGCACGCTGTTCCATGGACCGGTTCCTGGGGGTTGGGGATAGCTCCCCCATGGGATGGTGCGGGATGGTGTCGGTGATTGCCCGTTTGAAGGAGAGTCGACTTGGAGAGACTCCGGTGGTGCAATGTGGGGTCAGACGATATTCACGAAGAAACTGATATAGGGCCAGTTCTAGATTGTGGCCATCGGCCATAGCGATTTGAATTGTTTTGTTTAGAGTTCTCATCAGTCTCTCGACCTCCCCGTTGGCTTGGGGCCACCTCGGGGTTATTCGCGTGTGTTTGATGCCAGGACTGTGCAGGTATTCGGTGAACTCACTGCCGTTGAACGGGAGTCCATTGTCCGTGCGGACCTCTTCCATGAGTCCATGAGTGGCAATTATTTTCTCAAACTTAGGAATTACTTCAGATGCCGCCGTAGACGCCACTATCTCCACCTCGGGATAGCGGGAGAAGTCATCAACCACGACGAGCATGTACTTGCCGCCGGGGAGGCTGCCGAAATCGGCGCTGGCTCTTACCCACGGGGAGGTGGGTCCTTCTTCAGTGAGTACGGGTGCTGGGGGGTTGGGTAGGCTTGTCGCTAGGCACACTGGGCATCTCTGGACCACTTCTTCGACGGCCTTGTCAAGCCCAGGGAACCACAGCTTGCTTCGGAGTCTGTTTTTGGATTTCACGATCCCCTGGTGTGATCCGTGCGCTAGCAAACGGCCTGCTGGGCGAGGCTATCAGGCAATACGAGGCGAGGACCTCTCAGGAGGCACCCTTCAGCCGAGACAGACAGCTCGTGTCTGACTTGGTGCAGGGATCTCAGAATAGCTTGGGCCTCCGGGGTGCGAAATGACGCAGGGCTTTGGAGCGCATTCCAATCACCTGATTTCACCGCCTTGATCGCAATCTGGAGGCAGTCGTCGTCTCTGGTGGCTCTTGCCACCTCCTCCAGGGACATCGGCCTAGGTCTTGATCGTTCAATGATGAGCCAGACGTACTCTTCCGTAGCTGCTGCCTCGGCTGCCTCCGCTTCGGTGACTGGGCGGGCGTGCCTTGACAAGTAGTCCGCAGGATTCCGGGTGCCCGGTCGATACTCCACCGTAAATTGGAACTCTTGCAACTGCAGCACCCACTTTTCAATTCTCGGAGGGGGGCGAGAGGATGAGCCTTGGAAGAGTGGGACGAGGGGTTTATGATCGGTGATCACTGAGAAAGGATGTCCATAGAGGTAGATGTGGAAATGGCGGCATCCCCACAAAATGGCGATGGCCTCTCTTTCAATTTGTGAATACCGTTGTTCGGTAGGTGTCAGGGTGCGGCTGGCGTATGCAACTGGGGCCCACTCTCCACACGCTTGCTGTTGCGACAGAACAGCTCCGAGGCCTGTCGGGCTGGCATCAACCACTAGTTGTGATTCGTTTCACGGGTCGAAATAGGCCAGGGTTGTGTCCGCTGACAGAGCAGCTTTGGTCTTTTCGAAAGACTCCTGTTGTACCGGGCCCCATGTCCAGGCAGTTGTTGACTTAGTGAGGTCACGAAGGGGCCCTGTCAGATCCGACAGATCCTTGATGAAACGCCCACAGTATGTCACCATGCCCAGGAAACTGCGGACGGCTGTCACTGACGTGGGGGCTGGCGCGTCGTGGATGTCTTTGACTTTCTCCGGGTCTGGTCCTACTCCGTGATCAGAGAATCTGTACCCAAAAAAACGAATGTCTTTGCGTAGGAATTCACATTTGTCCTTGTGGAGGGTCAAACCTTTCTCTTGCAGCCGAGTGAACACCGCTTGGAGGCGTCGGATGTGTTCATCTAAAGTCGGGGCGTGGACCAAAATATCATCACTCACGTTGAGTACACCGTCGAGGCCCTGCAGGACATTGTGGATGATGTTTTGAAATATTTTGGCTGCACTTGATATGCCGAAGTTGAGCCTGGTGTACCTCCAGAGGCCAACGTGGGTGGAGAAAGTCGTGATTGGGCGTGAGTCTGGGTGAAGAGGGACCTGGTGGTAGCCTGACCTTAGGTCCATCTTGGAGAACCATTTGGATCCTGAGAGCTCTCCAATGATGTCTTCGATGGTCGGCGTCAGGTGACATTCTCTTTTGATTGCCAGGTTGGGGCGGCGCATATCTACGCAGATTCTTACCGCCTCCGGTTGCTTTGGCTTCTTGGCAACCACAATGGGGGATACCCACGGTGTGGGTCCAGTCACTCGTTCAATGATGCCGTCCTGTTCAGGCATCCGCAGCTCGGCCTCGCCTTTTGGTCGGAGATGAAAAGCAATTCGCCTGTGCCGGAGGGCTACTGGGGATACTGACCGGTCGATGTGGAGTCGGATGGGGGGCCCTCTCAAACATCCGATGCCTTCGAACAGGGAGGAGTGTTCCGATACCAGGTGATCCAATCCGTGGGCTTGTACTGTTAGGGCAAAATGTATCAGCCCGAGTTCTCGCGCAGTTTTGCAGCCAAGAGCGAATCCTGACCCCTCCTGGGAGACGTAGATTTTTGTGTGTAGCTGTGTTGAGTCGTGAGATACGGTAGTTTGGAATATGCTGCACAGGCGTAGAGGGCGACGGGTCCCATAAGCGAAAACTTGCACTCTGGTGGGGTGAAGTGTAGGAGCATTTTATAGAATTTGATATACGCTGGAGGCCATGAGGTTGATTGTTGCGCCGGTGTCGATGAGGGCTGTGACTGTTTGGCTGTGCACTTGGACGGCGCACATTGGTTCTTTAGACGACGCGGCTGCTAAGGTGTTGAGCATGCGCACTACGTGGACGGATACGGCGTCTTCTTCGTCGTCGTCCATGTCACTGCTGGTGGATGTGTTCGGCAGCGGTGCCATCTGCTGCACTCTTCTGGGTGGGCCACCCTGTCTTTTTCTCTGCGATGACAGGCAGACGCTCACAAAATGATTGCCTTTGCCGCAAGCGCCGCAGATCTTGCCTTGGGCTGGGCATGCACCTTTGTGGGGAGTAGCGCCTCCACACCACATGCATGCCTGGTCGTGGGCGGTTTGGGCCGGTTTCGGCCGTCCTTTGCGGGGTGGCTTCGTCCGGGTGTCTGGAGCATGTGACTTGATGGCGCACACGGGTTCCGTTTTAATCGTGATGGCAGGTTTCTGCTCAATGTGGGCAGCACGGGCTTTGGAAAGTTCTTTGGACTGCCCCAGGGCTAGGATGTCGCGCATGGACATGGCGTCCATCTCTAACACCCTCTCCCGCAACTTCAGGGAGGCACACCCCTGTATGAACTGGGCGCGGATTTCGTCTTCCGCATCCGGAAGGGTGCACGTGCTGGCTAACTTTTTGAGTCGAGCGTAGAATACATCCACGGACTCCTCTGGGAGCTGGCGTGCCTGGCGGAGTAGAAAGCGTTCGTAGTCCGCACTGGCAAATGGCTCAAAGTACCTCGTGATGGCGTCATGTAGGGTGTTGTACGTGTGGGGCAGGTCCCCCTCCGTGATGTCCTTGGAGATGTCGTGAATAGCCTCCCCCCCTAGGAGCAAAAGCATTGCGCGACGTCGCGCCACCGCGATGTCCGCTGCTATGAAGTAGTTTTCGAGTCCACCCACTTCCTCCATCGGGCAGCCTGTGAGGGGGGTGTCCCTGTAATCGAGAAGGGCTCCAGTGGCGGCACGTTGGCCATGATGGCTGAAACGAGGCTTGGTGGGCTGTAGGCGGGGTGCCAGAAGGCTGTGTAAGTCCTTGCAATCACCAGGGGAGGAAGCAGGCACTTGGAAAATGCTCATTGGCCCCTTTCCGCCTGATGCGTGAGGTTTGGCAGGGTCGGTTGTCAAGCGAGATGCGTGAGGAGAGGTAGGGAGATCGCGTTGCACGCCAGAAGCGTGTTGCCGGGCGCTCACTGCGCATGCGCGGGACTGCCGGGGGGGCCGCACAGGACCGGGGTCACAGAGAGAGATGCAGCCTGGGGGCCGAAGGCAGCAGGGGGGAGCGGGAAGGCTTCTGCGGTACCTGTGGGCAGCGCTCCAGTCCACGCTGCGAAGGCGGTCGCGGGACGGCCCGGGAGGCAGATGGACGCCTTGCAGAGGCACCGGTGAGCGGCGCGAGCAGCAGCAGGCGGGTAGGCGGGCCTCCGGTACCTCCGAGGTGGGTGAGGCGGGTCACCGTGGTGTCACAGCGGGCAGCAGGCGGCTCCGGAGGGCTGGGCAGTGCGCCACGTGCAGGCTCGCACGGCGTGGGGGCACCGGGCAGCGGGGTGCACACAGGTAGAGGCGCGGTGCTACAGGGCACGTGGTGGGGTGGACATTAGACCACCCTCCTCGCCAGTGTAGTGTCGTGGATAAGGCCTATGTAAATCAGGCTAACGGACACTCATGTGCAGGTGGTGGCTAGCTAGGAACTAAACTACGCCCAGCGCCCTGGGCTTTTCATTAGCGCTCACCACGTTCCCAGCGCTCACGCTGGGCTGAACCAAGACCCCTTCACGCTGGAGGGGATAACTGCTGACAGGAGTGGGAGGGGGCGTGTGCTGCAGTGGTACACCCCACTGCCAGCAACACTACAGTCGGCTCCCACATCTCTCTCATCTTCTTGCTTCTGATTGGTCAGAGCCTTCTACTACTTCTACTTTCTCTTTGCTGCTTGCTGACAGGTTCAGTCTTACATGGAGCTTGGGCCAAGTATGGTTACAGTTTCTGCAGCCAGTATCCCTCCACTGGCTGCAGCTTGTGCAGGTACTTCATTTTTTCTTTTTAACGAGACACTCCTTAAGAGTAGGCTGTGTCTACCCCTTTAGACAATCCCACCCCCTGTCTAGAACTTGGTTACGTTGACTCGGAACTGGCGTTGAAGGAAGTCTGGTGCAGCTGAATGATTTGCACTGCTGATGTTTATCTATGCATTAGTGTATATTTTAACAAATGCTGGGGCTCGAGTTTTGCATTTTGGTGAATTGATGTCGCTGAAAAATGTACTCTGTTAGTGAACGAAGTCTGGTGCAGCAGGATGATTTTCTCAGCCAATGTTTTTCACCGCATTTTAGTGTATTTTTAAATACTTTGGGTCTGAGTTTTGCACGTTTTCTCCCGGCACACTGCTTTGTTATTCAATGTAGCTTCAACCAAGGTTAATGGCTTGATGAGCGGCTCTACCATCTAAAGACGTCACTGGCGAACTTCCCACTTAGGCCTTAAGACACCACACCCTTTCAACCACACACCTGCACAGTGTAGCTGTTGTCCGTGTAAACATGTGATGGAGGTTGGGCCTACTCTAATCTTTATCTCCAGATCGATGGTCGGGATAGCAGCATGAAAGGTAAAGGGAGAAAACTATCACTTGTTAGCATCTCATTTCAGTGTAGCCAATGTGGTCACACCATAATGATTTAACAATGTAATCTGAGATTAGTAGGGTTCAATTATGCATTTAGAACAAATCAATATAGACCAATCTCAACAGGATCATATAAAATTACAGAAAGACCAAAAAAAGTCCAAATGTCCTGAAGAGATTTTTCCTATATAACACAAAGCAGATGACTAACTCCACGATGACAGTACAGAGGATCAGGAAAAATAATTGAGAATTAAATTGCATCAGATGATTAGTAAGCATGAGCAAGCTATCTCTCCCTACACTACCTTAAAAGGGACAACCCTAAACTGAGAAGCTTTTAGCAAAGGTCAAATCAGAAAGGTGTCAGCTGTCGAAACTTCAGTAGAAGGCACTCCAGCCATGGGCCAGGTAGCATAAAGATACACAAGCAGTAGCATAGATCTGCTCTCTGTGAAATCCTCAGACGACTCTCTCTGTCCCTCACTACATTTCAGCATACAATATCAATTGCATTCAACTCGCCCCTTTGCTTGTTACAACGCTTCGGCTTGCCTACTATGCTAACTAATGAGGCCTTGTCCATACCTGCTGTGGAATCAAAATACAATCAAATGCATTCTGCATTGAAGGTTAAATATGAATTTCATGTTAGATTTGAAATGTGAGCATTCACTGAACTGGTTTCTCTAGGCCCACTCTAGTCAACTTTAACAGTGCATAGGGTTACAGAATATGTATACCTTTCTACACAAACAATAAATGCAGATTTTTAAGACATAGATCATTTTTAAGAATTGTAAAGCTGTCACTCTAAATGCACCTGCAAAGAAAAATTATTGTTACACCTATAAATGTTTAAACATTAGTTCCACATACACATTCTAACTTATTTACCTCACAAGGGGACATATTTTGTTAACATATTCTGTCATATTAATATATAAATGTTACATACACCTTTTATTAATCATGTTCTATTCACAACTTTTCCAGGTGGAGTGAATTAGATATGCAATACTTCACTCTACTTGGTAACATTAATCACGCAAAATATATTAGAGTGCTGACTACTCATGATTATGATGCATTCCTACGGTATCTCAGATGGGATCAAGATCATCCCCATATTAACTTGCTATATTGTACAGTCCCATTTTAGAGTTGCTACTCAAAGTTTTGGACAAAGTCCTTGAAAAAGAAAAGGTGTCAGGCAAACCAATTGTGTTTATAATTGTATTCTTATATGCTTGTTGACATTTATAATGGCACATGCTCAACAGTTCTGTACATGCTTCTGCTGTGTTTCATCACTTTCTTTAATTTTCTCGTTCATCTCAAGGGGCTATGATTCCAGAATATTGAGTTTTAAATATTGTTTCTCATTTGCAATTTGTCAGCATGTCAGAACCACTGTAAATTGTATGTTCTCCTCCCACACCTAATCTGCTGTTCACCCACCCCTTCTAGAGGTGGGGAGCTGCAGGTTTCTGACAATGGAGCAGCATTTGAATCTGCCCTTGGAAACCTTTGACTAGCAGTCAATCTGCTGTGGGGACACTGCCAACAACAACACAAAAAGACGATGGACGAAATCCTGAACATTGTCAAACACGCACCCCCAGTCCCATATCTGAGTTAAATCTATAGTTTTTCTGCACATCAGCCCAACCCAGTATGGTCCCAGCCATATCCAAAACAGACATGACCCTGCTCCACATGGGAACAGTCCAGGCCGAACTGCCAGGCCAGGTCCTCCTGGACTGGAAAGCAAGCATCCTGGGACCGGTTCTGGGTATCACCCCACATCAGCCAGGCTAGCTTGAATCCAGTGGCAAAGCAAGCACAAGACCTACATCTGCACATACTTTTTTCACTTAGGGGGACTATAGCAACACAAAAAGATGATGAACGGAATGCGGAAGATTGTCAAACACTCACTCCCAGTCACAGATCTAGGTTAAATCCATCTTTTTTTGCTCACCATGCCACCCCAGTTTGGGTTCAGCCAGATGCAAATCAGTCTTCACTCTGCTCCACATGGGAACCGTCCAGCCTGAACTGCCAGGCCAGGCCCTTCCTGGACCTGAAAGCAAGCATCCTGGGACCTGTTTCAAGGTATCACCCCTCATCAGCCATGCTAGCTGAAATTCAGTGCCAAAGCGAGCACAAGGTCCATATCCGGGCACACTCTTCCCACTTAGGACAACTATAGCAGTGAAAAAAGATGACAAACAGAATGCTGAACATTGTCACAGATCTGGTTAAATCCCTCATTTTTTGCTCATGGTGCAACCCCAGTTCGGATCCGGCCAACACTGCCAACAACACATCAAAATGCATACTGCATTTAAGGTGAGGCTTCTGGTTGCATGCCTTACATAAAGTTGAGCTTCTAATGCAGATTTTAATTGACGTGTGCCATGCAAGGTATTGCAGACCCCATCAAAAGAAATCTTCAGTGGTGCATGGAACAAGCTTCCTCGCTCAGGGCCGAATATGTTTTTGTATTCCAGAGACAAAGCTTACTTTTGGGGTTCGTTTTTGAAATACAACCAACATGAGTACCGATTACCATGACTCGGTGTCTGCTATGACTTTCCCAAAAGTGCTCTTGCTAAATTCGTGGCAGCACATTTGGCAAAAGGATCCCTGTCAAGCTAGCATTGGTCTCTAAATTTAGGCGGGAGGTCTTCACCAGAACAGCGCAGGGGGGCTTCTGCCATACTTTTGAGCTTTTGTGCTGCCCACCGAATTGTGAATTACCCAGTTAATCTCCCTGTGCCTAAAATTACAAATATGTGTGAATGTGAAAATTAAAGTAGTTGTAAATATTAATCACCACAAACACTGCAGAGCAATTCTTTGCTCGTCACCAGGGTTTGTACTATATTAATACCAATACATACATGTGGGAAGCATGCCCATGCTGTTAAAAAGGCTTCAATTTGTTGCTGTAGGCAGTGTTTAGTTCGAACTAAGTGAGACCGGCTTACTATTAAGCTGTTCAGTGCGTCATTTAACTGTAAAACAAAACAACCCGAAGGCTTCATGCTATAATATTGACTACAGAAATTCAATCGCAAAAATATTGGGAGCCAACATATCGAGAGGGTAAATGTATAGGATTATAGATTTACTATACTTAACTTCCCATTTATGTGTCTTACCCCCACATGCATCAACCTATTTAGGAAGTGCAAATGGTGCGAATCTGTAAAATCGACCGTTTGCACTTCCTAAATAAGTTTTTGGGATACATCATGCATTTTTGCGAAATTCGCTATTTTTAGCGATTTCCAAAAATGCGATTGCTTTTCAGGAATCGCAAATTTGCGATTCCTTAAAAGCAATGCATGATTGTTTTTCTAATTGCGAAATAGCAATTAGGAGGTGCAAATTACCACTAGGTTGAACCTTGTGGTAATTTGTGAAAAGTTTTGAAAAAGCTCAAACATTTATTTTTTATAAAAGTTCATGTTTCAGACACACATGTCCTTAGGACATTTGTGTGTGAAACATGCACTTCAAATTACATTTCTGGGGTGCAGGGGGGGGTCCTTTAGACCCCCCTCTGCAACCTTGGAATGCATCAACAAATTGCGATTTTCAAAAAGAAAATCGCAATTTGTTAAAGCCTTCCCATTGATCCCTACGGGCCTTTTGGCCCATAGGAATCAATGGGAATTGCGAATTTGCACTTTGGAATTCGCATAATATTTGCGATTCGGTAAAAATTGCGATTTTTACCAAATCGCAAATAATTTCCGAAAATATACATGCATCCCATTTTGCGAATTCCAAATTGCGATTCCCTATTTTTCGCAATTTGGAATTCGCAAAAGGCCGGGATGATGCATGTGGCCGTTAATGATGTATATATATCATCAAGTGTGCAGATGTGGAGTTAGGAATAATACATTTATACTTACCAATATATGACAATATTTTGGTGGTTCATATTTGTTCTACGATAATTTTGTGGTCGATATTATAACAATTTTGAATTTGTTTTCAGTTTGTTAAAGCAGTATTCAACCTTTGTATAATCTTGAAAGAATATAAACAGCTTTACTAGTGTCAGATTAAGACATTTGGCTGCAATGACATCCAACAACCTCACAAAGAGATTTTAGAGATTTAAGATCTTTGAAGTACTATTAGGTATTCAGGAGTACGTGCTGTTTTTCATGAATGGAAAGAAAAAAGTTAAATTAGAATGGGCCTGTCAGGGATGATGGGCCCAGGAAAAAAGCAACAACAAAAAAACAGAACGAAAGTCCCTCAAATGAAGCAAAGGTGTGATCCGAGATGTGACTGTCGTGAATTTAATGAGGGACTGTACGTTCCTTCACAAGCACTAAGGACATTTTCACTAGCGAGCCCTTTATCATATCATCTCATATACTGAAACCACCTAGCAGAATGCATTTAAATGCTTGGAGTACAAAAGTGGTGATTGCCTCAGTAAAAGCACCTGAAAAAAACAGCTAACAGCTCCACCAAGCCTATAACTAAATAACACATAAAACTACAATCGAAGAAGGAGAAGGGGGGATCAGGAGGAGTTCTGCAGAATTAGCTGTTAACCTCTTCCGTGCTCATGACGAGCCCAGCTCATTATGAGCCACAGTGGAGCTGTGCTCATGACACGCTTGGTCATCATAACTGCTGCGGTCCGCCCAGGCGTGATTGATTCCCCTCCTGTGTGGGTGAATTTATCAGTGAACGGAGTCGTGACGAGCCCAGCTCGTCATGAGCACAGCTCCACTGTGACTCATCACGAGCACCGCGACGCCGTGCGCCCCCCCTGCACCGTGAAGGGGTTAATAGCTGAAGCATTTCGAAACACAATATTTTTACCAAAACATTACTAGGCCACCTCCTACCTATTGAACACAGTCCAGCCAAACAGGATTATACAAATTGTGGGAGTCGATAGCCATCAGTGAAGGTATTCAAGCAAGCTTCTTTAATAGCAAGCATTAGTAAATGCAACTTGTTTCGCCTATGTGCTTAATAATAAGCTGTTTTTTGTTGTAAGTTGTAGTTTGGTAAACAGTTGTGCAATATAAGTTACTAAAACTTTGTTAAAGCGTTATGACTTTTTATTAAGAAAGGCAATATATTGTGCTTTTGCTGGTAGTACTACAAAGTGGAGAGTTTAGTTAAATTGAGGAAGATAAAGAGAAAAAAACATGTACCTGATGTGATTTCTATTGACTTTCCCACTGTTTTTTCGGTGGGGGGGATATTGCAAACCAGATGAGCCACTGTGCAATATAACGTACGGTAAAAAAAAAAAAGGGCCATGACACGGACAATAGGCGTAACCGATTGGATTTGCCAGCACTTGTTTTAAGACAGTAAGCGGGCTTGTGATGTCAGGATATATGTGAAAGGTAGGGCTGATTTCGACCGATAACCTTTAAGTATTGCCTGGCGTTAGCCGCCTCTCATACCACTCGAAATTATCAAACAAAGAGGCAGGCGCTGGAGAATGGAAGGCAGGAAACAGGAGTTTATTCCGACGGAGCAGAACACGTCAAATCAGACAACAGGGTATCTTCTCGAGTTGCTCTAACCGCATCTCTGAGGCCTGGCCTCTTATACACAGGTTTATGGTCTTTATTACAGTTTATTACATGTGGCACATTCCTGCAAATAATTTGAAGTAAGGAAAGACATCCTCGGAATCCCCGCTTCAAGCCCGTTCCCACACACATTTACAGTAGAAGTCCCCACCACGATCTCAGATGGTGATGACTATCGCACAGCTGGACATTCCGCCGGTTCCCGGAATGTGTGTGGCTGATCGGATCTCATCGGGTGGGGGCTTTGATCAGTTGTAGATCCTATGAAGGGGGCAGCTTCCTACTGTAGGGGGCAATAAACTGCATCCGCAGGGCCAGGTGGTGGCCTGGGATCGAGCCGGACAATCGGGCACAGAGGAAAGGGGGTTCATCAAAGGATACGAGATCATGAAAGGGATGGAGGGAGGTGTTTAGCAGGGCACGGGATGTGGCTCTGAGGCAGGGTCGCGCTGAAGGGGAGGTTTATGGCCCAAGCATGTGAGAGCGGGGGCTGTCAGCGTGCAGGGGATGCTTGCGAGGTCAGAGGGAGAGAGAGAGAGACGCGCTGGCTATCGGCAGCGGGCAGAGAGGCCATGGCATTCAAAATGGCTGCTACTTACGCGCACATATGAGCCTGAAAAGGGACAAGATGGCGCTGATAATGTTGATGTCGCAAACTAGATTTTAACATTTAGCCACAGACTCCATGGAACTTACACCTTCCACATTGAATAAGGTCAGTATTTGCTGTCTGTGCAGAGCAAAAGCGAGCAGAGTTTTCTATGCAGCCACGCAGCTGAGCAAAGGTGAGCAGAGTTACCCATACAGCCATCAGGTGGAACAAAGGTGAACGGAGCTGCCCATGCTTCCACCAGGCAGAGCAAAGGTGAGCAGAGTTACCCATGCAGTCATCAGCAGAGCAAAGGCGAGCAGAGTTACCCATGCAGCCACCATGTAGAGCAAAGGCGAGCAGAGTTACACATGCAACCACCAGGTAGAACAAAGGCGAGCAGAGTTATCTATGCTTCCACCAGGCAGTCAGGGCCAGACTGGCTACCAGGCTGCCGAGCTACTGCCTGATATTCCTGCAGTGGGGGCTGATTTCGTCCATGGAGACCTGCGTGTGCTTCCAAATACTGAAAGCAAAACAAATTCAAAGGCAGAGGGGAGGCGAGCAGAGTTACCCATGCAGCTACCAGGCAGAGCAAAGGTAAGCAGAGTTACCCATGCAAACACCAGGCAGAACAAAGGCGAGCAGAGATGCCCATGCTTCCACCAGGCAGAGCCAAGGCGAGCAGAGTGTTGCATGCAGCCACCAGACAGAGCAAAGACAAGCAGTATTATGCATGCAGCCACCAGACAGATCAAAGGCGAGCTTAGTTACCAACACATATTTACAACAAGGGGTGGTGAGGGACAGAGTCTCTGAATTAAACAGAATACTTACCCATACAGCCACCAGGCAGAGCAAAGGTGAGCAAAGTTAACCATGCAGCCATTCTTCTGAGAAAAGGCAAGCAGGATTACCCATTCAGCCACCAGGATGAGCAAAGGTAAGCAGAGTTATCCATGCAGCCACCAGACAGTTTCTTATGACTTGTATTTGTAGCTGATGATTACTTCCCTCTGGTGGAACCTGTAATAAGGTGTTCTTGCAGAGCTGCTCACTGTGAATTTCTTAACAGCAAAACACATTGCCAAAAGATGTTTTGCGAGCCCACCTACTTTAGACATGCACACCATTCACCAGGAATGCAAAGAAAAGCTCAGATGAAGTTCTTCTTCCACCAAACTTCAGAGCCTGTCTGATATCAAGGCTGCAGAAAGTGATCTATATAGTTTTCCAGGTTATCATCCATTGAACTAAATAAATTAACAATCCTCATCTCAACAGTGTGTTAAGTAAAAAGCCCAGACCAGACACACTGAGAGGACATGGAGTGAGATTGTCAGTTTATACACAGGTAAAGAGGCCGGTGTAGAGACCTCTTCAAGGGCGACATAATGGACTTCTGGCGGGGGACATTACAGTCAGCTCACTGTTTACCACCACTTACTGCCAAGGATGACAGCAGTGAGTGAGATGTTATAAACTAACAGAAATGTCAATCACTGCAATCATGTTAACAATAAAAGCGATGCTCCATCACTTCTTTGTCAATTAACAGAAAAACTGTACCCAAAGATGCTAATGTGCTTCCCCAGCTCAGTGTTTAAAACATATCTAGTTAACCTCAACCCCACCCTCCGCAAACCTCAACTGAGTTGATAAGATGGCAGGCCTCTGACCAGAGGACTGTGTCAGGCAAGCAGCTTTAGGTGAGGTCCAGAACAAAAGACTAACAAGTGTCAAGAGCAAAGAAGCCCTGTGAGGCACCCATCGTCACCCCCTCACATGCTCCCCAGTCTAAAGCAATGTAGAGCTCCAGAGACCCTAATAAATATAAGGGATCCCCCTGGTTTATAGGAGAGTGAGAACAGGAGAAAATAACCACACAGAGATCCAGAGACCACTTGGGAGCAAGGCGGATTGGTGGACATCACCAAGTTCTACATGCAAAAAAAGTGGCACCACTGGGATGATATGGCTGTACTACCGTAAAAATGTTACATGGAAAAATCCTGCAACCCAAGAATACAGTCCTTAATAGAAAGCAGCCTCCAGATCAGACACGCAGTTCAGTTTATACAACCCACCCCGGGGAAATAAGTCATAGAAACAGCACAGAAACAGCACAGAAACCTCCCGAGAAAAACAAGCAGCAGCTGAGTAAAAGCCAACATCAAATACCAAGCTCTAAATCTAAGGCCGGAGGACCTTGAATTTCATTAAACAAACCACATATCTGTAAACGACCCTAGACTATCAAGGAATTCACTGGGCACAGACTCCCAGACAAACAACCCAGGAGGATAAAGAAAATGTTTGCTAACAGAACTAGGCAGATCCCAAACCAAACTGCTCTGAAAGCTCTCAGGAGGAACACGGTCACCTCAAATGCTACTACCCACACCAAGTAACTAGACAAAAACAAGTCACCATGCAGAATCATGATTCTGCAAAGCAGAAAGGATCAAGATTTTTTAAGAACTTAAATACTCGGATCAGGTGTTCTGTTTTACAAATTCGACAGTGTTGTCGGAGGTATACAACATCCGTAAAAGAATGAGTGAAAAAGCAAGTCGTAGACCACCGCCTTGTAATTCATCGAAGTGAACAGGTAGCTAGGTCACAGACCACAGAAGATAGTATGCACAGTAACTTGGCCCGGGCAGTCATTTCACAGAACCTACAGTAACAGGCTCTGAAAATTCATAGTTAAAAACACCAGCCTAGAAGAGCTTTGGTGCACACTCTAATGGTTTACTTTATCAATTGCAGAAGTGTTTCCAAGCTAGGAACAAAGAGTCAAATAAAAAGATATTATACATTGCTTAACAGACAAAGCTTATTCAATGATATGTAAAAAATAGCAAAGAGGGGGTATATTTAAAGAAAACAACAATAGCCTTAACCCACATCACAAAAATGAAATGTATCATAACTCGAAATGTTGACTGGCCTTGGAAAATCACTGCACTGTTTAGTCTTCATGTTCGTTTTCGGATCGTCTCCCTCACCAACGACCCCGTCACCGCCAGAGCCAACCTACACGAAGGGATGAAAGACGTCGCCAAGTAGAAAAAGAACAGCCGCCTGAAACTGAACTCAGACAAGACGGAAGTCCTCATCCTGGGATCGTCACCCTCCGCCTGGGACGACTCCTGGTGCCCCCTGCCCTGGGCACCACTCCCAAACCAACGGACCACGCACGCAACATGGGCGCCTCCCTCTCGATGACCAGACAAGTCAACGCTGTCTCATCATCGTGCTTCAACACCCTGCGCATGCTCCATAAGATCTTCCGATGGATCCCCACCGAAACCAGGAAGACGGTCATCCAAGCGCTCGTTACCAGCCGACTGGACTACGGAAACACCCTCTACACCGGAACCACAGCCAAACTACAGAAAAGACTCCAACGCATACAGAACGCCTCCGCACGACTCGTCCTGGACATCCCCCGACACAGCCACATCTCCAGCCACCCGAGAGACCTGCACTGGCTCCCCGTCAGCAAGAGGATCACGTTAAGACTCCTCACCCACACACACAAGGCTCTCCACGACCTGGGCCCCAAGAACCTCAACAACCGCCTGACTTTCTACGCGCCCACCCGCCAGCTACGATCGACCAGCCTCGCCCTCGCCACTGTACCACGCATTCGTAGAGCCACCACCGGAGGAAGATCCTTCTCCTACCAGGCGGCTAAGACATGGAACTCCCTCCCCATCCGCCTTCGGCTGACCCAGGACCATCTCTCCTTCAGGAAGCAACTCAAGACCTGGCTTTTCGAGCAGTAACGGACCCCTCCCCCCCAGCGCCTTGAGACCCTACGAGTAGTGCGCTATACAAATTCTGTGATTGATTGATTGATGGTTCTATATGAACAGATTTAAAAGAATGTTATCGTACTCCCACTAAAAACAACAAATTATATCACTGCAATAAATAGTTTGCACTTCAATCTCTACAAACATTAAATGATGTATCAACCCTGCATTTATTTATGTTATTTCCTGGAGTTCTCAGGGTTGAACTAACTTTTTTCGCAACAATCCACAGATAACAAGAGTCTTTTACAGGTCACACTGGTATAGTTTGCTATAAACAGGTTCACAGCGTGTACAGCGGGGTCTTATTTGAGAAAGCATGGCCTAACAACCGGTGATCGGCAGGCCTACAAGGGCTTTAGGATGTTTGAACCAAAGAGAACTCTGCAAAGGTAACTTACCTTGCGGTGCTAGTATCATGAGGTACTGGGATTATCTGCACCATGAAGGACGAAAGGCAGAATCAGTCACGCCAGGGAGAAGACGAGGCCACCCTCTGGTGACACAAACTCTCTTCAGTAGGCATGTAACAGAGAACACTGATACGGGACCCTGGCATCGACCCGAGCTCTGGCGAGGGGTGGTACGTGGGTATGGGTAAAAGAGGGGAAGAGAGAAGAACAGAGAGGAAATGTGTAGAGGGACACCGAATTCAAAGGCAGAGATGGGGCAGGTATGCATGATGCAAATGAGATCAACAAGTGATGAGGAACGACAGCAGAGTAGGGAATGGATACCAAGGAATACTGCGGGGAGGTGGAGCAGTGCTTAATTTGAGCCGGGTGTTTCCCTTGCTCGACACCGGCACTTAATTGGCAGAACCAGCACTTAGGACAATCTGCTGCATGGTGAGATTTTTTTTGAATTAGAGTAACCACAACAACAGTTGTTTACTAATTCAATAAACGTTAAAAAATACTAATACCTGCCGCCCATGCTAATATTTTAGCTTTGGGGGCCTGAAATAGTTTGAACTGTCACACTTGTTGGAGTGTGATAGTTAGTAGCTGGATTGGCACTGTAATTGACTGCACTGTCAGCGGCAGTGGGTGGTGTAGGCTGCACTGGCCTCCTGATCAGCGCCCTGGCACTTACTTTTTTACAGATTAAGCACTGAGGTGGGGCAACGCATGAAGAAAATAATCATGGATGAGAAGCCGGATAAAGGATGGAAGGAGGGATAAAGCAAAGGAGGAAATATGGGGACAAAGAAAGAGGATAAAAGAGGGAAGAATCGAGGGGCACAAAGGAAGGATGAAAAAGTTGAAGAGAAATCGATGTTGGATAGGTACCTGAATTGAAACAAGCACTGGCCTCAGCTACAATAGGGAGAACTAGAGTGTTTGCCTGCTTCAGCCCTGGGTGGACTGGTGAGGGTACGTTGCCCCGGAGGGACTGGTGAGTGCTGACCAAAACTGGATTCCTGAGGTCTCCACAGAGACCAGCTTAGAGCACTGAGCCCTCGGCAATCGGGCAGTGCTCTAACTTTAAACCAAGGGTGTACCTCTTGTTTTTATTTTGTTTTCCCCATTGTTGCTTCAGGTGCTTAAAAGAAGTTTCACCAAAGCAGATGAACACAGTACTTCGCGAAGGGAAACTGATAAGAGAAAGACTCAAGGAAGAACAGGAAATAAAACTTCTACAACCAATAGAAATGAGGAAAAGTAAAGTGACAAGGACAATAAGAAGTGAGTCCCTTTTCAAATATATTTAATACAATAGATAAAGAAACTCTGGATATTTTTTGTTTCATAAGCATAGAAGAAGTAAAAACAAATCAGCATATGAGAGGAAAATGCCTTTTATTAGAGGAAATGAATGTGGCAAGGAGATTCACCCACAGAAAACAAATACTCAATAACGCGTCCCTTTATAACATAGATAAGGCAGGAATGAGAGCAGACCAGAACAAGTTCTTACCAAGGGGAACTAGTCATGCCAAGGCATGGACAAGTGCAGATTGGCTTGCCTATGATGTGCCTGTCACGCAATAGTGGCACAATCAAGCTGGCACCTTCCCTAATGCATCGTCAACAGCCGAAGGAGGTGACAAACTAGTGAGAACACTGACGGAAAAAGGCACAATGGTCAGGAGGAGGAAAGAACAATATACTAAAGGGGGAAGCAGTTAGGAAGCTCCCACCCAGAAGCGTCTAATTCATTAGAGTAACAAAGGCGCCATGAAGCACCATGAATTTAAATAAATAGATAAAAAAATAATCAATTAAATGAGGGGCCGGCCTCCACTGACAACACAAACATAAAAGGACAATTACTCTGATTGAAATGGTTGCATTTTCTCCTTATAGGTCCACATGGCAGGTAGGGGCTGTTGGGCCGCAAGCAGTAGTTGGATTGTTTCCCTCTGACGTTTGTCCTAGTCTGGCTTTGCCAACTGGGCCAAGTATACCCTTCCACACTTGACTCTCAAGGTAGTGAGGGTGAGCACCCAAAGGCTTCTCAAGGAGGTAGTTTGGAGCAGAGACTCGAGATGCAAACAGTCTTACCCAGCCCAATTCTTCACTGTCCAGTATACAGCTTGTCTTAATAAATGGAGAAGTACTTTAAAGCCACAGTAAAAGAAAGCAAACACAACATATATTGATGGGGAGACTATAGTGGCCTTCCCAGCTCTCATGTAGCCCCCACTCAAATATTTACTATGGCTTATCAGATGTATACGAATAAATGTCACAGCGTAATAAATCGTTTAACTTCATCACACCTCTTCTTTTCTCCTGTGCTGATGAGGCCCCACCCCACCTGCCCTCACTGAGTGACGCTATGTATTCTTTGCAAATATATAAAATCTTAGGGGCAGATTTATGTTAACTGGCGCATCCCCAGGGATGCGCCAGTTAACGTGCGCCACAGTGCGCCACAGCTCCGCCACCCATGGTGCGCCGCATTTATAATGCGGCGCACCATGGTGCAAAAACGGCACAGATGCGTCACGCATCTGTGCCGGAAATGTGGCGCATTGCTGGAGTTGCGTCGCAAGCGAGACGCAGCTCCAGCAAGGCTCGGGGGTGCCGCATCTACACAATGTTGCATCAAGACCTACGCCTGCTTCAAGCAGGCGCAGGGTTTTGACCCAGCATTGGCCTGAAAGTGACTGAGTGAAATCTCATAGATTTCACTCAGCCACTTTCAGGAGGCGTTCCTGCGCAGGAACGCCCCCCCCCCTGCGCAGGAACACCTCCTTATGGCGCAGGGCTTTACAACGTGACGCATCTCCTAGATGCGTCACGTTGTAAATAGGGCACATTGTTTGCGCCGCAGTTGCGTCAAATAAAGTGACGCAATTGCGGCGCAAGGGCATCATAAATCTGCCCCATAGAAATTAACTACAAATGTCAAAGGACTCTTCTGAGTCACATTTCCAACTTTTCAACCTTCGTTTTTTGCAATCGGGTGGTGATTTAAAGTTCAATACGCAAATGAAAGGACTTATGGTACCCTTAATAAATTATGAACTGTGCCACAGAGCATAATTTGATTCAATTCTTTGAATATTCCCGAAACAAATAGAAGATAAAAGTCCACTTGTGTAATTTAAGTACCCAAGGCCCTTTTTCTAGCAGAAGCAGCACATACACATTTTCTCCTTCTAGTCTCACATGCAACATTTTTTTGACGACCTTTTGAAACTTTTATGAGCAAATAGCCTGCACAAATATGTTAATTGTTTCTAAATATAGGTCAAATTAGTAAATTGTGAAACGAAGTATATGCAAATGTTATATGCTTTTGCTTTTAAAAATAACCCATCAGTACTTGTGCAATTTTCTCAGCTACTTATGGATGCAAATATGTCAGAAAAAGTGTGCGCCTTAATACATTTAACATCAGCAGGCTTGAGGCTTTAATTGCTTTCATAACTGCAATGTTTTGTGTGAGCGCTTGTTGTGCAGGCGGGTAAAGTGACAGAGGAGGAATAATTATTGCTTGACAGCTCTGAAAACCCCAAGATTTCCGAGCAAGATGAGCAGTGTTTGCTCCGAGAGGCAGGATAAGTTGCCTGTGTGAAATTGGTATCACAGGAGCTCGCAAAAACCTCCAAGGTTTCAGAAGAAATGATCCGAAATGAACTGTCTGTGGAAAAAAATAAGCAAAATGATGTGAAATCGGAGGATATTTTGCTAGCAGAAGGGAAATCAATGAAAATGATGAACTGCTGTTCAATAGAGATAAACATATTGTTCCAGTTTCCATAAGAACCGCAAGATTGCAGATCATTCATCAAGTGTCCTGAGAATGTGAGAAGGGCAAAGAATGAGAGCGAAATCTTATCTCTGTGCAAACATTATATCCAGTATCACTGACTCAATGCCTGGAGGCTTCATTCTACCAAATAGTTGGTGGGCTCGACTGAATGCCCGGCTGCTAATGTTTTCGAGATTAGTATGAGCAAGGATGACGTGTTCCTAATTGTCTTCACAAATGCACACCGCAATTTGCTCAGTTTTTTTTTATTTCTAAGCAAAGCAAAAATCAAATCGAAATGTTCATGAATGTACTCTGTAAGCGTGATCACTCAGCATGCATTGCTTGTAGCTATAGAAAGCATAGTCTGTGTCCTGTTAATTGTTTGTGGCACTTGTATAGGGAACACTATGACTTTCTAAACTATTCCAAAGAAGACCAGAGTATTTTCTCGGTTTTGTTGAGTGTGGGTTCAATAATGTGAGTATGTCAGTTTAACTGAATTGTGTGTGTTTTTAGGGTGAGGCTGGTGGAATGTACCATATAGCTTACATGTTTCCTGGTTTGGTAAGGGGGCTCATAGCGCATTAAATGTATATGTGTGGTAAGTGTCTATTCGTGGAAAAATCTATGGGATCCCCTAATATCCAGTTAATATAATATTTTGGCTGTGTTGTGTGTATACAGAGTGTTCTGGCTCAGTTGCTGTTAGGTGGTGTGTGATATGGCTCGATTTGTATGGCTTGATGTGTATGGCTTGTGTGTATCATGCTCTGAAGGAGGTTGTGTTATTTTGGAGTGCAGCTGGGGTTCCATGGCACTCATTTGAGGCACGCCAGGGCTGCATTTGGTGTTTTCTCTGCTTTGTTCTAGGTGTATTCTTTGACCAACATGTGGGACATTTCAATGAAAGACACTGATAAATGATAAATAGAGTAAGTAGAGGTCATTACATCATGGTTCGACTTTAATTTTAGAGAAGGCCAAAAAGCCAGAGAAGCAGAGCTTCCTTTTAAGATTTTTTTCCTGAGGACATTGGAGTGATTTACATGAGCCCCAAATTACATTATACAACGTCAGATTCATTTTTTGAAGGCATAGGGAGATTAAGTGATTTGCCCAGAATCACAGGATGTTGAATTGACACCAGGATTCCAACCCCGTTCCCCAGTCCCAAAGTCAGGCACTTTGGCCATTAGGCCAATGTCACTGCTCTAAAGTACATTGTTGTCGCCTCTGTACAGGCCTAAAATACTTGCGCACCCAGGAAGGGTGAGTGATGGAGGGCGCAGACTATCCAAAAGCCCCTTGCTACACAAGACCCCCAATAGCTTCATGAATGCATGAGTCATGGAAGAATGATAGGCATCGCTGGCCCCAATCCAAAATCAAACCCATATGAGACCTCACGCTGGTCCCTAGGTAAGGCCTGCCAAACTCCGTTAAATATTTTTCCGACATATTCTGACTACAATTTTCTTCTGGTAAATGCAGTCTTACTGTCTCAAATACCCAATACAATTCATACAGAGAAATGTGCAAAACACCACCCCCCTTCAGCCCTTAGTTCCTGTATACTACATCTTTACTTTTGCCATACCCCTAGTTTATGGCTATTTCATGGGTGCAACGGTCACATGAGTGCACATAGGGAGGGAAGACCTCCTTAATTGAGTTTTGGCTTCCATTGCAATGAATGGATAGTGAAGCATTTATTTGTTGAATACCACTTGCTACTTAGGGCGGTACATTAAATATATAAAAGGTGATGAGTGGATGCTTGAAATAAGTCTAACCACAAGCAATCGCTCAGGGTAGCATTCCAATCCATCATTCATTTGCCCACCATACCACCTCAGATTATATCTAGCCTTGTGCAAATCAATCTTGACCCTGCTCCAATTGGAACAGTCCAGCCCAAAATGCCATGTCAGGTCCGCTCCAAACTGGAACACAAGCAATCCAAGACCGGTTTCAACCTGGTTGGGGCTTTTCAGTCAGGTGTAGCTTTGTTTCAGTAGCACAGCGAGCAAGTGACCCACATCTGGGCATACCTTTGGCTGATTAGGGCAGTACATCAAACACACTGAAGATGGGAGGTTGCTTGCAGTAAGTCAAATATTGGCAATCGCTCTGAGTAGCATCTCAATCCACCATTCTTTTGCCCACCATACCACTTCCGATTAGAACCAGCCATATGCGAATCGGTCTTGACCCTGCTCCAAAAGGAACAGTTTAGCCCGAACTGCCAAGCTAGGTCTTCTCTGAATTGGAACTCAAGCAATCCAAGAACACTTTATGAAATGTTGGTGTATGGATGTCTGTTTAGTGCGAATTCTTTGACACTTATTCAGCAGAGCCAGTGCAGGAAAACAATAAGGAAATGATAACACTGCAGTTACACATTTGCTGTATTTACTTAATTAAATTGCGTTTGCATAATGGTATTATTTTTGCTTTTTTATAAAACAGATTAGGCTATTAATGCAGCATTCAATTCTGTAAAATGAAAACTGGAACAACTCCCACATGACCTGTATTTCTTCAATGTAGGCCTACCAAGGCTCCATGGGCTAACCAATTCTACTGACAATATTATTAAAAAAATATATGTGCATACTAGTTGTTTAGCTTTTATTTGTTAAGATAAAATAATATGCTTTGGCAAAGATAATTACTTTTTCGATTTAAAAATATAAAATTACATAATTAAAAACATTTTACGAAATCACATGTACACCAAAGATGCTATACAGTATTTCCACATAATGACACAATGCATTATAAAGCTAATTGGCAAAATCACATGACAGAAACAACCATTAGAAAGCATGTATGTATTATTGCAAAAGAGCTACCCCCTATAATCAGCCCAACCTGACCATTCTCGCTTCATACATACCAAACCACTATCATACTTTCATCACATCCATGACCTACCTAACTAGCCACAAACACTGCTGGTTTAAACAGAGACAGTATATCAAATAACTCTCCATTCTGGTGTTGTTAGTTTATATCCACCTTCATCAGGACCACCCCTTTGTTTTATTTAAGGCGAGTGGGAGGTAAAGGAATAAACAAAAGGACTTTTTCTTTTCTTAAATGGTCAGGCCCAAAACATGATTTCTTTTACAGAGAAATGTTTTGCAAATAGCCTCTAAGGTTTATCCAAACCAAATAAGACCACCACCAGTGCTCAAAGAAAGAGGTTAAAAACAATAAAACATGTTCCAGCACTGTGTGATACCAGTTTAAAAGTTCAACCTTGCTTGTGCTACCTTAAATGCCTATAAAAATTGAAGACTTGGCTGCCCTGGTCTGCGGCCTGAGAACGGGCCAGAGAAGCCGCCATGCTGAGAAAGCAGCTTAGAGGACAGTGACACTGGACGTCGGCTGTGTGGAGGCCGCGGTGGCGGTGTTTGCATGAATGCAACACCAAATGCACCCGCTCCACTCAACAGAAGAGCAGTGAAAGTGGCGATAGCGCATCCCAGTACAGAGTGAGACCGGGCCTGAATTTGGACCACATAAGGCAGTGGCGATGACCGTGAAATTGGGCCACCTACTGCACTCGCCCCGAATGATTGGAGAGCCACAGCTTCAGAAACAGAGAAAGACAGTGGATGTGGCATGGCGTGCCGTAAGGAATTGAGCCAAAATGTGAGAGGCTTCAGTGGAGGAGCCTAGTGGATCGATCCTTCCACTGTTGCTCGCTTCACTGACCCAGCCAACAGGATATACAGTGCCACAACTCCAGCCAACCAGAAGTCAAAGTCATAAAAACCCAAATGGCAAAGCTCACCAAGGAGACAAGAATCCTGGAAGGCAGAGCAGAACATGCAGAAAATCGTTCCCACCACAACAACCTGAGATTCCTGGGGTTCCCACTATGGGCTGAGGTCTCAGATGCAGGGACCTTCAAGGAGAGCTGGATAACAGAAGTGTTGTGCCCAGAGGGCCCCTCATCGCTATTCGCAGTGGAGTGTGCCCATAGGACCCTTAGTGCTCAACCCTCAAAGGGAGCTCCTCTTGGGGGCCCAAATATCCCAAATTCTACATTACAAAGACAGGGACTGTAGCCTTGCAGCAGCAGAGTGCTCCTTTAAAACTCACACTTGTATCCATCGAACACGACTTCACCAGTAAAGTGCAAATGCAATGAAAGTCCTACATGGAGATGAAGCAGAAGCTAGGGGCGCAAGACCTTCATTACATGTTACTGTTTCCTACGCACCTGAAAGTGATAGCCCAGGAAAGACTCACTTTCTGGACCAGCCTGAGCAGATGTGGGCCTGGCTGTTAACATGGGACAAAGTGTGCCACGGGGGCTGGAGGCAGCTTGCCACTGGCATCAGAACCAGGATTGGATGGAGGTTGTGGATGGCGGCATTGTAAACCAGGGTGCAGAAATAGCATCCAACTCTGGGCCAACCGCATCCTTGCCTAGGAGGATGGTACTTTAGACCAAGAGAAGGAAGAACCTGGCCTCTCAGCAGTTCATCAACAAAGAGGATCTGAGGGGAATACCCTGATGGGAGATGAATGAACCCCCCGGAGGGGTGTACCCGAGAAGATAGACACTTAATAGGAGCCCTGTTGCTTGGTGATTATGGCCCTGTTGGGGGACTGGGCTGGATTGACTGAAATAACTCTGACGAAAATGGCAGGGCTGCTATCTGCTACACTGAGTGGCTTCCATCTGAAAAACTAGGGTCCATTGAAAGAGTGGGCCTGAAGCACCCCAAGCCCTATTCTTTCTTACTTTACCGCTAGGGGGAAGGTGCCACAGGTTACTAGAGGTGACCACAGGGAGGTCTGAGGTGGTATTATAGGGACCAGGCTGCATTGATATCTTACTGATTTGGCCTGAGCTGGTCAACGACTGCAGTTGAGTTCATAGTTCCTAGGGTGCTTGTGCTGTTTATTCTTCTTTTTAGTGTTCAATGTGACTAACTGTTTGAGAAGGAGGGTGTTAAAAATGCGGGTCTCTAGTTGGCAGTGGTAGCTTGGCACGAGCAGTCAGGCTTATCTCAGAGGCAATGTATAAAGTAATTGTACACAACACACACAGTAACACAATGAAAACACTACAAATGGGCACCACACCAGCTCAGAAAAATACACATACATAACCCAAAATATCACTTTAATAAGGTTTCAGAAATTCTGCCCATAGAACTCTATGGATGCATTGACTTTAGCACAAAATACCTTTAATGTGTCAAAATCCAAGATGAAAAACAGCCGCAATGGAGGAAAGTATTAGAAAATACAGAGATGCGCCACTCCCAGGGGAATAGATTATTATTATATTATTATTATTGGACATTTATAAAGCGCCTGGTTACGCGCACCGGCGTGTCCCCGCGCTATGATAAGTGGAAGCAGCCGCCCAACCCACCCTTAAAGACGTCTACCTACTGTATAAATAGGATTTGAGTTTTTTTCTGAACGTGGTCTCAGACGGTTCCAGGCGCAATTCCAGAGGTAAAGCATTCCAACACCTGGGAGCCAAGTATCTGAAAGACCTCCCTCCCATAAGGGCCTTCCTTACTCTCGGAACCTTCAGTAGCCCAGTACGGGAGGAGCGAAGATTGCGCGTAGGCTCGTACCAGGTCACCAGACTCTGAAGCGGAACCGGAGCTTTGCCGCTCAAAATGCGGTGACATGTGGAAAGAGCTTTAAACTCCACCCTTTTCCCTACAGGGAGCCAGTGCAGTGCCTGAAGCGCTGCTTTAGAGGGAGATCTCTTAGGGAGCCTTAGAACTAAACGCGCCGCTGGGTTTTGCAGCACTTGGAGGCGGCCCACGACCTTGCCCGTGGCCCCCAGATACAACAAATTCCCATAATCTAAGCGCGATGTGACCAGGGCGTGCACCAGCGTCCTGCGAGCCGCAATAGGGAGGAGATCTAATACCTTCCTTAATGTTCTCAGAACGCTGAAGCACACCCCTGCCACCCGGCCAATCTGGGGGCCAAAGGCCAGATCCGCATCCAGCCACATTCCAAGGTTCTTTGCCTCCTGACATGGGACTGGAACTTCTCCCAGGCAGGGGGGCCACCATGCCGACGACCAAGCAGACGGCCCTCCCCCCACCACGAGCACCTCGGTCTTGCTACCGTTCAACTTCAAACAGTTTGCGGACATCCAGGTTGCCAGTTCTTGCATGCAATCCCTGAAGATGTCCGCCGCAAGACCGGGTGCACGTGAGAGGGAGATGACCAGCTGCGTGTCGTCGGCATAGGACACCAAGCGCAGACCGTATCTTCGTCAGTTCTGCTGCACGCAGGAGAAGTGTTGCATGGATTCCTTAATGCAAGGAGAAGCAATGCGTTCATTTCTGGTGGCGACTCCTTTCGGCAGGGTGATGCGTTGGAAACTTGACACACAAGTGTGATGCATGGAAATCCGTTTACGTTGGGGTCGATGCGACAGCGGTGAAACATGAGCTGTGTCAATTCTTTCATCTGCAGACTAGTGATGCATTGATTCTTTGAGCCACACAGCAGGGGTTCTCGGATGTCAGAGATACAGTGCTCTGGACTCGGGATGTGGCTGTGGTGGTCATTCGGGCCATTGACAGGTGCTGCATCGGTTTTTCAGCCACACCACAGCAATGCGAAGGTTTTTCAACTGCACGGCAAGCATGAAGCGGGAAAAACATCCTGGAAAGTTGCTGCGAAGATTTTCAAATCTTGAAGAAGCAGAACCACCTCCATGGGCCCAGCAGTTGAACTGGCACCACTTGGCAGGTCAGAAGACCCAGCAGTGGAGTTCAGGGGGGCTGCAGATGATGTGTTTGATGGCCCTGAGACTTCCTACTTTGGTAGGGACTTATCAACACACAAGGCCTTGGAGAACCTTGTAAAAGCAGAATACAAGAAAACAAAGTTAGGGTATTTAACTGCCCACAAACAGAAGAATCAGCTGCAGGCCAACCCACCAAAGCATCACATAGAAAAGGGGGGCAGTACTTCTCATGACAGCTCTTCAGCTCTTCTTCTTGGCAGAGTCCTCTGTCCAAATGTGTTGTAAAAATGTGGGGTTACAGGTGCACTACCTATACCCCATTTCACCTTTGAATTAGGCATAATTCATAAGATAGTCCTTGTAGTGCCCAAATTCTGCCTTGCTCCGTCCTGTCTCCAGATAAACTACAGGGGGGTGAAGACAGCATTGTGAGAGGAAAGACACAGCCCTATTCAGGTACCAGTAACAACTCTTCCCACCACTCTAGCTCAGGAAGACCCATCAGCTTGGTGATGGGCAATCAGGGTATGCAGGGCACACCTCAGCTCCCTGTGATGACTGTCTAAAGCCAATGCACAAACAGCCCAACTGTCAGTTTAAACCAAAAGTGGATTCCACAGGCAAGCAGAGGCACTGGGTGGTAAAGCAAGAAAATGGTTACTCTCTAATAGCGGCATTTTCAAACACACAATTTAAAAACCAACTGCACTAAAAGATGTATTTTTAAAATCTAAGTTCAGGGAACCCGAACTCCAAATCTGTATCTCATCCCAATTGAAAGTTGCACTTATGAAGGGTTACAAGGCAGCTCCAATGATAACCGATGGGAGAGATAGTCCTTACAATAATGAAAAATGAAATTATCAGTATTTGAGTGTCAGGACACATAAAACACACCAGTACATGTCCTACCTTTCACATGCACTGCACCCTGCCCACAGGCCTCCCTTGGGTCCACCTTACAGGTGTACTACATTAATAAAAGGGAGTGTTTGGGCCTGGCAGGTGGTGCACTTACCAGGTTGACACAGCAGTTTAAAACTGCACTTGCAGACACTGCAGAGGCAGGCTTGAGACATGCTTGCAGGGCTACTCATGTGGGTGGCACAATCAGTGCTGTAGGCCCACTAGTAGCATTTGATTGACAGGCCCAGAGCACACAGAGTTCACTTTGGTAGGGAATTACCAACAATATGCCAATCATGGATAACCAATCAGAATCACAATTTACACAGACAGCATATGCACTTTAGCATTGATTAGCAGTGCTAAAGTGTCCAGTGCCCTAAAGGCAAAATAAAAGGTCAGAAAAAATAGGAGGAAGAAGGCAAAAGGTTTGGGGATAGCCTTGCAAAAAGGGCGAGGCCCAACAGTGGGGCATTGGGGGACAAGTGCACAATCATTCCTGATGGTGGGTGAGATGGTGTTACACTAGGGTGGGCTGAAAGTTGCCATGGAACTGGCTTGTTCCCGGGGAAAATGGGGGCATGGGAGCCAAGTTCCAGGCTCTATAGTTGTTGGTTTGGATCCTAGAATGGCAGCTGAAGACCTCAGGGATTAACACATGCACCACGAGGGCCATTGTGAGTTGGACAAGGCCATGTCTAATAAGCAGGTGGCTATGAACAAGGCTTATTTTGCGCTAGTTAAAGACCATGGGTAAATCGCTAGTGATGTGGAATGTCCAGGCCAGGCAGTTGCCCTAAGAAGTATAGAGTAATTTACTATTTGTGCTGCTAAAAATTCAAATTGCAATACCCACCAGGCGGAGATAGAGGTGGGGAAACACCGGAGAGGGCACATGTAAAAAAATGAAAAAAAAATGTGCGCTTCCACGTTCTCCAACTACGCTGGGGGTACTGACATAAATCACTTTGGGGGTTCCATTCATCGGCCAGATGGTAGTGACAGATCCAAAGGATAGATACGTAATTGTGACTGGGGTCCTTGATGGAGTGGAGACCTGTATTGTAAACGCTTGAACGTTGACAGTCACCTATTTTCTTATAACATTCAAATATTGATACCCCCTCCAAGAATATGCGGCTCATTTGGGATGGGGATTAGCAGTTGGATAAACACCTCCCAAGTCCAGGCGCAAAACCTGATATGAAGCTGGCACTCGAAGAGGTTCCAGGTGACCTAAACGTATGTGAAATATGGAACTACCAACACCCAGGAGAGAAGATATATTCTTTCTATTCGCCAGTCCATAAGAACCGTAGCAGATTGGACCTCACACTGGGGCGCAGAGAGGACATTGACATTTACAAGCATACTGATTACTTGGATGGGTACTTTGCAGATCACTACCCATTGCTCCTAACACTGATGCTAGGATGACATAAACACAAAGCATCATTGTGGCACTTGCAAATGGAGACACTGACGGATGTAACATTTTCTGCACATGTTAGAGAGTACACAAACATGCTCCTTCAAGAAAATCAGGGCTCAGCGAGCAGAAGAGCTCTGGAGTGGAAGGCATACAAGGTGGGCCCCGGAGGTAATTGACACGTGTATGGTAGGCGTAAACAATTTGAAAGTGATTTGAGTGACTTGGAAAGCGTTCTGGTGCGCCTAGATGGACAGAGCACCCAGACACCCACCGACATGCAGGAGTTCACTGCATTAAAGAGATAATTAGAGGAAATCTGGGTGAGACTGGAGAAATGTATCCGTACTCAGTACAGACAATGGTTATTCCGGGAAGGTCACACATCCGGGAAGTTGTTGGCCTGGTTGCTGAAGGGGGATAAGCCGCACACGCATATACTGTCATTGCACGTGGAGGGGGGCCAGAACATTGTTGACAGAGAGGTCATAAACATCGCCTGCTCAACGTATTTAGGGTTGGACTTTGCTCCTGTAATAGACCCCGTCAGAGAGGAACTGAAATGCCACCTTGCTGAGATAGATCTGCCTCGTTTCACACAGGAGCCACATCAGGTCCTAGATAAACTGCTGGAGCTGTCAGAGTTTAAGGAAGCAATGGACGAAATGCCCCAGGGCAAAGCACTTCGCGTGAATGGGCTCCTGGTGGAGCTCTATCAATGTTTCCCTGATTTATCCTGGAGAGGCTGCTGCAATTGTTCCTGGTGCAAATTACAGCACGTTTTTTCAAATATTTTGGCTAAGTGCTTTTAGGTCTCGATCATGGCAGACTTCCAGCCCTAAAAGCAGCTTTGTAGTTTGGGTCCCACTGTGAAGATGTGAAAACACCCGAATGGCAAGTCTGGCACTAAAGAAGGAACAGGACCCATTTGTCTTCAGAAGCTGAAATGTTTGTCATAATAACTCCTTGATTTTGCTCAGTTTCCCAGATAATATTCCAAACGTGGAATTCACAAGAACTGTGGCTCATGCTGCCATCAGCACCTCAGAGTGTCAATTTGTCACCAGCCTGTGCATTACAAAAGAAATGAATAAATACATAATTAACAGAGATCGTTTTGTATGGAAGAGATGATGTGGACCAGTTGATAAATTAACCTGATATTTAAACATTCTCCCCATCCATCTTCCACAAGAGTGCTAATCAAAGGATATTGGCTCTATAGTCAAAATAAAGGTGCCGTTTATGGACACGTTTGTCTAAAAGGGACAACATTTCGTTATTTGTGCAAAACTTTGGGTATCAGTTTGTAAGTCTGCATTAGCCAAGACCTTTTGATGTTTCTAAAATTGCATGTATACTTACTTAAAGGGACTGTCAGCCAGCTCTCTTCATCCATTGGCCAGTTGTGTAATTCATATTTTGCTTCAGCCAACTGCAGCATACAGCATTGAACAACGTGTCACCCTAATTCATCCACAGGTTAACTTCACTTTGAGTGACTGTATTTTGCTCTTTCAGAAGGAGCACATCCCCACACATGGTAGTTTCCTTTAGTGCCAATGCATTTGTTTTTAGTTCATATTTACTTTAGTGTTTTCTTTGTGTTTGGAGCCAAATGTGAAAGCAGGATTCTTTTGATGTGACCACAGGGATCATTCCAGTTTTATCAGATCCCATCTGCTGCTAATGCTGCTGTAAATTCGTTTGGAGTGGCCTTGATTATCTGACTGCTGCTATTTCACATCAGCTCACATGAACTCTTAATATGAGCTAATCAGTGTGCTCTCTCTATCTTTGCAACCCTGGCTTTCATTCTTTCCTTCTTTTGTCCTTCTTTCTTGCCTTCCTACTCCTACCCTCTCTTTAATTCTTTCCTTCAGTTTTCTTTCTTTCATGCCTTTATTCTTTGGTTCTTTCTTGTCTTCTTCCTCTTACTTTCTCTCTTTCATTCCTGCCTTATTTTTTCTTTCTCGCCTTCTTTGTTTCCTGCCTTCCTTCCACCCTTCTCTCTTCCTTTTTTCTTCTTTCATTGTTTCCTTTCTGCCTTCCTTTTATCATGCCCTTTCCCTTCTTTCTTTTGTTCCTTTGTTCTTTCTTTATTTTTTACGTGCTCACATGAGCTCTGAATATACGGTAATCAGTGTACTCTGTCCATCCTTGCAAACCTGTATTTCTTTCTTTCTTTCTTTCTTTCTTTCTTTCTTTCTTTCTTTCTTTCTTTCTTTCTTTCTTTCTTTCTTTCCTTCCTTCCAACTCAAAAGGATAAGGCTAGCAGCCATTGCCAGACCAATTGACTTTTTAACCCTGTGTTACCTAAGACCTATTGATTTTACTAAAATTATTTGTGTAACATACTTTTCAGTCAGATTCATCCATTAGTCTGCTGTTGTGTTGTTCACATTTTTCTTTCATCCACTCCAGCATCCATTAGGAGGCAATGCATCAGCCCATTTCAGCCATTGACTGACTTAACTATGAATTATGGCTTGCTGCACTTTCACAAGGAGCACATCCACACACAAAGTTGTTCCCTTCAGTGCAGGGAGTAAAAATGGTATTGTCTGGTTTTTTTGGACCAAAAACCTTTTTGCCTTTAGCCAATGTATTTTTAGGTGAATAAGGGCCCCAGCATATACTTCAAAAATAGGTTTTTACACAATCCATAACAAACAAAACAAGAATTGCCACATTGCTGGCGGCCAATGCCATACCCATTTGCTTTGAAAAATGTCTACCCTACACCTCAGCAAACTTAGGTGCAAAAGGAAAGAACTCAGACACTGAATGGTGGATAATATACAAAAAAACTTCTCTAACCATAAAAAATATGTAAGTTCTCACAATCTGAACTAAGATTCGCAATCCACAAAAAGGTGCTGCATTTTGAGGCAGAGAACACTGGTTTTCAGTGTCCAGTTAACATGGGCCACTGGGTAACTCGTGTTCTAGAGCAAGCAACAACAAATCCAACTGATCCTGGCATAAATGTTCCAATAAAAGCACTATGTGCTTAGGCCTCACAGAATTTCCCATGATCAGGAACAACCTAACCATAAAATCACAATATTACCGGAAACAAAAGACATGAACTGATGGCTCAACCATGCACCCAGCCTCAGGCAACGTGCCACTACCATAAAATCCAGACTGAAAGGGAACGGAATGTGGAGAATTCAATTCTGGGTTTGTTTGTGGTATGTAGATATATATTTATTCAGCTGCAACAAGGAAACAACGTCTCCTCCTGGATGATGCCAGTCGTTTCTCTCATTCCCCAACCGTCCTCATAGCTCTGTTTGTGATGTTGACAATGACATTGTCACATTCCGCACTCAGCAACCCTACAAAGCATGAGGCCATCTTGATCCGGCACAGGGTGTTCTAAGATCACACAAAGTAAAGTTGATCCAGGGACTCTGAAGACTCACTATCGGGCATATTCTTTTGTTTGTCACAGCATGGTATTGATCCTCAGATGAAGCAGATGTTATAGGAGGGTCCTGGACACTAGTGGGTCGAGTTCATTGTATCATCCTCATGCTGATCTGGGCCTTGTTCTCAACTTTATTATCACCTGCCTTTCTCCTCTCCAAAGCAGTAGCTCAGTTTTCTCAACCAAGCAAATAAGCAGGCTCTTCTGTTAGCCCGTACTTTGTTTATCCATATGGTGGACACATCAACTAGTGGTGATGTGGTCTCAAGAATGGAACTCTAAACATTCTTCTGCAGTCAGACAAAATGCAAGAAAATGGTCATGGTGGTTTGCTTCTTATTCATTTCAGGAATCTATTGGAAGAAAATCAAAGCCTATGAAAATGTGTGCTGTGTTCAAAATCTACAACCCAGTCTAATACCAGCCTGCTCCACAGAGGACAGGTTCTGTCAGTCAATAACTGGTCAAAGGACAACATAGTCGAAGAGAGACATGATAGGATCCCTGAATGGGAGGTGTTTGATTTCCAGACAGCTGCAGCACAGGATTAAGGTGAAGCCACAGATGACCACAAGAATATGGACTCGAGGAGTCATGGGCCAGACCTCTAAAGCAGGGGTAAGCCTATTTCAAGGCATATCAATAGGCAGCATTACCAAACAACAATAATACCAGTTCTGGACATGCTTTGTTCTCCACAGCAGCTTAGTCCTGACAGTGGTGAAATATCGATGCTCTAAAACTGCCCAGATGGGCTAGAGAAGTCTTCTAGGGTAAGCTATAAGAGAGATACTGCACCCAGTAAGACAAAATGGAGGTTCACCTGCATTATTTGCCTTGATCACTGTCATTTATCCTAGGGACGGTCAACTCTTCTCTGCTTGGTGCGTGTGAAAAGGCCCCGTCCCAAACTGAAATCTCAACTACAAATTACATTAATTCTCCCCAGAGTACAGTGAGATGAGAGTAGAGACATCTTTTAATGTTGGAGGTACACACAAGGAGTACCCCTACAGCAGAGACTTATGCTGTGCAGGTGACCCAAAACAATAACACATGGAACACACACTGAGGACTTGCAGATGTTTGATGTAAAGGGCTAGATTGTACAGCTTTCTGCAGAGATTACATCCCTAGTTCGGTGCATTCATGAATCATGTAAGCGTAGGTTCCCCAGTTTTGGTTTGTATAAGTACATTTGTATTTCATATTATGTGCAGGCTGGCTAAATTTACATTGTACAAATAGGACAAAGTGTGCATGAAGAGTTTTGCTTTTTCCAAAAACATATTTAAAGAATCCACAATTGTCAACTAATTTTCAATTTTTTTGTGGAAATCATTCAAAGTCTCTTACTAGGAGTCTTTACAGGGAACAACATTTTTATTTGTGTGCTTTCCAATAGACTACTATCTTCAAAGTTTCGAAACAAAAAGCATTTGGAGGATCCTCCGTTCTCCCAGGAAAGTGGTCTCTGTATCATTTTTCATCTTGCTTTTGACCAATGTACTAGAAAGATTTGTTGTTCATTTGACCGTCTCTTTAAATAAAAGCACAATTCATAAAATATCACTTACAAGACATTGAAAGATAATATTATTAGTTCTGTAGAAAAAAAACATATCTAAAAACAAATAATTTAGGATGGCCCCTGAATGTTGTACACTGAGACAACAGTGTTGGCATTTTAGTGCCAGATGTATTAAGTAACCATTTTGCAATTCCCTAATTGTGTGTGGAACACTTTCTGCGATTTCTAGGGGGTCACAAATGACCTACCCCATGAGTCACCAATACCACCAATACCAGCACTACCAATACCACCACCAATTTCAATATCATCAACACCACCACCACCACCATCAATACCACCAGCTCCAACAATACCAAGTCCACCACCAATACCACCAATACCAGCACCACCAATACCAACAATACCACCACCAATACCAGCACCACCAATACCTCCACCAATACCACCATCACCAATACCACCACAAGCACCAATACCACCACCGCAACCACTAATACCACCACCACCAACACCACCAACAACACCACCACCACTACCACCAATACCACCACCACCACCAATACCACCAGCAATACCCCACCACCAATAAAACCACCAATAACACCACCACGACGAATACTACCAGTACCAAAAGCAATACCACCTCCTGTACCAATACTACTGCCAATACCAATAACACCACCAATACTATCACCACCACCACCAATACCACCACCACCACCAATATCACTATTACCACCATCATTACCACCACCACCATTACCACCACCAATACCATCACCACCAATACCAGTAACACCACCACCAATACCAATACCACCACCAATACCAATACCACCACCAATACCAATACCACCACCACAATACCAATACCAGTACCACCACCATGAAAACCAGTACCACCACCACCGATACCAATAACACCACCAATACCACCACCACCACTAATATCACCCCCACCAATACCACCCCCACTACTTCCAACAATACCACCAATGCCACCACCACCAATACCAGCTCTACCAATACCACCACAATCACCAATATCAATAACACCACCACCATCAATACCACCGCCTCCACCATCAAGTCCACCACCAATACCAACACCACCAATACCACCACATTACCACCAACACCAGCACCACCAATACCAACTATACCAACACCATCAATACCTCCACCAATACCACCATCACCAATACCGCAAATACCAATACCACCACCGCCAATGCCACCACAACCGCTAATACCACTACCACTACCACCACCAATACCAATAAAACCACCACCAATACCACCACTACCAATACCACCACCACCAATACCACCACCAATTCCACACCAGCAATACTACCACCTAATACAACCACCAAAACAACCACCTGTACCATCAATGCCACCACCACCCTTTCATATCACAACCACCAATACCACAAATTCCACCAATACCACAAAACCACCAATACCACTACCACCACTACTATCACCACCAATACCATCACCACCAACACCATCATCACTAATACCACCACCACCATTGAGGTTGGTATCCAATTCCGAGATTGTCCAATGATTACACCGGACCCCGGGATAAAGGGGTAGCCAGGTGGGCTCAGGTGCAGCAAGGACCCTGACCCTGGGAGCACAAGAGAGAAGAAAGGGTTGCTGGTGTCTTTCTTTTGCAAGTACCAAAGGTGAGATGAGGACAATAAAAAAAAAAAATACCACCACCACCATTACTACCACCAACAATACCTTCACCACCACCACCAATACCACTACCATCAATACCACTGCCACCACCACCAATACCACCACCAGTCCCACCGCCACAAATATTACCACCACCAATACCACCACCACCATCAATACCACCATCTCCGCCACCACCAATGCCAACAACAGCAATACTACCACCACCAATACCATCATCACCACCACCACCACCGGTACCACCACCACCAACACCATCACCAATGCCATCACCACCAATACCACCCCCACCAATACCACCCCCACCAGTACCACCACCATCAATGCCAACATCAGTACCAAATCCAATACCACTACTCCAATGCCACCAGTACCAGCAATACTGCCACCAATACAAACAACACCAATACCACCATTACCAAAGCCACCACCAACAATCCATTAACACCACTAATGCCAACCCCAATACCACCACCATCAATACAACCACTACCAATAGCACCACCACCAATACCAATAGCACCACCACCAATACCAATACCACTGCCGCCAATACTACCACCACCAATACCACCATTACCACCTCCAATACCACCAACACTACCATCTCCAATACCACCACCACCAATACCATCACCACAAATGTCGCCACCAATACCAACAACAGCAATACCACCACCAATACCACCACCACCAATGTCACCACAACCGATACCACCACCAATACCACGACCACAAATGCTGCCACCAATACCACCAATACCACTAGTGCCAATACTAATAACACCACCACCAATACCACCACCACCTCAACCACCACCACCACCAATGCAACCGCCAATACCATCCCCAACAATACCACCACCAATTTCACCACTTATACCACCACCAATACACCACGATTTCCACCAATATCACCACCACCCCAAAATAACAACCACAATACCACAAATGCCACCAATACTACCACCACCAATACCACCACCAACACTAATACCACCACCAATACCACCATCACCACCAATACCACCACCACCAATACCAGCACTAACACCACCACCACCAATACCACCCCCATCACCACTAACAATACCAACACCACCAATATTGCCACCATTACCATCACCACCACCAATACCACCACCACCAATACCACCAATGCCAACACCACTTATACCACCACCATCATCAATACCACCAATACCAGCACCACCAATACCCCAACTATCAATACCACTACCACCACCACCAATATCACCACCAATAATACCACCATCAATACCACCACCTCCACCACCACCAATACCACCACCAACACCAATACCTCCCCCTCCACGAATACCAACAATATCATCGCCAATACTACCAATACCACCACCACTACTACCAATACCACCACCACCAATACCAATAATACCACCACCAATACCACCACTACCACTAATACCACCAACAATACCACCACCACCAATACCAATACCAATAACACCAATACCACCAGCACCAATACCAATAACACCACCACCAATACCACCACCACCACCAATACCACCACCAACAATACCACTACCAATTTAACCACTAATATCACCACCAAAACCACCACCAATACCACCACCAGTTCAATCAATAGCACCACCTCCCCCAATATCACAACCACAATACAACAAATACCACCAATATCACCACTATCACCACCAATACCACCAACACCATCACCATCAATACC
Source organism: Lissotriton vulgaris (assembly GCF_964263255.1). Taxonomy (NCBI): domain Eukaryota; kingdom Metazoa; phylum Chordata; class Amphibia; order Caudata; family Salamandridae; genus Lissotriton; species Lissotriton vulgaris. The sequence continues at coordinate 1,628,579,382 of NC_141689.1, read as the reverse complement.
ACCACCGCCAATAATACCTCCGCCACCAATACCACTACCACCACCAATACCACCACCACTACCAATACCACCAACAATGCCACCACATCTGATACCACCACCAACACCAACACCAGCAGTACCACCACCACCAGCAATACCACCACTTCCACCAATACCACCACCACCAATACTACCAACTCCACCACCATCAATACCACAACCACCAATACCACCCCCACTAATACCACCACTACCACCAGTGCCACCACCACCAACTCCACCACCAATACCACCACCACCAATCCCACCACCAATCCCACAACCACCACCACCAATATCACCACCACCGCCAATACCACCACCAATACCACCACCACTGCAAACATCACCACCACCAACACCACCACCAATATCATCACCAGCACCACCATCAACACCACTAGTACCACCACCACTATCACCACCAATACCACCCCCAATCCCACCACCACTACCATCACCCTCACCACCACCAATACCACCACCACCAATACCACCACCACCAATACCCCCATCACCAATACCACCACTACTACTATCACTACGACCAATACCACCACCACCAATACTACCACCACTAATATCACCACCACCACCATCAATACCACCCCCTCCACCACCACCAATACCACCACCAAGACCACCACCAATTCCACCACCACTAATACCACCGTCACCACCAATACCAAAACCAACAATATCACCACCAACACCACCAATACCACCACCACTACCACCGATACCATCACCACCAATACCAATACTACCACCACCAATACCACTACTACCACTAATACCACCACCACCAATACCACCATCACCAATACCACTGGCGCCAATACCAATACCACCATCACCAATACCACCACTAATACCACCACCAATTTCACCACTAATACCACCACCAAAACCACCACCAATACCACCATCAGTTCCATCAATACCACCACCACCCCTAATATCACAATCACAAAACCACAAATACCACCAATACCACCACTATCACCACCAACACCATCAACATCAATACGACAATCACGAATACCACCACCACCATCTCCAGTACCGCCACCACTACCAATGCCACCACTAATACCACCACCAGCAGTACCACTACCACCACCAATACCACCACCTCCACCAATATGAACTCCACCACCATCAATATCACCACCACCACTAATACCACCACCACCAGTACCACCACTACCAACACCACCACCAATGCCACCACCACCAATACCACCACCAATTACACCAATACCAATATCACCACCCCAGCCAATACCACCACCACCACCAATACCACCACCAGCACCAATATCACCACCAGCAGCAATACCACCATCACCACCAATACCACCACCACCACTAATACCACCACCACAAATACAAACACAACCAATTCCACTTCCAATACCATAACCACCAATACCACCACCAAAACCACCACCAATACCACCAATACCACTACCAATACCACCACCACCAATACCACCACCAATACCACCACCAATACCACACCACCAGTACCAATAGCAATATCACCCCTATACCAATAACACTGCCAATACCAATACCCCCACCAATACTATCACCACCACCAATACCACCATTACCAATACCACCACCACCACCAATTTCACCAATGCCACCATCAATACCACAACCACCACCAATAGCACCACCACCAATACCACCAATACCACCACCAATACCAATACCTCCACCACCAATACCAATACCACCACCACCACAATACCAACACCACCACCACCACCAATACCAGTATCACCACCACTAATACCAATACCAATACCACCACCAATAACACCACTAACAATACCAATACCGCCACCACCATTACCAACACTTCCACCAATAGTACCACCGCCAATACCACCAATGCCACCACCACCAATACCACCACCACCACCACCACTAATATCACCGCCACCAATACCACCACTAATACCAATACCGTTACTTCAGTGTCTTTTGCTCACTAGCAGTAGCAGGTGCACTGTAAGAGGCCAGAGCTGCAGTCAAGACCAACCCCTCCTCTGTGCCTGCCATAAAGCACACCCACGCAACACCAGGAGGTGAAGCACGGGCCCTTCTACAGCTGAAGGTTTTTTATCAGGTCAAAGATAACAATGACATTACACAATGCCACACTGCACACTCAAATCACGGAGAGGGCAGGAAATCGCCCCCCCCCCTCCCTCTCTTTCTCGAGCCACTACAGTGTAATCACAGAGCAAAAGGTGTTGGTGCGCTTTTTTGGTGTTAACAAATTGGGTTATATGTAAATCTCACTTCACACTTTGTGTGTGTAATTTACAACACTTACACATCTTCTTCACTGCACTATTCATCACTACATTGAAGACATCGTAGGCCAGTCTCTTTCTCTGATGTTTACAATCTAACAAGCATTCGAGAAGGCCCTTTATTGCAATGCAATAGGTCTTGCATTTGCGAGAGTTTAAGCTATTAGTATTGTAAATAACAATGCCTTTTGTTTATGTTATAAAACCCAAACCATAAATAAAAGACACTGTCATTTACAATGCCAATAGCTCAAACTCGCATGATTGTGAGACCTATTGCATTGCAAATGCTGGTTTATGTAATTGAAGCAGATGCAGCATACAGCTTTGACTTATTTTATTTTTGGGTCACATTACCGGCTATGGACGGCCAACCTAATACATTTCATATATACACTACAGATCCAGTTCCTAATACTTACAGACCATATGCACTTCTCGAGATTGCTCTTACCTACTGGGAGCACCAAAATGTGTTCCTTTGTGCCCTCCCCCATCCATACACCTTTACATGTGGGTCCCCTTAGTAATGAAGTACCGAACTGCCATTTCCTTAGTTTGTTTCACGTACCTTGTTGGCAGGCCCAGCTAGGATTGGCATACAGGGGCAAGTCCAGTTGCCTGCAGGGTATACCATATGCCATGTATTTGTTAATTCAGTTAAGGGCAAAAGACCCACTAATCGTCAGTAAATTCCATTTTGGATTGCCCAAAACATCCATCAACTTGAAGCTTAGGTCCCCTTACGGAACCACAAGCCAAGCACAGAATATTTCTGCTGTCAACATCCCTCAATGTCTGTCTTACCACATCTACTCAAACAGATACAAAATAAACACAGGGAAGGTGCTGCCCTGGATTTGCGGGTGAAACTAATGGGGAAGGGGAAGGTAGTTCGCATGTTTTTTCGCTTGAACAGTTGATCATTACACAACTGGTACACCCCTGGTCTTTGTTGTGTTATTTAGGGTCACTCCTTTTTTGCTTTAACCTTTTAATCAATCAATCAAACAATCAATCAGGGGTTTGTAAAGCACACTACTCACTTGTTAAGGTCTCAAGGTGCTGGCGGGGGTGTGTGCTGCTCCAATGGAGTCATACTAAGAGTCAGGTCTTGATGTCTTTTCTGATATGGAGCAGTGCAGTGCTTCACCGGAGGTTTAGGGGGAGATCGTTCGAGGTCTTGGCTGTGAGGTAGGAGAAGGACCTTCCACCCCCTCTGTTCCTGTAAAAGTGTGGGGTCGTGGCTAGGGACAGGTTAGCTGAGTGGAGGTTTCTCTTGGGGGCATGAAAGGAGAGGCGGTTGTTGAGGTATTGGGATCCGATGTTGTTGAGGGCCTTGTAGGCGTGCATGAGCAGCTTGAAAGTTATACTTCTTTTGATGGGGAGACAGTGGAGTTTGCAGAGGTGTTGGGTGATATGGTTGAGCCGTGGGATATTGAGGATTAGTCTGGCTGCTGCGTTCTGGACTGTATAGAGTTTGCAGAGAAGTTGTTAGATTACTCCGGTATAGAGGGCATTGCCGTAGTCCAGTCTGCTGGTGATGAGGGCGTGAGTGACCCTTTACCTGGAGTTAGAGGGTGCCCATTGAATGTTTTAAGTAGTATACGGAGGGTGTTGAAGCAAACGGAGTAGACAGCATTGATCTGGCGATTCATAGTGAGCAATGAGTCAAGTATGATGCCGAGGTTGCATGCATGGTCTGTCAGGGTGGGTGGGTTTCCGTGGATGGGGGGCAACCAGGTGTCATCCCATGCAAAGAAGGGGGAGCCGAGGATGAGGACTCCTGTTTTCTCTGCATTGAGCTTCATGTAGCTGTTTCTTCATCCAGGTTGTGACGGCTTTCACCTCTTCTTAGAAATTGTGCCTGGTGAATTTGTTTTTTTTGGTGAGGGAGAGGATAAACTGGGTGTCATTGGCATAGGAGATGATGTTGAGCCCTTGGTTTCTGACAATGGGTTTTGAGGGATCATGTAGACTTTAAAGAGGGTGAGGCTGAGGGAGGATGCTTGGAGTACTCTGCAGCTGGTCTCTGTCGGTTCTGAGAGGAAGTGTGGGAGTCTTATTCTCTGTGTTTTGTCATGAGGAATGAGAAAATTACAAAAAACAATTTGATGGACAGAATGTAGATCAATGTCTTACATTCACCCCAGTACAAAGATCTGGGCCTAAATCCATCGTTTTTTGCACTCCACACCACCCTGGGTCAGATAATGGCTTTATGCAAATCAGCTCTGACCCTGTGCCCCATGAGAACAGTCCAGTCCGAACTACAACAGCCATATCTTTCCCAGACGGGAATCAAGCATCCGAGGACCGGACCGGTTTCGAGGTAACACCTCTCATCAGCCCGGCTAGCTTGACTCCAGTGGTGTGGAGGCTCTGGGACCCACGTCTGAGCTACCCCAGTACACTCAGGGAGAAAATTACAAAAAACAATTTGATGGACAGAATGTAGATCAATGTCTTACATTCACCCCAGTACAAAGATCTGGGCCTAAATCCATCGTTTTTTGCACTCCACACCACCCTGGGTCAGATAATGGCTTTATGCAAATCAGCTCTGACCATGTGCCCCATGAGAACAGTCCAGTCCGAACTACAACAGCCATATCTTTCCCAGACCGGAATCAAGCATCCGAGGACCGGACCGGTTTCGAGGTAACACCTCTCATCAGCCCGGCTAGCTTGACTCCAGTGGTGTGGAGGCTCTGGGACCCACGTCTGAGCTACCCCAGTACACTCAGGGAGAAAATTACAAAAAACAATTTGATGGACAGAATGTAGATCAATGTCTTACATTCACCCCAGTACAAAGATCTGGGCCTAAATCCATCGTTTTTTGCACTCCACACCACCCTGGGTCAGATAATGGCTTTATGCAAATCAGCTCTGACCCTGTGCCCCATGAGAACAGTCCAGTCCGAACTACAACAGCCATATCTTTCCCAGACCGGAATCAAGCATCCGAGGACCGGACCGGTTTCGAAGTAACACCTCTCATCAGCCCGGCTAGCTTGACTCCAGTGGTGTGGAGGCTCTGGGACCCACATCTGAGCTACCCCAGTACACTCAGGGAGAAAATTACAAAAAACAATTTGATGGACAGAATGTAGATCAATGTCTTACATTCACCCCAGTACAAAGATCTGGGCCTAAATCCATCGTTTTTTGCACTCCACACCACCCTGGGTCAGATAATGGCTTTATGCAAATCAGCTCTGACCCTGTGCCCCATGAGAACAGTCCAGTCCGAACTACAACAGCCATATCTTTCCCAGACCGGAATCAGGCATCCGAGGACCGGACCGGTTTCGAGGTAACACCTCTCATCAGCCCGGCTAGCTTGACTCCAGTGGTGTGGAGGCTGGGAGCACCAAAATGTGTTCCTTTGTGCCCTCCCCCATCCATACACCTTTACATGTGGGTCCCCTTAGTAATGAATGAAGGTATCTAGTCTAGGGCCTTTCCTTGGATACCGGTGTCGTGAAGTCTGGTGGCTAGTGTGCAGGAAGAGATGGTGTTGAAGGCTGCTGATAGGTCCAGAAAATGAGGGCTGTCATTTGGCCATGGTAGAGGAGGGGGCAGATGTCATCTGTGGCAGTGAGGAGGGCGGTTTTGGTCCTGTAATTGCTGCAGAATTCAGATTGTGAGGTGTCTTAGATGTTGTTGGTTACAATGAAGTATGCTAGCTGGTTGTTGACGGCCTTTTCACTGACCTTGGCTGCAAAAGGAAGCAGCGAGATGGGCCTGAAGTTCTTGAGGTCCGTCAGGTGTTCCGAGGGTTTCTTTAGGAGGGGCTGACTTCTGCATGCTTCTAGTTGTCAAGGAATGTGGTGGTCTCGAGTGAGCAGTTGATGGTTCGCCGTAGCTTGGGTGTGATGGCTGTGAAAGACGTGTGGCGGGCAGGGGTCTGAGGGTTCTCACGAGTGGATGCCCTTCATGGTCTTTCGCGTTGTCATCTGTCATGAGTGAGGTCCTAGTAAGTAGGGTCTGTTGGGTGGCGTCACTTGACATGGGGTTGAGACGGTGCAGAGGTCTTGGTTGTCAAAGTTGTCGTAGAACGTTTTGTTCTTGGAGTGAAAGAAGGAGCTTAGTCTGTTGAGAGTTCCTTGGAGTTGTGGGCATTGGAGAGGATTCTGTCGTGGAGGAAGTTCTTCTTTGTGGATTTCATTGCTGGTGTGCTGTAGTGGCTATTATGTAGGTGGTGTGTGTTTCTGGAGATTTGCTGTTTATCCAAATCTCTTCCAGTCATTGGTAGGAGTGTTTGGATACTTGGAGTGCCATGGTGAACCAGTTTGCTTTCTTGTTGTGCCGTCTTGTAGTCTTCTGGAGGGGGGGAGTGTGTTGGTGCTGTTGGCAATCCATTGGTGGAGGTTACTTGCCGCAGTGTTGGCGTCAGTCGTAGTTGGGATAGAGTGCAGTTGATGGAGGAGGTGAGGTGTTCTTCGGAGACTTTGAACATTACACAGCCGGTACATCTTGGAACCTTGGTGTGCTATATAGGGTCCCTTATTTATTTTGCTTGAATCACTGAGCATAATACAACTGGTGCACAGTAGACACATCGGTGTGTTATATAGGGTCACCAACCTGATCTTATTGTTTAGTTAAAGGAGGTTTCTTAGGGACTGCTGGTTTCTTAGCACTGGCAGCATCTAAAAGAAGTGAAGAGGTGAGTTTTTTCACTTGGACCGCTGGGCATCAGGTAGCCCTGATCTTTGGACTGGGTAAGAGTGGTCTGCTTAATTCAGACACTCTGTTCATCACCACCCCCTTTTCTGAATCGTTTTTGGCCACTATAGGTGTGGCAGGGTATACTCAGACATGAGTCCCTTTCTCACTGCTCCATCAGGATTCAAGCAAGCCGGGCCGAAGACGGCTGAAATGCCAGAAACCGGTCCCCGGTAGCTTGTCTCCTTTCTGGTGAAGAATTGGCTTGGTAGTTTAGTCTGCCCTGTTCCCATGATGCACTGGGCCAGGGACAGACTGATTTGCATATAGCCAGGTTCTGAGCTGGGATGGGGCAGTGAGATAAATAACGGTGATGGATCAAGCCCTGATCTTTGGACTGGGTAAGAGTGGTCTGCTTAATTCAGACACTCTGTTCATCACCACCCCCTTTTCTGAATCGTTTTTGGCCACTATAGGTGTGGCAGGGTATACTCAGACATGAGTCCCTTTCTCACTGCTCTATCAGGATTCAAGCAAGCCGGGCCGAAGACGGCTGAAATGCCAGAAACCGGTCCCCGGTAGCTTGTCTCCTTTCTGGTGAAGAATTGGCTTGGTAGTTTAGTCTGCCCTGTTCCCATGATGCACTGGGCCAGGGACAGACTGATTTGCATATAGCCAGGTTCTGAGCTGGGATGGGGCAGTGAGATAAATAACGGTGATGGATCAAGCCCTGATCTTTGGACTGGGTAAGAGTGGTCTGCTTAATTCAGACACTCTGTTCATCACCACCCCCTTTTCTGAATCGTTTTTGGCCACTATAGGTGTGGCAGGGTATACTCAGACATGAGTCCCTTTCTCACTGCTCCATCAGGATTCAAGCAAGCCGGGCCGAAGACGGCTGAAATGCCAGAAACCGGTCCCCGGTAGCTTGTCTCCTTTCTGGTGAAGAATTGGCTTGGTAGTTTAGTCTGCCCTGTTCCCATGATGCACTGGGCCAGGGACAGACTGATTTGCATATAGCCAGGTTCTGAGCTGGGATGGGGCAGTGAGATAAATAACGGTGATGGATCAAGCCCTGATCTTTGGACTGGGTAAGAGTGGTCTGCTTAATTCAGACACTCTGTTCATCACCACCCCCTTTTCTGAATCGTTTTTGGCCACTATAGGTGTGGCAGGGTATACTCAGACATGAGTCCCTTTCTCACTGCTCCATCAGGATTCAAGCAAGCCGGGCCGAAGACGGCTGAAATGCCAGAAACCGGTCCCCGGTAGCTTGTCTCCTTTCTGGTGAAGAATTGGCTTGGTAGTTTAGTCTGCCCTGTTCCCATGATGCACTGGGCCAGGGACAGACTGATTTGCATATAGCCAGGTTCTGAGCTGGGATGGGGCAGTGAGATAAATAACGGTGATGGATCAAGCCCTGATCTTTGGACTGGGTAAGAGTGGTCTGCTTAATTCAGACACTCTGTTCATCACCACCCCCTTTTCTGAATCGTTTTTGGCCACTATAGGTGTGGCAGGGTATACTCAGACATGAGTCCCTTTCTCACTGCTCCATCAGGATTCAAGCAAGCCGGGCCGAAGACGGCTGAAATGCCAGAAACCGGTCCCCGGTAGCTTGTCTCCTTTCTGGTGAAGAATTGGCTTGGTAGTTTAGTCTGCCCTGTTCCCATGATGCACTGGGCCAGGGACAGACTGATTTGCATATAGCCAGGTTCTGAGCTGGGATGGGGCAGTGAGATAAATAACGGTGATGGATCAAGCCCTGATCTTTGGACTGGGTAAGAGTGGTCTGCTTAATTCAGACACTCTGTTCATCACCACCCCCTTTTCTGAATCGTTTTTGGCCACTATAGGTGTGGCAGGGTATACTCAGACATGAGTCCCTTTCTCACTGCTCCATCAGGATTCAAGCAAGCCGGGCCGAAGACGGCTGAAATGCCAGAAACCGGTCCCCGGTAGCTTGTCTCCTTTCTGGTGAAGAATTGGCTTGGTAGTTTAGTCTGCCCTGTTCCCATGATGCACTGGGCCAGGGACAGACTGATTTGCATATAGCCAGGTTCTGAGCTGGGATGGGGCAGTGAGATAAATAACGGTGATGGATCAAGCCCTGATCTTTGGACTGGGTAAGAGTGGTCTGCTTAATTCAGACACTCTGTTCATCACCACCCCCTTTTCTGAATCGTTTTTGGCCACTATAGGTGTGGCAGGGTATACTCAGACATGAGTCCCTTTCTCACTGCTCCATCAGGATTCAAGCAAGCCGGGCCGAAGACGGCTGAAATGCCAGAAACCGGTCCCCGGTAGCTTGTCTTCTTTCTGGTGAAGAATTGGCTTGGTAGTTTAGTCTGCCCTGTTCCCATGATGCACTGGGCCAGGGACAGACTGATTTGCATATAGCCAGGTTCTGAGCTGGGATGGGGCAGTGAGATAAATAACGGTGATGGATCAAGCCCTGATCTTTGGACTGGGTAAGAGTGGTCTGCTTAATTCAGACACTCTGTTCATCACCACCCCCTTTTCTGAATCGTTTTTGGCCACTATAGGTGTGGCAGGGTATACTCAGACATGAGTCCCTTTCTCACTGCTCCATCAGGATTCAAGCAAGCCGGGCCGAAGACGGCTGAAATGCCAGAAACCGGTCCCCGGTAGCTTGTCTCCTTTCTGGTGAAGAATTGGCTTGGTAGTTTAGTCTGCCCTGTTCCCATGATGCACTGGGCCAGGGACAGACTGATTTGCATATAGCCAGGTTCTGAGCTGGGATGGGGCAGTGAGATAAATAACGGTGATGGATCAAGCCCTGATCTTTGGACTGGGTAAGAGTGGTCTGCTTAATTCAGACACTCTGTTCATCACCACCCCCTTTTCTGAATCGTTTTTGGCCACTATAGGTGTGGCAGGGTATACTCAGACATGAGTCCCTTTCTCACTGCTCCATCAGGATTCAAGCAAGCCGGGCCGAAGACGGCTGAAATGCCAGAAACCGGTCCCCGGTAGCTTGTCTCCTTTCTGGTGAAGAATTGGCTTGGTAGTTTAGTCTGCCCTGTTCCCATGATGCACTGGGCCAGGGACAGACTGATTTGCATATAGCCAGGTTCTGAGCTGGGATGGGGCAGTGAGATAAATAACGGTGATGGATCAAGCCCTGATCTTTGGACTGGGTAAGAGTGGTCTGCTTAATTCAGACACTCTGTTCATCACCACCCCCTTTTCTGAATCGTTTTTGGCCACTATAGGTGTGGCAGGGTATACTCAGACATGAGTCCCTTTCTCACTGCTCCATCAGGATTCAAGCAAGCCGGGCCGAAGACGGCTGAAATGCCAGAAACCGGTCCCCGGTAGCTTGTCTCCTTTCTGGTGAAGAATTGGCTTGGTAGTTTAGTCTGCCCTGTTCCCATGATGCACTGGGCCAGGGACAGACTGATTTGCATATAGCCAGGTTCTGAGCTGGGATGGGGCAGTGAGATAAATAACGGTGATGGATCAAGCCCTGATCTTTGGACTGGGTAAGAGTGGTCTGCTTAATTCAGACACTCTGTTCATCACCACCCCCTTTTCTGAATCGTTTTTGGCCACTATAGGTGTGGCAGGGTATACTCAGACATGAGTCCCTTTCTCACTGCTCCATCAGGATTCAAGCAAGCCGGGCCGAAGACGGCTGAAATGCCAGAAACCGGTCCCCGGTAGCTTGTCTCCTTTCTGGTGAAGAATTGGCTTGGTAGTTTAGTCTGCCCTGTTCCCATGATGCACTGGGCCAGGGACAGACTGATTTGCATATAGCCAGGTTCTGAGCTGGGATGGGGCAGTGAGATAAATAACGGTGATGGATCAAGCCCTGATCTTTGGACTGGGTAAGAGTGGTCTGCTTAATTCAGACACTCTGTTCATCACCACCCCCTTTTCTGAATCGGGCATCAGGTAGACAGTACGCAACACCCCTAGGTGTGATATAGGGTGCAATTCAGATGTTAGGGAAAAATTCAGACCTTGGTGATTAAGGTGTAGCTTTTGTCTGGCAACAGAGGACTGATAATTGTCGGGTTACTCCTTTTTACTCCACATAAATCCTTGCGATTTTTGTCCAAGGAGCCAATATTGACAGACTATTGGGCAGACTTAGCTCCATGTATTACACAGAGCATTCCCTCTCCTCAGGCTGTAGGCCCTAGGAGAAAGCTAAGGTATTTTGGACAAAAATGTCATTTGTTCTCTCAACCTTTTCTCCTCAAGTTGTTTTTTAGATTTCCCCCTTACGCAGTATTAATGTTGTGGTGCTGAATTTTGCAATTGTGCTTCATGTCTAAACGATATGTAATTTTAGTGAATTTATGCATTTATAAAATAATAACGAATATTCTATAAATCAGAATTCATATTTGCTATTTCAGTGCTAAAAATCAACTCATACTGTTCTTAACTTGCTCGTTGGTATAGTTTGTTATTATTTCAGTACATTTGTCTTTGTCAAATTGTTAAATGTTTTTAATGCATCATCATTTATAGAGCTCATAACCAGTAGATTATTTTCGGTACAATTCCATGCACATAATGTCCCCACAATAAGAGCAGATTTTGCAATTATTTAAAAATCTCAAAACAATCAAAAGTTTGTAAAATCTTTAAACAAGTTTCCTAATCCCTAATGGAGACTCCACTACACTACATGCATGCTAGGTTCTCCACAGAGGCTTGGAAACTAGAGAAATACTGCTGCAAGTGGCACACCCATACCAAAGCGTGCGCATTCCCCTGGCTCGAGGGGGTAACTTTCAAAACTCACATTCTGGAACACACTCAGACCTGACTCACGGGATGAGAGGAGGCCAGACACCAGGGTAGCTGCTATTGGCCCCTGACACGCAAAGAGTACTGACTAACCCTAAGAGAGACTGTAGCAAGAGAAGAAGGGGAAAGGTTTGCTCATCTCTTTTGCCACCTACCAGCGAAATGGAAAAAGGAGGGGAACCCATTCAGCAAGTCCTGGCCAAAGGGGGGTCTTTGAGTCAGAAGACATGGCAATGGTGGAGAATTGCATCAGGAATGGAAAGGAAAATCCCAACTGAGACTTCCCCTATATGTAGCAATACTCAAAAAATGGGAGAGGAAGTAGATGGAGAGAAAAAAAGAAACAAAAGTGAGTAGGAAGGAAGTGTAACAGGACCTGGAACAAAACAGCTGTATCCTTGATGGCACAGAAGTCAACAGCACCAATGGAGATACCGCTGCAGAGGTTCAAAAATAACCCAGCATGTAGTAACAAGGGTCAAGTAAGTTGTACAGAGAACCCCCTGAGCCAGGACCAAGCCATCCCCTCCCTACCTTTCCCACTCTCACAATCCCAAGTAAGCCGCTGGTTGCACACCTATCAAGCAGGAAGCACCCCCCCACTCCCACATGTCCTGTGTTATCCGTAACCTGGCAATCCGACAAAGAGTCCATGGTGATGACACTGATAAACAATAGGAGACCAGACTATGACACAATACACCATACACGGAGACAGCAAGCCTATATTTAAGGGAACAGAATTATTTTGCGATGCATTTCTGTTACAGAAAATGCTAAAGGAAAACATAAATGTCACTGGGCAGCAAAGGATTTCACAGAAAATTAATTACAGCAATATTGCAAGCCATTTATTCAAGATTCTGGCGTTAGTAACTCTGTTACGTGCTGTGCTGCTAGACTCAGGAAACAACAGATTTTTCACTCAGTTGGCTTCCACTCTGTTGTAGTTTCATCAACAGAGACGGCAATTATAAGAAGCATCCATATTGAAGCCAAGTATTCCAGCAGAATTATGTCTAAGCTGTTAAAGGCAGAGGCATGGAATTTATCCTGTTTGCATATAAACAGTGTTGAAGTTGAAAATTAATATGTAAATTTAGCCTAATAATAATATAGAAATGTGTTTTAATATTAACATAGGAAATGCGTGTCAATTTAGTGCTTAGAGAAAATTGCATTCTTTAGTAGATGTATCAAATAGAAAATGTTTGTTTTTGCAGAAAGCTCCCATTTTCATTGTTCTTTCATGACAAGTCCTCAAAAATATTATTATTCTTTACTATCCCTTTAGAACTTGGTGGAGAGAAGATGTTACCATTCCAGTACACAAAGGTGAAGAGGCACCTCCTGATGGTAAGCCTGTGTCCAGTATGACTACTGTGCATAGTTTAAGCCCATGTCTGGCTTCACCAATAGAGCAGGGCCACCGAGAAGGAGGGTGATTTGAGTTTTCTTTGATATGTGACATTCAATACCAGAATTTTAGGTAACTCGAAAGGAAAATTGTATGAAATGAAGCTACCTCCTAGACCCAGTCAGTATGAGGCTTTTATCAGAGGGGGACTAATACAGCAGTGTAAAATTATACAAATGCCCAATGGGACGAAGAACAGTGGAGATGGAGAAAAGTCATAATAGAGGGGACTATATTATATCCAGTGCTTACTTTAGAATCTGCCAAGAAAGGAACGGACAGAGATTTTCTCAAGAAAGAAGGGGATGGGTCAGATACAGCTTCAGGAGATGAAATATTTGAACAAATGCGGACTTTGAGACTCCATCACAATTGATCTCTACAGGGCAAAGAGATTCAGGTGCTAGTCCCAGTTCATTAGTGCCTACTGCTCATGCACAGCAAGGTGCAGCACCAATTGAATAACCCTTACAAATATTACATATTGCCTCGCCCATAAGAGCTCGACCACAGGCTAAAATTCTGACTGCGACTACTACAGCTACAGTGACCAGTATAGCACCAGTAACTGTTATTGGTGCTCAATCCATAACTAGAGTAGTAGCAACTGCTCCTCCCTTTGTAGAGACAAGACCCAAGACTTATCTAAGTATCAGAGATTAACCCACTTTGGGATTTGTACTACATCTCAAAACTCAGCAGATACTTGCCTGGAAGCCACCACTGATGGTGCAAGCACTAATAGATGGAGGGATGCTAGTACTCACCAACCGAAAGTCACTGGAAGAAATAGTTGTGACTGAGGAGGGATATGTACCATTTTAGTCGGATGAAACAAAAGGATCTAGTAAAAGAGAGAGTACAGGAAAACCTTAAAAATCTGAGGTTGAAAATGAGAAGCCCTTAAATGTTTCCAAATTGAAAGAAGAGCTGGAGGAAATAATAAGGGAATGTTTAGAGTTTGAACACATAGAACAATATTAAAGGAAAGAATTAATGTGCTTGTGCAAAGATGTAACAAGAAGGTCAGCCTTCGCTCATGTTAAATTAACTGAACTAGCTCAGAAATATGAGAAAATCTCACAAAAAATGTGCATTTACACAGGTTCAATTGGATGACCCAGCCTTTGAGAATATGAGGATTACAGGACAGCATTTGCATATTGTAGAATTGGTTAAGTGCATTCACAGGTGGAGTGAAATTGAGCTAAGAAACATGAGAAGAAAGGGAGGGAAGCAGCTATCAGAAAAAACCAAGATGAAGGAAGTAAGGGAGAAGTGACAATTTACCTACTTAGAGAAATCGCAAGAGGGACGCATGTACATGTTCCTTGGAGTCTAGGTGATTTGGCACCATTTACGAACAATTTTCCAAAATTGAGAAACAGGCTAATGCAGTGGTCTGCAGAAGTGGAGCAGTTCATAAAGATTTCGAAGGTGTTCTGGACTGATTTGAATATGTTCTTTGATATTGTAGTGGCTGCTGATTTATGGGCTGAATTTAAGACTGCAGTACAGTGGCCTAGTGAAGAACCAGTGAGAGTGGCTGGGACAAATGCACCATCTTCTACAGTTATGGAGAATTATGAGGCAGTTATAAACTTTTTGAAAGGCAGAGTACCCCAAAAGATATAGGTTGGCCTAAGCTTAAAAGAACTAAGTATGGGCGAATTTTGCGAATCTGGCAATCGCGAATTTAGCGAATTTGCGAACTCGCAATCCGCAAAATCCGCGAATTCCCGCGAATTTGCGGATTTTTTTTTTTTGTGTTCGCAAGTGTTTCTGCCAGTTCGCGAGGATTTGGTAGTAGTTCGCAATTGCGAACTTACTTATCGGCTCGCAACGGTCGCGACTATGTTGTTTCTACATCTGGTTCATCATCACAGCCTCCCAGCACCCTCTGTTTCACCACTGCCACCCTCTCTTTGACCCATGCCACCCTCTGTTACATCAATGCCACCCTCTGTTACATCATCACTGTAGAAGATGGGGGGGGAAAAGCAAGCACACCTGCCCTGCTTCAACTGACATGAATTAATTTGGGGCTAATTAATGTGTCACTGAATTTGAAGTTCCAGCCTGGCACCTGCTTGTCTGCTCCCTTAGCTGTAAATCAGGAGTCAGGACCTTTGTGGCATACAGTTAAGGCCATAGCAGGGTCACACAATTGTTGCAAGCAGGCAACCGAATTCTGGAGGGCCCCCTCAGGAAGCACAACAGGGAATCGTTACAAATCATGAGATTGACCTTTTGCACCTGCTCATTTGTTTTGCTTTTGCAAAAATCGTTCTTCGGTAATTTCGCGCTATTTGCGAGGCTCGGCGTCGTGCGAAACCGACCGCGGAAGCCGCCAATTCGTGCGAATGAGCTTTTATTTTTTTTGCAGCGTGTTATTTCGCGAGTTTTTTTGCAGTATTCGCGAGCCGCTTGCAGCGCAACACGCGAATTTACCCCAAGGTCGAGTACGGGCGCGGCCATTTTGTTTGCGTGACGTATTTCCGTTTCCGCCCGCTATGTATAATCTCGCGAGGTAAGCGCATTGCGAGTACAAGTTCGCACGAGATCGCGAGGAAAATTGCGTGCAAACTTACTTTCGCGCTCGTGAACGGGCGGCCATCTTGTTTTTCATTCATTTCCTGTGTCTGGGCATGGTGTTTATCCTCTTGCTATCTTTGCCATCCTTTGCTTGTTTCCAGGTTTTTTTCAAACGATTTTGCTTCTTATCTATCCCTCTCTTTTCCTAGCTGTATATTTTTGTCTTTTCTGCTATTTTTGTTTACTTTTAAACTACTTTTTAAACTCTTTTCTTTTCTTCTTCTTCCCTATCCTATTCCTTCTTAATTTTCTACTTCCTACCTTACCTGCCCAGACCATGGTGAAGCCAGGCGCCGTGAAGCTGCCCAGGCACTTGAGGGACGCAGCGGTGGCGGGGAGGAGGAGTCCTGGACCCCGTGCCAGGACAGCATGCGGGCGATTGAGGGGGGAGCAGGTGACCCGACGGGAGATCTTCAGCCCGGAGGAAGTGGGCGCGCTGGTCTACTTCGTCCAGCGCCGCCTGCCCAGGACCATCGCGGGAGGCGGCAGGATCGCGGCCGGCTACAACATCCGGGAGCGCCGGAAGCGGTGGGAGAAGGTGTGCTGGGCCATGTCCCAACTCTCCGGGGTCCAGCGCACCTACAGCCAGGTCACCCACCGCTGGATGGACGTCCTGGACAGGGAGCGCGACCTGCTGGACCAGCTCGGCTTGGAGATCCCCGGGCTTGGTGAGTAGTAGTAGCTATTTCATCACTCACTACTATGTTTTGTCCTGCTCTGTGTTGTTGTATTGCAAATATTTGTTTTTTACATGGAGCAAGCCAATAATGCTGCTGACGATTACATTGTAGTTAAATTATATTTCAAAATCTTCTGTGCATTTCAGGTGCACTGCTCTCCTTCTCAGTGGCGTTGCTACTATGCTTATTTGTTTTCTATTTTGTGGTCTCATTGGCCTGAGTAACAATTATGTATGAGTGTACTTTACAGAACTGCGTAATGCTAGACACTAGGGGGCAGATTACATTTACAAGCCCCTTGCGCCACGTTTACGTTGCCTTGCGTGACGCAACAGCGCCGTAAACGTGGCGCATCCCTGCGAGTCATTTACAGCGTGACGCATCTAGGGAGATGCGTCACGTTATAAAGCCACGGGCCTGCGCCACAATGGGTGTGTTCCTAGTATTCAGGGTGGGCGGTCCTTCGGCTGTGCGCCTCGCAAAAGTGCCTGCGTGAAATCTACAAGATTTAACGCAGGCACTTCTGCGACGCTGCTACGTCAATTCAATTCCTTATGCCTGCTTGAAGCAGGCGTAAGGACTGACACAGCATGTTAAGTATTGGGTGGCCCTGAGCATTACTGGAGTTGCATTGAGTTGGCGACGTGACTCCAGCGATGCGCCGCTCTTACGTGACGAGATGCGTCACGCAAGTGCCTACCCTTGCGCCAGGGCGCGCCGCATTGTAAATGAGGTGCATCTGCCGTGTCGCAAGGGTAGTTTTGCGTGACGCATTTGATCTGGCGCATCTCTGGAGATGCGCCAGAACGCGTAAGTAAGTATGCCCCTAAGGGGCAGAATTGCAATTACCGTCGCATCCCTGCAAAGTAGCAGGGATGCGCCAGTAATTGTGCGGTCCGCTACCACCACCAAACATGGTGCGCCGTATTTGCAATGCGGTGCACCATGGGCCCAAAACGTCACCGAAACTTTACTGCTGGAGTTGCGTCGCAACGATGGCGCAGCTCCAGCAATGCTCTGGGGTACCCTATCTCCCCAATGCTGGGTCAAGCCGTACGTCTGCTTCAAGCAGGTGCAGGGTTTGTGTGACACATCATTGTCCTAAAGGTGACTGATTGAAATTTTGTAGATTTCCCTCAGCCACTTTTAGGATGTGTTCCAGCGCAGGAATGCCCTCCCTTGCGCCGGAACGCCCCCTGATGGCGCAGGGCTTTATAACGGGATGCATCTCCCAAATGCGTCACGTTGTTATAATATTATACGCCGCACCATGGCGCCTCTTTTGTTTAGCTGCTGCGCCACAAAAGTCACGCAAGAACGGAGCAAAAGAGCCGCAAGGGGCTTAAATCTGCCCCTTCCTTTGTACCCCTGACAATAAGAAAAATAGTGGCGGTGGATTGATAGTTTGACTGTTTAAATGACTGGTTATGTAGCAGGCAACTGTTAGTGTTTTCACTGATCTGACTGAAATCACAATGGAGTTTGTCTGTCACTTTGCGTCTTGCCTGCGGACTGCTGCCTGCCAGTCCTAGGTGAACCTTTCAGTACTTTGTTTAGTGAGTTACGTGACTTTCGAAGTCGCAGGTCAGCAAATCAATGAAAACTAACCCTAACCAATATAATTTCGCGGAAATATTTTGTTATTGTTGTTTTGAAATGTTTGATTTGGTTGACATTGACAAGCAACAATCATCCATGTTTTCTGTTCTTTCTTTCATGTTGTACGTCAGCTCCCCCCAGGGGCGAGGGGACACAGGAGCAGCAGGCGGCGGATGCTGTTGAACAGGGCCAGGATCGGGCAGGCGAGGGCTCCTTTGCTGGCCCCAGTAAGTTTTCATTTTAGACTAGTACCTATTTTTCCTAGCGTTCCTCATTTGATTTTTTCAAAATCGTCTTTGATCTTCTTGTAGACTGTATCTAAATTCTTATCCTGCCTCTACTATGACTCCCTGTGGTATTACTAGATTATTCTTATTAGTCTGTCTGTGTAGCTAACTAAGATTGCACGGTTGGCGAAACTCCCATTCTAGTCAGCAATAGCTCTATCAACTTAGTGCAGTGCAGTCCTCTGGGATTGTCCATAATGTCTTTTGAAGTGTTCTATCTGCTTTGAAAATTCCCAACTATAAAATGTGAATGACCACCAAGAAAGAATAAGATACTAGCTTTTGGTTTGGATAGGAGGACAATCCATACCACTACTGTTGAGGGGACAATTCTTCTGCAGAAACAACTATGGACAATAAATAGTGCATTGCTTATCAATTATAATAGGCGCTGTTAGAGTTTCCACATACCTCTGTGATAACAGACTTTGAACCCCCAATGTCCTTACTGAGTGACTACATAGTGTGGCACAGTCATTTACCTCCCGAATTCATCCATGATTGATCTCCAATGATGATTATCCAACGTAGCTCAAGAGTACGGAGTCAGAGTCAAGAAGTGTCAGAGGCACGGACTCATGCTTGCAAAAATTGCAAAACCTTTCGCTCAGTCACTCTAGTCTGGACCAAAAAACACAGAGTCTATTTAAGTTTAAAAGCTTTATTAAAAGTAAACACATTTATTAAAATGAAATCATAATAAAAAAACTAAACGTTTAACTGAGACTGGAAAAGTGGTTAGTGCTGACGATTAATTGAAGACATTTCTTGTGGTCGAGCCGAGCTCTCACCTTGTTTCAACTTGATCTTGTTGTTAGAAGTCCATCTTCTGTCTGTGTGGAGAAAAATGGTGCGTGTTAAAAAGCCAGCCTTCATCAGTTGTGCCAAAAAGTGCAGCAAGACAACACCCTTCCCTGGAAAAAGGGACATTTTTTTTTACTTTAGAGTACACAGTCACAAATTACATTGTTTTCACATGTCTTCATTCCTAGACCAAATACTAGTGAGTGGTTTATTCTAACATTCTTAAATGTACTTTGTAGGTGGAACATCTGGTGGCGGGGCCAACGCGCCGGTGGTGGTGCTCGACACGGAGGCGGAGGGCAATTCCTCAGGGGAGGATGCGACGGTTCCAGTGCCGGCTGTGAGAGTTCAGACGGTGGTGGTGGCGGGCAGAGGTAAGCTCTTATATATTCCTTACTTATTGAGATTGAAGACGTGGCTGGGAAGGAAAGAATATGAGATGCATGGCAGGGTGAATGATGAAGCAATGATTGGTGGAAGGACAACAGCCTGGGTGGGTGACACAGAAACTGTATGTGTCCATAATATACCTGGATCATGCTACTATCTGACTCTTAGATAGCATATGTGTATCTAGAGCAGGGGTACTCTGGTACGGCCCGCGGGCCGGTGGCAGCCCGGCAAGCCTTCCTTGGCGGTGCGCAGACCTTGCAGACAATCACTGCTCCCCCAGCCCCCACAGAGCAGAGCCTTTGTTGTATTTCACCTGTTAGCGCCCCTGCATCTCCACTCTGACAATCACTGCTCCCCCGGCCCCCACAGAGCAGAGTGGAGATGCAGGGCCACAAAGAGGTGAAATAGAACAAAGCCTCTGCTCTGTGGGGCCGGGCAAGCAGTGATTGTCAGGGTGGAGATGCAGGGGCACTACAACAAATAAAGCCTCAATAATATGTTAATGGTCTTTTAAAGACCTGTTAAGTACTTTGGTGTGGCTGTCTGTGTGTGCGCGTTGAGGAAGCTGTCTCAGCCCGGGCTGAAGGCTGACACAGACAGACACACACACAGTGAGATGACAGAGGGGGAGGGAGAGGGAGGGCAGGAGGGAGAGAGAGACGGAGAGGGAGGGCAGGAGGGAGAGCAGGAGGGAGAGAGATGTATGTAAATGCTGGGTCTGGTGGCTCAGTGGATGAAGGCATCTGCTACAGGGACCTGTGTGCAACCTCATGGTCACAAGTTTTCGTTTTGCTTTAGCCCCGCCCCCTCTGACTCCGCCCCCACCAGTGCGGCCCTCGGCCACAAACTACACTGTAAATTTAGCCCCTGAGAGAAAGTTTGTGAGTACCCATGATCTAGAGAGAGTAGACGGTCAGTGGATGAACTAAGTGTAACTTTGAAGAGCATGTAACACAGCACCCGCACGTCCGTTCCAGTGTAGGAAAGGCAAGGAAAAGAAGTTGTAATTTTGTCCAAATACTACCATCAATAGTAGCAGTAGTTTGTATTGCAAGCACAGCATAGATCCGGTTATTACGGTGGCCACTCCCTACCTCTCTTAATAAGTTTAGTAGTACTCAGTCATTCATGTGTGGATGTATCACTGGTCACTCAATAAAAAGCAAAGCACCTAAAGTCATCCCATATGTAAGCAAAAACATCCCATGTGAAGTGATATATAATCAAATTATTTATCTTCTTCATTTTTCCATTTCTAGTACTCATTTGCACTGTAGGGTGAAAGTTAAATTAATTAAGCAGTAGCCCTTGTAACAGAGTATTCTCAGTGCCACCCGTAATAGAAAAGTAAGAGCTTCACCACCTGCATGTACTGGACCGGTACAGTAACGCAAGTCTAGGTCACTCATCATGGCGTGCGTCTCTTTTTCTCGGGTGCAAGTTCACTGCGCTGGCATTATGCCGGCTTGCAGAAGATAACGTACCAATTTTCCTAAACAAGAGACAAGAAGAAGAATAAGACTGGTGTACTTTCATAGTCGACTCCAATGGAAGTCCATAGTGCTCGTAGAATTTGTTCCTTAAACTCCCACTAATGTTAGAGCAAGGATGAAGAAGTGGGAGGTTAGATAGATACTGGCCTCAATAGTTATATAATGCGCTTGCAAGTTGCTAGTTGTACTGTAACACAAATTTCTGCTGAATGATTGAGTTAATCTTAAAGAGCATTGGTTACAGACTCTGTCTTTCTTTCTTCATATAGATGCTCCTTCCAAACAAACAAGGAGGAAGGAGCTGGCTAGAGCGGCCCGGCAACGGAGGATCGCTGCCACTGTTGCAAAATATCGGCGGCTGGTGGCCCTGGAGGACAACGAAAGTGTGCAGTCGACCACAACAACAACGTCGTCTGCATCGGCCTCTGTGCCCCCACGGGCTGCCACCCAGCACAGTGCTCCAGCCAGACTGAACCGGGCTGCCAAAGCCAAACGCCACCGCCGAGCAGCAAGGACAACAGCTGCCTCTCACAGCCATTGTAACTGCAAGGCACGCCTGCGCCGCAGTACCCTGAGGGTGTCCCGCCTTCAGCAGGAGCTCCACCACTTCACAAACGTGTTGGAGGGGCTTCGCGTAGAGCACGCCTTGCTCCGCCAGGAGTATGATGCCCTGGCCCAAAAAGTAAACAGCATCCACCCATAGTGTCCCTTGCCCCTTTTTTAGAGACTTTTGGGGGGTGGGAATCGGGAGTTGGGTTTGGGACTTTTAAAGGGCAACCGTTGGGGTTAGGGATGGTCATGCAGGAGATTATTTTGTTAGGGATATAAATATACTTTTTCAAACTTTATCTGAGCATACCTGTTTTTTACTGCTTGCCTGGTGGGTGGGGGTTTAACAGTAACTTTGTTTTCCTGAAAGTTTAGTTCCATTTACTTCTTTTAAGTGTAAATTCCCAAATGTTTTCAACACTAAGTGCCTCTCACAGAGTAAGTGAAGTGAATTCAAGAGTCCTAGGACTTTAGTAGTACTACCGTCAGTCTCTCGTCTCTCCTAATACTCCATTGTACTCCCTCCCACCAAACGCTTATCTTACCTGTAATTTGTGTTTTAAAGTAGGGCTAGACCCAGGGCTGGCTCCAGGGGAAACAGCGAATAAGGTTGGCGATCCTGGGCAGATAAAATTTCCTCATAGCGGTGTTACTAGTGGTGTGACACAGTGGCAGTTGCATGCCTATGAAAAAAAAGAAAATGAAATCTGGTTTGTCCTCCTGAGCAATACAACGGTACAATAGAGAATATAGCAGGTGACAGTACACTAGAACAGTGCCACATTGTAGCCTAACAAATGGTAAAGTATAACTACTAATTCGGTTGAAGTTCTTTGACATTAGCCATGGGTCTTTGTCAAGCAGAGTAAGAATATATCCTCGGATTTCTTCACCAGCCTGTTGCTATCACCTTATCCTCCCCAGCAAGTGTGTGGATTTATTGCTGTAATTTAGTCACACATCAATCAAAACCACACAGCCCGGGGGAAGAGGGTTAGGGTTTGAAAAATGGATGGGTACGGGGGTTTTTGGGAAAGGTTTTGGGAGACAAGAAAAAATAGCACAGCATGGACAAACAATTGTGAACATAAACAAATCTTTGGGTACAAACCTATCCATCAATCTTTGAAAGTGCATGCACTACTGCATGCATGTCAGTGAAAAGTAAGTAGTACTTTCGACAACTGTGGAAGAAAGAATGCGACAGTACAGGGCGTGTGTGGAAATATTGATAACTATATTCAACATAAGGTCTCTGTTGCCAGATACCTGAGAGCCTTGCTGGTCACTATAAATCCATTCACAACACTCAATGGGGTTGGTCTGGAAGGTATAGTAGATAGAAAAGGAGAAATTGCTCTTTTTCTAGGTGTCCCCTCACTCACCAGGGTTGCCCCTTGGTGACATGCTTCATCATTGGGGCCATCCCAGTCCTCTACGGGCTGGGGCGTGCTGCGACTTGCGAATTACGTAGGAGCACTTACAAATGACTATGTGTGGTGCAGATGTGATAGTGGAGTGGACTAAGTGATGTGTTAAAGGATCAATTTAGAAGCAGAGAGAGATCCAAGAAATGCAGTCACAGTCCTAGAAAAACACAATGGATACTGTATCTGTATGTTGTTGTAGTTGTCCTGTTGAATTTGGTAAGTAAGTTGCATGCAGAAAAAAAATCCTCTTATTAGCGGCACTCCTCCATTCCATCTGACGCTTCGTCCATCAATGTTGGTGACCAGAAGACACCCTGTCCACTCCCTGCCTGGCGGATGCTGAATTGCGGCTCGCTAATGTGAAGCCTGACTCCATCCTTTTTTCCCCGTTGCACAGACTGAAACCCGGCCTGTAATTATTCAACGAAAAACAGGAAGTGATATAATATTACAACACCACTGATAAATAAATATAAGGTATGTAGGCTGTGGAGTGCAAAAACTCACACTTTGATTTTCCTAGTAGACAGTACAATATTTTTGACAGTGCGTACTCTGTCTGAGTCACCTTTTGAAGGATAAATAAGTATGGGCAAATTAATGTAGCGGATCTTTCCCCTCAAGCTAGGTGTACTGTAAACTGTGTTTTAGAACAAAATTAGATCTTCCCAGCAGTGCTCCCACCCAGACCCTTACTAAAGCCAGTCGCAAAAATGTAGAAGACCCCCAATCAAATCGCAAAAAACGAGGCCTAGCAGAAAACTGGTGACAAAACGTACTTTGAAAGTAAAAGTAGGCCCAAATACCCCCTTACCCACCGTGGATTGCATTCAAACCACTTGCAAGCAACCAAGCAAAAGTATCCATAGCCAGCATCGCTCCAAGACTCGAAAACCCCTCCCACCCAAACACATGCAATCGAAATACTGCTAACCCTAACGAGCCCTAAGTTACGAATAGTGGCAGAGGCTTTCTTTAACTATGCCAAATCCCCCTTTTCCCACCATGGATTTTCTTCAAATGACTTGCAACTAAAATTACACATTTTCACGAGTGCTCTAAGACCCCAGAACTCAGTTGCAAAAATCTACAACACCCCAAAACACATGCAATCCTGCTGCTAGGGCTAACCCTAACGAACCCTAAGTTACAAAAAGTGCCAAAAGGCTTTTCCTTATAGATTTTGTCCCAACCACTTCTATCCGGTATTAGACCTTCCCAGGAATGCCCCAAGACCTGCCAACCCACCCGCCAAAAAGCACAACACCCCCAAACGGCCCAAAAGCAAAATCTCATACTTACAATATTTCTCGGCCTTCGGTCCAAACGCGCTGTGCAGCTAGGCCATAACTCCAGTTTTCCACCACGGATTTCCTGAAAATCAAATGCAATCAAGATTAGAGTTTCCCAGCAGTGCTCCCAGACCCCGAAACCCACCCAGAAACAGCCGGAAACCCCCCAAAGAGCTCCTCAAAGGCAAGCAAGTCAGCAAAAACACAAAAAAATCCGCCTCCGATTTGGTCCAAACCACTTTTATCCGGTATTAGAGCTTCCCAGCAATGGCCCCAGAGCCGTCAACCCAGGAGAAAACGAGTAGAAGACCCCCAAACAGCCAAAAAGCAAAAGTACAAAAATGGGGACTTAGTCATTTTTTTGCCAATTTCCCAAATCACTCCGCGCGCGCTCTGCAGCTAGGCCCTAACTCCCCTCTGCCACCATGGATTTGCTTCAAACCTCTTGCAAAGTAAAGTATCCATAGCCAGCAGTGCTCCCAGACCCCGAAACCCACCCACAAACACCAGGAAGCCCCCCAAACAGGCCCCCGAAAACGCTACATTGAGCAAAATGTCAGAAATAGCAAAAAAAATAAATCGGCCTGGATTTTGTCCCAACCACTTCTACCCGGTATTAGACCTTCCCAGGAATGGCCCAAGACCCGCCAACCCACCCGCCAAAAAGCATAACACCCCCAAACAGGCCAAAAGCAACATCTCCTACTTACAATATTTCTCGGCCTTCGGTCCAAACGCGCTGCGTAGCTAGGCCATAAGTCCGGTTTGCCACCACAGATTTCCTGAAAAGCAAATGCAATCAAGATTAGAGCGTCCCAGCAGTGCTGACAGACCCCGAACCTCACCCACAAACAGACGGAACCCCCCCTAAGAGCACCTCAAAGGCAAGCAAGTCAGCAAAAACACAAAAAAAATTCCGCCTCGGATTTGGTCCAAACGACTTGTATCCGGTATTAGAGCTTCCCAGCAATGGCCCCAGAGCCGTCAACCCAGGAGAAAACGTGTAGAAGACCCCCAAACAGCCAAAGAGCAAACATACAAAAATGGGGACTTAGTTATTTTTTCCCAAATTTCCCAAATCACTCCGCGCGCTCTGCAGCTAGGCCCTAACTCCCCTCTGCCACCATTGATTTGCTTAAAACCTCTTGCAAAGTAAAGTATCCATAGCCAGCAGTGCTCCCAGACCCCGAAACCCACCCACAAACACCAGGAAGCCCCCCAAACAGGCCCCGAAAACGCTACATTGAGCAAAATGTCAGAAATAGCAAAAAAAAAAATCGGCCTGGATTTTGTCTCAACCACTTCTACCCGGTATTAGACCTTCCCAGGAATGGCCCAAGACCCGCCAACCCACCCGCCAAAAAGCATAACACCCCCAAACAGGCCAAAAGCAACATCTCCTACTTACAATATTTCTCGGCCTTCGGTCCAAACGCGCTGCGTAGCTAGGCCATAAGTCCGGTTTGCCACCCCGGATTTCCTGAAAAGCAAATGCAATCAAGATTAGAGTGTCCCAGCAGTGCTGACAGACCCCGAAACTCACCCACAAACAGACGGAACCCCCCCTAAGAGCACCTCAAAGGCAAGCAAGTCAGCAAAAACACAAAAAAAATTCTGCCTCGGATTTGGTCCAAACGACTTTTATCCGGTATTAGAGCTTCCCAGCAATGGCCCCAGAGCTGTCAACTCACCTGCAAAGAGGTAGAACAACACCCCCACAAGTGCTGAGTCTTTCTTCATTGGGCGTAAACCAGCCCTCTGCTTTGATGGAAATAGGAGTCTGGAGGAGGAGGATAGAGGAGCATGTTCTTCTGAACTTGTGAACCTGAGGAATGCAGACTGCGGCACCTTCAAATCAATTAGCAAACAAGTGAAGACAGTTCTGCTGATGGGCTTGTTTTTGTGATTATCTGATTAAAGTTTGAATTATATTAACTGTGCACAACAAAGAAAGACAGACACACAGGAATAAAAGTGAATAAGGACGAAAATTAAAGTTATTGATTCGTTGTCTCATTTTCAGGGCTCGGTATCACGGTCCATGAATGAGAATAAGGCTTCGTCATCATACTCTGCGAATTCAGGCAGGGTGAGCTCAGTGTCACCTGACAGAGAAGAAATTCCCTCATCTATGTTGCTGGCCACCTCGTCTTCATCCGGCGCGCTTTCTCGTACTCTGAAATCTGGTGGTATGAGGTGCTGATTCATCTTGATCATTGTTAACCTCTCCACATTTTTGGGCGAGAGGCGGCTCCGTTTGGAAGTTACAATGCCACCAGCAGCACTGAAAACACGTTCAGAAGACACGCTTGCGAGTGGGCAAGACAAGTAGTTTAAAGCCAGGTTGGTGAGCTGTGGCCACAATTCTTTTTTTCCCATGCCAATACGCCAATTGGTCAGCATTAACATAGACCTCTGTTGAGTCATTCAGATAGTCCTTGACCATCGAATCAAGGTTCTCCTCCAAGGTTCCTCCACTTTGCTTAGCTGTTGCTGTGACCTTTTGAGAACCAAACCCAAGCCGAGCTAGCCAATCCTCTTCAGCCTCCAATGTTACTGTTCTGTCTGGTGGTGCAGATGATCCGGTTGCCGGTCTCTTTAACGGCTGAGAGGTCACTTGTGCCGCAGCCACAGGTGCAGAAGTGGATTGTTTTGACTGGGGATGGCCTGCTGATGCTGATGTACTGCCTTTTCCTTCAATTTGCTGCCGTTCTCTTTCAAACCTCTTGGCTGAGGAGGCTATCCACTGTTTGTACTTTGTAACATCTTCATCAGCAAAAGGAAAGAATGCTTGGCCTGCCAGCGCCTTTTTGTAGCGTGGATCCAGAATAGTAGCACAAATGTAATGCTGGTTTGAGTAGATCATTTTAAGACGTTCATCACCTTGTAGGTGCTCTAATAATTTCTCAGCCAGAACAAAAGGGTCTTGTTTTTTTTCATCTTTTTCAAACACAGAACACACCTCCTTCAGTTGGTGCTCCAGCATGTACAACAATGGGATAGCTTTTCCCAAATTACAGTCCTCCTTGCTGACTGCACGCGTGAAGAACTCAAAAGGACGAAGCATGAGTGTCAGGCTTTTAACTATGTTCCATTGCGCCGCACCCATCCTCAGGTCCTCCTTCTGAGCTGTACCCTGTGTTAAGAAATAGTGATCGAGTACCGTATACTGCTCATACAGACGCTCAAGCATGTAGAAGGTTGAGTTCCAACGTGTTACCACCTCCTGGATGAGTGCTTTCACTGGCATTTGACGTTCATATAGCAGGCTCCTCAGATGCTTCCGGGCCTTAAAAGAATGGCTGAAATGGTTGCACATTTTTCGGCAGGTCTCCACTACTCTGTACGCTGCACTGTCTTTATCACCCAAGAATTTTTTGACAACCAGGTTTATACAGTGCGCCAAACAGGGCACTCTGAAATAGTCACCCAGCTGCATGGCCTTAACTATATTGGAGCCATTGTCCGTGGAAACATAACCAACCTGGCGTTTTTTTGGGGACAGCCAGTCAAGGACCTTTGTGTTGAAGACATCCAAAATGTTTTCTGCTGTGTGACGTTTCTCCAAACCAAACATGGATAGTGTTGCATGTTTCCGAGCAGCTTTAAAAACAATGTCCGGGTCAACACCTGCGTTTAGCTTTGCTTTAGCCCCTGAAAAAGAGACCCAGTGTGCAGTGATGCACATGTAATCAGCGCCTGCGCCACTGGTCCACATGTCTGTTGTCAGATGTATAGTGTGAACAGCACTCTTCTGCAAAGCTGCCCCAATCACCTTCAGAACATCTTCATGTAGTGCTGGAACCTCAACTCGGGAAAAATAGAACCGGCTAGGAACCTTCCATTTAGGGCAGAGCGCTGCCACTAATTCTAGAAAACCAACCCCTTCTACAAAAGAAAAAGGGAGAAGGTCCAGAGCTAGCATTTTAGCCAGCTTAGTGTTATACAGACGCGTCAGTGGGTGGTTGCGTTCATATTGCGCTTCTGTAAACAACATCTTTTTAATGTTGCCCTGGACCAAGGATTTACGGAATGATGATGATATCTTCGACCCAGTTACGCTCGCTGATGAACTTTTTCGCATTGATGTCTCACTCTCTCCCACACTCTTAGTGTGGCTCACATGGGGTGTGCTGCTGACAGGGGTACTGGGTGTAAGTGAAGTGTTTGACACGTCTTCTTCCTCCTCGTCATCATCAGATGAAAAATCAACGTTTTCATTACGTGCAATTAGGGCTTCCTTGACCGCATCTAGGTGCGCAAGCCATTGGACAGCGTGCGTTCTCTTAAGATGACCTCTCTGGCCTCCGGTACCATAGTTGGTACCAAACTTACCACGACTAACTCGAAGCTTACAAATGCTACAAATGGCTACGTTTTCCTTTTTTAGGCAAACACTAAAGAAGTCCCAAACTGGAGACTTGAAATGTCTTTGGGGGCCGGAGGAGGCGGCGATACTGGTGGTGGTGGTCCTGCTGCTAATGCCAGATGAAGTGGAGGATGTGGATTGCCGAACTTCAGTACGTTTTGCACTTTCCCCACCACTAATTGAGGTCGAGGTGGATGGAGGTCCCTTCTTGCGAGGAAGAAATATGGAAGCGGTAGGTGTTGGTGTACTAGTTAACTCCAAATCTAATGATTGTTGTGTTTCCATTTCCATTGCCTCCTCGTCGACATCATCATCACGCTCAGCAGCTTCTCGGGATAGGGTCAAAATGTCTCTTTGCTGCATGCCCGCTGGGGCTGCAGTGACCTTTATGATGACTGGCTCGTCGTCATCGTGAGAGGCTTCACCAGCAGCAGTATCCGTCACTTCTTGTTGAGCCTCATCACACTCCATAGCTATGAGTTTTTCGACGACCTTCCTTTTACGCTTAGGTACCTTTGTCAGATCATGGTGTGCCTCACTCTCAGACTGCCGTGATGATGGTTCCCAATCTTCATCCAGAATGGGATCATCAGAAGGAGGTGGGCTTGAAGAAGATGTAGACACCAACCTTGATCTTTTCCTTGCTAGGGATGTGGAAGACAATGAATGATCATCAGGAGGAGTGGCTTCCAATGATACCTCGGCTTGAATGTCGATTTCCTGATGTGCCCCTACTTCGGGAGGAACAACTATTGTGGGCACTTGTGACCCTCCATGCATCTCTGCTTGCGCATCTCCTTGCGCTGCCTCTCCTTCCACATGTACTTGGGCTTGTACTTGTACATGGTGTTGTTGTTGCGGCTGTGGTTGTTCAACATTAGTCAGATGAGTTACAGCAACCTGTGTTGATTCAGGGACATTGCTGCTACTTTCTTGCGATGAGCCAACATCACTGGTCGATGGTGATTGGAGAAGTACACTGACTGCCTCTGAAGCACTCAAGGGCTTTGACTTAAGTTGGCGTGGTGGTGGAGGCACTGAACCCAATGGAGCGGGGGTGCTGCTCCCAGCTTGGTCCCCAGCAGATCCTGCTGCTGCTGCAGGCGTACTTTTTTTTTTGCTCCCAAAAAACGCGGCGGCCGGCACACCAGCCTCCTTGGTAACTTGCTTCTTCTGCTCCTTACTAGCAACTTTCTTGCTAGAGGAGCTACGGAGACCTTTTTTTGGGGCCATCTTCTTCAGAGCAGGTCAGACAGCAGGCCGCAGTTGCACGAATTGTAGAGTTGTCTGAGGCCAGACGTGATGTCGCGTGACGTTATGCTGCACACACACACCGCTGCAGGACTTCTTCCTGGCACTGGTGGTTCTCTTGAGTCTTGTGCACCTAAAAACAATGGAAGACAGAGGAACATCAGTTCAGTTATACACCCCAAAAAAATCGAAAAAAACCAGAAAAATCAGCACAATCCCATGCCCTCCATGATGCTTAAATTCAAGACACCCCACAGAAAGACTAGGCACATGCAACACTCACTAGTCACTACCCCTGGTGAAAAGGCCACTACAACAGGCCAAAAAACGAAAATCACAGAAAAATCACCACAATCCCATGCCATGATGTTTAAATTCAGGACAACCCACAGAAAGACTAGGCACATGCACCACTCACTACCCCTGGGCCCTGGGCATAATGGATGAAAGCTAGGCAAAATGGGTGCAGGCCTGAGAACACTGCCTGCATTCAAAATGGCCCCCTCCATCACAGCACATGGCCAGGGCCTGTAGCAGCACTCAAAATGGCCCCCAACCACATGGCCTGTCCATCCACAACAGGCCCAAAAAACGAAGATCACAGAAAAATCACCACAATCCCATGCCATGATGTTTATATTCAAGACAACCCACAGAAAGACTAGGCACATGCACCACTCACTACCCCTGGGCCCTGGGCATAATGGATGAAAGCTAGGCAAAATGGGTGCAGGCCTGAGAACACTGCCTGCATTCAAAATGGCCCCCTCCATCACAGCACATGGCCAGGGCCTGTAGCAGCACTCAAAATGGCCCCCAACCACATGGCCTGTCCATCCACAACAGGCCCAAAAAACGAAAATCACAGAAAAATCACCACAATCCCATGCCATGATGTTTATATTCAAGACAACCCACAGAAAGACTAGGCACATGCACCACTCACTACCCCTGGGCCCTGGGCATAATGGATGAAAGCTAGGCAAAATGGGTGCAGGCCTGAGAACACTCCCTGCATTCAAAATGGCCCCCTCCATCACAGCACATGGCCAAGGCCTGTAGCAGCACTCAAAATGGCCCCCAACCACATGGCCTGTCCATCCACAACAGGCCCAAAAAACGAAAATCACAGAAAAATCACCACAATCCCATGCCATGATGTTTACATTCAAGACAACCCACAGAAAGACTAGGCACATGCACCACTCACTACCCCTGGGCCCTGGGAATAATGGATGAAAGCTAGGCAAAATGGGTGCAGGCCTGAGAACACTCCCTGCATTCAAAATGGCCCCCTCCATCACAGCACATGGCCAGGGCCTGTAGCAGCACTCAAAATGCCCCCCAACCACATGGCCTGTCCATCCACAACAGGCCCAAAAAACGAAAATCACAGAAAAATCACCACAATCCCATGCCATGATGTTTATATTCAAGACAACCCACAGAAAGACTAGGCACATGCACCACTCACTACCCCTGGGCCCTGGGCATAATGGATGAAAGCTAGGCAAAATGTGTGCAGGCCTGAGAACACTCCCTGCATTCAAAATGGCCCCCTCCATCACAGCACATGGCCAGGGCCTGTAGCAGCACTCAAAATGGCCCCCAACCACATGGCCTGTCCATCCACAACAGGCCCAAAAAACGAAAATCACAGAAAAATCACCACAATCTCATGCCATGATGTTTACATTCAAGACAACCCACAGAAAGACTAGGCACATGCACCACTCACTACCCCTGGGCCCTGGGCATATTGGATGAAAGCTAGGCAAAATGGGTGCAGGCCTGAGAACACTCCCTGCATTCAAAATGGCCCCCTCCATCACAGCACATGGCCAGGGCCTGTAGCAGCACTCAAAATGGCCCCCAACCACATGGCCTGTCCATCCACAACAGGCCCAAAAAACGAAAATCACAGAAAAATCAGCACAATCCCATGCCATGATGTTTAAATTCAAGACAACCCACAGAAAGACTAGGCCCATGCACCACTCACTACCCCTGGGCCCTGGGCATAATGGATGAAAGCTAGGCAAAATGGGTGCAGGCCTGCGAACACTCCCTGCATTCAAAATGGCCCCCTCCATCACAGCACATGGCCAGGGCCTGTAGCAGCACTCAAAATGGCCCCCAACCACATGGCCTGTCCATCCACAACAGGCCCAAAAAACGAAAATCACAGAAAAATCAGCACAATCCCATGCCATGATGTTTAAATTCAAGACAACCCACAGAAAGACTAGGCACATGCACCACTCACTACCCCTGGGCCCTGGGCATATTGGATGAAAGCTAGGCAAAATAGGTGCAGGCCTGAGAACACTCCCTACATTCAAAATGGCCCCCTCCATCACAGCACATGGCCAGGGCCTGTAGCAGCACTCAAAATGGCCCCCAACCACATGGCCTGTCCATCCGCAACAGGCCCAAAAAACGAAAATCATAGAAAAATCACCACAATCCCATGCCATGATGTTTATATTCAAGACAACCCACAGAAAGACTAGGCACATGCACCACTCACTACCCCTGGGCCCTGGGCATAATGGATGAAAGGTAGGCAAAATGGGTGCAGGCCTGAGAACACTCCCTGCATTCAAAATGGCCCCCTCCATCACAGCACATGGCCAGGGCCTGTAGCAGCACTCAAAATGGCCCCCAACCACATGGCCTGTCCATCCACAACAGGCCCAAAAAACGAAAATCACAGAAAAATCACCACAATCCCATGCCATGATGTTTAAATTCAAGACAACCCACAGAAAGACTAGGCACATGCACCACTCACTGCCCCTGGGCCCTGGGCATTATGGATGAAAGCTAGGCAAAATGGGTGCAGGCCTGAGAACACTCCCTACATTCAAAATGGCCCCCTCCATCACAGCACATGGCCAGGGCCTGTAGCAGCACTCAAAATGGCCCCCAACCACATGGCCTGTCGATCCACAACAGGCCCAAAAAACAAAAATCACTGAAAAATCACCACAATCCCATGCCATGATGTTTATATTCAAGACAACCCACAGAAAGACTAGGCACATGCACCACTCACTACCCCTGGGCCCTGGGCATAATGGATGAAAGCTAGGCAAAATGGGTGCAGGCCTGAGAACACTCCCTGCATTCAAAATGGCCCCCTCCATCACAGCACATGGTCAGGGCCTGTAGCAGCACTCAAAATGGCCCCCAACCACATGGCCTGTCCATCCACAACAGGCCCAAAAAACGAAAATCACAGAAAAATCAGCACAATCCCATGCCATGATGTTTAAATTCAAGACAACCCACAGAAAGACTAGGCACATGCACCACTCACTACCCCTGGGCCCTGGGCATAATGGATGAAAGGTAGGCAAAATGGGTGCAGGCCTGAGAACACTCCCTGCATTCAAAATGGCCCCCTCCATCACAGCACATGGCCAGGGCCTGTAGCAGCACTCAAAATGGCCCCCAACCCTATAGCCTGTCCATCCACAACAGGCCCAAAAAACGAAAATCACAGAAAAATCAGTACAATCCCATGCCATGATCCAGCCCCTCCATGATGTTTAAATTCAAGACAACCCACTGAAAGACTAGGCACATGCACCACTCACTACCCCGGGTGAAAAGGCCACAACAGGCCAAAAAAACGAAAATCACAGAAAAATCAGCACAATCCCAAGTCACCCAGCCCCTCCATGATGTTTAAATTCAAAACACCCCACAGAAAGACTCAGTGCACCCACCACTGAGTACCCCTGGGCAAAAGGCCCCAAAACAGCCCAAAAATCGAAAATTCCAAAATTGTACTTGCAGCAACTGTAATGCCCCAAACAAACTTACTTGTGAACTTTCTAATCCAAAAGTGATCCAAAGAAAGTCAAAAAGGCCTCAAATCCAAATATCCAGCAGCATCCACAAAAAGTAATCCTTCCAGCTCCAGATCCAAATGAAAAGTGACCAAGAGATGGTTTATGCTGCTTGCTGGTGGATTTCTTGTGCAGAATTGCAAATTTTATATTTTCGCGTGTGCGAGATTGTTGCTGCTCGCCGCATCTCAAAGCTCGCAATTGCGAAGTACCGCGGTACGTGATCACGGCGTACTCGCGTTGACAAACGCTCGCTGTAAAAGTTGGCAAGCCGCGATTACGTAATCTCGCTTGCCAAATTCCCGCGGGATCCCGCAGCAAGATCCGAAATGGCGCAGCACTCGCAAAATATCAAGAAAAGTAACTCGGCAAACGATGATAACCGCCGCGCGCCGCAAAATTGTATCACCAAGAAAAAAAAAATCCGCTGCGTGCGAATTTGCGGATTTTGCGGGAAATTCGCAAATCTCGCGGATTGCGAATTTACCGAAAATCCGCAAAATCCGCGAGCGTAACGGATTTTCCGCCCATACTTAAAAAGAACAACACAGGAGCCAAAAGAGACAGTACAAGAGTAATATGAAAGATCTTTACAGGTGTTTGAGGAGAACAGTGGATGTGAATATCCCAACAGAAGGATATGAGGATCTTCGTATCTCAGTTTGTTTTAGGGTTGAAGCCAGAGATCTGTTCACACATAACTCAAAGCGTGATCTGTTGGTAAAATAATTCACTAGATGAATCCCTGTGATATGCAAAGTACTGCAGTGATGAGTTAGACATGAAGCAGAAAAGGATAAAAGAGAAGTTTATGTTAGCACAAACACACCTGGCTTAGAAAGGTTTTCAGAATCTTTCTTTTGTAAGAAATCAAGGTAACATGCATGGCACTGCTATGCCACAGTTTGGGTTTCAGGGAAATCCAGGAGGAATTAATGCATCGCAATGCAGAGGTAGAGGTGTTTCTGTGGGAACAAGCTCCATAGAGATATTGCTGTGATGAAAAAGATTACAGCTTGTCACATCTACCATATAGTTGGACTTTACAAAAGGGAATGTCGATATAATCCTCATAATGCTGGAGGGAATATAAATATGCCACAAGGTATGCAAGCTCAACATTTCCCCATACACCAAATTCAGATGCCAATGTGAGGACGGGATCCAATGATGCCCGTTGCACCTGCACAAGTGGGGAATTCTAGGTTTCATCTCAAGCAAATGCTAAAAATGAATTTTAATCCTTTCCAGAATGCAATGCCACAATTTCAGAACATGAATCAGAATGTGTTACAATAATTCCCATTATTTGAAACTGATGGTTCAGGTTCAGAAAATTCTCAATGATGGTGCCTGAGATGAGAAGAAGGTTGCATACTTAGTGCAGGCTTAGAGGTAGACCAGAGTGCCCCATAAGTAGATGCAGAAGTTTATGGCCACCTCCTATAATTTGTTATTGATACTGGTGCTTCCAGATCCACCTTTAGAACAGTGGAATTTCTAAACTTACCTCTCTCAGGAAAACTTATTCCTATACTATATACTTCTATTGTAGGAGTGACTAATAAACAAATCCAAAATGCAGTTTCTGAAATAGTTCCAGTAAAAATAGGCTCATTTAGAGAGAAGCACCAATCTGTTGTCTGTGAGTTGAGTCCTGTTAATCTGTTAGCGATGGATTCATTGTGCAAGTTAAATTCTACTATCTATTGTACATTGGATGGTATTTCATTTCAAATGCATGATGAGGATGTAGATTTTAAATCAATCAAACCATAGGCTGAGGCAGAAATATTTCATTTACTAACTATCAATGAAATACCTATTTAGAACCTGTTCAAATTACTGTGAAATCAAATGCAGCCTATCCCAGAACACCACTATATCATTTGACATCCACAATTGCAGGAATACCAACAATGATAGATAAATATATATATTGCAAAAAAGGAATCCTGAAGGAGCTAATTGTATGTCCATGTAAATCTCCAATTATGGGATTGCAGAAACCCAATGGAAAATATAGGATGGTGCAGGATTTAAGAAGAATAAATGAAACAGTAGTGCCTTGTTGTCCTGTGGTACCAAATCCAGCAACAGTATTGCTTCAAATCCAATACACAGCAGAATGATTTGCAATTATCGGTTTGTGCCAGGCTTTCTCCTCAGTGCCTTTGTATAAAAAAGCCACTTTCTTATTTCCTTTGTTTTCCAGCAGGTGTGCCACAATGGTATACAGAGAGTCCACCCATTTTTAATCAAATCGTGAAAAGAACCCTGGAAAACTTGCAGATACCTAAAAGGTCAACTCTTGCCCAGTACATAGATGATTTGCTTATGGGTGGGTAAAGCACCAGGACCTGACTGCATTCCAGCTGATATGTTTAAGCAGGAACAGGACCTCTGGGTCCCATATATTGTTCTTTTAGCCAATGCTTTGGCAAGGGGTGCGAAAGTTCCTGATTCATGGCTAGGGGCGGAGATCCTCCCTATCCACAAGAAGGGTGATCGCTCAGTAACGGCTAATTATCGTCCTATTAGCCTGATTGATGGTATACAAAAGATTGTGGCTCGCCTTCTTTTGGGCAGGATTCAGACTTGGATCTCTGATCACGATGTTTTAAGTCCTCTTCAGGCGGGTTTTCGGCAACATATGGGGACTTTAGAGCAAGTTTTTAGATTCATGTTACTTTATTGGAAAGTGGTCTATCTTGGTGGAGGTTTGTTGTTTGCGGCATTTGTGGATCTTAGGTCTGCGTTTGACCTAGTGCCCAGGACCAAGCTTTGGGAAGTCCTGCTGGATTTGGGCATGCCCAAAGAGCTGGTGGCGTTATTGATTAATCTGCACTTAAATACTTATGCTAAAGTAAGATGGGGCGGTCCAGGAGAGGTTACTGGCAGTTTTAAAGTTGCCAAGGGGGTTAGACAAGGGTGTGTGTTGGCCCCCACCCTTTTTTCTTTGTTTATCAATGGGGTGACTAAATACTTTTCTAATTATCCAACGGATGCGTCCTCCCTTGCTGGAAGGAAAATTCCCCTTCTTATGTTTGCGGACGCCACTCTAATTATATCAAAAACGAGGCAGGGTCTTCAGTCCGCACTGGCCCGTTTTGAGTGTTTTTGCAGTGACCATGAGTTAGAAGTGAATGTCAATAAGACTAAATTTATGGTCCTGCGAGGTCCTAAGACTGTGAAGGCCAAGGTGTCAATGAGTAGAGCAATTTTGGAACAAACGGAGGTTTTTACATACCTAGGTGTTACACTAAGTGAGAACTTGAGCTGGAAACCCCAGTTGGACCTTATGACTCTGAAACATGCTCAACTTGGGGGTGCCCTACTGAAGGAGCTCGCAAAATCTCTCACTAAACCCTTGGCACCGTTGGTACAAATATATGGCTCCAAGATAATCCCTGCAACTATTTATGGTGCAGAATTGTGGGGGTATAGTGATCTAACCACTCTGAGGGTGGCTCAGAATAGGTTCCTCAGAATGGCAATTGGTCTCCCACAATCTACACCTTCCTTACCCTTGCAGCTTGATTTAGGTGTTAAATCCAGCAAGGACACAGTAAGGTATAGACCATTGGCGTTCTGGCGTCGTCTGTGGACTACACCTGAACTAACCCTGTTTGCTGAGGCCATCACTGAGGTGAGGGGGCTTGAAGGGTGCCATCGGGTTCCCTGGTTCTCGCATCTCAGGATGCTTTTAAAAAACTTGAGCCTGGAGGCATTGTGGGTTGATCCCGCACGCGCGACCTTTCCATCAAAAAAGGCACTTAAAGATATTTATTGGCACTGGATCGCTGAGAGGAGATTCGCCATGGTTGTTGGTCCCACCATGACACTCAAATTTTTGGTTGTAAAGGATGTCCCTAAATATGAAGCCTACTGGGACTTAATTACAAAGCCAAACGATCGCAAACTGTATCACCAATTACGAGTAGGCTCGCTACCTGTGAGGGAGCTCACGCACTCCTGGTCAACTGGTGGTAGCGACAAGTGTCCCTTCTGTGTAACAGCAGTAGAAAATATTGAACATCTTTTTTTTTGCTGCCCTAAGTACTTGTTACCCAGGAAAGTTTGGCTTTTGCCAGTGTGTCGCCTACTAGGTACCAGATCTGCAGTGGCAGCGACTAGGATTCTTAAAACAGATACTTCAAACCCTATTGCCATTGGTGTAGCAAAATTTGTGAGCTGGGCATGGTCAATTCGTTCTCGCAACCTTGGCAAATGAAGTTCCCACAGTACATGTTTTTATATCTTTTAGCTCGAACGTAGTATTGTTTATGTAGCAAGGGTTTTTTTTGTTTTTGTACATCATCGTCTAAAAATTTAATACTTTTCTTAACTTGTTTTTAAAAATGTATGTATTTATTATCTTATATGTAAGAGTATGAACTGCTTTTTAATATGTACTTGTCTTTTATGATGCAAATCGAATAAAGACCTCTTGAACTGAACTGCTTATGGCATCAGAAAAACAAGATGCGTGTAAACATGACACCATTGCACCTTTAAACCAACTGACCAAGAACAGACACAAAGGGTCTCTAAGGAAACCACAGCAGTGTCAAAAAGAGGTAAATTATCTGGGGCATATCATTGTGAAGGGAGCTAGGAAAGTGTCTCTGGGGAGAGTGTGGAAGCACTCTTGCAAATGAATCCACCTTGAATTCACATTTGCTTGATGGCCAAGACTCTACAGAGGCTGGCACACAGAGAAGTGTCTGATCCAATTCCACTGGCCAACAAATGTAAACAAGCATTTGCAATGCAATAGGTCTCGCATTAGCGAGACTTTGAGCTATTCGCATTAGAAATGGTAATGCCTTTTATTTATGTGTTTTGAAAACCAGCAAGCCATGCAAAAGCACGCACGTTGTACTTATAAGCATTGCTTATGAGAATTAAGGCTGGCAGTAACTGCACCTCTTTTACTGCCAGCTTTAATTCTCGTACCCAAGGACTATAAGTACAGGGTGAGTGTTTACGCACCACTTGCTTTTTAATTGATCTATGTGCTACACCACTGGAAGTTCTGCAACAGACAGTACAGTGTTGTACACACAACGTGCTTAGTGCACATCATCACCTGGAGCACACAGTGCTCTTTATAGAACAGGCAGGTGCCTGAGGTACTTTTGAGACAAGATCACACAAAGCAGGATTTGATTAGAGCGGCGCTGATGACAAGGCGAGGAGAAAGGTCCCTAGGTTTACCTAATAGCAAGGTATCCTCTGGTCCATTTTTAGGAACCGACTATTGTTTATGGAGGGAATGAAAGGAAACAAAAATAAACAGGGATGAATATATTCTGGGCAAATTACTTAATGTCCTAGTGCTTAACAAATGAATGTGTCAGTCTGTAACGCAACTTGTGCTGATGTAAAGTACTATAATATCTTTGGGTTGAGTTTCCACTAACTGAAACAAAAATAAAAAATATCCTTGCTGCCATCCCTATTTCCCAATGGGCGAAAGAGTCGTTAAGTTTCCTTAGTGTTGATACTCAATTGATGAAGAGCTGTATATAACCTCCTAATTACAGGCTTGAATACGTCAAGGAGTTGATTAATTAGGGTCATTGGGTTACATAATTATAAGATCTATTGTTCTGGCAGGTAAGGACAGATTAGCCTTGATGTGTGAATTACAAATATGAAATATTATTATGCATCATTGAAGCACAGTGGCACATGAGACCAGTGCTATGAAATTCCTGCGTGGTATACAGCACTTCACCAAAAAGCATGAATAAACCGTGCTAAGCATATTAGCTGTGGCTGGCCTCCTCTGGGTGTGCTGCAGGAAGAAGTCAAGGGTGCTCGAGCTGCTTTGAGAGGCAGAGGGGTCTGTGGAGACAGCTTGTCTCTGTAAGGAGTGCGGCCCTTCCTTGGACGAACCCCCTCCCCCGAAGGTACTTCTGATATCACTGCGACACTGAAACCTTGTTTGTGCCAAGCATTCCTTTGCTGTTATCAGTGACTCCCACTCTACCTGAGCCTCTCTCTTCCCAAGCACAGCTCTCAAAAATTAATTCCCTGCTTTTTTAAGCAAAAAAATTTAACATGAATGCATTTAAAACTCGATT
Source organism: Lissotriton vulgaris (assembly GCF_964263255.1). Lineage (NCBI taxonomy): Eukaryota > Metazoa > Chordata > Amphibia > Caudata > Salamandridae > Lissotriton > Lissotriton vulgaris. The sequence goes on along the minus strand of NC_141689.1, from coordinate 1,628,539,461 downwards.
ATTGGTAAAAAACATGACGGATTTCAGGGACTTGCTTGTTGTTTTTATTCATTCTTGCCATAAACTAGTGCTGTCACACCATCAACAATAAAACAAACATTAACAAACAAAATAAAAAACAAGCATCCACCTACGCATGTAAGAGCCCATGGGCACCATCTAGCGACACAGCAACAGGACAGGCTGACTGCTTGCTGCAGAGACGAGCCAGCTCTGGAGCAGAAGTGCAGCGAAGCGGGTCTGCCTATGAAAATTTGACGGCCCAGAGCCCATCTAAAGAAATTAAATCAGGAGTGCTGACGTCAGCTCCTCTGCCTCGTAGGCTCACATGGAAAGCAGACTACAAAATATAGTGCACGCTAACCTGGAGCTGGGCAGCCAGTATGCAGATATATTTACCGATGGCCGCTATAGTGAAACTGAAAGCGTGCATGGTGCACTGAAAATAAAAACAACAGTGAATGAAGAGAGCTCTAGGATCTGCTGGGGCAGTGAAGGAATGTTTTAATTAAAATAAAGAGTAAACAGACCAGGTCCTGCTCTTCTCGGGACCGTGGTGTCAGAGGTTTTTCAGCCAGCACAGCGTGCAATATGGTCAGAAAGCATTACAGCAGAGAGCCATTTAAAAACCAGCTGAAGCAGCACATGTCATGTCTGTAGCAAAAGAAACTCATTAAAGAAAGTAGTGCTTGCACTCAAAAAAACAGGTATCCTGTAACAGCCAAAGAAATAGGGGCGGTCGATATGGGAGGGTACAAATGGAGACAAGGCAGTACTAAAGAGGGACTAACAAGCCTGTTTACAAATCAGAAGCCAGCATTTACAACAGACACTGACACAAGCCAGTGGAAACTATGGGCAGTGAGTGGGCGGAGCTTCCATTACATACTCCACTACAAAAGTCTTCCCTTGAGCAGCGCATGCGCGCTGACTCTAGGCTCGACCTAAAAAGCATTCCTAGAGTTGTAAGAAAAATTGTGTTGTCTCCCCCCCGGCACTATGGATAACAGATTATACACTTGACCCAGTAGTAGCAGTACTTCCCAGCTGCCTTAAAGCATTACCCACAGTAAGTACTAGCCTGGAAAAGAGCAAGAACATATTGATGGGATACCAATTAACTGTTATGGTCCCTATTCTGTGGAGCTGCTATTAACAAAAGAAAAAGTCACAATAGATGACCTTCAACCGGTCATCTTGTTCCAAAATATATTGTCTTCAGACAACATTGTTTTAAAACATTTTACAGTGCTGAATCCTTCAACATTGTAACCTGTAAATCAGACAAACACACAAACAAACCTCATTTGTAGAGTGCAACACTGTCACCCTAGGGGTATCTGGGTGCTGTATTTCCATCGAAAAGCCAGGTCTTGGGTCTCTTTCAGAAGTCTGCCAGCAAGGGGGCTGTACGAAGCTAGAAGGGAATGTCGCTCCAGGTCATGGCAGCGATGTAGGAGAAGGAGCGACCGCTGCTGCAGCTGTGAAAGATGTGCAGAGTGTGTGCGAGGGCGAGTGAGGAGGAATGCAGGGATATGGCGGGTTGGGGGAAGTTCCGTTGATGGTTGAGGTAGGCAGGTCCTAGGTCGTGGAGGACTTTGTAGGCATGTGTGAGGATCTTGAAGTGGCCTCTTTTCTGGATGGGGAGCCAGTGGATGTCTCTCAGGTGGAGGACGAAGTGGGTTCATTTGGAGAGTCCAGGATGACTCTGGCTGCAGTGTTTTATATGGTCTGGAGTATTCCGAGGAGCTGGGTGTAGATGCTGGTGTAGAGGGCGTTGCCTCAGTCAAGGTGGCTGGTGATGAGGTCCTGGATGACTGTCTTTCTGGTGTTTGTTGGAATCCATTTGGAAATTCTGCAGACCATGTGAGGAGGGATGAAGCAGGAGGAGGCAACTACATTAACTTTTCATTTCATGGTCAGTTGGCTGTCCAGGATGTTGCCGAGATTGAGTGTGGTCAGTCGGTGTGGGTGAGGGTCTGAGTTCTGTAGGCCGCCAGCTGGGAACCAGCACTTTTGTTTTGTCAGAGGCAGTTGTCTCTCATCCATTCATCTACTTTGGACCTGGCATTGCAGACATTGGTTTTGCCATTGGAGGGGTACTTGGTGAGCGAGAGGGTCAGTTGAGTGTCACCTGCAAAGGAGATTATGTTGAGTCTGTGTGATCTGACGATGTCTGTGAGGCGGGTCATGTGGATGTTGAACAGGGTGGGTCTGAGGGATGATCCTTGTGGTATGTCTCATATGATGTCTTTGAGTGCGGAGGTGAAGAGAGGCAATTGGATGCTCTGTGTGGATCCTGTGAGGAGGGAGGCGATCCAGTTGAGGATGTTTTGCTGTGTGCCAATGTTGTGGAGTCTGTTGATTATGGAGACTGTGTTGAATGCCTCAGAGAGGTCAAGGAGGATCAGGGCTTCTCCCCAGTCAAGGAGTGTTCAGTGGCGGCGATCAGCACGGTCTCAGTACTGTCGTTGACACAGAATCCTGATTGAGAGTCGTCCAGTAGGTGGTCTTGTTCCAGAAATTCAGTGAGCTGCTGGATGATGGCTTTCTGAAGAACTTTGGCCTGGTAGGGGAGGAGGGTGATCAGGCAATCCTTTTTTAGAATGTTGGGGTCAGTGTAGGCTTTCTGTAGGGGGGTCTGATGTCTGCATGTTACCATCTGTCCCGGAAGTTTGCTGTGGAGATGCTGAGGAAGATGGTGAGTTGCGTGCTGATAGGATTCGTGCAAGGTGGAAGAGGAGGTGGGGCAGGGGTCGGTGGGCGCCCTGGGGTGAATGGAGGACATGATTGCTGAGGCGGTGAGCAGTGACCAGGTGGTGATGGTTTGGCTGGTGTTCGCTGGTTGGTTAACGTCGTCGGGAATATATGGCGGGTTGGATCTTGAAATTGTTGTAGATGTTGGTGATCTTGTTCTGGTAGAAGTCTGAGAAGGTGTTACAGAGCTCTTGGGAGGGGTGGGTGGTGTTCTCTATGGTTGTCTGGTTGGAGAATTCTTTGACTATTTTGAAGAGTTCCTTCGTGTAGTTGGCCACAAACTCAATACAGGTAGTTATGGCTGCTTTCTTGGTGTCTTTGATGTGCCAGAAATAGTTTCTGAGGTCTGTTTTGTGAGCTGCTCTGTCAGCTGGGTTCTTGCTGCCATGCCATTGTTTCTCCAATTGGTGGCAGTTGTGCTTAGAGGTTCTGAGTTCCTGGATGTACCAGCTGGCATGTTTGGGGCTCTTTTTGGATTTTGTAGGTTTCAGTGGGGCAACTCTGTCTGTGCTGTTGGTGATCTAGGCGGTTCTGGATGGCCTGGTTGAGGTCTGTTGAGGACTTGGGTTGGGAGATTTGAGAGTCTGAGCCCACTGCGCTGATATATGATAACTGTGATGAAATTAAACATGATTCTCTAGATGTTATGGAATTATGCACCAAACCCTGCCATGACATCAAGAACGAACCCCTGATTGAGCCTGATCATGTATTATTTGTAGATGGATCATGTTTGAGAGGTGATGATGGAAACTAAGAGCTGCATATGCAGTACACAACGGAAATTATGTGGTTAAAGCTGAATGGCTTCAGAAATTATTTTCTGTCCAAGTTGCCAAACTTAGGCCCCCATTAGTATGGTGGGCGGGCTTTGCCTGCCCGCCATCCTCGTGGAAAACGGGACCGCCCGCGGTCTGAGCGGCGGTCCCGCCATGCCCATTATGATGTACCCGCCACACTGGCGTGTGCATCATGCATTTATAACATTGTGGCGGGCGGTGTTCACACCAGCACCGTCCGCAACGTTATAAATGCATGGTATGCATTCGCATACACAGAGTAGCAGGCACCGCGCGGTGCCTGCTTCATTGAGTATGCAAATGCAGGGGGGTACCACAGGTACCCCCTATGAGCACCCCCCACCTCGCCTTCACCATGGGGGTCTGCAGGGGTCCCCCAAAGTAAAGACTGCATGCTTTTCCGTGGCGGCATTGCCACCACGGAAAGGCATCGGCTGAAGCCCATCATAATATCATAATATGGCTGATGGTGTCTGATAGACACCGCCACCATATGAACCCTTTTCCGTCCCGGTCGCAAGGCGACCGGACGGAAAGGCATCGGGCGGTGTTTCCGTCCGCCACGGTCCTCCCACCACAGTAATATGGCGGGGGGAAATTGGTGGTGGGCGGGCAAGGATATCGGGCGGATCGTTACCACCCGCATGGTGGTGGCGATCCGCCCAACATCCTAATGGGCCCCTTAGAGCTTGCACTTTAACTCCTCATAGGAGAGTCCCCATATTCACTGGCCGTAAGTATGGGTTTGGTGTTGTCCATGATTATAGACTATTAGGATCACAGAGGGGCTTTTCAAACACTCAGGTACCCCCATCAAGAATGGAATCCAGATCAAAGAACTGTTACATGCTCTACAATTGGTAGCAGAAATTACTGTTGTAGAGTGCTTAGCACATCAAGGAGGAAGCAGATACATTGCCATGAGCAACCAATACCCTGACTCAGTGGCCAGATTCTGTGCCTTGTTAGCCTGTTCATTTAATTGAACCTGCTCTTGTGAATCCTAGGAGGAGAGTTCTTTTGCAGTGTTGATGAAGGAAACTGGTACATGGGATGAGTTGAAGTGGGTGCAGGAAAATGTGTTGGAAGCAGAACAGAATGGTTGGGTAAAAGCAGAATGCAATAAAAATACAAATAACATCTGCATGTCAGAAGATGGGAGACCAGTCTTACCAGATAGCTTGTTGTTTGCAATGACACAATACTACCATGAATACCCGCATTTAGGAAGAGATGCAATGGTGGTACTTTTCAGGCAGAGTTGGTACAACTCCAGATTCAGAATGTTAGCAGAAGAAATTTGCCATCGCTGTGTAACTTGTAAATGGCTAAACATGGGTATAAAGAAATCACATGTCACTCTAACACACCTAGGGAGATCATTTGGCCCATTCAATAGGATGCGGATGGATTTTATAGAGATGCCTGCGCATAACAGGCTGCAATATATCCTAGTATTTGTGTACATCTTCTCAAGATGGGTGAAAGTCTGCCTAACTAGAAGAACCAACACTCTTACTGAAGTTAAGCTGTTATTATGTGAATTGCTCCCTAGATTTGGCATGACAATTTCTCTTGAGTCAGATAGAGGAACACACTTGAACAATGAAGTGATGAATATGATCTGCACAGCATTACAGATTGATCAAAGGTTACAATGCAGTTACAGACCAGAAGCCTCTCGTATTGTACAAATGAATAGTACCATCAAGCTAAGATTTGCCAAGGTCTGTTCATCCACCTCATTGAAATGGCCATATGCCTTCCCATTAGTATTGATGAGTATCCGGAGTACTCCTGACAGGAATATGGGGTTATTCCCCCACAAAATACTGATGGTGAGATCAACAATGTTACCTGCCATTTCTGCCAATGCACTTTTAAATATCACTGATGATAATAAATTAGATCACTGCAAGAGACTGGCTGATGTGGTTAAATCTATCTCTCATCAGGACTCAGCTGCCATACAAGACCTGCGTCAAGAACAGTGCCTCAGCCACAATCCTGGTGATGTGGTCATGATCAACAAGCATATTTAGAAGACATGACTTCAACCCAGATCGAAAAGCCCCTGTCAGGTGATCCTAATCACTCATACTGCTAAGGGGTCGATTCCGATACGGGAAAGGAATCCGTACGATGATTCGTATTCGTAGCCGTTTCCGTACGAATCGTACAAATCCGTCCGAATCGCGTAGTACGATCCGTAGTTAAAAAGTACGTCCGAATCCTTGTGAACTGTATAAAAATCAAGCGATTATCGGTACGATACGGACTCGGAAAGTGAACAGTATAATTCGTAAACATGCTGTACGACCTGACAAGTACGATCCAGACCGAGGACCAAGAACGCGATTCGTACGGGAAAACATCATCGCGTATGAACTACGATTTGTACGGAAAACATCGCGTATGAGCGAGCCACACAATCAAATACGAAACGAACACCCCCTGAATGAAGAGCACGCGAACCCCGTAAATACATCGCCTATCAGCGAGCCACTAAATCAAATACCAAACGAACCCCCAGAACGAAGCGCACGCGAACCCCATAAAAATGTCGCGTATGAGCGAGCCACTAAATCAAATACGAAATGGACCCCCTGAACGAAGCACACATGAACCCCGTAAAAATGTCGCGCATGAGCGAGCCACTAAATCAAATACGAAACAAACCCCCCATGAATGAAGCGCACGGGAACCCCGTAAAATCTTCGCGTATGAGTGAGCTACACAATCAAATACAAACCCCCCCCGAACGAAGCACACGCAAACCCCTAAACAGCACAAGGAGGTTGCAAACGACTCGCACAATACCACAAAACATGTCTCCTGTGTACGAACCATTGGAAATGAATGTCCTTGCCAGATCCAAACAGGCAAACAGAGGGCCTAACTCAGACCCACCCCTTATAACACACCCACCAACAATTCAAACTAAGCCCCACCCAAAAATGGACCAATAAAAAGGGCCCACACACACAAACCATCATCCTTTGCAACATACCAATTTAGCTACAGCCACTGACAACACACCAACAACTGTGCACATCCACCTTCACACATACCCCCTCAATCACATTCAGACCCACACACCCACATCCATACACACCATCACCACCCCAATCACATTCACCCCACACCATGTCCGCACAGAAGAATCCAAAGTTCACAAACGAGGAGATGGAAATCCTTGTAGATCAAGTCATCAGAGTCGAGTCACAGCTGTTTGGCTCATTGGTCAGACGGACCAGCATAGCTGAGAAAACACGCCTGTGGGAGAGGACCATCAATAGGGTCAATGCTGTTGCACCCATCAGGTGCACCATGAAGGATTGCCAGGCCAGGTGGTACCATCTGCAGAGGATGGTGAAGCAGAAGATGGACGAGGACCAGAGCCAGCTCACTGGTGGTGGTGGTCCCTGCAGACCAGTACAGTACCATCCCTGGGAGGAGAACGTCATGGCCCTGCTACCACCGGTGAGAGAACATGGAATTGAAGGAGTCGTGGAGCCTGGTGAGTATACAAGCAACTCATGTAACATTGGGGTAATGGCATCCACACCCCAAATACAAAACATGCCCACAACAACCCCCAAGTGCCTGTCGCCCACAACTACAGGCAAAAACAACGCTAATGCCACTAACATGTGTATCCCCCATTGACAAACCAAGGCCATGCTATGTCCCATGCTACAGGAAGCACAGACCCAAGAATGGACGTCCGGTATGCTGGGAGGGTGGGTGTCACAGAATACATTGTAGGACTCCAAATCAGACCCAATTGTATGGGTGTCCGCAGGAGTGGGCAAGGGTGACTCTTGGCTCCCGCTGGATTGCCAGTGTGTCTGGTGTGGGCCCAGTCAGGACTGGCCCTAGTCCATCATGCTTTTGAAATAGTGCTATTGTTCCAGGTGTCAGCACCCTCCATTGTGTGGAAAGGGTGCAAGGGGTTGCAGAGAATTGTGCAAGGCAGAGGGGATGAGGGTGCAAGGTGGAGGGCCAGAAGGCTGCAAGGGCAAGGGCGAGAAGGGTGCAAGGGGGAGGGCCAGAAGGGTGCAAGGCAGAGGGGAGGAGGGTGCAAGTGAGAGATTGAGAAGGGTGTAAGGCAGAGGGTGAGAAGGGTGCAAGGGGGTGGGGAGGAGGGTGCAAGGGGGATGGTGATGAAGCTAAAAAGTTGGCCACCCCTATCAATATTTCTGTGTATGCCCATGGCAAATTGCACTCATCCCATATGGTCCAGGTACACACCCATACACCATGCTTAGTGGGAAAGTACTGACAAGATAGCTGACACTGGGCCCTGGTGTAGGCAGCACAAAGCCCTCCTGTGACCAGTGCAAACACTAACACCAGGACAACAAGGTCAGATATATTGGACAGGAACTCACAACCACTGTCATGGCAGCATGCTCCATGGGGGGACAGCCACACCACATGAGGGACGCCCAGTTTCAAATCAGACTCCAACTACCAGCATGGCCTGTCACACACACCCCTTACATAAACATAGCCTCCTGGGACAGGCAATGGAGTGCCCCACTGTCACAATCATCATGTAACACAACAAAACAAATACAGATCTGATGAAGCAACCAAGCAAAAAATGCACGGTGCTGATTCACAAGTCCCTTGCGCTTCATTCACAATGCCATTTCGTCACCTTTGTGACGCAGCAGACGCACAAAAGTTGCGCCATGGTGCTGGGTATTTACAAGGTGATGCATCTGGGAGATGTGCCACGTTCTAAAGCCCTGCGCCAGAAGTAGGTGTACAGGTCCGTGGGAGGGTGGGCGTTTGGTGGCCGTCACCGCACAGCAACACCTCCCAACCAACCTGGCACCTCTGGAGCCCAAACACCTGCAGCAGCTGGATCAGGGACATCTGAGCCAACCACCACACCCATTCCTGCCACATTTCAGCAGACATCTCGGAGCCCTGCCCACACTCCACAGCTGAGCCAGTCTGACAATGAGGGACAAGGTTCGCCGGGCACCCAGGAGGTGGCAGACAACACCACCACTGCCATCCCTCAGGGATCCAGTCGACCCGATGTGCCCACAACGGTAGGCCAGGCTCATGTGGGCAGGGGTGGTGGGAGTGGTACCAGGCGGAGGCGAGAACCTGACCAGCCAGCTGCAGGGCCCGGTATGTCTGAACTACGAAACATCATGGAGGCATACCGGCGGGACACCAGGGAGTTCAGCCAGGTAGTGGGGGCCCTCACAGAAATCAAAAACCTGCAGGCCGAGCAACACACCAGTCAACAAGAACACCAAGGACGGATGGAGGCAATCCTGGATGAGCTCTTGGCGGTGCAGAGGGACATAAGCCATTCACTCCGTCGGATCGCTGACAACATGCAGCACCCTCCCTGTCACCAGGCAAGAAAGATCGAGGTGAAGACCACCAACAGGCACAGAGAGGGAGGAGGAGGAGGAATCATCTGGCAGAGCGTCCCATGCATCGCCAAGGCCTGCATCTGAGGGTCCCCCAAGGAAGGTGGGTCATCCACAGAAAAGACAGTGAGAGGCAGTGGGCCATGCGCATCTCCCAGGTCACCTGGTCTGGCAGCTTGCCTTTGTGTGCAACAGCATCACCTTATTGGCTGTCCTACTCTCCCACATGGACTTGCTGGTTGCAGTCGGAACAATGATGCCAAGCACTGTGGTCTGGACTCTGTTGACTCAAACTGCAAGGCATCACATCTCCCTCTGTGAACTTTGGATTCCAAGCTTTTTTGTAGTGCACCTAGCACTTACTCACGTTTTCCGCACAAGATCGATAAATAAACAAAACAAACACAATAGAACTTGATGTTGCAGTCTTTTTACATGAGTCAATAACATACATGTGGGGATATGTCAAAGTATGCCAGAGTGTGGAACAAACTCAAGCCATCAATAAACTGGGATCTGAGTCCAGTTGAGGACACACATAGGTCACAATGTATCATCAAATACATACATGGAGCGCAATAGTCACCCGTGATGGTTTCAATCTGCTGACGGGGGGGGCTTGCCATACTGCTCTGACAGACAGTTTAGGAAGAGTTTCATGAAGGTGTAGAGGTCATGGGTCATGTGGAGGTGCCCAGGGAGGGAGTACCAGGTCTGATTGGTGATGTGGGAGAACTATCTCCCGCATGCAGTTGTACTGTGGATGTGATGAATGGTGCCCAGGGCAAGGGTGGCTGGACAGAGTTTGGGCAATGGGGTGTTGGATGGGAGACGTCCATGTTCGTCTCTGGGTCTGGGGTTGTGGAGTGCCTACTGAGTGTGGCTTAAGAGTATGAAGGTGATCCTGCAGTTGACAGTTTGACTATTGTAGGTATCTCAGGTGGACGGTCATGTGGCTGTGGCAGGGGATGTTATAGATGAGGTGTGCGCATGCACCCTGGAAGTGCACAAGTCTTCCTGGAGTCTGACTCTTGTTCCTGCGTAGAGGGTGTTGCCATAGTTTAGCCGGCTGATGTCGTGGATCTGGGTGACTGTCTGTCTTGACTAGGAGTAGATCTATCTGAAGGTCATTTGCAGCATGCAGAGGGACTTGCAGCATGAGGTATTGATGATGTTGACTTGCATGGTCATTGTGAGCGAGGAGTGTACAATGAGCACCTGCTTGCGTGCGTGGCCACTATGTGCTTGTGTGCTGCCCAGGCTGGTGTGATACAAGGAGTTGTCCCAGCCGTAAGGTGACATTCCTCAGATGATGAGCTCAGTCTTATCCAAGTCCAGCCTCATGTGGCTGATGTTCATCCATTTGTCAACACACCTCATGCCTTCTTGAATGTTGGATCTGGGAGTGGCTGGGTCTTTGGTGAGGGTGAGGAGCAGCTGGGTGTCAATAGCATAGGACATGATGAGGTCGTGTGCGCATGTGATGTTGGAGAGGGGGGGTCATGGAGACATTGTAGATTGCCACGCTGAGAGATGAGGCCTGGGGCATGGGCCCGATAACCCTAGTGTACTACGTGAAGAAGGGGAGATGCGGACTCCCTGGGCCTTGCTGGGGAGGTACTTGGCGATTTCATCCTGGGTCTTCCTGTGGATCCCAGTGTTGCAGATGTGTGATCTGACAGTGTGGTAGCACATGGTTTTGAATGCCGTGGTGAGGGTGGTGGTCTCACCTTTGTTGAGCAGAGTCCAAGATGTCGTTGGTGGTGGCAATGAGGGCTGTTGCAGTGGGGTGATTACTGTGGAAGATGGTCTGGGGCGGGTTGCCTGGAGATGTTTGCTTGGAGGGAGATGGTCAGTTTCTCCTTGAGTCTTCTTGATGACATTTGCCGGGTAGGCAAGCAGGGTGATGTTCCAGGACATCCTGCGGTACTGACGTCCGTTGTCAAAGAAGGGCCTAGGTTTCTGCATGCCTCCAGCTCCCATGGAAAGTAGCATACTCAAAGGAGACATTCATGACGTGCCGGATGTGGGCTTCAAGGATGGTGTATGCTGTGATTGAGATGTTGTGTGGGAAGGCTCCTGATAGAGAGCTGGAGTGGATGGTGTACATGAGCCGGGTGGTGTCTTTGCTGCTGATGGGAGTCCAGGAGCTGAGGGGGAATGTCCTGTGGAAAATAGCGCTGTCTGCCTTTGTGTGGCGAGGCTTTCGTGTACGTCCACAAGCTTGGAGTGGTAGTAAGTTGCAAGGGATCCCCTTCGCCTTGCAAGAGTGGGATGTCTTTTGGATGGAGAGCTGGGGTTAGATAGTTCACTCACAATGCCGATGAGGTCATTCATGTTGTGTGTGTTGGTGCCTAGGCCATACCTGAAGGTTGTCCTCTTGTCCGTGCTGATGATATGGTGATGTCTGTGTGTGGAGGATTTCAGGGATGAAAGGTAACTGATGGTTGTTTGTTTTACAAGGTTTGCACATAAGTCCGGGTAGACCTGTATGAGTCCAGAAAGTCTGCCTTCTCCCTGGTGGCGTAACTGTTGTTGTGCTTCAGAGGAAAGTCCGCCAATGTGACAAGAGTGTTGGATCAGTCGCTGATTTAGTGTGTGCGGTTGCAGGGTGTGGCTGTGTCGTTGGTTGGAGTGTCCTGTGTGAGGGTGCGACACAGCTCGTTTATGTTGACTCAGGTCAAGCTTTTTTGGTGGATCTGTAGCGGAGTGTAGTGCAGTGTGTTGTTTTTAGGACAACTGGATGCAAATGTTGATGTACCAATGCAGGATGGTGGTGTGGTTGTCCACCAGCCAGGAGTTGCTGTCCCCCTGACCCATGTAGACTGTGTAAGTGAGGGCCTGCGTGCTGATGTAGTTGTACAATATCTGACGACCAATCAGTAAAGCTGTTTCCCAGCTCTGTGGTCTCAGATTTTGCCACAATTTCATAAGAAGCCTCTCTGCTCGAATTGCAGATGTGTAAATCTGGTCCCCCTACTGACCCCATGCCCACCAAGCAATACAACATCCTTTCTAAGATTCACAATCACCATTTAAACGCCATCTGGAACCTTTACCTCAGATTGTGACTAATCCGGATGCGTGGAAACACACGTTCCCCCTGCCCATCTTAAGGAAAGCCAATGCAGATCCTGAATCTCCTTGCAATCATAGACATAACTCTCTTTTACCAGCTCCGGCCAAGATTTCAGTGAATGTATTCTGGCAGCAACTGATGGCCTTTGTTGAAGATAAAAGCCTCCTTCACGACTCACAATCCAGCTTCCATCCCAGCTATAGTACGGAGTTGGTCCTCATAGAAATGGCAGACTCAATATGCTGGGCGGTCGACGGTGGTTCCAAGGCGGTGTTGGTGCTGTTAGACTTGTCTAGAGCAATTGACATCGTCGACCATCCCATTCTTCAGAACCGCCTTAGGACCATAGGCGTGGGGGGCTCAGTGCTGAACTGGATATTGACCTTACTATCTGACCGCACACAGCAGGTCTGGACCTATCCATTCATCTCCCCAGTCAAACAACTGAAGTAGGGCGTGCAACAGGGCTCTGCTCTGAGCCCTCTGACTTTTAACATTTACTTATCCCCGCTGGCTGAATTGATTGCCATGTCTGAAGTCAAAATCATATTACATGCTGATGATCTTCTGCTTCTATTCACCTTAAATGCTGTGTGTGTGGCAAATTTTGACCCACTCAAAAATTGTCTCTACATTTTTGCGGCCTGGATGGACCACAATTTCTTGAAACTTAATCCAGATAACACCTAGGTCCTATTTTATTAATCTGTGGTGGCCAGAGGAACTGACCATTACTCAGGCACACAAGGACTTGGTGAGAAATCTGGGAGTTAGATGCGACAATCAGCTATCCCTTGCCACACAGGTACAAGAAGTGTGTGCCGCTTGTTTTGGCAAGATCTAAATCATCAAGAGATTTATTAACTATCTGCACAATGTAACCCGGAAAATGGTGGTTCATGCACTGATCACCTCCCATTTAGACTACGCAAAAGGCTCATACGTGGGTCTCACATTAGGCTTGCTCCGTATACTGCAGACCGTCCAAAACGCTGATGCCCGCCTGGTATGTGGAGTCCCACTTTGACAACATATCTCCCCGTATCTTAGACTACTCCATTGGCTGCTCATGGCTACACGAATAGATTTCAATGCGCTGACACTCGCCTTCAGGGCAGGACAAGGCCGTGGTCCGGTCTACCTTAGGAGGAGCCTCCGTCCCTATTGTCAATCATGATCTCTACGTTCCAATTACAAGCATTTTCTCATTGGTCCTTGGTTTGCAAAACCTAGATCAGGAGGTGAAACTTTTCAGGTAGGAACCACCCAATGTTGGACTAAGCTACCTCTTCCGCTGAGTATGATTCTGTCTGAATATGAGTCTTGCAAAGCCCTTAACACCTGGCTATTTAGCCTCCTTGATTAGTTGCTCCTCGGTATGCTGTCTCATTTTCTGCCCACTACAGCGCTGGGACACCCTGTTGGGTTAGATGTGCGCTCAATAAATGACTATTAATATAATTGTCGCTGGCTTAGCAGAATTGTGGGTGTAGGCCTGGAGATCTGTAGAAGATAGTTAGACTGAGGGTGGTCAGGGGATTGGTGTGAAACCTGAAGTGCAGATGTTAGACAAGGCTGAGTGTGTCCTTGGTGTTGTATGTGACTCTGAGGGTGTACTTCAGAAAGAATTGCAGTTCATCCTCCTGGATTGTTGGTGCATTCCCTGCGGGTGATCTCGTATCCGTCTGTGGTGGCCATGTTGAAGTAGTGTGCTGAGGATGCGTTTAACCAAGTTACTGTAATGAAGGCGATGTGTGGGGCTGTTGTGTTGATGAGGTAACAGAGTCCAATGGCGTGCTGGTGGATGTAGCTATTGTGCAGTAGGAGGCACATGACCTGGTTGTACGGGCATGGTCTGTTATGCGGGGCAGTGCGGTGTTGGCAGTAGGAGTTTCACACACAGCCTGCGAAGCTGTCATGGGTGCGCTTAGGTGTTGCCCGATAGCAGGTGGATGATTGCCTGGTGTTCACTGTTTGGAGGGTTGCTGGAGCATGAGTCTGTTGTGTTATCTGCGTCATGGAAGGACCAGAGGGTCTTGCACTGTGCACGTTGCAGGCACTGACGGTCCTGCCTTTGGCACGGAGGTGGCGCAACAGTGGCACTGACAAGCTGCTGCCTGCATTAAGAATGGGTGGAGGGAGGGAGGAGCATCTGGGAGGCGTGTGTGTTGCAGAATCAGGGCACTTAGTGTTGTGGTGCCACAGGGGATCCAGCAGCAGGAATGAGTGAACACATGATGGAGGAAGGGGTGAGACACCATGTAAAAACTAGCACACAAAGACAAGGTGGTTTGAAAGGCACAATGTAACAGGTGTATGGAAAGGAAGGAGTGTCTGGTTACTCATGGCTCACTGAAAGAAAATCGAAGAACAATCACCAAATATGACGGGCACAGGATCAGGCACCAAAAGGCCAAGCTGCGCACAGGACACACGGCGTCAGCTGGTGTTGCTTGCCCGTTGTGGGTAGCAAGCTGCAACAATACATACACAACCATGTACTTCATGCACAATATGGATCATTACCCATGATAAACTGCATGCATGTTGCCACAGTACACATTCTCCCATATGCACAATCTTTGTAAATAATGCCATAGATGTTGCATGCAACCTGGGAAGAGATCTGCGGTAACAGTAATGAAGCACATTGTACTGTGGGGAACACACAACTACACAAATGAATCAAGTTTGTGTTGAGGCCATGCTGCTTTAGCCAATGTCCATGGCCAGTGCCATTGCTCTGAAGAAAATAACAGTCATGCAATTAGTTTACCTGTAATGCTGGTGAAACTATATGCAAACGGCTGCCTGGGACTGTCGGTTCCTTGAATCCTCAGAAACGTGCAATGCTCAAAGAGGTCCATCTCCCGATAGGCCCTTGGTCTGAGTAGAAATGGCTAACTCAAAAGGGTGATCAGGCGAGGGAAGGAAAGGAAGGGAACAGCAGGGAGGGAGATCTGAAACAAAGGTAAACAAGCATAAGGATTCAACACTTCTTGTCACTAAATCACAGAATACCTCAGGACGTATACTGTAACAGTTACACCTGTAAAGGAACACAACAGCCTCTGTATCGTAGTTGGGATCACAGTAATGAAAATGATACTAGATCTGAGGATTGAACACGAACACATAAAAGGTAGCAGAGTTTTGCAGCTACATGAAGGGGGTATAACGCTCTGCAGGCTGCTTCAATGCAATTAGAGCTATGCGGTTATCAACAAAATCACAGTGTATGAATAAGGCTCCAATAAACAGAAATTCCAATGCGTTACAGTGCTTCTCACACAAAGTCAACAATCCGTAGTTACCCCTGGAATCAGTGAGGGTCAAGAAGGGAAATTACACATCACCCGCAAGAGCATTAAGAAGCTCATCCAATGAGGGAGGGAATTAGGTAAACACAAGGAAGCCCTGCAAGAGCCAGTCATTGGCTCGTCCAACTGGGCATTGAAATGCCTAACATAACAAGCTGCTGGGCTGGAACTCAACGGAGAGTGATGAGGAGCAATGGCACAAAACCACCCCTGCCGTGACCAGAATATGCAGCATGCCACAAGAGATCGAAGGATTAACGTCACCCGACTGGTGCCACGGAAGCGTTTACATTTGCTACAGCCCAACGTTGTAAAGTCATCAGCGCAATATTCCTGGCATCATGGGAATAGAAAGTTAACATCAACTTACCAAGAAGGCTTGCAAAGCAGTGTTCTCCACCGGCCCTGAGTAACAGCGTGACATTGACATGACATACAGGTACAAGGGGCAATGCATCCATACGAACAGACTCACAGGACATTTGACAGAACATGTGGGATATACGCTGGCCCACACTTCACAACATGGTTGATTGTAAATTTGTAAATCAAACTGTACTGGCACACAAGATTAAGTGGATGAGCCAAACACATCCTGCTGCACACAGTGAGGCTGCAATTCCCCACAGAGCCTGTGGTTGTGATGTCCCACACAATGTCAACCCGTGGTATCCGCAATGTGCCAGGGTCAAGGTTTACACACATTGATGCCTTCACCAGAGTCAAAACTCCACAACAGATGACTGTCAAGAAGGATGACTGTCCTGTCATGGGAGTGGCGCAACATGTAATTTGATCCATGGTAATGAGACACGTATGGATGGTTCTACAACATGCACAGAAACAGTTCCCACACATTCCCAAACCCTACCAACCCCAAACAGCCTGTTTTTATGTCTTACCCAAACTGACATTTACACATGTCTGTGCATGGAACGCTGATTCGGCCCATGTTGCAATCATCAGGAGGAATGGCAGGAGGACTAAGATGACATGAACAGACAAGAGGCACAGCAACCTGGGAATGAAAGACTGACAAGGGCTCACCATTAAAAATCTTTGCTAAAGACATGGGCATGAACAAAACAGGAACAATGTAATACACATAAAAAATTTCAAGCTAAGTCATTGCGCATTTCTGTGTGGCATGACATCAGCACTTGCGTGACACATCAGAACACACATCAATGTTAATTTGCATACAGTCAGCTGGACACACACATTGCAAGACATGCCACTCAATGCTACAAGCTTGCACACTCATTCCCAATGACTCACAATTATGAGTAGAAGTTGCGTATGAGCTGACTCCGGATATCATTCTCCTCCTCCTCCTCATTACTTGCATCGTGACCAAGCCCTTCATCCTCAACGGGTGGATGTTCCTGCTCCTCAGGATCCAGGATGAGTTGCACTGCCTTCTCAACTGCCATGTTGTGCAGCATGCAGCACACGATGAAGATATTACAGACCTTGGCCGGGGCATATGGGAGGGTTCCGCCGGTCTTATCGAGGCACCGAAATCGGCTCTTCAGGAGGCCAAACATCCGCTCAATCACTCGCCTTGTCTGCCTGTGTGCATTATTGTACCGCGGATCTGCTGCTGTCCTTGGGTTGCTTAGAGGTGTCATTAGCCATGGCATATTGGGATATCCCGAGTCACCTACAAAGATACATCATGTAAGTAAGTGGTTCAGGAGATGCCGTCAGAGCAAAACATACTGAAACACACAGGACAAACAGAGTTGACCACCAACAAGACATGCCCGATCATTGCGCAGCTGCAGCATAATTCGTGGCACCCTGCTGCGCCTCATGATGAATGCATCGCATGCCGATCCAGGAAAACGTGCACAAACATGGGAAATCAGCATGTTAGCAAGACACACCACCAGGGCATTTATTGAATGATAATGTTTCCTGTTGCGGTAAGCCTACTCCTGAGCCTGTGGTGGCACCAAAGCCACATGTGTCCCATCAATGGACCCAATGACATGTGGCATCCCTCCCAGGGCATAGAATTCACTCTTGACATCTGTCAACTCTTCAGGAGTAGGAAATTTGATGATTTCATCAATGTGCTCCAACATGGCTGCTAAAACATCACGCAGGACACGGCTGAACATTGTTTGGGACATCCCACCGACATCAGCTATGATTAATTGAAACGTACCTGTAGCAATAAAATGGAGGGTTGCCATCACCTTTAGCTTGGGGGTCAGCGCAGTAGGATACCTTTGTTGCGGTTGGAGATGTCGTTCCAGCCTGTTCGTCAAGTCCTGAATCAACTGGCGAGTGAATCTGTAACGTCGGATGCAGGCACGTTCCCTCATGGTAGCCAAGTCTGGAAATGGCCTTGGTAGAGGCGGTGCCCTGCAGGACATATTTTGGAAGAATGGAGAATAACTGTCAGCCAACATCGATATCATTGTACGTAGCACATGCAAAATTCCTACTACACATCAGGTCACTACGGAGTCTGACGCTATCCTTCAGACCCGGACTTCGTATCACACTCTTATCTGTAATTGCACAAATTTGGGGTGACTATACCCTTTAGAAGTAACAGCACACATAATTTACGCGAGTGGTGCTCTTTTATATAAGAACGTTGGGTGACTAATACCTGCCAACGCCCGAATATTCACAATCAAGAACAGTGACGTGCTATCAAATTTGACCAAGTCCATCTGTTCTCAACAAAGACCCAATTAAACGTACAGAGAGAGGAGCCCCATGTAGATGTGCAGACATCACCAAAATATTCTAAGAGGTATAAATACCAGTATCAGAATTCAAAGAAGATACACAAGACCCTCTCTTTTTCCTTTTTGAATACCAATAACTATATGCGGAGGACAAGTAAGTAAAACAAACATTGTGATACAAAAGATTAACTCCAGGAGATATCCTTAGGACATCGCTTGAAAACTTCGCTTTGATTGAAGATCTACTACTTTTATATATATAATATAATCATGCTTCCTTTAAACTTCTAAAATATATGCGAATGATACATTGCCATCTCCAAAAAAAAGATTTCATATCTTCATAAATCTATAAATTAGCGAAGCAAAATTTGGTGTGAATACCATGATGAAGGCTGCCGCCGAAACGCGTTGGTGCAATTCAACACTCTGTAACCGGTCTCTTTTGGCTTAACTGCATCATAGCCCTATGTCTAATAATTGAAATGTCAAAAGATATGTATATGAATAACTTGTAAAGTTTTGTTCATCTATGACAATAGCAACCTTTTGACTTCATATCCAACTGCAAATGAAATAATTTGCCAATTTTTCAGACTGCTATATAACATCAAAAAATGTGGGTCTTTCAAAAACTAGATAGGGAAAGCTAGTAAGCATCAAAACAGTAATGATGATATCGTTGCATATATGTTTGTCTGTGTTTTTTAACAATATAAAATAAATTAGAGAAAAATGTGAAAAGAATTATCATATAAAAGAATATAAAAAAGACAATAATTTCTGAAATAAAAAATATATTTTTTAAAATTATTTAGTTTTGTGTTATGTATTTACAAATCAGAGCTATGGTGTGAGCACTGCAAGATGTATATTTAACACTATGCCCGGTGTGCAATTTTTCCCAGCAAGTCTGGCGTGTGCAATACATCTAGGACACATATGCCAGCTTGCTGGCCCTCCTACGAAAACCCATATAAACCTGTTGATTGACAAATAAACATGACATGGCCTCAAATGAGCTGCTGGGCTGGTCTGAATGTGAAACCATTCCCATCTCAACACAGACCCATGTTAGATGCACCAACAGCAGATGCAGTTTACGGAGCACAAACAGCAAGCTCAATGTTTAACATGACACACATGATATTGTCACATAGGGTCATGCTGAGCGTGAGATGTCAAGTGACAAAGTGCCCCGGACCCTGGCATCATGAGACAGGTGCCCGTAATGATGACTGTGCCATCCCAGTGTTGATGTGCATGACAACAGGTGCATATTGATACATATCGGACAAGTGTAAAGGTGATGTGTACCACATAGTGCCCCATCACACATGACATGTGTCAACAGGTCATCACACATAGATTGTGCAACAAGATCAGATGCCCTTTTCTATATCACTGCCTGCCACACCTAGGGCCTGCATATGAAAGTATGCAATGACAAGAACTTGATAGACATCCTTATTTGAACCGTACCCCTACATCCCTGCTGTGTGTGCGCCTCGTATCACTATTGTAATGGTGCCATACGTGCGCGTGTGAAACACACCATACCTTTGCATTCACAACAGCGTGTGAAACGCACAGTGTGAAACGCACCATACCCCTGCATTCACTACAGAGTGTGAAACGCACCGTGTGAAACGCACCATAACTCTGCATTCACTACAGCATGTGAAATGCACCCTACCCTTGCATTCACTATAGCATGTGAAACGCAGCGTGTGAAATGGGGAACAATGTTTACAACGCAACTTTTACAACGCACTACCATTGCAACGAAACTTTTACAACGCAACATCCATTACAATGCATGCCATTACAACGCAACCATTACAACGCATGACACTACAATGCATACCACTACAACGCATGTCATTACAACACAGTCATTACAACGCATACCATTACAACGCATACCATCCCAACACATAGTACCCTTACACTATCCAACACTAACCCTACTGTTGCACCCCCCTGGAGTTAGAATAGTAATTTTTACCCCTACACTATCCAACACTTACCCTACTGTTGCACCCCCTGGAGTTAGAATAGTAATTTTTACCCCTATTCTATCCAACACTTACCCTACTGTTGAACCACCCTGGAGTTAGAATAGTAAATTTTAACCCTACACTATCCAATACTTACCATATATGCATTGTAATGGCATGCATTGTAATGGAATGCGTTGTAATGGATGTTGCATTGTAAAAAATGCATTGTAAAGGTATGCGTTGTAACGACATACATCCGTGTGAAACGCACCGTACCCCTATATTCACTACAGCGTGTGAAACGCACTGTGTGAAACGCACCGTACCCTCACATTCACTACAGCATGTGAAACGCACCGTGTGAAATGCACCATACACCTGCATTAACTACAGTGTGTGAAATGCACCGTGTGAAAAGCACCGTACCACTGCATTCACTACAGCGTGTGAAATGCACCGTGTGAAACGCACAGTACCCCTGCATTCACTACAGCATGTGAAACGCAGCATGTAAAATGTGTCGTACCCCTACATTCACTACAGCGTGTGAAACGCACCGCGTGAAACGCACCGTACCCCTGCATTCACTACGTTCTGTGAAACGCACCATACCCCTGCATGGCATCAGCATGTGAAACGCACCGTACCAATACATTCCGTGCCTGTGTGCGCATCGTCTCACTATTGCAATCGTGCCATACGTGAGCGCACCGCACTCCTACTTTCCATGCGTGTGTGCGCATCGTCTCACTATTTCAATCATGCCATATGCGAGTGCACCGTACCCCTTCTTTCCGTGCATGTGTGCGTATCGTCTCACTATTGCAATCGTGCCATACGCAAGCGCAACGTACCCCTACATTCCATGCGTGTGTGCGTATCGTCTCACTATTGCAATCGTGCCATACACGAGCACACCGTACCCCTACTTTCCGTGCGTGTGTGCGCATGGTCTCACTATTGCAATCGTGCCATAAGCAAGCGCATGAAACGCACCGTACATGTGTGTGGATCTAAAAAAATGTTAGGGGACACCTACGGGACGAGTAGTAGGCCCTGAATGCATCCTGGTTGTCATGGATATTGAGATTTGAGTGTGTGCTACAGGTGCCCTGCAAAAGTCAGTTGGGCAAAAATATACAATGTTGCAAAATGATTGTGGAGCTGAAGCTCAAATTTTGAGCAGTGCAAATGCGTGTCAGAGCTGTCTGTTTAAAGGGATTGGATGAAACGTACGATGCGAACGAATCTGACGTATCACACTCTGTACTCCTTGAACCGAAAGTCCATCAGCAGCACTGATTTAAGGCTGCATGAAGCCCTGAGAGAGCACTTGCCTGCACAACATTGGAATGGGGTACACTGCTGCTGTCTCTGCATCCTCTGGCTTTTTATGGCTCGTACTGTGGAAAGGGCCCCAACCTTCAGTGAGGAGGAAAACCAGGTCCTGCTGGATGCCCTTCTATCACAGTACTTATTATTTGGAACAATACAAGGGAACCCAGGGCGCAATAAGCTAAGGACCTTGGTTAGGTACTTATTATCAAAAACAGAGGTTCTTAGTAAGGAAGGGGAAAGTTCAAACAATGAATATAGACTAAATAGGACTATATTTTTAAGAAATGCCCAGCCGGACACTTTAATTTCTTAATACCAATGATACAAAAAGGGAATAAAACACGGAGTGTGATGAACGTGGGACGCCAGACGATGTCCAGCTAACACACTGGGGGAACAAAAACAAGGAAAGGAAATAAGCAGGCAAAATCGGGTCATCTAACAATCAAATCATAAGAAGATAATCCACAGTATACACATATGCATGTTCAATTTTTGTGTTAACTATGCATTTAGTGCATTTGTTGTCGACGACGTTTCGAACCTCACAAATTATCGGTTCATCCTCAGGACAGAAATGATTGCCTAAAGAATTAACAATTTAGCTTGAAACCACTATATAGGAGTCAATATGTTATACAATAACAAGGAGAATAATCATGGGAAAACAACAGGGGTGGGGGGGAAAAGGAAGGGAGACATAACAAGTAAAACATGTCAGTTAATCAGTCCCTTGTCTCAATTACATAGGCAGTGCCACACTCATACTGTGCCAAGGTGTTGGGGGCGGCAGGGTGCGGTACATGCCATTTACATGCAGTGAGCTTCGTTTGTTGAAAAGAGGAGATAGCATTTATGAGGCACGAAGTTCAATCGGGCTGGCAGTGGTAGGAAGGTAAGGGGGGGTGGTTGATCCGACGAGGCAGGTGTACGCAAATCGTGAAGTGCAGCCGGTTCAGACGCGGTCGGTGCATTTACAGGCACAAAACACGTGTATTAATCGAACTGTCAATGGTGAGGGAGTGAAAGGTATCGGGTGTCACTACCACGAGAAGGGGCAGTCAAAACCACAGACACGGCGTGATTGGCTGTGAGGGATTGTGAGCGGCTAGGAGAAATAGGTGCGTCAGCTTACCGGTGGGGGTAAGCTGAGAATCACTAAGCCAACAATGGGCAATATTTTGAGTGAATTTCTATAAAAAAGAGGAAATGAGCAATTACTGGGAATTCGAGGTAATCGCCAACAGGCTGCCACCAGTGTGAGACCAAACTTACCAAAAGGTGGGGCCAGCGTAGAATGAGAGGAATCTGCAGGGGATTAGAGGGAGGTTAGCATATGGTGGCAAAACCGGAAAGGTTACAAGGCTGCTGCCGCTGTGCTTGCATGAGCTTACCGACGGGAACGATGCCCTGGTCCAAGGATCTGTGGGCAGGGAAAGATAAGAGGCACTTAGTAACGTTGCCGAGGTGTTCCAGCGAGGTGCAAAGCCGCAATTAACAAAAGCTTACCGGGAATAGAAGGGAGTGCAGGTCCACAATGGGGGTCCTTGCACGGTGTGAGGCAGCCTTCACGGGGAGTGGTGAGCTCGGAGTATCGGTATTGTCGAAGTCGCATCTGGTCACGTGGGGGAGGTTGTCCAATGGAGGCGCGGCTGAAAGTGTCAGCCATTTTGGGTAGGGCGCCCAGTGTGACTGAGCAACACCGACGAGGGACAAGAACGATGCTTTACGGTGGCCCTCTTGGAAGTACTATGGGCAAGGAGTCCCGAGTGATAATAGCAGCATGCATAACGTGCTCGAGGGCTCGAGAAGTGAGAGAAGTGTGATTAAAAAAGTGCCACATTAAGCAATCAAGCAGTGGCCTATGAGGTTGAATATAAACAGGCAAAAATTATGAAATGTTCTATTGAAATGACAAGTTTGCTTAAACAGAAATCGATTAAGGGAAGCCAGTCAAGATCATATACTGTTTTGCAAAAGTCAGATATTTTATCCAGCCACAACATATATTCCATGGCGCAGAGCAGGGCTGTGGTCTAGATTAGGGACGTCCAGTCCTCCGTGCGATTCAAACCAGTGTGCAGGCTCTGAGTCTTAAATATCCAGCGCAGCTCCTCTTTGTTAAGTAGCTGCTGTAAATTGCCTCCACGGTTAGGGAGTTTGATCACAGCAATGATAGTCCACTTGAAGTCCATTTCGGTGTGTGACAGTTCTGTGAAATGGTGCACAAGGGGGGCATTCAAAGTTCTGCATCGTATTCTGCTCCTGTGTTGGCACATTCTTGTACGCACTTTCTGAGTTGTCTGCCCTATATAAATCATAGAACATGGACAAACAATAGCATAAACGACATTTGTGCTGTTACAATTCGAGAATTCTCTACGAGTATACTTAATGTCATTGTGCGTAAACTCCTTGCCTTCTATGGTGCTGTCACACATAGTGCAGTTTCCACATTTCACATGCCCTGTTAACCTTGGAAGACCCCAAAGGTTGTCAATTGTCGCCACTTGAACTGGAGCAGGTAATGCTGCGCGCACCAGATGGTCTCTTAAGTTCTTGGATTTTTTGAAGGCAAACATAGGTTTGTCCAGTTGGAGTTGGCCTGCATTCAACACTGGCCAGTGTTTTTTAATGCTCTTAGTGAGTGAGTTAGATGCTGGTGAAAAAGTTGTGACACAGACCAGCCGGTCCTGTATTTTTTTTGGTTTTAGGCTCTAACAATACGTCCCTCGGGCAAAACCAGGCTCTCTTAAGTGAGGATCTTATAAGTCTACGTGGGTAGCCCCTGGCACTGAGTTTGGTGCTAAGTAATTTGGCCTCCTTGAAATAATCATCTTTTAGAAAACACTTTCTTCTCAGCCTCAGAAATTGTGAGTAAGGGAGGGAATCACGGAGAGCTCTGGGATGGTTGCTCTTGTAACTTAACAAAGTATTGCGCTCCGTGGGCTTGCTGTAGAGGCTGGTGATTAGGAGTCCCTCTTTGTCCTGTATGTTGAGGTCTAAGAAGGGAATGCTAGAGTGACTAGTAGTCAAGGTGTAAGTAAGCCCGCTACAATTGCAATTTAACCAGTGTAAAAATTGGGGAAGCAAATCTTCAGGGTCACTCCAGATCATGAAGATATCGTCAATATACCGCTTCCATAGGGCTATGCCACTATGGAAGGTATTTGACGGGGCCAAGATACGGCCGCATTCAAGGCTGTCCATGTATAGTACCTCTAGATTGGGGGCAAAAACAGCCCCCATAGAAGTAGCTTTGATCTGGCCGTAATATTGGCCATCAAACAAGAAATAATTCTTGGATAAACAGATCTCAAGGAGTTGCAAAATAAACATTGTGGGTATGCGATGGGGTCTGGGACGTGTATTCAGAATGTCTTGAATGACCAACATGGAGTCATTCTGTGGTATGTTGGTATACAATGACTCCACGTCCAGAGTGCAAAGCACACTGGACGTGGAATCAAAGGGGCATTCTTCTATCAGGTTGATCATGTGCATACTATCCCGTATATAGCATTGGGTAGTAGGCACAAATTCCCTGATGAAATAGTCCACAAACAGACCCAACGGTTCTAAAACTGAACCGCATCCTGACACGATTGGCCGGCCCGGGGGATGTTCCATATTCTTATGCACTTTAGGTAGCGTGTATATCACCGGGGTACGTGGGGATTTAGCATTCAAAAAAAGGTGTTCTTTTTTGCTGATGAAACCAGAATCAAGCCCTTCCTTGGTGACCAACTGTATCAATTTCTGTATCCCTGTGATAGGGTTTTTTGGAAGTTTGACATAGTGAGCAGGGTTGTTTAATTGTCGAAGGATTTCTGTCTTGTATGTGTCAAGATTTTGTAAGACAATTCCCCCACCCTTATCCGCAGCCTTAATAACGAGTGCAGGATTGGATTTGAGGCTCGATATTGCTCTTTTTTCGTCTAACGAAATATTGTAAGGGATGAAAGAGTGGCGTTTCTCCAAAATGGAGAGGTCCTTCAAAACAAGTTTTTCAAATGTTGAAATTTCTGAAGGTACCATACTGCTGGCGGGTGAAAAAATGGAAGGTGGTCGAAAAGGAGTGTTAGGTGTTGGCATTGGTTTGGGATGGAGTAGGAAAAAGGTGTGTAGTCTAAGTTTCCTAAAGAACAGTAATAATTCAGTTTGGACATCCAAGTAATTCGGACGTACAGTCGGGACAAAAGAAAGACCCTTACTGAGTAGTGACAATTCACTGTTGGAAAGGGAATGTTGTGTAAGGTTGAAGATGGGCAAAGAATTGGAATCTACTCGGTCACTGGGAGTAGACATTCCGTTGGCAGGAAAAGAAAGTTGTGAATCTACTATTGATAATGCTGGCGTCTGGTACTGCGTTCGCCTGGTTGATATGGCCAACGTTGTGTTGGCTTGGGTTTCCCTCTCTTGGGGGGATCGGCCTGGCCTCGGGGTAAAAAAGGAGGTCTATTGGAAGGGCCCGGTGCTTCACCCTGGTCAGAGCTGTCAGATGACTCCGCCGAGGTATCTGAGAAACTGACCAATGTCTGGCGTTTGTTATAGCGGCCCCACGGTCTTTGGTTATAGTTTTGAGGACCACTGTATGCTCTATTAGTATAATAGTCTTTGACTAGGTAAGGATATGCCCTTTCTTGCGAAAAGTTTTTAATATCTTTTTTTACTTTGTTTGTTTTTTTGTTCAGCTCAATTCTATGGAAGTCGCCTACAGTTTTTGCTACTTCGTCTAATAGTTTTTGGCAATCCGATGCAGTGCACTTATCCTTGATTTGTTTTTCTATATCGGCAATTTCTAGTTCCAACTTCCTGAGTTCCTGAGTGGCAATGTCAATACCCAATGCCATCCACTGTCTAGAGCAGTTAATGCTGATATAACTGAACCCTGTGGTGTACTTAGGGTTATCTGTAAATACACCCGGTATATTACGGACTTGCAGTCCTAAAGGAATAATTTTAGCCTTGAGATATTGGGTGAGGAGAAGTATCATCAACTCTAATCTAATAGCTTTTTTCTTAATTTTTTCTAATTGGTCACCAAGAGGGACATTGAGTGTACTCGGACTGTCTGGAGTATCTGTAAGCAAGGACGGGCCTTCTAAGAGTTTTTTAAAATGCTCCTCGTCATATAGGGGAGTGTGGTCTGACATGCCCAACAGGGGGAGAAGGAGGGGAGGGGAATGGGAATGATAAAGGTGTTTTAAGTGGGAAGAGGGACAAGGGAGGGTAACCCACTTCAAGAGAGGGTAAGGGTGCGAACCCTTGCAACCAGAAAGTTGCGCTACATATTATTTGGAACAATACAAGGGAACCCAGGGCGCAATAAGCTAAGGACCTTGGGTAGGTACTTATTATCAAAAACAGAGGTCCTTAGTAAGGAAGGGGAAAGTTCAAACAATGAATATAGACTAAATAGGACTATATTTTTAAGAAATGCCCAGCCGGACACTTTAATTTCTTAATAACAATGATACAAAAAGGGAATAAAACACGGAGTGTGATGAACGTGGGACACCAGCCGATGTCCAGCTAACACACTGGGGGAACAAAAACAAGGAAAGGAAATAAGCAGGCAAAATCGGGTCATCTAACAATCAAATCATAAGAAGATAATCCACAGTATACACATATGCATGTTCAATTTTTGTGTTAACTATGCATTTAGTGCATTTGTTGTCGACGACGTTTCGAACCTCACAAATTATCGGTTCATCCTCAGGACAGAAATGATTGCCTAAAGAATTAACAATTTAGCTTGAAACCACTATATAGGAGTCAATATGTTATACAATAACAAGGAGAATAATCATGGGAAAAAAACAGGGGTGGGGGGAAAAGGAAGGGAGACATAAAAAGTAAAACATGTCAGTTAATCAGTCCCTTGTCTCAATTACATAAGCAGTGCCACACTCATACCGTGCCAAGGTGTTGGGGGCGGCAGGGTGCGGTACATGCCATTCACATGCAGTGAGCTTGCGTTTGTTGAAACGAGGAGATAGCATTTACGAGGCACGAAGTTCAATCGGGCTGGCAGTGGTAGGAAGGTAAGGGGGGGTGGTTGATGCGACGAGGCAGGTGTACGCAAATCGTGAAGTGCAGCCGGTTCAGACGCGGTTGGTGCATTTACAGGCACGAAAAATGTGTATTAATCGAACTGTCAATGGTGAGGGAGTGAAAGGTATCGGGTGTCACTACCACGAGAAGGGGCAGTCAAAACCACAGACACGGCGTGATTGGCTGTGAGGGATTGTGAACAGCTAGGAGAAATAGGTGCGTCAGCTTACCGGTGGGGGTAAGCTGAGAACCACTAAGCCAACAATGGGCAATATTTCGAGTTTCGAGATATTCCGGTTTTGCCACCATATGCTAACCTCCCTCTAATCCCCTGCAGATTCCTCTCATTCTACGCTGGCCCCACCTTTTGGTAAGTTTGGTCTCCCACTGGTGGCAGCCTGTTGGCGATTACCTTGAATTCCCAGTAATTGCTAATTTCCTCTTTTTTATAGAAATTCACTCAAAATATTGCCCATTGTTGGCTTAGTGATTCTCAGCTTACCCCCACCGGTAAGCTGACGCACCTATTTCTCCTAGCCGCTCACAATGCCTCACAGCCAATCACGCCGTGTCTGTGGTTTTGACTGCCCCTTCTCGTGGTAGTGACACCCGATACCTTTCACTCCCTCACCATTGACAGTTTGATTAATACACGTTTTTCGTGCCTGTAAATGCACCGACCGCGTCTGAACCGGCTGCACTTCACGATTTGCATACACCTGCCTCGTCGCATCAACCACCCCACCTTACCTTCCTACCACTGCCAGCCCGATTGAACTTCATGCCTCGTAAATGCTTGCTCCTCGTTTCAACAAACGCAAGCTCACTGCATGTGAATGGCATGTACCGCACCCTGCCGCCCCCAACACCTTGGCACGGTATGAGTGTGGCACTGCTTATGTAATTGAGACAAGGGACTGATTAACTGACATGTTTTACTTTTTATGTCTCCCTTCCTTTTCTCCCCCACCCCTGTTTTTTTCCCATGATTATTCTCCTTGTTATTGTATAACATATTGACTCCTATATAGTGGTTTCAAGCTAAATTGTTAATTCTTTAGGCAATCATTTCTGTCCTGAGGATGAACCGATAATTTGTGAGGTTCGAAACGTCGTCGACAACAAATGCACTAAATGCATAGTTAACACAAAAATTGAACATGCATATGTGTATACTGTGGATTATCTTCTTATGATTTGATTGTTAGATGACCCGATTTTGCCTGCTTATTTCCTTTCCTTGTTTTTGTTCCCCCAGTGTGTTAGCTGGACATCGGCTGGTGTCCCACGTTCATCACACTCCGTGTTTTATTCCCTTTTTGTATCATTGTTATTAAGAAATTAAAGTGTCCGGCTGGGCATTTCTTTAAAATATAGTCCTATTTAGTCTATATTCATTGTTTGAACTTTCCCCTTCCTTACTAAGGACCTCTGTTTTTGATAATAACTTCTATCATAGTACAGCAAGCTGTATGGGAGGCCAGAGGAGCAGGTGAGTGCTGACTGCACTATCTTTGAGTGTGCACCTGTTGTGTGAGTGTCACAACAGGCATTGTGTATTGGTGGGACAGACATGCAATGTGGTTGTGAGTGAGTCCCGGGGGTGTACATGGCAGTGACCCTCATGCAGAGCATTATGTAGTTCATGTGTGTTCACTCCTCACTTGCATTGTGCTTACTGTGACCTTCACTGCATAGTGAATGACACTTTCAGCAATGCCAGACCTTGGTGGCTTTATTCTCAAATGTCCTGAGGTGGAACAGCATTCCCCCAGGAGTGACAGGTGACTGTACTCACAGATATTTATGACTTGAGGGGACCAGTGGTGAGATAGTCCAAATGATGTGTTTGACCTCATGGACAGTTTTTGAATGTTTCTTGTCCTCTGGCTGAGTGTGTATGTGATGTGTTGCACCACTGCTGCATGGCGCATGCAGGAGCTCTGCCATCTGATGTGACAAGTAAGCAGTACTATGTACCTGACTTGCAAAGCTAGCAGGAGACATGTGACACCCCATTGTCAAGTGGCACATGTCCAAAGCGAGGGTTGTATTCGCTGTTGTCAGTGACAGGCGAGTGATCTGTGCCAGGGTGTGTCTGTCTGGTCTGCTGAGGGTTGTTAAGTAGAGTGGGATATGTGACTACTTGGCACGTGCTGTCCCAAACCCTGAAGTTGCATGTGTTGCCCAGTGTGTGCCTTGATCTGTGAGTCTGTTGCACCAGTTATGCCATCTGTTGCCTTTCAATGTCATGTAGTGCATTGAGGCTTGCCCACAGGCCTAATTCACATGGACAATGATGCAAGTCCTGTCAGCATCCTATGCCCTGTTCTCATTATCAATGGTGTGCAAGTGTGTGTGTCTGGGACATGGAACAGGTGCAGTGATGTTGTTTCACTTTGTCTTTCTGACAGGTAACTGCCTATGAGAAGGGATAAATATGGTTGGAGATTGTCAGGGCCGTCAGGTCTGCGGGGGGCCAACGCTGTGCCTGCGCAACATCCAGAAGAGGTGGCAAGACATCCGGTGCTGGACCTGGTGTATTTCCCGGGACCGGCTGATGATGGAGCCCCCACACCGGCATGGTGGAAGCCATCACCTCACCCCCCACATGCTCCGGGTCCTGGCAGTTGTGTTTCCAGACCTAGATAGGCAGTTGCTGGACAGACAGCAGCAAGGAGGGGGTAGGTACATGGCTGTTTGTTGTGTTGTGTGTCACCAGCTTTTTGAAGTGCTCTGAAGCCTGGCTACACTCCCACAGTTGGGGTGTCTGGGTAGACAGGTTATATGTGCAGTGTCTTTTAGATTCCCCATAGTCACCTGGTGCTCATTTTCATCCCTTCCCCTCCTTAACATGTGTCCCCTGGTCTGTGTGTAATCACATTTGCACATGCTCATCTAGGGTGCAAGAAAATAAGACTGCACATTGATTTCCGCATCATGTGGGAGGGTGGTCTGTGACATATGTAGGGACCTTGCCTGTGCCATGACCTGTGCACTGTGTTTGGGCTTCATATTCGTTTGCACTGATGAGTCTCAACATAGGAGTGTGAGGTTACAACTGCACACCCTTGCAGCATGCATGACCCATGTTGTGTTCTCAGACATGATGTACATCAGTGTGAGATATGCATAGTGCCATGATAGTTACTCATGGTACAGTCAGCTCCTTCCAAACCCACGGATCAATGTGCCCTCTACAGTCCCCTGAGAGACCCTGGCCTCCTAATCATGTGTGTCATCAAACACTGTGCCCAATGTATGTGGGTTCAGCATGGGTCTGCCTCTGTGGTATTGTTCCCTGGCATAGTTTGTATTTTTACTATGTCTGCTACATGTGTCCACTGGACATGGATAGAAGATTTGGCTTGTGCATACTCACACTGAGCAGTGCCTGTGTGCCTATTCACAACAATCTGTTGTTGGTTGTTTGTGACTAATATGTATTCCCAGCCCCACAAGGTGATCTTGGGTTACTTTTGGAATTGTTGCTGCACAGCTTTGGTTACCCTGATTCTGAGGTCTCACTTCTTGAGGTGTATCAGTCACATTGACTGAGGTATAGGGGTGTTGTGCAGGAGAGGTCTACATGGGCCTGCCTGATTTAGCCCTGCCCGGTCTGACCTGTGGGTGTGAATTGGCTGATCAATGTTTCACCATGCACTGCCCCTGTGATGTTAGCCAGTGATTTCATTTGGGGCTTGGCAGCCAATGTCATTTGGTTCCAGACATGATTCTGCCTCATTCATTTTTCCCACATGTAGGTAATTCGGATGCAACACTGTTTTGTCTTAGTGTGCACACTTCTGTGTTGACATGGGGATAACAGTGTGTCCACAATGCAGCAATGATTTTGGTCATCACAATTGCAGGCCCATTAGCTGAAGCATTGTCCTGAGTTGGAACATGTGTGCAACTTCACATGACAGTCAGTAGGTCTTATGTGCAAGCAACTGTGTCATCAGGGAATGGATGCCCATGTGAGAACTGTCATATTTCAAGTAGTGTCCCATAAATGATTGTACCTTGGCATTCACAAGACTTGGTAAAAGTTGTTCATGTTTTAAATGTGTTAATATGATGAATTGTATAATGGCCACTTATGTGCCTGCATGATAGTTGTCCCACAAGGTAGCGCCACAAAACAAAATTTTCTATTTTTTTAAAGAAGCAGGCAGCTTTTGAAAGAGGCCAGTCTTAGTGATTAATGGTGTGCCTTGATCTCCATATACATGTCCCCACAGTGATCTTGAAGTCTTGAAACTCCTTTGTTGTCAATTGTACAAACTAATGGGTGTCAAGACATCCAGACCTCCGTTGGATCATGTATATGGCAAATCTGTAATGCCATTTGTTTTTAACAGTTTTTTATCTTAAAGGGTGCCAGCTGTTTCAAAGAATGTGTAAATCTTTTTTGTGTGCATTTCATTGTGAGACATCTGTCATGCAGGCACATACGTGTTGTCTTCACAAGATGGCGAATTACCACATTCAATACATGTCGATTGTGTAAACTGTGATGAGTCCCAAGATGCAAACATTTATTTACATTGATTTTTTCAACAATGTACTTACAGGGCTCTGAGTGTTTTATCACGTTGCGGAGTGAGGTGGATTAGTTTTCCCTGAGGGGCACCACTACACTTTTTTGTGTATTTGAGGTGGCATCACTTCATTGTATTGATTTGCTCTCCTGTAAACAAACATTAGCCTCTCTGTGTAATTCTCATTATAGTTGTGGCCTGGTGTGTTCTTTGGATCCTTGTGTCCAAGTAGCATTGTGTCTATACCATCTGGGCAGTACAAGTCTCAAATATGTGCAGGGCTATATGGCTGTTACTCATGATGCATGCCATGATTTGCAGTGTGACCTAATGACTTTTTGCTCATGTGTCAGATGTGTACAGTTGACTGATGCATTCCTGTTTCTTCTACTTGCCCACAGCATCATCAACAGAGACAGAAGGAGAAACATGCACCGACCAAGAGGAGGGACACAGTCACAGTGCCACGATTGCTGTGGAGTCAGAGGGAGCCAGTGGCACGGAGGGTGAGGGGAGTCAGCCTGCGGACCCTTTGGAAGGGGACACTTCCTACCACGCAGATGGGTCCGCTTCTGACTCCCAGGAGGAGGGGGAATATGCTGCAACACCTGACAGCAGAACTGTGTCTGTCCCCGCCTCCTCCAGACCCATCTCCACCCTCACAGTTGCTCCGGTCCCTTCTGTCCGCGCAGCCCCCCATGTCTCCTTCGGCCCAGGCACCGCACCCCCTGACCCCCTTTCCCCTGCTGCGCTCAGTGCGGAGTCTGTGGAACTACTCTGCCAGCTTCAGGTTGGTCAGACATCAATGCTGACAGTCCCCCATGGCCATACTCAAATACTGACCCAGTTGTTGTGGTTCATGGAGGGCCTGTCAGCTATGATGTCTGCCCAACGTCGGATTCTCACGTCCATGGACTCCTCACTGACGGCAGCAGTTTCCCTCCTGCAGCAGTCTGTCACCCCTCCTTCAGACCCCTCCACACCCCCCTCTCCCATACCTGTCCAAAGCACACACAGGAAGGCACGATCACGCACCCCAACGGAAACAAGCAGCACACCCCAACAAAAGTTGAAGCGCACACCTCCTGGCACGCAAACTCAGAGGGCGGCAGGCACACCCACAGGGACTGGAGTTAGACCAAAGACATGCAGCCAAAGTCACAGTCCGCAACCCGCACAGCCCTCTACCTCGACTCCCATAGTGTCCCCGGGTGCAGGGAGGTGGTCTTGATGAACTGGCAGCAGTGTGCAGAGCTGAGTATCTTTCTACCTTTGGCGCTGCACAAGCCACTGAGGACGATACGTCCCACCCTGCACCCACCACACCTACCCTTCCCACTACTGTCCCTGCGGTGCCTGGTCCTGAACCAGATGATGCCCCCCCCCCAGGCTCAACAGCCCATTAGTTCATTCCTGTGCAGGCAAGTTTGGGGTAGACGACCTCCCCAATGCCCCCCTACAGAACTTTGTTATGGACTGGCAATTGGCCTTATTAGAGCTTGGACTCATTTTTTACCTTCTTTTCATTTGAAGCTGAATAAAGCCTTTTATTTTGCATTCTACACTATTGCATTTCAGATACTTGTTGTTGGGGATGAGGGCCCTGAGCAATGGCCATGCCTGCTCAGAGATGTATACTGGTCATTTGTCTGTGCCATCCATGCTACTCACTGTACTTGTGTTTTGAGTATGTACAAATGCCTTCATGGACACATTCATCCTTTTTGCCACTATGCATGTGTGTTATCACAGCCTACCCCTATGATGGGAATTGTTGTGCAGGGTAATTGGGCACATGAGAAAAACCAAAGGTGGTGATGGACGGGAAGTTGACAATACAAACACTCACCCCCAGTCAACTGATCTGGGTTTAATCCATCACCGTTCTTTAGCTCACTCTTCCACCCCAGTTCAGACATGGCCATATGCAAATCAGTCTGACCCTGTGCCTCATGGGAACAGTCCAGCCCGAACTGCCAAGCCATGTCTTCCCTGGACTGGAATCAAGCTTCCCAGGACCGGTTTCTGGCATTACAGCCGTCTTCAGCCGGGCTTGCTTGACTCCAGTGACAAAGTGAGCAAGGGACTCACATCTAGGCATACCCTGCCAACTTAGGGCGAACAAAGAAAAACCAAAGGTGGTGATGGACGGAGCGTTGACAATACAAACACTCACCCCCAGTCAACTGATCTGGGTTTAATCCATCACCGTTCTTTACCTCACTCCGCCACCCCAGTTCAGACATGGCCATATGCAAATTAGTCTGACCCTGTGCCTCATGGGAACAGTTCAGCCCCAGTTGCCAAGCCATGTCTTCCCTGTACCGGAATCAAGCTTCCCAGGACCCGTTTCTGGCATTACAGCCGTCTTCAGCCGGGCTTGCTTGACTCCAGTGGCAAAGTGAGCAAGGGACTCACGTCTGAGCATACCCTGCCAACTTAGGGCGAACAAAGAAAAACCAAAGGTGGTGATGGACGGAGCATTGACAATACAAACACTCACCCAGAGTCAACTGATCTGTGTTTAATCCATCACCGTTATTTAGCTCACTCCGCCACCCCAGTTCAGACATGGCCATATGCAAATCAGTCTGACCCTGTGCCTCATGGGAACAGTCCGGCCCGAACTGCCAAGCCATGTCTTCCCTTGACCGGAATCAAGCTTCCCAGGACCGGTTTCTGGGGGTGAGTGTTTGATTTGCTCAAACGCTCCGTCCATCATCCCCTTTTGTATCACTTTGTTCGCCCTAAGTTGGCAGGGTATGCTCAGACGTGAGTCCCTTGCTCACTTGGCCACTGGATTCAAGATAGCCTGGCTGATGAGGATTATGAATCCGAAACCGGTCCCAGGATGCTTGTTTCTGGTCCAGGGAAGACATGGCTTGGCAGTTCAGGCTGGACTGTTCCCATGAGGCACAGGGTCAGACTGATTTGCATATGGCCATGTCTGAACTGGAGTGGCTGAGTGAGCTAAAGAATGGTGATGGATTAAACCCAGATCAGTTGACTTGGGGTGAGTGTTTGATTTGCTCAAACGCTCCATCCATCATCCCCTTTTGTATCTATTTGGGCACATGGCTCACAATTTTTAGCATTGTACCTAAGGGTTTTCCACCCTATTCCTTCCATGAGAGACTACATCTTGGTGGTCTGACCACCACCTGGACATTCATATCAGCCCAGGGATGTACGTGACAGTGTGTGCTCCCTTTCGCTCTCTTTTTTTGGTGGGCTGGTACATCACTATACACTATTGTTTCATGATGGTAGGGTGTGTATTTAGCCAGCAACCTCATGGGTGGGTATGCATGTGGAATTTGACATCACACCCACATGTGGTGTGTCACGCAGTGTGCAACAGAAATCCATCCTCCGTGGAGTGGGACACTGCTGTAAGTTGTGTTGCTATGGCACTATCATGAAAGTCACAAGTAAGGGATGTGCACATACCCCCATGTAGTTGTGGTATGCAGATTATGATGTCCCCCATATATCTGAGCACTGCTGGGAGTCCTCTGCACCCACCCCTCATATGTCTGGACACTGGTAGGAGTCATATCCACACACCCCCATACTGTTGGCCTATGCTGGGAATCATATACACCCACCCCTAATATGTCTGGACACTGCTGGGAATCATATACACCCACACCTCATATGTCTGGACACTGCTGGGAGTCATATCCACCCACCCCCATACTGTTGGCCTATGATGGGAGTCATATCCATCCACCCCTCATATGTCTGGACACTGCTGGGAGTCATATCCAACCACCCCTCATATGTCTGGACACTGCTGGGAGTCCTACACACCCACCCCCATACTGTTTGCCTATGCTGGGAGTCATTTCCACCCACCCCTCATATGTCTGGACACTGCTGTAAGTCATATACACCCACCCCTCATATGTCTGGATACTGCTGGGAGTCATATCCACCCACCCCTCATATGTCTGGACACTGCTAGGAGTCATATCCACCCACCCCTCATATGTCTGGACACTGCTAGGAGTCATATCCACCCACCCCCATACTGTTGGCCTATGCTGGGAGTCATATACACCCACCCCTCATATGTCTGGACACTGCTGGGAGTCATTTCCACCCACCCCTCAGATGTCACGCACCGTACCCCAACATTCATGGTGTTTGTGCGGCTCGTATCACTATTGCAATGGTGCCATACGCGAGTGTGTGAAACGCACCATACCCCGACATTCATTGCGTGTGTGCGGCTAGTGTCACTATTGCAATGGTGCCATACGCGAGCGCGTGAAACGCACTGTACCCCAAAATTCATGGCATGTGTGTGGCTCGTATCACTATTGCAAGGGTGCCATACGCGATTGGTGAAAAGCACCGTACCCCAAACATTCATGGCGGGTGTGCGGCTCATATCACTATTGCAATGGTGGTATAGGGAAGAGTGTCAGACTGTGGGTACAAGTACACTTCCATTGTTGAGGTACGTTGTACTCACCGTCTGCGCCGTCGTCGGTTTCTGTGCACCAGGTCATAGGTGTACAGGACTGGGATGACACGGACAATGGGGTTCATGGCGTGTATGTCACGTACATGGGGTGCGGTTCATGCCGGACTCTGCTTTTACAGACGTTTTCAGCTCCCGTAGAAAAAGGGTCGTACGGAGTGTCACCGACACGGATCGTACTTACTGGGCCGGAAACTGCTGCTTGTTTACGTACGGACGTAGCGTACTGCGCGAACCCTATACAAACCGTTTGTCTTTTTTTGTCGTACGGTGTTTGGTACGCTTCGTACAGAGATCTGCTTTTGGTTTTGATCGTACTTGATCATACGTACGGGGACGTTGAGGCTGTATGATTCGTATGGGAAAAACGCTCCGTACTGCGAATCGTAGGGGATATTATCTAATCGGAATCAGCCCCTAAGTGTGCTCGAGTCCTGAATCGGAGTTCTGCCTCATACCCCAAAAGAGTGAGTAATCGAGAAGAAGTGCCATTGGTCTATGGTTCTGAATGAAGAGCTTTGGTGGTAGCACTGCCAATCAAGAGATCACTCAGACCACCAGCACCAGTGTCATTCCAGTATGGTGATGAAGGAAGTTTAGATCCAAATCAGCGAAACCTAAGAAGATCAAAAAGAGCACGAGTACCTTGTTGCAGATATTCAGCACCTGAATGGTCATATTTTGAGAACACTGCTTTGAATGTTACATTACAGGATTTGTGCAGTGTGTACTCTGAACTATTAGAGCCTCTCTGAAAATGAGACTGATGGAAATGAGCTGAAGAAAGAAAAATTATGAATTGTGCATACATAATCACCCTATACATAATCACCCTAAAAGAAGCTGCATACTCAAAGTCAGAGAATGAGTTGCATTAGAAATGAATGTAAGCAAATCATGGGTTACATTTTGTAATAACAGTAATCATGATTACAATAGTACTAAAAGAATTTTACCCAGCACCTTAGTCATATCCAAAAGCAAAGAACATTACTAATTAATTATTTTATTTACAATGCTAGGGAGCACCCTTTTAGCCACTCCTTTGTGATCTTTAAGAAAAATGATTATTCCACTAATGTTTATTCTAGGTTAGTATAAAAATACCTAATGCTGTGAACGTGAAAGACTGCTATGAATGCATACACTTACCCTCATCAGTTTCAGAAGACGTTACCTATTACCACATGCCTTTTTCTTCTGTTATTTCATGCAGCATCTTATTGTCATTAGTTTATAGAAGAGAACACTTTAAATATTTTTACTCTGATCATGATCTAATACTTTCCAGTGTACCATTATTTAAAAAGCATAAATTCATACACAGAAGCAGGAGAAATGGACACATCTTGGTAACATTTCTTTCTCCATAGACTCTTAGATAGTGTAAAGGCTTACCAGAATAGCTTAACCTGTTTAATGAGGCCAATAGAGATACTTATATAATGGTTTTAGAAAAGAGATATACTAACCAGAGACAAACTACTGAAAAACAGGGGGATGTTTTAGAGAATGCATGAAGAAGGAAGAACACGTGTTTAGAAAGAAGATGGTTTATCCTAAATTGGGAGTTGACAGCAAACACAAAGAAAAAATTTGCATGTACAAAAGATGGACACCTAAAAGAACTAGACATGTAGGGATCAGTAGCTGTGAATATACATTCGAATTAACAGAGTGATCTTGGCAAATTTTACAGTGAAATGAGAATGCTATTCCAGGGGTTTATTACATTTGTGAATCTAACTCTTACTTCGGTACAGAGTAGGAATATCGACAGGGAAATATCGTGGAACAAAAATATCGCCGCAGAAATATCGTTTGGAAGAAATATCGACCAAAAAAATATAGATGACAAGAATATCGACTGACCGGTAAGTAATATCGATTACAAAAATATCATTGTAATAAATATCGTTTACAAAAATATAGTTTACTAAAATATTGATTTTTTAATAATGTTATGTATTTTAGTTTTTTTAATAAGAATTGTTTGTCATTTTATTATATGTTTTAGAATTTTTCTATTTATTCATTTATTTTAAGTTTAATTTTGCGTTATTAGTTCCGTAGCGGGTTGTGGGTTTATAGGGGAATAGGGTGGAATGTAATTTAATTATGTAAAATTTTAATTTATTAATTAATGTGTTAATTTATTAATTAATTATAGTTTGATAACTAGTTGTTAATTAATTTCAATTAGTTAATTAATAATTAAGTATGTTAATTGTTTAATTTATTTTAGGTGTGTGTTGTGGTGTTTATATATGTATATGGTGTGAAGGGAGGTGAATAATACATTTTTTATTGATTAATTATTAACTAATTTAAAAGTAATTTCTATTGATTATTTAGTAATTATTAATTGTAATTGTGTAATTAATTGTAGGTGTGCGTTGTGGTGTATATATGTGCAAATGGTGTGAAAGCTGGTAAGTAGTTAATTGTTTAATAAGTAATAAAACATTTTAAATATTTAATTAGTAATTATTAATTGTAATTGTGTAATTAATTTTAGGTGTGTGTTGTGGTGCGTATATGGGTACATTGTGTGAAAGCTGGTAAGTAATTAATTGTTTTATTAATAAATAATAAAACATTAATTTTCAATAAATAATCAGTAAATATTAAATGTGATAATGTAAATAATTTTAGGTTTTTGTTGTGGATTTTATAGTGCTAGATAATATTTTTTTTAATCTTTGTTAATAATAATATATTTAAATTCATATAATATTTATGTTAAAATTAGAAATTTAATTTATTGAAAATGTTGATATTTTAATTTTTTATTATTTTGGGATCCTGCGCTTTCCCTACTTTTGCACTCACTGGAGTGGGAATAGTAATTTTTACCTCTCCGCTATCCTGCGCTTTCCCTATTGTTGCACTCACTGGGGCGAGAATAGTACATTTTACCACTACGCTATCCAGCGATTTCCTTACTGTTGCTCTCACTGGAGTGGGAATAGTAATTTTTACCCCTACGCTAGCAAGCGCTTTCCCTACTGTTGCCCTGAGTGGAGTGGGAATGGTAAATTTTACCCCTACGCTATCCAGCGCTTTCCCTACTGTTGCACTCACTGGAGTAGGAATAGTAATTTTTACCCCTACGCTATACAGCGCTTTCCCTACTGTTGCGCTCACTGGAGTGGGAATAGTAATTTTTACCCCTACGCTATCCAGTGCTTTCCCTACTGTTGCACTCACTGGAGTGGGAATAGTCATTTTTACACGTACGCTATCCAGCGCTTTCCCAACTGTTGCACTTTCTGGAGTGGGAATAGTAATTTTTACCCCTACGCTATCCAGCGCTTTCCCTACTGTTGCACTCTCTGGAGTGGGAATAGTATTTTTACCCCTACGTTAACCAGCGCAGTCCCTACTGTTGCACTCACTGGAGTGGGAATAGTAATTTATACCCCTCAGCTATCCAGCATTTTC
Source organism: Lissotriton vulgaris (assembly GCF_964263255.1). NCBI lineage: Eukaryota > Metazoa > Chordata > Amphibia > Caudata > Salamandridae > Lissotriton > Lissotriton vulgaris. Next base: position 1,628,499,517 of record NC_141689.1, on the reverse strand, counting down.
CCTATTGATGCACTCACTGGATCGGGAATAGTAATTTGTACCCTCCCACTATCTTATGTTTCAACTATTAATGTTTTTATTTTGTTATTAAATGTATGTATTATTTTTTAAATAGTTCAATGTGTTAATTATAGAATATTTTAAATATTTGTATTTATTTTAAATTATTTATATATGTTTTTATTTTATTTTTATATAATTAATAAAGTTTATAAATTAAATAAAGATAATAGTTAATAAAATGTATTTAAGTAAATATATGTATATGTACACTTTTTTGTGTTTATAATAATTACATTTATTTTATTTGTTATAATTAGCTAAAATATGTATTAAAATTAATTTAATGTGTCAATAATAATAATAATATTAATATTTAATTAATTTAATTTAAGGTATTTTATTTTTTTAAAGTCGATATTTTTTACATCTGTAATTTTTACATCTATATTTTTGAGTCAATATTACTGTACTTACCTTTCAAGTATAGGGAGGCGATATTTCCGTTATCAATATTTTTACATCGATATTTTTTTCATCGATATTTTTGATATCGATATTTTAACATGGATCCCTTACTTCCTATTACAAGCAGACTGGAAGAGAATCTGTTATCTAGGCATACACATTCCAAGGATGTAACATGTACAGAACCTAGATGCACTAACATTAAAACCTACTCATAGAAAGAAGTGCAATTCAGAAATAGGAAATAGACTCGTAGGAGATGTATTTGGAGCTGTCATTTCACCTGTAGGCATCAACTTAAATGGCAAACATGTTAGTTCTCAAGAGTTGTCGAGAACATGGCAAGTAGCACATCTGGACCTTTGATTGTAACTCGAACAGAACTAATTGCTATATGGTCAATGGTTTTACAAGACCGACTTGCCCTAGATATTTTACTCGCGGAAAAGAACGTAGTCTGCAAAGTGCTTAAATTAACTCTATGATGTACTTACATACCTGACGAGAGTAAGGAAATAGAAGCTTTTGCAAAGAACAGTTCAGGTTTAGAAACTGAATTACATGAATTGGAAACACCAAGTTTAGTTCAAAATGTAGGAAAGGGAGTTATCACAATTGGAAACTGGTTTTCAACAGCAGGAAAGGTATATTGAAGGCTATTCTAATGCCAATTGTAATAGTGGAATTGTGTTTAATATTTCTCTAGGCATTATTTCTAGTCTGTAGATACATACTTTGCAAAAGAAAGGAACAGTTAGAAAAGAAATGGTATGAGAAGGATTTGGGTTTGAACCTTGAAATATAGTGGCTTAAAAAGAAAAAGATGAGATTAAACTGATGAGAGTGTACTCTCCGCCAGGGACTCTCTTGAGAAAGCTAGAGATGTGATGATTAATGAAACCATCAGATGGGAGATTGTAGAAGTTGAAAATCTTTATGTAAATTTAGCCTAATAATAATATAGAAATGTGTTTTAACTTTAATGTAGGGAACTGTGTCAATTTAGTGGTTTCACAAAAGTGCATTCTTCACATAGAAAATGCTGTTTGTTTTAGCAGAACTCTTCCATTTTTTCTATCGTTCTTTCATGACTAGGCCTGCAAATTAGTCTTATTCTTTACTGTCCATTTCAAAGTAACACATGTTTTTTTTATGCTGACTTTAACATTAAAATTGAATTGCAAAAGTTGACATCTTCATGAAATATGTAGTTAGCTGCAAAATGTATTTCTTTTTTCCTCACGCTATATGATTTCATTGAATTTAGATAGTTTTCTCTGCCACATGCTTATAATGAACAAAATGTAATTGAAAGAAATGCTTGTAATAGTTCTCATTCAACCAGGAAATGCTAGATATTGATGTTTTTTCTTTTCATAGAGTAGTCCATTGTTACACAATGGGGCACTGAACAACTGACAAAGTAGGCTTGCAAAAGGTTCTCATGAGAACCATTCTAGATGTATCTTTTCAACAAGATTGCCAGGGTAAGATTAGTTTCATGGAACCTTACTGGAAAAATTCCAATCACTCACTGCTATTATTGTTGTAATTTAGTTTATGATAGTACTGTCACTCTATCCGTGAGAGTGAGTGAAGGTACAGCAAACACTTGTTTCATCCCTTTACATGGCCATCCGGCATGGGGCTTCCTCAGGGCGGTTATGTAATATGGTATCGATCAAGTCGTCTTGGTCCTGTTCTAGGTCCGGTTCTAGGCAGTAAGTGGTAGTCGTAGTTGGATTGACTACCACATACTGCCTAGAACCGGACCGCCATTATGCCCTAATTCTGAGAAACCTTAGTTTTTTGCAACCAAGTACAATGACAAAAAGTAAACAAATAAACAAAAGCAGATTCTTTAGTGTGTTTCTTGTCCCAGCAAGATGATGATTTATTGTGTCCAGACTTGAGGAATATCACAGTAACTTGTGTTCTACGTAGGTAGATTTAGAGAGAGACTGAAAACGGGTATGTTTCTGCCTGAAACATACCTGTTTTCAGTCTCTCTCTAAATCTACCTACGTAGAACACAAGTACTAGTTCCAGACCATTCCCAAATCACAATCTTGCGTCGAGTCTAAAGCCCTGAAGAGTCGTGTTGACTCAACGGCACACGACGAAACACGTGTCGGCTTACTGTGATATTCCTCAAGTCTGGACACAATAAATCATCATCTTGCTGGGACAAGAAACACACTAAAGAATCTGCTTTTGTTTATTTGTTTACTTTTTGTCATTGTACTTAAATTTATGATACCTTGTTGTAGTTGCGAGAGCACAGCTGTGTAATTATTGTATGGTCTTTGACTCATTAGGCGGTTAAGGGTGTTTTCCGCCTGCTCTTTACGCACTACAAATCGATTATCCTAACGACACACTGTAACGTAGAAATTGAGGCAGTGCGCCCCTGATATCTGAGTTTTGCCAAAAAAAAACCCTGAGCAGTTTTCACTAATTTTTTGCAACCAAGACGACTTGATTGATACCCTGTGCTTAATTTTTGCCAGTGCTTTCCGGTACTTAGCACCGGCACTTATTTAACAGGGCCGGAGCTACAGCATTTTTCTACCTCATGCGATGGGGCCAGTAATTTGTCAAAATAAATGCACCGATTTGTACTACTTAGGTTCGGATGCATGTCTGCCTGGTATGTCTAAAGGATAGTCCACCCATGTCTAGCCATGATGACTGCATCAAGTTAGTGATGTCAGTTTTGCACGCCTGCATAGGCATGTCACTCCCATTGGTTTATTATGTTTGAGGGCGGGGCGGGCTGATAGGTGCTGTGACCTGGGATTGAGGCAGGCTGGGCCTTGGAAAGTTCAGGTCTGTAACATCACGATTACACTGCACTTTTTATCTATTTATTGTGCATTGTGCACGCTGTACGGCACACGCCACTGAGTTGTCTTCAATGGGCAGGCCGGGTGTGAGACTAGATTGTGTCATGCACAGTCTGTGTAAACTGTATGTGCATCAAGCCACACGTGGTGAGATTGGCCCGCCGCGCCAGAGATTGTTTTCATCTGAGTGTTGCCGTGCTTTGGTAAGATCGTTCATGCCTGCTGCAGGGTGGAATGCGAGAGAAGGGGAGGATTGCTCTATGTCGAATCACCAAGTCCACATCTTTCTGAACGCTTGCAGCGCAGTGCCCTTCTCCACTAACACTGCAATCTATAGAATTGGTCATGCTTTTATAAGAATGTCTTTTCCGGTTCTGCTGCAGCCACTGCCCAATGCCCTTCAGGCGGCAACAGTGCAGCTCAAAGGCAATGAGTACAAAAATTTAGTTATTGTTATCAATCAACCCAGGCGTACCTGAAAATGAAGATAACATAGCTCAGAAGTTAACGTACGACGAGAATGTTACCTCTTCCAACAACATGTAATACCCATTGTGATATATTTTACCATTTGCATACTTTTGAAGAAGGCTCAGAACGTCATCATTCTTTGCTGTATTTAATCTGAATGTGGCCACGACCTACCACTGATATGTAAAGACAGTACATATTATTTCTTTTCAATTCCTGGTGCATTTTTATGCCACGGACCTTTTCATTTGTGACGTTAAAATGTGACAAAACTCTGTGTGTTGTGTGTATATATATTATCCCTAAGCATTTCAGTTGTAAATTTAATCAGTTTGACATACGTGTGTTCTAGCACAGAGCAAGGAGCCGCTATTTTTTAACGTGGATGTTACCTAAATGACAAAAGTCAGATAACCTCTTTAGTTAATGTTTTGTGGCGGGGTTATAAAGACTTGAGGGTAGGTAGCAAGTTGCAGCTTCAGCCAGCACTAGCTTTGCAATCAACATGCCTTTTTATAGTGTTGTGTTTTTTGAACACATATGTATTACACAAAACTACAGGGCCAGGCCCCGTGAAGTAATGTGGTGTTGTGTACAAAGCTAGGAGTGATTGAATATGTCAAACATTGAGCCTCCTAGCTGTGTTCAAATTGATACTTAATACTTATACACATGATGGGAGAAGGCTCTAATTTCAGTAAGGACAGATCAGAGACATCTTAAGGATTTTGGGGGCCACAGGCCGAATGTATTTTGTGGGCTCCTGTTCAGAACAGGTTTGAAGCTATGATACAGTTTCAGTTCTTTTATGCCATCCTCGGCTTTGTCACTGACAGCACACAGGCATACTCTCCAAATTCTAAAAGTTTTTTCATCTAATATTCAGGGATAGTGAGGCGTGTTTTCATCATTTTAATTCAGCAGCTGACTAAGATTATTGTAAATAATCTCAGTAACCCTTTCCTGTTTTGAATATGTGAGGTCTTGTTTCGAGCTAAAAGAAACTTTATGCATATTGCATGATGTGTATGATAAAAGTCCCACAGGGTCAAGGACTGCATGATTAATCCCTCAAAGGAATGTGGTAAGACACACACCTGGTAGAAGCTGACAAATGCCAGAGTGGTAAAGTTCCCAGTGGAAGGATTAAGTTCCATTTGTGTGGTAAAGTGCCTGACTTGGGGCAAATGTCTGTGTGGAAAAGTAATTCACTAGGTTAAGATTATCCTGAATTGTGATTGTGTGTTAAACAGCCGGGTCCTGTGTATAAAAAATATTTTGTGTGATGCATGGTTCCTTCCATGTGGTAAATGTTCATGTGGATAAAAGGTCCCCCCTGTGTTGTAGGGTCCCACTTGGTAAAAGTGTGTTTCGAGTATGGTAAAGTATTACTTACTGTCCATCAGACAGACTGGTGTCAAAGCACTACATGTGTCTCCAGGCACTGGGAACCACTCTCTCTGTGCTGTGGTATTACATATGGCTTTTAGCAGGCCCAGTTGAGAGTTGTGAGTGGAGCCGATAATGTAAGTGGGTGAAGCCAATGGAGAAAATGGGTGGAGCCTGGGAAGTGGTGGTGCCTCCTAAAAAAACTGAGCACCTGGACTTAATATTTTACAAATTAAGCACTGTCGATACCATATTCCATAACCGCCCTGAGGAAGCCCCAGGCCGGATGGCCATGAAAAGTGGTGAAACACGTGTCGGCTGTACCTTCCCTCACTCTCTTTTTTTTTTATTATTTATTGTTCAGTTCAAAGCGTATACAATAAATAAAAATCATGCATAAATGATTCAATATTCCATGTGCTGTAAGGAGACAAAGGGAAAAACAGTATAATACAAAATAGACAGGCTAAACAGTAATCAAAACATAAGAAATTGATGACTGGGCCAGAAAACATGAACATTAATCTGAGCGGACAGTTTCCATATGCTGTATCATAGGCTGCCAAATTTGAATTCCTAATTGCTTTTTCTTCAATTACTTAATACGATAAAGATTAAATTCTATATGAAATACATTATAAAACTTAGCTCGCCACATTTCATACGAGGGTGCTTCAGGTTTCAGCCACAGTGAGGCAATGCATAAACGGGCTACTGATATGGCCATAAAAAAGAAAAATCTATATGGATAGTACTGCTGACATACATTTCCATCTTTACTTAGTCCAAGTAATAACATCTCTCTAGATATCATAACCTTAACATTTGTGATATAAGACAAAAATTGTTCAATGGAAAAAAAAAAGGGCGCTAACACACTGCAGTCGTAAAATATATGCACTATGTCAGAAGCCGCAGTTTGGCACCGATAACATTGCCCGTCATGAGTATCGCCCCACTTTATCATATGAGCCGGTGTATAGTACAAATGAAACAAAGTTTTATAATGTTGAGCCCGTAAGTTGGCAGTCAAGGTAACTTTACTAGCCATATCAATAGATTCTTGAACAAAGATACCAGAAATACCAAGTCTAGTGCTCCATTTAACATCCTGAGTACCAATATCATCTTGTTGCTTAGCAAGCATAATATCGTACAATGACCCAATCTTGGCTCGTTTTATCATGGCTTCAAGTAAATCAGTGACGACAATAGAAGTTATACTGCGGTACTTAAAAATGAAATACCGTAACTGCAAATATTTAAAGAAATCATTCTGTGAAATTGTATATTTGCCCTTTAACTCTGTAAATGAAACCATAACACCAGCATTGAAAACATCCCCAACACAAAAAATCCCTTTTTCCCGCCATATATTAAAGGGAGTAATTCTATAGAATCGCAAGGGGTATAATAATTCATTCTATTAAGGGAGATAATCTTACGTACCCATCTCCACCCTTTAAATGCAGCAGATACCAATTTAAATCAGTTTTTTTTATAGTAGCTCTGCTCAAGAAATCTAAGCAGCACTTGTTGAGATTGGTCCCCCAGTAACATCAAATAAATATTAGGGGCTTCAAACAGCCTTATATCTCCCCCAGTCACCAAGATTTCCATATTTTGAAGAAGACAAGCTAAGTAATAAAAAATAAAGTGCGGCACCCCCCATCCACCTCTAGAGAGTGGTAACATCATATATTTTGAGGCCCTCCGAGCCTTCTTCCAGCCCCAAACAAACCTATCAGTGATGTATTGAAGCTGCATTAATTGTGTACTTGACAACTCCAGTGGTACCGTACGAAAAAAGTAAAGCACCCTGGGTAATATGCACATCTTTAGGACATTTCGCCGCCCAACCAACGATAGATGTAAACATTCCACCTTTTCTAACTGCCTTTGAACAGACCCTAATATATCAGCCCAATTAACTGCAACTATTTCTTGGAGCAACATCCTGATCTTAATCCCAAGATATCGAGCCTCGTGTGTCACTCTCGGCTCATCAGGGCATAGCCCATCAGTGCAAATAACCTGAGTTTTGGATATATTTAATTTATACCCTGAAGCCTTCCCATACTCTTGGGTCACATGCTCAATTTCAGATAATGCTTGTTTTGGATCGGATGTTACTACCGCTATATCGTCTGCATATGCTAGAACTCGTACATAATGATTTCCCACAGCCATTGATTGTATACCCTGAGTAGTTTTGAGAGTTCGCAACAGTGGTTCAATATAAATCACAAACAATAGCGGTGAGCATGGGCATCCTTGCCTAGTACCCCGTGTGATATATACAAAAGCGATTCTTGCCCCATTGCACAAATCTTAGCCCGAGGTCGCTTGTACATAATCTGTAGAGCAAGCAAAAAATGGGGACCAAACCCCATTTTACGCATTACAGACCAAAGGAAGTCCCAAGCCACGCGATCAAACGCTTTTTCAGCATCTAAAAATATTAAACCAATGTTTTTCTGGAGAGTCCGAGCATAGTCTAGCACAGCTATAACCCTATGCAGATGATTGACAGTGCTTCTACCGGGAAGAACCCATGTTGGTGGTGGGATACCAAAGAGGGAACAATTTGTACTAATCGGGTTGCTAAAATTTTAGAATATACATTGGCGTCTGCATTTATTAATGATATAGGTCTATAAGACCCAGGAAGTTCAGGGGGCTTGTCTTTTTTCCTAAACACAACAATATTTGCATCATCCCAAGATGGAGGGGGATTTCCCATCTGGGCAGCAATAAGAGTAGCCAACATATCATCCTTTATAACCGGAAAAAGAATACGATAAACCTCAAGGGGTAATTTATCCGGACCAGCCGCTTTCCCAAGTGCCAAGTGCTCTAATGCAGTCTGTAATTCTAGCATAGAGATTGGTGCCTCTAGGGCTTCTCTTACAGTATCCTCAATCTCGGGTAAGTAAAATCTTGACAGATACTGCTCAATCTTGTCTCGGTAAAAAAGATCTTGGGTATATAATTCTCTATAATATTATTGAAATACCGCCATTATACCCTCCAACGTTTCAACCAAACAGCTCCGTTCATTCACCAACCCTTCTATTCTTTGAGACGCTTGTCGGGCCCGAAGGCTTTGGGCTAGGCATCTACCTGTTCCTTCGCCATACTCATATCTCTCAATTTTATTAATTTTATACTGAATTGGAATTTCCTGGTTCCAAACCCCATTAATCTTCGCCTTACAGCAGGCCACCTTGGTCTGGGAGGTTTGACTATCCCTATGTGCACTTATTGCCATAATAAGTTCATGTTCTGCCTCTTTCAAACCTAAAAGCAAGTTCTCAATTAATACTTTTCATTTCCGCTGTTGAGCCCAGCCACAGCTACAGGTTCCCCCCTTATCCCAGCCTTAAAACAATCCCAGACCATTGCTTGGGGAGCTGTTCCTCTATTATGCTCAATAAACTGTTTGGCCCATAATTGAATATAGCATATATATTCCTCATCCATGGTCAACTTTTTGCAGAAAGTAAATGAACGTTGTGTCCGTGTAATATTGAAGGGGGAAAAATCCATAACTACAGGACCATGGTCCGATGTAATCCACGGCGTGACCTGCATTTCCGCCCCAATAGTTAAAAATCTAGGCACGAAAATATAATCTAACCAAACAAACTTATTGTGTGGACAGGAAAAAAATGTATATCCAGGATTGCCCGGATTCACCAATGGCAACCATCAACCAAGCCATGCTGGGCCAATATTTGACGTAGCGCATTGAACACTTTTGGCTTACGGTCTCGATAACCAGTAAATTGGTGATCCCAAGTATAGGATTCCCCATGTATATTAAAATCTACTAATAATACCAAAGGGGTACCCCACAAAGCAAGCTCAACGTTCAATAGTTCCAAAGTCTCTACTTCGTCAAAATTGGAGCCATACACAGTACAAACTGTAATTTTAGTGCCCCCTATAATACACTCTACAATTGCCCACCATCCAAAATTATCTACCTTGACTTTACACGCCGCTATTATCGCTCGGCGCCCCAAAATTCCCGATTCATTATAACTTCTCTGGATGCCGCTAATAGTGTAAATCCCAATTAAGTCAATAAATTATGATTCCCCCAAGGTATGTGAGTTTCCTGGAGACAAATAATGTCAGGGTTGATTAACCGAATTTCTCCATCATAAGTTTCCGCTTAAGCACATTGTTGAGCCCACATACAATAAATGAACATATACGCAATTTATTATTAGCCATTACCACCAACAGTTCGCTAGTCATCACTATACACAAAAAAAATTACATTATTCTTGAATCCTTACAGCAGACGCTATGAACTGACATTTTGTCTTTTTCACCCGTACCCTTACCCCAGTGACCACCCATCCCATTACCCCCAAAACACCCCAACAACCCTGACCCTTCCGCCAAGAACCCACCCCGAACATTACCCTCCCCCATAACTAAGGCAATAGGGCCTACCGCCATTTGATAAGCGTGAGAGACTCTCTGGATGCTCGGTCTGTCCCATATTCAAACAGTATAGCTGTTTAGAAATCAAACCAAAAAAGACTCCTGGTGCATTCAACCAAAAACAATATATATTTACAAATCGTCACAAATAAACATGCCCATGACAATGCACCATGCCATTAACCCAAAGAATAAAGGTATTCTTTAGCGGAGGCCTCAAAAGAGAAGAATCGAGTTTGACCTTTATGAACTGTTTTTAGAGTTGCAGGTTGCAGAAGGAAGGCCTGTAATCCCTTGGATTGGAATGGTGCAATTAGCTGGAGCAACTGCCAACGCTTCTCGACCGTAGAGTGACAATAATCTGGACGCAGAAAAAATTGGACTCCTTTACCAGTTCTCCTTTTCTCCGGTCTAGCAAGATCGTACAGAACCTGTCTTGCCAAAAAATTATTCAGTGAGATTAATATAGCACGTGGATGCGCATCTTGCCCACTCCTCTCAGGTCGTTGACGGAATGGAAATCAATGCGCTCGTTGGATCTCACGAGACCAGTGCAATTCTTTCACCTCAGGAAATGCTTCCTCAAATAACTCAGTTACAAATTTACAAATATCTTGTCCTTCGAGACCTTCCGGGATACCAAGAATACGTAAATTATTACCCCGGAGTCGATTCTCTAAATCAGCAAGCTTGTCTTTATATTCCTTAATATCTGCAACTTCCTCCTTCTGGGTTGCCATTTGGTCTTTAAGTACAGATATACCCCCTTCAGCTTCCGTCATACGGTCAGTAAATTCATTACAAGATTTAGCCAAGCGGCGGACAGTATTTTGCAGCTTCCGGCAAGCAGTATGTGTTTTTAGATGCTCTGCACGAGCCTCCAGCCTATGCTCAGTAATAGACCGATAGATTTCCTCGAGTGACACTTGACTAGGTTGCTCCAAGCAAGGGCCCCTGCTTGCCTGAACAGATAAACTCAATCTCTCCAGAGTTAACTCCCCACCGGAAAGGTGCCAATCCAACAGGCCTATAGTGGGCACCTCATCCCGTTCAACATCTTTCTTCCTAACTGTATCTATTGCGTCCGATACAGCACCAAAAATATTTCCGCTTTGATTGGCATCCATTATGTCCATTGCGCTAGGAGTGATACCACCTAATCCATTTTCCTGGAGTAAAGGGTCATTATCTAAATCGCCATCCAAGATAGAGCCATCGGAGTGCTCAGAAAGAGAGTAGAATTAGCTATCTTTACTACTCGCTGGGTCAATTACATTATTTACATCTTCACAAGCAGCCACATTAGTCAAATTATCCATGTTACATTCATCCCTGACCTTAACGATTGCAGCTGCCTGTAATACGGAGGGAGGTTGTACTCGTACTAAAGGATCATCAGGTATTTCAGCCTCTGTAGTATCATCATCCGTAGTGCCCAGGTCAATGGGTACGGCCGCTGGAGTCCCAACTTTCTTCCCAACACTAGATTGAAACATTTGCAATATTTTTTTAGGAGTAGCCTGCCCCCCAATTTCAGAGTCCTTATTGCTTGACTCCTTACTGGTTTGATCTTGAGCCAGTTTCGCGGCAAGCGCAGCTCGAGTGCCTACCACACTTTCCCCGACAGATCTGGTTTTGCGCAGTTTTAGGTGCCATACTAAATACACAGTATCATGGGATAATTCAGTTGTACAAGTGTAACGACAGTTGCAACAATATAGCTGAAAAAGGGAGCCTTCCAACCTTCCAGCGTTCTGTGTACTATATATATTTGCCCCACAACGATAGCAGTTACTCGAATATTTGTTGGTTCTACCGAGCTCCAGGGGATACCAGCTCAATATTTTCCACAGCTTTTTTCTTTCCCCTCCACACAACGATAGCAATTACTCACAAGTCTGTTAATTCTTCCGTGTGCCAAGGAGTGTCAGCTCGACATTATTTCCGCAGCTATCGAACATAGTTCGGTCGGGTTTTCTCTCCAGTTCTAGCCAGTTCTCGCTCCGTTAGACTACCAGCAGACAGAGTCTCAACAAGTCGACATTCTTGAGCGTACAGCTCCAGTCGTCTGGCGTCCGGCGGTGATGTTTGCTGTGCCCCGCCCAACACAGCCTTGTAGACCGCGGAGTTTCAATAGCGTAGTGGCTTGACGGTTAAGCGTTAATAGTTAGTGGTTCACACCAACACACATCAGTTCCAAGCCAGATTTCCGAGAAGCCGCTAATCTCCCAAGCGCCAAGCAAGTTAATCCCACACTGATGACCTCCGAAGCCAAAAACTGGGGCAGCCGAGCGGAGCCTCTCACACGCGTGTCTGCAACGCAGGCGCCATCTTGCCTCCCCTCCCCCTCCCTCACTCTCACAGATAGAGTGACAGTACTATCATAAACTAAATTACAACAAAAAAACAGTGCATGATTGGAATTTTTTCCAGTAAGAACCCATGAAACTAATCTTGCCCTGACAATCGTGTTGAACCTTGCACATTTTAGGGGGTTAGGGGTTTTCCCCCTGTCTAGGGCATAGAGTCAAAGGAAAGAATCTTCCGCTCATTTAGTCATTTTACGGCGAGTAAGGGATCTGGACCATCTACCCCTCATCTTCAAAAACTAGATGTATCTTATGTAACATTTTGTCACCACTTTTCCTAACTACACCATGTCGACATGGATGTTTCCCGTGGGAAGAAGGTGACAGGCCATTGGAAGATTCTCTCCCATTGGTCGGAGATGAGTCAACAGTTCGAGTTTGCAACATGTTTGGTGCTTTTCTATATAGTATGTGTTCCTAGCTGGAGAGAGATGAGCAATATATGCACACCTTTGCTGCCAGGTCCCTTAGCACTTTACTGTGCTAATCCTGCTCATGATTGCTGTAAGCTACTTCTAATGGTGATTTTTCTTTATTTCCCGTATCTTTGTAAGGAGACCTTCCATTTTTATGCTGATCAGAGCTATGATTACTTTTTTTACCTATTTTAAATGTTGTTATGGCAGCTGTCAGGAAATTCGACTGAGTTTCCAGAACTACTCTTTATGGGGAGTTCAACCTTCCATAGCTATTACTCTTTTATTCAATTTTGCTTGCTCTTCTCTGAAAGAACTCTTTATGTGTTCTTGCTAGGATAGGTTAGCTGCTTTAGATTAAGATAGGGACTGACTTCCTTTATAGAATACGCTGTTATTTAAAATTATGTCTCTAATAACCATTTTTTATATTTCTGTAAACTGACTTACCTGACTAACCTGAATAAAAGAACAAAAAATACAAACTAATCTATTTAATAAGCAATAAAGCTTTTAAAACTTCATCAAACCTCTCATCATTGACTGAACATTAAATATTGTAAGTTGATGATATTTTTAGCAATGCATTGAGGTTGTGCTCCATTCTAACACAGTGGTAAAGAGTTGTCGACCAAGAGAAGAAATGAATTTGGAAATTGGAATTCCACTTGGTAAGTTTTCAAGTCGAGCTGGGTATAAAATAGATTTCCATGCTCAAAACAGTAAAAAGGAGCTGGAAAGGGAGGATTTGATAGCCAATACCAATCCTGCAACATTTATTGGAATATTGACCGCCATTTTTGATCTTAAGCCCTCTGTGTTCCTCCTATCAGTTTAAAAAAGAAATTACTTCTACGAGGAAACCAATTTTATGTGCTTTATGTGCAGAATTTCTTGAGCTCACCTAAGGATTCATAAGAGTTTTGAAAGCTATGCATAGCTATTTTCACATTTTCATGGCAGGATGTGTTAACTGAATACTGTGTTGTGACTCATTGTTGAGACCTGAGCTCTGATGAGCTTGGCAAGTGAAATATTAGCAATCTTTGGAGGGCAAGAGTACCAGGCCAGGGATATTCAATAAACAAGTGACATTTTAAGCATACTGTAAATCTGCAATGGCAATGCAGACAACTACTATACTAATGCTTCAAAACTCTGTGGAAACAAAACATGTTTATTTTAGTATTAATTGTCTACAAAGACTCATTGAAAGATAAAAACAAGCAAGCGATTACAAAAACCAATGTATACTGTTTACAGCTTCTTAGACCATTGCTGAAATCCACAGTGGAAAATCATTGTCACAAATCTACCTTTTTCATATTGGTTCTTGCACACCCATATATCTAGGTTCAAATAACTCACAAAGCAATAATCAACCAAACGCAAAACACCAGCTAGAAGCAATCCATGAACCTCCTCCTCATTTGCTTCAGATTATCAGACCAAATGAGCACTGCCACAGAACGCAAAAAACTTGAGGTGGAAGTGAAACTTTACAGAGGAGGTGGAAGACATATCACAGCTACCTATTTAGTCTGCCTCCTAGCAATTGTGTTGATGCTGTGGAGCAGGCCATGTAGCTGGTTTTGTGAATGTCATCATTGTGGATGAGCACACCTTCAGTGGAAGACAAAAAGAGGCCACAAAATGAGATGAAATATGTGAAGGATAAAGTGATGTAGGATACATGCGGAAGGTGCTTAGCCAGGTGAAGAACATGAGTCACATCTTTGACTCAGTCCCAAGGAGAAGGAGTTGATGAAAATCCTTTCCCTCCAAACACTGCCTGCTCTCCCAAATCTCAAGACCACAGTGACATTGTGATGCAGGGGCAACATCACTCTCTTTTTCCCTTGCCTACATATTTCTGGTTTCAATACCATGCCCTCCTGTCTCCAAAGTCTCGCCTATCATCATGTCTCCACTTTCTTCCCTATCCCGATATGCCAGTCTCTCCAATCCCTAAGCCTTCTCTGCCTCTCCAGCCATCCCCATCATCCATCACACTTCATTTTCATTGATCCTGTGGTGCATATCATTCTCTTCCATCTCACCTGACATGTTGTTATCATGCCAGACAGCATGTAGAAGATCATTTTGTGTTTGAAGAGGCGGTCGGAAATCCTTTGGTTGACCATTATAAAGATAACAGTTGTACAGCCAGGAGATATGTGCCACTATCTTGTTGGTCTGCTATTTTCAGTATCCCCTGTGTTTTCTATTCCCCACCTCATAAACCTTTACCTTCCTGCCCCTCTGTACCCTGTCTTTAATCTGCCATGTCCCTGTTTTCAACATGTCGCCTGCCATTTCTGACTTTTTGTCTCGCTCCCCCATGCCCTCATGCCCACCTTTCCTGTCTAAGTCTCCCCTAACTCCCTTGTTGTGATTTGCTCTCAGTGACCTTGTCCAATATTATATTTATTTGAATCTAATGGCCACACACACTTACACTTTAACCTTGCACTAGTCATTAATGTTAACTCTTGAGTCCATGTCCTATGTTGGTGTGATATACAAGCACTCCAGCTTTTGAGGTTATGAGCCACCCAGAGAAGCATTCTATTTTGAACAACCCCCTCAACTGACTTAAATTATCCCGATGTTTTGTCAAGTTTTTACCTCAACTACCTTCTCAGCCTAGAAGTAACCCATGTTTAAGTCAGCTTACTACCTTGCCAGTGCTGAGTGTAAGAGCTCCCTCATCACTGAGCAACCCCCATGCAAACATATGAGAGCTATTTACGCTATTATGAACTGTGATACTCCTTCATTTCTGAGCCTAAATGCTGGTGACAGCCTCTGAATCAGCTGGTTACCTTACCCCTCTCAAGATATTGCCACTTTCTGTATTCTGTATTCTACTCTTTATAAACAGTAATATATATGTTTTCATCCCTTAGTGGTAATTTGCTTTCCTACCCTACAAAATGTCTACATTTCCCCCTAATGGCTACACATCCTCTAGTCCTCTTGAAATGCTGTGTTACCAAATGTTCCGAATGATCCATCTATTTGCAACATGAACACACATCCCCATTGCCTGCTGTTGGATTTGTGCAATCTGCCACTGACCATTGTAGTTAAGTTTTTGGCATAAAGGTGCTAAAAAGAAAATCAAACTAAACAAAGTCCCTACATGAGAAAATGCCCCTTTTGTGTGGTCATCTCCATTTTATGCTTAATTTTATTGCTGTTTTGTAGACTCTGCACATTGGGGCACTGCTGTCCATAACCTAATGTATGTACTTTGACATCCAAGTCATGCAAAGTAGCTTGACTGGCATATTTAACTACCCTGTAACACAACTGCATGTGGTATAGAAACTACATGCATGGCAAGGACAGTTAAGTGTCACCTGCAAAACTTGTGCCATCCACTAGTGTGACAAAGAAAATGTGGCTGCAGGACTACTGGTGTAGCCTGACTGCTGGGGTTTAAATCTGTAGCCCAGCCTGCCAAATTAACCGTTTTGACAGAGGAAAAACATCCCTTTTAGTATTAAGAAGTCACCCCTATGTAGGCCTTGTAGCCCACAAGGTAGGGTGCAACGTATTTAAAAATGGGACATGTAGAAATGTAATGTCACCAAGTCTCTGCCATGACAAGCTTTCAAATGCGATTGTCATTATGGATGCCCTGGCTGTCCTATGAGAAACCATAGTTCAGATTAAAACAATAATTCTATATCTTGGTCTTGGAACCAGCTATAACATGTATTCAACTGGTTTTGTTGTCAATTGGGTGATTGACCTTAACCCCTTCTGTGCTGCGTGAATTTTGCCCCGGTGCTGAACGTTCCATTAGGCCTATGGAACCATGACGGAACGGTTCCGTCATAAGCACAGGCCACCTTACGCTCATGACGGAACCGTTCCGTCATGAGCATGGAAGGGGTTAATGAGACATGAAAACTGCTCCCAGAACAAGAGCAATGGCCTGGAAGTGAGAAAGTGTTTCTCTTCACTTGGCAGAAAGACCAGTTGGTGTAGACCCCTGAACATAATTAACTTCAAAGGGGCCTGCCTTGTCACAAATAAATGTCAGGGAACACCTGACTGGAGCCAGATCCAGTATGAGTAAAGCTATCCCCAGAACTGCTTTTGGGTGACCACAGAGGTGGAGATGATCATTACCCTGGCCACACCTCTGGGTGGGCAGAAAGGCTCTGCACCAGGGGAGAAAGATTTCCCCTTCGTGGATTTTGGCAATAAGGTGCTCTGTGGGATTGTATGCAATAGGGCCAACAGGAACTGCTGGGAAACTGGGTAGAGTCGACTTTGTTAACTTTTACTCGATTGGCTAGGGATGAGCCGAGAGACGCCCCCACCCACTACCTGGTGCCAGGCAAAAATGTGACAACTCAGGGCATACTTTCTGGACCTGTGCAAGAACACTAAAAGGACTTCACCTGCTAATTGAGATCTGTTAAAAGACCTGGAGGGCTGGTTCTACTTCTGCTTGTACCCAAGGCTCAGAGGCTGCCTCTATGGGTCAGCCTATGTGGCTACAGCGACACAATAAGCTGCCAGAGGCCTTTTCCCTGAGGTGCCCAGCTGACCAGAATAACTGGACGGCGACTGGATTCTGATGTTGCCATCTACCTGACACCCTTACAGTCTTTAATAATTGCCTTCCCCTGAGGTCATGGGAGGCTTAGAGTTGGTTGTTTGGGCACCAGATGAAAGTTTGCAGACTCCAGAGCTCCACAGTCTCAGCATGACACACCGGAAAAAACCATACCTGGCCAGCACTTCCACAGCATTTGAGTGGATTTCAGCTTAATTCCACTCAGATTCCTGCAACTCTGAAAAATGACTACTTCAAGGCTGCATTGAGAAACTTCCAAAGCTCTAGTGCAAACACCAGCGGGACCAACCAGCTTCTGGTATCCAGCTTTTGGTTCAACAGTGGGGGCTACAGTTTTAGAGGTGACCTGCTCGGGTTGAAATTTTCTTGCCAAAGTGACAATGTCCCATTCTGTGTTGGGTCTTGCATGAAATGTAAATGTTTTTTCATCTAGAAAGTGATGAAGTCCAATTCTGAAGTGGGACTTAAAAAACTTTTGAACTTTTAAGTTCCAAACCTTTTCCGGGATCAATTCAATTGGATTCTGTTGTTGTCGGCCTGAAATTGCACTTTGGTCCTGGTCTACTGCATCCAATGAGTAACATTGGGTTCTTAATTCTTCTTATCTCTGGTCACCCTTATTAGATTTATGTCATGTTGTTGTCATTTTGGTTAATAAATTTGTCCTTATTATGATAAATTGGAGTGAGATTTTTGTTGTGTATTTTACTTTTACCTGTGTTGGTTCTTCTAGCTGCTTTACACATTTTCTTTAAATTGAGCCTGTTTGCTCTGTGCCATAGCTACTAGGGGTTGTGCAGGTCAGGCAGGTTACCAACTTTTTTACTGAACGATATCCCAACACGGCTGTGTGGAGGAGCGGCGTGAGAAGGTCTGAGCTTGAGTCAAATTAGTTCAAAAATCTTAAAAGTTATGGTCTTCTCTGTGTACGCTTTCATGGGCCTCTCTGCTTGTCCCAGTGAGGCCAACGGAAGTGGCACGCTAAGTACACGGAGAGGACCATCACTTTTAAGATTTTTGAACTAATTTGGCTCAAGCTCAGACCTTTCCACGCCGCTCCTCCACACAGCGGTGCTGGGATATCATTCCCTTTACATGATGTATCTACAGGAATAAATCCTGTTTCAACCATGAAGCAAACTCCTGGTAACTCCCCACACTATGCGATTTGATACCCCTTGCCGCCATCCTGAGGAAGACCCGCAGCAGAGGACCCTACTCACCCTTTTGCGTTAGGGTCTAAACGTCGGCAACCCCTGAATAGGCCTACACGCTACTTTAACACCATATACCCAAATCACAGATGAAGTTACACTGTGAAGAAACTGATGAAAGAATTATACTGTATCTGATTGTGTATACAGGGGAAGGCTTGAGTTCTGAAGGGAGACCCTTTTGTCTATTTTTAAACTGGAACCCTTATGCATTAATTATTTTGAATTACCCTCTTGATATAAATTCACCTTCTTTCCTTTCTACTCTTCACATGAGTACTCACTTTCACACCCCCCTCTTCTTGATGATAACCGTGTGGATTGTATATTATGCCTTTGAATTTTTGACTTATCAAGCTGTGGATAAATACCTAGCATGACTGAATAAATTGACCAATACAAATCATTTTGAAGTGGCCCATAACGTTTATTGCTTATACCTTCATGTGCCTATTAGTATTTTTATACTCATTTATTGGTATAAAATTGAGTTTAGGTAAAAAGTGTCTAGGACCACTGTTTTCTATACATAACAAAACTGGTGTTTTCTGACCACCAGATCAAGAAGAAAAAATAGATTTTGCCCTTAATTGAGGCAGTGCAGAGCATGGCTTATTGTTGAGAAAGACAAAAATCATTAGTGTGAAAAGAAAATGATGGTACTATTATAATCCCCCCGAAGCAGGGAGGGGATAGTCAATTTACTTAAGTAAACGTCTACGCAATTTGGTGCATGTACGGGTGACACCTCACACTACATGTTCAAGAAATCGAGTTTTCTGTTCTGGGTCATCATTGAACAGCCTCTTACAATCTGGAATTTTCTTGTATTGTTTGCTCTATGTGGAACAATTAGCATATTTCACACATGAACAATGCTTTGTAAATACAGGACCCAGCATGACAGCATAGAGTGAGGTGTTGACCCTGGATCACAAGTAGTTGAAACACCTCATGGACCGAAAGGATTGGAAGAAAAAAGAGGTGGTCGTTTCTACATCCCTTTTGATGTTTTTTTATATTACAGTGTTTTATAAAGTACTGCGTGCCACATTGCGGTCACTGCAGAGGGTTTGTCATACGGACAATACAGTTTGCTGATAGGAGGAGATGTTGGAGTCCAATCGGATGGTGTATGTGACCTGATTCTGACATTCTATGGCCCTGACTCCTACTCAGAATGTCGGTTTCGGACAGTGGGGTAACAAAACTTGAGGGGGCCCCCTGCACAGTCCATGGAAGGGGCCACCTCTGGACTTACTCAGGAGCTCTCAGGGCAGGCCAGCGTGATGATGGGGCCCCCTGGAGCTTGTGCACCCCCTGCAGTGCGGGGACATTGGGGTGTAGGGGGGGACTTTGTAATGCCCCCGATTTTGGGTTACTCAGGGACACACAATCTAAGACAATCTTCCTGGTCAAATTAGAACTCAATTACCTCCTGGGTTATTGAGAATTTATGATTCATCCAATCTTAAATCAGGGTCCTAACACATATGTCTGACTAGATATATATAGTACAAGTAGAGCTATAAAACAATATGAAAACTATTTTACACCTTTCAGTTTGAGAAAGAAATAATCATAGCGTACTTTATTGGAAACACTATATATCTTCTAACTTTGCATCCATGACACTCGTGTAGCAAACGCTTTATTAAATACGGAATCGTTTCACCACTGGCATTCTTTGTAGTCAATGGCTTTTTTTCATGTCGTTGAAATTATGTCTTACAGGCCAACAACCTAATATAATTAAAAGTTAAGGCACAAATCGATACCGCCCCCACTCCTCCCCCTTCCTCTAGCTGCCATGATTATGCTTGCTGTCCAAGTTACATGGATCAACGTGGCAGCTTTGAGCAGCGGCCCCGTGCTTCTGCTGTTGTTTTTTCCCCCTTTTGGCTTCGATATTTTTACATTCCAGCCGTCTTGCTGCGCGGGTGTGCAGGTGCTTCCTGCAGAACTTTTTCCCCTCTAGCTGGCTGTGAAAAGGACAATGCAATTAATAACAGATGGCACCGGATGACCGTGTCCTTGAGAGAATGGCTTATTGGCACCGCCTGCTAATTGTATCACATATAACACAACTAAAAGCATAATAAATCTGAACTGGGGGACATTTTATGCAAGAGCTCTCCTCTTTTTCCAGACGGTAAATTGCTCAGCTCTTGAAATATCTATAACCTTGTGACACCCAACCTGCATTAGCTTAATTGCCTTTTTTCTTCTCCCTCCCCTCTGTCTCTCTCTCTCTCTCAGAATTCCCTGGCACGCTCACAGATTTGTGAAAGCAGCGCTGCTTTGTTCGAAGGCCTCTGTTATATCTGGGACTGACAGAGCTGTAAACGCCTAGGCTGCGATATCATTTTGTGATTGTTAATCTGCTCTGTTTATGGAGGGCTGGGTTTATGCAGGAGATAACAAGTTGGAAAGCGCGGGCAATTAAACTGCTCCTCCGCACACGAGGGAAGAAAGAATCATCCCGGATTTAGAATTACGGATTCTTTGTCTGATGAAGTGTAAATAATGGACACACGTAATTGCTCGAGGGGAGCAATGCACCATTAAGGACAGTTGTAATACATCTGTCAGATTAAGGTGTACAATATATATATATATATATTGCGATCTAGTCCTCATTAAGTTTTAGCCATAGGATTTAATTTAGTTTAGTACGTGTCCGCTCTGCTTGGAAGGGGCTGAAAACACACAAAATACAAATATTTTTCAAGTACTTCCATGCCATGAGTGTCACCTTCAATCAGTCCTGGCATTTTACCTAAAAGCAGTTTCCATGCTATGGATTTTGAGGTGAATCAGTGACTCATCAGTCATATGGTTTGAAACATAATTTGTGGGAAAATCAATCCGTGAAGACATTAGGGGCCATATTATCCAGAAAGGGCGATACATTATCGGCGCTTTTATCGGCAGGAAACTGTAGCTAAAGCGGAGATAATGGGCTTGATAATATGCCCTTGTGAATTCCCATAGAAGCCCAGGTTAACTTCAGGACCTGGGTTTCTATGGGAATTCACAAGGGCATATTATCAATGAAAATGGAGTGCAAAGCTGGCAATTTAGCTACATGGGTACTGCAATGTACAATATCGTATTTACAATCAATACCTATCTATTGTGCAGCCATAAGCAAAACATGTCTGCAGTATACAAACAAGCTTTCTGTGCAGATTTAAGTCTACAACCAATAACCCCTTCGCTGCGGGGGTTATTCCCCCGCTGTGCTGGGGGGGAGGGGGGCACGCACAGCGCCCGCATGCTCATGACGAGCTCAGCTCGTCATGAGCTACAGTGCCCCTGTGCTCATGACGAGCTCAGCTCGTCACAGGTGCATTGGATCCGTGGAACGTTCAGCACAGCAGGGAAATTATCCCCGCGTGTGAGCGTTCTACGGGCCAGGAAGAGCTGAGCTCGTCATGAGCACCGAAGCACCGTGGCTCATGACGAGCTCAGCTCGTCATGAGCATGGAAGAGGTTAAAGAACCTGTTTTTAACCAAATTGCAAAATAAAAAAATAATAAAATACTAAATAATGGTCAACTGGATTTGCCCCAAGCAGGTAAAATAATTTGTTCACAAAGGCACAGTATGGATATTATTGCCAGGGCCTGGATCCTGTAGGGAATAGTGAGGTTCGGGTAGCTACTTCTGCTCTGCAAGGTCAATATCATGAACATAGGCCCTAATGTATGAAGAACAATCATCTCTAAAAATGGACATGCCCAGGTTGAATAAAAAAGACGTTATTCGCCTCAAAGCCATAAAATTAAAATACAGATAAACTAAATAAAACACACACATACACATATATATATATATATATATATATATTACCTACTGGCGGTCGCCAGTAGGTATATATAGTTAGGATTTTTTCTCTATGGGATTTTTGAAAATTCTATGTCTAATAACTTTGGCGTTTGTGGACGGAATTGGCTGAAATTTTCAGGAAAATGGAACATTTTGTTTCTGAGCAGCCCCTGACAATTTGGGGGGGTTTCATTAAGGGGGGGCCGAGAAAAAAGGGGGGTCCCAAAACGCATTTTTCCCATGTTAATTTCCATAGGGCGGTTGGCCTCACTTTTAGCTCGAACGACTGAATGGATTTGCACGAAACTTGGCAAAATTGTACGGACTGTTAGCCTGATGTGCCTTTGCTAGGTCTCAATATATGTGCTCCAGTGGATTTTGAGTAATTTAGGTTCAAAAAAATATATATATCTGGGCGGAGCCTAACCACACATCTGATCTGATTGGCTGTCAGCACTTCATCCAAGAAGTGTTGGCAGCCATCTTGGGACCAATATACATGATAGCACCTCATTAAAAAGCATTGTAGTTAATAGAGGGTTTTAGGACTTTAGTTACATTATTAATCATTTGTTGATGGTACCATACTCGTTTTAGGAATTGTGGTGGGTTCTAAGGTGATTTTACCATGTGAAAAAACCTTCTGCTGTGATATCATGAATATTGTTTGACAGAAAACTAATATCTCATGATTTTCCCACAGTGGTTTGGAAGGGGATCTATAAGCTAAACTGAAAGCATATTTTCTGTAAATTCACATTATCTTTCTCAGTCATGTGAAAATGAAGTCTGACATTCTCAGTAAAACATGTACATCCAACAAGGACAGAGACTGTCAGTTGATTCCTTTGTGTTCTACTGCAGCCTCCTAGAGTGTTCTAAAGAACAACTAGAGCGCTAACAGTCCTACTTATTACAAAGGTATGGCACACCTGAAGCCATCTTGATTGGAATAAAGTGGTAACTCTTAAAACATTTAATTTAAAAAAGAAACAACATGAGGGGGTATATTTTGCCATAGAAAGTATGATTAGTGCTGCAGAATGAAAAATTAGGGCACATTTTGAGTGACTTCTCAAATCCTTTTCTATTTCATTAAAACATTCTGACATGCAGTCTCCCAAAATGGCCACCAGAGACAAAAGAGCCCAAATGTAGCCCAAATATCACCCAGATGTAGCCCAAGTATAGCCCAATGACAGAATGTCCCAGAGTGTTCTAAAGAACAACTAGAGCGCTAACAGTCCTACTTATTACAAAGGTATGGCACACCTGAAGCCATCTTGATTGGAATAAAGTGGTAACTCTTAAAACATTTAATTTAAAAAGAAACAACATGAGGGGGTATATTTTGCCATAGAAAGTATGATTAGTGCTGCAGAATGAAAAATTAGGGCACATTTTGAGTGACTTCTCAAATCCTTTTCTATTTCATTAAAACATTCTGACATGCAGTCTCCCAAAATGGCCACCAGAGACAAAAGAGCCCAAATGTAGCCCAAATATCACCCAGATGTAGCCCAAGTATAGCCCAATGACAGAATGTCCCAGAGTGTTCTAAAGAACAACTAGAGCGCTAACAGTCCTACTTATTACAAAGGTATAGCACACCTGGAGCCATCGTGATGGGAATAAAGTGGTAACTCTTAAGACATTTAATTTAAAAAGGAACAAAATGAGGGGGTATATTATGCAATAGAAGTTATTATTAGTGCTGCAGAAAGAAAAATTAGGGCACATTTTGAGTGACTTTTCAAATCCTCTTCTATTTCATTAAAAAATTCTGACATGCAGTCTCCCAAAATGGCCACCAGAGACAAAAGAGCCCAAATGTAGCCCAAATATCACCCAGATGTAGCCCAAGTATAGCCCAATGACAGAATGTCCCAGAGTGTTCTAAAGAACAACTAGAGCGCTAACAGTCCTACTTATTACAAAGGTATGGCACACCTGAAGCCATCTTGATTGGAATAAAGTGGTAACTCTTAAAACATTTAATTTAAAAAGGAACAAAATGAGGGGGTATATTTTGCCATATGAATTATGATTAGTGCTGCAGAAAGAAAAATTAGGGCACATTTTGAGTGACTTCTCAAACCCTCTTCAATTTCATTAAAAAATTCTGACATAGTCTCGCAAGATGGCCACCAGAGACAAAAGAGCCTAAATGTAGCCCAAATATCACCCAGATGTACCCCAAGTATAGCCCAATGACAGAATGTCCCAGAGTGTTCTAAAGAACAACTAGAGCGCTAACAGTCTTACTTATGACAAAAGTATGGCACACCAGAAGCCATCTTGATTGGAATGAAGTGGTAAGTCTGAAAACACTCAATGTAAAAAGGAACAACATGAGGGGGTTAATTTTGCCATAGAAAGTATGATTAGTGCTTCAGAAAGAAAAATTAGGGATCATTTTGAGTGACTTCTCAAATCCTCTTCTATTTCATTAAAAAAATTCTGACATGCAGACTGAAACATGCACTTTGAATACCAGCAGCAGACGTCCCTGGTGAGCAGTAGCTTTACTACAGTGATCTAATGTGCAACTAGAGTGCTAACATTCAGAATTTATGGCAAATGTGTGACACATCTGAATGCCTTCTTGATGGAACCAAAGTAAACAAGCATTGAAAATGCAATAGATCTCGCCCTCATTTAAGTTAAAGCCATTCTGTTTGTAATGAGGTGGCTTTTTAGCTTTGCTTTTATTAGTGTTTTTTCAACTTTCATGTAAATAACGCACCGTTTTCACCAAATCGACTTTGCCCAAGCACACCCTTCCCTTCGGCCAACAAATCCCAAAAATTCGGCACACCTGCCGATCCAATCTCCCTACAGCTCACCCAAGCCCCGTCCCTCTAGCGCAACTGGAACACCCCAAATTCACCTTCTCCATGCGCACCAAAAACTCCCATTGAATAACATGACAATTCGCTACTCCGCACAAAAATTGCTCTTTAAAGCACTTCCACTGCTCCGATCCGCTTCAAACTTGGCTGGACACTAGTTCCTGCTATTCCCTAACATCTCACCAAAAATCAGCCCAATCCATCCACTGGAACGGGGACGAATTTCAACCCGATTACGCGCCCCCGCAAACACAAAAAAAAGCCATAAAACAGCCAAATCTCGACCAAAAACCGCCAAAATCCCTCAAAACCTTGCCAACACCAATACGCACGAAACTGAACTGGCCCCTCAGCCCTAGGCTCCGGGAACCCTACTTAATTGACCCAAAAGCCCTAAAAAAGCAACATAATACACACGAAAACGCCCTAACAACCCTAAAATGCATATAAGTATATGTATGCATGCATTTATGTTTGTATTTATATGTAGATATACAGATGATATATGTTTATATATGTATGTATATATATATATATTCATTGAAAAAACCATAGGCTATAGACCATATATAGTTAGGAATTAGCATTTACAAAACCTTGAAAATTCACTGAAAAAACCGTAGGTTATAGACCATATATAGTTAGGAATTAGCATTTACAAAACCTTGAAAATTCACTGAAAAAACCATAGGTTATAGACCATATATAGTTAGGAATTCGCATTTACAAAACCTTATTTTACTCACACAAAACCATTGAAATTCCATATATAGTTAGTTGCACTAACTATATATCGCGCACCCGCAATCCACTGCTGATGATGTCACATATTACATCATTCATGACATGGTCAGTGACATCACTGATGACATCACTGATGACATCTCAAATGACATCACTGATGACATCACTGATGACAACATCCAGTGACTGTATGGTTCTGTAAAGTTAAAATATGTCTTACATATTGAAGAATGAGTGGATGTATAAGTGTCTGGATGAAGGATTTAGTAGGTGCATGACTGACTGTATGAGTGAGTGATTAAATGTGTCTCACTGAGTGCATGGGTTAGTGACTAAACTGTCTTAATTTGTGCATCATTATGTCTGTTGTTCTGTAAACTGTTGCATGTGTTGATAAGTAGCTATATGAGTAACTATATGGGTTATTGATTGGTTGCCCAAGTATTTGTATGGGATACTGAGTGTGTGTGTGGGTGGCTGGGAGGTGTATGACTCTGTGCATAGATGTGTGAGCAGTTGATTCACTAGATGTATGGTTTCAAAAGTGCATGTGGAAACAGCTGTATGGGCGGTTGACTGTGTGCATGAGTGTATTGGTGAGTGAATGGATATCTCAGTGCTACATTGCTACATGTCAAAGTAAGTACATATGTAAAACACAGTTCATGTGAGAGTTGACATATATAAATAACTGTGCATAAGAGCCAGTGAATGTGTGAGTAGCTGTATGGATCATTGTGAACTTGTATCAGGGATTGTATAAGAGAGTTAATATGTGTTAGTATATGTTTGAATAAGTAAAGTTTGTATAACTGTATAGTTGAGGAAATGGAGGTGTGATTGATTCTTTGATTGACTGACTAGGTGTGTGAGTAACTCCATGGATGAGTGACAGTCTGTGAGTGTCTGTTTACACTGATTGTATCTAAGGTTATATTAGAGTCTGAAGAGGTTCATCGTATTATCACATGAATGATATCATCAGTGATGTGATCAGTAATGTCAAATGAGATGTCATCAGTGATGTCATCAGTGATGTCATTTGAGATGTCATCAGTGATGTCATTTGAGATGTCATCAGTGATGTCATCAGTGATGTCACTGACCATGTCATGAATGATGTAATATGTGACATCATCAGCAGTGGATTGCGGGTGCGCGATATATAGTTAGTGCAACTAACTATATATGGAATTTCAATGGTTTTGTGTGAGTAAAATAAGGTTTTGTAAATGCGAATTCCTAACTATATATGGTCTATAACCTATGGTTTTTTCAGTGAATATATATATATATATATATATATATATATATATATATATATATATATATATATATATATATATATATATATAAATATATATATATATATATATATACCACCTACTGGCCGTCGCCAGTAGGTAGTTATAGTTAGGATTATTTTCAATGCAAAATCTCAACATTCTATTAGGAATAACTTTGCCGCCGGTTGGGGAATCTGCCTGAAAATTTCCTCAAATTTGCCTCGCGGCGCTCCGGTCCTTCCCTGAAAGTTTGGTGGGGGATTCGTCCAGCGGGGGCCGAGATAAAAGGGGGGTCCCAAAACGTGTTTTTCCCTTGTTAATTTCCATAGGGCGGTTGACCTCACTTTTAGCCCGAACGGCTGAATGGATTTCCACCAAACTTGGCAAAATTGTAGGGACTGGTAGCCCGATGTGCCTTTGCTATGTCTCACCATATATGCTCCAGTGGTTTTTGAATAATTTAGGTTCAAAAAAATATATATATCTATTGCCGCGCCCCGGTACGCCCACCGGGGAGCGCACCGGGCGCGCTACGCGACTTGCGTGCGAAAAGCTGATTGGCTCTCGGGTGTCTGTAAACATTCGAAACAGTCCGGAGCGGCAGCCATCTTGTGTCTCGGTGAGATCGAGACACAAGAGGTGGCAAAAACAAAGGGGGAAATGACCATAAGGGGGCAGAGTAGACCCCCCCTGACCCCCTAGGTTTGATGTGGGGGCTATAAAAGTGCTCCGCGGGGGGAGCACCCGGTACGCGCACCGGGGAGCGGACCGGGGAGCGTAGCATGGGGAAAACCCAGTTTATTCACTGCGTCAACTCTACGACCCTTTCTTGCGTCAATACGCCCCTTTTGCATACATTACACCTGACGTAGGTATAATGTGGCGCAGGGGTTTACAAAGTGACGCATCTACCTAGATGCGTTACTTTGTAAATATAACTCAATAAGGTGCATGTTTTACGCTGTTGATGTGTCACAAGAAGTGACGTACCGGTGGCGTAAAAGTACAAAGTGACGCAGCTACCTAGATGCGTCACTTTGTAAATATGACTCAATAAGGTGCATTTTTAACAGCACATACCGGTGGCGTAAAAGTGACCCATGGCCTCATAAATGAGGCCTTCAGTCTTCTACTCATGCGTCATATTAAATATATGACGTATTATGTTGCAAGTACTTACAAATACTTCAGTATTTCAGACGTATCTGTAAGCGCAAAAGTGATGCATTGCTGGAGTGTGTTACAAAAATGATGCAATTCCAGCAATGCATCCTTTCACATGGGGCCAGGCCCATGTGAAAGGGCCTGCATCAGTCTTACGCCTGATGTGAAACAGGTGCAAGTTTTGGACGCAACAGGGTCATAAAAGTGACGCAGAGATATCTCATAGATTTCACTGCGTCACCTCTACGACCCTTTCTTGCGTCAATACATCCCTTTTGCATACATTACACCTGACGTAGGTATAATGTGGCGCAGGGGTTTCCAAAGTGACGCATCTACCTAGATGCGTCACTTTGTAAATATGACTCAATAAGGTGCATTTTTAACAGCACTGGTGCGTCACAAAAAGTGACGTACCGGTGGCATAAAAGTGACGCATGGCCTCATAAATGAGGCCTTCAGTGTTCTACTCATGCGTCATATTAAATATATGACGTATTATGTCGCAAGTACTTACAGATACGTCAGTATTTCAGATGTATCTGTAAGCGCAAAAGTGATGCATTGCTGGAGTGCGTCACAAAAATGATGCAACTCCAGCAATGCATCTTTTCTTACCCTTCCACACCCCTGTTCCTTTTCTACATTTTCTTTGAATATCTACATTCCCCATGTTCACTCTCCTTCTCCTTACTTTTCTTCCCAACACTCACCTTCTTTCAGTCCCCCTACTTCACTTCCTTTCTCCTCTCATACCTTTCTGTTCTTTCTTACTCATTTTCCTTTCCTTTATCAATGCACTCCACTTCACTTACTCTTTTTCATTTTTTTAAGAATATAGCTCTTTGATGAGAATTGGAGATAATTCTGAAAAGAACTTTTTCTTTTCTTCTTTTTTCATTTTTTAGAACAAAAACAAAAACAGGGAATGGAAACTGCTCAACAGGAGCAAAAAAAAAAAAATAATTAGGGCTGGGAACGGCAGCGATGGTTCTCCAATGATCGAACCATGAGCAGAACACTTTGCTCCCCAAAGCAAAGTAGCTGATCACAGTATCTGCATTTAAGGACGCCTTTGTTAAATGCAGGCTGAATGTTCGGAACCAGCTCTTGTGATCTCCCCCTCACCGATGGTGTTGGTCCTCCGGTTGATGTAGAGGCCCCATCACTGGAAACCTCTTGTGCCAGAGCCCTGACACTTTCCCGGGCAAAATTCTGGGGGTGCCTCCTCTCCACATGGCGAATCATTGTGGAGTTCCCAAAAGAATATTTTTTAGTGGGGTCACCCCATGACAGGACTGTGTGACAGATACTGCACTCCACTTTTGGAGCATTTACTTTCTTCTGGTCATCAGGTATGGAAAAAAACTTCCAGATGAAATGTTCTTTCACCTTTGGCTGAGGAGGCTCTTCATCAAGGAATTCATTGGAGTCATCTTCACTGCTGGATGGTCTGGCAGCCATGATAATCCAAGCTATCCAACAAAGAACCGAGAGCAAAAAGGCAGGTCTTTCAGTCACAAAAGTGAAAGAAGAAGTGAAGGAAATGGGTGGGGATATCATTCTTTGTAAAAAAAACTGTTAGCAACCAATGAAAAGTGTTATTTTAAGGTCACATGACTTGACCCACTTATGCTGCGCGCACCGAAGCGTTTCCGGGGGCGCTAACGCGGCGCGAACGTAGGCGCTTCCGGGGGCGCATAGGCGGCGCGAACGAAGGCACTTCCGGGGGCGCTTACGCGGCGCGCCTAAGTGACGTTTTGATAGTTTCACGGAAATGCAAAATCATTTTCATTTCCTTATTCAAAAGAACTGCTTTTATATGTATGGTACTAAATGTCTTGCGTTATTATTTACTTTTCATTCATATTTTTTTTCACGAACGCAAGTAGCGCTCTGGGTGCGCTTTCCGGAGAGCTTACCGGTGCGTGCACCCAGAGCGCCCCAGGAAAAAATGATTAAAAAAAACAAAACAATATTATTATAAAAAATTACAAATAATAATTAATACTTACACAAAACAGCAAATTTATAAAAAAATCGTAGGTTAGAAACTCGATATAGAAAGGAATTAACTTTTAAAAAACCTTTGAAAATCACTGAAAGAACCATAGGTTTCACACCAGTTATAGTTAGGAATTAGCATTTAAAAAACCTATTAAATTCAGCAGTGCATTGCAGGCGCGCAAGTTATAGTGAGTCTAACTAACTATAACGTGGGAATTTCAATGGTTTTATGTCAGTAAAATTTCCAGCTAACTATAACTGGTGTCAAACCTATGATTTTTTCAGTGAATATATATATATATATATATATATATATATTACCTACTGGCGATCGCCAGTAGGTATATATAGTTAGGATTTTTTCTCTATGGAACTTTTGAAAATTCTATGTCTAATAACTTTGGCGTTTGTGGACGGAATCGGCTGAAATTTTCAGGAAAATGGCACATTTTGTTTCTGCATCCATTGCGAGCCCACCACGCCGGGAGAGCACTCATCGCCCGTTCCAGCCCTGAATTAATACAGGCTTCCCGCTGTTGACTCCCAGAAGCAACGATCAGCCCGCCCCTCCGCTAACTCAGACCGAAGGAGCCTTCTCACGCAAATTTTACACGCGTGTGCGGCACTGCCCTCATCGACAACCTTGTCCTGAAGACGATCCCGACTAACGGGGATCGAAACGCCGTCGACATTGCAGCATTATTTGTTGACGCATTTTACGTTTTGTGCTCCGAATAATTCATTGAAGTTTACTTTAAAGCAATTACAACTTGAAACTGTGGAGCCATCACTGTACATAATTTTTGTCACTATGCGCCGTTTATGCTGCTCACTCTAGCACTTGCACTTTCACTTATTGTAAATATCACCATTCACCAAGTGTCCGTTCTGGTTGTCACATGATTTGCTCGACACAGTGCTGTTTAACTGTATTTAGCCATGTGAAAGGCCCCTAAAAACCTGCTAAATAATAAGCTTTTTCTTAAAAAACGTTCTTGAGACTCCTTGGTTCTGTCCTGTTCTTTGTAATGCTAACTGCATACTGCATTTAATTGACTTTCATTAAGACCAGTTGGGAATTGTCTCTTTTTTCATTACTCACCCATCCCAACGTGGTTCATGGGTCTACTCCTGTTTATCTAATACATTTTGTTTCTGAGCAGCCCCTGAAAAATTTGGGGGGGTTTCGTCAAGGGGGGGCGAGAAAAAAGGGGGGTCCCAAAATGCGTTTTTCCCATTCATTTTTCCATAGGGCGTTTGGCCTCACTTTTAGCTCGAACGGCTGAATGGATTTACACGAAACTTGGCAAAATTGTAGGGACTGTTAGCCCGATGTGCCTTTGCTGGGTCTCAATATATGTGCTCCAGTGGATTTCGAGAAATTAACGTTTAAAAAAACAGATATATCTGTGACAGTGTCCCGGATAGCGCTCCAGAACGCGTACTTTTCGCGTAACGGAGCTTTGCGAAGCGAAGCTGATTGGCTCTCCGGTGTCTGTCAACATTCTAAACAGTCCGGTGCGGCCGCCATCTTGTCTCTCGGTAGGATCGAGAGACAAGAGGAGGAGAAAAACGAAGGGGGAATTTAATGAAAGGGGGCAAGGTAGACCCCTCTTGACCCCCTAGGAATGATGTTGGGGTTATTAAAGGGTCCCGTGGGGCAAATAAAAAAAATTTAATTTTTCGCGGTAGAAGCGCTTCCTGGTTCGCGAACCGGGTCGCAAACTGGTAGCGAAACGGGAATTCGCCATTTTGTGTTTCGATTTAATTAAATTACAAGATGGAGGAAAAACAATGTGAGAAATGGGTATAAGGGTGTACGGGAGACGTATCCTGACCCCCTATGTTTTCTGAGGGTGGTTGAGGAGGCTCATATATGTTGATACTTGTCTTCCACCGGCTGCGCGTGAGCATTTTTTTTTTTTGCTGCGTGACGTCTGTTGACGTTCGATTCGAAGGAAATCAGGAAGTGTTGACCGCCATTTTGACAGTGCGAGTAAATATATTGTTAAAAATAATTGTTATAAATTAATCCGTATTGATAAACATTGTCTGCGCCATCTTGCTTTTTTAACAATGCCACACTTTTGTCGTGTACGGCAGCCATTTTAGATGCCTTGACCAGACCCACTCTCTGCACGCCGCCGATCCTCAGCATGGCTCCCCACCTTCGCAAGCATCTCCCCCATGCACTGGTCACCCACGCTCTCTCTCTCATGCATGGGCCATAAACCTCCTCCCATATGCGCTGCTCTTCCCTGAGAATCACACCCCGTGCTGAGGAAAATTCAGCCCAGATTACAACCGATGCCCAGGCTGCTGGCACAAGACGCCACTTAGTTCCCATCTTGAACGGTCACCAAATAAAGAGACGGGCGCTGGGAGCAGGAACACAAGAACAGAGTTTTATTTCTCATGAGGAGAGCCTGTCATTTCAAAACATACATACATACACACAAACTCGGGCGGGGGGAGACAGTACATGTATTATATACAAAAATCCAAGACAAAACATAGAACAGTTGCTGGCCAAAAAGATCTCTTCCTGTATGCTGAGCATCCTTAGCATCCTACTTAATTCATCTGGGGGCTGAGCTATTTTTACCTTTTTCTTCTCTCTTATCGTCGGCTGCCTTCGCTGGTGGCTTTGGTTGCAACTACTTACACCTTTGCCAATTGGTCGGGAACTAACCTGGTCGGGCTAATACTGAGGGGGGATCTTCGAATCATTTTTAGCGAATGGGTTTCCAGGCTGAGGCAACGGTAGGTGTCAGTCGGGAGAACAATGGGGCAGCTTTGAGTTTCATGTCTATGAGGGTGCGAGAAGGAGGTGGTAAATCTTAAACATTGGCAACATTCCTAGTCCTCCAGACGGAGGGTACTTGGGTAAACCTCACCTCGGAATATTCCTTAAACTTTCCCTATTTAGTTAAACGTAGGAATTTATTCATTGGTGCACGTCATTCTTGGTTGTATTATTCGGGGTGCCAAGCGAAGTCATATTTTGTCATCCTGTAATAACCCGTCAAGTTTCTGCTTCAGGCTGCCCTCCCAAGCTGTGGTAAATTAAATATTACCCGGACATAATTTCTATACATTAATAAAGAATAAGGATAGCTCATAAAATGAGAGGCAGAGTCCGTGGTGTCCGAGTCAATAAGGGCTTTATTTCAATGACTCGAGTCAGTGGAGAATCGGGTTCCATCACCACTAAGGTTCAGGAAGGGATATCTAACGTTTTATTCACATTACACATTATATATAGTAAAACCATACAATTGCAATGAATAGAGAAGGCGGGGCGCTCCAGGCGGAGCAAGAGAAAGAAGGCGTGAAAGAAGGCGTACACGTAGGTGTGCACTTGATGAGTCATAGATGTGTCATAGGTGGGTGGATGCATAGAAGAGGTCTGCAGGATCAGCAGAAACCTTTACCCTACATGTGCGCGCAACTGGTC
The DNA here is from genome assembly GCF_964263255.1 of Lissotriton vulgaris. Taxonomy (NCBI): domain Eukaryota; kingdom Metazoa; phylum Chordata; class Amphibia; order Caudata; family Salamandridae; genus Lissotriton; species Lissotriton vulgaris. The sequence continues at coordinate 1,628,465,948 of NC_141689.1, read as the reverse complement.
ATGACGTGAAATTGACGTGTAACTGGGGAGAGCTGGGGGGAAGCTGACTTTAGCACTAGAAGAGGAGTCTGGGATGTCAGAACGACCTGTACCTTTGGCATATCTGATATCTTGTGTTTGGAAGATGTATTGTCTGACGTAAAGGTCTCTCTAGCAAAAGCTGTTCATCACTAAATGCTAGTGTGTGCATATATTTCTTCGTGCATTGCGTGGGGGCCATGGGCCTTCTATGGTAACGGGGTCAGTAAATCACTTGCATGGAGACAGAAAGGCTACGCCCTATGCTCTGCAGGCAGAATATGTTTACCTATTTCACTAGACTGGAATGTGTTTTCGCGGAGCTGAGCAGATAACTGTAGGCAAAATACCGTCTTGGCAGGCAGGCCATGCCGGGCCGGGCACCTCTCGGCTGAGCAGGGAGTAAGGGAGAGGTCAGGGATGCATAAATAACTGCAGCTTTCAGAGTCAGAAGAGGCTCAGGGCCTGAATTCAGGACCTGGCTCGGCTGGGCCACAAAAACGTGTGCTTCTTGATATTCAAACGTGTACCATGTAAATGCATTGGCAACATAGGCCTCAGTGCAGAATGGACGTTTCATTCATGGAAGGCCTAATATCTGACATGCTAATGTTGAACGGAAATGCAGAGGAATTATTATTACAGGCATGGGAAGGGAATTACACGATAACAGGGACATACATGGAGCATAGGTACATGGATAGGGTGCGAGTGGGGGACACACTGGCCATATAATATTTTCTGTTTCCTCATTCCCTCCTTGTCCCCTACTGTGCCCTTCAGGATACATCTATTTTCATGAGACCATCTATCTGTTCATATAGCATCATTTGCTCTTCTTTTTTCATTCGTACACGGGAACGTGGACGTGGACGGGGAATACAGACAGTGGCACACAAGCCGCAAATCGCTGGGCCACATTGCAGACAGAGACAGCAACTGAATACTATGAGCAGTATTATTCCTAGAAATGACAATACTTTCCATCCCCAGGCTGATATCACACTCCAGAGCCAACCGGACCAAGTCCAGGTGCCTGGATTCTGGTGTATTTCGTGAGCTATCTTATGGAGTCTTGTTATTGCTGCATACACTGATGGTGCGTTATTAGGAATAAACACACAACAACTGGAGCCGATCACTCTACAAGCTCCGCCCCTATCGGCCAGGATGACGTCAAGAACAAGGCGGTTCTGAAGAACAACAAGTCTCATAGCAGACTGTTCCTCGGTCAAGTTACCTAAGGCAGAAGTAGTCTCATTCACTACTGCTTCCAATGTTCTGGTTAACCTACGTATTAATTCACTATTTTGGATGGGACCTATGAAGAAAAAGAATCCTCTATTGAAATCTGTATATTGCTCCAATGCTGTCTCAGTCTGATCGACAACCGGGGACTCGGTCTCCCTCTTGTGTCTCACATGTACGAGTCGGGAGTCTCGGTGATAGTGGGATGGGGCTAGAAAAACAGGTGGCAGTAGGAACGCTATGTAACAAGTTCCACCCCAGTCTAAGGGCAGACGTACATAGGCGGTCTGACCACAAATGAAATAGGAATGACGGGACGGTTTGAAAGTAGACTTTCCTTTATCATTGAATTCGACTACAGTATTACAATCACTGTGTCCCAAGTGCACTGAACCATTTTTCCTAACACATAATTCACCTTTTACTGGTAACACTGTTACAAACGGTGAACCTGTATTTGTCTCGGATTGGACGTTCAGAATCATGAGATTAAGGGAAACATTCCCTAATTCGTACACTTCATTTTCTAGATCTGTGCCTTTCCTTTGGGGAAAACCATCTTTATCGGGAAAACATGCCTTATTCATAACTGTATTCAGGTCCCCCCAAATCCATTCACTCCGGGAGTTTGTGAATTTTCTGTCTTGTATTGATGACATTAAAGCAAACCAGGCTCCGCACGAACCATTGTGCGAAAACGGATAAGGAAAGAGGGGCAGAACTCCCTTTGTTTTCTGATAAGGTGGGAGTCGGCCACATACCCAGCAATTCGTAACATTGCTGGTCTGGTGAGAATGGTGTAACATACGAATAAAAGTGTTGTTGCACAGTGCTAGTCGATATGACAATTCATGGGGTGGCAGGTCGCTGAATGTGTGCTCTACAGTATCATTGAAAGAAGAGTGTATATGTGAACCAAGGGGAGGAAAGAGAACATGTAGCGTCAAGCTTATACATATAATCGATATACTTAGAAAAAACATAATGATCAGAGTTACTATGCATCTACTGCGTAAGTTCTTGCAATACTTTTCTCTCATCTTTTTCTGCCTATCTCTCTGGCTATTTGGGTCTACGATCTTATACATGTCAGGAACCTGTCTAACCGCTTCACCCGAGGGGGACTTAAACAATTAAACGCTGTCTGACTTACTAGACCGTAACTTAGACCTATACTCCTGTTGCAGAGTTTTTTCTAGCAAAGGGAGTTTAGTGTCAATGTTCTCGGGACAGTTCTCAGAGTCTTTTACTGCAACAAGTCCATGGAAACGTTTCACATGATGGGCGTGGAGCCATCCTTTTCTTCCCTCGACCTTGACGGCGGTTCTCGTTGTCAACAGGACCAATTTGGGCGCACGCCAGCGGGGCTCCAGAGGGCTTGAACGGTCAAAGTTGCGGACAAACACCAGGTCTCCCGGAACAATTTCATGAGTTTTCACCTGGGTGTTGTCCGGGAAGGCAGCTGCAACCTGTGAACGACAAGAAAGGAGTGCAGACATCAAGGAAGCCAGGTAATCTGTCAGCATATTACTGTCGACATCGGTTATTTTTCGTGGCATAGGCGTACCCCACATATTTGGCGGTCTACCGAAAACCACCTCGTACGGGGATAGTCCGGTTCTGGAATGAGCTACCATACGCATGTAAAAGAGGGCAACCGGCAAGGCTACCATCCAATCCACGCCTTTTTCTGCACAGACCTTCGCTAACTTTGTTTTGAGTGTCTGATTGTGTCTCTCGACGAGGCCTGCTGCCTCTAGGTGTCGTACGCAATGGAATTTCCACTGGTACCCTAACAAAAGAGATACTTGTTTCATCAATTCAGAAGAGAATGGCTGCCCATTATCTGAGTACACGACACGGGGCAAGTTGTATCGCGGGAAAAATTCTCGGACCAACTGTTTGGCAGTGGTCACAGCAGTGTAATCTGGGACCGGATACGCTTCTGTCCATCTAGATAGGGCACATACAACTACGAGGACATACTTGAATCCTCGACATCTGTCCATCTGAATATAATCCATCTGGAGGACTTCAAAAGGGTGGTCAGGAGGATGAAATCCACCTTGTTCCACCGGAATGCCTTTGCCTGGATTGAACTGGCAACAGATCATACAGGTACGCACTTTCTGTTTCGCTGCTGCACGTAAATGCTTGTTGAACCAGATGTTCTGTATACTGTCTAACATGGCTTTTTCTCCTAAGTGTGCTGGACTATGTGCTGTATTAATGATAGCTTGAACCATGGAGTCAGGGAGGAACCACGTGGCTTTGCCTTTTGTCATCCATCCCTGATCTGTCTGGACCCCTCCTTGTTCAGTCCATTTCTTGATTTCGTCTGGAGTGGCATGTGTCTGTATGTCGAGTACATCTTGTGAGGGATCCTTGACTGTCATGCAATTTGTCAATGGTGGTACTTCAGTCTTTGTCAGGTCAGTTGGAATGTCTGTTTGAGTCTGGGCTGTAAGTTTAGCTGTTCGATCTGCCAGGTCGTTACCCTGTGAAATGGTGTCTGTGACTTTAGTATGTGCTTTGCACTTCATGATGGCAATGGCTGTAGGCAAGTGTATTGCATCTAACAGGGCTTGAATGAGGGGACCATGCTGAATCTTGGCCCCATGGGAGGTCAGAAAACCTCTCTCTTGCCAAAGGACTCCAAAGTCGTGTACGACTCCAAATGCATACTGTGAATCCGTGTATATGTTTACTTTCAAGTTCTTGGCCCGTATGCAGGCTTGGGTCAGAGTGATGAGCTCTGCTGCTTGGGCTGACAGGGTGTCAATGCGATGTGTCTCTATGACTTCAGTATCAGTGGTCACTGCATATGCGGCCACTAACTCTCCTGTGCTTGTTCTCATGCATGAGCCATCCACATAAAGTGTCAGGTCTGGGTCGGATAATGCGATGTCTGTCAAGTCTTGTCTTGGCTTTGTCACTGTGTTAATTATCTCCACACAGTCATGTGGTGTAGTGTCTGATGCACTCGAGGGTAAAAGTGTAGCAGGGTTCAGGATATTGCAACGTCTGATCACTATGTGTGGCTGAAACAATGTCAGTTCATATCCTGTCAGTCTTGCTATAGTCAGGTGTTGTGTCTGGGTCCTGTTCAAGAGAACTTCCACTGAATGTGGAACCTGTACTGTCAGAGGATGTCCTAACATGATGGAATCACTTTGTCTGATTGCTAGAGCTGTTGCTGCTACTGATTTGAGGCACGCAGGCAGAGCCTGGGCCACTGGATCCAATGTACTAGAAAAGTAAGCACAAGGCTTGTGTTTTCCTGCCTGATCTTGTGTGAGAACAGATAATGCTGTGCCATCGCGTTCAGTAACAAAAAGTGTAAAAGGTTTGCTGTAACATGGTGTTGCTAAAACTGGTGCTTGACATAGAGCTTTCTTCAATTCATCAAAGTAGTGTGGCTCACTGGTTAGAGGCGGCAGACCTGAGAGCAGAGGACGGCCCGGGACCAGGGTTCGATTCCCGGCGTGGCAGGTTTCTGGACCAGGGTCAGCGGACTCGATAATTCTCTCGCCTCGGTGCCCACTCTGATCAGCGATCACACTCGGCAACTCTGGGCATTAGCTTGCCTCATCTTCACTAACGGCCCCACCAGACCGCCGGGGATGCCTGGTCTCACCCTGGAGATACCCATTAAGGGACCATCTCTCAGGGAAGCCAGGAAGGGTTTCGCAGCGGTCGAAGCGCCTTGGGACCCTACGGGTAAGTAGTGCGCTATATAAATGCCTATACATTTACATTTACATCAAATGCAAGTGTATGTTCCTGAGTCCAAGGGAGGACAGTAGAAGATGCTGCCTCCTGCGTTGTTAACTGTATAAGTGGTTTCGCTAGATATGCATACTGGGGAATCCATTGTCTGCAGTAAGAAGTGAGGCCAATCAAGGCCCGTACTTCCTTTTGTGTCTTGGGCTGTGGAAGATGTGCAATTAACTGAATGCGGTCAGGTGTCAACTGTCTACCCCTCTTGGACAGCAAGTGTCCAAGGTAGACCACTTGCTGGGCACAGAATTGTAACTTCGAAGGGGACACCTTGTGTCCCTTCTCTGCCAGGAAGTATAAGACTGTTAGTGATGCACGTTCGCAGTCTCGTTCTGTTCGTGCTGTGATCAAAAGATCATCCACGTATTGCAGTAATGCAGTGTCAGTAGGCATGTGAATACTGTCTAGTTGTCTTTTCAATGCTTGACTGTAAATACTAGGACTTTCTGTGAACCCTTGAGGAGCCCTCGTAAATTTGAAACTTCGTCCATTTAAACAGAATCCGAAGAGGTATTGGCTCTCCGGATGGATCGGGACACTAAAGAAGGCGTTCTTGAGATCAATTACAGTAAAGAATGTCGCTTCGGAATCAATTGCAGTCAATAGTGAAGAAATGTCTGGGACTACTGGGTACTGCGGTATTATGCATTTGTTCAATTCTCGGAGGTCAATCACTAGTCTGTAAACTGGTGGTGCATTCGGGTCAGTTCGTTTAAGAATCGGGATGATAGGAGAATTACATACATTTGAGTCAGTTTCTACAACCACTCCCTGTGCAATAAGTTCGTCAACAATTTTCAGTAATGCAACTACAGCATCAGGTGGCAACTTGTATTGTCGGATTCGTGGCAGTACAACTCCTTGCTTGAGTGTGACACGGTATGGTGTAATGTGCATGTGACCTACATCAGTCGAACCTTGTGCCCATAAATGCTGTGGTACATTCTGGAGTCTGGGGTCAAAATCTCTCAACACATAATGTCCTTTAAAATCACGTAAAAACAATCTCACTCCTTCCGGAGAACAACAAATCACTGCTCCTAGTTCCTTCAATGTTTTTATACCAAGCAAGTTTTCTGGACATGATTTTGTAAGCAACAAGTCTGTAGTGCGGGACAATGGACCAACTTCTAGGGAAACTGGCTTTGACACTTCGTTAACAATAGGCTTTCCTGAAAATCCCAGGGAAATATTCTGTGAGCCTGAGAGGGGTGCCCTTGGAACCTCGTCATGACTGATGGTAGTTCTGCTCGCCCCTGTGTCAATCAAAATTTTTCTGTCTTTCCCCAATACATGACTATGTACATAGGGACCCTCTTGATCTACAGGAACCTCGATAAGAGGCAAGCCAACCTCCCTCTCTAGGCTATTTCATGAATACTGTTGATAATCTGGATAGTCTGACTGTGCATACTGGTACATTTGTTGTGTAACATGTTGTGTGGCAGCAATGGGTTGGGGTACCGCTACTGTCTGTTGTGCGTTCTGTGGAGTTTGCGTGTTCTGCGGGATGTTATCCTGTCTAGGGGGGCGCGGTCTTTCTTTCGTCCTGCCTGTAGCTATATTGTGTTTCAGGACAGCACATTCATTTATATAGTGACCTGGCTGTTTGCAGTAGTTACAGTTCCCTTTGACAGGTGCCGTGCCCTTTTTCTGGCCATCGGCTGGAACTGATTGAGCAACTAGTACTTTCATTTTCGTGTCTTTCATACGTCTCTTTTCGTGTTCCTGTTCTTCTCTAATTCGGTTCTGGTGGTACTGTAACATTTGTAACATTTGGGAAGGGCTATTTGCTTGCCAGGTACTCTCAACCTTCAGTACTCTGTTTTTGATCTGTGGTAAGGAATTCTCTACTAATTTGGTCACAAAAAGATGTGGGTACGATTCACTACTTGTCTTCAGGCCACTGTTAATAATAAAACATTTTTCGAATCTAGAATATAAATCACTAGTGTCTTCATCTTGTTTCTGTTTACAGGCTGAAATAGCATCCCAATCTTCCTTTTTAGTAGTCAATAATCTCGGCAAAACCTGTATTAATAGCTCGGGTAATTCTTTAGCTTTGTCCCCAAGACCAGTACCAGGGCCTCGGAGTCTTTCTTCGTCTTCTAATTCTGTCCAGTTTATCTTTTTCTCTCCCACCTCCCACTCTTTTTCTTTAAGCTTTTCGTAAATGCCTGCTGGTAACAGTACTTTCAACATTTTAATGGTATCAGCGTATGTGTACTCCCCCATGCGGAGCATGTCCTTTAATTCACCGTGGAACCCCCCTGGGTCTTTATCATGACAGGGCAGTAATTTTTTCATTTCCAATAATTCCATTTTCGTCAAGGGTGTGTAAACGTATACTCGTTGAAGCTCACCCCCTGCAGTTCTAACGGGATGAACCTCTCGTAGGGGGTTCTGTCTGTCTATGTGAAAGGTCTTTCTTTCTCGATGGGGTGCAGGAATCAAGTGCAGAGTCAGAAAAGTTAAGTACTTATGTCGTTGGTCTAGAATGACAATAATTAATTCGGTACCTAGGCCTCTCCATCTTGCTAGCAGTAAATCGTCTAGTAATTTATACAAGGGACCTGGATCAGAATGCTGACTCTCATACAAGGTGATGAGGTGTTGAATCATGTAAATACCAGCTAAACGCTGTTCTTCCGGAGGAAGACTCAAAAATGTTTGCGCTACAATGTCATCCTTATATATGTTAGGATTACAAGCCCATTGAACTGCTGACCGGGCTAGTTCCTGTTCATGTAGAGTACTAAGTTCACTACTCCCTACTCGTTTTTTCAGTGCATGTTCAGTAGCTTGGAATAGGTGTTCAAGGGAATATCATTCTGGTATTGGAGAGAGGGAACGTTTATTGTAATCTAGGCGTATCGGTCTATCAAACGGCCTTGCCCTACCTACGTAATTCATTCTATTCGTTTCCCCCGTTACTGCATCATCGTCCTCTGAGACTTCGTCGTCCTCCTCCTCGGCTTGCTTCTCAGCCTGTTCTTTCTTGTGTATATCAAGAATTTCTTTACGTATTTTCCTGTACATACTTTCTATTCTGTTCTGGGTATCATGTTTACCAATAGCTATATTGTCACTCCAGTTCGTCATACCTTTAGTTACGTCTTTATCTGGCTGGTCTCGTTCCCTGATCAAACAATTAACCAAAAACTGTAAGAGCATGCGTTGAAGCTCCACTTTTCTATTTGCCATGGCCTCATGTATACTTTCTGGTCCCTCCCCCGTTCTAATGAAGTGGTATATTCTGTCTAAATGGTCCTTCATGCCTGGTAGAGTAATCAAATAGTCTGCAACGCGTCGTAAACGTATTGAGTATATGAGCATTGTGCCCTCACCTGGTACTGGATCATATATACAATCAGTGAGGGACTGTCTAAGGGTTCCTAATGTCATTGGTTTCGGCGTGTGTTGTAGTGCTAAATCTCGTAGTGATCGTTTTATCGGTGGTGGTGTGTGCGGTATATCTCTAGAGGGCCCCCCTCCCGATGCTCCTTGACTTGCGTCGCCTAGGCTTGAATCGGCTTTCACTGCCAGCGCTGTCGCTGGTAATGCGGGCTGATCTTGTACTGCGGGTGCTGGGCGAAATGGATTGGTAGGGAGGGTGGCAGGAGGATTAGTAGGGTTGGTAGGATTGACAGGGTTAGGAGGAGGTAAATTTTCATTTACATATTCTGGAGCAGCGTCGTCTAGATAGGAGGAAAGAAAAATGTCCGCTGCGGTCTGTTTATGACTACGGAGTTTAGTCGGAATCAATGGTGGCGGCAAGTTACTGGGTACTTCCGGGGTCACTTTAGGTAGGCCCTCGGCGAGGAGGGGATACATGCCTTTAATAAGGGTATTTCTTTGTCTATCTAATTGTTCTGCCTAAACCCGTTCACCTTCTACTTGTAGCTCTTTTTCCTTGGCTTTTTCTGATGCTTCTCTACTTCTCTCTGCTTTCTGAATTTCTTTCTCTGTTCTTCTATGCGCTTCTTTACGCCACAACTCTATGGCATCTTTCTGGGATTGTCTAGCTTTCTTTTTCCACAGTGCTTCCTCTACTCTCATGATGCAATCAGCATCCCATGTCCCTGAGACAGGCCATCTATATTTCTCTTCCAGATCCTTCGTATAATCTACCCATAAATCTAAAAACAGTATGGCATCTAGGCCATGTTTCTGGTACATAAAATGTCCAGGAGTGTCCCTAGGTGGGACGGGAACTGCCTCTTCGAGTATCCCTTTCCTGGTTCCTATCTGACGTAATTTCGAAAACAACGGCATGTTTGAACTAACTTGAACAAAAACACAATAAGCACAATAATAGACTGAAAACAATCATTCATACCACGACATTAAAACATTAGGAACAGATACATCCTAACTAGTACATAGAAAAAACAATCCTGGATTACTTGTTACTATATGCACTGCTAAACAGTACAGTCATACCGGTCTCATGAAGAGACACGTCTTTACCGTATCCACCGAAATGGACACGTCTGTACCGGATCTGTGTACCCAGACCCGTCTTGACCGGGCTCAAATAAATGAACCCGTCTATATGCGTTCCCAACAACGGTACTCACCGGGAAGCAAAACTGAAGGCCTCAGAATCTCGATACTGGACTGGACTGCTACGGCTTCTTGCTGCTACTTCTGCTGCTACTTGCTGCGCATGCGCCTCGGAACAGGTGGGCCTCTGGATACCTCGGACCTTGCTCTCTCGGCTTGGGCTCTGGTCGGGATGGTCCGCAATCCTCACCGCCTCGTGTGGATGCCTGGTCGCAGTCTCCGTCTCCTCCGTGGGCCTGAGGGAGTTGGCAGGAAATCCCGCGGATGTGTACACTATTGGTCCGTCACGGCTATAGAAGGGGTCAGGGGGCTGCACCTACATCGCCGGCGCGTGGGGAAGGGGACTAGTCCCTGTTCGGGAGCCAGAATTAATGTGGTAAATTAAATATTACCCGGACATAATTTCTATACATTAATAAAGAATAAGGATAGCTCATAAAATGAGAGGCAGAGTCCGTGGTGTCCGAGTCAATAAGGGCTTTATTTCAATGACTCGAGTCAGTGGAGAATCGGGTTCCATCACCACTAAGGTTCAGGAAGGGATATCTAACGTTTTATTCACATTACACATTATATATAGTAAAACCATACAATTGCAATGAATAGAGAAGGCGGGGCGCTCCAGGCGGAGCAAGAGAAAGAAGGCGTGAAAGAAGGCGTACACGTAGGTGTGCACTTGATGAGTCATAGATGTGTCATAGGTGGGTGGATGCATAGAAGAGGTCTGCAGGATCAGCAGAAACCTTTACCCTACATGTGCGCGCAACTGGTCATGACGTGAAATTGACGTGTAACTGGGGAGAGCTGGGGGGAAGCTGACTTTAGCACTAGAAGAGGAGTCTGGGATGTCAGAACGACCTGTACCTTTGGCATATCTGATATCTTGTGTTTGGAAGATGTATTGTCTGACGTAAAGGTCTCTCGAGCAAAAGCTGTTCATCACTAAATGCTAGTGTGTGCATATATTTCTTCGTGCATTGCGTGGGGGCCATGGGCCTTCTATGGTAACGGGGTCAGTAAATCACTTGCATGGAGACAGAAAGGCTAGGCCCTATGCTCTGCAGGCGGAATATGTTTACCTATTTCACTAGACTGGAATGTGTTTTTGCGGAGCTGAGCAGATAACTGTAGGCAAAATACCGTCTTGGCAGGCAGGCCAGGCCGGGCCGGGCACCTCTCGGCTGAGCAGGGAGTAAGGGAGAGGTCAGGGATGCATAACTAACTGCAGCTTTCAGAGTCAGAAGAGGCTCAGGGCCTGAATTCAGGACCTGGCTCGGCTGGGCCACAAAAACGTGTGCTTCTCGATATTTAAACGTGTACCATGTAAATGCATTGGCAACATAGGCCTCAGTGCAGAATGGACGTTTCATTCATGGAAGGCCTAATATCTGACATGCTAATGTTGAACGGAAATGCAGAGGCATTATTATTACAGGCATGGGAAGGGAATTACACGATAACAGGGACATACATGGAGCATAGGTACATGGATAGGGTGCGAGTGGGGGACACACTGGCCATATAATATTTTCTGTTTCCTCAAAGCGCTGGGTTCAGAGAGAGACATAGTCATTGTTTGCTCGTCGTGTATAGGCACCATATTCAAACCCTTTTTCTCATCCCATCGGCCGTTAAGTCACCATTTTTCCGTACTTTAATCGACGTTCCGAAGTGACCTGCAGTAAAGAGGGAAAAAGAAGGGGCAGGGGCAGCGTTTAAAACACATCAGTGCGCATAAACCTGAAAAGGCTTTTACTTACTACATACTCGGCCTATCTCCACGGGATGCAGTCCCTACCATCTCGGCGTTTAAGCCCAGGGGGGACCGGTATTGTGGGAGAGATAATTATCGGAGGCCTGTGGATAGCATAGGTCGCCCAAGTGTGGCATTACGGATTGTGTGCAGGGGAGGGTCAAAACAAAGTGCAGTCGGTGTAAAGTGGGGGCGAGCTCGTGCTCTCCTTTGAGGAAGAGAGATAACCTACAGTGGTACGGGGTCGTTTTCGTTCGTACTAGGGGGGCCAGGTGACATTCCTTCGGGGTGGCTTAGGGGCATTTAAAAGAACTTCCCTGATACAGGTAGCATATAAAGTAGAGGCTAAATACCAGGGGGCATATTATCAAGGGGGTTTATCTCCGCTTTTTTGACTTTAAAAGCCAAGAAAGCGGAGATAAAATTATCTCCCTATTACCTAGCTGCCGCTAACACCAGTTAGCGACAGCTAGTAGGAGATAGCGACCATCTTGGGCCCCACTTTGCATGTCAGTGATATTTATCACTAATGAGAAGCAAAGTGGGCGTGCCAAGATGTTAGAGACAGAAAACAGTCGCTAACATCGCTATCTCCTATTATCAACTTTTGGAGATATTCGCGCTAAGGGGGAATATCTCCAAAAGCTAACACCTGCCCCGAGCAGTTCTTAGCCATGTTATCCAATGGGAGGTGATTAACATGGCTAAGAGCATTAGCTCGCTAATGCATGAATATCGCTGACTTTTCAGCGATATTCATGCTTTGCGGCGATTTTTACCGCATTTGCGTTAAACCTTGGTAATACCAAGGTTTATTTGCGGTAAAAATCGCCGCAGCGCTGCGGTAAACTTTTGTCTCTAACCAAGCAATAGCGATAATTATCGCTATTGCTTGGTAATATGCCCCCTAGATCTTTATCGATTGCTTTATGCTGTACAAAAATGAAAAACACATACAACAAACCTGGACCATTCATATTTGCAATGTTTCTGCGTACTATACTTTTTAACCCTTAACTAATCGAGCTGCTTCATTTCACCTGCTTTTTTTTTTTTTTTTTTTTTTAAATCGGAAACAGTGGCCATTTATTCGAAACTTACCAATCTACGTGTTACAACTACGTTTGCTTTTTCAAAAACCTTTAATAAAAATGTTGGTGCACAAATACGGGCCTACAACCCTGTGGGCCGGCCACGGAGCAGGCTGGAACTGTAAATGGGTGGGGGAGGTATTTATTTGTGGAAAACATAACAGAGTCAGTGGTCGTTGATTTCATAGTAAAAAGTGCGACAAGTGTAACAAAATCATATCGATAATTCATTGTGAGCAAGTACCAAAAGTGTCGACAATTCGAACCTTCAATAAATACAGTAATCAATGATGCATTAGAACTTAATATCAATTCATTGTCCGAACGTGTAATCAGTACCCGTCCCATGTCAATTCATTGTTCGAACGTATAATCAATACCCATCCCGGATCAATTCATTGTCCGAACATATAATCAGTAAAAAGTGCGACAAGTGCAACAAAATCATATCGATAATTCATTGTGAGCAAGTACCAAAAGTGTCGACAATTCGAACTTTCAATAAATACAGTAATCAATGATACATTAGAACTTAATATCAATTCATTGTCCGAACGTGTAATCAGTACCCGTCCCATGTCAATTCATTGTTCGAACGTATAATCAATACCCATCCTGGATCAATTCATTGTCCGAACATATAATCAGTCTTATCCCATATCTATTCATGTGCTAAAAACTGAATACATATGTCATGATATCAAGGCTGAGCAATCGGGGCACAACAAGGAGTTGAGAGTTTCATTTGTACCGGCGCCATTTTGGGTGAGGTCAGGAAGGTCCAAGTATAGTCAAAATGTCTCCACCAACTCGTGGTTGGACCGGGACCTCTTTCGGCAGTCCAAAGGTTTTCGTTGAAGGGTAGCAGAGGGGACTGCCGACATGAACCATCAGTCAAAGTGGGGTGGGAGGCAACAATCTCTCCTACCGGGTCATACTGGTGTCCCACTGGAACTGATCAAGTTGGTAGTCTTGCAGGATTTTGGCGGCTACGTCGTGGTCGTTCCGTGGGTGATCATGGCAGTCATTCCCCATCAGGGGTGTCTGCGGGGGTCGGGGGCCCCCGTGGCTCTTACAGAATCTTCAAAGTTGAGGAGAACGTTTCTGGACGCAGGACTCATTTTCTAGTTGAACTCAGAAGCGCCGTTGCACCGCAACAGTGGACGAGACCCCCGCTGGGTGAGCGGAGCATCATTGCCTCGCAATAGTGGACGAGACCTTTTGTCGGGTGAGTGCAGCGCCGCTGCATCGCAAGAGTGGAGGAACCCTTGTCGGGTGAGTGGAGCGTTGGGGGTGCAGCTGAGGGGCCCCCACCTGGGGGGGGGGTGGGAGAGGCTCGCTCGCGCCGCCTCTCCCTCCCAGCGCACCCTACGCCGACACCTGGCGTTGATATCCGTGATGTCCGGACCAGGCGATAAGAGGGGGGGGGTCGGAGGCAGAGGCAAGACATCCCCCCCCCGTGGCCTGCAGGGCGCCGCTTCAGGACCGAACGGGGAGCTCATACCAAGACGGGGCCAGACCAGGAGATACGAGGGGAGGGGGGGGTCGGTGGCATGTGCAAGACATCCCCCCCAGTGTTGTCGCAGCCATTATTGAAGAAAGAAGAAGATCCCGTCGGCCTCGGCTCCTCTCCTGGTGCACCTTACGCGACGACCCTTTTGTTGGGTGAGTGGAGCGTTGGGGGTGCAGCTGAGGGGCCCCCACCTGGGGGGGTGGGAGAGGCTCGTTCGCGCTGCCTCTCCCTCCCAGCGCACCCCACGCCGACACCTGGCGTTGATATCCGTGATATCCGGACCAGGCGATAAGAGGGGGGGGGGTCGGAGGCAGAGGCAAGACATCCCCCCCCATGGCCTGCAAGGCGGCAGAAGAAGGGAATCGGGAGACCAGTACATTTCGGGCCATCCACCCCACGGCTGATGGCGGTTAGCCGGGCCCCGCCCTGCACGTGTCGAGGCCTCATCTTCCGGATGGGCGTAACCGTGGCCCTGTTGCACTTCGGGAGTTTCCGGAATGGGGGTAGGTATCTGCTGATTTGTATCTCTTTCATGTTACCGTTAATGGGCGTGGCGGGCGGTGGGACAGACATGCTTGGAGCAGTGGGGGGGTGGCGGAGCCTAGCTACCTCGTGGCTGCCGTAACGTCAAGCTTGGCTTCTTTCACCACTTCCATGTTTCTTATTTCTAGCGAAGTCAAAAACTCATCAGTGGCCTACTGATTTTGTTCGATTTCTTTCCCTTCCTTTTCAAGTGTGTTTCATGCTAAAGTTTCTGTTTAACAGGATACAGTGATTACTTCGTATTTTACATATGTCTTCTTTATTAGGGGTACTCTCCGGTTGAGCCAGATGATGTACCTCTAATAAATGGTCCGGGTGGAACTAGTTTCTCAATCAGTGGGGAGTAGATGGGCATGACAGATTACAACGGGGGACAAAGGTCCGCATTACCCACCCTTCACTACTTGCAAAGACTAGACAGAATATTTCTATTCCACAGTATTTGCAAACAGAGAATACCTCGAAAGAACTATTCCTTGAACAATAAATGTCCAGCCAATCAATCAATCAATCAGTGGGGAGAAAAACAGGCATGAGGGATTACAACGGGGGACAAAAGTCCGCATTACCTATCCTTCACTATCTGCAAAGGGAGACAGAATATTCCTATTCTTCTCTGTTTGTAGACAGGGAATATCTCACAGAGCAATAATCGATAAAAAAATTAGTAGGATTATAACACTTTAATAACTTATAAATATATACATCGCAACAAAAACAGTAAACATCTTAAAACATTTTTTATTAAAACAGAAGCAACAATGACAACTAACAGTAGTGATATCCTGGGCGGGTGATGGAACTGGGATTGTTAATGGAAAAAGATCTACAGAGAAAGCTATTGGTGAATTATACTTCTCCGGAAATTTAAAACTCACAAATGTTTTATTTGTGTAATCGTTTCAGGTCAAACGGATTGTGGAAAAATGTTCAGAATGGAAGAGTCACCAAAAGGCAAAAAGTACACTCATGTATGAAAATCTTACTATTAATGCTTGACTGAGGCCAAGGAGATCAGAGTGCATGAGTCTCATGCTCGATCGATTGAGCTAGCCGGATCGGGCAACAAAAAGTATAAAATAGTTATGTAAATAGTTATTTAATAAAATGTTTTACCCTGTTACTTTGCTGGTGTGTTGTATATATTTATAATATTTGCATAGGGTTTGTCGTTATTTTGGGTGGGGTGGGTGGCGGAGCCGAGCTGTCTTGCAGCCATCATGGTGTGGAGCTCAGTTCATCTCACTAGTTTCATATTTCTCATGAGGGGTTGTTCTTAATGTTTCTATTTTAGCGAGGTCAAAAAGAGATCCCATTAGATTAGTGGCCTACTGATTTTGCTCGATTCCTTTTTTATTTTTTTAAACGATTTTTCACTATCTGCAAAGACTAAACAGAGTATTGCGACTCTGTGCTTGTTTGTAAATAGAGAATGAACCAAAGAGAACCAATTCTAAAACAGTAAATGCTTGGATAACAATCGATCAAATAGAGAGAGAAGCAGGCACGACGGATCTCAACGGGGGTAAAGGCCTGCGTTAACTACCCTTCACTATCTGCAAAGAGAGAGTACTCCTAAGAGAAAAGAGGGGGGGGGAGAGGCGGGGCAGCGTTCAAAGCACATCAGCGTGCATAAACACGAAAATGTTTTTACCTATCACGTACTTGACATTTGACAGCTTTTGATATTTGCTATTAAAAAACCATTGAAATTCACTGAAAAAACCATAGGTTATAGACCATATATAGTTAGGAATTATCATTTACAAAACCTTGAAAATTCACTGAAAAAACCATTGGCTATAGACCATATATAGTTAGGAATTAGCATTTACAAAACCTTAATTTACTCGCACAAAACCATAGAAATTCGCATATATAGTTAGTTGCAATAACTATATATCGCGCACCCGCAATCCACTGCTGATGATGTCACATATTACATCCTTCATGACATGGTCAGTGACATCACTGATGACATCACTGATGACATCATCCAGTGACTGTATGTTTCTGTAAAGTTAAAATATGTCTTACATATTGAAGAATGAGTGGATGTATAAGTGTCTGGATGAAGGATTTAGTAGGTGCATGACTGACTGTATGAGAGAGTGATTAAATGTGTCTCACTGAGTGCATTGGTTAGTGACTAAACTGTCTGAATGTGTGCATCAGTATGTCTGTTGTTGTGTAAGATGCTGCATGTGTTAATCAGTACCTATATGAGTAACTATATGGGTTATTGATTGGTTGCCCAAGTATTTGTATGGGAGAACGAGTGTGTGTGTGTAGGTGTCTGGGAGGTGTGTGACTGTGCATAGATGTGTGAGCAGTTGATTCACTAGATGTATGGGTTCAAAACTGCATGTGGAAACAGCTGTCTGGGTGGTTGACTGTGTGCATGAGTGTATTGGTGAGTGAATGGATATCTCAGTGCTACATGTCAAAGTAAGTACATATGTAAAACACAGTACATGTGAGAGTTGACATACATAAATAACTGTATAAGAGCTAGTGAATGTGTCAGTGGCTGCATGGATCATTGAAAACTTGTATCAGTGATTGTATAAGAGAGTAAATATGTGTTAGAATATGTTTGAATAAGTAAGGTGTGTATAACTGTATAGTTGATGAAATGGAGGTGTGATTGATTCTTTGCATGACTGACTAGGTGTATGAGTAACTCCATGGATGAGTGACAATCTGTGAATGTCTGTTTACTATGAGTGTATCTAAGGTTATATTAGAGTCTGAAGAGGTTAATCGTATTATCACATGATTGATGTCATCAGTGATGTTGTCTGTGATCTCATTTGAGATATCACTGATGACATTTGAGATGTCAGTGATGTCATCAGTGATGTCATTTGAGATGTCACCAGTGATGTCATCAGTGATGTCACTGACCATGTCATGAACGATGTAATATGTGACATCATCAGCAGTGGATTGCGGGTGCGCGATATATAGTTATTGCAACTAACTATATATGCGAATTTCTATGGTTTTGTGCGAGTAAATTAAGGTTTTGTAAATGCTAATTCCTAACTATATATGGTCTATAACCAATGGTTTTTTCAGTGAATTTTCAAGGTTTTGTAAATGCTAATTCCTAACTGTATATGGTCTATAACCTATGGTTTTTTTCAGTGAATATATATATATATATATATTCACTGAAAAAAACATAGGTTTCAGGCACGTTATAGTTAGGAATTAGCATTTAAAAAAACCTTAGAAATTCACTAAAATAACATAGGTTTCTGGGACGTTATAGTTAGTTGAACATTTGACTCATATAAAACCAGAGAAATTCGCCTGTTATAGTTAGTTGAGCTAACTATAACTCGTGTGCCCGCAATGCACTGCTGATGATGTCACATATTACATCACTCATGACATGGTCAGTGACATCAGTGATGACATCTCAAATGACATCACCATTCTCACTATCGTCCTTTCATTCGGACTACCCTTCTTTACCTCTTCCACATAGCACACATACTTATGTTTCATTTTTGTCTTGCAGGTTTTCTACGCTGCTTCCACTGGAGTCCAACCCACGTTTTCTATATTATACTGTTTGTTCTATTAAACTTACATTTCAATTTATTTGTGTTTCAATAAAGGTTACTTTTTTTCAAATAAATGGCTGAGTGTATAGCTCTTCCTTTTATGACAACACTTGTCTATAGTTTATTGTGAAAAACATCTGTTTATATGAGATTATGAGGGCAAACATTTTTAATATTACAGTGCATCTACCAAACATAATCTAACTGACTATTACACAAATTATATAAATAAACAGTGGTCCTAGACCTATTAATCAACAGTAATTGACCAAATCAATTTTTGTTCAATCATTTAGACACTCCAGAGCAGTTCAGCAGTTTTGTATTGTAGTGGCTTGTTTTGCGTTCTCTCACTTAAGACTATTGATTAGAATTGGAGCAGATTCGGCTGAACTGCTCTGGAGTGTCTAAATTATTGACCAAAAATTGATTTGGTCAATTACTGTTGATTAATAGGTCTAGGACCACTGTTTATTTATATTGTACTATACCCAGGTCCATACCTTGTGGGCTACCCCATTTTCTTTAATGGCTATTACACAAATGAAGCCTGGGTAATTCTACAACTGCAAGAGTTCTATGAGTGTATCACTTTATAACACCATGAGTAGTGCCCGTGTGATTACAGAACCAATAAGGCACTGCCCAGGACCACCAAGGCTTCAGTAACTGTCGAGGCCCACCTTGCATATTTAAGTAAAGCCCCGGAGTGTGGCGATCCCCGGACTTCCGTTGGCCTCAAACCCCACAAACAATTAGTAAACAATACCCGGGAAGATGGCGGTCCCCTAGGCTGTGAAACGTCTCTGTTCCCTTCCACGCCTAATTTACAGGTGACATTAAGATCCCCAGTCCTACAGAGACCCTGCAATATATTAATTGAATTGGCCATGGAACATTACTCACCAGGGACATCATTTAAATGAACATGTGAGACCCCGCTTTTTTGTTTTTCTTTTTTCTCTCCATTTTTACCATCCGCATCCCCTCTTATAAAGCGATACAAGGTTTTCCTTCTCTCGCTTCAAGTAGTCAAACAAGGATTTGCTATCACAGGGTGGAAGCCATACACCAGCCCTCTAATAGCAAATACAAATGTCCCGCGAATGCACATCCCGGGACATTGTATGAGCTACGCCTGGGAGGTCGCCGTCCCTAGGATCATGATGCATTTGTTAGTATAAACGCATACCAGCACTACTTACACACATGTAGTACAGCAACCAGAATGCAGTGAAGAAGCAGAGGAAGCGCAAAATCAAAAAATATAAATCCTACCAGAAGTCGGATGACATAGTTCAATGAGCCGACGACCCTGGCATGAGTAGAAACAGATACACGAAGAAACCAGGTCCTCAGCACAACACAAGCAATTTTGAAATATTGGTGAGTGCTGCCTTCTTTTTACCTTCTCCCGCTCGTCGCCAAATTTATGCAAACAGCAGTAGATCCAATAAGTAGATTTATTACAGGAAAACAAGACACATGAAACAGCCACCAACAGGAGCAGACAGCAAGGCAACCGTCTTCTCCAGCACCGTGTACAAACTCTGCAAGGTTCCCCTTACAATTTTGGATTCTAATAGAATTACATACTAACATTCTACTTTGACTTACATTGGAATACTACACAGAGCACATGACATTACAGCAATGAGCTCATGGTTTCATCCACAAGTCTTGACACCGGTAGGGGCGAGTAATTCGCTTTCCACTCCCTGTATTGTATAAACACAAACTAACACAACTTCCACAGGTATGCTACAGTGCCCAGAGCACATCACTTTACATCAATGAGCTCACAATTTAGGCTCACGGTTTAATCCCAGAGTCTTCACACGAGTAGGGGTGAGTAGTTCGCTCCCCTCTCCCTATATACTGTAAACGCATACTAACACTACTTACATACTTATACTAAAGAGGCTAGTATCCTACAGCACCCAAAGCCCATCAATTTACACCAGTCAGCTCGGTTTCATCCCCGACTCTTCACACCGGTAGAAGTGAGTACTTCGCTTCCCACTTCCGGTATAGTATAAACGCAGGGTACCGGTCAGTAGTTCACTTCCCACCCCCAGAATGGTATAAACGCCTACTAACACTACTTGCACATGTATACTACAGCACCCAGAGATCTTCCCTTTACAGCAATTACCTCTGCTTCATCCCCAACTCTTCACACCTGTAGGCGTGAGTACTTTCCTTCCCACCTCCGGTATACTATAAACACACAGTAGCAGTCAGTAGTTCGCTTCCCACTCCCTGTATGGTATAAACAACCACTAACACTATTTGCACACTTATGCTACAAAAACCAGACCACATCACTTACAGCAATGACCTCACGGTGTAGGCTCTCGGTTTAATACCAGAGTGTAGCACCATATCATATCAGCACCATGTCACTGTGAGCAACACTGCACTTTCAGACCGGTAAAAGTGACTATTTCACTTTGCACCCCCCACAGAGGTTACAGTGTTCCTACCCTCCTTTCCAACTTTTTTCCCCCTTTTTCCCCTTACTCACTTCAACAGAGTCACAAAGTAGTGGCCAACACTTCCTAGTTGCAACCGCTCACAACACTCGCAGCCAATAAGCAGCAAGCTCCTGCTCGTAACGCCTCAGCCAATCAGATGGCAGAATTCCCAAATATCGATATATGTAAATTTCGATATTTCTCAAAGACTTCTGAATGGTTTTACACCAAATAAACAAAGGTGTGCTTTCTACACCATAACCCTTTTCCCTTCCAAATTTGGGGTAATTCCGTTCACCCGTTCGACCTGTAGCCTTGTCTAAAGTTTCCTATGGAAATTAACATGGAGAAAACACGTTTTGGGATCCCCCTCTTATCTCGGCCCCCCCTTGATGAATCACCCCCAAACTTTCAACATAGGAGCTGGTTTGAAAATTTCATAAAGATTCATCATATGGCGCCAAAGTTATAAGCAAAACAAAAAATGCTCTTCCTATGGAAACTCGGTCCTAACTGTATAACTACCTACTAGCGACCTCCAGTAGGCAATATATATATATATATATATATAGCCACAGATTTCTTCTTTCCACGTTCAGTAGAATAAAGACCACGGCACAGCAACAGATGGATTTCAGCGCTTTATTTACACACCAGTGCAAAAAATAACGTGCATCAAATGGACGGTCTACGCGTTTCGGCTCCTGCCTTCCACTGGACCATATATACATATATATATATATATTACCTACTGGCGGTCGCCAGTAGGTAGTTATAGTTAGGACCTAGTTTCCATAGGAAATCCTCAACATTCTATTTGGAATAACTTTGGCCCTGGTTGAAGAATCTTAGCGAATTTCTCAAAGAAGATGGCTCGGTCCGCCGCGCTCCTTCCCTAAAAGTTTGGGGGGGATTGGTCAAGTGGGGGCTGAGATAAAAGGGGGGTTCCAAAACGTGTTTTCTCCATGTTATTTTCCATAGGACCTTTAGACTCGGCTACAGGTCGAACGGGTGAATGGATTTATAAGAAATTTGGCAAAACTGTACAGTCCGGCTCGCAGATTACGCTTTTTTTGGAATGGTGTAAATCCGTTCAGTAGTTGCTGAGGAAATTAAAGTTAAAGTCAATTATATATCTATACGCGCGCACACGTGCGCACACCCAAACGGCTGCGCGCGCGAGCGGAATTTTGTTGCGTGACGTCTGTTAACGTTCGATTCGAAGGAAATCAGGAAGTGTTGACCGCCATTTTGTCATTGCGAGTAAATATATTGTTGATTTCAAAGCGTTGGAATATGGAAAGGGGAGAAGGTAGAGATTGTTTTGCTGCGTAGGTTTTCTCAGGGTGTGCAGTAAGGCCCTTAAACGCGAAAATATATATATTTTTTTTTTAAAAATGTTGCGTGGTGCGCGCACTCGGTCGCGCACATCTTTTTACAAGAGTGTGAAAATGGAGATAAATCAGAAGTTTGAGTGCTTAGATATAAGGTGGCTCTGAAAAGAGCCATTGTGTTAATTGAGTGTTTTCTGCATTTATAAGTAAGTACCGATGCAGAGCCTGATGTTGCAGAGGAAGATTCTGTTTCCCTCATTCGTGAAATGAACTCCGTCTCTCCTATAGACGTCTTGCATGTGGTATCGCAAGTTGTTGTGGTAAATAGAACCCATGCTATAATCTCTGAGGAACGCAGAAACAGATTTATTTACATGTCTCCTTGCTTTCTCAAATTGTGCACAATGGTGATTGGATCAATTCCATTTCTGTCTTTGGCATATATTGGAATATACCAAGGCAGATCGAGGAAAAAGTGTCATCAATTGTCGAAAGGTGTCTTTTAGAAGCATTTCCAGACCTACCCCAGTGATTGTGCCTAGATCGTTCCCACCACAGTGCACAATTATAAGGTCTGGTTCTGGGAGATGCATAAAAGTTTTCACCAATGGAATCAATTGGTGACATTTCAATCCTCTTTTGGAAATCCATGTTATGTGTACATTTGGTAAGCTGAGGTTGCAAATTCGTCTGCTTACTGCATATTTTTCACTCCAGTGAATATAACTGTGTCCTATTAGCCAGACCTTCATTTTCAAGGGATTTGTAGTCGTCCTCCGATCGGTTCTGGAAGTGGAATGGTAGTTAGAAGTTGAAATTCTAAATAAAGAAAAAGGAAGAGGCTGGGTGTGGTTTAAAAAATAAAAAATGATTGGTTGATTGTAAGAAGTGGAGATTGAACAGTACGTTGCATGTTAATGTTTATGTTAAACGAAAAGTACTATTGGGTGTGAAAAAAAAGACATGTAACAGAGCTGTGGATTGGCAGGTGTTTCTGGAGGGAAAACAGTGTTGTTACTTTGCTGTAGAACGTTGAGATATGAACTTTTGACCTGTGCCTTCAGCCAGGTGCAGAATGAGGTGTTACCATGGAAACAGCCAGAGATGGCAGTGGGTGATGGGTGAGTTTTATGTGACATTGAAAATATTGTGAGGGAGAACCAACTGAAATGTAATTGCTTACGTTACGCGCTCCGCATTGCTTCCGGGAAGCTGCGCTTCGCGCCTCACGCACCGGAGCACTGCCGGGTGCGCTAACGCGGCGCGTCATATGACGGATTACGCAAGAACGCGATACGTCGTTGGGGCTCCACCGGAACTGATCGAATTGGTAGTCTACAGTGTTTCTGGATGTTTCAGACTGAAGCTGGCGTCAGCATGAGAGCACCTCGTGGCTACGTCGTGGCCATTCCGCGAGCAATCATGGCAGTCGCTCCCCACCGGAAGTCTGCAGGAGTCGGGGGCCTCGGTGACTCTTGTAGAATCTTCAAGGCTGACGGGACGCTTTTGGGAATGGGGCTCATGCCCTAGCAGTCAAGCGTCCGAGTTCCAGGGTTGCCCAGAGCCATCCTTGCAGGCCAGGCCCAAGTCTGTGGAGCCGACCGCCATTTCCTGAGCTCCGTGGCAGCCGCCTGTCGCTGTATCGGAAGAGTGGGTGCAATTCAGCCGGATGGCGGGTGAGACGGTGTAAATGTGATGGTTGGACCAGGGCACCGCAGGACGTGTCTTTAGGTCAAACGGATTGTGGGACAAGGTCCAGAATGGAAGAGGCATTAAAAGGCAAGAAGTTCCGCCTGACCCCGGGAGCCGGCCGCCTATGTCGTGGGCGATCTCAGGCCATACCAGGGGAACAAGACTTGGGGAGGGGGCAGGAGCCAAGCGCCCCCTCCGAGTCCGCGTTTCTTGGACCCTGAAGTATGGCACTCAACATTCAGAACTTATGACATTTGTGCAAGGCAGGGACATCGAAGCCTCTCAGGGACCAAGTATATCCAGAGTCCTTCCTACAGAAGGTGGTGGGGGTGGCGGCATTAGCAAGGCATCCCCCCACACAACTTGTCGGACCCTGAAGTATGGCTCTCAACATCCAGAACTTATGACATTTGTGCAAGGCAGGGATATCCAGAGTCCTTCCTACAGAAGGTGGTGGGGGTGGCGGCATTAGGAAGGTATCCCCCCACACAACTTGTCGGACATGACCTCTGGATGTACTGGGTGTTCAATTTCAGAATTGAAACTACTAAGAAGCAATTAGAAGTGTTGTTTTCATGTTGCAGTAGGTTCCATGTAAATAGTTATTTAATACAACGTTTTACCCTGTTACTTTGCTGGTGTGTTGTATATATTTATAATATTTGCATAGTGTTTGTCGTTATTTTGGGCGGGGTGGGTGGCGGAGCCGAGCTGTCTTGCAGCCATCATGGCGTCGAGCTCGGTTCCTCTCTCTATATTCATGTTTTTTCTAACGATTTATATGTTATAGTTTGCTAGCACGATACAGCGGATAGTCCGCATTTTATATATATGTCCTTTTTAAAAACTAAATAGAGTATTGCGACTTTATGCTTATTTGTGAACAGAGAATGACCCAAAGAGAACCAATTTTGAACAATCATAGGCTATTGGCAGTGGGCAGAGAGGCCATGACACAGAAAATGGCTGTTACTTACGTGCATGATGGGGCCTAAGAGGGACTAGATGGCGTGGCCACTGTTTCGCGACTTTCACTTTACTTTTAACAATGGCTGTGGTGAACATAAATGAACGCCGCTTATGTATACCTAATTGTAGTCATTTTCCACAAAAAAGCTTTTGATATTTGCTATTAAAAAACAAAGAAAAACACTGAAAAAACCATAGGTTATAGACCATATATAGTTAAATATCTGAAGTCCATCTCTGCACTGCATGGAGATACAGGTCGTCGATCAGAAGATGTGCTGGCCACCTCTAATGGTAATAGCGTGGCCAGGGCTCTTGTCGTTGCCTCTGCAAATTGCAGAGGGTGCACTTGTTTGACATGCCGCACCATGGTATGTGTGGAAAAGAAATATTTTTTTGCTGGATTTCTTCTTAAGAGAACCAAGTCACATATCGTGCAGGTTACTTTTGGTGCATTCACTTTCTTTTGATCTTCAGGATAAGTGAAAAATTGCCAGATGAAAGATTTATTTTTTCTTATTAAAGGTAGTCGATCATTTTGGTCAGATTCGGAAGATGAATGAGATACGGTAGCCATTTCACCAAAGTCTTCCAAAAGATGTAGGACGTTGTTGTCTCCTGAGAGTAGAAAAGATAGTGAGGGAAGTGGGTGGAGTGCTGCGTGTAAATTCCAGAATTGAAACTATTAAGAACCAATTGAAAGTGTTGTTTTCATGTTGCAGTAGGCTGCCATGTAAATAGTTATTTAATAAAATGTTTTACCCTGTTACTTTGCTGGTGTGTTGTGTATCTTTATAATATTTGTCGTTATTTTGGGTGGGGTGGACGGCGGAGCCGAGCTGTCTTGCAGCCATCATGGCGTCGAGCTCGGTTTCTCTCACTAGTTTCATATTTCTCATGAGGGGTTGTTCCTAATTTTTCTATTTTAGCGAGGTCAAAAAAAGATCTCATCAGTGGCCTACTGATTTTGCTCGATTCCTTTTGTTTTTTCTAACGATTTATATGTTATAGTTTGCTAGCACGATACAGCGGCTAGTCCGCATTTTATATATATGTCCTTTTTATTAGGGGTGTCTTCCGGTGGAGTCGGACGATCTACCTCTAATAAACGGTCCGGGTTAAACCAACTACCATCATGATTTTGTATATCTTCTGAGCTGGATTTAAGCGCACAATTGTTAAAGTATGAAACGTTTTATATTTCTAAAAAAAATACCAAGGTGTGTACATCCGGTAACGCACGAAAGTTTAAAAAGACATTCGGCTCCATTTACTGAAAAGTTTCATAAGAATAAAAAAGAAGTCTAGGTACAGTCTCTTTGACGTACTATAAGTTCTTTGAGGGGTGTATGAAGAATTTCAATAAGTTCAAATCGCAACATTTTCACGAAATATATAGGCCTGTGCGCGCACTCGGTCGCGCACGAAAGCCTGGAAATGCGATATCCATTTTATTGACAACTGTTGCCGAGAGTGCGCACACCGGGTCGCGCACGAAAGTTTAGTAAGGCTATTTTTATTTATAGACAAATTTTAATGTGTTTAAAAAAAGGCAAGGTACAGACTTTCGAATTCTGTATTGCTTTACAAGGAGTCTCTATGGAACTTGAACAGTGAAGAAAATGGCTTGTTTTCGAAAAAAATATTGCCAGAACTTTATTGCCAAAAGTATAGGTTGCATACACGACATTTTTCTGAATTAGCATTTTAAAAACCAATGAAATTCACAGAAAAAAACATAGGTTTTACACACGTTATAGTTAGGAAGTAGCATTTAAAAAACCTATGAAATTCACTGAAAAAACCATAGGTTTGACACATGTTATAGTTAGCTGGAAATTTTACTGACATAAAACCAATGAAATTCCACGTTATAGTTAGTTGGACTCACTATAACTTGCGCGTGCAATGCACTGCTGATGACGTCACATATTACATCACTCATGACATGGTCAGTGACATCACTCATGACATCACTGATGACACCATCCAGTGAATATGTGTCTTTCTGAAAAATAAATATTAGTGAGTAATGTTTAAATATTTAAATATATATATTAGTGTTTCACTTTGTGTATAAGTGGCTACATGTGTTGGTAAGTAGCTACATGCGTATGTATATGGGTTATTAGATGTTTCTCTTAGTATCAGTATGAGTGTCTATATGGTTTGGTGGGGGTATTACTTAGCACATAGATGCATGAGTGACTGACTCTCTGTTTGTATGTGTTTTGAAGACAGCATATGTGCAGGACTGTATGGGTGGATGAGTGTGTATATGTGTTTGTTAGTGAGTGAATGACTGTCTCACTAGTGTCTTTATCAGTAACGACATATGTTTTAATCTAGTATATGTGAATATTGATGTATATAAGTGAGTTTATGTGAGCGTAAGAGATTGAAAGAGTTTAAATAAGTATGTGTTTCTATAAGTGACTGTTTAAGAGAATAAATATGTGTAATTTTCAATAGAAGTAAGGTGGAAGTGTGTGTATAAGTCTATATTCAAATAAATGGATGTTCAATAGTTTATTTGCACGTGTGAGTATGTCTGTGAGTAACTTTTCGATGATTGTCGGTGTGTAACAGGATGTATAGGTGTATCATTTCATATGATGAGTGAGTATATGTATGAGTGGATGTGCATATAGATGGTGGAATTACTTGTTGTAACTGATATGGGTATCTGCATTTTTTTTTTAAATTTCAGTTTCTATTTTTGAATATGTGTTTCAAGGATTACATTACAGTGAAAGGAGGTCTGTCACTATGTCACAAGGATGGTGTCATCAGTGATGTCATGAGTGATGTCACTGACCATGTCATGAGTGATGTAATATGTGACGTCATCAGCAGTGCATTGCACGCGCAAGTTATAGTGAGTCCAACTAACTATAACGTGGAATTTCATTGGTTTTATGTCAGTAAAATTTCCAGCTCACTATAACATTGTCAAACCTATGGTTTTTTCCAGTGAATTTCATAGGTTTTTTAAATGCTACTTCCTAACTATAACGTGTGTAAAACCTATGGTTTTTTCTGTGAATATACATATATATACATATATAATATATATATCCAATTTTTGAATTATTCAAATTAGACTACATGAGTTTTACAGTACTGGAGTTTGCTTACCAGTTCATAAAATCCAACGCTGTTTTTCTCTGTCAATTAATATGTAAACTGTTTATATATAAGGGATATATTCAACATCAATTCATCCTGATAGGTAGTACAGATGATACCATTATATGATCTATTGATTTCCTTACATAGACGAATCTGGTCGCCATGTTTATTTAGGAATATCAAATCTTTACATTCCTTTAGAATGTAATCGGATGTATCATGTGTATGTAGTTTTAAAGTTAAATTGATAATTTTAAAACTATTTATATTTATAAACAGTTTTTAATTCTATTTTTAGCATTGTCTAAAGATACTGAGATCACAGCGTTGTTTTGCACAGTATTTTTACTATGTTTATTGTAAACCATGTTGCACTGTCACTTTAAATTGTCCGCGCTATGGCGAGCAGTTTGTCATGTGATCAAGCCTCCTTGGAGGCGAAACGTGTCATGGTAGCAGCGCTGGAATGTATTAAATATACCACGCTTTGCACCAGCAATTTTTGGGTCGACTCCTCGTCATTTGGCAATCCGGCAGTGTGATTCTGCGACGTGTGGTGAACTTCATGAATATTTGAGTACCCAAGGCTTTCGCGGTACGAGTGGACCCCACAAACAATTAGTAAACAATACCCGGGAAGATGGCGGTCCCCTAGGCTGTGAAACGTCTCTGTTCCCTTCCACGCCTAATTTACAGGTGACATTAAGATCCCCAGTCCTACAGAGACCCTGCAATATATTAATTGAATTGGCCATGGAATATTACTCACCAGGGACATCATTTAAATGAACAGGTGAGACCCCGCTTTTTTGTTTTTGTTTTTTCTCTCCATTTTTACCATCCGCATCCCCTCTATTAAAGCGATACAAGGTTTTCCTGCTCTCGCTTCAAGTAGTCAAACAAGGATTTGCTATCACAGGGTGGAAGCCATACACCAGCCCTCTAATAGCAAATACAAATGTCCCGCGAATGCACACCCCGGGACATTGTATGAGCTACGCCTGGGAGGTCGCCGTCCCTAGGACCATGATGCATTTGTTAGTATAAACGCATACCAGCACTACTTACACACATGTAGTACAGCAACCAGAATGCAGTGAAGAAGCAGAGGAAGCGCAAAATCAAAAAATATAAATCCTACCAGAAGTCGGATGACATAGTTCAATGAGCCGACGACCCTGGCATGAGTAGAAACAGCTACACGAAGAAACCAGGTCTTCAGCACAACACAAGCAATTTTGAAATATTGGTGAGTGCTGCCTTCTTTTTACCTTCTCCCGCTCGTCGCCAAATTTATGCAGACAGCAGTAGATCCAATAAGTAGATTTATTACAGGAAAACAAGACACGTGAAACAGCCACCAACAGGAGCAGACAGCAAGGCAACCGTCTTCTCCAGCACCGTGTACAAACTCTGCAAGGTTCCCCTTACAATTTTGGATTCTAATAGAATTACATACTAACATTCTACTTTGACTTACATTGGAATACTACACAGAGCACATGACATTACAGCAATGAGCTCATGGTTTCATCCACAAGTCTTGACACAGGTAGGGGCGAGTAATTCGCTTTCCACTCCCTGTATTGTATAAACACAAACTAACACAACTTCCACAGGTATGCTACAGTGCCCAGAGCACATCACTTTACATCAATGAGCTCACAATTTAGGCTCACGGTTTAATCCCAGAGTCTTCACACGAGTAGGGGTGAGTAGTTCGCTTCCCTCTCCCTATATACTGTAAACGCATACTAACACTACTTACATACTTATACTAAAGAGGCTAGTATCCTACAGTACCCAAAGCCCATCAATTTACACCAGTCAGCTCGGTTTCATCCCCGACTCTTCACACCGGTAGAAGTGAGTACTTCGCTTCCCACTTCCGGTATAGTATAAACGCAGGGTACCGGTCAGTAGTTCACTTCCCACCCCCAGAATGGTATAAACGCCTACTAACACTACTTGCACACGTATACTACAGCACCCAGAGATCTTCCCTTTACAGCAATTACCTCTGCTTCATCCCCAACTCTTCACACCTGTAGGCGTGAGTACTTTCCTTCCCACCTCCGGTATACTATAAACACACAGTAGCAGTCAGTAGCTCGCTTCCCACTCCCTGCATGGTATAAACAACCACTAACACTATTTGCACACATATGCTACAAAGACCAGACCACATCACTTACAGCAATGACCTCACGGTTTAGGCTCTCGGTTTCATACCAGAGTGTAGCACCATATCATATCAACACCATGTCACTGTGAGCAACACTGCACTTTCAGACCGGTAAAAGTGACTATTTCACTTTGCACCCCCCCACAGAGGTTACAGTGTTCCTACCTTCCTTTCCAACTTTTTTCCCCCTTTTTTCCCCTTACTCACTTTAACAGAGTCACAAAGTAGTGGCCAACACTTCCTAGTTGCAACCGCTCACAACACTTGCAGCCAATAAGCAGCAAGCTCCTGCTCGTAACGCCTCAGCCAATCAGATGGCAGAATTCCCAAATATCGATATATGTAAATTTCGATATTTCTCAAAGACTTCTGAATGGTTTTACACCAAATAAACAAAGGTGTGCTTTCTACACCATAACCCTTTTCCCTTCCAAATTTGGGGTAATTCCGTTCACCCGTTCGACCTGTAGCCTTGTCTAAAGTTTCCTATGGAAATTAACATGGAGAAATCACGTTTTGGGATCCCCCTCTTATCTCGGCCCCCCCTTGATGAATCACCCCCAAACTTTCAACATAGGAGCTGGTTTGAAAATTTCATAAAGATTCATCATATGGCGCCAAAGTTATAAGCAAAACAAAAAATGCTCTTCCTATGGAAACTCGGTCCTAACTGTATAACTACCTACTAGCGACCTCCAGTAGGCAATATATATATATATATATATATATATATATATATATATATATATATATATATATATATATATATATATATTCAATGAAAAAACCATAGGTTATAGACCATATATAGTTAGGGATTAGCATTTAAAAAACCTTATTTTACTCGCATAAAACCATTGAAATTCCATATATAGTTAGATGCGCTAACTATATATCGCGCACCCGCAATCCACTGCTGATGATGTCACATATTACATCATTCATGACATGGTCAGTGACATCACTGATGACATCACTGATGACATCTCAAATGACATCACTGATGACATCACTGATGACAACACCCAGTGACTGTATGTTTCTGTAAAGTTAAAATATGTCTCACATATTGAAGAATGAGTGGATGTATAAATGTCTGGATGAAGGATTTAGTAGGTGCATGACTGATTGTATGAGGGAGTGATTAAATGTGTCTCACTGAGTGCATGGGTTAGTGATTAAACTGTATTAATTTGTGCATCATTATATCTGTTGTTCTGTAAAGTGCTGCATGTGTTGATCAGTAGCTATATGAGTAACTATATG
Source organism: Lissotriton vulgaris (assembly GCF_964263255.1). Taxonomy (NCBI): domain Eukaryota; kingdom Metazoa; phylum Chordata; class Amphibia; order Caudata; family Salamandridae; genus Lissotriton; species Lissotriton vulgaris. The sequence continues at coordinate 1,628,434,806 of NC_141689.1, read as the reverse complement.
GGTTATTGATTGGTTGCCCAAATATTTGAATGGGAGAGTGAGTGTGTGTGTGAGTGGCTGGGAGGTGTGTGACTCTGTGCATAGATGTGTGAACAGCTGATTCACTAGATGTATGGGTTCAAAACTGCATGTGGAAACAACTGTATGGGTGGTTGACTGTGTGTATGAGTGTATTGGTGAGTGAATGGATATCTCAGTGCTACATGTCAAAGTAAGTACATATGTAAAAGACAGTACATGTGAGAGTTGACATATATAAATAACTGTGCATAAGAGCCAGTGAATGTGTGAGTGGCTGTATGGATCATTGTGAACTTGTATCAGGGATTGTATAAGAGAGAAAATATGTGTTAGTATATATTTGAATAAGTAAAGTTTGTATAACTGTATAGTTCAGGAAATGGAGGTGTGATTGATTGTTTGCATGACTGACTAGTTGTGTGAGTAACTCCATGGATGAGTGACAGTCGGTGAGTGTCTGTTTACACTGATTGTATCTAAGGTTATATTAGAGTCTGAAGAGGTTCATTGTATTATCACATGAATGATATCATGAGTGATGTCACCAGTGATGTCATTTGAGATGTCATCAGTGATTTCATCAGTGATGTCATTTGATATGTCATCAGTGATGTCATCAGTGATGTCATTTGAGATGTCATCAGTGATGTCATCAGTGATGTCACTGACCATGTCATGAATGATGTAATATGTGACATCATCAGCAGTGGATTGCGGGTGCGCGATATATAGTTAGCGCATCTAACTATATATGGAATTTCAATGGTTTTATGCGAGTAAAATAAGGTTTTTTAAATGCTAATCCCTAACTATATATGGTCTATAACCTATGGTTTTTTCATTGAATTTTCAAGGTTTTGTAAATGCAAATTCCTAACTATATATGGTCTATAACCTATGGTTTTTTCTGTGAATTTCATTGGTTTTGTAAAAGCTAATATCTATAGCTGTAAAATATATTCTTTATTAAGTGACGTATCACTTAGCCCGTGAGACGCCTCATGATGCATCGCATAACCGTGACGTATCGTCTCTGCAGCGCAAACCAAACCCAAAACGTAAGCGCGCCAGAACACGCTTAAAGATATATATATATTTTTTTAACCTTAATTAGACAAAATCCACACGTGCACAAACGTTCAAAAAACACAATATGTCGGACTCCCGTTACGCTGCCGGTTAACTGCCCGGTTAACGTACCAGGAAGCACCTTTACCGCGAAAAATCGCAATTTTTTTTTTCTTTTGCCCCGCAGGGAACTTTAATAGCCCCCTCATCAATCCTAGGGGTTCAGGAGGGGTCTGCCTTACCCCTTTCATTCATTTACACCTTTTTTTTTTCCACCTCTTGTCTCTCGATCCCACAGAGAGACAAGATGGCGGCCGCTCCAGACTGTTTACAATGATAACAGCCAATCAGCTTCTCCTCAGACTCCCGTTACACTGCCGGTTAGCTTCCCGGTTAGCTGCCCGGTTAGCTGCCCGGTTCGCGTACCGGGACGGGCCTCTACGGCGAAAAATCGCATTTTTTTATTTTTTTTTGCCCCGCGTGGCTCTATAATATCCCCCTCATCAATCCTAGGGGGTCAGAAGGGGTATACCTTGCCCTCTTTCCTTCATTTCCCCCTTTGTTTTGGCCTCCTCTTGTCTCTCGATCCTACCGAGAGACAAGATGGCGGCCGCTCCGGACTGTTTACAATGTTGACAGCCAATCAGCTACTCCTCAGACTCCCGTTACACTGGCGGTTAGCTTCCCGGTTAGCTGCCCGGTTAGCTGTCCGGTTCGCGTACCAAGACGCGTCTCTACGGCGAAAAAATCGGATTTTTTTTTTGGGCCCCGCGTGGCTCTATAATATCCCCCTCATCAATCCTAGGGGGTCAGAAGGGGTCTACCTTGCCCTCTTTCCTTCATTTTCCCCTTTGTTTTGGCCTCCTCTTGTCTCTCGATCCTACCGAGAGACAAGATGGCGGCCGCTCCGGACTGTTTAGAATGTTGACAGACACCGGAGAGCCAATCAGCTTCGCTTCGCAAAGTTCCGATACGCGAAAAGTTCGCGAACCGGAGCGCTACCCGGAGCGCTGTTACAGATATATATCTTGTTTTAAACGTTAATTTCTCAAAATCCACTGAAGCACATATATTGAGACCTAGCAAAGGCACATCGGGCTAACAGTCCCTACAATTTTGCCAAGTTTCGTGGAAATCCATTCAGCCGTTCGGGCTAAAAGTGAGGCCAACCGCCCTATGGAAATTAACATGGGAAAAACGTGTTTTGGGACCCCCCTTTTTTCTCGGCCCCCCCTTGACGAACCCCCCCCAAATTTTCAGGGGCTGCTCAGAAACAAAATGTGCCATTTTCCTGAAAATTTCAGCCAATTCCGTCCACAAACGCCAAAGTTATTAGACATAGAATTTTCAAAAGTTCCATAGAGAAAAAATCCTAACTATATATACCTACTGGCTATCGCCAGTAGGTAATATATATATATATATATATATATATATATAATATATAGATCCAATTTTTGAATTATTCAAATTAGACTACATGAGTTTTACAGTACTGGAGTTTGCTTACCAGTTCATAAAATCTAACGCTGTTTTTCTCTGTCAATTAATATGTAAACTGTTTATATATAAGGGATATATTCAACATCAATTCATCCTGATAGGTAGTACAGATGATACCATTATATGATCTATTGATTTCCTTACATAGACGAATCTGGTCGCCATGTTTATTTAGGAATATCAAATCTTTACATTCCTTTAGAATGTAATCAGATGTATCATGTGTATGTAGTTTTAAAGTTAAATTGATAATTTTAAAACTATTTATATTTATAAACAGTTTGTAATTCTATTTTTAGCATTGTCTAAAGATACTGAGATCACGGCGTTGTTTTGCACAGTATTTTTACTATGTTTATTGTAAACCATGTTGCACTGTCACTTTAAATTGTCCGCGCTATGGCGAGCAGTTTGTCATGTGATCAAGCCTCCTTGGAGGCAAAACGTGTCATGGTAGCAGCGCTGGCATCAATTAAATATACCACGCTTTGCACCAGCAATTTTTGGGTCGACTCCTCGTCATTTGGCAATCCGGCAGTGTGATTCTGCGACGTGTGGCGAACTTCATGAATATTTGAGTACCCAAGGCTTTCGCGGTACGAGTGGAACCCCTCCCAACTCAGGGCAACGCGGCAGGAAGTAACTGCTCCGGGACTTGTTCCGGGATCAGAAAATACAGTCTCCGGCTAGGAGAAAGCTGCAACATGCCCTTGCAACACCGTTAATTAGCCTTCGTGGGACGGCAACCAGAGTTCTCTGCTTCGGTGCTCAGGAGCAGGCGTCTGAGTTTTGAACCCAGGTAGGTGCTTGGAATTTGCAGTGGGAAGTGTGCGCGACTTCGGGTAGGATATTTAAATCCCACTTACCCGACAGTCGTTTCGAAGTGCATAATCAACAATTGCCATATATCATAGCGCATCGCAATATGTCCGCAGACAGACTGCGTAGCCGAGCTGAGGCAGCTGATTCCATGTTTTTAAATTCCCCGGCTGGGGGATCATTGAGCACCATACCTTCTAACCAAGACATTGACAATAACACCACAAAAGATTTTTTAAAGAAATTAGAGCGCTATATGCGCGCCGAACAATCAAAGTGGTGGGAACATCGGTCTCTTTCCCGCTAACTGGAGGTGGGGCGTGTCCCGAGAGGATTAAGGATCACCATTGCGCCCAGTTACGAGGACCCAGATCCAGCGATGTTAACAGAGTGGGCAGAGGCAAACCTTAACTCCTCCAGCAAACTTTTGTACATCTTAGTAAAATATGCTAATAGCGAGCGAATCAAACTGCAATAAGAAATTGACATCCTGGAACTAGAAATTTCTAAAATAGAAGTCACTGATCAAGTCACAAAAATGAGAACAAACATGATGAATCGACTGAGTAAAGAAGAGGAAACTATAAAAAAAAAAAGGCTTTCAAGTTTGAACGGGATCGAGTTGATTATTTAAACGGCCAAGTGTTCACATTTGCTCGCAGATACAAAGCGGTTAAAACAAAAGCAAGAACCAACAAAACAAACCAACAGGCAAACGGTGGCACGATGTTACCAGCAACTTCATTCTCAAGCCTGAGCTCCGCGGTAGAGAGTGATCCTGAGTCAGACCCCACTCGAGATGCTAACTTGGGGTTTACAAAACTTTCCCTGGCTCAAGAAGTCAACTGTCTGTGCCAGGACCGTCGAGAAACATTAAGGTCCTACAAGACATATGGAGCAAAAAACAGTGGACAAACCACAAACGCTGGCAACACAGGAAATGCCGTGCCCGGAACTTCAAGCGGCAACAATCCAACAAAACAAGGCCATTGGAAACGATATCAGAAAAAAACAACAAAGAAATCAAATCCAAATCCGTGATCAATCTGTCCAACTTGAAATTAACAACTGCGGAGACGGCTGTCTTAAATCTGGGACTTTCATATTGTCCACCGTGTAGCATGAATTATGCCAACACACGAATGGATGTCTACAGATTTCCAGCAAGTTGAAACTAAAAAAGTTTTTTGAACAACATCCTAAGAAAAATGCACTTTCTGAGGCTGCACCAAGTCCAACTATGAGCACCAGCCAAAGCCAGGCCACTTTTGAGACTATTTGGGAATTACAAAACGAGGAGTTGAGAGAAAATGCAACAAGGACAGCGCAAATCTCCAATGGCCAATGCACTACACCATTTAAAGCAAAATCCACATTCCAACCAGTCATGGTTCACGATAACTTGGATACTTTTCAGGAGATATTGGTACAGGACATCAAAAAACGATATACTGCCACCAATAAGAAAAAGTTTTGTATATCCAAACAGAACAGATGTTACAAACAACTAACAAACAAATTACAAAACAACCACAATATAATCGTTAAACAAGCAGACAAGGGCGGTAATGTGGTTCTTTGGCCTAGAGATATGTACTTGAAGGTGGCGGAAGCACAACTGAATGACATCACTTGTTATCGCAGGAGCAACATCCAAGTTGTAAAAGCCATGTAGGTGGATCAATACCACAAGTTGCAGGCATGGAGAGGTGCGGGAATCCTTTCATATGAGGAGTTCCGCTATTTGAAAAAAGAACATCCAGTTATTCCCTCATTTTATTTAATACCAAAAATTCATAAAAATACTGACACACCCCCTGGCCGGCCTATAATCTCGGCTATTGATAGCTCATTGGAACATGTCTCTAAGTACATAGACTTCTTTCTTCAAGACCACGTCAAGACTCTCAGGGGCAGATTTATGTTAACTGGCGCATCCCGAGGGATGCGCCAGTTAACATGCGCCACAGTGCGCCACAGCTACGCCCCCCATGGTGCGCCGGATTTATGATGCGGCGCACCATGGGGCAAAAATGGCACAGATGCGTCACGCATCTGTGCCGTAAAAGTGACGCATTGCTGGAGTTGCGTCGCAAGCGACGCAGCTCCAGCAATGCTCTGGGGGGGCCTATTCTTTCAATGCTTCCTCAAGTCTTACGCCTGCTTCAAGCAGGCACAGGGTTTTGACGCAGCATTGCCCTAAAAGTGACTGAGTGAAATCTCATAGATTTCACTCAGCCACTTTCAGGAGGCGTTCCTGCGCAGGAACGCCCCCCCCTGTGCAGGAACGCCTCCTCATGGCGCAGTGCTGTACAACGTGACGCATCTCCTAGATGCGTCACGTTGTAAATAGGGCGCAGGGATGCGCCACGTTTCCCCGCCGTTGCGTCACGCAACGGCGACGTAAACGTGGCGCAAGCCCTTCATAAATCTGCCCCTTAATTTCTATGTCAAAGACTCTTTTGATTTCCTCAGCAAAATTGAGCGTTTTGTTTGGGAAGCAGACATGGTTTTAATGAGTTTGGATGTCTCTTCTTTGTATACCTCCATAAAACATTGCGATGGACTCAAAGCTTTGGAACACTATCTTAATAGATGTCCTCCGAACTCGATGGCACACAGCAAAATGTTGTTGGACATGACCAAAATGTGCCTTGAACAAAATGTCTTCATCTTCAATGGTGTCATCTATCAACAGGACAGAGGTGTGGCGATGGGGGCCTGTTTCTCACCTAGCTACGCATGTTTACACGTGGGGCTATGGGAGGAACAGGTCCTAGCCGGCCAACACCATGATTTTATTTCCAACAATATTTCACTGTACCTACGTTACATTGACAATGTATTTCTTGTTTGGAAAGGTAGTGTTGAGAGTGCTAAAGCCTTTGTAGAAGTGATCAATATAAACAACATCAATTTAAATTTTACTTCCAATATGAGTTCCATCTCCATATGTTTTCTAGATGTAGAGGTATTCGTAGAAGGCAGTAAATTGGGCACCAGACTATATAGGAAGCCTAGTGAGGGCAATACTATTTTACACGCAAATAGTCAGCACCCAGCACACCTGATCCGGAGTATTCCCTTTCGAGAAATGCTCCGGATCAAAAGAATCTGCAGTACAGAATCAGAATGTGTGGCTGCACAGGAGGCTTGCAGATTGTGCTTCCTAGCCAGAGGTTATTCCAACTCCAGACTGGTGAAAGCTATTCAGCGGTCTAATTCGGTCAGCAGACAAGAAGCCTTAGTTCCTAAAGACAGAACCAACTTAAGAGATGACCAACAAGAGGTTGGGGCCCAAGCAATTTCCCCACGAGTCATTTTGACTTACAATCGCCAACATGGAGATCTTAGAAAAAACCTATATAAAAACTGGAATTTAGTGCAAAGTGACCCTGTCATCGGGCACAAAGTGAGCAACAAGCCTATGCTCACTTTCCCCAAATCCCCCTCCATGTCCAAAGCGTTGGTCAGTAACACAATTGAACCTAAGGCTTCGATCACTTGGATGGCACTAAAAAAGGGTTTCAAAACTTGTCCCCAATGTAAAGCCTGCCGTTTCTGCAGCAATAGGACACATTTCAAGAGCCCTTTCCGTAAAGAACCTATTGCCATTACCAAGTGGCTCACCTGCAAAACCGAATTTGCTATTTATGTGTTGGAGTGTTCGTGTGGGCTGCAATATGTGGGCAGCACTAAACTGCCCGCCCACAAACGGATACTCCAACACATACGCGCAATTTCGGGACATGACCAAAATTATCCGGTTGCCAGGCATTTCCAGTATTTTGTAATCAATGCAGTTGAGGCATCAAGAAGAGGAGGTGACCGTGAGGCCAAACTCAGTCTCCTTGAAACCAGATATATACTGGAGCTCAATACAAAAAATCCAAATGGATTAAATGACAGGGAAGATCTTTATACGTGCATTTAGAATCAGATAATATGCCCATAAGGCCTGTCCGGATAATGTCATAAACTGCCCTGGTTTTAGTCAATCTATTCTCTTTCTTACTGAAGAATATTAAGAAATGTGGTGACTCTCTTGGATGTTTTGTAAACTTTTTAAATACTTTTATAAAATATTAGGAATCTGTTGTTTTTTTATATACTTTTGCACTTTATAAAAATATCTTGCACAATCACTGTTTTGCACTTTATATGCTTTAGCAGGCATTGTTATTGTGGCAGGCCCACTTGGGCTTTATTCCAATTTTTGAATTATTCAAATTAGACTACATGAGTTTCACAATACTGGAGTTTGCTTACCAGTTCATAAAATCCAATGCTGTTTTTCTCTGTCAATTAATATGTAAACTGTTTATATATAAGGGATATATTCAACATCAATTCATCCTGATAGGTACTACAGATGATACCATTGTATGATCTATTGATTTCCTTACATAGACGAATCTGGTCGCCATGTTTATTTAGGAATATCAAATCTTTACATTCCTTTAGAATGTAATCAGATGTATCATGTGTATATAGTTTTAAAGTTAAATTGATAAATTTAAAACTTTTAATATTTATAAACAGTTTTTAATTCTATTTTTAGCATTGTCTAAAGATACTGAGATCACGGCGTTGTTTTGCACAGTATTTTTACTACGTTTATTGTAAACCATGTTGCACTGTCACTTTAAATTGTCCGCGCTATGGCGAGCAGTTTGTCATGTGATCAAGCCTCCTTGGAGGCAAAATGCGTCATGGCGGCAGCGCTGGCATCAATTAAATAAACCACGCTTTGCATCAGCAATTTTTGGGTCGACTCCTCGTGATTTGGCAATCCGGCAGTGTGATTCTGCGACGTGTGGCGAACTTCATGAATATATATATATATATATATATATATATATATATATATATACATATATATATTACCTACTGGCGGTCGCCAATAGGTATATATAGTTACGATTTTTTTCCTATGGGATTTTTGAAAATTCTATCTCGAATAACTTTGGCGTTTGTGGACGGAATCGGCTGAATTTTTCAGGAAAATGGCACATTTTGTTTCTGAGCAGCCCCTGAAAATTTGTTTCGTCAAGGGGGGGCCGAGAAAAATGGGGGGTCCCAAAACGCGTTTTTAACATTGAGTTTTCCATAGGGCGGTTGGACTCACTTTTAGCTCGAACGGCTGAATGGATTTACACGAAACTTGGCAAAATTGTAGATATGGTTTGCCCGACGTGCCTTTGCTATGTCTCAATATATGTGCTCCAGAGGATTTTGAGAAATTAACGTTTTAAAAAACAGATATATCTGTGACAGCGCTCCGGTTAGCGCTCCAGGTTCGCGTACCTGACGCGTAATGGAACTTCGCGAAGCGAAGCTGATTGGCTCTCCGGTGTCTGTCAACATTCTAAACAGTCCGGACCGGCCGCCATCTTGTCTCTCGGTAGGATCGAGAGACAAGAGGAGGAGAAAAACGAAGGGGGAATTTAATGAAAGGGGGCAAGGTAGACCCCTCTTGACCCCCTAGGAATGATGTTGGGGTTATTAAAGGGTCCCGTGGGGCAAATAAAAAAACATTGATTTTTCGCGGTAGAAGCGCTTCCCGGTACGCAAACCGGGTCGCTCACCGGTAGCGTAACGGGAGTTCGCCATTTTGTGTTTCGTTTTAATTAAATCACAAGATGGAGGAAAAACAATGTGGGAAATGGGTATAAGGGGGTACGGGAGACGTATCCTGACCCCCTAGGTTTTCTGAGGGTGGCTGAGGAGGCTCATATATGTTGATACATGTCTTCCAGCGTCTGGGCGTGAGCGGAATTTTTTTTTTGCTGCGTGACGTCTGTTAACATTCGATTCGAAGGAAATCAGGAAGTGTTGACCGCCATTTTGTCACTGCGAGTAAATATATTGTTCATTTCAAAGCATTGGAACATGGAAAAGGGAGAAGGTAGAGATTGTCTTGCTGCGTAGTTTTTCTCAGGGTGTGCAGTAAGGCCCCGGTTGTGCTTATACTCACGGTGGGGTCTTCGAACACTTTATCAAATGACGATCCAAGCTGAGGCAAAGGAGGGTGTCAGTCGGGGGGGGAGCAATGGTGCAGTTTTCACTTCCATGTCTATGTGTTAAAATCTGGTTTGCGATGTCAACATAATCGGCGCCACCTTGTCCCCACTCAGGCACGTACGCTCTAGCAAGCAGCAGCCATTTTGAAAGCGCTATGGCCCCTATGCCCCTCGCCGGTCCCCAGCGCGTCTCCCTGGTGCTACGAACACCCCCCCCTCTCTGACCACCCCCGCTCTCTCTGTGGAAAATTAATCCGTATTGATAAACATTGTCTGCGCCATCTTGCCTTTTTTCCAATGCCACACTTTTGTCGTGCACGGCAGCCATTTTAGATGCCTTGACCAGACCCACTCTCTGCACGCCGCCAATCCTCAGCACGGCTCCCCACCCTCGCAAGCATCTCCCCCATGCACTGGTCACCCCCGCTCTCTCTCTCATGCATGGGCCAGAAACCTCCCCCCATCTGCGCTGCTCTTCCCTGAGAATCACACCCCATGCTCGCCCGACACCTCCCTTTCACCCTATTCACTACCGCACCCTCTGACACTCCACTTCCTCTGTGTCCGATTGTCCAGGCCGGTCCCAGGCTATCACCTAGCCCTGCGGATGTAGTTTATGGCCCCAACTGTAAAGAATCACCCCTCTTCAAAGGAGTTATAATAGATCAAGGCCCCCACCCCATGAGATCCGTCACACCACACGCATTCCGGGAATCGGCGGAATGTCCTGCTGTTCCTACTATCTGATAACGATCCTGTATTGTGATTGGGGAGGGGATTCTCACTGTAAGGGTGTGTGGGACCGAGCCTGAAGCGGAAGATTCCAGGAATGCTTTTCTGTACATCAAAGTCTTCACAAGAATGTGTCACATGTAATAAAGCAATAAACCTGTGTATAAGAGGCCAGGCCTCGGAGATGTGGTCAGAGCACCTCCCGAAGACATTCTGTGTGCATGTCCGAAATGACAGGCTCTCCTCATGAGAAATAAACCCTGTTCTTGCGTTCCAGCTTCCAGCGCCTGTCTCTTTATTTGGTAACTATTTGCTATGGGAAATTAGAGGCGTCCTTGCGCCAACAGCCTGGGCATTCGACAGTAACTGGCTGCTTTTCCTCAATTGGCGTCCCAACGCGGGGCCCATCAGCGACATGTGGGTTCAGTAAGAGAGGTCCTGACGACGGGGTGAACGTCTGAACGATTGGAGTATACCTGCCTGGAGAGGACCCTCGTCTGGCTGCCGATCGAGTGAACTTCACCGATTCTGAACGGACCTCTCTTGAGTGACCTGCTGTCCTGACTGGGACCCCACAGGAGTGCTGTGGTAAAACTGGAGTAAGAGGACGATCGGGCGATGGAAGGGGAAGGCGAAGAACTGTCCTCGTGGTCCGGGTAAGGTTAAGTAGGACGTTTTATACGTCTGATTGGCAGGATGGTTTTATCTACCTGATTGACTATTTGATTGATTGTTTGTATCGGAATTGTTTGAAAATACTAGTATTATTCGATTGATTGGTTCGTTTAGCCTTGGTCGCTACTTGATGCATTGGTCCTCTTTGGAGATTCTCTGTCTACAAACGGAGAGGAATACGAAGATTCTCTCTTCCTTTGCAGGTAGTGAAGGGTAGGTAACGCGGACCTTTGTCCCCCGTTGTAACCTGTCGTGCCTATCTCTTTCTCACCATTTGATTGTTTGATTGTCCGAACACTGGTTGTTTGATATTAGTTCTTTGGAGGTATTCTCTGCTTACAAATAACGTGGAATAGAGATATTCCTTCTAGTCTTTGCAAGCAGTGAAAAGATAGGTAGTGCGGACCCTTGTCCCCCCTTTTGTAATATGTCATGCCTATCTTCTCCCCACTGATTGATAATTAGTTCTACCCGGACCATTTATTAGAGGTAGCTCGTCCGGCCCCACCGGAGGGCACCCCTAATAAAGAGGACATATATATAAAATACGGATTAGCCACGGTACCTTCCTAGCAAATTATGGCAAAACGAAAGGAATCTAACAAAATCAGTAGGCCACTGATAGGATCCTTTCTGACCCTGCTAAAACAAGAAACACCAGGAAATAGCCCTCCGCAAAAAGTATGAAACCAGGGGGAGGAGCCAAGCTTGCGGTCGGGATGGCCACGAGGTAGTTCGGCTCCGCCGCCCTCGCTGCCTAAGCATGCCTGCCCTACCACCCACCCCGCCCAATAACCGACAAACCCTATACAAATGAAAGTCTGCTGATACCCACTATCGGCGTCACCGATTGGACTAGATCACGCACAATTGGACTATGTCTTTTTCTGGTTATACAGTAACATCTTTGTGCTCGTTGCCACATTACAAATATATAGCACTCCAACAAAGTAGTAGGATTATAACACTTTAATAACTTATAAATATATACAACGCTCCAACAAAGTAAACACGTTAAAAAAAAACATTTTAAACAACTATTTACATGGCAGCCTGCTGCAACATCCATCTCAAAGCATTCACCGTCCGCTTGACACTGTCCCTGCCCCTCCCTCCCCGGAGTAGCAACAATGGGCTGCTTTGGGCTGTCTTTTAGTCGGCTTTGGGCTATAAAAAGCCTACAAAATCCGTCGGCCTGTGAGGCAGCGTCAGTAGCGGACCGTTGTGCGAATAGGCCGAAGGCAGCACAACGCGCCGAGATCCGGACGGCACCGAGGTGGTGTCCAGCAAGTTGCCGCACTGGTCTGGCCATCCTACAATGCTGCACTGAAAGACGGCGTGGGGCGCCCCGGGGGGGGGAGGCGGCACGAACGGGCCTCCCCTGCCTCCCCAGGTGGAGGCTCCTCAGCTGCAGTGGGGCGCCCCTTGGCGTTTCACTCGCCATCCAGCTGAGTTGCGCCCGCTCTTGCGGCACAGTGCCTCACCCGCCATCCAGCTGAGTTGCGCCCGCTCTTGCGGCACAGTGCCTCACCCGCCATCCAGCTGAGTTGCCCCCGCTCTTGCGGCTACAGCGTCTCGCCCACCATCCAGCTGAATTGCGCCCACTCTTGCGGTGCAGCGATAGGCGGCTGCAACAGGACTCTCAAAATGGCGGCCGGCTCTTCGGATTTGGGCCTGGTCCACTAAAATGGCCCTGGGACACCTTGGAACTCGGACGCTTGCCTGCTAGGGCATGGGCCCCATTCCCGAAAGCGTCCCCTCAGCCTTGAAGATTCTACAAAAGTCACCAGGGCCCCCGACTCCTGCAGGCTTCCGGTGGGGAGCGGCTGCCATGATTGCTTGCGGAATGGCAACGACGGAGCCACGAGATGGTGGTGCTCTCATGCTGACGCCAACTTCAGTCTGAAACATCCAGAAACACTGTAGACTACCAATTCGATCAGTTCCGGTGGAGCCCCAACGTGACCCGGTAGGGAAGAACTTGCCCTCCCCTCTTTTGACTGATGGTTCTTGTTGCCTATCTCTTCTGTTGTCATTTAACGGAACCTTTTTTGACTGCCGAAAGGGGTTCTGGTCCGACCGCTGGTTGGTGGAGACATTTTGACTATATCCTGGACCTGCCCGGCCTCGCCCAAAATGGCGCCGGTATAAATGGGACTCACAACTCCTTGTTGTGTACTGGTTGTCCAGCCTTGATAACACGAGATACGTATGCAGTTTTGAAGCACATGGCAGGCGGGGACGAGTACTGATTGAACATTTGGACATCCCTATTGATATTAAGTTCTGATGTGTTATTGATTACTGTACTATTCAAAGTTCGAATTAACATCACTCATGGTACTTGCCCGCAAATGTATATCTAGATAATTTTATTGTAACTGGCCCTGTCGTACTTTAATTATAAAATTTAGGTCCACCGATTCTGCAACTGTTAGACACCTTAGTTTTTGCAACCTAATGGCCCGCCCGTTACGTTCTTCTACAGTGTAAATGTCCCCTCATCATATACGATTCCAGTTTGCTCCGTGGCCGGCCCACGTGGTTATAGGCCCGTATTTGTATACTGACATTTTCACAATAAAGGTTTTTAAAACAAAACATGGTAGTAGTACCGAGATTGGTAAAGTTTTGAATAATAGCCACTGTTTTCGAATCAGTAAAAGGCAAGTGAAATAAAGCAGCCCGATTACATGATGGTTAAAAGGTATAATACGCAGGAATGCTGTAAAGATAAATGGTCAAGGGCTGTTGTGTTTTCCACTCCTGCAACATAAAGTGATCGATAAGAATCCGATATTCAGGCCTATCAGCGACTAAGACAGCAGGCCGAGCCTCTTTTGCTCAACGGCTCCCTCATGGGACGAAGAATGCCCTTTTTCTCGAAATAGGAATATTTTACTTGCAGGACAGTTGTAAATTTCCCGGGAAAATACATTAGCCTGGAACATTGTTAGTGATAAACTGTAAATGCATCTGGGTCCTTTGCTTTACAAGTCAGAGTGAGAAAAAAAAGGTGGGGCTTTCATCATTTGGGAAAAATGTTCTAAACCAAGGAAAAGTGTTATTTTTAGGTCATATGACCAAGCCTTCCATCATTATGAAACCAAAAGTAAAATGAACCAATGAAAAGTTTTATAAACAAGTCACATGACCTGTTATGCTTACGTTACGCGCTCCGCGCCGCGCCCAAGATCGCTTCCGGGGCGCTGCGCTTCGCGCCTCGGTTCGCGTTCCAGGGCGCTTCCGGGTGCGCTAACGCGGCGCGTCATAAGACGCATTACGCGGTAACGTGATACGTCGCGCTTACGCGACGCGTCACAATGTTGATTTCCAACGCGGTAGTTGCGCTAATGGAACGTTTACCGGTTCGCGGACCGGATCGCGGAACAAAATGAAGCTAACGGGAAGCTGCCCGGTTCGCGGACCGGCAGCGAAACAAAAAAAATAATTTAAAAAAAAATATATATTACAAAAATATAAAATATATTTTTGAATTAGAATAAGAATACATTTTACAGCTTTTGATATTTGCTATTAAAAAACCATTGAAATTCACTGAAAAAACAATAGGTTATAGACCATATATAGTTAGGGATTAGCATTTACAAAACCTTGAACATTCACTGAAAAAACCATAGGTTATAGACCCTATATAGTTAGGGATTAGAATTTACAAAACCTTATTTTACTCGCACAAAACCATTGAAATTCGCATATATAGTTAGTTGCACTAACTATATATCGCGCACCTGCAATCCACTGCTGATCATGTCACATATTACATCATTCATGACATGGTCAGTGACATCACTGATGACATCACTGATGACATCTCAAATGACATCACTGATGACATCACTGATGACAACATCCAGTGACTGTATGTTTCTGTAAAGTTAAAATATGTCTTACATATTGAAGAATGAGTGGATGTATAAGTGTCTGGATGAAGGATTTAGTAGGTGCATGACTGACTGTATGAGTGAGTGATTAAATGTGTCTCACTGAGTGCATGGGTTAGTGACTAAACTGTCTTAATTTGTGCATCATTATGTCTGTTGTTCTGTAAACTGCTGCATGTGTTGATCAGTAGCTATATGAGTAACTATATGGGTTATTGATTGGTTGCCCAAGTATTTGTATGGGAGACTGAGTGTGTGTGTGGGTGGCTGGGAGGTGTATGACTCTGTGCATAGATGTGTGAGCAGTTGATTCACTAGATGTATGGGTTCAAAAGTGCATGTGGAAACAGCTGTATGGGCGATTGACTGTGTGCATGAGTATATTGGTGAGTGAATGGATATCTCAGTGCTACATGTCAAAGTAAGTACATATGTAAAACACAGTACATGTGAGAGTTGACATATATAAAAATCTGTGCATAAGAGCCAGTGAATGTGTGAGTGGCTGTATGGATCATTGTGAACTTGTATCAGGGATTGTATAAGAGAGTAAATATGTGTTAGTATATGTTTGAATAAGTAAGGTGTGTATGACTGTATAGTTGAGGAAATGGAGGTGTGATTGATTCTTTGCATGACTGACTAGGTGTGTGAGTAACTCCATGGATGAGTGACAGTCTGTGAGTGTCTGTTTACACTGAGTGTATCTAAGGTTATATTAGAGTCTGAAGAGGTTCATCGTATTATCACATGAATGATGTCATCAATGATGTGATCAGTAATGTCAAATGAGATGTCATCAGTGATGTCACTGATCATGTCATGAATTATGTAATATGTGACATGATCAGCAGTGGATTGCGGGTGCGCGATATGTAGTTAGTGCAACTAACTATATATGCGAATTTCAATGGTTTTGTGCGAGTAAAATAAGGTTTTGTAAATGCTAATCCCTAACTATATATGGTCTATAACCTATTTTTTTTCAGTGAATATATATATATATATATTCACTTAGACCCCTTCACTGCAGCGGCTATTCTGCCGCAGTGCTAAGGGGGTGGGGGGGCCGCGTGGCGGTCCCGTGCTTGTAATGGAACCGCTCGGTCACGGCACGCGGGTGAGCTGTGCTTGTGACGGAACGGTTCCGTCACAGCCCCGCTCGCGCTAGAGAACGTTAGCGCAGGCGCAGAATTCGCGCCGCGCAGGTGCGGCGAGAGGGCCGTGACGGAACCGTTCCGTTACCAGCACAGCCCACCCGAGGCTCGTGACGGAGCATGGGAGAGGTTAAAAAACATAGGTTTCTGGGGTGTTATAGTTAGCTAGACATTTCACTCATACTAACTATAACTCACATGCCCGCAATCCACTGCTGATGTCACATATTACATCATTCATGACATGGTCAGTGACATCACTGATGACATCACTGATGACATCTCAAATGACATCACTGTTGACAGTGAATTTCTAAGGTTTTTTAAATGCAAATTCCTAACTATAACATGTCTGAAACCTATGTTTTTTTCAGTGAATTTCAAAGGTTTTTTAAATGCTAATTCCTAACTATAATGTGTCTGAAACCTATGAATTTCAAAGGTCTTTTAATTGACATTTTTTAAATGTAATAATTGTTATATTTACTTTTTTGATACTGATTTTCTACATTTTTTAAACAATTTATTTTTGCATATATTTCATTTTTTAAAGTACATTACATATTTTTTGATATAAATGAATACAAATGTTTTATCAAATATTGAAATACTATTGTTTTTTGTTTTATCGTTTTTTTAAATATAATTATTTTTTTCTCAAATATTTTGGGGAGTCGCGCACCCAAAGCGTACCTTTCTTGATCACTCCGCCATTTTCGGATTATTGTGTAGGATCCACGTAGGATGTGCAATGGGTGCCTATTTTCCTGCGCGATCACTATGCGACCGGAACGCGACTCAATGCGCATAAGCGACACAAACGTATTACTTTACGAGGCGCTCGCGCGCTTCCGCGTGACATCATATACGTGTTCGGCGCGGTGAGTGCGTGACTCCTGCAAAAACATTTTATGTCAAAAATGAGATATATATATATATAATATACATATTAGGGCAAGACATTATCTAAGCTAATCGTCAAAATAATATACTTTTACTTTTAATAAACTTGTGCAGGAAGACACACCTTTCTGCACAAAAACACCTTCCTGCACAAAAACAATCAGTGAAGGCATTTATTTCCTCCAATGTATGATGTGCAATGCAGCATATATTGAAAGGGAAAAAATGAGGAGAATGAAAACAATTCTCCTTGTTGAGCCTTGCTACACCAATTGGAGAATGGTGCCGCTTTCACACACATGTCCAGATTTATGATTTATGATCAATCTGGAGATGTGTGTTGTTATATGAGTGTTCTGTCCAAACACACACAGTAACACCTATAGAGCGCCTCTTCAATGCAAAGTGGTGTGTATGAAGAGGTTGTATTTACATGGAGAAGAAAAGGTACACAGAGTGCCTTTTACTCTCTTTGTAAATATGACAGAGTGTGTTGCGCTATCACTATGTTACAAAAAAGTTACAGATTGTTGGCACAGGATGCTTCTAAATGTGTCCCATAAGTGCTTAGGTATTGGCAGAATTTTACAATAATAACATATTGCTAGTTCATTGTTTGAAAAATTGCATGAGAGTGACAGGAGGTAAGCACAGAGTAATCTCTCCAAAGTTGCTCAAAGAAGAATGATTGTAATGATTGCAATCCTTTGTAGTGTAGTTACTATATTCCCAATAGGCTCTGCGCATTGGAATAACATAAACAGCAGTGTAGACGTAGGACTGAGGTCTTCTAGGTCTCTACTGACTATGTTAGACTTAATTAAGTTTTTGCCAGCTAGCTCAGAGGTCACTAGACACTTTCTCGAATGAATAGGGAGGGGTTAACTTCCCTGATTTAGACAAGAAGGGATTAGCTTCGTACAACCATACAACATGACAACTTTGCTCCCCCAGAATAAGGAGTGTATCTCCAGAGTTGTGTGAAAACAATAGACAGCTATTTCACTCAGTCAATCGTGCATGCTTAGTTCCACCAGAGTGCAGAGAAATAGAAAGACAGGCGTTTTCAATAAAAGGTGTTATTTTATTGAGCAGTCTTCTTTCTCATGCAAGAGAAATGAATTGCCACAATTGCAATACTTATCATGAAGTAAAGAGCATACAGTAAAAGGAGTATTATAAAATAATACTGTAAAAGCATTGATATGGTTTCTTAGCCATATGATACTTAAAAACGGATAAAATATTTAAATGCATAAAAACATTGACTAACGAACTCAACTGATGCTTCTAAGATACGCCTACCCAAGTGTACCTGACCTAAGCCTAATACGTGGTAAGGAGTAATAAAGTTGCAGTTTTAAGTTAAGGTGTTTTTTTTGCCAAGAATCTGAATCAAGAATTCTCTGTAAGGTTTGAGTCAGCTCCGTACCTTGGTTATAGAATGAAGGAGGTCTTGTATCTCGTTTCTCAGGACTCAATCTTCCAGCAACCTGCGAGGGTGACTGGAAACATCAGAGCTGGATTTCTCTGCATGAGAAAAGGCAGCGTCTCTAGTGTGTCAAAGGGGAGGGGCGGCTTCCTTCGGCTCTCGCATCAGCTGGGCTTTGGATAAATAGATAGCCGCTCTGCTCCACACCACCGTGTCTTTGCTTAAGGCAAGTGTTGGTATATTTGTACCTGGAAGGTGCAGTGTTTGACGTAAGGTTGGACATAAGACGTCAATAAAAGAGGTCACTAAGAACTGACTGCTCCTTTAGTGCTCTCAGGAGTTCAATTACAAATCAAAACAAAGACATGGAGAATTCCCAGGTTACTGAAGGTTTTGGTGTGTTGAAAGAACTTGTTGTGCTCTCTAGTAATCTAAGGAAGTAGCCTTGCCATATTTGGGCTGCGTGGGCTATGGCTGAATATGGGTAAGATTCGTATGCCTTCATTAGGACATGATTTATCATAACCACATTAGGGCATGAATCAGGAATATTTAAGTAGGGTCCTAGATACATTCACAACACCCACTCCACGTATAATGTCCATCATTACTAAATACTAAGCAATATATAAACATATAGGTATGCATGTGTTTTCCAACCCAGCCCAAAATATAATGAAATGCATTTGAAATGGTATAGATACACGAAATGAGTATTATTCTGTATGCTTTCAAGCAGAGTTATCATTCAGGAAATGCAAATATGAATATAGGCTGAATGAATTGCAGAGATTACATTTATGAAATGGCTCTGAATACAGAAGAAAGGTCGAGACAATTTCATCACATAGTTATGCAGGTTTGTACAAATGCTAGAGGTTGATTCAAAACATTGACTCTAGAATCTCTAAAAATAGAACTTCTGTTCTCTAAGAATAGTTCTACTTTAAGCAGAGTACCATGTGCCAAAAAACTGTAGATATTTTGGAAATTTTAGGGGAAAAAATAATTTTGTTCTCGGGAAAGGAGAAAAAAATAATGTCACTGTCTTTTTGGAGTTCTGTTTATCAAAACCAAAGGCCAAATTCCGAGTACTGGGAACACTGTGATATTATTCTTGTTGTTAGGGGAGAACATTACTTCTGATAGGCTGGTAAAATATTTGTCTACATCAGTAGGTGAAAGTTGGGCCAACGCCGAAAAGGTGGAAATAGTGCAAATGTGCGATGCATTGCCATCATCGATGTCAGGATCAGCAATGTTCACAGAAGGTTGTACCTGTGTGGTGCCGCTCTCATCTCTTACCTCACCGCCACTTAATCATAATGGTGCAGTCTCAACGAATGCCGTCATCAGAATAGGTAGCCGCTGCGGACAACACGTTTCATTAGTCATAACAGGACAAAGCAAAGCGTTGATATCCATTCGTACTGCTGATGGTAGTGTAAGACAAACGTCCAACATGCATTCTTCTCCGCATAGCAGACATCGAAGCACAGGTAAGATGCAATTTTGCCAAATTGGTCTGAATGAAAGAAACCAGGTAGTATTCAGATCTCTTAGCCGGGCCAATCCGAGGACCTTAGTGATACGGTCTCGATATCGTATTGCTAGGATTGTTTCTTCCATCGTTGCCAGAGGTTTGTCTGAGACTTGGCTTGCCATATCGGAGCAGGAGGAACAAAAATAAAATTCCTGCTACAAGTCCCAAAATAAGAGGCAGGCCGCCGAAGAGCGAATGCACAAAATTCGGGAAGATGCCAAGAACTGCTTTAAAGGGTCTTAGCAGTCCCGAAAAATTGTCTTAAATACATGTGCGATGCCACTGGTATATGACATGTTTAAGATTTGGCTTAACATTTCTACGATAGGGTATGTATCTCTGCCGTTGTCCTTGCAACTTGCAGGTCATATGTCTCTTTGGACGAGGTTAAAGGCACAGTTGTCTGTAAAAGAATAGACTTCATTCTGCTTAAAGTATCAATTCGAATAGAAGAGATATTCACATAAGGCCATATTGCCGCCTCCATGTCTGGATTGCTGTTTGGATACAATACTTGCATACAGCAAATGACCCTGGCCGTCACAGTTACAAAATAGGCTTTTCCTGGCACCATGCCACAGCAGCTGTGATCACTTGTTAAAACATAGCTACCGTTGGAAAGCTGTCTGAAAAATGGTTCTATCTGTGTAGTAGGTGTGCCCTGAAGATGACATGAAAGGTTGTTCGAAGAACCTTCACAGGCCCCATGCAAGTTAATACCTTGACACAGGAGTGTACTGCTTAGTAATTTTTTACAATCATTACCACTAAGAAATACCTCTTTTTTCCCTTCACTGTAACATTTGTGTGTATAAGGTAAATTCCAGGTCGATTGTTGTATCCTTTACCCAACCTTTCATACAGGCCTGCTGGTATATATTTTTGTCAGTATTGAAACTAAAAAGTTGTTATCGGGATTGTAATGGTCCCATGTATTATCCATTCAATGACAGGTCTTTCTGACATTGTCAATGGTAATCTCTCAAGTTTTTCAATGCTCAGTATCGTATAGTCTGCTCCTTTTTGTGCCAAACTGATTTGTTTATCAGTAAGGTTAAAGATAGAAAACAATGATGTTGTGTTGATTAAACGCCATGGCACATAGCCTGAACGCAGGTTTTGTAACGTCCAACCTAGCTGTACAATAGAACGTAATTGGGACTGGCCATGTTGTAAAATTAGCACATCCTGCTCTATTATATCAATAGCAGATGATACAATGCTGTCCAGTGAATAGATTCTGGAGGACAGAGTTGTTAACCCATTGTCCTCTACAGAAAATGTTTTTTCCAAATTGATACGGTCAATTTCCCGAATTTTTTTGCAGTTTCAATGTGTTTCAATTTCCAAGCCTCGTTGTAAGCTGCGTATATACCGGCGTATATGAAACGTTTTTGACGCTGTTTGAAATCTCGCAAGTCAGCACCTTCTTTAAGTAAAGTTAAGTGTTGCTTTATTTCGGGAAGTGTGGATTTCTGTAGCCAGTCAAGGCATAGTTTCCTAAACTATATGTTGTTACTATCGCTGGATGTTGTCTCTGGGAGTATCTAGGGTCTGGCCTGTTCAGTTTGAACTCCTGTAATTTGTTTAGGAATCTATTTTGACAGTTATTTGTGTCTATGGGCCAGATCAACCATTTTTTTCCAATCAGGATTTGTTCTGTTTTGTTTTAAAATATAGGACATGTCTAACCCCTCATCTGTAGTGGTGTTTCTATCAGGCATAGGTTTTGGTATAGACGGGCTATTTAATTCTTTTATCTTAGCTAAGCCAAGACAGGTTGTTTGCTGAATTGTGTCATTCAGGAACATAATTTTTTCTGGGATCATGCAGGCTCTGAATAATGCTTCTAGACCTTGTACCTGCCATTCTTTTGTTCCCCAGATCGTTTTTGTTTCAATGTTGTTTTTCCAAAACTCAAAACCAAATGATGCCATTTTGTCATAACATTTTTCAGAATAAATCGATTTAGTGTTTGTCAGCATGTTTTTCATTTGTGTCTTATTTAACATCTTGAAATAAAACATTTCTGGATCAGTGTAATTAAACCCTGAAAAGTATGCACATTTTTCATAAAACGTTCTTTAAACTGCCTATTGGGGGTGTTGGACAATGTTCCCACGTATTATAAGAAAAACATTTCTAGGATTCGCAGATTTATGCAGATAATGATGACCATAGGGGTTATAACAGTACATCTCTTCATAATTCGATGAACCCTGTAAATAATCATGTTCTGTTAATTTTGCTGACATTTCTAAATCTGACATCATATTATTAATGTTCTCAAAGTCCCAATCATCAGAGAAAGAACTTGGTGTCACAAAGTCACTTAATGAAATCTTGAATTGGTGTGGATACGTCAAGAGCTCTACCGGGCCATAGATTTCATAGTCAGTTCTGTCCCATGCTATACCACCAGTTATAGGCCTTGCTGTGATGTTCACTGATGATAGTTCTCTTTTCTCTATGTGAGAGGATCTGTGTGGTTTCAGGACCAAGTTGATGTTCTGACTTGCTGTGTCCATTGTACTTTAATAAATTTACCCAAAATTAAAACTAGGATTAGCCAAAGTAGAAGGATAAGTACACCTAATACAATCCATAGTTCACTCCAAGGGGAAATTAGATATGTTTCTTTGAGTTGATGAAAAAGTTCTTTAATTTTCATTTTGAAAGTTTTTGTTGCTGGCTCGTCTCCATGTTCATCGAAGTTGATAAAACAGCCGGATGCAGTTCTGTCAATTGTGGGATTGTATCTGGATTTCCATTGATCTTTGCATTTTCTTTTGTTACATTTGTATAGTCCGAGGCTACATCATTGTAGACTGGTGTTTCTTGAACTGTAGCAATTTGGGTTTCAAGAGGTACAAGTTCCATGGCTTTGTTGCATAGTCCTTTTTTATTCACTGATGGTTTATCGAAGGTGATTAGTCTTTCAGTTTGAACCTCTTGTATTGTAGCAAAATTTGGTCTTCTGCTATTTCTTGGGAGTCCACTCAGCCTACTACTTATTATCGGCCACATGATTGTGGTTTTACCAGGTCGATGGAAACAACTCTTTCCTTTTTAAATGCAAGTGGCGGTAGTACTACTGATCTTGTTCCGCTGACAGCTAAGACAGGTATTGCTTTTCTGTAAGAAGGCCCAAATTCCTTCGTCACCGCGATCTTTTCTCTGACCAGATCTCCAATCTTTGGAATCCAGACAGGTCTTGCTTGGACAGGTGGTTCTTCAGTGGTTGTTGGCTTAGACTTTATGTTACTTAGACTTTTTCTTGTTTCATTCAAGTCCTGTAAAACAGCCAAACAATCTTTGATATCAAAGGTTTTTTCTTCTACCACTGAAGTATGACTATCTAAGTCCTGGATTCTCATTCTAGTATCGAACAATAGTTCATATGGAGTGAAACCCTTTACAGAATTTCTTGGCAGATTGTTAAGACAACGTTGGACACTTATTAGATCTTTGACCCACCCATCACCCGAACCTAATACCCTCGCCGGTATAGATTGCTTTATGTCACGGTTTTTTCTTTCCACAACCGCATTTCCCTCAGGATGGAAGGGAGAAGAGTACCGCAATGCAATGCCCATGCTGCTCATGGCCTCTTTGTAAGCTCGAGAGCTAAACGCAGGACCCTGATCAGAATGTAGCATGCCAATTGCATATGTGCCGATAAAGACTCGCAAATCTTTTATAACAGTTCTGGCGTCAGCCGAGCGCTGGGGCCACATCCAAATGAATCTCGTGCAGGAATCCACTGCGACCATGATATATTTATAGTTGCCATCCCTTTGCAAGGGACCACAGTGTTCCAAGTAAACACACGCTAATGGTTTATCTGAGATTAGAAGGGGCGTCTGTGCTGGTCGTTTCACTATTGATACTTTCATTCTTTGGCATATTTCACATTCTAGAACGTAATTCCTAGTTTGCTTTCTCATGCGTGGCCACCAATATCTCTGTTTTAATAATGATACTGTGGCGGAAACACCAGCGTGTGCAGAAGCGAGACTCCTTCGTGTGCCGCTAAAATTAGTCCTAACCTGTGTTCCATGTTTGGAATTGCCCTATCCCCCACTCCAGGGATTCGAGCAAAAGGAACATTATTCGCATCACTTATGTGAGAGTATTTTACTGGAAAACCTTTCAGAAGTGTCTTTTTATCATCTTTTACTGAAGCACTGACAGCTAGCATTATTTCGCTGCCTATTTTTGTTTTTGACCGGGTCATTGCTGCTACGGAAGCCGTTTGCACAGCTGCTTTCGCTGCTTCATCAGCCAATGAGTTCCCCGCAATGTGAACGCCATCACGTTGATGACTCAGTGTATGTATGACGTGAGTCTTTTGTAGTTCTTTCTGTAAAAGAACTACTTGTTCCAAAAGCGTTTTATGATTGATTGTGCCCCCTTTTGCATCTTTGAAACCATTTTGAACCCAGTTCTGCAAGTATTCATTGTAAGATTGAATGCAGTAATACGAATAGCACACTATTAGTGTGGGTGGAACTCGCGATCGGTATTTTCAAGCGCCATCTTAAAAGCCAGTAGTTCACCTCGCTGAGCTGTACAATTTCCTAGAGATTGAGTTTTAGTGACCAATGGTCTAAATTTCCCTTCGTGCCAACAACCTTTAACAATCGCGCACGCAGCACCATTTGCTTGTTGTAAATTTGCATTTCCACAACAAAATGTTGTGCAAATCTGTCTGTGTAGATCACACAGGTGTATTGTTCTAGAGGCAGGATTTCGGTCGGCAGAGGACATTCATATTCGTATTCCATATTTTCTAATTTTTTCATTTTCGGATCAAAATAGTGTTTCACGTCTTCTGCAGCAAGATAATTTTCCCTTTGTATCCATTTCGGATCTAATGCCACAGTTTTTAGATTGCGTGGACTTCTCAATGCCTCAATGGCTGATTCTGCTGTAAAAACAGTTATTCCCTTGTCTTGGGCTAGGGCTCTTTCTCTTGCTACAGCAGTTTAAACCACTGTCAGAATTTTTTCTGTAGAACTGAATTTCATTTCAGCTTGTGTATACAAATGTAATTTGTAAGCTATGGGTACCGTTTCTCCCTCATTAGAGGTCAGGTATGTGAATCCGCATCTTCCTGGGATGACTCGGATTACCAGATCGCTTTCGTTTGCACGTGTTTGCACTTTTGTTTTAGTTAACATGTCTGTCTGTAATGATCTCAAAATTTCTGTGTGTTCTTGAGTCCAATTATTTGGTTTGAAATCAGGTTTTCTTAATTCGTGGAGAGGTTTAACCCTCTCTGCATAATTTAGAATGTATGTTGTTCCGAAATTCAGGAAACCTAGTATTGATTGTAAATTCTTCAGCGTTTTAGGTGCTTGGAGTACTGCACATTTGTCTAAGAAATTGTCTGCTAGGCTTTTGCCTTCACTTGATAATTCATATCCTAAAAATAGGACAGTTAGATGAGCTATTCTTGACTTTTTAAAGTTGAATTTGTAACCTTCGGATGCAAACCCAAGTATTATGGTGTTCACTCTTTTCAAGTGAGTCTCCAGTTCATTGTCTGTAAGATAGATGTCATCGACATAGGATAATGCCTCATCATCATACATTTGTAGTAATTCTGTTACCCTTGCTGAGAATAATCCTGGGCTATTCCTGAATCCCTGTGGGAGTTGGCAAAATTGTTTTTGCGACCCCATTATTGAGAAAGCGGTCAAATACCTGCTTTCAGGTGCAATGTTTTGACAGAAGAATACATTAGAAATATCTAATGTCGTTTTATATTTTTTGTGCACGATGTTATTCATTAGTGCTGCACTGTGTGAGTTTTGGACTGCAAAAGTTTTACAGCACGAGTTTAGATGTCTGTAATCCAAAACTAGATGATATGAATCGTCTGGCTTGGAGACAGGAAACAAAGGATTGTTCATTAGTGAGGTGCATGTTTCAATCACCTCTTGATATTCAAGTTGATCTAAGATCTCCCTGACTTTCTGTTTATCTTCTTGTTTAACTGGGTACTGCCTCTGTGCAGTAGGTTGATTTTTTAATTGGATTTTGTGGTGAGGAGAATCCTCATCCCATCCTACATGATTTTTATACAAGGCAGGGGCTTGGGCCACTGCCCATTTTCTTGCAAATGTGTATTTTTTATGAATTGGGATATGATTTGAGAAGGCAGGCGTAATCATTTCTTCGCCATGAGGTCACTCCCCGACACACTCTGGTGGCCAGTCTTTCTCAGCTAACAGGATATCATAGCCTTTAGAAAGATTCTCCCAAAAGAGACCTTTAATTTTCCTAGTTTTATCTCCCTCTATACATAATGTTATTTCATATAGTTTATGGGGCACGCTAACTCGCGTGTCTGCAGTTTCCACTTGATTGTATACATTTGTGTCCACTGTCTCCGGAAGATTCATCAGGATCTTGCGAGCTATGGTCACTTCTGCTGTGCTGTCTAGCATTGTCTGGGCCCATTCTCTGTTTTTCAGTTGTTTCCTCAGGATTCTCGGCATGTTTAATTTTAATACTTGCTAACTTCTTTCTGGGAAATTGTGATTTTTTACTTTGATGAGCAGGTTGTTTGTCTTTGGACTTGACGTGCTCTTCCTTGTCTTCTGACCGTCCTCTTCTTTCCGATTTCTATGAGGAAGTCTGAAAAGATCGAGAGGGACGTGTATCAATGTCTTGATATCTGTCAGGTTTTTTAAATTTATCCCTATCTCTAAGATTATATCTTTTTTCAGAGGGCTCCCTTTGGAGAGATTTGTCCCCTCCGCCTGGAGATTTATTTCTCCGTTGGGGAGACCTTCCTCTGGACTGAAACTGTTTTTCTCTGCGAGAAGTCTGTTTATTACCCTCCCATTTTTTCTTTTGAGAATTGAGGTTGTTTTTAATAAAGGTTTTTTCAGGATTTTCAATTAGTTGTGTTACTGGTTTACCACCCAAACTATCTCTGCCTAATTCTTCATAGCATTTTTCAATTATTTTAGCAAGCTCAAAAGGTTGGTTTGCTATATCTGTTTCCTTCAATTTTTGGCGGATTGCCACACATGCTGCTTCTCCTTTTATGTTGGCTAATAATATAGCGGAGATCTGCTTGAAGTCTTTCAGTAATTTCATACCCAGAGTTAAAGCAGGTTCTGGACCATATTCGTTTTGAATCTGTCTTAGTACATCTGGTATAACTGCCATTGACGGAACACCATGTGTTTTTGTGTAGATAGACGCAAAGACTGTGCCCCAAGTGTCACAGTCCTCTACATGTGGTGCGATCCCCATTGGGAGACAGATAGTCAGAATTCTGTGTTTTTCGTGAGGGATAGTATCAGGAAATACTGCCTCTATCTGGGTGATTTTTTGAGCTAACCAAAAGGGAATTTGTTCCCGTTTTACTGGTGTTTTTCCAAGACATGATTGAATATTCTGTGGTGTAATTTTATTTGTATTCCCCTGATGAGGGGTGTTTTGAGGAACTTTAAATGCACGTTGGACTGTTGAAGTCTGCATGACATATTGGACCAATTGTCTATGAATTTTAATTAATTGTTTTAGTTGAACCAAAAGTTCTTTGTCTGACATTCCTTCAATGTCTGGGTGTGGTGTGTAGCTGGCTAGAACCGGCCACGTGGCTCCTGGTCTATCTAGTGGACCGAGCCTGGTGATGTGATTTTGATGTTTTAGGGCACCATTAAATAAGAGCAGGTGCTCTTGGTATGTTAGTGGAATTTCAATTTCCTTGAAAGGAGAGTATTCCTCTGGAGATTCCGCTACTTTATAGTAGTGGAACTCACGTGTCACTGTGTTTGCTGCTGGAAAAGTTATCCAGGAATAGAATACCTCTGTCTGCCGATACTCATGTGCCCCTTCTACAAATACAACTGTACCACCTCTTGGTGATACCCCATTTTCTATAAGTTTTATAGTTATGGTTTTTCTCATGTTGGCCGGGATGATTATGGCATCATGTTCGTCTTCATTAGACCCTGTAAGGTCTACCCCCGTTTGATTCGCATTTACTGCGGCTTCACCGGTTTCGTTGTTGTCGCCATGGTTTGACATTGTTTAATGAGAGTTTCTTGCAGAACAAGTTTTGAGGAAACAAAGATTAGGTGCATAATATTTTGGAACACTGTATCCTTCAACGATGACTATACCGTAAACTAATACATAGGATTCTCATCCTACTAACTTTCGGCGGATATTAACCTTTCACCCACTCCAGAGGTCTATTGGAGTTTTTACGAGAGAAAGGGGTCTGTGTGAAAAGCACGACTGAGTTACTCTAGTATCTTGCGTTAGAATATCACTTTACCAAACGTTGGGCGCCATGTAGTGTAGTTCCTATATTCCCAATAGGCTCTGCGCATTGGAATAACATAAACAGCAGTGTAGACGTAGGACTGAGGTCTTCTAGGTCTCTACTGACTATGTTAGACTTAATTAGGTTTTTGCCAGCTAGCTCAGAGGTCTCTAGAAACTTTCTCGAATGAATAGGGAGGGGTTAACTTTCCTGATTTAGACAAGAAGGGATTAGCTTCTGACAACCATACAACATGACAACTTTGCTCCCCCAGAATAAGGAGTGTATCTCCAGAGTCGTGTGAAAACAATAGACAGCTATTTCACTCAGTCAATCATGCATGCTTAGTTCCACCAGAGTGCAGAGAAATAGAAAGACGGGTGTTTTCAATAAAAGGTGTTATTTTATTGAGCAGTCTTCTTTCTCATGCAAGAGAAATGAATTGCCACAATTGCAATACTTATCATGAAGTAAAGTGCATACAGTAAAAGGAGTATTATAAAATATTACTGTAAAAGCATTGATATGGTTTCTTAGCCATATGATACTTAAAAACGGATACAATATTTACATGCATAAAAACATTGACTAACGAACTCAACTGGTGCTTCTAAGATACGCCTACCCCGGTGTACCTGACCTAAGCCTAATACGTGGGAAGGAGTAAGTAAGTTGCAGTTTTAAGTTAAGTTGTTTTTTTTGCCAAGAATCGGAATCAAGAATCCTCTCTAAGGTTTGAGTCAGCTCCGTACCTTGGTTTTAGAATGAAGGAGGTCTTGTATATTGTTTCTCAGGATCATCTTCCAGCAACCCACAAGGGTGACTGGAAACACCGGGGCTGGATTTTTCGGCGTGAGAAAAGGCAGCGTCTCTAGTGTGTCAAAGGGGAGGGGCGGCTTCCTTCGGCTCTCGCATCAGCTGCGCTTAGGATAAGTAGATAGCCGCTCTGCTCCACACCACTGTGTCTTTGCTTAAGGCAAGTGTTGGTATATTTATACCTGGAAGGTGCTGTGTTTGACGTAAGGTTGGACATAAGACGTCAATAAAAGATGTCACTAAGAACTGACTGTTCCTTTAGTGCTCGCAGGAGTTCAATGACAAATCAAAACAAAGACATGGGGAATTCCCAGGTTACTGAAGGTTTGGTGTGTCGAAAGAACTCATTGTGCTCTCTAGGAATCTAAGGAAGTAGCCTTGCCGTATTTGGGCTGCGTGGGCTATGGCTGAATATGGGTAAGATTCGTATGCCTTCATTAGGACATTATTTATCATAACCGCATTAGGGCATGAATCAGGAATATTTAATTAGGGTCCTAGATACATTCACAACACCTTCAATAGGTACAGTGGAAAATATTATGAACCAATCAAATCTTTTTTTTTTCAGGTCACATTATATCCTATGACAGGGAGATTTCAAAACTACATAGGTATAAACTGGGTGTTTTGAAGACTATATTAATATCTTGTAGCTTCTTGCATATGTGCTTGCATAGTATATAAAGAAATTAACTTGTACTCGGGTTAATTGCTAGGCCAATCCTTAACTATATGACTAATAAGTAGAGTAATTTCAGAACTGCAAAGAGAGAACAAGATAAATGTATAAGTACTTAGGTTTTGGCAAAGTGATAGGACATATTTATGGAGTGGTGAAGAGAAGGGATGGGGCCTGATGTGACATGTGCAAACACACTCTGTGACGTGTTTTAAGTTGAGGAATTTAGTCTCTTTTAATCCTGAAAGTCCCGGTGTCCTACTAGACCACCATGTCTCTCTATTGAACACCATACAGCTGCGTTGCAGAGAGGTGCTCCAAAGCCATGTCCCATTTTATACCTCTCTGCAATGCAACTCTCAGGCACTTTTTGCACATATCTGGTGGGTTAGTTGGCCCCCAGGGAAACTGAGTATTCAAGGTAACTAAATCCTGTAACTTAAAAGGCCCACAGAGCATCTTTCCTCACATGTCTACTCCGTCCATCCCCCTTTCTTCACCAGTGTTGAAACACAGCCCATTGTGCATATTAATACTTAGTTAATCTTACCATCACAGTAATAGAAATAAAAAACGCTACACATTTTTTTCAGTTGTTTTTTATAGTTCAAATTTCTGAAAATTTCACATTTTAGAATTAGGATCTGTGAAAGAGAAGAAATAATGGTTATAAAATAAAATATTATATTTTTTACAACTCAAAATAATTTTAACATTTTATAATTTTTTTTTTCCTTTTTTTGCTGTTCTCAGAATATATTGGATTTCACTATAAACAGTGATTTCAATCGTACTCATTACATAACAGCGGGCAAAAAATAAACAATCAATAAGATTGTTTAAAAAAAAGTACGTGTAACATATTTATAATATACCCAACTATTTCCGAACATTCCACAAAAACTACGTCCTCAACAACAAGCCATACAATACAAATCACACATATATAAAATGCTTTCTTCTAAGAGAAATTTCTTACTTGAATATGAAAGAACAATAATACAATGAACAATTATTTTTAATTTTCATACACTGTAAATAATGTTCTTTAAAAATATATGCGGAGAGAATGTGCAAGAAAAAGTCCTTAATTCAAATATATACTTTTCCTCTGGGACAAATAGTATTCTTGAAATCCTTTATATTGAAATTGTCCAATAGTAATCGTATTAATACATCTTAATAAATTCCTCAGAGGCCGAAATATGTTCCTTAAAACTGAGCATCATTACAAAAAGTCCATCCTTTATCGCATTTTAAATAGGCAGTGTAAAGTCTAGATGTTCTAGAAGGACCATCATGGAAAATAATTGCTACAAAAGTTCTTAGTGATATTGATAGTTGACTTGCTACAACAGGTTTAATTAAAGTTTCCAATTTTCTTCCATCAGCTCTACAACGTTGCATCATTAAAATTATATATTTTCCATAACATTGTATAAGTAATGTTGATAACATTTCTGATTTACATTGGCAACACTCCATGTTTTGATTTGCTGCTTTAACTAGTTTTTCAAAAGACACTGATTTACAGTCTGGTAATGTCAAATATATAAATCTTTCATTTTCCATGTTAGTGCTCCATGTATACATATAATTTTCACATTGATGTTCCCCTTTATAACAAAGGCCAAACAGATTTTCAATTTCTATGCCTTCATTTTCCAGTACATTAAGCATATACACTAGAAATTCCTGAGCATCTTGTTGGATGTTCTGCATAAATTGTGTAGAACCAGAACATATATCCAAAAGATTACGAATATCAGAAAGGCTATGCATTTTACTTTAATCAGTTCTCATTTTTTCATAAACAGAATGCAACAAGGAACAACATCTTTTTTCCTGATTCTCCATAATTTGCTGTTGCAAACTCTCAAGAAAAAAAACAACATTGACCACTACATTAGCGTAGCAGTTGATACATGAACTATTTTCAAACTGATACAACAATCTCTTCAACTGTGTCCTTTTTCTTTTTGCTTGCAATCACAACATTATCTTGTTGTTTTCCTTCTCTATAACTTTACTACAGATATTCTCATATCTTCTTTTTCGACCTACCACACACATTTCAAATACAGGATATTGACCTAAATTGGAAGCATAAGCTTTCTTAACCTACTATACTCTTTTACACTGTTTGCATCTGCGGTAACCTTTGTGTCATCAAAATCACTCAAAAATAAACCAGATAAAGTTCTGACTCGGGACAAAGCAACATAAGCCATACCCTCTCTAAACATGGTACTTTGAATGTTCACATAAGCACTGTCTACACTTAAACCTTGAGGTTTATGAATAGTCACTGCATATGCCAGAGAAAGTGGAAACTGTTTTCTACGGAGATATAAATCTTTTACAGGCAAAAAACGAACTGAACAATGTCCAATTTGTTTTACTTCTTCAATCTGATAAAATTTAATTTTTAAAAATTCAATTCCATCTTAATTCTGATAATTAACAAAATCCACAACTATGCCCATTGCTCCATTAACTAAACCTTTTTCTACATCCAAATTACGCCTTAAAACTACCCGTCAGTTTATACATGCATATAGATTCTTTTCTAAACCAGCAGTTTTGGATATCGATTTTTCTAAAGAATGCAATTTTGTTTTTAATATTTCTGTCAAAATAATAGTGATTCCTTCGTGCTCTATTTTATCAATAGCTTTCATTTTTATTATTTCTTCATTTTCTAGCTTCAAAAGTTGTTCATTGAATATAGAACGCTCGCACAGTGTTGGCATTAGGCAGATTATAGATTCATTTTCTGCAATTTTCATATATATTTTCTCAGGAACTAGGGGGCCTATTAGGATGGCGGGCAGATTACCCCCACCAGACTGGCGGCAGCCACCGCCGGCCTGGCAGGGGCAATCCACCCGCCATCCTAACCAGAGTTACCTCCCGCCATATTAGCATGGCTGGGGGGGCCGCGGCGGACAGAAAGACCATCCGCCACTTTTCCAGCCCGGTCGCCTTGCGGAAGGTTTAATATGGTGGCGGTGTCTATCAGACACCACCAGCCATATTAGTATGGGCTGCAACAGATGCCGCCACGGAAAGGCAGGCGGTCTTCACTTTGGGGGCCCCCTGTGGGCCCCCGGAGTGAAGGAGAGGTGGGGGTGCACATGGGGGTACCTGTGGTACCCCCCAGCATTTGCATACACAAAGCAGCAGGCACCGCACAATGCCTGCTGCTTTGTCTATGCAAATGCATACATGCATTATGAGCATTGTGGCAGGCGTTGCTGAGAGCACCACCCTCCACCATGTTAAAAATGCAGAATGCGCCCGCCACTGTGGCGGGCACATCCTAATACCCCCCCACGGGACCCCCCCTTATGGCGGGTGGTCCCAAGTACCGTGAGGATGGCGGGCGGGCAAAGTCCACCCACCAATCCAATGGTCCCATATATTTTCATTTGGAAACAAATTGGAAAGTAATCAAATTTGCAAAGCTTGTTTGCCATGTTCTGTCAGTACTCCAATTCTTATATCTTGAAGAATAGTTCCATAATCAACATCATTTGCCTGTCGCATATTTGGAATGAGTTCTTTGTATTCAAAATATGACCAAATATTAACGTTTCCAACACTTCCCAAAGACTGTCTGGTATCTTCACGCGCAAGTGTTTTAAATACTGGTTGTCCTTTTTTGGAAGTAAGTTGCAGTAGATCTCCAAAAACTAAGACATCGTACTCTGTTTTAAGAATTTGCTGCATTCTGAAATGCACAAAAGCGAGCATTAAGTTTGAGACCATGCTTACCTCATCGATAATCAGAAGTTTAATTTTCTTTAACACTCTTGAAACTTCATAACAAGCTTCTCCAGATACCTTGTGATATTCCAATTTGTTTTCATGCTCCACAGGTAGCATAAGTAAACAATGCAATGTAATTTCTTTAATGTTGTGTGCTGCCAACCCAATTGGAGCAGTTACAACACAAGACAAATGTGAGTAAGTTGTTTTCTGTAGATAACTGGTGATTACTTTAATTAGGAAACTTTTTCCTGTTCCAGTTTGACCACTCACATACATTTGGATAGATAAGGATAGGATGATGTGCATGTGGATTCTTTCTTTTCATGAAGAAATCCATGGTCAATCTGTTGTCGCACTGGCTGATATATTTCTTTCTGTTCAACATTTAATTTTTCTTCCAAGTTTCCTAAGTCCATGATATTTTCTTGAGCTTGATGCATTGCTGTTTCCACCTCTTTCATGGCGATTGCTGCTTCATTTTCAACAATTGGTTGTCCAAGTGGATCTTGACTCAGTGGAGCAGAACTTTGACTGTCTTGAGTACTGTCTCTAGCAATCTCAACTGCAATAGTAGCTTCTTGATCAATTTGATTGTTCAACATTTTCACATAATTTGCAAAAACAGTACATTCTATGGTATCTTTACAAGTATTGCAGGAATCTTCCTAGCTCTGAAAATCTCCAAGTAATTCCAATTCTGAACGCCACGGTTAGAACAGTTGTAAAAGTGCTAAATAGTAAAGTTCACTTTTATCAGAAGTGTATCAAGTCAGTCTTCTGTGATTAATCGCATTTCCTTTCCTTTGTTTCACCAAACATCCTTTGGAACCAATCACTGCATATTTTCCATCATTGATGTTTTCTGTAGTATTCCGTTCAAAAGTGTAGTTTTGCAGCACTTCATAGAGACATATGTTCTCAAGATGATGACTTCTATTTGGATAATATGTGTCCAACATATTTGTTGTCACAATGTCTGTACTGTACGGATATTTTTCTGCTAAATATTCGATTAGTTGAACAGATTTAAGCACTCGATTTCGCGTTGTAGCAAGACCTAGACTCACCCAAATGATTCTCCTAGATTTTGAGTATAAACTTGCAGGGGATAACCGATCTGAGCATTCATACGATCCAATTTCTCGATGGGATAACATCTTCAAACTGAAACTGTATGAATTCTTACTTAGACTCTTCCCGTGAAAAATCTCTTCCCACATTTCTTTCAATTCTGGCTTTTCTGATTTTGTAATGTAGGATGTTACATACTGAGCCACAGCAATGGAATTATCAGCTATGTACTGAATATTCATGTTAGCATTCCACATAGAGAGAATAACCGGATTGTAATCATTTATGTATTTTGATTCTTCTCTTCTTCTCAAATTGTAGGTATTTTTGGAGACTTTCTAGTAATGGTATGTCTCATAGCTGGCATAAAACTGTATACTCTTCCTTTGGATATTACAGGACGTGGAAATCCTAAACGACATTTACTATAAAACTTTTCCTTAGACTTGTACTTTTGTCGACAGTATTTTCCACATCGATGGCTTTGGAATCATAAGACTTGTTGTCTTAAGTTGTTTTCTTCTGTTCTTTTGGTATAGCACATGTGGCATATTTTTCAATACAAGACAAAACAATATCATCGGAATCAGTTCTGAATTTTGGGGCATCCTTGATCCATATCAGCATATGTATATGAGGAGCACCCCTAGCTTGATACTCCTTTATCCAAAAGAAATCCACAACTTCTTCAAGAGGAGGATTCTTTTTATTGCCGATAAAAGACATCATAGCTTCAAATCTATGATTGAAATACCTGCATGTATTAACAGGATCCAAAGAGCACAATTCTCCAGGTGTCTTGTATTAAATATCTTTTATATTCAAATTTGCCTCTCGAAGAAATTCTAGTAAATCATCCCAAGCGTATTCAGCACAGCTTAGGGTAAGGAACCACGTAGGAGTTCCTAAGTTCCTTAGCATACTTTAAGTTCTCCATGACGACGGTACCAATACTCGTTAGTGCCACGCTGACATGTCATCAGATCAATCAGCTGAGATTCTAAATGATCATCTCTCTGATGTACTTTATCCATTAATTCCTTTGCAGAAACATTTTGAACATGTACTCCTGTTTTCAATATGTGATTGACTGCATATGAAAGTCCAGACAAGTCACTCTCAAACAAAAGAAGAAATTTATATGGGATACATTGTCAAAATCTTGGATCTTCTGCATACAATCTTTTTGTCTGATATTCGGATGCAGGAATCTGCACAGGTCATTCATCATATCGTCCACCTTTTCCTTTTGGGTACAACTGCGGAAAATAACGAGCTTCCAAGCTTTTTTCCCATACACTCATGGGACTTCCCTTTGCTTTTTTCATTTAGAATAACTCAATAGAATTCCCAATCACTTCTTTTGAATGAAGTGGATGTACACTATAATGTTCATAGATTTCTTCACTTTTAGACATGTCCACTTTTTCAATTTGTCCACTTGATGTTTCAGTATCTTCTGCTAAAAGTATTTATTCTTCTCTCACATACACATTTTGTACAGTACTCATTGTTTTTTATCAGATACAATGTTGTCTTTTGCACTTTCCTAACATCCACTAATTCTTGCCAGATTTTCTTACTCTTAGTAGGAACGCCATTAACTAGAATAACTAGTGGTTCATTTTCTACATTTTTTACACCAATAGTTTTAATATTTTTCTTTAAATCTAGAGGTAAATATACAACTCTTCCTCTTAATCCTCTCTGTAAATCTGAAGGAGGCAATTTACCTGTTTTAGGCTCCATACAAACAATAGCTTGAAATGGGTGCACACATTGAATGAGAATAGACTCATAAGTATTTAAATCTATCAGTTCTGGAGGAATAGTTGCCAACTCTAGATTATTATGGACAGCTCTAGCGGGTATTTTATTCTCATCTAATTTATTATAACAATATTTTCAAATACGCTGATCGGAACCCAAATCAAAACAATTCACTACCAACAAAGAAGTTGCAAATTCCTTCCACTTATCATTATTTTCTCTTTCAATTTTTAAATACAGATCAACTCTCTTAGTCTGATTTTTATAGTGAGTTCGCCGGCAACAAATACAAGAATAATTTGCCCTTTCACCTGAAATCACCTTATACTTTGTAATTTGTTCCTCAAAATTTTTTGTGGTCGTATATTGCACATTCTCTTCAACATTTTGTTCTATTAATGTGTCAGTTTCTGCACTCTCTTGTTCACGACCAAAGTAACAAAACTCAATTTCCTCACAAACCTTCTTCACAACTGATACTGACCCACGCAAAAGAGCACTGTTCAACTCATTTCATTTTAGTGCTGGACTTTTTGCATTATACAATCTTCTGACTAATTTCTGCATTTCAGAATGATGTACTGCTAACATCCTGAAAAGATGAAAAACACTTTGACATACTTTTCTAGAAAGACAAGTCAGAGATCTGTTTAACACTTTTTTTACTGTTTTGTCATAAGAAATTGCATAAAATATCAATAGATTCTTGTCCTACACTACAAATGCTACTGCAATCCCAAGTGTACACTGGGGCTTTAGGACGTCTTCCTAGAACTTCATCAACTAACACTTCTTCTGTATTTCTGGGAATCATCTTCTATTTCTCAATTTGACAACCATTTCTAACCTCATGAGATCGACCATTGGTATCAACCTCATGCAACAAATTATTGGTCTGAAAATAACTCTCTTCATTAAAGAAGGGCTCTGAACTTGAACAGTGTTTCCATTCTCCCCCCAAAAAATTTAAAAAATCACAAAAATTAGTTCTGTTAACTACTCTTTTCCTCTTATGTTAGGCCTTCAAAAAATGGATTGGTTTATCTAGTGATCAGATTCTGTTTAAATCTAAAATGAATGATTTCCTTTTTAATTCAACAGCTTTTGAACAATGGATTCAATATGCTTCTTCTTTTTATAAGATAGTGCCCTTTTTTCTATATTTTTAACATCTTCGAGCAAGTTAAAAACCACTCTATTATAAACAATCTTTTTTCCTGATTTCTTTATACTGATTTTTCCTTCTTTTACCGCTCATTGTGTCTTGTGACTATAACTTTCCATTTCCTCCTTTCTTTTTACGCATATTCTTTTTTCTGGTCGAAGCATTATTTGTAGTTTGTATATTCTGCACACTATTTCTAGGTTTCGAAAGTTTTTTAATGAATTCTTTAGTTGTCTTACCGGAAGACTTTTTCTTTTTAACAACATGATGTTGGTCCTCCAATACTTGTTCTGTAATTTTCTTCAAATAACTGTCCTTTTGCTGTCGTTTTCTCTTTCTTGATTTTTCAAGCATGATCATTTTATTTTTATGATGATAAACAATATCTGTAAAACAATAATTATAAATAAATGTATAAATTATACTTTTCAATGACTGTGCTAAGGCCTAGCTCACTGTATGAGTAGTTGATTAGCAAAACAATCATTAGAGTACTACTAGGGAATTGAAAGTGTGAAAGACAAATGTGTAGGTGGTTAGAGGACTGCATGCATAGTGGATAGGCATTTGAATTAGTCCATGTGCTAAGGTCTGGCTCAGTGCATGAGTACTTGGGTACTGACTGAATGATTAGAGCACTGCAAGGAGAGTGCCTGGGTCTATTTATAAGTGGTTCAGTATTGACAAAGTGAATTGATTAGTACATACTGCTGAATGGGTCTCTACAACAGTGCAAGGACAGTTACAGGATGTTTGCTGGAGTGAATGGATTCTGCCTTGGGGAAATAAAGTTGTATAGGATAAGTGTGTAGGTGATTAAAAGACTGCATGCATATTCGATAAAGATTTGTAGCAGTCCATGTGCTGAAGCCTGGTTCACTGCATGAGTACTTGCATACCGAATAAATGATTAGAGTACTGCAAGGAGAATGCGTGGGTGAATTTATAAGCAATTGGTGTTTGGCAGCGTAAATGCATTAGTACATTGTGCAGAATGGGTCAATATAGGATTGCAAGGGGAGTGACAGGGTGTTTCCTGGAATGTAAGGCGACTCACTGGGGATTTAAAGGCCTCAAACACAAGTGCGTAGATGGTTACGGGACTACAAGCATAGTGGATAGGAGTTTGAAACACTCTATATGGTAAATAATTGCTATAAAAGTTCTTAGTGATATTGATAGTTGACTTGCTACAACAGGTTTAATTAAAGTTTCCAATTTTCTTCCATCAGCTCTACAACGTTGCATCATTAAAATTATATATTTTCCATAACATTGTATAAGTAATGTTGATAACATTTCTGATTTACATTGGCTACACTCCATGTTTTGATTTGCTGCTTTAACTAGTTTTTCAAAAGACACTGATTTACAGTCTGGTAATGTCAAATATATAAATCTTTCATTTTCCATGTTAGTGCTCCATGTATACATATAATTTTCACATTGATGTTCCCCTTTATAACAAAGGCCAAACAGATTTTCAATTTCTATGCCTTCATTTTCCAGTACATTAAGCATATACACTAGAAATTCCTGAGCATCTTGTTGGATGTTCTGCGTAAATTGTGTAGAACCAGAACATATATCCAAAAGATTACGAATATCAGAAACGCTATGCATTTTACTTTAATCAGTTCTCATTTTTTCATAAACAGAATGCAACAAGGAACAACATCTTTTTTCCTGATTCTCCATAATTTGCTGTTGCAAACTCTCAAGAAAAAAAACAACATTGACCACTACATTAGCGTAGCAGTTGATACATGAACTATTTTCAAACTGATACAACAATCTCTTCAACTGTGTCCTTTTTCTTTTTGCTTGCAATCACAACATTATCTTGTTGTTTTCCTTCTCTATAACTTTACTACAGATATTCTCATATCTTCTTTTTCGACCTACCACACACATTTCAAATACAGGATATTGACCTAAATTGGAAGCATAAGCTTTCTTAACCTACTATACTCTTTTACACTGTTTGCATCTGCGGTAACCTTTGTGTCATCAAAATCACTCAAAAATAAACCAGATAAAGTTCTGACTCGGGACAAAGCAACATAAGCCATACCCTCTCTAAACATGGTACTTCGAATGTTCACATAAGCACTGTCTACACTTAAACCTTGAGGTTTATGAATAGTCACTGCATATGCCAGAGAAAGTGGAAACTGTTTTCTACGGAGATATAAATCTTTTACAGGCAAAAAACGAACTGAACAATGTCCAATTTGTTTTACTTCTTCAATCTGATTAAATTTAATTTTTAAAAATTAAATTCCATCTTAATTCTGATAATTAACAAAATCCACAACTATGCCCATTGCTCCATTAACTAAACCTTTTTCTACATCCAAATTACGCCTTAAAACTACCCGTCAGTTTATACATGCATATAGATTCTTTTCTAAACCAGCAGTTTTGGATATCGATTTTTCTAAAGAATGCAATTTTGTTTTTAATATTTCTGTCAAAATAATAGTGATTCCTTCGTGCTCTATTTTATCAATAGCTTTCATTTTTATTATTTCTTCATTTTCTAGCTTCAAAAGTTGTTCATTGAATATAGAACGCTCGCACAGTGTTGGCATTAGGCAGATTATAGATTCATTTTCTGCAATTTTCATATATATTTTCTCAGGAACTAGGGGGCCTATTAGGATGGCGGGCAGATTACCCCCACCAGACTGGCGGCAGCCACCGCCGGCCTGGCAGGGGCAATCCACCCGCCATCCTAACCAGAGTTACCTCCCGCCATATTAGCATGGCTGGGGGGGCCGCGGCGGACAGAAAGACCATCCGCCACTTTTCCAGCCCGGTCGCCTTGCGGAAGGTTTAATATGGTGGCGGTGTCTATCAGACACCACCAGCCATATTAGTATGGGCTGCAACAGATGCCGCCACGGAAAGGCAGGCGGTCTTCACTTTGGGGGCCCCCTGTGGGCCCCCGGAGTGAAGGAGAGGTGGGGGTGCACATGGGGGTACCTGTGGTACCCCCCAGCATTTGAATACACAAAGCAGCAGGCACCGCACAATGCCTGCTGCTTTGTCTATGCAAATGCATACATGCATTATGAGCATTGTGGCAGGCGTTGCTGAGAGCACCACCCTCCACCATGTTAAAAATGCAGAATGCGCCCGCCACTGTGGCGGGCACATCCTAATACCCCCCCACGGGACCCCCCCTTATGGCGGGTGGTCCCAAGTACCGTGAGGATGGCGGGCGGGCAAAGTCCACCCACCAACCCAATGGTCCCATATATTTTCATTTGGAAACAAATTGGAAAGTAATCAAATTTGCAAAGCTTGTTTGCCATGTTCTGTCAGTACTCCAATTCTTATATCTTGAAGAATAGTTCCATAATCAACATCATTTGCCTGTCGCATATTTGGAATGAGTTCTTTGTATTCAAAATATGACCAAATATTAACGTTTCCAACACTTCCCAAAGACTGTCTGGTATCTTCACGCGCAAGTGTTTTAAATACTGGTTGTCCTTTTTTGGAAGTAAGTTGCAGTAGATCTCCAAAAACTAAGACATCGTACTCTGTTTTAAGAATTTGCTGCATTCTGAAATGCACAAAAGCGAGCATTAAGTTTGAGACCATGCTTACCTCATCGATAATCAGAAGTTTCATTTTCTTTAACACTCTTGAAACTTCATAACAAGCTTCTCCAGATACCTTGTGATATTCCAATTTGTTTTCATGCTCCACAGGTAGCATAAGTAAACAATGCAATGTAATTTCTTTAATGTTGTGTGCTGCCAACCCAATTGGAGCAGTTACAACACAAGACAAATGTGAGTAAGTTGTTTTCTGTAGATAACTGGTGATTACTTTAATTAGGAAACTTTTTCCTGTTCCAGTTTGACCACTCGCATACATTTGGATAGATAAGGATAGGATGATGTGCATGTGGATTCTTTCTTTTCATGAAGAAATCCATGGTCAATCTGTTGTCGCACTGGCTGATATATTTCTTTCTGTTCAACATTTAATTTTTCTTCCAAGTTTCCTAAGTCCATGATATCTTCTTGAGCTTGATGCATTGCTGTTTCCACCTCTTTCATGGCGATTGCTGCTTCATTTTCAACAATTGGTTGTCCAAGTGGATCTTGACTCAGTGGAGCAGAACTTTGACTGTCTTGAGTACTGTCTCTAGCAATCTCAACTGCAATAGTAGCTTCTTGATCAAATTGATTGTTCAACATTTTCACATAATTTGCAAAAACAGTACATTCTATGGTATCTTTACAAGTATTGCAGGAATCTTCC
Organism: Lissotriton vulgaris; assembly: GCF_964263255.1. Taxonomy (NCBI): domain Eukaryota; kingdom Metazoa; phylum Chordata; class Amphibia; order Caudata; family Salamandridae; genus Lissotriton; species Lissotriton vulgaris. The sequence goes on along the minus strand of NC_141689.1, from coordinate 1,628,393,173 downwards.
TAGCTCTGAAAATCTCCAAGTAATTCCAATTCTGAACGCCACGGTTAGAACAGTTGTAAAAGTGCTAAATAGTAAAGTTCACTTTTATCAGAAGTGTATCAAGTCAGTCTTCTGTGATTAATCGCATTTCCTTTCCTTTGTTTCACCAAACATCCTTTGGAACCAATCACTGCATATTTTCCATCATTGATGTTTTCTGTAGTATTCCGTTCAAAAGTGTAGTTTTGCAGCACTTCATAGAGACATATGTTCTCAAGATGATGACTTCTATTTGGATAATATGTGTCCAACATATTTGTTGTCACAATGTCTGTACTGTACGGATATTTTTCTGCTAAATATTCGATTAGTTGAACAGATTTAAGCACTCGATTTCGCGTTGTAGCAAGACCTAGACTCACCCAAATGATTCTCCTAGATTTTGAGTATAAACTTGCAGGGGATAACCGATCTGAGCATTCATACGATCCAATTTCTCGATGGGATAACATCTTCAAACTGAAACTGTATGAATTCTTACTTAGACTCTTCCCGTGAAAAATCTCTTCCCACATTTCTTTCAATTCTGGCTTTTCTGATTTTGTAATGTAGGATGTTACATACTGAGCCACAGCAATGGAATTATCCGCTATGTACTGAATATTCATGTTAGCATTCCACATAGAGAGAATAACCGGATTGTAATCATTTATGTATTTTGATTCTTCTCTTCTTCTCAAATTGTAGGTATTTTTGGAGACTTTCTAGTAATGGTATGTCTCATAGCTGGCATAAAACTGTATACTCTTCCTTTGGATATTAGAGGACGTGGAAATCCTAAACGACATTTACTATAAAACTTTTCCTTAGACTTGTACTTTTGTCGACAGTATTTTCCACATCGATGGCTTTGGAATCATAAGACTTGTTGTCTTAAGTTGTTTTCTTCTGTTCTTTTGGTATAGCACATGTGGCATATTTTTCAATACAAGACAAAACAATATCATCGGAATCAGTTCTGAATTTTGGGGCATCCTTGATCCATATCAGCATATGTATATGAGGAGCACCCCTAGCTTGATACTCCTTTATCCAAAAGAAATCCACAACTTCTTCAAGAGGAGGATTCTTTTTATTGCCGATAAAAGACATCATAGCTTCAAATCTATGATTGAAATACCTGCATGTATTAACAGGATCCAAAGAGCACAATTCTCCAGGTGTCTTGTATTAAATATCTTTTATATTCAAATTTGCCTCTCGAAGAAATTCTAGTAAATCATCCCAAGCGTATTCAGCACAGCTTAGGGTAAGGAACCACGTAGGAGTTCCTAAGTTCCTTAGCATACTTTAAGTTCTCCATGACGACGGTACCAATACTCGTTAGTGCCACGCTGACATGTCATCAGATCAATCAGCTGAGATTCTAAATGATCATCTCTCTGATGTACTTTATCCATAAATTCCTTTGCAGAAACATTTTGAAGATGTACTCCTGTTTTCAATATGTGATTGACTGCATATGAAAGTCCAGACAAGTCACTCTCAAACAAAAGAAGAAATTTATATGGGATACATTGTCAAAATCTTGGATCTTCTGCATACAATCTTTTTGTCTGATATTCGGATGCAGGAATCTGCACAGGTCATTCATCATATCGTCCACCTTTTCCTTTTGGGTACAACTGCGGAAAATAACGAGCTTCCAAGCTTTTTTCCCATACACTCATGGGACTTCCCTTTGCTTTTTTCATTTAGAATAACTCAATAGAATTCCCAATCACTTCTTTTGAATGAAGTGGATGTACACTATAATGTTCATAGATTTCTTCACTTTTAGACATGTCCACTTTTTCAATTTGTCCACTTGATGTTTCAGTATCTTCTGCTAAAAGTATTTATTCTTCTCTCACATACACATTTTGTACAGTACTCATTGTTTTTTATCAGATACAATGTTGTCTTTTGCACTTTCCTAACATCCACTAATTCTTGCCAGATTTTCTTACTCTTAGTAGGAACGCCATTAACTAGAATAACTAGTGGTTCATTTTCTACATTTTTTACACCAATAGTTTTAATATTTTTCTTTAAATCTAGAGGTAAATATACAACTCTTCCTCTTAATCCTCTCTGTAAATCTGAAGGAGGCAATTTACCTGTTTTAGGCTCCATACAAACAATAGCTTGAAATGGGTGCACACATTGAATGAGAATAGACTCATAAGTATTTAAATCTATCAGTTCTGGAGGAATAGTTGCCAACTCTAGATTATTATGGACAGCTCTAGCGGGTATTTTATTCTCATCTAATTTATTATAACAATATTTTCAAATACGCTGATCGGAACCCAAATCAAAACAATTCACTACCAACAAAGAAGTTGCAAATTCCTTCCACTTATCATTATTTTCTCTTTCAATTTTTAAATACAGATCAACTCTCTTAGTCTGATTTTTATAGTGAGTTCGCCGGCAACAAATACAAGAATAATTTGCCCTTTCACCTGAAATCACCTTATACTTTGTAATTTGTTCCTCAAAATTTTTTGTGGTCGTATATTGCACATTCTCTTCAACATTTTGTTCTATTAATGTGTCAGTTTCTGCACTCTCTTGTTCACGACCAAAGTAACAAAACTCAATTTCCTCACAAACCTTCTTCACAACTGATACTGACCCACGCAAAAGAGCACTGTTCAACTCATTTCATTTTAGTGCTGGACTTTTTGCATTATACAATCTTCTGACTAATTTCTGCATTTCAGAATGATGTACTGCTAACATCCTGAAAAGATGAAAAACACTTTGACATACTTTTCTAGAAAGACAAGTCAGAGATCTGTTTAACACTTTTTTTTACTGTTTTGTCATAAGAAATTGCATAAAATATCAATAGATTCTTGTCCTACACTACAAATGCTACTGCAATCCCAAGTGTACACTGGGGCTTTAGGACGTCTTCCTAGAACTTCATCAACTAACACTTCTTCTGTATTTCTGGGAATCATCTTCTATTTCTCAATTTGACAACCATTTCTAACCTCATGAGATCGACCATTGGTATCAACCTCATGCAACAAATTATTGGTCTGAAAATAACTCTCTTCATTAAAGAAGGGCTCTGAACTTGAACAGTGTTTCCATTCTCCCCCCAAAAAATTTAAAAAATCACAAAAATTAGTTCTGTTAACTACTCTTTTCCTCTTATGTTAGGCCTTCAAAAAATGGATTGGTTTATCTAGTGATCAGATTCTGTTTAAATCTAAAATGAATGATTTCCTTTTTAATTCAACAGCTTTTGAACAATGGATTCAATATGCTTCTTCTTTTTATAAGATAGTGCCCTTTTTTCTATATTTTTAACATCTTCGAGCAAGTTAAAAACCACTCTATTATAAACAATCTTTTTTCCTGATTTCTTTATACTGATTTTTCCTTCTTTTACCGCTCATTGTGTCTTGTGACTATAACTTTCCATTTCCTCCTTTCTTTTTACGCATATTCTTTTTTCTGGTCGAAGCATTATTTGTAGTTTGTATATTCTGCACACTATTTCTAGGTTTCGAAAGTTTTTTTAATGAATTCTTTAGTTGTCTTACCGGAAGACTTTTTCTTTTTAACAACATGATGTTGGTCCTCCAATACTTGTTCTGTAATTTTCTTCAAATAACTGTCCTTTTGCTGTCGTTTTCTCTTTCTTGATTTTTCAAGCATGATCATTTTATTTTTATGATGATAAACAATATCTGTAAAACAATAATTATAAATAAATGTATAAATTATACTTTTCAATGACTGTGCTAAGGCCTAGCTCACTGTATGAGTAGTTGATTAGCAAAACAATCATTAGAGTACTACTAGGGAATTGAAAGTGTGAAAGACAAATGTGTAGGTGGTTAGAGGACTGCATGCATAGTGGATAGGCATTTGAATTAGTCCATGTGCTAAGGTCTGGCTCAGTGCATGAGTACTTGGGTACTGACTGAATGATTAGAGCACTGCAAGGAGAGTGCCTGGGTCTATTTATAAGTGGTTCAGTATTGACAAAGTGAATTGATTAGTACATACTGCTGAATGGGTCTCTACAACAGTGCAAGGACAGTTACAGGATGTTTGCTGGAGTGAATGGATTCTGCCTTGGGGAAATAAAGTTGTATAGGATAAGTGTGTAGGTGATTAAAAGACTGCATGCATATTCGATAAAGATTTGTAGCAGTCCATGTGCTGAAGCCTGGTTCACTGCATGAGTACTTGCATACCGAATAAATGATTAGAGTACTGCAAGGAGAATGCGTGGGTGAATTTATAAGCAATTGGTGTTTGGCAGCGTAAATGCATTAGTACATTGTGCAGAATGGGTCAATATAGGATTGCAAGGGGAGTGACAGGGTGTTTCCTGGAATGTAAGGCGACTCACTGGGGATTTAAAGGCCTCAAACACAAGTGCGTAGATGGTTACGGGACTACAAGCATAGTGGATAGGAGTTTGAAACACTCTATATGGTAAAGCTTTAAATCACTGAATGAGTATTCAGGTACTAACTGAATGATTAGAGTACTGTAAGGAGAGTGCCTAAGTAATTTATACATGATTGGGTTTTGGTGCAGTAAATGGATTTACTACATGGTGCTGAATGGCTACTAGAGGAGTGCAAAGAAAGTAACAGGATTTTTTTCAGGAGTGTATGGATAGTGACTGGGTGATTGAAGGTGTGAAAGACAAGTGTGTAGGTGTTTAGAGGATTGCATGCATAGTGGTGAGTGTTTGAAGCAGTCCATGTTGTAAGGCATGAGTCTCTCACAATAGTTGCCCAACTTGACAGCATGACAGGTTTTAAAGCAGTTATCTCTCTGCAAAGACATGAAGTAACTAAATGCTTCTCTCACAATGGTTGCCCAAATGCACACAGACTCACAGTGTGATTTTAGACAAGCAACACTATTCCTTGGACTTTACCAAAACAAATTCACTAGTCTGGAAGGGGTAATGTGACTGAACACATTTTACATATTTCACTACTGCAGTCTAGTGTGAATGCCTGTCTCATTCTGCAAATGCATCAGCAGTGACAGGTTACTTTCTAATACTACTAAAACTTGACAACATGACATGTTTTAAAGCAGTTGTCTGTCTGCAAAGACTTGAAGTAACCAAATGCTTCTCTCATAATTGCCCAAATGCACACTGACTCACAGTGTGATTCTAGACAGAACACTGGGGCATATTACCAACAACTAGCGATAATTATCGCTATGTTGGCTTAGCGGCAATATTTTTATCGCCTTGCTGCGGCAATTTTTATCTCTTAGGAGCCTTGCTATTATCAAGGTTTATCTCCTAAGCGATAAAAATCGGCCGAAATGCATGAATATCGCTGAAAAGTCAGCGATATTCATGCATTACCAAGCTAATGCTCTTAGCCATGTTATCCACCTCCCATTGGATAACATGGCTAAGAACTGCTCAGGGCAGGTGTTTTAGCGCGAATATCTCCAAAAGTTGGTAATAGGAGATAGCAATGTTAGCGACTGTTTCCAGACGCTAACATCTTGGCACGCCCACTTTGCATGTCATTAGTGATAAATTTTACTGACATGCAAAGCGGGGCCCCAGATGGTCACTATCTCCTACTAGCTGTCGCTAACTGGTGTTAGCGACAGCTAGGTAATAGGGAGATAATTTTATCTCTGCTTTCTTGGCTTTTAAAGCCAAATAAGCTGAGATAAACCCCCTTGATAATATGCCCCGCTGTTCCTTGGACTTCACCAAAACAAGTTCACTAATCTGGAAGCGGTAAGGTGACTGTAGACATTTTACATAATTTACTACTGCAGTCTAGTGTGAATGCCTGTCTCATTCTGCAAATGCTTTAGCAGTGACTGGCTTCTAGTACTACTAGAACTTGACAACATGACAGGTGTTAAAGCAGGTATCTCTCTGCAAAGACATGAAGTAACCAAATGCTTCTCTCACAATGCTTGCCCAAATGCACACAGACTCACAGTGTGATTCTAGACAAACAACACTGTTCCTTGTACTTTACCAAAACACATTCACTAGTCTGGAAGGGGCAAGGTGACTACACACATTCTACATATTTCAAACCTTCACTTTAGTGTGAAAGCCTTACTTATTTTTTTAATGTATAAGCAGTGACTGGCTTCTAATACTACTAAAACTTGACAACATAACAGTTTTTAAAGCAGTTATCTATCAGCAAAGGCATGAAGTTACCAAAAGCTTCTCTCACAATGGTTACCCAAATGCAGACAGACTCACAATGTGATTCTAGAGAAGCAACACTACTCCCTGGACTTTAGCAAGAAAAACACATTATTCTTATTAAGAACAAAGGCACCACATACAACCCCTCACAAATTAATACCTCACCTTTCAAATTGATTTGTAGATTAAGAAGTCTGTCAGTCACACACCAGAATTTCTTATACAGAATGTCTATACTGCACTGCTCTTAGCAAAACAAAAACATGGCAAACTTTCCCTCTCATCCTACACACATAAACATGTAAATATCAAATCACATTGCTTCCCACATGAATTCAGAAGCTAACACACATTTCTATTGGTTACACATTTCAACCCTTTCCAATTGACATAACTTTGAACCCTACCCCCAATCAGCTTACTGCCTGTTACCATAGTAACAGTTCATGGAACACTCAACTGAACACACAGGTCACACGTTCAGCACACAATGTTGCTAATCCAAATAGCAAGTGTGCTTGACTTTTCACAATATCAGCTTATCCTATCTAATGTTATTTTCAAACAGTTTTTACTAACCAGTAAGAAACATACTTTTGAAACACAGAAACATGCACCCTACTTTTCAGTCTATAATGTTCTCAAACAGCCACTCATTTCTCTTCTTTCTTCAAAACTGCATCTTTCCCACCATTTTAGAAAAATCTTAGTTTTCAAACCGCCATTTCATATACAGACACCATCTGAGTGCATCCAGACCCCCCTTCAAGATGCTTAGAGTGCGGATTGTGGGACACAGCTATATTTTCTGGAGCGAAAGGTATTCAGAAAACAGAGGTATTGACAAAGACCTAGCTTTGCCAAATGTAGATATTAAATGGATTGGTCAGAGAGGATTAAAGTGGCACCAATCGATGCCATTGGTTAAATCCTTTTTGCATCTCCAACACCCTGACCTCATAATTGTGCACTGTGGTGGCAATGACCTTGGCACTTTGCCTGGGTTGGGTCAGGAAATGCTTAGGAAGGACATCTTTGGAGACTGCTGTCACTTTTCCTCAAAACTGCCTTTGTCTATTGTAACATATGCCAAAGACAGAAATGGAACTGGTCCAATCAAGTTTGTCCACAGATTGAGAAAGCTAGGAAACATGTCAATAAAGCTGTTTCTGCTTATCCCAGAGATTATAGAATGGGGTCCATTTACAACAACAATTTGCGTTTCAATATGGACGGCATCTATAGGAGAGATGGTTTACATTTTACAGATGAGGGTAACAGAGTCTTCCTCAACAACTTCAGACTCTACAGCGGTACTCACTTATAGGTACCAAAATCTCCCGAAAAATGCAACTGCTCTTTTTAGAGCCACCCAAGATCTAAGCACATAAGCTTGATATATATTTGAAAAATATGACTTCTGTTTTGCATGGAGTCGCGCACCCAACCAGTTAGGAGTCGCTCACCCAACGCGTTAGGAGTCGCGCACCCAACGCGTTAGGAGTCCTGCACCCAACGCGTCAGGAGTGGTGCACCCAACGAGTGCACACCAGAGGGCCGCGCCGACCACCGCGCTGGATGTGTAACTCCTAATTTTACCGTAAAAAAGAATTTGTTCCTCCAACTATTTTTTTTTCTCCCCGGGGACCCCATCCCCCGGGGCCTATATACAATGTTAGAGACCGTGAGGGGAGCACCAATGCCCCCACAGTCCCAGGCGGCTCTCGCGTCCTTCGGGAGCCAGCATTGCTTTTCCACATGAGGAGCTGCTAACATGCACCTCCCTGTGTGGAAAAGCAATCTGGTTTGCATTTTGAAAGAGAGAGCAGGTTTCCCTGCTTTCTCTTTCAAAATCCAAACCAAGTTTGCTATGACAGGGCGGGAGCCTCGGCACCCACCCTGCCATAGCAAACAGCAGTGTTCCGGGGTGGGCACCCCGGGAAACTGCAGGAACCAGCCCTGGGGGGTGGCGGTCCCCAGGCCCATGACAGGCTCCAGGAGGGGGGCTGCACAGCCCCCCTCCCACCACTTACAAAGCCCCAGAGGTGGTGGTCCCAGGGGCTTGGGGTCCGTCTCTGACCCCCTAATTAGAGTACTTAGTGCCTGGGAGAAGTGGTGGTTCTTGTGGCATGTGGGGGGTTCAAGACCCCCCCACACAGGTTTGTTTATTTTTTAAAAAGCCCTGGGGGTGGTGGTCCCCTCTGTTATGGGGGGGCCGTGAGCCCCTCTGCAAATATTCTAAAGAAGCCTCGGGGTAGCAGCCCCCGGGGCTGGGGGGCCCCTCTGGGTCCCCATTCACATAATAATATTGCCCCCGGGACTTGGCCCCCCCGGGGGCTAATTAACATTGAAGCACTGGAGCCCGTCTTTTTTTTTTTTTTGGCAGGATCCGCGCACCCTGCAAGCATCTTCCTGTTTAAAAAATAAAAGCAGGCCTACGGGGTCAGGGTGTTTCTACCCTGCCCCCTATTTGTGTTTTGCACACTTTTCTCAAGGATTTCTTGTGCCTCGGTTCTACCAAGGCACACAATGGCTGCCAACACTTCCTGATTTGGAGTGTTGACAGCCAGTTGACAGCCAATTAGCATGCAGTCATGATCAGGAGGGTGTACACAGGGTGCGCTCAGGGTGCACGGATCCACCGCGCCCATAGATATATATGCGATTTTACTTTTAATTTTCTCGTTAACTACTTAATGGATTTACAGCATTTAATCAAAAGGTACAGCTCTCAACCAAGGGCTACCTCTTTGCCAAATTGGTGTCATTACATTCAGCAGTTCGAGCTGTAGCTGCGACTAAAGGTTCCTATGGAAAATTGCATGGGGAAAGCACGTTTAGGGACCCCCCTTTTTTCTCAGCCCCCGCTTGACGAATCACCCCGAGACTATCAGGATAGGAGCGGACCGGAGCTGGCCAAAAGTTTTGAAAATTTCGCAAAGTGCCAAAGTTATTGGGAATAAAATGTTGCGGATTTCCTATGGAAAAAAGGTCCTAACTATAACTACCTACTGCCAACCGCCAGTAGGTAATATTTATTTATACATATATATATATACATTTTCTCCAATCCTGTCGATCTGTGCTACATATAAATATATCACAAACAGAGAGCTCCTTCCGGAGATCCCTCACCTTTCTCTGGGTGGCCTGATGCCGGCAGAGCAGCCGGTGAAATCAATGTGAATGCGAACAGAGTTCCAACGAGCACTCAGGTAACTACAAAGACAACAGGATACATTTCTTAAGCCAAAATGTAGAGGTTTATTGACAGCATAAACCAGTTGTGATGCGTTTCGCGTTCCAAAGAGCACTTGTACACACTTAAACATATATATGTTACTAATATCAATTTTTATATGATTTTTATGTATATTATTATTATTATTATTATTATTATTATTATTATTATGCATTTTATATGTATTTTTTTATGTAATTTAAGTACATTTTTTATTTTAGTACCCTAGCGGGCTGTGGGTTTATAGGGGAATAGGGTGGGAAGTAATTTATTTATACTGAATTCATTATTAATATTTTAGGAATTATAAATTAATTTTAATTAATTGGTAATTATTTTTTTATTAAGTGGTAATTAATTTTATTTAATTGATTAATTGATAATTATGTTCTGTAGAGGGTTATGGGTTTATAGGGGAATAGGGTGGGAAGTAATTTAATTATACTACATTAATTATTAATTTTTAGGAATTATAAATGAATTTTAATTAATTGGTAATTCATTTTTGTTATTTAGTAGTTAATTGTAATTAATTGATTAATTGATAATTATGTTTTTTAGAGGGTTATAGGTTGATAGGGGAATAGGGTGGGAAGTAATTTAAATGTAATTAAGTAATAATTTATTTTAATTTATTGTTTTGTTAATTGTATTATTATTAATTAATTAATAATTGGTAATTAATTATTATTAATTGGTATTTATTATTAATGTATTTTTACTTAAATATTGATTGCTTATTATGTTTTTAATAATTATGTATTGTTATTTGTAAATAGTTTATATTTATTTAATAATTATTTTAATATTTTAAAATATTTTATTTATAAGTATGTAATTTTAACCCTACGCTTTCCAACACTTTCCCTACTGTTGCACTCTCTAGAGTGGGCATAGTCATTTTTACCCCTTTGCTCTCCAACACTTTCCCTACTGTTGCACTCTCTGATGTTGGAATAGTAATTTTTACCCCTATGCTTTCCAACACTTTCCCTACTGTTGCACTCTCTGGAGTGAGAATAGTGATTTTTAACCCTACGCTATCCAACACTTTCCCTACTGTTGCACTCTCTGGAGTTGAAACAGTAATTTCTACCCCTACGCTATACAACACTTTTCCTACTTTTGCACTCTCTGGAGTGGGTATAGTATTTTTTACCCCTACGCTATCCAGCACTTACCCTACTGTTGCATTCTCTGGAGTGGGAATAGTAATTTTTACCACTACACTATCCAACACTTTCCCTACTGTTACATTTTTTAGAGTGGGAATAGTAATTTTTACAGCTGCACTATCCAACATTTACTTATGTTTTTTAATTTGTTTTACATTTTTATTAAATTGTATTTATATTATTATTTTATGTGTATAAATTTATTAGCAATTTAGAAAAATGTTATTTATTTATAAGTTATTAAAATTATTTTTAAAAGTTATTATTAAGGAAGTATATATTATGTATTATATTTATAATATCATTTTTTTAAAATTAAATTATGTATATTATTTATTAGATTTAAATATTATAACATATTTTTAACTATGTTTATCACATTTAGAACTATTATTTCATTTATATAAAAAAAAACAATTAAAAAAAATGATATTTTTTAATTGCATTATTTTTGACATCGATACATTTTTTTCGATATTTTTGTACTTACCTTGTTAGAGATAGCATGTCGATATTTTTGTCATCGACATTTTTGGTGCGATATTTTTGTAGGTCGATATTTTTGATATTGACATTTTGTCACACATTCCCTCCCTTCACCACTGTGCAAACACGCTCTGTGGTGCGTTTTAAGTTGGGCAAATAGTTCCCCTTCAATCCTGAGAATACCTAGGGTCCAACTAGCCCACTAGGTACATCCAGTAAGTGCCAGAGATGTAAAGAGGGGCACAACCTGCACGACCTCTCTGCAACGCGGCGCACTGGCACTTCCTGGAGGCACCTGGTGGGCTACTTGGCCCCCAGGGTCCCTCAAGATTGAAGGGGAATTTTTTTCCCAACTTAAAACGCGCCCCAGGGCATGTTTGCACACGTCACCTCAGGCCCCGTCCCCTCCCTTCAACACTGTGTAAACATGCCCTGTGGCCGTTTTAAGTTGAGAGATTAAGTCCCCTTAAATCCTAAGGGTCCCTAGGGTCAAACTAGCCCACTAGGTACCTCCAATAAGCTTCACAGAGCTGTGTTGCAGAGAGGTGTAAAAAGGGGCGTGGCCTCTGAACACCTGTCTGCAACGCAGCTCCCTGGTGCATACTGGAGATACCTGTTGGGCTATTTGGCCCTCAGGAAACCACAGTATTGAAAGAGAATTGATTCACCAACTTAAAACACGCCACGGGCGTGTTTGCACAGTGGTCAAGGAAGGGGGCATGGCCTGAGGTAACATGTCTGCAAACACGCCCTGTGGCGCGTTTCAAGTTACAGAATTAATTCCTACTCAATCCTGTGTGTCCCTGGGGGCCAACTAGCCTACCATGTACCTCCAGTATGCGCCAGGGGGCTGCGTTGCAGAGAAGTGTTCAGAGGCCTCACCCCTTTTACAACACTCTGTAACGCAGCTCCGTGACGCTTATTGGAGGTACTTGGTGGGCTAGTTGGCCCCCAGAGACCCTCAGGATTGACAAGGAATTAATTCCCCAACTTAAACCATGCCACAGGGTGTGATCCAACAAAGGGGGGTGCTGTACTGTTCCTAAAAGGAGGGGAAAGTTAGGTAAAGCTGACGTGACCGAAGGTGTGAGTAGTACACCTTTGGGCATCCATTTTGTTGGATGTATTTGCCTCACACACCCAAAAGGGTGTCATGCTTCATCATTGGCGGTTGCTCCTCGTCGGGAGGGCGGTGCAATCCCCGACGGGCTCACCTCGAGGAGGGGCTCTTTATCGGAGATCTTTTTTATCCAACTGCCCTATGATGAAGTGCGGGTGTGTGGGTAGGAAAAACAGGTAGACTTGGTGTGGTGATTAAAATGCAGCAAGGGGTGCCGGAAACAACTTTATTCTGGAGGTTCCCCTGCTACAATTAAAAGACTGTGAACAAGAGGCTCGCTAGGCGTCACCAGGTTAGGTAGAATGACCCTAGAGAAGCCTTGAAAAACAAATGGTCAACATGTTTCTCGCACTAAGGTTAATCACCTGCGATTCATCAGGACCTTATGGGGGTGAAAAATAATAAAAAAAACTCAACAACATGCTAGTGTCATGTATGTGATGTAGGTGTATATTACCTTGGTGGAAAGTCCTATGCCTAGACAATGAGAAAGAAAGTAGTTAAACATTAATAGTATATTTCTCATCAAAAGCTAGGAGGGTCAGCGTCAGAGTATAAACACAGTGTGGCATGCTTGGGGTGGTGTTGGGGTTTAAACACAACCTGTACATGCCGGGTGATTTAAGCGTGCAGTGTAAAACACACACAATCACACTATGTTTGTGATAGTAAAACACTATGATAAAAACAGTGATTAAAAGCAGCAGACTTAACAATAGCACCATTTAATTTGCAAAGTGGCAGATCATCCCATGATAATATAGTAGGTGACACCATCTACCTATCTCTGTGGTGTGGTAAACAAAGTTAGGCAGGCTAATGGCTCACCTAAAGGTCAAGGTCTAAGAGCCACATGAGTGCTCGGCGGGTCAGTTCAGCGGGGTTCAGCCTTCAAGTATAGCTGCAGGGCGAATAGCATGGAAAACTTCGAGATGGCTCCATAAGCAGACAAAAAAGGATTAGGACCTGAAGACTAGAGTAATCCAAGTGTCGTAAGGGTATCCCCTCTTACCTAAATCAGCCCGTGACCGCGTGGATGCACCTACCCATCTCCGCCGAGTTCGGATAGATGGGTAGGTCTAGCGGTGTTTGTCATTTATTGAGAACCGGCTGAGTTGGAGCCTCGCCGGTTCCGCCCTTCCGCGCAGGTCATGTGACGGAAGTAGTTATTGTAGCGGCCATGTTGTAATGGTCGATGTGGCTCAAAAGCTGGAGTTACCGGAGTTAAATGGGCGGACACCTTATCCCAGACAAGTGTCATTACATTGTATATTGGCCCGCTATGTGTATCAGGTCATACACTGTATTGGTACTGCAATTAAGTGCCCGTAAAGGTCACGTGACGTATTGTGTGCACGGGTCGGCCATGATGGAAGGGGCATAAGGTGATAATAACCTGGAGTGTACCGCTATCATTAAAGGTCTATTCTAGTCGACACGGGGTCCCACACGATTTAGAACTACAACCCATATAAGACAAGTGTCATTACAATATACTAAAGCCCGCTTCGTGTGCCTGGTCATACACTCTATTTACAATGTAAATTTCCGGCCGTGAAGGTCACGTGGTGTATTGTGTGTACAAGTCGGCCATGATGGAAAGGGCAAAGGTGTAGTGAACCTGGAGTGTAATGCAACCATCGAAGGTATAGTCAAACAGCCACGGAGCAGCGCCCCACATGAATTAGAATTACAACCCGTGATGGTCATCTGTTGTGTTACAAAATAGTGTCGGCCAGGGTGTGAGGGGCCGTGGGTGTGAGCCAGGGTGTGAGGGGCCATGGGTCTAGAGGATGGACATGGATACTGGTCATCTAAACAGCGAGTGTAGTCATTGTGTGTTAACCATGTCCAATTAGATTAGGGGCAGCCAATATCAGTATGGAGTAGTTGGTAATGGTTGGCTTACAGCGAGTGCCAAGGTATATCTTCATTCAAACCTCGGCTATCAGAGGATAAGCGGTGGACCCATCTCTGCTCCTTCATAAAGAGTGCATTCTTTGGGCAATTAGGACTGGATTCCAAAATGACCCATTTCAAGGAATCCTCATTATGATTGGATTCCACATAATGTTTACACATTTTTGTGTGGGTTTTTTTTACAGCGAAAATTGCTGCGGTGTTCAATGATGCGGGTTTTTTAAGGGCGGGTGGTCATCCCTATATATTGCAAATTACAAGGGCAAGTCAGCAGGTAAATGCAATGTGTCGTATTGCAATTAGTGTGGTGCCTGAGTTCCCAATTGAAAGTCTCAGAGAGTTTGATGGTTTTCACTGTTAAGGTATATCTGCAGACACCACAGGAGCCACATGGGTAGTGGCCCCTGACAGGAGGTAGATGCCAAAGGGTTTGTTGTGTCTCTTTTATGGCTTTCTTTGGCCTGGTGCTGATCAGGATATCCTTCAGGTTCTGTGATCTCCTGAAAGCAAACCTAGGTTGTTCCAGATCCAGGTCCCCTGTATTGAGGATCCCCCAGTGGCGTTTAATGGTCTGTTTGATTTTATTGGACAATGGGGTAAAGGTAGTGACACAAGTGATCGGTTGGTTCTCGATCGGTGTACTCTCCTATCTCTCTAGTAGAGCCTCTCGGTTGTTATTCCGAGCCCGTTTTCTAGCTTTGGAGACATCGCTGTTTGGATACCCTCTGTCAAGGAGGTTCCTGGAAAGGATCAAGGATTCCTTCTTGTAATCGGCCACATCGCTACAATTGCGTCGTATCCGGAGAAATTGTCCGAATGGTAAATTTGAGCGTAAGGCCTTAGGGTGGTGACTTCTGTAATGAAGTAGACTATTACGGTCTGTAGGTTTTCTGTACATTGAGGTACTCAGGGTCCCCTCATCCAGTTTGATAGTGAGGTCAAGGAAGGCAATTTCCTTAGGTGAAGAGGACATGGTGAAATGTAAAAAGGGGTTTAGTGTATTCAGGGTGTGTTTGCACACATGTGAACTCCGTCCCCTGCCCCCTCCCTTCACCACTGTGCAAACGCGTCCCATAGCACGTTTTAAGTTGGGGGATTAACTCCCCTTGAATACTGACATTCCTTGGTTTGCAACTAGCCTAACAGCTACCTCCAGTAAGCACCACAGAGCTGCGTAGCAGAGAGGTGTAAAAAGGGGCATGGCCTCAGAACACCTTTCTGCAACACAGCCACCTGGCACATCCTGGAGGTTCCTGATTGGCTAGTTGACCTACAGGGACCCTCAGTATTCAAGAGGAATTTTGTTCCCCATCTGCAAACGCGCCAGGGGGTGCGTTTGCAGAGTGATGAAAGAAGGGGGCGTGGCCTCCGGCTCGATGCCAGTTTAAAAATAATAATAATTAAGAAGGGGGCCTGTTTAGCCCTTTTTTTTTTTTTCTATTTTTGGGCCCTGGGGACCCCATCCCCCAGGGCCTGCTCCCTAATTTTTTAGTTTATATTTAAAAAATGTGGAAGGGGCCGCGTGGCCCCCCTACCAAGGCCTTAATCAGCTCCTGGTACCCCATCCCCCAGGGCATGGCCTTTTCCTTTTTTTAGAAAAACTGTTGGGGAGGTGGGCGCATGGCACTCCTCTGGGCCACTATGAGTCTCATTAGAACATCCACCCAAGTGTCCTTTGACAACAACATTAAATGCAATTCAAGAGCACAAAAACAAGGGAGTATCTTTTTTGTTTGAAAAAACAAATGTGTTTGATAAACAATAAATATCTCAAAAATAGATGGTGGAGTCGACGTTTCGGTCTCAATGGCGTCAATCTGTCAGACCTTCTTCAGGACTGTAGATATTGCATATTAGAGAGGACCCTTCTATAGTCAGTCTCACCACGATTAGTCCTTGTCGTTGAGGTATGGTCAAATCTGCTTAAATGGATGGCAGGAATGTTACAGATCAGCAATTCAAGGAAAAAAACAAGTAGATGGCGATAATTTAAAAAAGTCTGTCCAAATCAGTGGCATCAGTTTGAGGAACAGAAGAGCAATCTTCCAGTCACCAAATGTAAATAACATTCTTCTAATCGAAACGTTGTGTGGAGGCTAACGTCAGTCCAAGAAGCCAACATGACGTCAACTTGATTTTTCCTTGATTTACTGATCAGTAACATTCCTGCCATCCATTTAAGTGGATTTGACCATAACTCCACAACAAGGACTAATTGTGGTGAGACTGACTTTAGAAGGGTCCTCTCTCATATGCAATATCTACTGTCTTGAAGATGGTCTGACGGACTGACACCATTGAGACCAAAACAACGACTCCACCATCTATTTTTGAGATATTTATTGTTTTTAATGACCCGTCTTCTCATCAGGGGATATGTCATTATTGATTTTGTTGGAATAGATGTTTTTCATGAATTGTTGGATTAATTTGATTTTACCTCTCTTCATGATCTATTGCTGATTTGATTGTTCATTTGTAGTCTTTTTAACCAACTACCTATATATAAACAAATGTGTATTGTATTGTATTGTTGTTGTCAAAGGACACTTGGGTGGATGTTCTGATGAGACTCACCATTAGAATAATTCTAGAACAGTTATTCATTGAATTTTTTTAAAATAAAACCCCTTGTAGGCACTCCTTATCTATCACTGTTGAATGGTCCAAGCCTCCAAGGGTATTTTGGGTTTCCCAGTTTGTATACCCCATGTGGAAAAGCAATCTGCTTTGCTTCATTGACGCGAGAGCAGGTTTTCCTGGAATGAAGGGGAGGTCGCACAGCCCCCCCATCTAACAAAAAAAAGACTGATCGTGCCAGATGCCCCACCCCCTCCCAGAAACACTCTGGAAATGCGCCCTGTGGCGCGTTTCAAATTGGGGAATTAATTCCCCTTCTATACTGGGGATCCCTGGGGGCCAACTAGCCCGCCATGTACCTCCAGTAAGCACCACAGGTGGGCTAATTGGACCCCAAGGAACATCAGGATTCAACCAACTTAAAACATGCCACGGGGCAAGTCTGCACAATGGTGAAGGGAGAGGGCAGGGCCTGAGGTGACACGTATTGAGCGGACATTTTATCAGCTCGGGTGAGCTCTCTGGGACTAAGGCGATTGATATTTGGTACAAATATCTATGTTTAGCAGCTTTAATTTTTAAGTATATGTTAATCAAAATACTTAATATAGGCTGCACGGGATTACAAGTTTGGCTGCAGATTCTATATACCTACAAAATTCCTTCTGTGGCGAAATGTAATGCACATGTGTTATTTATCACTTACGCTTTCTGCTTTAATGGGTTCCCCATCTGTTGAATTTATACATTTCGTGAAACATATATAATTTTTACGTTATGTTTTACCTGTGATGCTGAAGACTTCGAGTTGTACACCACAAACACATGCATTATTTGGACTTCATGACGATTGTATATACAAGAATGTGTTTTCAATGTCCGTTATGGGGTCCAGTGGGAAAGGCTATATAATGTGATTGATTAATGCCACCAAACTAGATTGACAAAGGCCTCCGTGTAGGCTGAAACGCGTCTCTTGTGCCTGGGATTGAAGGCAACTTGATTAATTAAATTGATGCCTAATCCTGAACCACTTTGTGTCTATGCCTTCTTCCATGGAGTTTTGTTTGTGGGAGCTGGATGTTTTGTATATATATATTACCGGTCGCCAGTAGGTAGTTATAGTTAGGATTATTTTCAATAGGAAAATTGCAACATTCTATTGGGAATAACTTTGGCGCCGGTTGAGGAATCTGCCTGAAAATTTCCACAAATTTGCCTTGCGGCGCTCCGGTCCTTCCCTGAAAGTTTTGGGGGGATTCGTCAAGCGGGGGCCGAGATAAAAGGGGGGTCCCAAAACGTGTTTTCCCCATGTTAATTTCCATGGGGCGGTCGACCTCACTTTTAGCCCGAACGGCTTAATGGATTTCCACCAAACTTGGCAAAATTGTAGGGACTGGTAGCCCGATGTGCCTTTGCTATGTCTCAAGATATGTGCTCCGGTGGATTTTGAGTAATTTAGGTTAAAAAGAATATATATATCTATAAGCGCGCCCCGGTACGCGCACCTGGCGCGCTACGCGAGTTCGCGAGCGGAGAGCTGATTGGCTCCCGGGTGTCTGTCAACATTCCAAACATTTCGGAGCGGACGCCATCTTGTGTCTCGGTAGGATCGAGACACAAGAGGTGGCAAAAACAAAGGGGGAAATGAGCAAAAGGGGGCAGGGTAGACCCCCCCTGACCCCCTAGGTTTGATGTGGGGGCCATAAAAGGGCCCCGCGGGGGAAGCGCCCGGTACGCGCACCGGAGAGAGTACAGGGGAGCGTAGCATGGGGAAACCCAGTTCATTCACTGCGTCACCTCTGCGTCACCTCTACGACCCTTTCTTGCGTCAATACGCCACTTTTGCATACATTACACCTGACGTAGGTATAATGTGGCGCAGGGGTTTACAAAGTGACCCATCTCCCTAGATGCGTCACTTTGTAAATATGACTCAATAAGGTGCATGTTTTACGTTGCTGATGCGTCACAAAAAGTGACGTATCAGTGGCGTAAAAGTACAAAGTGACGCATCTACCTAGATGCGTCACTTTGTAAATATGACTCAATAAGGTGCATTTTTAACAGCACTGGTACGTCACAAAAAGTGACGTACCGGTGGCGTAAAAGTGACGCATGGCCTCATAAATGAGGCCTTCAGTCTTTTACTCATGCGTCATATTAAATATATGACGTATTATGTCGCAAGTACTTACAGATACGTCAGTATTTCAGACGTATCTGTAAGCGCAAAAGTGATGCATTGCTGGAGTGTGTCACAAAAATGATGCAACTCCAGAAATGCATCCTTTCACATGGGGCCAGGCCCTTGTGAAAGGGCCTGCATCAGTCTTACGCCTGCTGTGAAACAGCCACAAGATTTGGACGCAACAGCGTCATAAAAGTGACGCAGTGATATCTCATAGATTTCACTGCGTCACCTCTACGACCCTTTCTTGCGTCAATACGTCCCTTTTCCATACATTACACCTGACGTAGGTATAATGTGGCGCAGGGGTTTACAAAGTGACGCATCTACCTAGATGCGTCACTTTGTAAATATGACTCAATAAGGTGCATTTTTAACAGCACTGGTGCGTCATAAAAAGTGACGTACCGGTGGCGTAAAAGTGACGCATGGCCTCATAAATGAGGCTTTCAGTCTTCTACTCATGCGTCATATTAAATATATGATGCATTATGTCGCAAGTACTTACAGATACGTCAGTATTTCAGACGTATCTGTAAGCGCAAAAGTGATGCATTGCTGGAGTGTGTCACAAAAATGATGCAACTCCAGCAATGCATCCTTTCACATGGGGCCAGGCTCATGTGAAAGGGCCTGCATCAGTCTTATGTCTGCCGCGATACAGGTGCAAGATTTGGACGCAACAGCGTCATAAAAGTGACGCAGTGATATCTCAAAGATTTCACTGTGTCACCTCTACGACCCTTTCTTGAGTCAATACGTCCCTTTTGCATACATTACACCTGGCGTAGGTATAATGTGGCGCAGGGGTTTACAAAGTGACGCATCTACCTAGATGCGTCACTTTGTAAATATGACTCAATAAGGTGCATTTTTTACAGCACTGGTGCGTCACAAAAAGTGACGTATCAGTGGCGTAAAAGTGACGCATGGCCTCATAAATGAGGCCTTCAGTCTTCTACTCATGCGTCATATTAAATATATGACGCATTATGTCGCAAGTACTTACAGATACGTCAGTATTTCAGACGTATCTGTAAGCGCAAAAGTGATGCATTGCTGGAGTGTGTCACAAGAATGATGCAACTCCAGCAATGCATCCTTTCACATGGGGCCAGGCCCATGTGAAAGGGCCTGATCAGTCTTACGCCTGCTGTGAAACAGGCGCAAGATTTGGACGCAACAGCGTCATAAAAGTGATGCAGTGATATCTCATAGATTTCACTGTGTCACCCTTTCTTGCGTCAATTTGTCCCTTTTGCATACATTACACCTGACGTAGGTATAATGTGGCGCAGGGGTTTACAAAGTGACGCATCTACGCATCTACCTAAATGCGTCATTTTGTAAATATGACTGAATAGGGTGCATTTTTTACAGCACTGGTGCGTCACAAAAAGTGACGCACCGGTGGCGTAAAAGTCATATTAAATATATGACGTATTATGTTGCAAGTACTTACAGATACATCAGTATTTCAGACATATCTGTAAGCGCAAAAGTGATGCATTGCTGGAGTGTGTCACAAAAATGATGCAACTCCAGCAATGCATCTTTTCTTACCCTTCCACACCCCGTTCCTTTTCTACATTTTCTTTGAATATCCACATTCCCCATGTTCACTCTCCTTCTCCTTACTTTAACAAATTAGGGCTGGGAACGGCAGCGATGGTTCTCCAATGCTCGAACCATGAGCAGAACACTTTGCTCCCCATAGCAAAGTAGCTGATCACAGTCTCTGCATTTAAGGACCCCTTTGTCAAATGCAGGGTGAATGTTCGGAACCAGCTCTTGTGATCTCCCCCTCACCGATGTTGTTGGTCCTCCGGTTGATGTAGAGGCCCCATCACTGGGAACCTCTTGTGCCAGAGCCCTGACACTTTCCCGGGCAAAATTCTGGGGGTGCCTCCTCTCCACATGGCGAATCATTGTGGAGTTCCCAAAAGAATATTTTTTAGTGGGGTCACCCCGTGACAGGACTGTGTGACAGATCCTGCACTCCACTTTTGGAGCATTTACTTTCTTCTGGTCATCGGGTATGGAAAAAAACTTTCAGATGAAACGTTCTTTCACCTTCGGCTGAGGAAGCTCTTCATCAAGGAATTCATTGGAGTCATCTTCACTGCTGGATGGTCTGGCAGCCATGATAATCCAAGATATCCAACAAAGAACCGAGAGCAAAAAGGCAGGTCTTTCAGTCACAAAAGTGAAAGAAGAAGTGAAGGAAATGGGTGGGGATTTCATTCTTTGTAAAAAAAACTGTTAGCATCCAATGAAAAGTGTTATTTTAAGGTCACATGACTTGACGCGCTTACACTGCGCGCACCGAAGCGCTTCCGGGGACGCTAACGCGGCGCGAACGTAGGCGCTTTCGGAAGCGCATACGCGGTGCGAACGAAGGCGCTTCCGGGGGCGCTTACGCGGCGCGCCTAAGTGACGTTTTGATAGTTTCACGGAAATGCAAAATCATTTTCATTTCCTTATTCAAAAATTCTGCTTTTATGTGTATGGTACTAAATGTCTTGCGTTATTATTTACTTTTCATTCATATTTTTTTACACAAACGCAAGTAGCGCTCTGGGTGCGCTTTCCGGAGAGCTTACCGGTGCGCGCACCCAGACCGCCCCAGGAAAAAATGATTACAAAAAAATAAAACATTTTAAAATATTATTATGAAAAAAATAATAATAATTAATACTTACACAAAACAGCAAATTAAAAAAAAAATCGTAGGTTAGAAACTCGATATAGAAAGGAATTAGCTTTTAAAAAACCTTTGAAATTCATTGAAAAAACCAGAGGTTTCACAATCGTTATAGTTAGGAATTAGCATTTAAAAAACCTTTGAAATTCACTGAAAAAACCATAGGTTTCACACCAGTTATAGTTAGGAATTAGCATTTAAAAAACCTATTAAATTCAGTGAAAAAACCATAGGTTTGACACCAGTTATAGTTAGAAGGAAATTTTACTGACATAAAACCATTGAAATTCCCACGTTATAGTTAGTTGGACTCACTATAACTTGCGCGCCTGCAATGCACTGCTGATGACGTCACATATTACATCACTCATGACATGGTCAGTGACATCACTCATGACATCACTGATGACACCATCCTTGTGACAGAGTGACAGACCTCCTTTCAGTGTAATGTAATCCTTGAAACACATATTCAAAAATAGAAACTAAAATTTTCAAAAAAATGGAGATACCCATACCAGTTACAACAACCAATTCAGTAATTAAACCAACTATATACACAACCACTCATTCACCAACAGTTCTATATAGTCATTTATACATATACTCACTCATCATATGTAGTGATACACCTATACATCCTGTTACACACCGACAGTCATCCAAAAGTTACTCGCGCACATACTCACACATGCAAATAAACTATTTAACATCCATTTATTTGCATATACAGCTATACACCCACTACCACCTTACTTCTAAAATAACTTACACATACTTACTCTCTAAAACAATCACTTATAGAAAGACTTACTTATTTAAACAGGAACTCTTACAATCTCTCACTCTCACATATACTCACTTATATACATCAATACTCACATATACTAGATTAAAACAAATGTAGTTACTGATAAAGACACTAGTGAGACAGTCATTCACTCACTAACACACACATATACACACTCATCCACCCATACAGTCCTACACATATGCTGTCTTCAAAACACAAACAGTGAGTCAGTCATTGATGCATCTATGTGCTAAGTAATACCCCCACCAAACCATACAGACACTCATACTGATACTAAAAAAAACATCTAATAACCCATATACACACACATGTAGCTACTCACCAACCTATGCAGCCACTTATACACAAAGTGAAACACTGATACATATATTTAAATGTTTAAACATTACTCGCTAATATATGTATTCACTAAGATACACTTAATAAGCCAGTTAACCAATCAATTTTTTTTAAAAAAAACATCCATTTAGACACTTACTTAAACATTTATTCTTACATCGACCTTTTTCAAATACATATAGAAAACAATTTTATTTTTCAGTTTTTTCAGTGAATATATATATATATATATATATATATATATATATATATATATATATATATATATATATATATATATATATATATATATATATATATATATATATATCCTACTGGTGGTCGTCAGTAGGTAGTTATAGTTAGGACCTATTATCCATCGGAAAATCGTAACATTCTTTTCCCAATAACTTTAGTGTCGGTTGACGAATCTTCGCAACATTTTCAAAACTTATGGCCTGCTCTGGTCAGCTCCTATGTTGAACATTTTGGGGTGATTCAGCAAGTAGGGGCAGAGAAAAAACATATCGTCTCCATGTTAATTCTAACCCTGGGCGTAGTGTGCGTAGTGGGGCTACGCGAAGCTACGCAAAGTGGTTGAGAAACTACGCCCACCCACTCACTTCGCATAGCCCCACTACGAGCGCATGCCCCCCTCCCCTACATACCTAAATTTAGTAAATGGGCAATTAAAAAGAAATAAAAGGCACTTACCTTGTCCGGGGCTTGTTCTCGCAAGAAATGCGCATGCGCAGGCGGCCGCGCATGCGCATTGGTTATCAAAACTGTGGCGTGAATGAGCAGAGAGAGCCCCGGGACGCCGCAGACAAGGTAAGTGCCTTTTATTTCTTTTTATTTGCCCATTTACTAAATTTAGGTATGTTCGGGAGGGCAGGAGGGAGGCGGGTGGCGGGCAACTTCGCTACGCCCAAGGAGTGGGCATAGTGTTGCCTGCATCGCCTACTTTGCAAAGGGTGAAGTAGGCAACACTACGCCCACTTCGTGGGCGTAGCGAAGTCCTTCGCCCAGGGTTAGTTAATTCCCATAGGAAACTTTAGACACGTCTACAGCCCAAACTGAACAGAATTACACCAGGGGGTTGATTCCGATTCGGGAAACAAATCCGTACGACGATTCGAATTCGTAGCCGTTTCCATACGAATCATACAAATCCGTCCGAATTACGTAGTACGATCCGTAGTAAAAAATATGTCCAAATCGTTGCGAACCGTACGAATAGCAAGGGAAAATACGTACGATACGGACCCTGAAAGTGAACCATACGAATCGTAAACATGCCGCACGACCCAACAAGTACGATCCGGACTGTGGAATGAGTACGCGATTTGTACGGTAAACGTCGCGTATGAGCAATTCATACGGAGAGCCACACAATCACATAGGGTGCAGTTCATACACCCCATGATCGTAGGGGTGCGGTTCGTACAACTACGATCATGGGGTACGGTTCGTACACCCCATGATCATAGGTGTACGAACCGTACCCCTAAGATCATGGGGTGTACAAACCGTACCCCTACGATCATGGGGTGTGCGATTCATACTGGGGGTCCGTTTTACACGCACTTCGAGTCGAATTCTGCTTTTTTGGACATTTTGAGCTCTCATAAAAAAAGAGTCGTACGGAGTATTGACTACACGAATCGTACTTGCTGGGTCGGAAAATGATGCTTCGATCCGTACAGACATCGTGTACTGCGCATTCCGAATGCGATTCAGACAGATTATTGAGTCGTACGGGCTTTGGTATGATTCAGACGGATAACTGCTTTGGGTACGCATCGTACTACATCGTACGTACGGGGACATTCGAGGATACGATTTCTACGGGAAAAATGTTCCGTACGGCTATTCGTACAGGATTTTACCAAATCGGAATCGGCCCCCAAATTTGGGAAAAAGGAATCCCTTGTTTCAGAAAGAGCTCTTTTTGTTAAATGGTGTAAATCCGTTCAGTAGTTCCTGAGAAATTAAAAAAACAGGTCAAAAATGCATTTCCCATAGCAAACTTTAGAAACGGCTGCAGCTCGAACTGCTGAACTGAATTACACCAAATTTGGCATGAAGGTAGCCCTTGCCTCAGAAAGAACTTTTGTCTTAAATGGTGTAAATCTGTTCAGCAGTTGCTGAGAAAATAATAAAATTTAAGTATTGATATATAGCGGTGCTGTGGATCCGTGCACCCTGCCGATCACAAGCTGCATTCTAATTGGCTGTCAACACTCCAAACCAGGAAGTGTTGGCAGCCATCTTGTGCCTCTGTAAGTAAGACACAAGAAAACAGAAAACCAAAAGGTGAAAAATAACAAAAGAGGGCAGGGTAGAAACATCCTGCCCACTAGGCCTGCTCAGGGGGGTCCCACTGGACCCCCAGGCCCCAAAAAAACATATTTAAAAATAAAATCAGCCGAACTCGCAATGGGTCTGTGAATCCGGCTGAGAAAATTTTAATAAATGAAGAGCGGGCTCCCGCGCTTCATATAAATGAGGCCCATGGGTGGGACAGGTCCAGGGGGCATTGCCCAAATAATTTTTTTTAAATGCATCTGTGAGTACTATAGAAATTGCAGCTAAACAGCACTGGTAATCCTCCGAGTCCCTGTGACCAAGCAGGGCACGTGTAACCATGGCGTACATGCGACGTGAGCCTGGCATGAACACACAATTCCTGCAGCCCGAGGGGCAAAGTGCGCTGCCTCCTCTCTAACCCCTCGCGTTTCCCGGTGAGTTCCTTCTTAGATGTTGAGCTTACAATCAAGTGCGGGCGGATGTAAGTCTGGCAGCTTTCAGGTTGTGTTGTTGCGGTGGTTCTGCTGGTCATTGGTGCATTTTTCACCTTATTAGCTGTCACACTGACATGCTGCTGCCTGCTCAGCGGTCTGTTCCTGCTAAAATGCTGCAGCCATGAGAGGAGCGCCGGAGGGGCTGGCTGGAGGGGATAGGGGGAGTGTTCTATTATTTCTGAAGGTAGTGTAATATGCTCATCCAAAAGGATGGATTTCCTGCTCCGCATGTAAATGAATATCTCGCGGTTTAGCAGGCAGCGCAAACTTCGAACTATAAGCTGCTCCTGTCTGTCCGTGATTAATGGTCGTGGGGGGCGGCGAGCGCCAGGTTGCTCCACCCCCTCCTTCAGTGTACACCTGGGTGCCGGTCTGCGGGGTCTTGCGGTTGCAGGCTGGTGGGGGGTGGAGGGCAGCCGAGTGCCAGTTTGTTCCCCCGCAATGTGACAATCTCATCATTGCGATGTCCCTGTGTTGGTTGCTGTGGTGGAGGGCAGCGAGCGCCAGGTTGCCCCCCGATGTGGCGTAACAGCATGCGAACTCCTGCGCTTTCCCCCAGCACCCTGTGCTTTCCCCAAGCACTCCTCCCTTTCGCTCTGTGGTCTACCTTCGTCTGTGGAAATAAGAGCATCTTTTTCCACGCTAAGCACATCCATGATAAGAGAGCCTCTTGCCCCCACGCTGTGCCGCACAGTCAGGGTGAACGTTTCCCCCTCGGGCCGGTGCCGGCACCGGATTTGAAAAATCATCCCACTACCCTCGTGCACTCTGACCATTAAATGTACTGCTGGTACCACTCTGCCCCAGACTAGTGTTACACCACCTAGGGGCCTGTGGCTCAGCAGGCAGCACTGCTGGTTGGTTAGCAGGCTTGAGAAAGCAGGTCACTCACACCACTCGGGGGATGGAGCCTGCTTCCCCCCTCGGGTGCTTGAATTGTTTAATTTGCAAACAACAGAGTGGCAATTTGAGAGGGGTCCTTCAATTGTTAAACTCTCCAGGGAGAAGGGTTATAGTAGCCACAGCATCCAGCACCCAAGACCAGCATATGGAACATAAGCCTACCACTGTGTCGCGGGTGCCCGCGTTTCAGGTCAAATTGCAAATAAGGAAACCCTATAGACAGATCCAATACACTAGAGGAACGACATCTCATAGATAAGGAAGCATAACTACTTGGGGCAAGATCGCCACCTGTATGTTTTAGTACTAGGACCAATATTGAATAAGCAACACGGCTCTTTCAGGACGACCTACATCAAGCTAGTAAATTGGTGAAATCTTTCATTGGTGCAGGGTTAATATAATAGAGATAAGGAGAGAAAACATCAGAGAGAATCAGCCCTTTAACATAACGGGTCTTGTCCCTGACCCGCCCAGCAACATCCGGTTAACAGCACAATATGGGTCTGCAAATGCGGCTTCTCGCTCTGTGCTTGGTCCAGGACAGCTATGGGGTGTGCTTCCATAGCATATAATGTACAGGGCCATGGCAGCACTCCAGCTTCCGCGTGGGAGTTCCGTGTGGGAGGTGTGATTTATTGACCACGGTTGTGCCACGAGCCAGAGTGAGACATTAACAGAGAGAGAAGGGTTTGTTGTTTTCAGAACGGGTGTTAAGGATCCACAGTAGTGGTGGTGGTTTGGAGATGGTCTGGTTTCCGACTGCTCCATCAGGATTCAAGCAAGCCGGGCCGAAGACGGCTGAAATGCCAGAAACCGGTCCCCGGTAGCTTGTCTCCTTTCTGGTGAAGAATTGGCTTGGTAGTTTAGTCTGCCCTGTTCCCATGATGCACTGGGCCAGGGACAGACTGATTTGCATATAGCCAGGTTCTGAGCTGGGATGGGGCAGTGAGATAAATAACGGTGATGGATCAAGCCCTGATCTTTGGACTGGGTAAGAGTGGTCTGCTTAATTCAGACACTCTGTTCATCACCACCCCCTTTTCTGAAGCATTTACAATGCGGCGCACCATGGGGCAAAAACGGCACAGATGCGTGATGCATCTGTGCCGTAAAGGTGGCGCATTGCTGGAGTTGCGTTGCAAGCGCGACGCAGCTCCAGCAAGGCTCGGGGATGCCCTATCTGTCCAATGCTGCGTCAAGCCTTATGCCTGAAAGTGACTGAGTGAAATCTTGTAGATTTCACTCAGCCACTTTTGCGAGGCGCACCTGCCCCGGAACGCCCACCCTGTGCCGGAACACCCACATGTGGCGCAGGGGTTTACAACGTGATGCATCTGCCTAGATGCGTCACGTTGTAAATGGGTCGCAGGGATGCGCCACGTTTATGTCGCCGTTGCGTGATGCAAACGTGGAGCAAGTCCAACATAAATCTGCCCCTTTGTGTGAAGGAGGAGTACAGGCTATTCAGGTGTAAGTGGGTCTATGATCAGCTCCACCTCCCATCCTGCCAGCAGTTTGCCCATTCAGGCACCTCTAATCCCTCGATTGTTTGAGTATCTGGGAGGAATTCACAAAGGCTGTCAGATCCACCCAGTCATGTGACCGAAGACAGGCTGCAGGCACAAAGGGCTGAGGGCAGGAAAATGCCAACTTTCTAAATGTTATTTAGAGATAGGTATGGCCCTAGGACCGTAGCGAGGTGGGGCTTTTAAAGTAGAAAACTGTGAAAATTACCTGGCTACTGTTTTGTGGTACTGCTCTTTAATTCAACAGACACACTACACACTGTTGAATTATTCTTGGATCTGGTTATTTATTTAACGTTTTTATTTTTTGTCTGAATGTGGGGAAAACACTGTTCATTTATACATCCAAAAAACATAATTGTTAAACAAACATATAAACAAAAAATACGGTGACAACAAATGTGAATATTTACAACGTACAATAATACACAATCCTTTTTACACACTATTTTTTTTAAATGAAACTTTCAAGTTAAGTATTGTATACACTGTAAAGAGGCAAAAGAATGTCAGTCTATTTTTTCGAAGAATGCTACTCCGAAAATGCCAATCCCAACGCGTTTCGAGTCCCAGTGGAACTCATGGACCGCTCATCAGGGCTTCTTAATTTCTAATCTGACTCAGGGTAAAGATAAAAATCTGGTGAGTAAACATAAATAAATAAATAAATGTGTGTCAATGCAATGTAAAAACTCACTTTCTCTCTATTTATATACACTGTGCATTGAGAAAGTTAACTGCGGTTTTCATATTTGTAGACACCGATTTTAATTGTGCTAGGGTCATTCCTATATTCATGAGGGGCTGTCCTCCTATTGGGTCAAAGGCAAGGTCTTCTATAATTAGTGAACTCCAATATCAGCACCTCTTTCATTTCTTTATATTGTAAAGACACCTGTTAGTCCTAGCCATCGGGCAGGCTATTTCACTGTGTGTGGACTCCCACAGCAGCTCCTGTAGCACATTGCACTTCTTCACTAAACCACGTTTTCTCTGTTGTAGTCCATCATGCAATTTCATAGTCACAGACCACTAGGTCACATGGTTTTGAGATACAAGTGCTAAAAAAGCCTCCCAGGCAGGCGTACCTTCCAACACACAGACGCAAGGCCCACTTCAAGGACAGGTTGCCAAATGATGCAGAAGCTAGGGAACTCACTGCCTCTCACTGCCACTAAATTCAGGCATAGGGTCACAAATCCTTCTTCCAGTGCTCAGTTGCACCTTTCCTATTTCTTTCACTGACTAGTACTTATGGGTCTGCTTTCTTCTACATTGATGCTCTGCCATCAGTGGTCTACACGGTAGTGTTTGCTCACTGAATACTATGTTAACAAAGGGAGGGTGGACCAGAAGCAGGACAATAGTCAAGTGCATCACTCACTCTAGAATAGTGCCCCCCTTGTGTTGACTTCATGCTCATTTAATAGACAATGGCAGTTCATCAAGCTCCTCACTAGCCTGTGAGCATATTCTGATCCATTGACAGCCTCAGGTGAGTACTCCACTCCTGCTGACCTGTGGTACCACCAGCTCCACAGTGCAGCCTATCATCTCAAGCATCGGGCGCAGCTGCTATGTTGTCATGTGACAGCATCATATTTCCCAGCTCATCCTTCTCTGGAATCTTGCATCCAAAACAGTGCACTGAGGGCTTTTAGAGCCCCCTTAAATCTGCTCTTTTCAAGGACTCTACTTGAACATGTGGTTACCCCAAGGTATATAGTATTTCTATAGTGGGAGCCATGCCAAAAGGCAGCAGAGTGATGTACAGTGTCAAAGAGAAACATAAAGTCAATGCGTAATTGGAGAGCTAGCCAATTTATGGTCAATGTATGCAATGTGATGTAGTATTGTTTAATGAGGCGTGTATTCAACTATTTCCTAATTTGGAAATGTGTTTCTATAGTCCTGATGGATACTGGAATGTTGTTCCAAATCCTGGGTGCATTAATGGAAAAGGCCTGCTTCCTTGTTTTTCCCTGTTTACACAATTCTTAGTCCTCAGTCTGATCTATCATGATTGCGGGTGTGCAGTGAACCACAACTGATGATGAACTTTTTTGCAAAATAAGCGGGGTTGCTAGTTATAACAGCTTTGTAAATGATGCAGCTGATTTTGCAGGCCGTGAAGGGGAGCCAATGAAGTTCCATCAGGGTGGGGGTGATGGGATCATATTTTTGTACATGTACTGCTGTTTTACGGGGTTCCTTCAAGCCCTCAAGGGGTACCAGTGGGGAGTCTGGGAGGCTTTGGAGCAGGGCATTACCACCATCCAGAATATGAGGGCATGAATACCAGTTCTGAAGTCCCTTTCTGAAAGAAACGGTTTTATGTTCTATAGAACAGAGAGCTGATAAAAGTCGATCTTTGTTTTTTAGGTAATGAGGTCCTTGAGGGTGAAGTTATTGTCCAGGGCAAATCTGAGTGACTTAACATTGAGTGAAAACCGGGGTTTTGAAGCTGGCATGGTTCCTGTCCCAGTGACACAGGATTTATAATCCTTGAGGGAGCTGATATGGACTCAGTCAAAAGCTGCCTTATGCCATCGGCTGTAAGCCATGCCCCCATGCAAAAAACATTCCTGTTGAAGTCCGAGGGCATGGTCTTCATACAAGTGTCTGCAGCTACTCAAGTAGGAGGTACATTCTTCATGTATTTTTAGGCTGTTACAGTATAGCAACCGCAGGTAGGTCCTGTCAGGCCTCGAACATCTATCCAACTGTCAATTTCTCCTAACTTCTACTGCAGACCACGAATCAATAATCAGTTACATCATTCACTCTCAAACTCCCATCTTCAGCCTTCTAATCACCAGGTCAGACATACAGAAAATGGGAACACACAAGACAATACACACCTCCCTTACTTACAAACAACAATACACAGAACAGCCATTCCTTTGATATAGCATGCAGGCACAGTCATTCCCAATCACTCAATCTCAAATATGTCTAGCTTGCACATTCACCCAAAAACAACCTGTTAAGCTCTTCCATACCCGTAGAAAAACACAGCAACCAATAGCAGTCATGTAACTATGTGATGGATCAAGACATGAGACTTATCTCACCTCTAGTCAAACAAAAACACAACAGCTAGGCTACCATTGAACAACATTAAAATAATTTGCAAGTCTTGTGACCTCCTCAGACAAGGGGCCCTACCACCACATGACTGCACACTCACAATGACACCATACAACATTTATGCACACTGTACAGGTAGTCACAGATGCTTAGTCACGCTACAGCAAAGATACAGAACCCACCAGTTTCTTTAAGCAAAGGGATTTCTCATCAACCTTAAGTCTACACATTCAAGGGACTACAAAATAAATACAGAAAGCTTATCCAGACATCACATTAACTCAAAACTCTCTTGTCCAGTATCCAGAAAAAACTATTTTCACAACTGCACTCATACACAATGTCTCCAGACATTCATCACACATTACTAAAGTATACATGTGACAAAGACACACCTCTCAACCTTTCTTCATTTTCCACAAGCAACACACACAACCCCAGAAAGACATTATGCTCTATAAACCACACTCTAACACACAAAAGTGCAGCGAAATACTGCAGCTTGCCCAACGCCCAGTCACACTAGCTAGCCAAAGCAATATGGCAAAGGGTCAGACTGAAGAACGCACTTAGGGCCCGATGTAGATAATCCCAGATTACCGATTCTTAAATACCGAATCATACCGATTCGGTATTTAAGAACAGGCAAATGGGATGTGGGTATTTTTACCAACAAATGTACTGAATTGGTAAGTTTCGGTAATTACCGAATCGGTAAATACCGATTCGGTAATTGCCATTCATTCCTATGGGCCTGGAGGCCCATAGGAATGAAGCCAATTACCAAATCAGCATTTACCAATTCGGTAAAAGGGGGAAACATTGAAGGGTGGCAGGGTGTCACTTTGACACCCTGTTGCACCCCTCAATTGTGTATGGCTGCACATGCTGCATACATACATCGGGCTCTTAATGTGGACCCAGTACCATGCCCTCTGGAAACTTCTCCAGAAAACTTCAGAATATCATCAGAACACAGTATTTATAGCCTTCGGTAAACCCATACTGAAAAATTATAGACGCAACACAACACACAACAATACGCCACTCAGAAGATAGTTCTAATCTACAAAACACTAGAACTACATTAAACAGTATCATTCAAACACAACACGGACCAAATTCATTGCACTGAAAAATAGTAAAATGTACCATAAAAACAATCATAAAAGTACTCTGCATCCTGTACAACACACATATCAAATCTTCCCATTTGTACAAAAGGACAACTTGGGCACAATGTGGTTATCACCCACAGCACTCAGGTGAAACTTGTGATTTTCACCAACAACTCAATGGGGTACTGCACTTCCCCACAGTTTCACTCCATAGAGTACTTCCCCTTGCAACCTCTCACGACACAGAACTTCTCTTCTTCCAAAATTGGGCAAAATACTACACTGTGTCTCCAATATGCAGATGACATTGTGTTTCTAGCACAAACTCCTGTTGGCTTGCAGAAATTGATTACGGGACTAGGAGCCTATACCACCTTGAACTAACTCAAGAGTAATCATCAAAAGACAAAAGTTATGTGTTTGTCTAAACATAATAAGATATTGAAAAGGCATACTTTCTCTTGGAAATTGGTTGAGCAACCACTGGCCCGGGTAGTTTCTTATTGATACCTAGGCTTCCAGCTAGATTGCAAGCTCATCTCTAAGCAACATGTGGAACAAGGATGCACGAAAGCTAAACAACTATTATTTGCCTTCAAAATCTTGAGGAATAAGCTCATAGGTTGCTCTACCGGTCATCAAAAACTGTTTTTATAGAATTCAACACTTACCCGAATCGCGAAATACACTGCTGTCCCAGACGCACCCCTAGCTGCCCTCCCATAGGCCTCAGCCAATTGGCCGGTACGGGGTGGAGCCTGGAGGCGGGACGGTGCAGTCATAATCTGAGTCTTCGTGGGAAGCGGGCAATTGTATGTTTGCTGCCGCGCTGTACTTGTTAACCTGTGCCTGTCTGACTGAAAAGCTTGTGCTTGTGTTGAAATTGAATTTGGCACTGTTTTTAAAACTGTTTTAATAGAATTCACCACTTACCCGAATCACGAAATACACGGCTGTCCCGGACGCACCCCTAGCTCCCCTCCCATAGGCCTCAGCCAATCGGCCGGTACGGGGTGGAGCCTGGAGGCGGGACGGTGCAGTCATAATCTGAGTCTTCGCGGGAAGCGGGGAATTGTATGTTTGCTGCCGCGCTGTACTTGTTAACCTGTGCCTGTCTGACTGAAAAGCTTGTGCTTGTTTAGAAATTGAATTTGGCACTGTTTTTAAAACTGTTTTCATGGAATTCACCACTTACCCGAATCGCGAAATACACTGCTGTCCCAGACGCACCCCTAGCTCCCCTGCCATAGGCCTCAGCCAATCGGCCGGTACGTGGTGGAGCCTGGAGGCGGGACGGTGCAGTCATAATCTGAGTCTTTGTGTGAAGCGGGCAAATTGTATGTTTGCTGCCACGCTGTACTTGTTTACCTGTGCCTGGCTGACTGAAAAGCTCGCGCTTGTTTAGAAATTGAATTTGGCACTGTTTTTAAAACTGTTTATAATAGAATTCACAACTTAACCGAATTGCGAAATACACTGCTGCCCCATACGCACCCCTAGCTCCCCTCCCATAGGCCTCAGCCAATCAGCTGGTACGGGGTGGAGCCTGGAGGCTGGACTAGAGCCTATATGCAGACCTTCCCGTGGGAGTGCAGCAGACGCGCGTAGCGGGCGTGCCAAAGGGAAGCCCGTCTGCGCCCGTCCACGCCACGCCGGGCCCAGGGGCCAGGTGCTCTGCTCTTTCCGCCACGTATACCCCAAGGGCACTCAGAGCACTTGATCGACCTACATTTTTCCTAGCACCTGTTGTCCTTGATCGCATCTCCTCTGTAGCAGGGTTTCCGTTCTCCCACAGAACTGTGCACAGAGATCTAGAACCTGGGTGAGTTAGGGTGACCCAAAACTCACCTTTGTTTCAGAAATCCCCTTACCAAGCTAGCTACAGTGTCTCATCGGTAGTAATAACTTCCCAATGACTTAGACAATCCAGAACATGAACTTAGGGTACCTCAGGTATCGTGGAACACATGAACACTCTTTTGTTATATAATCATTACAAACCGAAACTGGGAGGCAAAGAACACACGTGCAAGTTTGAAATGTTTATTTTTCAATGCAAAGTTCTCAAACGCAGTATCTTGTATAATACCAACATACATATTATAAAAATCAGAGTTAGCAGCATAGTCACTAATCCATAATAAGCAAAAGGTGATAGCATGTTATGATGCAAAAATCTATAGAATTCTGTATCACCTATATTTCGCGCACCCTATTCAGTATATTATATTATATCTAAGAAGGTCTCGTTTGGGTTCTAGCAGGGCGGGCCCATACCTCTAATTCTCAGTAGGAGTAGATCACATCAACAGCTACCAGCTCTCTGCATGCGAAGCATCAAGTGTGTCGATTCATTCCCTGTAACTCTATCTTAAACCCGCGTAGAGCCCAATGTTGGCAGCAACATTATTTGTGTTATGTCTAACGTGGTGCGAGGATCAGGCCTTCAGCAACCTTGTGTTAGGTTATTCTTAGAGTGTGCAGGTCTCGGTGTGCAGACAGTTGTACCAAGTGTACCAAGCACGACTGATACTAGAGCAATAACATATTATTCTCAAATAAATCACATCTTTCGTCTAGGTTGAAAGCTACAATAACAATTAGGTGTCGTGTGCAAACTCAAGCTGAAAGAAAATATTGCGTTTAAACATTTAATAAGCTCATGCTAACTTAACACAATATATAGAAACGTAGTAACCATATGACACCCCCCCAATGATCCGAGGACGGTTAAAAAAGAGAAAACATAAGCTAATACCATATGAGAGGTAAAACATGAAAGCAGAGTTCAATGATATTGAGCCAAGCTAAATGTATGTAAATGTATATAAGATTTTAATAACAACACCGATTCCTCTAGCAACATCAGAGGACAACTCAGTGGGTTCTCGAGAACGCTATGTGCCAGAAAGTCATGCGCCGCTGCGAATATGTCCCACTGACCCATTAGTCCATGCATCGCTGCCACAGCCATAACCCTTTCGCCAGAACAAACCAACTCGTGAGCAACTACGGGGCTCATCAGCTGATCAAAGTTGACTTCAGGAGAAGTCGGTAAGCAGAGACACAAATCAATGGGCCAGTCGAAATCACAGCTCAGGCAATGAAACACGGGCTGGACACATGTGAAATAGGAAAATCTGAACGATAATCCAAAAGCCATGCTTAAAGTCGCAAGCGGCAAGGAGCCATAGTAATCAAGCATCCGGTTGCGAAACTGCATCAGTAGGGGCTGAGCGTTTCCTTGCGCAGGATGGGCATCCATGTTTTAGAAAGCAAAATATCACCAGAACGCCTGCAGCCAAAGCCAGCAAAACAGGAAATCCGCCAAACAGACTTGCGAATATAGAATGAAAGAACGCAGGGATAATACCAAATACTTTTTCAAATGTAGTCACGAGACCACTGCTAACCAATTTAAAAAAATGTGCCAGGCCTGTTGTGGAGGAGGCATTGAAGATTTGATGAACCAGCTCGGAGAAATGAAACGGCAAATCAGTATTTAAAAGTGCCTGCACCTCTGTGCGTGTGTTAGCTATGTGAAGGACATAAGTTTCGCGGGCTGAGCTCAGGGCCACTTGCTTCTGAGACAATAGGGCTCTTATACGGCTTAAACCATTGAACTCGGCTTTCAAGGTTGGTATTCGTGGCCAAATTGAAACATCTGAATTCCCATGCGTGGGTGGATATAACACATTCTTGCAACAAACCACCCTCTCTGAAACGGTTACCACATAAGCGATACCGACCTGTAACCCACAACACAGTTCGTTATTCAAAAGTAAATAACTACCGTTGGACAACAAAGTGAACGTGGGAACTATCGCAGGAACCGGTGTCCCCTTCAAAACACAGGCCAAATTAGGCTTGTCCTGATTACAAGAACCATGCAACTGGATGTGTCTGCATATTAGTGAGCGGTCAGGCGACTGTGTACATTCTTCACCATTCAGATTCACTTCATTCCCCTCTTTTAGGCATCTGTAAGTGTATGGTAAAGACCATGTCTCATGGAGGAAAGCACTGCCTAATGGTTCATATCGCCCTATAGCCATATATTTCATACAATTTGTAAATTTATACAGAGCAAAAGGTAAGGGAATAACACCATGGATAAGCCATGTAGCAGCAGTCACCTCAGCCACAGAAAAGGGCAAGGATTCTAATTTTTCAATGTGTAACATAGAAAATGATGCATCTCTCATTGAAAGCATGCGCTGTTTTTCAGTCAAATTAAATGGGGCAAATAGTGATGAGACGTTCATAAAATTCCAAGGCACTCGACCAGACTTCAGAGTCTGTAGTGTCCAAGCAAACTCCATCACAGAACGCAATTGATTTTGACCATGATATAACACGGACACTTCATCATGTACAATGTCAACAACAGAAGACACAATATTGTTCAACGTGTAAATTCGGGAAGAAAGCGTGTTAATACTGTTATCGACAACTGCAAGCACTTTTTCTAAATTTGCTTGATCAATAGCTCTCAGGCGCCTAGCAGCCTCAATTTGGGAAACTTTCCAAATTTCATTGTAAATCGCATAAAGCCACCGTTTAGATCTACCTTTAGCTGGGCCTTTTATAAAATCGTTCAAATCCACATTATCATTTAATTGAGACAGATGTAGTTTAACTGCAGCTAATGTGGAATGTTGCAACCAATTCTGACACAGCTTCCCCACAGAATAAGTTGTGACAGTATAATCTTCTTCAAAACGGGGATCGGGTCTGACTTCTGTGAACCCTTCAGCCAAACCCAGAAAACGACGTTGTCAAGAATCAGCACTCCTATGCCACATCAGCCAACCCTTGGAATCCAAACTGGACACGTTAAAGGATTAATTGTGCAATAGAGCTTGCAACTCATGCATGGACAATTCAGTAAAGTTACCCCAACCTGAATATTCCTCTAAATCTGGGATGGTCGGTGTATTTAATTTTTTAGAAGTAGCCAATCCAAAGCATGTTGTTTGGAAAATGGATGAATTTAAAAACAACATGTGATTCGGGATGAGACATGCACGGTGCAAAGCCTCAGTGCCTTGTACCTGCCAATCCTTGGTACCCCAAACCGATTTAAGGTCAATTGTTCCTTTCCAAAACTCGTAGCCATCTACAGCCAACCTGTCTAGAAAGGACTTCGAATACAGTAATTTTGTATCGGTAAGTCTAACTTTGGACATGGACTTTTGTGTCATTTTAAAATAAAATGACTCAGGATTAGATTGATTAAAGTCTGTGAAATAAGTGTATTTTTTCAGAAATGTATTGGAGATGCCTCCTAATGGAGCAGGGCAATGTTCCCATTGTGTATAATTTACAGCAAACCTCCTTGAATTTGTCTTATGCAAAAAATGATTACCATAGTGTTGAAAACAAAACAAATCACCATAATTAATAGAATCTAAATACAGATCCTCAGCATCGAAGGCAGCATAATATTTCAAATCAGAGAATAATGCTTCTACGGCCTGAATATCCCAATCATCAGAACGTATATTTTGTTTAATCACATCTCCCATGTTTACTCTAAGCACATTTGGAACATTAATCACTTCAGTGGGCCCATGTATCTGAAACCTAACCGCATCCCACACAATCCCATCAAGGACAGGCCAAGCAGTAATGTTAACTGTATTTAAGTTTCATTTCAGTCTGTGCGCTGAATGTGAAGAGGAAAGAGGGGCCAATGTTCCATTAAGGTACCGAATTCCTGTTCTTTCTTTAACGTAGTGACCATCGATCAGGCGGAAAAAATAAAACACAAAACCAATTGACATAAAAAGATAAAATGAAAATAGGATCAACCAAATGTATGTCCAAGGGGGAATTAAAAAATGTTTTTTAAACAACGTGGCATATCTTGCAATAGTTGAGGGTTTCTTTGAAGGTTCCGAAACAGAGTCAAAAGAGAATCTGGACTGGTCGGCCAAACGAGTCTGTAAATCAGGCATTGATAAATCCGCAGGATAGGTGTAGGTTAGCTCATCAATGTTAGTAACAGGAACAGTATTTAATAAAGGACTGGATATGGCAGGCATCTCGAGGGACACCTCCTGTTCTGCACCAGATGTAATAGCCAGCACAGAGTGCCTCACCATGGAAGGACAGGATACAGCCGGTGTCATACTATGAAGAATCGGCCACCCTGTGTGCCTTGACATTGTCAATAGAAATAAATCTGTTTTCCTTACGACCTGGAAGTGGTGGTAAAATGACTGTTCTTGTGCCCTTCACTCCAAGAACTCGAACCGGTGCTCGATATGAGGGACCGAACTCTTTCTTGTTATCGATCTTCTCTCGAACCAGTTCTCCAACTTGGGGTAGCCAGCCAACTACCGGGATCTGCAACGCATCATCCGATGTGGAGGGCAAATGTTCCTTTGCAAGACTGTCTCTGGTCTTTTGTAGATTCTGTAAAACATTGCAATGTTCATCTACGTCAAAGGCCGTGGCCTGGGCCTTGCAGTCTAGCCCATCGAGGTCAGGGACATACATCTTGATACCAAAGAGCATTTCGTACGGGGTCCGCCCACCCAGAGACCTTCTAGGGAGATTATTAAGCGCACGCTGCACGCCTATGAGGTGGGCTAACCAGTTTCTACCAGTGCCTATAACTCAAGCTGTCAAAGATTGCTTTAAGTCGTGGTTCATTCGTTCAACTACACTATTGCCCTCGGGCCTGTAGGGACTCGAAAATTTGACTTGGACCCCCAACGAAACCATTGCATCCTTATACGCCTTAGAGGCGAAAGCCGAACCCTGATCCGAATGGAAGGTACCACAGGCAAAAATTCCCACAAAGACTAGCAAATCCTTAATGACAGTACGTGAATCAGCGCTCCGATGTGGCCATACCGACACAAAGCGTGTGCATGAATCAACTGCTACTAAGATGTACTTGTACGCAGTATCAGAAGAAAAGGGACCGCAGTGATCTAAATAAACGCATCCAAGCGGTTTATTCGAGATGTACAACTGTGTCTGAGGCGGACGCGCAGCAGTTGAAGGCTTAATCTGCTGGCAAATGTCACATTGAAGGACATAATCGCGCGTCTGTTTGTACAGTCCCCGCCACCAGAACCTTTGTTGTAGCTGAGTTACAGTGGCTGAGACACCCGCATGCGCAGACGCCACACCTTCATGAGCCGATGTAATCAAAGTAGCTCTGTGATCCGAGTTGGGAACTAGACGTTGGCCAACATCAGGGATTTTCACATAAGGAACCTTATCGGGACTTAAGTGGTATGTGTATTTAGAAGGGAACCCCGCAGGATATTCACTTCCCTTCTCTGTTGCAGCAACTGCTGCCAAGATGTCATCATCTATCTTGCTTTTGGACCTCGTAACCGCTGCAACTAAGTATTTTGATACCGCTGACTTTGCTGCTTCATCAGCAAGCGAATTGCCAACAGCGTGGACCCCCACGCGCTGATGACCGAGAGTATGAATCACAAACACGAGTGGCAACTTCTCTTTAAGTTCCGCCACTCGGACCCAGATCATTTTATGTTTTATTGTGCTACCTTTGGAATCACGAAATTCATTCTGAATCCAAAAGAACAAGTTTTCATTGTAAGACTGGACACAGTAGTAAGAGTCACTTACGATCAAAGTCGTCACACTTGGATCTGCGTACTCCAATGCAAGCATCAGAGCACGAAGCTCAGCTAATTGTGCGGTGCAGTCCCCGAGCGTCTGCGTGTGCACGACACTGGACTTGAACTCATCGTTCACCATGGCACCGGCCACAATGGCGCAAGCGGAAACGTAGGCATGTTTAGAGCCATGCGCAACCTGCGCCGAACCATCAGTGTAAATGATGCAATGGAAATCCTCCAACGGCCGCATTGCTAAAGGAGCAGGATGAACAAATTCATACTGTAAATACTCCTGCGACCGTAAAGTGGCGTCAATAATAAACGTGACATCTTGTGACGTCAAGGATGCAGCCCATTGAATCCACCGAGGGTGCAAAGCTTTAGAATTAGGTACACTGGCTTTCGTAACCGCCTCTAAGGCAGTACACGGGGTAACAACCAACATGCGCTTTCCTTGTGACAGGGCACGTTCCTTAAGAATTGCCATCTGTACAGCCGTTAAAACCTTCTCCACAGTGGAAAAACGCAATTCAGCCGAAGTGTACAAGTGTGACTTGTAAGCGATAGGTACTGTATCTCCTTCATTAAAAGTCAGGTACGTGAAACCCACCGCCCCAGGGATAATTCTTATCACCAGGTTGGTCTGGTTATCACGAGTCTGTAAGTATTCAGAAGCGAGCACATCAGCCTGCAAAGACTGCAGAATAGCTGAATGCTCAGGCAGCCAGCATGATTTGGAGAAAGATGGTTGTATCAAAGCATACAAAGGCTTGATACGCTGGGCATATTCCGGAATGTAAGTTCTCCCGAAGTTCAAAAATCCCAGCAAAGACTGTAATTTTTTCAGTGTTGTCGGAGAGCGCAACTGCGCGCATTTCTCCAGGAAGTGAGGGGCTAACCCTTTTCCCTCGTTGTTAAGCTCGTAACCGAGAAACAACACTGTGTACTCTGCAATGTGCGACTTTGCAAAGTTAAACTTGTAACCAATGTCAGCAAAGTTACAAATTATGCTATTTACTCGACACAGATGCTCCCAAAGATTGTCGTCTGTGAGATAAATGTCATCCACATACGAACAAGCAACCGGGTCGATGCCCTCCAGAAGAGAGACAATGCGGGCGGAGAATACTCCTGGACTGTTCTTATAGCCCATTGGGAGACGCCGAAACATTTTTTGCACACCGCCGCATGTAAAACTGGTCCATTGGGAACTTAGACCGTCTAATCTATGTGCATAAAAACCATTGGAAATGTCGAGCGTGGTTTTGAACCGTTTACGCTCAAGACTATTCACTAAAGCAGAGCCATGAGTATTCTGTACTGCGCAGTTACGGCAATGCGAGTTTAAATGCCTATAATCCAAAACCAAACGATATGAGCCGTCTGGCTTGTTTACAGTAAAAAGGGGGTTATTCATCGGTGACACACACGTTTCAATTACACCTTGATATTCCAATTGTTCAAGGATAGCCGCGACTGAAGCTTTGGCTTCACGCCGTATGGGATATTGAGGTTGAGGCTGAGGCTGAGACCGCAAAGGAATCTCGTGGCTTGGTGACAATTTATCCCAGCCACACTGATTGCGGTACACAGCCGGCGCAAGCGCCAGAGCCCACTCTTCTGCAAAATGCAGCGCTTCCACTCTCGGTACAGTGTGCGGGAAACTGGGCAGGATTACCTCCTCCCCTCGCGGAGCTGCGAGAACAAAAGGTGGGGGCCAGTCAGCCTCCGAAAGCAAAATGTCATACGTAGACGAGAGATTTTCCCCAAATACCCCTTTTACAGTTCGCTGCATGTCACCTTCAATTAACAGGACAATTTCAAAAAGACGTTCAGGGGGAGCAACATGCGTATCAGCAGTTTCAATCACAACATAAGAGTTAGTCGCTGTCACCTTCAACAGTGGACGGAGGGCCTCTCTCACTATGGTAATCTCCGCCGCGCTGTCCAGCAAGGTCAGAGCCAACGTCAGATTCCAAAGCCGCGTTCTCACTATCTGGGGCATAACGATGCGCTGTCAGGGCGGCGACTTTCTTCGTAGCAAACTGTGGTCTCTTGGGCGTAGAGCCGTCCTGCTGGTCTCCACCGGTACGCGGGCGGGGCTGACCACGTCCTTGCTGGCCACCCCGCCCCCTGCCGCCCCCTCCACCACCGGTTGACGGAGCCGATGAGTCCTGAAAGGAACGAGGAGAGCGTTGGTCAGAAGCCTGAAACCTCTCAGTTGATTTAATTATCGCGCGGTCGCGCAAATCATAAACACGATCCGACTGCGCAGGCAACGGAGACGCAGGAGAAGAAACCTGTGTTTGCTGTTGTTGTTGCTTACCCTGATTCTGCTTTTTAGGCCAATTTTGTTTCTTGGACTTTTGTTGACCACTAGTTTCCGATGTCTGACCCTGGGGCTGCTTTTTCTCTTTATCAGGAAAAGCCTTAAGCCCCTTCGCATTGCGGCCGACCGTTTTATAAGCAGCCACAATGATCCTTGCCAACTGACAGGGTCTTTCGGCCTCGGGAATTAACGCTAAAGCGTTAGCAACCTGAAAGTTCACTGCATCTCCCTTGACATTTGCAAGGATTAGATCGCAAACTACATCAAAGGAGCCACACAGGCGCATACCCAATTCGACCGCCGACTCCGGTCCATGTTCATCCTGAACACGTTTAAGGACCGCACCCAGTTTGGTCACAGACGGGGTGCCGTAGCACCTCGAATAGACCGCTGCAAAAGTCTTACCCCAGGTCTCACAGTCAACAAGCTCAGGTGCCAAATCTTTCGGTAAACTTAGTGTAAGAATCCGGTGCTTATCACCGGGATTCGTATTAGGAAACACAGCTTCAAGCTGGCCGAATTTCTCTGCAAGCCAGAACGGAAAATCATCCTTGTCCTGCAGCTTTTTGCCCATCACGGAATTCACCATGACAGGATTGATTTTCAAACCAGCCTGTTCAGCACGAAGCTGTGCGCCCCTAGGGGCTACGTCTTGAACATTACGGCTAGTGTAATGAACAAGCGCTCTAATCACTTCCACTGCGACTTCATGAAGTTGCCGCAGATCAGCTATGCCACAAGTGGCTCGATTAGGGTGAGGGGTGAATCCAGCCAAAGCGGGCCATGGTGTGCCCGGTATGGACAAAGGACCCAACCTCGGAGCGGTTAAAGCGTGTGGTAGGGCGCCACCAAACCAAACTCCATGCTGCCAAGCGTCAATAGGAACCTCCAGTGCTCTGTACGGAGCATACGCAGCCGGTACAGCTGTAGCAGTGTAGTTGTGGAAAACACCAGAATTAGCGTTCACCGCCGGAAATGTCACCCACGAATAAAACAGTTCGTACGGGTAAGCATGTTCCGCACTCACTACTAGAACAACAGCCAAGCCTTCCACAGGGACATTATAAGCCCGCAAATGGTCACGCACCGCAATGCGACTATGCTGCGGGATGTCCACGGCTTGTGCCATGTTAGCACAGGATAGTGAAAAAAAACCCAAAGATTACTTTGTAGCACAACTGGGTAGTAATTCAATGAAACCGTTTTTAGATAGATTCAAGCTTGAAAAAAGACCTATTTCAAAAATAGGTAGGTTTTCCGACACTGCCGTTTTCCGGAAACGGGAATGAAGGGGTTAAGGTTTGAATGATATACTACTCGAGTGTCATGATATAAGGCCAATCAACGTATGGGCGCCATGTAGCAGGGTTTCCGTTCTCCCACAGAACTGTGCACAGAGATCTAGAACCTGGGTGAGTTAGGGTGACCCAAAACTCACCTTTGTTTCAGAAATCCCCTTACCAAGCTAGCTACAGTGTCTCATCGGTAGTAATAACTTCCCAATGACTTAGACAATCCAGAACATGAACTTAGGGTACCTCAGGTATCGTGGAACACATGAACACTCTTTCGTTATATAATCATTACAAACCGAAACTGGGAGGCAAAGAACACACGTGCAAGTTTGAAATGTTTATTTTTCAATGCAAAGTTCTCAAACGCAGTATCTTGTATAATACCAACATACATATTATAAAAATCAGAGTTAGCAGCATAGTCACTAATCCATAATAAGCAAAAGGTGATAGCATGTTATGATGCAAAAATCTATAGAATTCTGTATCACCTATATTTCGCGCACCCTATTCAGTATATTATATTATATCTAAGAAGGTCTCGTTTGGGTTCTAGCAGGGCGGGCCCATACCTCTAATTCTCAGTAGGAGTAGATCACATCAACAGCTACCAGCTCTCTGCATGCGAAGCATCAAGTGTGTCGATTCATTCCCTGTAACTCTATCTTAAATCCGCGTAGAGCCCAATGTTGGCAGCAACATTATTTGTGTTATGTCTAACGTGGTGCGAGGATCAGGCCTTCAGCAACCTTGTGTTAGGTTATTCTTAGAGTGTGCAGGTCTCGGTGTGCAGACAGTTGTACCAAGTGTACCAAGCACAACTGATACTAGAGCAATAACATATTATTCTCAAATAAATCACATCTTTCGTCTAGGTTGAAAGCTACAATAACAATTAGGTGTCGTGTGCAAACTCAAGCTGAAAGAAAATATTGCGTTTAAACATTTAATAAGCTCATGCTAACTTAACACAATATATAGAAACGTAGTAACCATATGACACCTCCTATGACATTCTTCAAAATCAAATGCGTCATCCTACTAACACCGTCCTCCTTGCTACCCCACCTCGCTCTCGCACTACATATTCCCCCACAGTCAATGCGACAACTCTCCAGGTTCTGTACCTCAACTCGCGCTCCATGGTAAAGCACCAACTAGACATATTTATGTTGTTAACATCAGAAAAGCCGGATGTATTACTAATTACTGAGACCTGGCTCACCAAGGATTCCACACCGGATATGTTAGCAGCGCTCCCTTTAGACTATTATATCCTCAATGTAAACCGGCCTCCGGGGCGGTCAGGCGGAGGG
This sequence comes from Lissotriton vulgaris, assembly GCF_964263255.1. Lineage (NCBI taxonomy): Eukaryota > Metazoa > Chordata > Amphibia > Caudata > Salamandridae > Lissotriton > Lissotriton vulgaris. Next base: position 1,628,348,425 of record NC_141689.1, on the reverse strand, counting down.
GTAGCTGCTATCATTCACAAAAACCTCAAGTTCATCACCACGACCTCCCTAGTCTTACCTGAAGTTGAGAATATTGTCATTGATCTCGAAACTGATTTAGGCTCCCTAGCACTAGTGCTTATCTACCGTCCCCCACAGTCCATGCCCTCCTTCCCCCTTTCCCTTAGCGAACAAATGGCGAATCTGATTACCAACCACCCTAAAGTCCTACTCATCGGTGACTTCAACTACTGGTTCAATGATGTATGCAGTGGGCCACATGCGGCAGAACTTTTCGAATTGCTTGCGAGTTTAAACATGACTCAGCTGGTATCTGCCCCCACCCACGTCAAGGGTCAGAACCTCGACCATATCTGGTCCTACAACATCACACTGTCAACTCCAATATTATCCCCCTGCATTTGGTCGGGCCACCACTTGATTGAATCCACAGTGACCGTTAAGGGTAGGGCTAAGCCTCCTAAAATGGCAGGTGGCCTGTTCCGCAAATGGGAACACTTGACTCCCAGGGTTTCATTGACTCCTCAGCCAGAACACTTCCCACTATTGACCCCAACTCTAATATCGACTCGATGGAAACAGACATGGCGAACTGGCTACTCACGGCCAGCGATAGGCACGCCCCTCTCACTAAATACTCTCTTACTAGGCATGGCAATGCCCACAAATGGTTCACCAGCAGCCTTAAGGATCAAAAGCTTAAACTACGTCAACTAGAAAGGAATTGGAGGCGTGGCTACTCCAAGGAAGACAGATCGCTGTATCTGGCAGCCCGCAAGGAATACAAAGTTTCGATTTCCACTGCCAAAGCCGCGCATGTCTCAGAGAGAATACTCACGGCCCATAACAAATCGAAGGACATTTTTAAAATCATGAATGATTTCAGCAGCGATGATAGAATTCTACCTAGTCAGGCCCCTACTCAAGAGATGTGCAATTCTCTGAATAATTTCCTTGTAGAAAAAACCGTGGTGATTAAGAATAGCATTCCCCCCACCACCTACATGGCCTCTCCTGACTACATGCCTAATAATTCTTCTTCATTAACTCACTTCTCAGACATATGCCCCAATACTCTCTCAGAACTCTTGTTGCCCTCCTTTTGTTCTCAGGGACATCTTTTTGGCCCTGCCCCAAAGTATTCTTCCCTTTCTCAATGAATCTCTTATCAAGGGTGTAGTACCTAGTGCCCTCAAGGACGCAACATTATTCCCTCTCTTAAAGAAACCTGGGGCAGACCCTTTAAACTCCTCCAACTATCCCCCTATCTCCCTCTTACCCTATTTGGAGGCTCATGTCGCTAGGTGCCTCTCTAAGTTTATTTAAAACTCTGAGTTCCTAGAGCCTAATCAAGCTGGCTTTCGGCCTGCTCACTTGACTGAGTCTGTCATCCTAGCAGTACTAGACACACTGAGAGGTAATGCAGATAAGGGGACCCCTCAGGCTCTGGTGCTCCTAGAATTGTCGGCCGCGTTCGACACGGTCGACCACAACATCCTGTTACACTGTGTCAGACAAGCAGGCATCCACGGCCCTGCTCATGAATGGATCAAGTAATTTCTCACAGGCAGAACACAAACTGTTCGCCTGGGCTCCTTCACTGCCGCAAAGCTATCTACAGCATGTGGAGTGCCGCAGGGCTCGTCCCTCTCCCCACTGTTGTTCAATCTCTATATCCGGCCACTAATTCACTCACTTAAAACCAGGAGGATAACGGTCTTTAACTACGCCGACGACCTTCAGATCGTTTTTCTCTTGGACTCCCCAAATGCTGCGGCTGAATTCCAATCTGTGATGCTTCATATCCAGCGGTGGATGAATCTCAATCAGCTAAAACTGAACCCAGGAAAGACGGAACAGGTACTGCCTGGGAACAGCGCTGCGCACTGGGGACCACACTTCTGGCCGAGCGGAATAGGTCCCCCCCCCACTCCGTCCCTCTCAGTGAAAAGTTTAGGGGTGATTATCGACTCTGACCTCTCACTCAAGGGACATGTGGGGGCCGTGATCTCTGCCAGCCTCTTCCAACTGCGCAAAATCAGGAAGATTTCCCATTTGCTATTCCACGCAGCCCTCGTACAGGTAGTGATCGCTTTAGTGCTTTCATGCCTAGATTTTTATAACTCCCTTTACAGAGGATTACCCCAGACCTTGCTCAACCGTCTTCAAATCATCCAGAATCAGGCAGCAAGGCTAATTCATAAACAACCAAGATGGCAATCGGCTAGGCCCTCGCTGCATAAACTACACTGGTTGCCCATAGCACAAAGAGCTGCCTTCAAGACAGGTTGTTTAATCTTCTAAGCATTTCACTGCAACAGCCCTAAATTTCTAAACAGTCTGATCGTAAAGCACGTCTCAGCCCGTAATCTCCGCTCAGGCCACCTTCACTTACTTACCATTCCTACCATTAAGTTCAAAAAGCAGGGAGGTAGCAGGTTCTCATACCAGGCACCCAGGCTCTGGAACTCTCTCCCCCTCTATATCAAGACCTGCAGCAACCTACTGAGCTACAGAAAGGCCTTGAAAACTTGGCTATTCTCACAAGCCGGCTAACATGTTTCACCGCTTCATCATCATACATATCCAGAACCAGGAAACTTAGGGTGACAGTGCGCTTTACAAGCTTCTATTAACATAACATAACATCTGTTACAAGTGATCGCCACAAAATTTCTACCTTCGATCTCGTATAGCTCGGAAATCCTGAACATTAAAGATGCTCTAATATTAAACACTGTGAAAAGCTAAGGAGTTAGGCCCTTAGGAATATGGTCTAGGCAGAGCCATATAAATACTAATAAACAACAAGTTTGCCTATACCACAATAGTTTTTTAAGCCCTCATTATTCTTGCTTATTGGTTAAACACAAATCCTGTTTGTTTGCACCTGTATTTTATTTATACCTTTTGATTTACATTTTCTATTTTCATTTACCACGTTTTATGTTTGAAAAGAAGAAAGAAAAAAAATAATCTGTACAAGATTTACAAACACATATACAAATATTTAAAAAATCATTTGAAATCCACATTTTGATTAAGACATTTAACATACCACATCAAAAGTACAATATTTTACACCACAAGGCAATACAAAAATGTATACCCTTCTTAGATTACAACTGAATAGATCAATATCCTTATGTAAGACCAAATATTTATAGTCCACAGGAGCAATAAACCAAAAAAATAGCAAATTTTGTGAATAACCGAAATTAATTCAAGCTATCTCAGAACAACAGTTTCGGTTCCTCATATTTCTTATGCTCCTTTGCTGTGCTGACGCGTTTCGAATCCAGGGTAATGTATTCCCAGATTCTCATCAGGACTTTCTCAACTTTCTGTACAAAGTGTAGAAAATAAAAAAAAAATATTTACAATTTTGAGAAAGCTACATTGCTTGCAATACATTACACTTCCTCTATTTTGGAGTTAATGTTGTACCTGAATATAATGCAGCAGAGTCTTCTTGTTTTTAACTTTTAGCTCTAATCAGACTGTCACAATTAATATTCTTATCTGTGGTTCACTTTAAGACTTCGAGGCCACCTTGTTCAGTTCCTACAAGAGATACACATTTTTTCTTTGTGAACACCTATTTGAGCGATATCAAATCATGCTATTGCTTGACTCGATGTCTAGTGCCTACCGCAAGTTTGTTAGTTCACTTCATCATCCAGTTATCAACGCTTTATTTCATCAGCAAAGACGTCGCAGTTTATCTTATGTATCTACCAGGAAATCAAAGGCTAATATTAGAAACCAACTTCCTGTTATTCCTTACAGACTTTTTCTTGTGAATACGAATACGTGGCATGTACATCACGGGTTTGCCTTGTCACGTTCACTGTATTTGTTTCCGTTATGCCAAAGTTGTATCCATTTTCTTCGCCGCGTTCGTTTTACTAAAAGCTGGTGGTTAATGGATGCATTTGTAAAGACTTCTCTTTGCTACATTTGTATCAACATGCTCGTCTAAACAGTTCAAACTGCACAGTGTTCACGCTTACCTTAAACAGGCAGATTGACGAGTTGCGCTGACTCTCAAATATCGTATTCTTTATTACTGCGGTTCCTAATACAAAGAGAGGTTTGTTTTAGTATCTTATTAATAAGGCCGTTAACCTCCATAAGTCTGAAACTCAATTCAAGTCATTACCTTCATATCGGCCCCAAGGGAAGTTGGCTACTTCTCAAACGGTTAGACCGGACATCTTGAAAGGAAAGCTCCAATCCCTTTAAACTACCGGGTTGAATTATGGGAAATGCAGTGCATGATCTGCATAGCGATTTTATTTCGATTGATTAGTTTGCATATGTAGCGGACTTAATAACTATTGCTGAAGCCGCTACTTTCCATATTGCTCGATCTAGATGAAATTAATTCCCTTCCTGTGGATTCAAGGGACAGTCAGCTACCTCTGCTCGATGACAGTGGTCATTTAAAAAAAAACGGAGCTCTTTAGTCTCAATATATTGAATTCTGGGAAGTGTAGTTTAGTACATATTCCAAAGTGTTACATGACTTGAAGGATTTCTATTTTGTGGCAAACTGCATTCATTATGTCGAATCTTGCTATAGTACACACCTTTATGTTTTTCATATCCTTGATATTTCAGACAGATCATTCAACCCTGTCTGTGCACTATTGATTTTCAAAATCAAGTACGCCTCTTTTTGAAGTAAGGCTTTATCAATGTTCAACGGATATTTCATTGCATTCATAGTAAATAAAACTGTCCATATGAAGTCATTTTCCCTGTGTTTTTAAAAAAAATAACATGTTCCACCATCGGGGCTGTAATGACCTTTCTCTTGATTCGAGACCTATGTCGCGTGATTCTCATATTGACTTGTTGATTTGTCTTCGCTATATATATTTTCTTACAGGGGCATATTATCGCATATATCACATTTCTAGTTTTGCAGTTTGAAAACCCAAATGTTTACACTTTGTCCCTAGGTGGTTGAATTCATTTCCTTCAATGGTATTGGGACAAGCTACACAATTGCCATACTTATGGTAGCCGCCCACTGGTTTTAAGTTCCATTTAGATAGTAGTTTGCTTTTAGGTTTTGGCAATGTGATATCAGCCCGGACAAGCTGCTGTCCTATACATTAGTTCTTTTTTAGGGCAATAATTGGTTTTTGAAAACAGCATTCCAGATCTTCAAGGAGGTGCCAATATTTAAGTATCATCTGTCTCACTTTATGTGTCTCAGGTCCAAAGGTAGTGACACAAACCAATCTATCTAATTCCTGTTTCTCTTTAACCTAGAACAGGCATTCTCGTGGAGTAAATCTCGCTCTTTTCAATGAATTTTTTAGAAGATTTTTCGGGTATCCTCTTTGTGCCATCTCATTACAAAAGGTTTGCACATGTTTTTCATACTCTCTAACTTCTGTACAATTTCTCCTAATCCTTAGGAGTTGGCCATACAGAAGATTTGTTTTAGAGCTCCTCGGGTGTGCACTCCTATGGTGTATAATTGTATTTTTGTCAGTATCTTTCTTATACAGAGATGCTTTCAGCTGGCTCTCTACGCATGTAATCTCCAAGTCCAGAAACGTAATTTTTATTTTGCTGTATTGTATCGAGAATTTATTGTCCTCATGTCTGGAATAAAGCCAATCATGGAGCACCAGTAACTCCACCTGGCTCCCCTGCCACAGGAGCCCGATGTCGTCAATATAGCGTAAACATTGTTTAATGTGCTTTCCAAATGGATTATTGGTTTCCACAAACCTCCTCTCATATTGGGCCATATACAGCACTGCCATTTCTGGGGCATAAGGACACCCCCATCCCAGTACCATTGACCTGCATGAAGACTTGATCATTAAACTTAAAATAATTATTTTTAAGGGCAATTTCAGCCATTTTTAAAATGAATGATGTTGGAACTCTATGGGGTCTCTCTTTACTCTCAAGGTACAATTCTATCACTTCCAACGCCTCGTCTTGAAGGATCTGCGTATGAAGTGATGTAACGTCCATTGTTACGATTATTTGAGTTTGATCATCAAAGGCAAATACTTCTACCTTTGTGAGAAAATCTGAAGTATCCCTTAGGTACGAATTTACCTCTTTCAAAAATGGCTTCAAAAGGAAGTCAACATATTTTGAGATGGGTTCTAGGCAAGAATCGCACCCCGAAACGAATGGCCTGGCTGGGGGTCGAATTAGGTTTTTATGAATTTTGGGTAAGAAGTATAGAATTGGAGTTCTGGGAATTTTTTTACTAAGTAATCATGTTCCTTAGGCCCCAAAATACCACCTTCTTTCAATGTCTGTAAAATTTCAGAAATTAATTAACCAAAACTGTTGTTTTGAGATAGCTTGAATTAATTTCTGCTATTCACGAAATTTGCTATTTTTTTGGTTTGTTGCTCATGTGGACTATAAATATTTGGTCTTGCCTAAGGATTCAGTTGTAATCTTAGAAGGGTATAAATGTTTGTATTGTCTTGTGGTGTAAAATGTTGTACTTTCATGTGGTCTGTTAAATATGTCTTAATCAAAATGTGGATTTCAAATGATTTTTGTAAATATTTGTATATGTGTTTGTGAATATTGTACAGAATATTTTTTTTTCTTCTTTTCAAACATAAAACGTGGTAAATGAAAATAGAAAATTTAAATCAAAAGGTGTAAATAAAGTACCGGTGCAAACCAAAAGGATTTGTGTTGGACCAATAAGCAAGAATAATGAGGGCTTAAAAATCTATTGCGCTATAGGCAAACTTGTTGTTTAATATTACTAATATTAACACAGCACAATCTACATTTTTTAAAAGACAGTTCTTAATACCGTTACATACCCCACAGGAACAAAGTAGTTTAGAATTCGTACTAAAGAATCAGATCATGGCCAGACAAGGTGCCTTAGTTAAGTATTATTGGAGGATGAGGGAGGCAGAAGACAATACCCCAGCCCACCACTGTTGGGTTCAGATAGAAAATCAAGCAAGACTAGCTAATTCAACTATGACAATCTTGAAGCAATCTTTGCCGGCATTACAGCCAGAGGAGTCCTGGTTCACCCTAGCAACGCATTTTGGATTCAGAAGCGTGGTGAATAACACAATTAAGCGGATCTCTCTACTAACAGATAAGATGATCTTTGCAAAAAAACATCACGCCTGGGCAGTACCTGTTTGAACACTTCTCCACCATGAAAAGCATTACCTGATGTTGCTACGAATGGGATCATTCTCCTCAAAGGATTTGACCCCAAAATGGAAAAGCACATGTCCATCTAAGAAATGCGGCCTCTGTGGTCAAGGGGAGGAGTCATTACTAAATCTACTATGTACTTGCCTTTTTACTGAGAAAATCCATTCTTCAGGAGATTTTTAAGAAGGAACAGATAAGGACATGTAGAGCCACAGTCATCAGGTGTCTTGGAGGGCTTGTGGTCCCCATGTCCTGTTGTGCCTTAACAATCTGGAAAATAGCAGCAAAGGAACTGGAAAAAATAGATTCAAGCCAAGCAGCTATTAAATAACTAGCTGGCTCATATATTTTAAATGTATTGTTATACCTGCTAGTCTTCTAATTGTGGTCACGATTCTAAGGCCTTTAGTCTCGCTTATGTTTTTAAAATGCTCATTGAAAGCACAGTGTTTTATGATGGTTCGCCATCCTTTTATGATTTTTTAAATTATTCAATAACAGTATATCTAACTTGACTTGACTTAACTTGACTTGACTCTTCTTCCACATCACATCCACGGGATAGTTCCCATGAAGCTTCTTACAGCAGATGATTTACAAATAAGATATATGAATATATGTCACATGTCAATATGCAAGACTCCACAACCAAACTGTTCCCCAACCTAATGAACCACACAGTTAGTGGAAAATATGGCACAATTATTGACAGGCGTACATAGAAAAATATGAACTCCATTAATATCCCCACTGATTAAGTAAATTAATTTCATATTTTAGCATCACAATTGGATAACGGCAGGTGTGATCTTTCAACTTCCATAGCTTCAGGACAAAATATAAACCTTTGAGCAACATACTCTCAGTTCTACCGCCAAATGTCCTTAAAAATAGTTATTGTTCTCTTTCTAAATTTACCAGGAGGCATTGGGTAGTCTTTTTTCAACAACTTCAGACACGCCCCAATCAAACATCATCCTTCATGATGTCAAAGTTTACATAGTCAGGACCTCCACTCTCACTCAAGTCTGGAATTCAAGACACTGGTAATGCTCTCTAATGAGCAAGGTGTGCTGCTATGTCCCTGTTGCATCAAATTTTAGTCACTAACAAAATACTTACATTAATAATGTGCAAAGCTTATGTTTAAGTGAAACACATAATAAGTGTAACATTTATAGTAGGTAATCATACTTAAATGTTATGGGCCTGCAAAAATAAATACAAGGTGCTAACTTAAATTAGCCTAACTGTAGATGCCATGTAAACAACTGGAAAAAATAGTGCATTAACACTGAAAGGCCTATTTTTCACATTAAACACTTGTTTGTGCATCATGTTTTTCTCTCTGTTACAGTAGATTGTATTTTCCAGAAGCTTTCTTTTAGCTAGTGAATAGGCATTTGTTTTGTAGTAGACAACTGATAGTGAGTTCTCACCAGGAGGAGAGGAGGCAACAGGAGGAATTGCATCATGAGAAGAACAGTCTGGACCATAAAGCATAAATAATGTAACTTTTCATTTTGTAAGGTTGAAGGTCTATTGTGCCAACATGTTAAAATGGGGAGTTGGCTTATTATCAGGAGTTTGCTGAATTTCTATTGGAGGGACTATGAGAAGAAAGAAAATAATGTTGTGATATAGAAAATTGTGAGTTTATATTAGTGAATGTTCCTAGAGTAGTAGGATTCATTTTCTGACACTTTGGCTAGAGACTTATATCTGAGTTTCTTGCCCTCCTCTATATGAGAGGTGATTTACCTTATTTCTCTGATGTCTGCTAATTTGTGACTGAATATTTTTCAGTCTGATGTGCAAAGGGTTTATACTTGCGCATTGACTCTCTCGTCAATACTCTTGACTCCGTATCTGAACTGACACCTTTCTCTCTCCTTATTCCAATTTATTTAGATTAGGGAATTTTCCTTTGTGGAACATGCTTGCTGCAATATTACAATATTAACTGTTATATTTATGAACATTATTTTATTTTAAAATAAAATATCTAGTGATGGATTATATTGGCGTTTAAACGCTGAAATCTGAATAATTACCTCTAAATGAAAAAAGTGATGAAAAACTACAAGAATTGAAAATAAAACCCTTTACCTCATACTAATTCTTTTTATTGACTGAACTAAAAGACTAATAAAGGTGGAATCTACCACGGACCTCATGGCTAAAACTAATAAGTGGTGCTCGGACAAATGTTGTGGGGAGAACATCGCAGATGAGATTATTTATGCAAGGCGGGTGGGTTGGATTGGCAAACAACAGAAATCTACCCAAGGAGATTGTGTGGTCATCAATTTTAGCAGGGCTAACCTAGCAGATAGACTCTTCTGGGATGGCTCTGACCTATCTTCAAAGGACCAACTGAGACCTGTACCGCTGGTTTTTTTTTACCCCCCCTGTTCGCACTACGCTATCTAGACGCCCCTGGAGCAGGAGGCCTGGAGGGCGCCCACCACTAGGAGAGGGCAGGACCAACACACATGTACCCCCACAAACCCTAAGGTGCCCAACTATCCCATTAACTTGCCACCCCCGTGATCACCAAAATGGCCGGGAGGGCCAGGTGTTGGCCACGGAAAATCGTTTTGGCCCCCTGTTGGGTTTGAAGGATATAGACTGACTAGCAGTCAACTGCACCCCTGCAACAGAGGGGGCACAAGAGCAGCTACCTTTACGGGTACTGACCCTGGAAAAATTATTGTAACACAAGGTATTTTAAACAGGGTCATTACCTATCGTACAGTCCCTTCCCATTATAGTGACCACAATCCAGTCATACTTGATGTAGCCTGGGGAGATTATATGGGGCCAACCCCGGGACTAGCTAGATTACAGCACACCTTACGCACATCCGACCAGGGTAGAAGACTCAAATGGGCCAAGGTGGTTCCGGAGAACTTTTATGCTGAAGTTTTCCCGAAAATCGAGGCCCAGGTGGCGGTGTGCCAAAACCCAAATGCCAGGGAATGTGAGATTATAGGGGCCTTTGAGACTATGTGTGGGCAGGTCTCACAGGATCTTTTGGCAAAACCCAGAAAAGGAGCACGTAGTAAGCAGCGCTGGTTTGATGCCTCCTGCGCAAAGGCACATAAGTCCCTAATGACAGCCTTGAAGAGAACTCCTAGAATAAGGGATGATATTGTAATGTTGAGGAAGAACTACAAGCTAGCCGTCAAGACCAGACAAGATAATATCAAACGTGAAGCATGGGAGAATCTCCTCTCCGTGGCCGTCTTGAAAGATAGCAGGCAATTCTAGGAAACAATCAAACAGCCGTTTTTTTCTCCGATTCAACTAACGATGTCATGGACTGTGTTATCCCGGATGACAAATGGCTGGACCACTTCAAAAAGGTATATGGGGATAATGGGATGGGTGGTCAAGTATGCCCCCTGGTGGCCCCGGATGCCGCTCATATTTACATCTGAGGTGGAGAAAGCTATTTTGGCCACTACCAAGAACAAGGCCCCTGGACCTGACAGGGTGCCGGCTAACTTTTTCATACATGCACCCAAGTTATGGGCAGGGGTTTTGGCTAATGTCTTTACCGCCGTTAATGGCAACCCCATACCATCCACCTGGGCCATTTATACCATCGTCCCCATTTTTAAAAAGGGCCAGCGGGACGACCCCGGGTGTTATAGGCCCATATCCCTCTTGGACTCTACAGTTAAGATCCTAGGTAGAGTCCTCCTGGATCAATTGAGGGATAGTTTAGAGTGTTGCGGGGGGATGGCCAACATTCAGTACGGCTTCAGAGAGAAGAAAGGAACAGTTGAGCAATGCTCCAACTTACACCTCTTGATCTCGAAATATACGGTGGCCAAGGAGGGGTTCCTATTCCTAGCGTTTATGGATCTCTCCTCAACCTTCGACCTGGTGAACAGGTCTAGGTTATGGACCACACTCCTGAAGATGTGGATAGATGAGGCACTGGTCAAGTTCATGGCCTCTCTCCACCAAGAGCTTTTTGCTGCAGTGCGGGTCACTAATGAGGGAAGGTGCACGTCCCATTTTAAGTCCATGCGAAGGGTTAGGCAGGGCTGCATACTGGCCCCGTTGCTCTTTACCATCTACATTAATGGCTTGGGTGCCTACCTGGAGGATGTTGCTGGTGATGTCCCGCATGCAGGAGCAGTTAAGATCCCTGCGCTCCTGTACACGGACTACGCGGTGCTGATAGCCTGCACTGGTCTCTGCCTGCAACATCTCCTGGACGCATTTGGCACATTTATGGACCATATGGACTTAAAAATAAACACAAACAAGTCCCATACCATGGTTGTGGGGCGCCAAGGCAGCAAAGGGAAATCTAAAATCTTTAAATGTAAGGGAGAGATCGTCACCAGAGTCTCCACGTTCCCCTACCTGGGGGTTCTTTTTGATCAGAGGGGATCCTGGGGACCCCAGGTCAGGACGAAAAGGCTGGCGGTGACTAGATCTTCAGCAGCTATCATGGGATTTGCGAGTAGGTTGGGCGCTAAGATTTATAACAGCAAATCAGTCGCTTTGGCTTCATATGGTTCACCCCTTTGGGGTTACGTAAACTTGGAACCAATTCAGAAGGCGGAAAACAGATTTATTCAGACCCTCCTGTCTGTCCCACAGTCCACACCAACTTTTTCAATACATATGGAGGTGGGCCTGGACTTCGTCACTGATGGGCTGGACATGGCACCCTTTATCTTTTGGTTGAAGACCTGGCTCAACGAGGAGCTGCCCCTTAACCATAAGATCATGGCTGATGTCATGTCCTTGGACCACTTTAAAAGGGTGCCATGGCTGGCCTACTTGATGAAGGCGTTCTCAGACCTGGGACGACCAGAACTTTTTACATCCCCCCGGAACATCAAAAAACAAGATATTGATTTGATTAAGAAGCAATTTATGGGTAGGGCAAGAGCATCCTGTGAGGAAAAGGAACTTGTGAAACCGGCAGTGAGGAGGCATTATCTGCTTGTAAATTCATTTGCACTAGCACCTTACCTTGGCTTGGTCACGATCCCATTCCACAGGTTCCTCCTGACTAAGTTTAGGTTTAATTTGTTACATTTTTATTTGGGCAATTTTAAAATGTGGGAAAAACCTGATTTAGCCCCCCCCCCCTGTTGTTGTGATCACTTTTCCGTACAAGACACCATGCACTTTGTTATGTTTTGTGGGTTTTATTTACAGCCCAGGAAAAAATATCTGTTACCTGTTTTGAAGGAGGCTGGTTTCACACAAGTGAGGCCAGCCCTGCTCTACCTACAATGTTTGAACAGCATACACATTACATTTTGTATTGCCAATTTTTGGGTGGCAGCAGTTAGAACTAAAAAAACACATCAGAACAACAGGCCTTTTTAAATACCGTGTTTAATCAATTTCCTTTAATTTTGCTTAATATCAAATGAATTTAATTTGCCTTTTTATAAACCCCATGTATGCTCTGATTTGTATGATATTGTAAATAGTTTTAACATTGTATGAAATGTTTTTATCTCTTTGTATGATTTTTAACTAAATCGAATAAAGATATTTTTGACTGACTGACTGACTAATAATTGTTGCTATGTTTTTATATAGATGATCACTCCTTATTTCTCTTTGTCAATAAATAAAGGTCCATATGACCAGTGGCAGGTGTTAATTATTGATTACAACATAAAACTGAGAAATAGAAAACCCCACTCATCATCCTCAAGCACCATACTCTCTTGTTCCAGTGCCAACTAACTCACACTAGAGAGGAAAGTCTCCATTTACTTAGTGCTTTGTAATGTCACAAGACCTCTGGCAATTGCTTGGGCACCATAAGATACAGAATGCCTTTAGACAGTGGTTGTATAGACTGTGCGCTGTACTTCCCAAATTCAGTCAGGTCTCATGCTCGCGCCAGAGTTCTAGCTTGTCATGTGGCACAACCCCCTCTAACAGTACAGCCAGCTTGTGATTGATGTATGAGCCGATCCTGTGTGATACTTGAATTCAGATGAGTGATGTTCAACTGTTGCAGCACAATAACAACACCGGGTATACAGGACCCTCCAGAGGATTGGACTAGCCAGTGCCACAGTAATCTTAATTGAGAAACCATACTGCGCACGCATCAACAATTCTCCCTATATCATCATGTCACCATCACAGTTGTATGTATTAATGCCTGAAGGTCGATGGTTCATTTCAGAATTATGCTTAATGTAAAGGTAATTTCCTACCTCTTCCCACTGTCTCCATAGCACTATCTACGCAGGGCTGTCCTTATAGCCTAGCATTGTCTTTAAGCTTAGGACTATACACTTTGGGGCTTATTTACAAGCCCCTTGCACCACTTTTGAGTCACTTTTCCCATGTTAAAAGTGACGCAAAAGTGGCGCGAGGGGCTTGTAAATCTGACCCGTGTCTTTACGTTTAGGACTATACACTGAGAAACTTGAGTTTATAGATATCCTCAGCTGGCTCCTTGTCCTTGCCAGTCCCTGCCTCTCTTTACTGGGATCTCCTTCCTAGCAGCCTGAGCTCCAGTTGCCTTGAATTTGAGGGTGGGTGGCCCTAAACTAGTTCTCCACGGTCATAGGGTCATCTTTCATTTCACGACAGGCCTCCTCCCTAGGCAGAAATGGCTCCAAACTGCCACCGGAGTATTGCTGCATTTCCACACAAGTCCTTAACTACTTGTCCACAAATTGTTTAAGTCAAAGGGCAGGGTCTTCATACTAGAGCCTGGAGTTACTCAGGTAGGAGGTAAATTCTTTGTTTCATGTTAGACCCTTAGGTTACTGCAACAGCAGGTAGGTCCTATTAGGGCTCCACCCTCTCTCCATCTTTCCCATCTCCAGGATTCCACTGCAGTCCACACACCAACATTCTGTTACATTATTCACTTACAGCACTCTGCTCTCAGCATTCCAGAGACTCACTCAGACATACAAGGAATGGGAACACACCGGACACTACAATTGCATATGTACATAAGTAGTGTCTTGACACCATTTGTATTGCAGTTTCTTGATGCTTTCCCAATCACAAAAACAGAGAAATCGATTCACTTGGCGGAAGTTTCAAAACTGTAACACCCTCGCCCCGAAAATCCCACAGATCCTGAAGTTTTGAGTCAGAGTCTGACATTTCAATACGAAGGTGCTACTCTTTCTTTGTGTGTAAGTGGCACAAACTCAGGAACAGTTTTGAGAATGGAACCTACAGTATACATTCACGTGGCAATTTATCACCTTAACACCTACATTAAACTGTTAAAAAAATAGGGTGTAAAATGTACTAAGAAAACGTTTGTTGAAGGTATGTCTGAACATATTTCTGATAGTTTCATTTGTGATGAGTTTGTATTTGTTTGCGCCTGTGTGTTCGTACTTGTGTGTATGTACACTGCTGTTTCATTTGACTGCTTTCAAGCTCTCAGAATAAATCACCCCTCCATGCGGAATATGACAGTATGTCATTATAAAATATTTCATACCTGATGACCCCTGAGCATCCGCTGTTTGAAGACCCGTGAAAGCTTAGCATGAGGTATGCCTAATGATGCTGAGAAGAGGGCTGGAAGCGATGCTCCTACATGGTTTCTGGGAGCCAGCAGACGCATTTCCAACACTCTCGAGTCTTCAATCTACGGTTCGCTGGTAGTGCCTGACAGCTCTCATTTGCTAAAAAAGGTACAACGTGTCAATCTGAAATAAATGTAAATTATCACCTTTCTTCCTTGTTAATTAAAGTCTGATTAATGCATTCCAAGGTTGCTGCAAGTAAAGTAAGATAATGACTTCATTGCAAAGAACAAAACTTCGATATATATCATGATTGCGTTACATTTGCTCAACTTCAGCAAAGGTTAAATCAATAGCAAGCGCAGCATACATTGTATAGTTTTAGGCATAATAGCATCCATAGCGAGCACAGACGGGGAAACAAAGCCTCTGCATACAGATCAATTGTCTCGGCAACCATGTAATGGGAGCTCAACAGAGAGGCTTTGAAAAGTTCCTCAATGCATGGTAGAGGCTTTCATCTGATGCGCTTTTCTCTCCCCCAGGTAATTCCCCCTACTCTAAGGTTGTACCTTCTGGATGAACCTCTGAGTCCTCAGCTTTTACAGATCCTGGACATTCTCTGTGAGTTCAATTATATGCCCCTCCCTGCCTATCAAAACTCATGGGGCCTCATTTATGAGAAATGACGCATCGCTGAGTGAAAGCAGTGATGCGTCACTTCTCTGTGCGCACTCCTTGCGACATACCTGATGCGTCATATTTAATGTATGACGCATCATGTCGCAAGGAGTTACAGATACGTCAGTATTTCTGACGTATCTGTAAGCGCAAAAGTGACGCATTGCTGAGGTGTGTCACAAAAGTGACGCAACTCCACCAATGCGTCCTTTCACATGGGGCAAGCCTCATGTGAAAGGGCTTGCATCAGTCTTATGCCTGCTGTGAGACAGGCGTAAGATTTTGGCACATTTGAGTCCTAGAAATGGCGACGTGAAATCTAGTACATTTCACTGCGTCACTTCTATGACCCTTTCTTGCGTGGGAAACCCCCCCCCTGCATACATTATACCTGGCGCAGGTATAATGTAGTGCAGGGGTTTACAAAGTGACTCATCTACCTAGATGCGTCACTTTGTAAATGTGGCGCAACAAGGTGCATTTTTTACACTGCTGGTGCGTCACAAAAAGTGGTGCAAAAGTGATGCAAGGGCTCATAAATGAGCCCCATGGAATCTTGCATAGCAACAATGTTTACAACTGTACTGGATGGCGCTTTGAAAATAATTATATTTTACATGTGAAGGTCTGTGCTTCAGGAAATAACTCTGGTAAGGACAGAGGAAAGATTTTGAGTGAATTCTGCATATTTTCTGGCGTTCAAGTTGATGTTGTTTAATTTGATTTACAGAGGTGCTGTGCACGGCCCTTTGTTCTCCGGTCACCTTCCATTGCTTCATTCTCATTGTATAGTTTTCTGAGCATATTTATCAATGTGCTGTGTTGCCCTTGAGCCACGTTAGGAGGGTGCAAGGGCGACGCAACACTCATTTAAGATTTATCAGGCTACGTAAGGCCACCTTGTGTGGCCATGCATTGCTTGATAAATCTGGAGTAATGCATCTCAGCGCAAATTGCTGGATTGTATTCCTCTGCCACAGGGAGGTGTTCCTTGGGTAGAGCGTGGGTATTTTCACGCATCCATCCATGGATTTTGGTGCAATCTGAGATTTATCAACACTGGTAAACCTGGGAAGGCGTCAAAATGCTATGCATGCTCAGGGCAGGTGCAACAAGGAAAGATATCTTTATATTTCCTTGTCGTTTCCTCTTTCTAAGTGTGCTGAATTATGCAGCACACTTAGAAAGAGGAAACTGCCTCTTAAGATTGCTTTTGTGCCGGAAAGCGCCACTTCCTGCACAAAAACAGTCCTGCCTACAATGCAGGTACCCTTGCAGCGTGGCGTAAGTGTGCCTGCTTTGGCTCCAGGCAAGCCACAGGGTGCCAGCACAAGGAAAGGCCAGGAATGCGCCACATAATCATAAATAAGGGGAAACAACAAGGAGAAATAAAGATCTTTCTTCTCATTCCACCTCATCTGTGGAAGCGAAGCTTGATGCATTCCAAAGTCTACCAGTAATGATAAATCTGGGAATGCGCCAAAATCCATGGGTGGATGCATGGGAACAACCACAATCTACCCTTGGGATTCCTCCCTGGGGCAGATTTGCGCTGCATTACATAACTCTAGATTTATCAAGCCACACAGATCCAAGCAAGATGGCTTTGCATTGCTTGATTCATCTTACTTAGTAGTTGCATCAGCCTTGCGCCCCATTGAGTGTCGCATGGACCCACAAGTGCTTGATAAATATGCCCCTTAGTGCCACGTCCTCCTCTTTTAATTGACAATTGACACATAAACCCTTACCCTTCAAAGTATATGTCATAATGAGCTTGTTGATGTCAGCCCTTGAAGATTCTGTAAATGTTTACTATGTAATATGTTTATGACATCGTTGGGGTTCTACAAATTCTAAATATGTGCTGGCAGTCGCCTGGTTGTCATTGGGTTGTCAGCTGATGGAATAAATGTATACCCTTATGAATCCAGTGGCAGACAGTGAGTATATTCACAATATTTTGACAAGGCATCACCCAGACTCTAAGCACCTGACTGCTTTTATCACTTCCTGGGTACTTTCCAGTTAAGTAGACTACCTTTTGGCTTATTATCTGCACGGCGAGCGTGTTTCAAAATTAATATAAAACTTGTTGTCAGGTGTGAACAATGTGATTGTCTTTCAAGGTGACATGTGGCTGTTCAGGGACAATATTGGTGCACATAACAGAGTTTTTGGGTGAAGTGTAGTTCTGCATTGATAAGAATGGGTTGATATTATGGAAAGACAAATGTGCCTTTTTGTTGTAAGTGGTTGAGTACCTGGGCTATCTGGTCACAAGGGATGAAGTCAAACCAAAGGTAAACTTGGTGATCGCAATTGTGAATGCTGAGATGCAGACTGCTAAGGATGAACTTCCTACTTTTATGGGTTTGGTGGAATTTTGTTCCACATTTGTGCAAGATTTCACCAATAAGACTGAAGCTCTGAGAGTGTGGTTGAGGAAGAGGAGTAAACTCATGTGGGGTGAGGAACAACGTTCTGCCTTTTTCGCAGATGAAGGACAATATTGCAAACACAGGTATTTTGGTGCCATTTCAGATGGGGTTAAAAACCATTGATTGTGGGGTTGGTGTTAGTGCAGTACTGTCACAGATGCACAGGAGAGTGGAAAGGACAGTGGTGTTTGCTACATGCTCATTGTCTGGTGTGGAAAGAAATTACTCCATCATTGAGGCAGTAGCATTGGCTGCTGCTTGTGAACCCAATTACTTGTGGACTTTCATTTAGAGGAGTACAGTGGTGCTGAAAACAGATCACAAGTCTTTGCTCAAGGTCCTGGGGCTTGCAGGCACAAAAATGTATTCTGAGAGGTTAGCGAGATTAGTTGTGAAATTGCAAGATTCTGATTGTAGAGCTGTATAAATATCAGGTTAGAAGAACAAAGTTGCTTATTGTTTATCAAGGCTAACTGACAAGGCACTAGAGGAGGATGATTTGTGTACAGAGGAGGTAGTAGTGGCAAGTGTGAGGGATGCCAGAGAAAGGTTGAAGAGTTGTGTTTCCAGGGAGGATTGGATGAGAGCTGTGGAGTGTGTTAACACTCTTGAGGCGGTGGTTGAGTTGATCAAAGGTGAAGGGAGGAGAAAGAGCACGCTTCCTAGAAGGTTAAACCTTTTCATAAATTGGTGGAAGAGTTGTTGATTCAAGGCAATGGTCTAGTGACATGGGGTGGGAAGTTTGTGCCTCCGAGTGTGGTGAGATCTAAGTTGGTGCAGTTGGCGCATGAGGGTCATCAAGGCCAAACTTTGACACTCAAAAGACTGAGAATGAGGTTTTAGTAGCCGCTCATGGATGGCCAAGCAAAGAAGTGAGGGAGGAGTTTGAGTTGTGGAAGAACTCAGGGTAGTGATTGAGAGTGGGTTTGGTGCTTTGGAAGAATTGCAGTGCATGTATGAAGCAGGTGTGGTGTGGAAGAAGGTGCTTTTGGACTTTATTTGCCTATTTGTTTTTCTTCCTGAACAGGAAAAGTTGCAGCTGTAATGGACGCCAAATCCAAATGGGTTGAGGTGATGTTTATGAGGAGCATGAGCATTAGGTCCACCAGAGCAGTCATAGGGGAAGTGTTTAGGAGAGAAGGAATTCCATCAGTGTGGGTGACGGATAAAGGCACGCAACTCACCTTGGAGTAAATGAGAGTTTTTCTTGACCACAAAGGTGTGAAGCATGTGTGTATGTCATTGTATAATTCACAAGGCATTGGTTTGGTGGAGAGGATTACAAAGTTAGTGAGGGGCACCATGGAATTGGGTAGAAGTGGGAGGTTGTCTATTCAGAATGCTAATGGTAAATATTAGCACTGGGAAAACATCATTTGAAATGAGGAGTGGAAGACAGCCTGGAACAACATTTGTTCCAGTTTAGATGAGTGGTGTGGGTGGCAAGAATCCAGGATTGGAGAAGCTGGAGAACCAGCAGAGGCATTTTATCAATAAAGGTGATTTGGTTATAGTCAGGCCTGGTGTTGGTCGCAGTGGTTTGTCCAAATTCTGTGGGCCATACAAGGTGAAGGCAGTTGGAGAAAATTGGGTCAAGTTGGAAAATGAGTAGACCTGTGTAGTGTCTTAATTGATGTCATGTCAACTGGTGTTGCCCTTTAACTCAGTATGGAATCTAGAATACTGAACTTACTGTGCTGGGCAGAGCTTAGGCTCAGATGACAGTTGCCAGTCCTGTGCGTTGGATGAGGTCTCTGTTACTTGGATCTTAATAAAGTGATCTTTACCTTCACACTTGCCTCCTGCTAAGTGATGTGGATCTTACATTTGGCAACGTTGGACTAATGAAGAACTCCTTCATTTATTTCAAGAGACCTCAACAGCACCTTTCAACAGGACATTTTAGAAACGAAATCTGCAAGCTCTACCTATTAAGAGCATCATCTCTTCTTCATTCTCTATCCAGTATACCTGCTCAAGCAAGAAATTGGTGAGGTGTAATTTAACTTACTTTTACAAGACCTCTATTCTTCTATATTGCTTTAACCTCGGTCAAATTCTACCTTTTATCGTTTTTTGACCATATTTGTGAGCGATTAATTGACTCTTCTGGTGAGAGAGTGCTTGTAGTGTTTCATTGAAGGTGATCGACGTTTTTTCTACAAACGGTCGTTTCAATCCTCACCTTACTACAAGGAGATGATCAAATTTGCATTTCCTATTACACTTCATGAAAGACTATGAATTTATTTATTGGCTTCGTGAAAATGTGGATTTTTCTCTCCCACTTGTTGCCTTTGTTATGTCAATTCCAAAATACTCAACTTCGCTGTGACATTCGCACTGCTATTGGGATTTTCCTCTCTTCTCACCTCGCTGATACACCCAGCTTCCGTGGTCTGTGTGTTAATCCAGTTCTACTCTGATGATTAGCAATCTGTGTGTTAACCCAGTTCTACTCTGTTAATTAGCAACCATGCAAAATTTACCTGCCCCTCCTTTCTTTCTTTCATCTCCTGGTGATCCTGGAAAAGAGTTTTTACTCATTACGCTAGAGTCTATGGCACATCTCTCAGCGAAGAAAGCAAAACTTCTTTATTAATGCATTGTCTTGGTTCCGAAGGCCAGGAAGTTTTTATGCATCTTCTTGAGCTTCCAGATACTGATGCTACAGGGTTAAATGAATTTGAAATAGCAATCAAAAAGTTGGATTTACACTTTCTCCCAAAGATTAGTACTGTACTTGAAAGATTTCATTTTGGAAGAAGGATGCAGAGGGAAGATGAGTCCGTGGAACAGTACATCACTGAGCTGCGTAAACTAGCTGCCACATGTGACTTTTCTGCTTCATTAGAAGAACGTCTTTGTGACCAGTTTATGTTAGGTTGCACGGTTGATAAGGCTCGTGATAGCATTTGGCAAAAAGATAATCTTTCTCTACACGAGGTTATGACTATTGAAAAAACACATGAACATTCTAAAGCCTGTACTGATACCATACGCAAAAATGATTCTGTTAAGAAAAAAGATGGTTGGAATGTGTTAGTTGTAGAAAACTCCAAAACCCAAAATCTTTTCCAAACCAGAGTTTAAACCTGGGTTTTCAAAACCATTTTCTGGAAAGTGTTTTAGGTGTGGCAATTCTGGGCATTTGGCCGACTCTAACAATTGTCCTGGACTAAAAGCTTCTTGTAGTGAGTGTAGCCAGAAAGGTCACTTCACAAAATGTTGCAGATCAGGAAAAGATCTAAAGAAGGTAAGAGAAATAGACCTGTATGAAAATGACACTGACTCTGATGCAACTAACATTTGTCAAGTAAAATCTGTAGGTTGTGATGGTCCCTTAGAGATCGTTCTTATAAATGACGCCCCAGTCAAGATGTTGTTTGACTCGGGAGCAAAAGTCACTCTAATTCCTAAATCGTTTTTTGATCATTACCTAATAGAAAAGGTTAAATTATCAAAACCTGATATTAAACCAAGAGGTTACGGAGGGGAAATCATCAAATTGTTGGGTTATTTTGTGGGTACGATTAACTTTAAGGGTAGAATTATTCCTGGCAAGGTGTATGTTTCAATGAAGGGTGATTCGCTGATCAGCTGGTTCCAGCAACAGGATTTTCATATAATTTTGGATCCCAACAAGAACCCCTCTGTATGTTTAAAAGATTTACCTATTGTAAGTCAAGTTGGGGGTGATTGTACATCGTGGGTAAGAAAGTTTCCTGAAGTTTTCAAAACTAAACTGGGTTACCTTAAGAATTACTATCATCACATTAAAATTAAACGCGACGCAATACCAAAGGTGGCCAAAGTTCGTAATGTACCTCTCGTGGCAAAAGAAAGCATGAAGGTTGAACTGGACACACTGATCTCTAATGGGGTTATACAAGAGGTGGAAGCAACAGAATGGCTTTCTCCCATTGTTATGGCTTGTAAGACCTATGGTGAGGCCAGACTATGTGTGGACTTGGGAGCTGAATAAGGCAGTTGTTGTTGACCACTACCCTCTTCCCAATATTAGTGAAATTATGTGCTCGTTGAATGGTGCTAAACACTTCTCTTCCCTCAACCTCACCTCTGCCTACCATCAGGTCAAATTACACCCCCTATCCCAAGATCTTACGGCATTTGTGACACCTTTTGGTACTTTCAAATTTGTGAGGATGCCATTTGGTCTCATCTCTGCCGCCTCTGTTTTTCAGAGGGTAATGGAACGTGTTCTAAAGGGTATAGACGGTGTACGCATCTACCAAGATGATGTCCTTGTATTTGGTTCAGATTTAGGTGCGCATGATCATAGATTGAAGGCAGTCTTGAAGGGGTTGCGTGATGCAGGTCTTACTCTGAGAGCTGACAAGTGTCGCTTCAATGTAGCACAAATAGAATACCTTGGTCATCTTTTGTCTTCCGATGGGATTAAGCCGAAACCATCCTTGATTAACACTATTGCTAATCTGAGAACTCCTCAAGACAAAGATGAACTAGTGAAGTTCTTGGGTATGGTGGAGTTTTATCATAAATTTATTCCCAACTTTGCTAATGTCACGGAACATTTGAGTCTTCTTTGAAAAAGGGGTGCGAGTTTGTTTGGGGCAAAGCATGAGAGGAAGAGTTTCAAAACCTGAAGGTTCTGTTGAACAAAGCTCCAGACTTAGGTAGTTTTGATCCGAAGAAACGCTCCTTCTTGTTGACCGATGCCAGCTCAAAGGGTCTTGGAGCTGTTTTAATGCAAAAAGAGGAAACAGAAGATAAAACTATTTTATTTCTCTCTAGAACCTTGAGAGAAGCTGAGTTTATTTACTCAGTCATAGAGAGAGAGGCTCTCGTAATTTTTTGGGCCATATGTAAACTGCGCACATTTCTGTGGGGTTGTCATTTTTCCGTCCTAACCGACCACAAGCCTTTGAAGGAAGTTTTATCAAGAAAGAGCATCGACTTAGTGTCTCATCACATTAGTAAGTGGGTGGTGGCGTTGCAGGAGTTCAATTTTGAAGTCAGTTATCTCCCAGGAGTTAGTAATAAACTAGCTGATTGTTTGTCCAGGTTAGGTAACATGAACAATGATGCAGCGACCTCTTTTCATTGTAGTGAATTTGATTGGTTTGCTGGTGAAGAATTGCATGAAGAGGTTTTACGTCTGCCTTATCAGTGAAGGGATAATTTCCGAGAAAGACTGGAAGGATTCGCTTTCAAAGGATGAGGTGATACAGGAGGTGATGTCCATAGTTGTCGGTCGGTGGTGCAACAAAAAAGACTGTAGTGATGATGTTAGAGGCTTTTGGCAAGTCAAGGAGGAGTTGTCGGTGGTAGATGGTATGCTTTTAAGAGGAAGCAAATCGGTTCCACCTCAGGAACTAAGGAATGCTTTACTGGAACGTGCGCATTCTAGCCACATGGGTATAGTCAAGACCAAAGAGAGAATAAGGGAGGTGTATTGGTGGCCCGATGTCGACTCCCATGTGGAGAGAGCGATTAGCAATTGTCCAGAGTGTGCCAGCAGTGATAAAATACTAAAATGCAGGACATAACCTATGATAAAAAGGGAACCCTTTGCTGGTCCCTGGTGCGATATCTTGATTGATATTTTGGGACCAGTGAGGAGGAATTCTTCTGATAGGTACGTTATAGTCTGTATGGATATGCATTCGCGGTAACCGGAAATTAAATTTGGGAATTCCATAGAATATAAGGTTGGTATTGATTTTTTGGACGAGTTGTTTGAAAGGGAAGGATTTCCATATTCCTTATTGTCGGATAACGGTGTGCAATTCACTTCAAAGGCATTCGAGGACTTTCTTTCTTCAAGAGGTATAAGGCACAAAAGAGCAGCCCTTTATCACCCCGAATGCAATGGCCTAGTAGAAAGGTTTGTCAAAGTGTTGAAAGAGTGCTTACAACAAGCCTCTGTGCCAGGTAAGAACTGGGAACAGGCAATGAGAAAGAAAGTAAGGGAATATAGGTTTACCCCACACTCCTCCACTGGTGTTTCACCCTTTAGACTCTTTATGGGAAGGATGCCTTCATGGGTGTTAGCTAAAAGAACCTTGGTGGACAGGAATGTTGGTGGGGTTGAATGGTGGAAAGAGAAACAGGAAAAAATATTGGACAAGCGCAAAGAGTGGTGTGATATCCGCAAAGCTACAAAGAAAGCAATAGTTTCCATGGGGGATTGGGTAAAAATCAAGTCTCCCCGCCTCGACACTGGTGATTCCAAATTTAGTAAACCTTTTAAAGTGATTAAGATCTTTAAGAATGCAATTAAGACCAATGACCACAGAGTTTGGACTCTAAATAGAGTGTCTAAATGTCTTCCCCTGGAAGTGTTGTGTTCTTCATCTCCCTCAGCTTCTGCTTCATCATCATCCTTGCGGGTAAGAACAAAAAAGGGCTGTTAGACGTCCTTCTAAGTTACAGGATTTTGTTTGATTCTAATGGTAACCATTTTTAGTTGTAATCCTGATTGTAACAATTTTTTAGTCTGATGTTAAACATGTTTTTTTCTTTAATTTGTTATGTTGTATTATTAGGGGGAAGGTAATGTAGTGTCTTAATTGATGTCATGTGAACTGGTGTTGCCCTTTAACTCAGTATGGAATCTGGAATACTGAACTTACTCCGCTGGGCAGAGCTTAGACTCAGATGACAGTTGCCAGTCCTGTGCGTTAGATGGGGTCTCTGTTACTTGGATCTTAATAAAGTGGTCTTTACCTTCACACTTCACTCCTGCTAAGTGATTGATGTGGATCTTACAACCTGGAATCTGAGAAGAGTTTCTTTGTTTCAAAGGCTTGGAGAGGCCAAGGTGAGGCTTTGGAGTGAAGAGAAATGTTGCAAGAAAGATAGTGTGCTTCAGAGGGAACAGGGTGGTAAGAGTGAGGTGGCATGTGAGATTGAAGATGGTGAAAATCTGGAGATTCAGGTGGAGAGGATTGTGAGGTCAAGGAGACCACTTGGATATTTGGGTGATTAAGCGTGGATCGAACAGGTTTTCCCTTTGTTCTGTCCGGGAAGGTGGGAAGCATCTCATTGTTCAGTATTGTTTGTTTGTGCAGCCTCTATGTTGGGTGGGTCACTCTTTTTGGTTTTTCATTTGGTGGGAAGGGAGAGTGTTGTACGGTATCTAGTGTATTTTCAAGTAGATAGAATTAGAACGTTAAGTATTCCATTCTATACTTGGTTCTACCTCAGTCAGTACTTCCACTGTTGCTGATGAGGACGGACCTGTTTTCTGTCTCACGGAATGAATATCTTAAATTACTATTCCTGTTTCCTGGATCCATAATACAACAATTTACTGGCAATGAGTTGGAGGAAAATTATCCGCCATTTCCAAAAGAAGATTTCTGGAGAATAACCTTTGGAAGATATAAACACAATTATTGAGAACAGGAATAAAGAACGGAAGAAAATATTGATCGTGAGAGGATATATTAAGGTACTGTAAAATTTCGTTCTTTTTACAATCTCTTTTTCAAACAGCGTTAGACATCTGTCTGCTATTTGGAGTTAGCCTGAGGAAATAAGAGGATAATTAACTTAGAGGAAAGACTTGTAATTTTGTACTCTGTCTTTGATTTTGCCTCGGGAAGATAAAAAGTGGCATTGTACAAATGGGATTAGTACAGTTTAGGGTGAGACAATAGGTCCGCTTATACTGTACGCATCGTTAATGTTTCTGCATCATTTAAGATTAAGCAGTCTTGGAACACTCAACGCACTGCACCGGTATTCCTTCAAAAGCAGCGCGATCGTTATCGCGAGCAGGAAAGCCGGCAATTGTCTCACCGGGATAAGCCAAGTACTTTGTCGCGGAGGAAGAGGAAACAGTCAGCAAGGTCAAGCAACATGACCCGACGTAAGAGGCCATTTTGAATATTTTTTTTTTATTCTGCTGTTAATTCTATCGTCTAGAGGATAAGTTAAGCAACGCTGGTTACAACTTTGGAAAATATAACCAACCAACACAGGAAACAGGTGGGAGTCCGATTTTTAAATAAATAATTGTTATTTAAGAGTAGTTTAAGTAAAGTAAAAGGAAGAATAAGGAAACATTTCTTTAGCAATTCTAACAGTGTTAAAGCACATTCCATATATTATTACAAGGAAGAGATAATAATAAAATGGCTCAACAAAACTTTACAATCTATTCACCTCACAGCTTTTGGGTTTCGGGAAGTGAACCAGTAATGGTATGGGCAGAGTGGAAGGAATTTTGTGATAATAATATTGCTGCAATGTATGAGAACAAAAAAATGTCAGCAGAGCAAAAGAAAAGAATTTTGTTACAGTCTCTTGGTCCAAAAGGACTGAAAACCTACAACAGAATGCAAAAAACTACCATCAGAGTGATGCGAATGTGTATCTTGTTGCAATGAGTGATTTAGATAAATATTTTACTCCAAAAGTATGCATTGGAGTTACAAGATATAGATTCTTTAAACGCAAACAACTTAAAATAGAATCTGTTGACGATTTTGTGGCAGATCTTAAAAAGCTAGCCATTGATTGTAAGTTTGGCGACAAGCACAATGATTTTATAAGGGACCCGGTGGTAATGCACAGCAACAATAGCTCAATACAAGATCGCTTATGGATTAATGGAGATAATCCTTTAATAGATGTTGTTAATTTAATGCGCAAAGCAGAAATTTCAGGGAGGAGCGCAAATGAAATACAGCAGCCAAACAAAGAAAGAGCTGAAGTTTGCAAAGGTAGCCATAAAAAGTACGATAAAAATAAAAAGTATTATTCAAAGTGGAAGCCAAACAACTCATAATGGAAACAGAACAGCTCTGAATGGAAATGCTATCGTTGTGGTAGCAAAGAACACCTGGCACATAGAAAATTATGTCCTGCTCTCAAGCCAAGGTGTATGAACTGTGGCATAATTGGTCATTTTGCGAAAAGTTGTTGCAGGAAAAAGATGAAAGTAAAATGCGAACATAAAGCCAGCCCTAGCAGCAGTGAGAATGACGAAAATGAGGAGAAAGATAAATCTCCAGTTTTAAATCTTCAGGAAAGGAGATTAGTGTTGAATAGCGATGATAAAGATACAAAAGGGAAACCAGAGTGAGACATGAGTATTGGTGGAGTCAACGTAAGAACTTATGCAGATTCAGGCTCACCTTTTTATATAGTTATCCAAGATTTTTGGATTAGTAAGTTTAAGGATAACATAGGTGAGTATTTATCCCCACCAGATATTAACCCAGAAAGTTTTACTGGTGAAAGTATTGATATAATTTGATACGATTGGTTATTATTTGAGTTTAAAAGCAGGAGTGCTCGGGGGAAGCTTTACGTGGCAAAGTGCGCCCATAGATGCTTGTTTGGAAGGATCAAGGGAGCCTGCATAATATACTTGATCCAAACAGTGGAGAACAAGTCTTGATTATTGATGACGTGGCATCAATTGGGAAGGAAATGCAAGTAAAATTTCCAAGTGTTTTTAAAGAAACATTAGGTACCCTCAAAGGATTTGAACATGAGATCATTCTTAAGGATGATGCTGTTCCTAAAATCCATAAAATGAGAATGGTACTCATCATATTATGAGATAAGGTGGAAAAGGAACTCAAAAAACTAGTTGAGTTAGATGTAATTGAACCTATTGAATCCTCAGACTAGATTTCTCCGATTGTGGTGGCACGTCGGAGTAATGGCAAAATCCGTTTGTGTGTGGATCTTCGTCATGTGAATAATAATGGGGCATATTACCAAGCAATAGCGATAATTATCGCTATTGCTTGGTTAGAGACAAAAATTTACCGCTGAGCTGCAGCGATTTTTATCGCAGATAAACCTTGGTATTACCAAGGTTTATCACAAATGCGATAAAAATCGGCCGCAATGCATGAATATTGCTGAAAAGTCAGCGATATTCATGCTTTACCGAGCTAATGCTCTTAGCCATGTTATCCACCTCTCATTGAATAACATGGCTAAGAACTGCTCAGGGCAGGTGTTAGCTTTTGGAGATATTCGCGCTTAGTGCGAATATCTCCAAAAGTTGGTAATAGGAGATAGCGATGTTAGCGACTGTTTCCAGTCGCTAACATCTTGTCACGCCCACTTTGCATGTCATTAGTGATAAATATCACTGACATGCAAAGTGGGGCCCAAGATGGTCGCTATCTCCTACTAGCTGTCGCTAACTGGTGTTAGCGACAGCTAGGTAATAGGGAGATCATTTTATCTCCGCTTTCTTGGCTTTTAAAGCCAAAAAAGCGGAGATAAACTCCCTTGATAATATGCCCCAATATTCTTATTGACAGATTCCCTTTGCAAAAAAATACAGAAATGGTGTCATGCCTTAATGGATCATCATGGTTTTCAACCGTTGATCTTTCAAAGGCATATCATCAAATTTTATTATTGGAAAAATCAAGGAAGATTACAGCCTTTATTACACCTTTCGGGTGTTTTCAGTACAAGAGCATGCCATTCGGACTGGCATCAGCAGCTGCTGTCTTTCAAAGACTAATGTACAATTTGTTTGGAAAAGAAAAGGGAGTATCTTTTTTTCAAGACAATATTTTGGTTCATAGTGATTGTAAGAATAAACATGAGAAAGCACTTGAAAAACGTTTTGAGCTTTTTAGAGTGTAAGGTCCTAACTATATAGTTGAGTAAGTGTAAGTTTGCTGAAAGAAATGTTTCATATTTAGGTCATATAATCTCTGCCAAAGGTGTGAAACCTACACCTGAGTTAATTAATACTATATTGAACATTCCATCCCCAGGTAACAAGGATGAGGTAAGGTCCTTTCCGGGGATGGCAGAGTATTGTGCAAAATTTGTACAAAACTTTGCAGGGAAAGTGTTTAATATCAGGCAACTTGTAATGAAACATGTCAAATTGAACAGGGATTCCTTATGTGAAGATGAATTTCAATATATCAAGGAGTACTTGAAAAAAAGTACCTCATCTTTCAAATTTTAACCCATGTTCTGATACATTTATCACAGTGGATGCAAGTAATAAAGGACTTAGAGCTGTGCTTATCCAAGCTAATGGTGATGGTAAGGAAAAAATCATATTATTTGCATCAATGTCAATCTCACCTTCGGAAGAGAAATACCCTATAATTGAACGTGAGGCACTTGCTTGTGCTTGGGCTCTTGATCATTTTAAGGCTTTCATTTGGGGCATACCAATCATTTTAAGAACTGACCATAAACCATTGGGTAAATTGCTTTCCACTGAAGGAATTTCTTCTGCTTCAGCAAGACTGGCACGTCTTTCAATGAGACTGAAAGATTGCATATATACATTAGTATATGTGCCAGGAAAAGACAATTTGATTGCAGATTTTTTGTCTCGTATACCTAACCCTCTGGAAACTTGTGAAGATGACCCGTGGTGAAAATTGAAAGTTGCTTTAGTACATGATTCTGGTCTATCTGCCATTAAACATAAGGATTGGGTAGTGGAACAATCCAAAGACAATGATCTTTTGAATGTTATGAAACATGTGTCTGAATTTTATGTTGAAAATTACATTATTTTAAGTGGTTGCAAAGTGATTCCTCCCATGGGAATGAGAAATACTATTTAAAATCTTTGTCATGAAGGTCATTTTGGTATGGTAAGGACAAAGAATGTAGTAAAGGATTCATTTTGGTGGCCATGCATTGAGAAACAAATTGAAAACTTTGTAAATTATTGCACATTTTATTCTACTTCAGGTAAGACATTACGTACTCTCAATCCTCCTATATCAAATGTGAGTATCCCTAATCAACCATGGGATAATGTTGCCATCAATATAATGGGACCAATTGGTGAATTTCAAGAATACATTCTTGGTTTGATGGACTTGTTCACCAAGTGGCCTGTTATTGAGATTGTAAATAAGGCCGATACTAACACAGTGCTAGAATTTTTAGATCAGACATTTATATCAGAAGGTATACCTATTACACTTTTAAGTGATAATGTTGTACAATTTGCTTCTCTTGCTGCTAAAGAATATTTTGACAGAGTAGGTATAAAACATAAAACTACTGCCTTGTACAATCCTAGCGGAAATGGAACTGTGGAAAGGTTTAATAGAGTACTTAAGGGTGTAATTCAAGGAGCTTTTAACAACAATCTCAACTGGAAAATTGCAGTAAAAAAGGCAGTATGGGCATATAGAATTACTAAAAATGATGTGGCAAAATTGTCACCCTTTTTAAACATGCAGGAAGATCTCCTCGATGTAAGTTTACTCCTTCTTGGTTAAAAAACTGTTCAGTTTCAGAGTGGTCAGCTCAGGAGGTTAAGGAAAAATTTTGTATGTAAAAAAACAAAGCAAAGGAATATTATGATTTACGCAAAAATGTCTCCGACCCTAAAATCAAAGTGGGGGTTTGGGTAAGAATTAGGAAACCTAAAAAAGTTACAAAAGGGTTGAGTAAATCTTCTGAGCCTATAAAAGTTGTTGAAATTCTGAACAATGCCATTTGTTGCAACTGCAAAAACCACAGTTGATGGACAGAATGCAGAACAATGTCATACATTCACCCCAGTACAGAGATTTGGGCCCAAATCCATCATTTTTTTGCACCCCACACCACCCCAGTTCAGACATGGCCATATGCAAATCAGTCTGAGCCTGTGCCTCACGGGAACAGTCCAGCCCGAACTGCCAAGCCATGCCTTCCCTGGACCGGAAACAAGCTCCCGAGGACCGGTTTCTGGCTTTCCAGCCGTCTTCAGCCCGGCTTGCTTGAATCCAGTGGTGTGGAGTGCATGGAACTCACGTCTGAGCATACCCATCCCACTCGGGGTGACAAATGCAAAAACCACAGTTGATGGACAGAATGCAGAACAATGTCATACATTCACCCCAGTACAGAGATCTGGGCCCGAATCCATTGTTTTTTTGCACCCCACACCACCCCAGTTCAGACATGGCCATATGCAAATCAGTCTGACCCTGTGCCTCATGGGAACAGTCCAGCCCTAACTGCCAAGCCATGCCTTCCCTGGACCGGAACAAGCTTCCGAGGACCGGTTTCTGGCATTCCAGACATCTTCAGCCCGGCTTGCTTGAACCCAGTGGTGTGGAGTGCATGGGACTCATGTCTGAGCATACCCATCCCACTCGGGGTGACAAATGCAAAAACCACAGTTGATGGACAGAATGCAGAACAATGTCATACATTCACCCCAGTACAGAGATCTGGGCCCAAATCCATCGTTTTCATGCACCCCACACCACCCCAGTTCAGATATGGCCATCTGCAAATCAGTCTGACCCTGTGCCTCATGGGAACAGTCCAGCCCGAACTGCCAAGCCATGCCTTCCCTGGACCAGAAATAAGCTTCCGAGGACCGGTTTCTGGCATTCCAGCCGTCTTCAGCCCGGCTTGCTTGAATCCGGTGGTGTGGAGTGCATGGGACTCACGTCTGAGCATAACCATCGCACTCGGGGTGACAAATGAAAAAACCACAGTTGATGGACAGAATGCAGAACAATGTCATACATTCACCCCAGTACAGAGATCTGGGCCCAAAACCATCGTTTTTTTGCACCCCACACCACCCCAGTTCAGACATGGCCATATGCAAATCAGTCTGACCCTGTGCCTCATGTGAACAGTCCAGCCCGAACTGCCAAGCCATGCCTTCCCTGGACCGGAAACAAGCTTCTGAGGACCGGTTTCTGACAGTCCAGCCTACTTCAGCCCGGCTTGCTTGAACCCAGTGTTGTGGAGTGCATGGGACTCATGTCTGAGCATACCCATCCCACTCGGGGTGACAAATGCAAAAACCACAGTTGATGGACAGAATGCAGAACAATGTCATACATTCACCCCAGTACAGAGATCTGGGCCCAAATCCATCGTTTTTTGCACCCCACACCACCCCAGTTCAGACATGGCCATATGCAAATCAGTCTGACCCTGTGCCTCATGGGAACAGTCCAGCCCGAACTGCCAAGCCATGCCTTCCCTGGACCGGAAACAAGCTTTCGAGGACCGGTTTCTGGCATTCCAGCCGTCTTCAGCCCGGCTTTCATGAATCCAGTGGTGTGGAGTGCATGGGACTCATGTCTGAGCATACCCATCCCACTCGGGGTGACAAATGCAAAAACCACAGTTGATTGACAGAATGCAGAACAATGTCATACATTCACCCCAGTACAGAGATATGGGCCCAAATCCATCGGTTTTTTGCACCCCACACCACCCCAGTTCAGACATGGCCATATGCAAATCAGTCTGAACCTGTGCCTCATGGGAACAGTCCAGCCGAACTGCCAAGCCATGCCTTCCCTTGACCGGAAACATGCTTCCGAGGACTGGTTTCCGGCATTCCAGCCGTCTTCAGCCCGGCTTGTTTGAATCCAGTGGTGTGGAGTGCATGAAACTCACGTCTGAGCATACCCATCCCACTCGGGGTGACAAATGCAAAAACCACAGTTGATGGACAGAATGCAGAACAATGTCATACATTCACCCCGGTACAGAGATCTGGGCCCGAATCCATCGTTTTTTTGCACCCCACACCACCCCAGTTCAGACATGGCCATATGCAAATCAGTCTGACCCTGTGCCTCATGGGAACAGTCCAGCCCAAACTGCCAAGCCATGCCTTCCTTGGACCGGAAACAAGCTTCTGAGGACCGGTTTCTGGCATTCCAGCCGTCTTCAGCCCGGCTTGCTTGAATCCAGTGGTGTGGAGTGCATGGGATTCAGGTCTGAGCATACCCATCCCACTTGTGGTGACAAATGGAAAAACCACAGTTGATGGACAGAATGCAGTACAATGTCATACATTCACCCCAGTACAGAGATATGGGCCCAAATCCATCGTTTTTCTGCACCCCACACCACCCCAGTTCAGACATCCTCATCAGGAACAGTAGAAGTACTGTCTGATTTAGAACCAAGTATAGAATGGAATACTTAACATTCTAATTATATCTATTTGAAAATACACAAGATGCCACACAACCCCCTTCTATACAAATAATAATTTCGTTAAGACTCTAATAAATGTATACATATAAAATCTAACAAATATTAAATTGCATTAGCATTCTATGTATCATGTTTCATCCAAATAAAATAATACTTTCAGTTCAGACATGGCCATATGCAAATCAGACGGACCTGTTTCCTGTGTCATGGAAGAAATATTTTAAATTACTATTCCTGTTTCCTGGATCCTTAATACAACAGAGAGGGATGTTTTATAATGAGCTTGTTGATGTCAGCCACGTGAATAGCTTTGTGACATTGCTGGGGTTCTAGAGGTTCTAAATATGTGCTGTCAGTTGATGGTTGTGCCTGGCCTGGTTGGTAATTGGGTTGTTGGGTGATGGAATAAACTTTTACCCAAATTGGCAGACAGCAAGTTTAGTCACAATTTATATTAACACAACTTGAATGGTTGTGGTGAATGACACTACAATCTGTGCAGTTCCCAATAAAAAGATTCTCACTCCCATGGCCAGCCTCCAAAATGCCCCAATAGTTACGAGAAACAAACATGAGGGAGTATCAAGCAAAAGAGTCTAGTAAAGACCTAGGGGCAGATTTATGAGGCCCTTGCGCCACGTTTACGCCGCTGTTGCGTCACGCAAGGCGGCGTAAACGTGGCGCATCCCTACGAACGATTTACAACGTGACGCATCTAGGCCGATGCGTCACGTTGTAAAGCCCTGCGCCGCTTGTGAGCGTTCTGGCGCAGGGTGGGCGTTCCGGGGCAGGTGCGCCTCGCAAAAGTGGCTGAGTGAAATCTATGAGATTTCACTCAGTCACTTTTAAGCCAATGCTGCGTCAAAAGCCTGCGCCTGCTTGAAGCAGGCGTAGGTCTTGACGCAGCATTGTTAAAATGGGGCACCCCCGAGCCTTGCTAGAGCTGCGTCGCGCTTGCGACGCAACTCCAGCAATGCGCCACATTTCCGGCACAGATGCGTCACGCATCTGTGCCGTTTTTGCACCATGGTGCGCCGCATTATAAATGCGGCGCACCATGGCTGGCGGAGCTGTGGCGCACAGTGGCGCATGTTAACTGGCGCATCCCTGGGGATGCGCCAGTTAACATAAATCTGCCCCAAAGATTTAAGCCTGAAATCCAAATTGAGAGTCAAAAATTAGAGTTACATAGAAATTCAAATCTATTATTTGTTTGAACTTTCAAGGGACAGACAAGGACACAGCCAACACGTTTTATCCCAAAACATTGAGACTTCATCAGGGCTGATAAAAAGATATACAACAAAAGTTCAAATAAAACAAACAATACAAAAAACAACTGAAAATTGTAGTCATTGTGTACACCATAAAACAGCAAAGAACAAAAGCAACACATTTAAAAGCAACATATAACAAATATTAAAACAAAAATATCTCATGCCAACATTTATGTTTCTGAAAACAACCCAAAACAAGGTGTTGTGGTACAAGTAATCAATATTTAGTTGCTATAGGTTTATGTTACTGACATAAGAAGCACTTTGCTTGACACGTGTGACTTGCTTGTTTGTTTTCACTGTAAGATCAATTAGTTTCAGTATAATCAGTGCTGCTTTCAGATTTTCGATAAAACTCTAAGATATGTGGGGTCTAGATGCAACAGAATTTATCTTCATGATTAAATGCTCTTTTCAAAAAATGTAACATCTTTTGATATGACCTCACAGCATTTGCTAAATCTGAGATTTAGTGATTCTTCTTTTTAGTTTGCATGCATCAAAATTATAGTACCAATATTGAAGATTATACCTTCTCATTGCCACAAATGCTCAGAACTCTTATTCAGAACAAGACGTGGGCGAGAACTCTTCTTGACAGCAGAGCAGAGGTCACAAAAGTTCACCAGACTCTTCCAGAGTTTATGATGGCGAGAACGACTGATAAATGTATACAGGTTATAACTCCAAATCATCGTCTTAGCCCTCTGGATAGAATTTAAAATTTGGACACATAAATTGATGGTGACATTATGCATACTATTAAAGTAATATTTTGGTTCGATTTGACTAATGAATATGACATTCTCTTGGCTGATTAATTGGCTGCCAGAGTTTGTTCAGAAAGTTCCACTAGGGTAGGATGTAATAATGCCTTCTTTTTCTGTTCTTGGCCCAGGGGAAGTGGAAGCAGCATTTGGTGCAGAATGGGCACTTGTGCAGGCCCCACCTTTATATCGAAACTAAGTGGGTTGGGATAAAGACTCACCATAACATGTTACACCTATAAGACCCAGCCCAAAGATGCAAGCCATATCCTATTAAACATGAAGCTAAATTCCCAGCTAGGGAGATTATATCACAATTTGAATATCAAGGTGTGATTGAGCCTTGTGTTTCCCCAGTGAATAATTCATTATTTCTAGTCCTCCAACCTGATCATTCTTATTGTATAGTCTTGAACAATCGATATTTAAACAGTCACACATACACTTTTACTGTACAGAATTCCCACAGCACAGACTTGAAACATAATATAGTTAATAAAAAATACAAAAGTACATTGGATATTTCCAACGGTCTTTTTGGTCACAATGTGGCACCAAAAAGGTAGAATTTGTCTACTTAAACTACCTTGGGAGCACAATGGCGGTTCTGTTGGCTCTCACTGGGCTAGAAGAACATCTCATGTCTGTTTTCTGACTGAGTGATGTCAATCTTACAAGAAATTAACTCAGAAGAGTTGTCTTACATTGATTGCCATTACATCATGGGTGATGACTTAAAAATGCATTTGGCCAGGGTGAATTGATTTATCCTGAGATTTGCTGAACATGGCTATAAATTTAATTTTCTCAAAATCTAAAATTGCTTTTCTCAGTGTTCTATTTTTAGGATAGGAGTTATCGAATGAAGGCAATCATTTGGCACCACATTTCTTAGAGAAATGTGCTCTATTGCAACCATCAAATACCTTAAAAAATCTTCAATCTGTTCTGGGATTTCTGAATTTTGTTAGAACATACATACCAGATAATGGACAATGGGTTAGACATTTGTGTGATTTAATTTGCCCTACATTTTCTGATAAAGATTGGACTGCTGTATACATGTATTGAATTTCAGGCAGACATGCTTGAGTCCAAAATGTACAGACATGTATTAACTCTACTTATTTAGTGAGCCACATAATGGTGGGTTCCAGTGGTTACACATGTGTTTTATTTAATGAAGTAGAAACAGTTTCTAAAACTTATAAATTGCATTTATATTCCAATGCTGAAATACATTTTGCATTGATAGATGTGTTTTTTACTGCGATTCAGATGGGTGTACTCCCCATTGGCACAGGGGAGATGTATAATTGTGATGTCTCCTGTTCCAGCCCTAGAGGCCGTCACCAAGGGCAGCATTCCAAATGCAAAAGCCTTGCATCTGAGTTCGATCCAGTGGGCTGCTTCCTTGACAGATACAGATGTAGACTATGTTTTGGACCCTAATCTGAGAACACAGGAATAGCTCAAGTATGAAGAGGAATACCTCATATCTAGTGAAAACGTGTTTCTAAATAAATATGCGTTCATTATCCATACTGATTGTTCAGTCCAGCCTGCGGTTGGTACAAAGTACAAGCACTCAGTTGCATGGTATGCAGATATGGGTGTTGTTAGAAATGAGGGGTCTATACTTGGCAGTGTTATGCAACCTGTCTAAGTAGGGACACTTCCTTCTAGTCAGGGTAAGGGAGTTACACAGCAGAGATAACCCCTATATACAGCCTTGGTAGCTTGTCAGGGGCAGTCAGACCTATCCCAGAGGCAATGTGTAAAGCATTTGTACATAAAACACACAGTAACACAGTGAAAACACTACAAATAGACACCACACCAGTTCAGCTAATATTCAAAATAACAAATTTTTATCTAAACTAAACATGACCTACATGACAAAAGTCTAACATACATCAGAAAAGATATCACTGTTTTTATATTCCACTTTATTTGCATTTGAAAAACAGACAGAAGGACAGCATACAATTGTATAGTACATCAGAGACCATCTCTAACGAACAAAAGCCACAGTCATGATTGAAGTAATTCGAGCAGACCACCCCAGTTGAAAGGTAGAGCAATGTGTGAGAAATGTAGAGCAAACAATTTGCCCCATACCCTGTGGAACTTCCCAGGACATCCCCGGGCCTCAAAGAGAGGCTCCTCCTGGGCCACGCACAAGTCCACCCTCCGTCCCCACTGTCGCAGGGTACGGGGTTTGGCCTGAGCCCAGGCCACCACAATATCTCGCTTGGCTACCGCCACTGCTGGTCCCAGAAATTGTCAGCTCTAGAGCAATCCAGACTATCAAATACCCCCAGAAGAAGGTGTATTGGGTCTTGGGGAACCTGCCATCCCAGAGTCTGCGTAAGCTTAGATTCCACACCGACAAGAACGGGGAAGACCAGGGCACCACCACACCATGTGGTAAAAATCATCAGTGCTTGGCCACATTGTGTACAATCTGGGGAGGAGCGCAGTCCTGCCTTATGTAGGTGCACACGGGTGAGGTAGGGAATGTGTAGATAATAAAGTTGGATAAGACGTAGTTTAGAGAAGGTTGTAAGAGTTTTGGGAGCCATAAGGGCGTCAAACCAGTCTGCTTTTTCGAGGGGACCCAGCCATCCCTCCCAGCGAGTCCAGGGTAGTGAAGCCATTATTCACTAGGGATCGGTATATCTGTAACACCCCTCCTCTGCCCAAGTTTCCCATCATAACCTGGGCCTCCAATGGGCTAAACTCAGGAATCGATGAACGTGGAGGAATATGTGAGGTAAGGGCATGGCGGAGTTGTAGATATTTATAAAATTGGGAGGTGTGAAGGGAGTGGCATTGCTGTAGATCGGGGAAGGCCCTGGTGTTGTCCCCCACCTAGAGGTCTCCAAGGAGCGAGATCCCAACATGATCCCATTGCCGAAAGCCTGCAAGACTCGATGCCTCCCGCAGCCAGGTGCCATGCCACAGAGGAGTTTGTTGAGGAAGTCGCTTTTTACAGCGCGTATATCGCAGGGCAGAGCGCCAGGCTACTAGGACCGCTCCGGTGATAGGTGGGATCGCCTGTGGAATGGTAGACCCTCATAAATAGGCTTAGATTTGCGGGAAGTCCATGGTTCTTAGCTCAGTCCAATAGGTCATGTCAGGCCACCCCCTAGTGAACCAATCATGGACAACAAAGAGTCTGGTAGCCAAGTAATAGAGATGATGATTTGTCATAGCCATGCCTCCATCATAGGGTGGGATCGGGCAGCGGGCCAGGGCTATTCGCAGCCTCCCCCCCACAGGAACCTATTAGTTACCCCATCAAAGTCTCGGAACCAACTACCCGGGAGATGAGAGGTGATATTCTGAATGATGTATAGGAAGAGGGGGAGGATCATCATTTTAAAGAGTGCCCCTCTTCCAAGGGGGTTAAGTGTGATGGTGCACAAGCGCTTAAGGTTGTTTTTGGCTTTTGTGACCAGGGATGTAATATTAAGCACCCATTCCAACTCCGGAAGCAGAGTCACCCAGATCCCAAGATATTTAAATGATTGTCTCCTGATCGGGATATTAGACTGCCAATCAAAGCAAGCCCTTGAGTTATGGAGGGGGATCAGAGTGGACTTTGATGGGTTAGTCGCAGGCCCGAGATGTTCTCGAAGGCCCGGAGCACCTCCAGGCAGCGTGGACCGGAGCACTCCGGGTCAGCCAAGAAAAGCTGGATGTCGTCCGCTTATAGGGCGATTTCGTCCACCTGGTGGGGATCCCAGGAACACCCTTGGATTTGGGAGTCAATACGTATGAGGAAGGCCAGGGGTTCCATCTCCAGAGCGAATAAGAATGGTGAGAAGGGGCACCACTGACACGTAACTATTGGGATTTGAAATGCATCAGAGAAGGCACTGTTAGTCAGTACCTTGGCTTTGGGGTTGGAATAGAGGACACGGATAAGGCATCGGAAATGGAGGCCGAATCCCATAGTCATGATGACATCCTCCAGGTACTTTCAGTCAACTATGTCAAAGGCCTTCACAAAATCTATAAGAAGCAGGGCCGGGCAAGGTGTGAGGTTGTGGCCATGGGCCAGGGCTAGGTGAGGTGCCTTATGCAGTGCCAAGTGCCGTGTGCCAGCATGAAACCACATTGGCTCCAAATGGACCAGTTTGTGCAACAAGGAACAGAGGCGTGGGCCAAGGCTGCGGCGAAAATGTTCATTTCAGTGTTGATTAAAGAGATCCAACGGTAGTCCGTACAGGAGGAAGAAGGTGGTTGGGTCTTCGGGATGATCTCTATAGTAGCCACGTCAGTCTCGGAGGGAAAGGAGCCCTCCTTAGCCACATGTCGGAAGAGGTCCACCAAATAGGGCACCAATAAGTCTCTATGGGCCACGTAATACTCCTGTGGGAAACCGTATGGCCCTGGTATCTTCCCAGAATTCTGCAGGGAAATAGCCCCATGTATCTCCTCTGGGGTAAAGGGGACATTGAGTTCCGTCAACTGCTGGGACTGCTGTCTGCCCCAACAAGTCGGCCAGAGAGGCCCCAGGGAGGTGGGTTGAATACAGCTGGGCATAGTAGCCCGCAAAAGCCTGGGCAATAGCCCATGAAGTGCATTGTCCGGTTCCAGCGGCGTCTCAGATTTCAGGGAAGATTCTGTTAGCCTTGGGTATGAGACTAAGTTGTGAAGCAACTTTCCATTCTTGTCACCCCACCCGTAAACACGGGCCACAGAGGAACACCAGAACATCTTGTCAGAGTCAAGGGAAATCTGACGTATCTCATCCCGGATCGCTGCAAGCTGTCTGGCGGGTTGGGCTTCGGCCGTAGTTGTGACGGTCAGTTCCAGTTGCATGGCTTGCGCCTCCAGCTGGGTCAGGCAAACAGTCTGTGACGCACGTTTTGTGTGCACTCGGCCTCTGGCTACGCCATGTAAGGTGGCCTTATCGGCCTCCCAGAGTGTGCTCAGGAAGGGGAACGAACCCTGGTTGATAATGAAATAATGCTGCAACTCCACTGCAAGCGCATCCTTAATCTCTGTGTCTTGCACAAACCACGCGTTCAGTCGCCAGACCGTCCGCGTCCCATCAATGATGCGTCCCAAGCGTAACGAAATGGCTGAGTGGTCTGAGATTCCGCGGGGGAGAATAGAGATGTTAGAGACATGTTGGCAGTCAGTGGCAGGCAGGAGGAGCAAACCGATGTGAGGGTGAGTATGGTGGGCATCCGACATGTGGGTATATTGTTTCCCCCGGTGATTCCAAATCCTCCAGGCGTCACATAGACCAAGTGCAGCTGACTAATCCAACAGCCTCTTAGAGTGAGATAGGTGCGACTCGGATGGTTCTCCAGTTGTGTCATGTGATGGTTGCATAACTACATTAAAGTCGCCCCCAATTATTGTCCGACCCAAGGGCAGGGCGGCGATTACAGCTGTAAGGTGATGGAGAGTAGAGGGGAGTGTGGCGGGTGGGATATATGTTTATATTAGGTTCAGGGCGTGACCTTTAAGCCTACTGGATATGGCCACATAGCAGCCCTGTGCGTAGTCACCTGTGCAGGGGTGAAGGAAAGGTCCGTCTGCATTTGTATGGCCATCCCCCAGGAGACCCGCGTGAAACCTGGGTGCCACACCCTCTCAAACCAGTATCTTGCTAGAAATGGGCAATGGGTTCCCAGGAGGTGAGTCTGCTGAAGGAAGAGCACATCGGGAGCGTGGCATTGGGCGTATAGATATCACAAGAGTTCTGCCTCAGTTCCAGCCTTGTGGGCCTCTACAAATCAGATTCCTGTGTCCTCACTGGAACCTTGGCGCGTGGGACTTCTAGACAGAATGGAGTCTGGCAAGGCGGGACGTACTACCCCAGATGGGTCTAGACCACGGCTCAGATCATTCT
Organism: Lissotriton vulgaris; assembly: GCF_964263255.1. Taxonomy (NCBI): domain Eukaryota; kingdom Metazoa; phylum Chordata; class Amphibia; order Caudata; family Salamandridae; genus Lissotriton; species Lissotriton vulgaris. The sequence goes on along the minus strand of NC_141689.1, from coordinate 1,628,307,784 downwards.
GCGAACTGGCTCGGATGTGGCTGCTGAGATCTGGAGGAGCCTCGGTAGAGATCGACAACTGGGACCCTAGGCCGGGCGACCACACTGTCCCCCTCACCGATCCCCCCTCCTGCAGGACCGGGTGTGTCTTCGTTGTGGCTTGGGAGATGAGTGTGTTTGTGGAGGATCATACAAGGAGGGAGGGGAAGCATGCCGGATCCGCAGAGGTCGCTCCTCAGTGAGCCAAGTCCAGGCAGCCTACGGGGTGTACAAAAATATTGTCCTGCCCTAAAAGATGACTCTGAAGAGGAGACCATAACACAGTCCTAGGTTGCAGAGTTTTTGTTTGACGTCCACATATGTGCAGCGCTGCACATCTCTTGTATAGTCTGGTAAGAGCATAATAGTGTTGTTTTGATATTTCAGGGGACCCTAGGCCAGGGCCTCTCTAAGGATAGCATCTCTGTCCTGGAAGTTGAGGATCCTGATGATAATGGGACAGCATGGTGCCCCGTAAGAGGCACCAGGGATCGATAAGCACTCTCAACTGCAAACTACACAGAAAGAGCTTCTCTGGGTATTCATGACTTCACCCAAGGCTCCACAAAGGTGTCCTCCTATCCCTGCTCAACCCCTTTGGGGAAACCTATCAGGCGTAAATTGTTTCGCCGTGAGCAGTTTTCTGCATCATCTGCTGGATGGTGTTGTTCCGAGGTTTGATTATGTAGGCGGGCAACTTGGGTTTTCAACTGTCCCAGTTTGTCTTCAGCTGTGGAGAGATGCGACTCCACCTCTGAAATTCTCGCCGTAGTGTTACGAATATCCTGGCGGATAAGGGCTATGTCCACCCGGACCTCACCTATCTTGCTCTCCACTGAGGCCTGGGAGGTGCCGAAATCTTGCAGGATGGTCGAAAGGTTTCCCACGGCAAGGGAGGAACCGCCAGATGCCCCCTCCACTGGGTTCCGCTTGGCAGTGATGTACTGGCCCATTTTCTGTTAAATTTGTGGAGCGGGTGTCTTTGGTTCTCAGTCTCTAACCACCTCGGCCGTGAATGTAGGTACCCAAATATCTGGTTGGCTAGGGGGTATAGGCTCACGGGGCAGATGTTCCCCAGTGGGAGAGGCCCAGCACCCAAGCCATCGATACTCAGGCCAGGGCACCGAATCCACCCCAGCACAAGCCCGCCGAGGTACCGGCTAAAGCAGGTCCGGACTCCTCTCCCCCCGCTTCCCGAAGTGGCGGCCGATCCAAGAAGAACAATGTCTCACCCAGTTTGGTGAGGGTGCCTCCAGGCCAAAGGGAGGAAGGGAGGAAGGTAGGATGGCGGAGTGGGCCCAGACCCGTGCCCCTCGCTGCTCGATGGATGCGTCCGGTTCTGCCTCCCTCTGCTGGACCTCTGAAAAGTGTAATTGACAACGAGTTCAATACTCTTGGGTCAGAAGCATGGGAGCAGGCGACTGAGATCAGAAGGGCCCGGTCCGGACTCCCCAGGAGCAGCACTGGGGTGATGAGCCGGTGGAGAGGAGCACGTTGGCGAGGAACCCACACCGCTCGATGGGTGCGGCCAATATTGCCTCTTCCGCCCAAGATGGTGGGAGCGCTGCTGGGTCCGGAGCCACAGAACTGGCCATGTGAGCCCTAATGGAGGAGGTTCATAGTGATGTCGGGAGGGCCTGTGGATAGGGGGCTGTGGAGGGGACCTAATCCCAGGACCGCTCGGTATGTGTGGCTGATTCCACCTCCCAGTAAGTAGCTTGTAGCACCTGGTGCACCACCCCACTCCAGGCCACAAAGCCAGCAGGACGAGTCTGAGCTTCCAAACTCCGCAGGTTCAGGCCAGGATCGCAATGGTGGGCAACGGAGGGCACCCCCAGGCTAGAGGAAAGGGTGGAGCCACAGCCTAGGTCACAAACCCTCAGGAGCACTACACTGCAGGAGTGGGGACGGGGGCGCGTGGGTGTTGTTGAGGGCCCCAGCAATCCCCCGTCACACAGACAATCAGGCACCCACCTCCGCTCTGGTTCACAGGACACCGCACCAAGCAGGCAATATCTCAAGGTGTGAGACCAGCCTCCAGGGGCACAGGTGTCGGACCGTGTATGGGCGGAGAGAGGCCGGCTCTGGGACTCCACCTCTCCAACCAGCGGCCGAAACTCCGGTTATTGCACGCCCCAGCAGGGGTCGCTGTCTCCACCGTCACAAGCTAGGCCAGTGGCTCCTGCAGGCCCGGATGGGTGGGGAAGGGAGATCCTCTCCCAAGGCCAATACAAGATCATCAGGCACCCCACCTCCGTGACGCCGGAGATCAGCAATGGAACCTAGTCACAGCACGGGGATTCTTTCCCCCAGCTGAGCTGCGCTGGCCACCAGCCGCTATCTGAGAAAGGAGCCTAGGGGGATAATCACCACCATCTTAGGCAGGGGCATGCCAAGGTCCAGAGCAGAGAACAGCCTCCGCGAGCAGGTGAGATGCGTCTTTGACCTTGCCCTGTAGCATAGACCCACGTGGAGGCAGCAGTGACAGAAGAAAGGGCTGTAGTAGGGCTGATGGCGAAGGATCATGGCGCAGATGACGGAGGGGTCCAGAGCACTCTTAGAGTGCGACTGCCATCTTGACGCACCAATCCATGCCCCCAAGATATCACTTTTTAAAGGTTATGCAAGTTAGTCCATAGAACTCTATGGGTGCATTGGTTTTAGTAAAAAGAACCTTTGATGCAGGAAAATCTGAGATGAAAAACAGCTGCAGAAGAGGGAAGCATCATAAAACACAAGCCATCATCAATTCTTGAGTCCCAAGCAAATGCATGCGTTGCTTTGATTCCTTACTGCGACGAGAAGTGATGCGAAGTCCAGCATACAGTCAAAAATACAGGAAACAGAAACAAAAAGACAGGTGAAACCAAACCAAGGATGCCAGGTCAAACAGATGTCATGAAGGATGGAGTTTTTCAGACACAAAGAACATATGTAATAACTCTGGGTGACTGTACCTATCAGTTGGCTGAATTGAAAGCTTTGGTTCTGGCTTTGCAGAAAATGGATTCAGAATTCCTCACACTTATAGTGTGTGATTCATACTACTGCATCGAGGCGTTAATGATGATTTAGTGTACAGAGAGCTTTAAATAATCTGCCTAGATGAATGTTGAGTTATCGTACTCCATATAAAGTTTTATTTGGGGTTACATTGTTCGTTCCAGATCTTGATTACTTTGGTGCAGTGGCAGAGAATGCGCCCTTTGACATCAATGCATGCTTCAGTATCTTACAGGAATTACAAGCATTCCAAGATGAGCTCTCAAGGTTAATTTGTAAAAAATCTGTCTCTGATGAAGTGAAGTTATGACCAGTGGTTTCTGTATTGCTGTATTGCTAAAGTTGGGGATGTACGCGAGAGAAGATTGCAGATAAAAAAGAGTTTGGCCCCAGTGCCTGTCCTTGCTATTCAAGGTACTCAAACTGTGATTTTGCCACTGCATCTTTGGTTGTAAGCAAAACCAACAGCTTTTGATTTATTTGATCAAGTTGCATTATATGGCTGATTCTCCGTAGTAGACCATGAGGGTATCTGGGTAGGTCCTTGTCACCTCTTCCCTACTCAGCAGGAAATCCCTCTACAATCAATACGTCGTTCTACTCTTACTGCTCTCCAGCTGGGGTCTTCAGCTGCTGAACTTTCAGTAATACTGATTAATTTCAAAGACACCTGATGTGTTTCTGATGTGATTCTGCCATTTTCTACTCCTGCTCCTTCCAATGAAGTTGTGTATTTTCAACTGCCTTTGGAGTCACCTACCTGTTCTCCTTCGCATAATGAGTTCTCTCTTTTTACTCAGACCGCCTCTGGTTATTTTGTCAACATTGATGATTTTTCTTCAGACTCTTCAGATACCTCCTTGCTTGGTGTGCATGCACTTGGCCTTTGGATGAAACAGACATAATTGATTCCTCTTTAGTCCTATTGTTGGATTTTTCTTTCCCTATTTTTTCTCGTCCTTTGAGTTGGATTCATTACAGTCTTCTTTTTGCTGTTGAATGGACACAATGTCCCTAATCATATAGCTCTAGAACTGGTAGATGAGAGGCTTACTCCCCATTCTTCTTCACTAAAGCTCCTGCTACACTTGTCCCTTGTGAACACTACTGCATTCCCAGTCTGTGAAGATATTGTGTGTGATAAAGTTCCTGATTATATTTCTGGTCCGACAGAAACATTGCCAAAAGTAGTTAAATTTGCCCCTGGCTCCATTCTGGATGAATGGAATGTCGCAATTTTCACTAATATGCTGTCTGAATTAGAATCTTACAAAGTATTTGAAGATGATGATTTGCATTTGAATGCTGCAAATCATGATGACATGTTTGGCTATAATCATTAAGTCCATAATTTTTTACACAACTTGTACTCCACATGCTATTTTGAATTATGTACGGTGGGAACGCTGTTTGACCCCACCTGTTGGAAGTTCTAATATACATTTTAAAAAGTTTCCTCAGTTTTCCAGTCAGTACAGACCAGGCCTGGTTGTAGTTCATGGAGATATGTAACATGAAACTCTGCGAAGTGACAAAGCAACTCTGCGGAGTTCGCAAGTGGCAGAGTGCAGTTCAAACTGCTGTCCACGCCGGTCTTCCTGCCGCTGGGGTAGAAATTCTACCCGAGTGCCATGCTCGCGAACTTACCGTTCGTGAGCGCGAGCGGGGAAAAAACTCTGCTGCACTACTTGGAGAGAAGTTTTCTGCACTCAGCGCAGCGCCGAAAACTCTGCAAACTCCTCGAACGGAGCGGAGTACACCGCCCAGGCCTAGTACAGACCTGGTTTCATATTTTTATCAGCTAACACCTTCCCAACCGAAGAAAAATATGCTCACACAAGTGAAGTTAATTTATTCAGATTCATTTTTTTCACAACTCCAACTACAGGATTATGAATATTGGAAAGATAATATTGAGCACAAGTCTGTTTGAGGAACACGCTGTTGGCAGGTCCGGGGCACTGGTGCTTTATTTAGAGCATGTCTACCACCTCTTCAAATGATTTTTCAAAACAATCAGTACAACAGACTACATGCCTTAGGTTTGGCAATGTTAAAAATGTGAATACACCAAACATTCCCCCATTTGTACATTTTCATAACTGGCAACATTTTGTTCATTTCAAAGAAGAAGAGCTTAATGAAATGGTGCAGAATTGGATATACAATTCTTCAACTTCTGGTTCAGATGAGATAGTAATGGAGGTAAGGCTCATTTTTTAACTCTTGCAAAGGGTTTAAGGTGAACAAACCAGACCCCAGGATATTCAGTCACTACACTTTGGGATTGTCACTATGTATAGTGCTGGGAATCTGTGCCAGAAAGGGTTAGAACACTCAACAGTGCCAGCAGTTAAAAACCACCTATCCCTCCTTTCAGATACTATAGCTTTACAGGGTTTTCTGTTGGGTACAAGGTCTCCTCAGTCTAAATGTTTTATATATATCCCAGTTATAATGAAATATGAAAACATTCTTAACAAGAAACAGCTGAATATTTGACTGCAGTTGGCAATGGAATGACCAAATTGTCAACTCATATTTATTCCTTGAATATTATTGTTTCATCGGCATTTGATATCTCTCAGAATGATGTGTTTGTGCTTCAATATGGCCAGTCAGTTGAGATCGATTTTGCAATTGAGTTGGAGTTTGCAGGTTCTGAAATTGAATAGAGTGGCATGGAATAATTTAAATGCAACTGAGTTATGTATGCCTTATAATTTTACACGCATGAGAAAATTAACGGCTAAAAATTAAGCCACTTAAAGAATGCTTTTTATCGAGTATTTCGGTTGCTGAAACTCCATCTGTGGTTTGGCTTATTCATGGTTTCATTTTCCGTGTGATTTCCATGCTTAACTTCACATCATGCCTTAGGCATTTTCTAGTAGGCAGATATGAGGAGATGGGTGCACATTTTTTACATGAGGGCTGGTTCCTCCCTTTTCAGTACACATGCATAGACAAGAACAAAGAGTATTTTGCTAGTCTTTGCGGTTGTGGGGCTGCTTTGGGTCACTCATTAGTCTGCAGAGAGATTACACTTCATGGAGTTTGTAATGCCTCAAAGGCTAATTTACCATGTGCTTGAAAGATATTCCTGTATGATTGATCAAAGTTGACATTTTGTTGCTTTCTAATGGGAGCTATCTGATTTTAAATTATCAAAGTTGTTGCAGGATGATACCAGGTGTCCCTTATGTGGTCACTGTTTCCAGAGTTGTAACTTGCTGTATATATATTTTATATCCTCCTACACATACTACTGGAGACTCAAATGTGTTGGCCAAGGTCCACATAGATATTATACGCTTTGATAAATTGAGCAGACTGAAAGTCTTGCTATTTCAAACAGATTTGGGTCTGATATCTGCCCGAGAAACATTTAATCTCTAAGTAGCACATTCCTCATTGGAGGAGCAGTCTCTTTAAAGAACTTAGTTGCCACAGCAGTTGGGTTAGCTGATGTACCATATTTTAATGCATCTAACACTGCTGGATTGGCACACTTTTTTTTAAGTGCTTGGGTCTGGACTGGTTCTTACGTCCCAGAATTTACTTGGAGCCATTCCATTCTGTCTGCCCTTCTTATTTTCAAGCATTTTGGAGGCCCTACAGTTTTGTTATTGCTTTTTGTTGGTGCATTAGTTCTATTTTGTTGCTCTGCAATGGATGTCACGCAATGAGGCCAACTGGAAATGGAAGCACCACCCGTCCTTCTGTGTCATGAAAGCCTGATGCAGTGTTTTGGACAATCAGTGCTACTGGAACTGAACAAACACTGGTCTATGGGCCTCATTTGAGATATGTCTCGACTTATACCTTCCTTCACAATTGTCCAGATGTAAATCAGCTTGTGCATACTTTGCAGTAGCATCATCTGTATTGTCAAATGATGCTGCTTCCATTCCTGCACGATGCCTACTATTGGCTGTCTTCACCAATGCCAGATGCTCCTTTGGCTTCAGGTTTCCTGACATCTGAGCACTCTTCTGGTGCTGCGCTCCTGGCACTGTCGCTTTCAGCATCTGCTGGATGGGCTGGTGTTGACTATCTTCCCATCACACATCAACACAAAAAGTGACACCACTGAATCTCCCAGCTTCCACCTGCACAGGAAGCTACATCACTGAATTTTCCATCCTACATATGGACTGGAAGTGACGTTATTGGTTTTCATGCCAAACCCATCTTTAAAAGAAGAAACCAAGCAAGAGGACTTACTTTCACATCTCCTATCAACACAAGGAATGACATCACAGAACCCTGCACTCCTCCCCCTCCCCCTCCCAGGACCTACTTAGTGGCAGCTTCAAAATGGACGTGCAGTGCAGGCATGCAGCAGGCATGCAGCTGGAATGCCAAAGGCATGCTAACGACAAGCCCATCTGTGTCTGTCTGCTCCTGGACAGCAACCAGCTCCAGGGACTCAGGTCCTATCACCACCCAGTAATACTCCACACCCCATCTTAGGTCGCAAGACCCCAGATGCTGTTGCCCCAACTTCTGCCATGCCGTGCCTCACCCCAAAGTAGGAGCTTTCACCTCCACCCACTGCCAGTTCTCAGGCAGTCATACACCAACTCTTCCACAAACAAATACTAACAATGCCCTCAACACCACCTTCCAACACACACACCACACAAGCACCAACAATGCTTACACCCCCATCCTATGCCACATGCCACAGCTAACCCACATGACAACACCTACTCGCAATCATTCTTCTCAACACACAATCACTCCGCAAACACACAGCCAAAAGATGGAACCTGCTGAGAAGCGATGCATCTGACATCCTCTTTATCTCAGAGACCTGACTCAACCCTTCATTGGCTCCTGCCATCACTCGACAGGGCCACCTTTACAAGCCAGGAGAAAAGCTTGCTATCATCTACAAGAAATCCATCAAATGCATAACATCCACAGAGAGCGCAACCCAATTCATGGAACAACTGAACCTCAAGCTGTAAATCTCTGAAAACCTCACCCTGGACCACGAGCCACCTTTATCTACCTCATTATTAACTTTGTTACTCCGCTCACCATCGACTCCAGACCCTATATCCTCCTCAGTGACCCCAACTTTCAACTGGAAGACCGAAATGACCCTTGCTCCACAGAACACTTCAAAAGCTTGAGCTACATTGGACTCACTCAGCTCGCCCCAAAACTAACACACACCTCAGGACACAGACTAGACCCCATCTTCACCACAAGTGAATCATCAAATACAACTCCACCACACCATTTATAAGGACCCACCACTCCATCATCCACTTCCAAATCAAAACACCTCAAGATAAACACCCATACCACGCTCAGCTTTCCAAGTTGCAGCTGATCACAGAAGCAGATTGGCTCAGCACCCTCAGCATGGATCAACCTAGCCCAACAGACAACCTCAGCATGGACATCAACAACTTTAATAACTGGATCAAGAACTGCACAAACTCCCGCACACCCATCAAAACCAACAGGCAATGAAGATCATATAAGCAGCCCAGCTGGTACACAGACAATCTCTGAGACAATAAACAACACTGTAAACATCTAGAAAAGCAACGGAGAGACAGCCACAACACCACCAACAGAACTACCTATAGGGCTATACTCAGAAGCTATCACCAGCAAATAAGAGACACTAATAAAAAAGCACAAGTGGACCGCATGGAAGGAAGCTCCAACAGCTGCAATGAGATCTCCTTAATTGTTAAGCATTTCACCTCGCTCTCAATCACTTTCAAAATTGCTCCCTCCCAACAACTCTGTGACAATCTATCCAACTTCTTCCACACAAAAATTGCAAATATCTACAGCATCTTTGCACACCAACCCAACCCCATTGAATGAGTTGCTAACAGTTGTATGATGTTACAACGCATGCTTTTACCCCGCATGCTGTTACAACTCAATTTTTTACCACGACTTGCTGTGGGGGTGCGCTGAAGTTTGGAATAGTATAATTTACTATTCCAACTCCAGTCTGTGCAACAGTAGGGTAGGTGTTGAAGTTAAATCCAACACCTTATCCCCCTACAGCAAGCCATTTTCGTTGTAATGGCATGAGGGGTAAAAGCATGCACTGTAATTCCTGCGTTGCAACGGTTGTTTCCCATTGCTAACCAAACCACCACCAACCATGATGGCCACATGACTGAAGGAACAACCCTCACCAGAAGAGACACAGCGGCAATCAAGAGGACCGCCCACTCAGGGCCCCAGTGGACACATGCTCCCACTACATCTGCAATCTGGAAACATCATCGATTAGCACCACCCTGACCCACATCTTCAGAATATCCGTCACATCCACCTCTTTCCCCAGATGAATGAAAACTTGCAGAAATGAACACCCTCCTTAAGAAGCCCACAGCTGACCCGACTCAACAGTGCAACTTCCAACCCATCTCCTTGCTTCTCTATCCAGCCAAAGAGATTGATGAATTCCATCAACAAGAAATTCACAACCCACCACCAACTTTACCATCTTCTAGACAACACTCACTCAGGATTCAGAAAGAACCACAGCACCAAAACAACACTCATTGCAGCCACCGACGAGAATTAGAATTATCCTGAATTGAGGAGAAACAGCAGCCCTCATCCTGCTCGATCTCTCTGCGGTCTTCGACACTGTCTTCCATAATATCCTCATCAGAAGACTTTTCGAGTTTGACATACAAGGATCCTATCTCCAATGCATCTGTTCCTTCTTCATGGGAAGAATTCAAAGGGTCAAGCTGGCACCCTTCATATCAGAGGGCACATAATTGATATGCGGAGTGCCACAGGTCTCATCGCTCATCCCTACTCTTTTCAACCTATACACAACACTGCTCGCCAACATCATCCGATCACAAGACATCACTGTCATCTCCTACGATGATGACACCCAACTCGTCCTCTCCCTGATGGATAAAACAAAAAACGCCAGAACCAACTTTACTACCTGCATGACCATGGCAGCAGACTGGATGCAAAAGACCTCCCCATGGAACTCCACCTGTGATGAAAACAGCCACTACAACGCTGTCTTCACATCGCAATGCCCTTACAATGTGGTAGTTGCAAGGACTGCATTGTTACCATGCACTGCCATTACTACACAAGTCATTACATCGACTTGCAGTAGATGGCATGCTAACATTAGAAATAGTATAGTTTACTATTCCAACACCTTCCCTACTGTTACGTAGGCTGGAGTTGGAATAATAAATTATACATTTCTAATGTCAACACGCCATCTACTGCAAGTCGATGTAATGACTTTGCCAGTAATGGCTTGCGTGGTCACAATGCAGTCGTTGTAATGACTGCGTTGGTATAGAAGGCGTTGTGATGACTCTCGTTGTAACTATGAATACACAAAAACCTGGGGGTCTACCAAGAAACAAATGTGTTACGAGGACCATATACAATATAAAGTCAACAGTGTACTAGTGAAGTAACAGAATGGTCTATTTTATAAAGTATAATAATCCAACGCATGTAACCACCAGCAACAGTAGGTGAGACCCAAGATCCAGAGATGGATTACCATCAAAATCTTGTTGGTGATCTTATTTTCTCATCTGGTCATCCACAGGGCTGGGCCGGTGTGTCTCTAGATGAGTGAGACTACTTCCAGGACCGCCTGACAGGACTGGGGTCAAGCCCACAATTGCTTGCTGACCATGCATAGGATCACCAAATGGAACAAAGTGCAGTGCAAAGAGTGATAGTGTAAGGAAAAGTGAAGTTAAAAAGGAATAGAGAGCTCACAGTTAGGGCACTTTAATGGCTGTAAGCCTCTTTCAATTAAAAACCAGAACAGCGCAAAACAGCAGTATAAACAAATGACTGCTTAGGGGCCGACATGTTTCTGCCAAATCGGGGGATTACTCCCTTGGCTTTCCTCAGGGCCTCTGTTCTAAAAGACTTTTGCTACTGCAAGTGCAAACCACATACAAAACAATAACTCAAAAACAGTGACAATATCAAAAGATATACATTTCTATTCCTCCATGTCAGCTGGTGTGTCAATCACCTAAAACAAAAGTGCAAGGTGGTATCAGTGCATAAGAATATAGCAATATAAATCAATTTTGAAAAGAAGGAAACAATTCCTTACTCACCCTACTTGACAGGGGAAATTACCTCACCCCACCTGGACCAGGCTCAGAGTAAGGGAGGCCACGCTCTGGGGATAAGAAAAGGCTGTCCAAATTAAGATAAAGCAAGGGAACTGTGCTTATCTACTTGTTTGGAGTCCCTTAGTCACTATCTTATCCTTAGCTTAATAATCTTACAGCCAGTCTCCAACTAAGCGCACCCACAAGCACTATAACTACAAATCAACGGGAAAAAGTCTCACTACAAGGACACAAGTTCACGAAATGTTTAAAAACCACAGAGTGGGGGTTGCACTCACCTCTCCGTCGTTGCCCCGAGCTATATCTGAGGCTGGGGGAGGCAACGTTTAGGAGAAGGAGGGATTCTTATGTAGATGTATCCTCCATTGTGTGCCCCTATCAGCGCGTGGTGTGAGACCGCGCTTGTGTTGAGGGACAACAGGTGAACCATATCGATGCCTGACATATTTAATAGTCTCTCGTTAAGAACCGCTTATTAAGTTAATATGGATAGACGCGGCCGCTCTAAAGCAGTCTGTTCGTGGTGCCGCGGCATATTGTCAACAACCGATGCGTGTTACCGCGATATCTGAAGTGAACTACAAAAAAGATGGGAGTTGTAGTTCAGGACATATCTATGCGACGGAACTACAGAGCAAGGGAGTTGTAGTCATATGCATGATCACAATGGGATCGAAAAACATCAACATGCCTGTATAAAGAACAATAAGTAGAGCCAAAGACAAAACTTACTCACTATTTGTTTTCACGGAACTCATTATCATTATATTACAGTAGGAAATCAAACTACATGAAACTCAATTGCGCGAGGTTAAAAACGGATCTATAAGAAGTGTAGTCCGGCGCAATTGGATATCAAATGAACTACAAGTCTGTTATAAGAACGGATACACAGAGCCAAAGACAGAGTATGTGTTCATAATACTTGGTATATGTATTCGTATTGCGTTGTGTGGTATAATTAGGGGTCAATCGGAAAATGATTATTCACAGCTGAAAATTGTGATTAGGGAGCATGCAGAGGATCGGTGTAAACCCCTCACTCGTTATCACAAATAAAAACCTATTTTGATGGTAAGAACAATTTACGTAGGATTGTTTGCCAAACAGTGTATACATATATATGTGTTCTTCTACCAGATGCTTACCAGGTTACTTCAATCTAAAGATGTTAGTTATGCAAAAAAGTATGCCAGTGTATTTAAGGCACACTAGTAGCAATCGGAATTGCCCAGTCTCAGAAAATGTACTAAACCCAGTATTGTTTCTCATATGTGCAGTTTAGAGAAAGGTCTAGTATACATGACGATAAGTCAAGTTAGTATTATAATCTTTTTCGTACACACTTAATTATGACTATGAAAAGGTGTGTTACAGCAGAACAGTATGATATCTTGCAGCTAATCATAGCGTGGTCCACGGAATTTCATCATTCAAACCCCGGGAGTCTGTCGATAATCTAAATATCCCTTTTTGTTCCTTAATGAACAGATATTTGGCTATGTCCACAGTGTATGATGGTATGAATGGCTTCTCCAGGACTGTCCAGGTGAAGTCAGTTTCACTGTGATTTAGCTCAATGAAGTGTTTCGTCAGTTTGGAGACGCTCTTCTTACAACGAAAAGCACTTTTATGCTCCAGCATTCTCGTACGCACCTTTCTAGTGGTCATCCCCACATATTGTTTTTGACAAGGGCATGTGAATAAGTAAATTAACTGGGAACTGTTGCAATTAGTAAAGTTTTTCAGAATCCAGGGACGATCTGTACCTATCTCAATTTGGGTAACTTTAGATGTTTGCGGGCACACGGTGCAGTTACCGCTGGGATGATGTCCGGTAACTGCAGTGGTGTTCCAAAGTGTCCCTGCTGATCTAATAGGAGGATCTCTGGGGCGAGTATGTATCAACCTGTCCCTTAAGTTGGAAGACCTTTTGAAATCAAAAAGAGGAAGTTCTATTTTCTCATTGCCAAAATTGAAAAATTTCCAGTTGTTCCTTACGATCCGTTAGAGCAGGTTTGACTTGGTGTTATATGTGGTCACTAGAGTTAGACGGTCAAAAGGTGGTTTCTCAGCTGGGACCTCTAACAGTGCATCCCGATGATTGTTTGCCGCTTGTTTCCATGAGCGAGTAATCAGTTTTTTTGGGTAATGTTGTGCTTGGAGTTGTCGAGATAGTCCTTCAGCATGTTTCTGAAAAGTTGTGAGTGTAGAACAGTTATGCCGAACTCGTAAGAATTGCCCGTAGGGCAGATTATCCCTAAGAGATTTAGAATGTTGGCTCTCATATAGGAGCAATGAGTTTCTGGCTAAAGGTTTTTTATAAAGTTCAGTTTTGAGACTGGTGGGAATCACGAAAATGGACAAATCAAGGAAGGAGATCCTTTCTTTTACTTTTCTCCACTGTGAATCTCAGAAAGCGATTCTGAGTGTTGAGCCACTGGTGGAACGCCATAATATACTGTTCTTACCCTCGCCAAATGACGAGGATGTCATCTATGTAGCGTTTCCACCAGTGGATATGCGACCTGAAGGGATTGTTTGCAGTCAAAACGCATTCCTGCTCGAATGCGTGAACGTACAGGTTCGCCAGCCTGGGAGCAAAAATGCTCCCCATCATGGTTCCCGATACCTGTAAATATATGGTCTTTTCACATTTGAAGAAGTTTTCCTTCATAGCGATCTTGCTAGAGCCATGATGAAAGGAATTGGAGTTATAGAGTCCAAATTAGCCTCTTCAAGGATAAGCATAATGGTCTCAAGGATCTCATCTTGGGGGATGGAAGTGTAGAGGGACTCTACATCTAACGAGATGTCCTGACATGGTTTTTGGCTCTATTTCCGAGTGATGGTGACTTTAAGCTTGCTAACATCTTGAATCTGTATTCTTGCTTTGTGTTGGTCCTTTTAAGACCTTTTTCCAGACCTAGAAGCATAAACTAGAGGATAGCTGCTTTATATGATAATAGATCCCTTATTCTTGACTCTAATCCATCTATTGCCTATTGGCTTTGACATAATTATGTGTCCTTTCATCATCCTACCTATAGTAGAGGGTGGATCCTGTAGTCCTGCTTTATATTACATATTGGTATGGTTTGTGTATGTACTCTGACAGAGCTAAGTGTTATTTCATCCTTCTCAGGCCTACAAGGCCCAGAACTAGAGAGACTCCATTTTGCTTTCTATCCCTGCAGAACTGAGATGCTTGCAGGGTAAAGGTAATGTTTTAGTTATAAGGTGTTGTTCGCCCTAAGCGAACCGGAGAGAACCGGCCAGAGCTGAATCTAATCAAGAAGTGTCCCTGGGCTCAGGTCTCTAGACGAAACAAGCAGCTGATCACTGTGGGAGCGTCTAGAGCATGGAGCCTGGTGCATGGACCTGGTGGGAGGAGGCTACTGGCTGGAACTTTCCACTAGAGGAGAGGATTCCATATTAGCGAAGTGCAGGAGAGGAGGTGTGTCAGTTTGGTTCTTGGAGAGAGAGAAGTAGGATGGTTGCTAGAGCTGAAGAGAACAGCTCAGTTCAATTGGTTTTCTGGAATGGAGAGAGAAGACAGATAATTGCTGAAGCTGGAGAGAGCAGTCAGATGAACGAAGTTGGAACTGTCAGCTGGAGCTGCCAGTTTATCAGGATGCATTAAAGCAGTTACCAGTCAGATGGAGGAGTTGAAGCTGCCAGCTGGAGCAGTTAAGCCAGAGGAGTGAAGCTGTGGTGACGGAGGGAGAGAGAGAGCCCGGATTCCACCAGAGAGAGAGAGAAACATTCCTTCTAATAGGGTGAGGTATTCTGAACTAGTTTGCTTTACACTTACACCTTAATCTTGTCTTTTATTTGCTAGGCTAAAGCCCCCTATTGTATTGCTAATCCTTTTTCTTTCAGCGGTGTGCAGTCTATTTACAGTCCCTGTTAGTCACATGTGGATGTAGTATAGTAATAAAGCTTTACAGAGACCCCGCAGATCTGTGTATGTGTCTATTCCCATTTTATTGTTATTGTAATAAAGATACCCCAATTCTTAGTGAACCAGTGTGCATGTGTTGTTCTTATGATAGAGCTAACCTTTCTTCTAACCAGATGCTGTATAGTAACTGATGGATCAAAAGGAAATAGGAGCGCTTAAATCAGGGAATAACTTTTACATACAGTGTGTGCCTCTTGTTCTTATAGTGCAGGTAACCTTTTCTTCTAGTCAGGTGTTACAGCAGGTAAGTAGCAACTGAATAATTAGGGAGAGAGGAGCCCTTGAGCTAGGAGAATAAGTTATACACTAAGTAATTCGGCCATTCCATAATATTATTGCAGTAGTGAACCTCTAGTGAATAGTGAGAGAAACTTCCCAACATAGAGAGAGAGAGAGCCGAAGGTATTCATAGGAAAGTGATCGTCGTTGGGATGCGGCGTTATACCCACCGGATTGTGGCTTGTAAGTAAGTGAGCACCAGGGTGGATGCTGGTGTGTAATGAGATCGTATCTAAATGTAAATGTAAATGTATAGGCATTTATATAGCGCACTACTTACCCGGAGGGTCCCAAGGCGCTTCGACCGCTGCGAAACCCTTCCTGGCTTCCCTGAGAGATGGTCCCTTAATGGGTATCTCCAGGGTGAGACCAGGCATCCCCGGCGGTCTGGTGGGGCCGTTAGTGAAGATGAGGCAAGCTAATGCCCAGAGTTGCCGAGTGTGATCACTGATCAGAGTGGGCACCGAGGCGAGAGAATTATCGAGTCCGGGCCCATGTGGTTTCAAGACTATGAGGTATGAGTGTGGTGTAGGGCATGGACGTCCTTAGTAATCAGTGAGTATTCCTAGTAATCCCTATAGATTTAGTGGTGTTTCTGATGATATGAGCTTGTATATTGCAAGTTCCCCATCCTCAGGTAGGTACCCAGGTGCCTGGATAGATGGGTCCTGAGGAGGGAGGTGGTTACGTTTCAGCTGGGTTGGTGGTGCTCTGGTGAGCTGATTCTATCTGGTCTGAGAATCCGGTCGTTAAACGAGACTAGGAAGTCAGTATGTGCGTTGAATGCAATGTCTGGAATTACTCGTAAAATGTCTTTAGTGTCCTTCAAATAAGTAGGCAGAAAGGGGCTCTAAAAGGGATCCCTGACCTGATATTATAGGTCTACCCGGTGGTGGTCTTTGAGTCTTGTGGACTTTCGGCAAAGTATAAAAATAGGGCATCGTTGGACTATTAGGTTGTAAGAACTGTGCCTAATGTGCTGTAATCCAGCCCTCGCTGAGAGCTTCCTCGACTAGGATCTTGATCTCATTTGTAAGTCTCTCAGTAGGATCCACACTCAGAGGAGCATATGAATTCATATTGCTCAGTTGGCGAAGACATTCTGCTCGATATGTAGATGTATCCTGCACCACTATCGATCCCCCCTTATCGGCTAGTTTTATAGTGATAAGGGGGTCTTGTGCTAGAGATTGTCAATGTAATGACTTTACCAGTAATGGCTTGAGTGGTCACAATGCAGTCGTTGTAATGACTGCGTTGGTATAGAAGGCGTTGTGATGACTCTCTTTGTAACTAGTCATATTCCTGACGGCCGTAGGAGCTAGCTCCAATACCCACAGACCATGCAAGAAATCTAGGGATCATCGTAGATTACAAGATAAACATGGCGGCTCAAGTCAATGCAGCGTGCACCTCCTGCTTCCACATCCTATGTATGCTGCATAAAATCTTCAAATGTTTGCTTCAGAACATAAGGCAGACATGGTGACAAGCACTTATCACCAGCAGACTGGACTACAGCAACACTCACTACGCCGGGATCTCCAAACAACTCCTACACAGACTCCAGACTATCCAGTACACTGCTTCAAGACTCATACTCAACCTCCCATGCTACATCCACATCACACCACACCTCAGGAAGCTTCACTGGATCCCCCTTCACAAGTTCAACCAATTCAAACTTCTCACACACACGTACAAAGCCCTTTACAACACAGGACCACAATACCTGAACAGCTGCACACACTTTCACCAGCCCACAGGACACCTACACTCTGCCTCACTTGCACCATTCCCCGCATCCAAAAAAGCAAAATTGGAGGTCGCTCATTCTCTTTCAATGCACCCTAGACATGGAACAATCTCTCGCTACACATAAAAGCATCCTCCTCATTTCTTGAGTTCCGCAATAAGCTAAAGACCTGATTCTTCTTATAAGCACCTTGGGGACCACAAACCAACACACCTGCCCAAGTACCTGGATACGCTCTCGGTTGATTAATGCACTATACAAATCAATATAACATAACACACCATCCATGTCACTTTTCAGGCCTATTTAAATGTGATGTCTGTGAGTGCTGGGTCCCTCCTTGGCCCTAGCAACACTTTGAATATGGATGTTGTGGACGCTTCAGATGCCTCTCTGACTTATATATGGCATTTTTGAGAATTAGGGTTATATTATCAAGGACGGCTTTAAAAATTATCGCAGGTTTAGTGGCAGAAAAGTGCAGCTAAAGCGGCGATAATGGGCTTGATAATATGCCCTTGAGAATTCCAATAGAAGTCCATGTTCTGGTGTGAACATGGGCTTCTATTGGAATTCTCCATGGCAGATTATCAAGACCATTATTACCGCTTTAGCTGTAGTTTCCTGCCGCTAAACTGGTGATAATTTTTAAAGCCGTCCTTGATAATATGCCCCTAAGTTTTTAATTTTTTTGGTAGTATAGGTGTTTTTTGATTGGCATGTCCTATGGGCTTTGAGTCAGCGTATGTTATTAAAGTGTTCATTGGAAGTGTAAGGCTTATTCAGAGACGTAATGATATTGCTTTCTTCTATGCAGTTGTATTCCGAGGCAAGGGTGGGGGGATGTTATAGGAATAACACTTTATCTCCATTTTAGTTTTCCTTTTTAAATTAGCATCTTTTCATGATGGTTGTTCCAACATATTTTGCACTACCATGACAAAATACCACACAAACATTTCTTATTGTTGTTATGTAGTCTGCACTGTTTGTTTCAGGGACATATTCTAGAATGCGATGCCCTTTTTTCGTTTTTTACTCATAGGAGACAACTCTTTTCTCTGGACTAAGTAGCACTGTTTTTCTGCATCTCATGCAGAAGTAGATAAGATAGCCTGCGCATGTAGAGGTGTGTGGGCGTGCATACCACCACTACGTACATTCATGAATGCACTGAGGCCAGCTTCATGAGACAACACATCAAGGTATGGGGTTAGATTACTCCAACTGGATCTGGCAGAAGGGTACTCCCACCACGATCTCATTAGTGTAGGGGTGCTAGTGACAGCTAAGTGTAATAATAGGAAAAATCAACATGGCCGAATTATTCATATGTTTACCTTACTAAAAATGCTTATAACAAAGAGGTGTCTCATCTGTCTAACAATCGTAGTTCATGTTTTAATTGGAAAACGTATTATTGTTTCTTCTCTTTGTGAAACCTTAGGCAGGCAATAGTGACAAATCAAAGCGCTAGATCTGTTTCCACGAATTCCGTGGTAATAAGGGTGGTCATGTTCGAGGCAGCCCACTCCTAACTCTGGAGGTTTAGGAGTTTAGTGCAGTACTGTGAGCTAGCCCAACATTTACTAATAAAATAAGGAGACTCAGTACCTATAATATGAAGTTTTTTTATCCAATCTGCACTCTTTCCAAATTCTTGGAAACCCTGTAACGGTCTGCTCCTTACTGCTCAAGGTACAGCAAGGAATGCAAACTGCAGAAAGTATATAGAGCTTTTAGAATCAGGAGTTCATTATGGACCTGCCACTTCCTTTGGAACCCCTGAAAGCAGGGCTTGCAAGGGCACCCCAGGGGTATTAGCATAGCTATTCAGGGGTAAAACTGCTACCTGTGACTATCCTAATTGATGGCAATGTATTCTTTAAAAAACAGACTGACTAAAGCTATCAAACTACAAAGACAGTCTTTTCCCTTGTGCTTCTCTTCATGAGTGACTTAAATAAATATGTTCTTGTAAAATATTAACATTTATTGAGAAAATGATAATGAGTATGAAACTGGCCATGTTGCTAAATGCTCAATCTCAGCCTCCTTAATTGGAAAAGAGCATGCGTTTGAAATAATTTCAAAGCATGGAGCAAACTGAGGCAAGACATCATTTAGACCACCATTTAGATGTGAGTAGTCAGCTGCCATAAGTCTGAGACAACACAGGCAGCCAGCCAGTTCAATTTAAAGTTTCCCATTTGTTTTGTCTGGAAATTTTCACTGAAAGTACTTCCACTGACAAGGTATGAGCATATTGATGAAACTAAACAATGTTTACAAGTCCGCCATGCCCTGAAGGTCTGTCTGGCATTTTCTCTTCACTTTACAAACACTAAATACAAGGATTGTAGTTGAAAAATGAAAAGTCAACATCCAGCATGTGCTCAGAGGTTTCCTCCAGTGCATGGTTGGCAGTTCCTTGCCCAGCAATACTCTGCATAGTGATTCTGGGCAGGATAAGACAAGGTGATATGACGTTGGAAGCTGTACTGAATGTTGGTGGCCTCATGACAGTGGAGGTGTGTCTGACAGAATTGCACATAAGAGATCTAAATGAGGCAGGGTAACTAAAAGAAGGTGTGGATGTGGGGGTGGGGGGTTGGTCACCTGCCTGTCCTGTTATCCACTACTCTAACTAACTCCCTTAGATTTAAAAAGTGTGAGAAAAAACACATTCTTAAATTTTTGCACATGAATTGAAAAAAAGGGCTACCCTTTCACAGAAATATATATTGCATCAAGGCTCAACCATAACAGTACAGAATAGAGAATAAGCATAGCAAAACCAAACACCTTATACAATAGGGCCAGTACATCTACTCCCATCCTTCATGCAAGTTAAGCCACACATGATAAGTACATGCATGAATGTTATTCGTGCCTTAAGGTGTACCTCTACAGTACATAGCCCATCTAATAATTAGATAATTAATTCCCAATAAATTAATCAATGCACAAACTTTGCAGAGTATTGCAAGGAATGTACAGGAAAACGATTCAATGTTTGGTGGAAGGACACTTTAAGACCTAGGGGATAAGGGAGCACAAGATTTCAGACCACATACTCAACAAGGTGCGCCAAAAAGTGAAAGACACAACATGGAGCAGCACACCTGCATATGTAAAGACACCTATCTGTCAAACGACAAAACAAACAAAGAAGGCTAAACTCCTCCACACTCACAAAGCTTTCTTGCACTAACATCTTGGTCATGAAATGCAAACTCTTTGCTATTTGCTATTTAATCAGGGGGTCCTGCAAAGTGAACAGTGAGAACTTCTGACACCTGCCTGCCAGATGCGGCTCGCTGATGGAGTACTGCGGGGCGGGGGAGGGACAGGGTGGGGGTGAGTAATTAAATAAATAAAACAATTTATCTTGCATGCTCTGCATCACTAACTCAGCGATGCAGCGTGCGCAAGGTAAATAGTTGTATTTATTTGATTACTTACCGTACTCCTTTCTGGTGTATGTCGGACTCTACTTCCCCCTCACCCTGCCCCTCCCTCGCACCTCCTCACCACCCGCAACATTCCCTCGACGAGCCGCCACTGCGGCCTACTACATCTGAGGCTGACTCAACAACCCATCTGCATCACTCTATGGCATTTTGAAGCTCAGCATACCACTTCTTTTGACTGGCTATTATACATAAAGGTATGGTACCAGAATATTGATGACCAAATGTTGGCTGCCAAAAACTTAGTATCTTAAGGGTCATTTACAAAAATATTACCCCACTGAAGTTAACCTCTTAGTTGCTAGAGGCTTTTTCGGCCCCACTGCTAATACCTTTTTTGATGCCCGGGGCACATAGTAGGGGTGGGCGGAGTTTACAAAATTTACTTTCTCAAATTATCGTGAAATTGCTAAAAATCTTTGCGAGCACGCGGAACTTTCGCAAAGATGCAGAGATTGCTTTTCCTGCCCGTTCGCGATGTGTTTTTGCATGCTTGCTGGGAAATTTACCTCTAACTTACCCATGCGGTCGCTATTGGGCGTGGCCATCTTGCTCGCGATGCTTATTTCCTGTTCCCGGTCGAATGACGTGTTCTCGCGGGATAGCGTGACCGGCTACCAACAATCCAACATCTCTTTACGCACTCAAACGGATAGGAAAACTCGTCGACAAACGCATGGACACGGTAAGTGGCTTCCGCACACGCATTTTTAAAGCGCAAACAAGAAAATACTTCTGTTTCGCTGCAGATTTAGAAAGTTTTGACATTTTTGTGCTCTCCGCGGAACACAAAAAAGCTCAAAATATCTCAAATTCCACGAGCGGAACAAAATTTACGCACAGGCCTAGCACATAGCACCTAGGCTTTCATAACTTGTTTTCCACAAAAGGTGACCAGGCTTCATTTGTGGCCTGTTTTTTCCAATGTCCTGGGAATACTAAAAGTACCCAAGGTTTGTGAATATCCTAGTGGGAACTGAGAAAACAGCCAAAATGAAGTTAATTATTATATTCTTGCGGGGAGAAAAATGGACAAGTGTGCTGCACAGAGAAAATGTTTCTTTTCTCAAAATGGCATCGATAAAAGGTTTGCTGTGCTATGAGTACCATCCTCTGAACTTTCAAGAACAAGAACAGTTGTATCAATAACATTTTTAAAGATGTTTTTACTGCAGTTTTTGGATTATTCTAAGAGGATTCAGGTTTCTAAGAGGTTTTTAGGGGCTTAACCTACATACAGTCTGTCATGGGAACAGGTTTGACACCCAAGGGTGATCCCAGACAACTATACATTTCTAAAGTGGAGCCAAAATACTGCATTTAGCTGGGGGTAATTTAAGTAGAGCCTGCAAGACATTATCAAATAAAATATCTTTGAAATAAAAATAAAGTACAAGTAGGCAAAAATAGCTACTGGTGACATGTTTTACACTTGTACTTTTTGTCACAATGGCTGACTTGCAAAAGTAAATATACTATTCCATCTGACATATATAGGGTTTGTAGGTTCTCAAAAAATGTGATACCCATGGCTAGTACTTAATTTGTAAAGCAATACGTTCCAGAGCTCAAGATATCGATATATCTCAGGAGGCCACTGCTGCTTGTGCCAGCCCAGTTTCCTGTCAGCACCAAATACAAATTCAGAAAACAACCAAAAACTTGGCTTTTTCCCCTTCGCCACGAATTAGGTCCCAGTTGCCTTTTTTCCTTCAAATTATTGTACAGACGCTAGCACCAGGATGCCAATTTCATTGTATTCGAGCGCTCGACAAATATTTTAACATAACATAACATACTAGTACCACCAACATGCACTTACCATTATAGTCCAACAAATATTACAATTTGGACTGTACTAGGTGACCCAAAGCTGTTAGAATGCCCTGCTTACTCTGGTATTAATCATTCAATCATCTATTCAACGACTAAATGCTATGCTGAAATGTGTTTATATATTTGCAGACATTGTTATGCGCTAGCCAATTGCGCATTTAATTAACTCCCGTCACGCTTTTGGGAAGAAGTAAATTGGCGCTGCCTCACGGCTTTCAAAACTTTCCTGTTAAGGAACACTTCGGACCTGCCCTTCTTGGTGAGGCGATTGGGGCGGTAGAGGTATTGTACCTCTCATTGTGGCAGTTTGCCCCTGCTCCATGACAGCTTCACCCTGGGGGGCTGTGACGGTACTAAGGAGATCGGAGGAGCGGCTTTGAAGAAGGAGTACGGGCATGATGACAACGAGCCCTGCTGACCCTGGCTACCGCTACAAATTACAGCTTGAGAGCCTCTCCATTACACCGGCCCACTGTGTCTGAACATGCGGCATTGTGGGAGTTGTGGTGCAACGTTGCGTGCCAGCACTACAACAGGTGGTTTGAACATCAAGGGGGAGGAGCGGAGCCAAGTCGTCATCATACGGCAGCAGGAGGCACTGACCGGGACAGTTGGTCGGGTGTAGGGCGCTGAGGAAGGCGGAATGTGCCGAAATGCATTCGCCGCCACCGGACCTTGAACTCCATCAATAAAGCCTCTCCGAAACATTTCTCCTTTGTGGTTGCTGCCTTCTTCCGTGTGTGGAAGGCTTTTGCGGACATTGTTATGCGCTAGCCAATTGCGCATTTAATTAACCCCCGTCACGCTTTTGGGAAGAAGTAAATTGGCGCTGCCTCGCGGCTTTCAAAACTTTCCAGTTCAGGAATACTTCGGACCTGCCCTTCTTGGTGAGGCGATCGAGGCGGTAGAAGTATTGTACCTCTCATTGTGGGAGTTTGCCCCAGCTCCATGACAGCTTCACCCTGGGGGGCTGTGACGGTACTAAGGAGATCGGAGGAGCGGCTTTGAAGAAGGAGTACGGGTATGATGACAATGAGCCCTGCAGATCCTGGCTACTGCTACAAATTACAGCTTGAGAGCCTCTCCATTACACCGGCCCACTGTGTCTGAACGTGCGGCATTGTGGGAGTTGTGGTGCAACGTTGCGTGCCAGAACTACAACAGGTGGTTTGAACATCAAGGGGGAGAAGCGGAGCCAAGTCGTCATCATAAGGCAGCAGGAGGCACTGACCGGGACAGTTGGTCGGGTGTAGGGCGCTGAGGAAGGCGGAATGTGCCGAAATGCATTCGCCACCACCGGACCTTGAACTCCATCAATAAAGCCTCTCCGAAACATTTCTCCTTTGTGGTTGCTGCCTTCTTCCGTGTGTGGAGGGCTTTTGCGGACATTGTTATGCGCTAGCCAATTGCGCATTTAATTAACCCCAGTCACGCTTTTGGGAAGAAGTAAATTGGCGCTGCCTCTTGGCTTTCAAAACTTTCCAGTTCAGGAATACTTCGGACCTGCCCTTCTTGGTGAGGCGATCGAGGCGGTAGAAGTATTGTACCTCTCATTGTGGGAGTTTGCCCCTGCTCCATGACAGCTTCACCCTGGGGGGCCGTGACGGTACTAAGGAGATCGGAGGAGCGGCTTTGAAGAAGGAGTACGGGTATGATGACAACGAGCCCTGCTGACCCTGGCTACCGCTACAAATTACAGCTTGAGAGCCTCTCCATTACACCGGCCCACTGTGTCTGAACGTGCGGCATTGTGGGAGTTGTGGTGCAACGTTGCGTGCCAGCACTACAACAGGTGGTTTGAACATCAAGGGGGAGGAGCGGAGCCAAGTCGTCATCATAAGGCAGCAGGAGGCACTGACCGGGACAGTTGGTCAGGTGTAGGGCGCTGAGGAAGGCGGAATGTGCCGAAATGCATTCGCCGCCACCGGACCTTGAACTCCATCAATAAAGCCTCTCCAAAACATTTCTCCTTTGTGGTTGCTGCCTTCTTCCGTGTGTGGAGGGCTTTTGCGGACATTGTTATGCGCTAGCCAATTGCGCATTTAATTAACCCTTGTCACGCTTTTGGGAAGAAGTAAATTGGTGCTGCCTCAGGGCTTTCAAAACTTTCCTGTTAAGGAACACTTCGGACCTGCCCTTCTTGGTGAGGCGATCGGGGCGGTAGAGGTATTGTACCTCTCATTGTGGCAGTTTGCCCCTGCTCCATGACAGCTTCACCCTGGGGGGCTGTGACGGTACTAAGGAGATCGGAGGAGCGGCTTTGAAGAAGGAGTACGGGCATGATGACAATGAGCCCTGCTGACCCTGGCTACCGCTACAAATTACAGCTTGAGAGCCTCTCCATTACACCAGCCCACTGTGTCTGAACTTGCGGCATTGTGGGAGTTGTGGTGCAACGTTGCGTGCCAGCACTACAACAGGTGGTTTGAACATCATGGGGGAGGAGCGGAGCCAAGTCGTCATCATAAGGCAGCAGGAGGCACTGACCGGGACATTTGGTCGGGTGTAGGGCGCTGAGGAAGGCGGAATGTGCCGAAATGCATTCGCCGCCACCGGACCTTGAACTCCATCAATAAAGCCTCTCCGAAACATTTCTCCTTTGTGGTTGCTGCCTTCTTCCGTGTGTGGAGGGCTTTTGCAGACATTGTTATGCGCTAGCCAATTGCGCATTTAATTAACCCCCGTCACGCTTTTGGGAAGAAGTAAATTGGCGCTGCCTCACGGCTTTCAAAACTTTCCAGTTCAGGAACACTTCGGACCTGCCCTTCTTGGTGAGGCGATCGAGGCGGTAGAAGTATTGTACCTCTCATTGTGGGAGTTTGCCCCTGCTCCATGACAGCTTCACCCTGGGGGGCTGTGACGGTACTAAGGAGATTGGAGGAGCGGCTTTGAAGAAGGAGTACGGGTATGATGACAACGAGCCCTGCTCACCCTGGCTACCGCTACAAATTACAGCTTGAGATCCTCTCCATTGCACCGGCCCACTGTGTCTGAACGTGCAGCATTGTGGGAGTTGTGGTGCAACGTTGCGTGCCAGCACTACAACAGGTGGTTTGAACATCAAGGGGGAGGAGCGGAGCCAAGTCGTCATCATAAGGCAGCAGGAGGCACTGACCGGGACAGTTGGTTGGGTGTAGGGCGCTGAGGAAGGCGGAATGTGCCGAAATGCATTCGCCGCCACCGGACCTTGAACTCCATCAATAAAGCCTCTCCGAAACATTTCTCCTTTGTGGTTGCTGCCTTCTTCCATGTGTGGAGGGCTTTTGCGGACATTGTTATGCGCTAGCCAATTGCATATTTAATTAACCCCCGTCACGCTTTTGGGAAGAAGTAAATTGGCGCTGCCTCACGGCTTTCAAAACTTTCCTGTTAAGGAACACTTCGGACCTGCCCTTCTTGGTGAGGCGATTGGGGTGGTAGAGGTATTGTACCTCTCATTGTGGCAGTTTGCCCCTTCTCCATGACAGCTTCACCCTGGGGGGCTGTGACGGTACTAAGGAGATCGGAGGAGCGGCTTTGAAGAAGGAGTACGGGCATGATGACAACGAGCCCTGCTGACCCTGGCTACCGCTACAAATTACAGCTTGAAAGCCTCTCCATTACACCGGCCCACTGTGTCTGAACATGCGGCATTGTTGGAGTTGTGGTGCAACGTTGCGTGCCAGCACTACAACAGGTGCTTTGAACATCAAGGGGGAGGAGCGGAGCCAAGTCGTCATCATAAGGCAGCAGGAGGCACTGACCGGGACAGTTGGTCGGGTATAGGGTGCTGAGGAAGGCGGAATGTGCCGAAATGCATTCGCCGCCACGGGACCTTGAACTCCATCAATAAAGCCTCTCCGAAACATTTCTCCTTTGTGGTTGCTGCCTTCTTCCGTGTGTGGAGAGCTTTTGCGGACATTGTTATGCGCTAGCCAATTGCGCATTTAATTAACCCCGTCACGCTTTTGGGAAGAAGTAAATTGGCGCTGCCTCACGGCATTCAAAACTTTCCTGTTAAGGAACACTTCGGACCTGCCCTTCTTGGTGAGGCGATCGGGGCGGTAGAGGTATTGTACCTCTCATTGTGGCAGTTTGCCCCTGCTCCTTGACAGCTTCACCCTGGGGGGCTGTGACTGTACTAAGGAGATCCGAGGAGCGGCTTTGAAGAAGGAGTACGGGCATGATGACAACGAGCCCTGCTGACCCTGGCTACCGCTACAAATTACAGCTTGAGAGCCTCTCCATTACACCGGCCCACTGTGTCTGAACATGCGGCATTGTGGGAGTTGTGGTGCAACGTTGTGTGCCAGCACTACAACAGGTGGTTTGAACATCAAGGGGGAGGAGCGGAGCCAAGTCGTCATCATAAGGCAGCAGGAGGCACTGACCGGGACAGTTGGTCGGGTGTAGGGCGCTGAGGAAGGCGGAATGTGCCGAAATGCATTCGCCGTCACCGGACCTTGAACTCCATCAATAAAGCCTCTCCGAAACATTTCTCCTTTGTGGTTGCTGCCTTCTTCCGTGTGTGGAGGGCTTTTGCGGACATTGTTATGCGCTAGCCAATTGCGCATTTAATTAACCCCCAACACGCTTTTGGGAAGAAGTAAATTGGCGCTGCCTCACGGCTTTCAAAACTTTCCAGTTCAGGAATACTTCGGACCTGCCCTTCTTGGTGAGGCGATCGAGGCAGTAGAAGTATTGTACCTCTCATTGTGGGAGTTTGCCCCTGCTCCATGACAGCTTCACCCTGGGGGGCTGTGACGGTACTAAGGAGATTGGAGGAGCGGCTTTAAAGAAGGAGTACGGGTATGATGACAACGAGCCCTGCTGACCCTGGCTACCGCTACAAATTACAGCTTGAGAGCCTCTCCATTACACCATCCCACTGTGTCTGAACGTGCGGCATTGTGGGAGTTGTGGTGCAACGTTGCGTGCCAGCACTACAACAGGTGGTTTGAACATCAAGGGGGAGGAGCGGAGCCAAGTCGTCCTCATAAGGCAGCAGGAGGCACTGACCGGGACAGTTGGTCGGGTGTAGGGCGCTGAGGAAGGCGGAATGTGCCGAAATGCATTCGCCGCCACCGGACCTTGAACTCCATCAATAAAGCCTCTCCGAAACATTTCTCCTTTGTGGTTGCTGCCTTCTTCCGTGTGTGGAGGGCTTTTGCGGACATTGTTATGCGCTAGCCAATTGCGCATTTAATTAACCCTTGTCACACTTTTGGGAAGAAGTAAATTGGTGCTGCCTCACGGCTTTCAAAACTTTCCTGTTAAGGAACACTTCGGACCTGCCCTTCTTGGTGAGGCGATCGGGGCGGTAGAGGTATTGTACCTCTCATTGTGACAGTTTGCCCCTGCTCCATGACAGCTTCACCCTGGGGGGCTGTGACGGTACTAAGGAGATCGGAGGAGCGGCTTTGAAGAAGGAGTACGGGCATGATGACAATGAGCCCTGCTGACCCTGGCTACCGCTACAAATTACAGCTTGAGAGCCTCTCCATTACACCAGCCCACTGTGTCTGAACATGCAGCATTGTGGGAGTTGTGGTGCAACGTTGCGTGCCAGCACTACAACAGGTGATTTGAACATCAAGGGGGAGGAGCGGAGCCAAGTCGTCATCATAAGGCAGCAGGAGGCACTGACCGGGACATTTGGTCGGGTGTAGGGCGCTGAGGAAGGCGGAATGTGCCGAAATGCATTCGCCGCCACCAGACCTTGAACTCCATCAATAAAGCCTCTCCGAAACATTTCTCGTTTGTGGTTGCTGCCTTCTTCCGTGTGTGGAGGGCTTTTGCGGACATTGTTATGCGCTAGCCAATTGCGCATTTAATTAACCCCCGTCACGCTTTTGGGAAGAAGTAAATTGGCGCTGCCTCACGGCTTTCAAAACTTTCCTGTTAAGGAACACTTCGGACCTGCCCTTCTTGGTGAGGCGATTAGGGCGGTAGAGGTATTGTACCTCTCCTTGTGGCAGTTTGCCCCTGCTCCATGACAGCTTCACCCTGGGGGGCTGTGACGGTACTAAGGAGATCGGAGGAGCGGCTTTGAAGAAGGAGTACGGGTATGATGACAATGAGCCCTGCAGACCCTGGCTACCGCTACAAATTACAGCTTGAGAGCCTCTCCATTACACCGGCCCACTGTGTCTGAACGTGCGGCATTGTGGGAGTTGTGGTGCAACGTTGCGTGCCAGAACTACAACAGGTGGTTTGAACATCAAGGGGGAGAAGCGGAGCCAAGTCGTCATCATAAGGCAGCAGGAGGCACTGACCGGGACAGTTGGTCGGGTGTAGGGCGCTGAGGAAGGCGGAATGTGCCGAAATGCATTCGCCACCACCGGACCTTGAACTCCATCAATAAAGCCTCTCCGAAACATTTCTCCTTTGTGGTTGCTGCCTTCTTCCGTGTGTGGAGGGCTTTTGCGGACATTGTTATGCGCTAGCCAATTGCGCATTTAATTAACCCCCGTCACGCTTTTGGGAAGAAGTAAATTGGCGCTGCCTCTTGGCTTTCAAAACTTTCCAGTTCAGGAATACTTCGGACCTGCCCTTCTTGGTGAGGCGATCGAGGCGGTAGAAGTATTGTACCTCTCATTGTGGGAGTTTGCCCCTGCTCCATGACAGCTTCACCCTGGGGGGCCGTGACGGTACTAAGGAGATCGGAGGAGCGGCTTTGAAGAAGGAGTACGGGTATGATGACAACGAGCCCTGCTGACTCTGGCTACCGCTACAAATTACAGCTTGAGAGCCTCTCCATTACACCGCCCCACTGTGTCTGAACGTGCGGCATTGTGGGAGTTGTGGTGCAACGTTGCGTGCCAGCACTACAACAGGTGGTTTGAACATCAAGGGGGAGGAGCGGAGCCAAGTCGTCATCATAAGGCAGCAGGAGGCACTGACCGGGACAGTTGGTCAGGTGTAGGGCGCTGAGGAAGGCGGAATGTGCCGAAATGCATTCGCCGCCACCGGACCTTGAACTCCATCAATAAAGCCTCTCCAAAACATTTCTCCTTTGTGGTTGCTGCCTTCTTCCGTGTGTGGAGGGCTTTTGCGGACATTGTTATGCGCTAGCCAATTGCGCATTTAATTAACCCTTGTCACGCTTTTGGGAAGAAGTAAATTGGTGCTGCCTCAGGGCTTTCAAAACTTTCCTGTTAAGGAACACTTCGGACCTGCCCTTCTTGGTGAGGCGATCGGGGCGGTAGAGGTATTGTACCTCTCATTGTGGCAGTTTGCCCCTGCTCCATGACAGCTTCACCCTGGGGGGCTGTGACGGTACTAAGGAGATCGGAGGAGCGGCTTTGAAGAAGGAGTACGGGCATGATGACAATGAGCCCTGCTGACCCTGGCTACCGCTACAAATTACAGCTTGAGAGCCTCTCCATTACACCAGCCCACTGTGTCTGAACTTGCGGCATTGTGGGAGTTGTGGTGCAACGTTGCGTGCCAGCACTACAACAGGTGGTTTGAACATCATGGGGGAGGAACGGAGCCAAGTCGTCATCATAAGGCAGCAGGAGGCACTGACCGGGACATTTGGTCGGGTGTAGGGCGCTGAGGAAGGCGGAATGTGCCGAAATGCATTCGCCGCCACCGGACCTTGAACTCCATCAATAAAGCCTCTCCGAAACATTTCTCCTTTGTGGTTGCTGCCTTCTTCCGTGTGTGGAGGGCTTTTGCAGACATTGTTATGTGCTAGCCAATTGCGCATTTAATTAACCCCCGTCACGCTTTTGGGAAGAAGTAAATTGGCGCTGCCTCACGGCTTTCAAAACTTTCCAGTTCAGGAACACTTCGGACCTGCCCTTCTTGGTGATGCGATCGAGGCGGTAGAAGTATTGTACCTCTCATTGTGGGAGTTTGCCCCTGCTCCATGACAGCTTCACCCTGGGGGGCTGTGACGGTACTAAGGAGATTGGAGGAGCGGCTTTGAAGAAGGAGTACGGGTATGATGACAACGAGCCCTGCTCACCCTGGCTACCGCTACAAATTACAGCTTGAGATCCTCTCCATTGCACCGGCCCACTGTGTCTGAACGTGCAGCATTGTGGGAGTTGTGGTGCAACGTTGCGTGCCAGCACTACAACAGGTGGTTTGAACATCAAGGGGGAGGAGCGGAGCCAAGTCGTCATCATAAGGCAGCAGGAGGCACTGACCGGGACAGTTGGTCGGGTGTAGGGCGCTGAGGAAGGCGGAATGTGCCGAAATGCATTCGCCGCCACTGGACCTTGAACTCCATCAATAAAGCCTCTCCGAAACATTTCTCCTTTGTGGTTGCTGCCTTCTTCCATGTGTGGAGGGCTTTTGCGGACATTGTTATGCGCTAGCCAATTGCACATTTAATTAACCCCCGTCACGCTTTTGGGAAGAAGTAAATTGGCGCTGCCTCACGGCTTTCAAAACTTTCCTGTTAAGGAACACTTCGGACCTGCCCTTCTTGGTGAGGCGATTGGGGTGGTAGAGGTATTGTACCTCTCATTGTGGCAGTTTGCCCCTTCTCCATGACAGCTTCCCCCTGGGGGGCTGTGACGGTACTAAGGAGATCGGAGGAGCGGCTTTGAAGAAGGAGTACGGGCATGATGACAACGAGCCCTGCTGACCCTGGCTACCGCTACAAATTACAGCTTGAAAGCCTCTCCATTACACCGGCCCACTGTGTCTGAACATGCGGCATTGTTGGAGTTGTGGTGCAACGTTGCGTGCCAGCACTACAACAGGTGGTTTGAACATCAAGGGGGAGGAGCGGAGCCAAGTCGTCATCATAAGGCAGCAGGAGGCGCTGACCGGGACAGTTGGTCGGGTATAGGGTGCTGAGGAAGGCGGAATGTGCCGAAATGCATTCGCCGCCACGGGACCTTGAACTCCATCAATAAAGCCTCTCCGAAACATTTCTCCTTTGTGGTTGCTGCCTTCTTCCGTGTGTGGAGGGCTTTTGCGGACATTGTTATGCGCTAGCCAATTGCGCATTTAATTAACCCCCGTCACGCTTTTGGGAAGAAGTAAATTGGCGCTGCCTCACGGCTTTCAAAACTTTCCTGTTAAGGAACACTTCGGACCTGCCCTTCTTGGTGAGGCGATCGGGGCGGTAGAGGTATTGTACCTCTCATTGTGGCAGTTTGCCCCTGCTCCATGACAGCTTCACCCTGGGGGGCTGTGACTGTACTAAGGAGATCCGAGGAGCGGCTTTGAAGAAGGAGTACGGGCATGATGACAACGAGCCCTGCTGACCCTGGCTACCGCTACAAATTACAGCTTGAGAGCCTCTCCATTACACCGGCCCACTGTGTCTGAACATGCGGCATTGTGGGAGTTGTGGTGCAACGTTGTGTGCCAGCACTACAACAGGTGGTTTGAACATCAAGGGGGAGGAGCGGAGCCAAGTCGTCATCATAAGGCAGCAGGAGGCACTGACCGGGACAGTTGGTCGGGTGTAGGGCGCTGAGGAAGGCGGAATGTGCCGAAATGCATTCGCCGTCACCGGACCTTGAACTCCATCAATAAAGCCTCTCCGAAACATTTCTCCTTTGTGGTTGCTGCCTTCTTCCGTGTGTGGAGGGCTTTTGCGGACATTGTTATGCGCTAGCCAATTGCGCATTTATTTAACCCCCAACACGCTTTTGGGAAGAAGTAAATTGGCGCTGCCTCACGGCTTTCAAAACTTTCCAGTTCAGGAATACTTCGGACCTGCCCTTCTTGGTGAGGCGATCGAGGCGGTAGAAGTATTGTACCTCTCATTGTGGGAGTTTGCCCCTGCTCCATGACAGCTTCACCCTGGGGGGCTGTGACGGTACTAAGGAGATTGGAGGAGCGGCTTTAAAGAAGGAGTACGGGTATGATGACAACGAGCCCTGCTGACCCTGGCTACCGCTACAAATTACAGCTTGAGAGCCTCTCCATTACACCATCCCACTGTGTCTGAACGTGCGGCATTGTGGGAGTTGTGGTGCAACGTTGCGTGCCAGCACTACAACAGGTGGTTTGAACATCAAGGGGGAGGAGCGGAGCCAAGTCGTCCTCATAAGGCAGCAGGAGGCACTGACCGGGACAGTTGGTCGGGTGTAGGGCGCTGAGGAAGGCGGAATGTGCCGAAATGCATTCGCCGCCACCAGACCTTGAACTCCATCAATAAAGCCTCTCCGAAACATTTCTCCTTTGTGGTTGCTGCCTTCTTCCGTGTGTGGAGGGCTTTTGCGGACATTGTTATGCGCTAGCCAATTGCGCATTTAATTAACCCCCGTCACGCTTTTGGGAAGAAGTAAATTGGCGCTGCCTCACGGCTTTCAAAACTTTCCTGTTAAGGAACACTTCGGACCTGCCCTTCTTGGGGAGGCGATTGGGGCGGTAGAGATATTGTACCTCTCATTGTGGCAGTTTGCCCCTGCTCCATGACAGCTTCACCCTGGGGGGCTGTGACGGTACTAAGGAGATCGGAGGAGCGGCTTTGAATAAGGAGTACGGGCATGATGACAATGAGCCCTGCTGACCCTGGCTACCGCTACAAATTACAGCTTGAGAGCCTCTCCATTACACCGGCCCACTGTGTCTGAACATGCGGCATTGTGGGAGTTGTGGTGCAATGTTGTGTGCCAGCACTACAACAGGTGGTTTGAACATCAAGGGGGAGGAGCGGAGCCAAGTCGTCATCATAAGGCAGCAGGAGGCACTGACCGGGACAGTTGGTCGGGTGTAGGGCGCTGAGGAAGGCGGAATGTGCCGAAATGCATTCGCCGCCACCGGACCTTGAACTCCATCAATAAAGCCTCTCCGAAACATTTCTCCTTTGTGGTTGCTGCCTTCTTCCGTGTGTGGAGGGCTTTTGCGGACATTGTTATGAGCTAGCCAATTGCGCATTTAATTAACCCCCGTCACGCTTTTGGGAAGAAGTAAATTGGCGCTGCCTCACGGCTTTCAAAACTTTCCAGTTCAGGAATACTTCGGACCTGCCCTTCTTGGTGAGGCGATCGAGGCAGTAGAAGTATTGTACCTCTCATTGTGGGAGTTTGCCCCTGCTCCATGACAGCTTCACCCTGGGGGGCTGTGACGGTACTAAGGAGATCGGAGGAGCGGCTTTGAAAAAGGAGTACGGGTATGATGACAACGAGCCCTGCTGACCCTGGCTACCGCTACAAATTACAGCTTGAGAGCCTCTCCATTACACCGGCCCACTGTGTCTGAACAGGCGGCATTGTGGGAGTTGCGGTGCAACGTTGCGTGCCAGCACTACAACAGGTGGTTTGAACATCAAGGGGGAAGGGCGGAGCCAAGTCGTCATCATAAGGCAGCAGGAGGCACTGACCGGGACAGTTGGTCGGGTGTAGGGCGCTGAGGAAGGCGGAATGTGCCGAAATGCATTCGCCGCCACCGGACCTTGAACTCCATCAATAAAGCCTCTCCAAAACATTTCTCCTTTGAGGTTGCTGCCTTCTTCCGTGTGTGGAGGGCTTTTGCGGACATTGTTATGCGCTAGCCAATTGCACATTTAATTAACCCTTGTCACGCTTTTGGGAAGAAGTAAATTGGTGCTGCCTCACGGCTTTCAAAACTTTCCTGTTAAGGAACACTTCGGACCTGCCCTTCTTGGTGAGGCGATCGGGGCGGTAGAGGTATTGTACCTCTCATTGTGGCAGTTTGCCCCTGCTCCATAACAGCTTCACCCTGGGGGGCTGTGACGGTACTAAGGAGATCGGAGGAGCGGCTTTGAAGAAGGAGTACGGGCATGATGACAATGAGCCCTGCTGACCCTGGCTACCACTACAAATTACAGCTTGGGAGCCTCTCCATTACACCAGCCCACTGTGTCTGAACTTGCGGCATTGTGGGAGTTGTGGTGCAACGTTGCGTGCCAGCACTACAACAGGTGGTTTGAACATCAAGGGGGAGGAGCGGAGCCAAGTCATCATCATAAGGCAGCAGGAGGCACTGACCGGGACAGTTGGTCGGGTGTAGGGCGCTGAGGAAGGCGGAATGTGCCGAAATGCATTCGCCGCCACCGGACCTTGAACTCCATCAATAAAGCCTCTCCGAAACATTTCTCCTTTGTGGTTGCTGCCTTCTTCCGTGTGTGGAGGGCTTTTGCGGACATTGTTATGCGCTAGCCAATTGCGCATTTAATTAACCCCCGTCACGCTTTTGGGAAGAAGTAAATTGGCGCTGCCTCACGGCTTTCAAAACTTTCCAGTTCAGGAATACTTCGGACCTGCCCTTCTTGGTGAGGCGATCGAGGCAGTAGAAGTATTGTACCTCTCATTGTGGGAGTTTGCCCCTGCTCCATGACAGCTTCACCCTGGGGGGCTGTGACGGTACTAAGGAGATCGGAGGAGCGGCTTTGAAAAAGGAGTACGGGTATGATGACAACGAGCCCTGCTGACCCTGGCTACCGCTACAAATTACAGCTTGAGAGCCTCTCCATTACACCGGCCCACTGTGTCTGAACAGGCGGCATTGTGGGAGTTGTGGTGCAACGTTGCGTGCCAGCACTACAACAGGTGGTTTGAACATCAAGGGGGAAGGGCGGAGCCAAGTCGTCATCATAAGGCAGCAGGAGGCACTGACCGGGACAGTTGGTCGGGTGTAGGGCGCTGAGGAAGGCGGAATGTGCCGAAATGCATTCACCGCCACGGGACCTTGAACTCCATCAATAAAGCCTCTCCAAAACATTTCTCCTTTGTGGTTGCTGCCTTCTTCCGTGTGTGGAGGGCTTTTGCGGACATTGTTATGCACTAGCCAATTGCACATTTAATTAACCCTTGTCACGCTTTTGGGAAGAAGTAAATTGGTGCTGCCTCACGGCTTTCAAAACTTTCCTGTTAAGGAACACTTCGGACCTGCCCTTCTTGGTGAGGCGATCGGGGCGGTAGAGGTATTGTACCTCTCATTGTGGCAGTTTGCCCCTGCTCCATGACAGCTTCACCCTGGGGGGCTGTGACGGTACTAAGGAGATCGGAGGAGCGGCTTTGAAGAAGGAGTACGGGCATGATGACAATGAGCCCTGCTGACCCTGGCTACCACTACAAATTACAGCTTGGGAGCCTCTCCATTACACCAGCCCACTGTGTCTGAACTTGCGGCATTGTGGGAGTTGTGGTGCAACGTTGCGTGCCAGCACTACAACAGGTGGTTTGAACATCAAGGGGGAGGAGCGGATCCAAGTCGTCATCATAAGGCAGCAGGAGGCACTGACCGGGACATTTGGTCGGGAGTAGGGCGCTGAGGAAGGCGGAATGTGCCGAAATGCATTCGCCGCCACCGGACCTTGAACTCCATCAATAAAGCCTCTCCAAAACATTTCTCCTTTGTGGTTGCTGCCTTCTTCCGTGTGTGGAGGGCTTTTGCGGACATTGTTATGCGCTAGCCAATTGCGCATTTAATTAACCCCCGTCACGCTTTTGGGAAGAAGTAAATTGACGCTGCCTCACAGCTTTCAAAACTTTCCAGTTCAGGAACACTTCGGACCTGCCCTTCTTGGTGAGGCGATCGAGGCGGTAGAAGTATTGTACCTCTCATTGTGGGAGTTTGCCTCTGCTCCATGATAGCTTCACCCTGGGGGGCTGTGACGGTACTAAGGAGATCGGAGGAGCGGCTTTGAAGAAGGAGTACGGGTATGATGACAACGAGCCCTGCTGACCCTGGCTACCGCTACAAATTACAGCTTGAGAGCCTCTCCATTACACCGGCCCACTGTGTCTGAACGTGCGGCATTGTGGGAGTTGTGGTGCAACGTTGTGTGCCAGCACTACATCAGGTGGTTTGAACATCAAGGGGGAGGAGCGGAGCCAAGTCGTCATCATAAGGCAGCAGGAGGCACTGACCGGGACAGTTGGTCGGGTGCAGGGCGCTGAGGAAGGCGGAATGTGCCGAAATGCATTTGCCGCCACCGGACCTTGAACTCCATCAATAAAGCCTCTCCGAAACATTTCTCCTTTGTGGTTGCTGCCTTCTTCCGTGTGTGGAGGGCTTTTGCGGACATTGTTATGCGCTAGCCAATTGCGCATTTAATTAGCCCCCGTCACGCTTTTGGGAAGAAGTAAATTGGCGCTGCCTCACGGCTTTCAAAACTTTCCTGTTAAGGAACACTTCGGACCTGCCCTTCTTGGTGAGGCGATTGGGGCGGTAAAGGTATTGTACCTCTCATTGTGGCAGTTTGCCCCTGCTCCATGACAGCTTCACCCTGGGGGGCTGTGACGGTACTAAGGAGATCGGAGGAGCGGCTTTGAAGAAGGAGTATGGGCATGATGACAATGAGCCCTGCTGACCCAGGCTACCGCTACAAATTACAGCTTGAGAGCCTCTCCATTACACCGGCCCACTGTGTCTGAACATGCGGCATTGTGGGAGTTGTGGTGCAACGTTGCGTGCCAGCACTACAACAGGTGGTTTGAACATCAAGGGGGAGGAGCGGAGCCAAGTCGTCATCATAAGGCAGCAGGAGGCACTGACCGGGACAGTTGGTCAGGTGTAGGGCGCTGAGGAAGGCGGAATGTGCCGAAATGCATTCGCCGCCACCGGACCTTGAACTCCATCAATAAAGCCTCTCCGAAACATTTCTCCTTTGTGGTTGCTGCCTTCTTCCGTGTGTGGAGGGCTTTTGCGGACATTGTTATGCGCTAGCCAATTGCGCATTTAATTAACCCCCGTCACGCTTTTGGGAAGAAGTAAATTGGCGCTGCCTCACGGCTTTCAAAACTTTCCAGTTCAGGAATACTTCGGACCTGCCCTTCTTGGTGAGGCGATCGAGGCGGTAGACGTATTGTACCTCTCATTGTGGGAGTTTGCCCCTGCTCCATGACAGCTTCACCCTGGGGGGCTGTGACGGTACTAAAGAGATCGGAGGAGCAGCTTTGAAGAAGGAGTACGGGCATGATGACAACGAGCCCTGCTGACCCTGGCTACCACTACAAATTACAGCTTGAGAGCCTCTCCATTACACCGGCCCACTGTGTCTGAACATGCGGCATTGTGGGAGTTGTGGTGCATCGTGCGTGCCAGCACTACAACAGGTGGTTTGAACATCAAGGGGGAGGAGCGGAGCCAAGTCGTCATCATAAGGCAGCAGGAGGCACTGACCGGGACAGTTGGTCGGGTGTAGGGCGCTGAGGAAGGCGGAATGTGCCGAAATGCATTCGCCGTCACCGGACCTTGAACTCCATCAATAAAGCCTCTCCGAAACATTTCTCCTTTGTGGTTGCTGCCTTCTTCCGGGTGTGGAGGGCTTTTGCGGACATTGTTATGCGCTAGCCAATTGCGTATTTAATTAACCCCCGTCACGCTTTTGGGAAGAAGTAAATTGGCGCTGCCTCACGGCTTTCAAAACTTTCCTGTTAAGGAACACTTCGGACCTTCCCTTCTTGGTGAGGCGATCGGGCGGTAGAGGTATTGTACCTCTCATTGTGGCAGTTTGCCCCTGCTCCATGACAGCTTCACCCTGGGGGGCTGTGACGGTACTAAGGAGATCGGAGGAGCGGCTTTGAAGAAGGAGTACGGGCATGATGACAACGAGCCCTGCTGACCCTGGCTACCGCTACAAATTACAGCTTGAGAGCCTCTCCATTACACCGGCCCACTGTGTCTGAACATGCGGCATTGTGGGAGTT
Source organism: Lissotriton vulgaris (assembly GCF_964263255.1). Taxonomy (NCBI): domain Eukaryota; kingdom Metazoa; phylum Chordata; class Amphibia; order Caudata; family Salamandridae; genus Lissotriton; species Lissotriton vulgaris. The sequence continues at coordinate 1,628,269,745 of NC_141689.1, read as the reverse complement.
GTGGTGCAACGTTGCGTGCCACCACTACAACAGGTGGTTTGCACATCAAGGGGGAGGAGCGGAGCCAAGTCGTCATCATAAGGCAGCAGGAGGCACTGACCGGGACAGTTGGTCGGGTGTAGGGCGCTGAGGAAGGTGGAATGTGCCGGAATGCATTCGCCGCCACCGGACCTTGAACTCCATCAATAAAGCCTCTCCAAAACATTTCTCCTTTGTGGTTGCTGCCTTCTTCGGTGTGTGGAGGGCTTTTGCGGATATATGTATGTATATATATATATATATATATATATATATATATATATATATATATATATAAACTGACAGCACCATCATGTGGTAGACTGCCCTATTTGTCTCAATGTCGTATATGTGCCAGTGTTAGGAAAGAAGTGCTGGTGCCGAGCACCAATGTAAGAAAATGCCTCTTTTTGCATGATCAGCCCCTATTTTATTTAATTGATATTGTTCATTTTATCAACTCTTTACTGGGACAGTGCTTACCAGGCCCCAGTCCAGGTGATCTGACCTCTAAAAACTTGTCAACTTTTTAAGAAATAATTATTGCCACATTATACTTACCCCTACTTCTCTAGAACATGGTAGCCAGTGTACACAGTGCCAGTTAGTTCAATGTCACTAATGGATTGAAGTAACAAAGCAAAGCATTTCTTCAGAGCTGCCCTTGCAAAATAAACCTTTTGCCAGACCTCAACCTACTTATAATTGACCTCTAAGTTAGGCCTTAAATTCCCATTAGCAAGGGTGCATAATATATAAAAGGCAGGACATGTGCACTTAAGGTATACATGTCCCTACAGTGAAAACACTCCAAAATTGTTTTTCAGTAAGGCAAGGTTAGCTCTCCCATAGACAAGCACCTTATTATACATAACTCCGGTTTGGAAAAAGCAATAACAATGATTCCAAGACTCAAACTAATAGTAATTTAAAATCTATTCTAATGGTCAAGTTGTGTTTTCAATTTCTATTTTAAAAATAGCGCTTTTAGAAAGTTACCATCTTTCTGCCTAAGCCAAATATGCCTTTTTTCAGTGTCCTGCCATCTGACAGTCAATGGATTTACTGTGGTGAGATGTCTATTGCTCCAAGACAGTGGACAAAAGGCTTGGGATGGTGAGTTGTTTTACCCTGTCAAGATAGTGCCAAGGGCTGCCCAGAAATTTACTAAAAATTATAAATGTACCTATCCTCTCACAAGCAGATGTAGCTCACACCTGGGCCTGCCCTTCAATTGTCTAGTTTGCCAACTGGACACTAAACCCAGTGATAGAGGGCCTGCCCTAGAATCAGTTTAGAGAGACCACAAAGGAGGGTTTTCCCGTTATACTAGCCACACCCATGGGTGGACCTAGGGAGATCTCCATAAGGAAGAAAGTTTCTGCCATGTTGGTTTTAGGTAGCTAGAGGGCACTGTGGTATACTGTATAATAAATCACACAGCATGGACTTGTTTTTCCCTATTGCTAAGGAGTGGTCAGGACCTTCCTCAACTCACAAGCCAGCACTGGACATAAACGTGCCCCCTTCCCAGGATCCTCATCAGAACACCTCAGGACCTGTGGAAGACAGAAGAAGGACTGCACCTGCTGTTGAACCTGTGGGGTGAAACCCCGAGGATGGCTGGACCTGCACCCTAAATGTACCCAGAGCAGAAGAGTGGACTCCAAGGGCTGGTTGGGTAGCCTCCTTTTCAGCTCCAGGGACAAGAAAACTGCATGAAGCCCAACTCTTTGCTAAGCCAAGCTGACCAGTTCCAATTGGTGTTGTCTTGGAACCTGCTGCAGGTTTCTGAGAGAATGAGCCCTAACCTCTAAGTGGGCCCCAAAAGGCCCTAGGCCCTTGGCTCTTTCCTCCTTTACAATTGGAAGACTGGACACTTAGAAACTTTTCTTTTACCACATAATGCAAGTCAAAAAATATGCACAAGCTATAAGAAGATGGCTACTCACCTGAATCAGAAATATACAATATACAAAAATATACAATCAAGTTGAGTCAGACCAGCATTTCAGCGGCTGCAGCTTGACTATGGTCCAGTGGTAGCCTCTTGTTGTTGCCAAAACAACAAGAGGCTACCACTGGACCATAGTCAAGCTGCAGCCGCTGAAATGCTGGTCTGACTCAACTTGATTGATTGCCTCACTGAAAGGATCCTAGCTTCCAGAAATGTTTCTAAACCAAAAAGTAGAGGCCCACACCAGGACCAAAGCCAAGCATCACTCCAACAATAGCAATGCTTCCTGGGCTCCGAATTCAGACTTTTCCCACTCTGAGTTGTCCCACCTTGGATATCGAGAGTCCTGAACTTCCCACCGAAGCCAAGACTCTCACTGACGGCCCGTGCTTCAGCTGGTTGTCATCGGCGAACACCTCTTCCGATCCATCCTGCAGGCTGACCAACTGAGGACCTAGTCGATAAGAACTTTTCACTAGAAAAAAGATAAAGCCCAAAGGCAAACTTTCCACAGAGACCAACCTGGTCCTGTGTCTAACTCGCACTCCTTCCCCATCAGCATTAACTCTTGACTTAGACCTGCTGTAGCATAGCCAGATACCCACAGTTGGCACTAGAATGATATAAAACATCCAAAATTCATATCTCTGCCTACCTACATCCGATTTCAGTCATTTTGATGTCTAGTTGTTCATTAAAATGTACTCTTTTTTGTGAATTGGACTAAGATTGTTACTGTGTTGTATTTTTTACTTTTTCATTGCTTTGGAACTGATAAATGCTTTACACATTTCTCCCAAGTTAAGACTCTCTGCTCTGCTCTACAGTTGGCAAGGGTTGAGCTCAGGTTTAAATTAGTGAGACCTAACTGGACCTAGTCCAAAACCGTGGCATTATTACTAGATGAGAACTTACACCCACTCCAACAAATAATCATCTGTCTCATAACAAGACAACACCAAACACAATTTACACACTGCCCATAGTAAACAGCTAAGCTGAAGCTTTAAATAATTTTTTATTAAACATCGACCATGCAGCAATTCATACGGTAAAATATAATAAATGTGAGAGGGGTATGAAAGAAAGCTTTGTATTTCTGAAATGTGCACAAGATACTGTTTTTAGGATCAGTAGTTAATTGTACACCTCTGTATTTGAGATTGCCCATAATATTATGCAATTCAGGTAGCATTTTGCAAAATGTCTTCTTTCGTGTAAACTGGCTTTCAATCTGGAAGCCAAACATGCACATGAATCCAATTGGTAATAACAAATATTCTACTATTCTGTCTGCCCACATATCTGTTAATAAAAATGGAACCCCACTTGGGTGGTTGGGGTAGTGGCACTGACACAAAAGACACTAAAATGCAAACACAGGCCAGGCTGAGATGACCACTGAGTACAAATCCTACATCTGCAATATCGGTGACTGTCTTGCTCTGTTGCAGGAATGTATTTGACATAGTGCATATCTTGTAGCTTTGCAACTTCCTCCATAACAGATATACTAGAGGCTACTGTTTCTATAACAGTAAGGCTTTCAATAGCTAACAAATGAAAGACTTCTCTGGGTGATCTGCTAATAGACAATATACGCATTGTATATTTCTGATTCAGGTGAGTAGCCATCTTCTTATAGCTTGTGCATATTTTTTGACTTGCATTATGTGGTAAAAAAACGTGGTCACTTTTATCAACTCCATCCATGTAATTGTTGTACTAAAATAATTAGGTGGGCTTGTGGACTTCTGCCAGCTGACCGCAAACTCTTACCGGAGAAATGCTCTCATCATGAAGTGCTGTGGGAGCATATACTTCCTGCCTGCCTGAGAATCTGACTGCGATGCAATGAACCACACTGCTCTGGGCTTTTGGGAGCTTCTTACAAACAGATTGTCCTTGCAAAGGGACATAATGGCCTGAGGATCGGATCAGTCATCGCCCCGACAGAGGCAAGATGGCGGACGTGTAGGACGGCCGGGAAGCAGCTCGATTGAGGAGGTGCACGAATGAACAGATGACGACTCCACAACACCCTACCGATTGAACTATGGTGGCATGGTACGTGTAGAGGTTGAAAATCTAACCTAACGGTAGACGCAAGACACGAGACGCAAGTTGTAAAAGCTCGGGTATTGGAACCGCGCTGGAAGGAAAAACTGCTGTATGAAACTATCTTGCCGTCAGCCGCTGAAGCGGCTGCTACTGGACGTATTGCAGGTGACGAGGAGGCTGAGAGGCGGGGCGGCTTTTGGGCTGCTGGCAGAGGCGGAGGCGGCGGAGTTTGCTGAGTCTGCTCTCACCAAACAAGCGGTGCGGAGCCTTTTGACAAAACGGAGTCGGCAGCGGAGCAGAAAGCCCCGTTCAGCTGGACTCCGACAAGTAGAGACCCGATTGCGCTGGCAAGCGAACTCTCCACAAGGCGCAGAGGGGGAGAAACTTTACGCCCTGGAGGCTCCTTCGGATTTGAAGTTGGAGGATACTAACAGCGATAGTATCACAAGCGGTAAGGAGCAGTTTGGGCTGGAGGAGAGGAGGAGGGAAATTATGGCCCCTAAGATTAGCGCCAGCGCCAAAGCCGCTGCGAGGAGGAAGGCAGCAGCTGAACTAGCGGAATCAATGGCAGAACTAGAGGGCAATAAGAGGAAGAAACAAGGTTCTCCATCTGTAAAAAAAAACGGTACAGCAGCAAGGGGGCAGTAAAATGAATCCGGACTCCCAGGGCATTACCCCGATTTCTGACATATTTCAAAAACTGAGTAAAAATAAAGACTCCAAAGACCTCAATGCTGACGCTACTCAGACCATACTAAAGACTGATGAGGTGACCCCCGATATTACAGAAGAGGTACCCATTGAACAGCCCAATACTGTCGGAAACATAGAGGGGGAAGAGCAGCAGGGGGTGGCTCCTGCAGTTGATCCCGTGGTTAACGTTTTGGCAATACCTCGAGTATTAGAAGAGATCCTGGAGGACGATACCGGGGAGAGCTGCAGTGGTAAAAAAGAAGCCCCAAGTGAGGCATTCTTTTCAGTATCAGAGGGCGGTGAATAGTCGGAGGAAGAGGATGACAGCCTGGATCAAGAAGCCAGTGATCTAGATACTGGCAGTGATTTGGAACAAGATGAAGGTAGCCCCCCGAGTACAGCGGTGAAAGCTATGGTGAGAACAAAAATACATGGCCAGATGAGAGAACAGCCGCTGACTAATACAACTCCAGATAGTTCAGGTGGGGAATCAGCACAAATGTCCCTTCTGGAGGTTATTCACCAGGAGATATTAGCGCATAGGGAGGAAGCAAGACAGGAGAGCCGTAAATCTCAGGCGGCAGTCAGAAAAATGCAAGGGGTGGTTAGGAAGCTGACTAAGGTATGTGTGAACCTGGGAGAGCGGGTTACTAATTTGGAAGACAGAGTTGTCTCTACTGAAGCCGAATCAGCCGCCGCGTCCAATAAGGTTGATGTGCAAACAAAGCAGCTAACTGATATACAGTGGAAACTAGAGTCGTTGGAAAACAGATCGCGTCAGAATAACCTACGCATTCTGGGAATCCCTGAAGGGTCAGAGGGTACAGACATGAAAGCATTTGTTGTTAAACTTTTTGAGCATGCCTTCACAGACTTGAAAGATTGGGATTTTGACAGGGAGGTTCAGAGAGCGCATCGTACCCCCGCCAATATCTATAAGAATGCGAAAGAGGGAGACAAGCCCAAAGCGATTTTAATTTTTCTGGGCAACTTTAATCTGAGGCAAGCAATCTCTGAGAGGGCGAGACCAGATAAAAAAAAGACGGTTGATGGCTACACTTTTTTTGTTCGGCCTGACTTTTGCCATATTACGGTGGAGAGACGCTGGAGATTACGGCAGATGATTAAACCGTTTCAGGACAAGGGTATGCAGGCCTACCTGATAAACCCCGCTCAGCTGAAGATAATCAAAGACGGAAAAACATTATATTTCTCCTCTGAGATTAAGGCTAAAGAATTCCTGATGTCGCAGGTGGCCTAGAAAAATGTGTAAAACTGTTAAAATCCGATTGAAACAGTGGTTTGTAATTATATTTGAGATCATCATATTGGCAGTATTGACAAATGGATATCCTGTCAAGCTTTTGCAAAAGTATAAAGCAGGAATATAGACTGTGGGGTGGAGTGAATTCTATAAGGTGGGGGGTCACAGAATTAAAAAAAAAGGGGAAAAAAGGAAAAAAAATGGTTACAGGTTTGAATCTCCTCAATCTGAGCTGCAAACCATCACGTGCACAGACCATCGGTCTGAGCGCCTCTGAACAAGGGGGGTGGGTGAGGGGGGGCTCCGTTCTGGAGCCGGGCAAGGGGAGGGAGAGAGAGCAGAGGGAGGGATGGGTGGGGGAGGGGGGGGAAGGGGGGATGAAAAAATTGGAAAATTACGAGATGGAAAGGAATTGGATTTGGGCTGGTATCAGATACATGGTTAATAGTCAATGTAGGAAATGCAAATGCTTTAATAATGTCAGACATTAGGATCTGTACTATTAATGCAGGTGGTTTAAACGACTGGAAGAAGCGGCAAAGATTGAGTCACTTGGTTAAATCAAATAATATAGATATAGTTTGCATTCAGGAAACCCATATTCCCTGGAATAAAAGGAAGCTGTTGGAGATGTATGGGTATACCTTGATCGGGTGTTCATCGCAATCATCAATGATTAGAGGGGTGGCTATTTTAGCAAAAAGTAATCTGGGTGGAGTAAAACGCAGTAAAACAGATGGGTCTGGTAGATGGGTATTAGTGGAACTGAACCTGGGGTTCACACTGTGCGCGATATATGGTCCGAATGAGGATGACCCAATGGTATATGATAAATTAGAAGAAGAGTTGGCTAATTGGACTACCCCGATGATAGTATGTGGTGATATGAATATTTCTGCAGACTGGCAACAGGGAAGTGACTATATAGGTCGTAAACGTAAAGTTAATAGAGCTCTAAGTTCCTTGATCCAGTTCATGGCTTGGTGGAGGTATGGGGAGAAAAAGTGCCCGGAGACCGAGGGTATACATATTTCTCCCACCCGGCACAGAAATATTCCAAATTGGATTATTTTTTTGTCACAACGGGGGAAATGGGTAAGGTTAATATAGCCAAATTACCGAGAATAATTTCCGATCATAATCCCTTGATTTTGACGTATAAGGTCTCTAATATACAGAGGAAAACATCAAGATGGACCTTTGAAAGGAAATTATTAAATGACGATAGGTTTGTAAAACATATTAAAAAGTGGGCAAAGGAATTTTTTGAGTGTAATAGATATAGTGCTTCCAGAAATGGAGTTTGGGAATCCTTTAAGGCTGCATTAAGGGGTGAGACGATTAGCTGTGCAGCAAAACTAAGGAAAGAGGATAAAAGTAAGGTGGAAAAACTCATATCAGATTTAGCAGAAATAGAGAGATGTCATATCGAGGAAATAGCTTTAGGTAAAGATAGTGGGGAAATCGTTAGAAACATGGCTCGGGTCAAGGGTGAAATTTTAAAAATAATCACGCAGAAGGAGATATGTGAATACCAAACACAAAGAGCAAGGAGGTATGAGACTGGTGAACAAGCTGGTAGAGCACTAGCGCTCCGCATTAGGCAAGAAACAAACCGTAATAAAATTGGGAAGATTAAATATAATGGGAGAGAATATACAGACCCAAAATCTATAATGGATGTGTTTCAGAAATTTTATCAAAAACTTTACGATCAAGAGCCAGGGGTGGTACCAGGGGTGGTACCATTCATGCAAGATCAGTGTCCCCTAACCCCAAGAGTGGAGGAGGAAGACAGGGGCCCGATTGGAACTGGATATAACAGCAGAGGAGATAAAAATCGCTTTGAATGAACTGGCAGTGGGTAAAGCGGCGGGCCCAGACGGTTTACCAATAGAGGTTTAGAGGGCTTTGGGGGATGAAATTCTTCCCTTGCTCGAAGATCTTTTTAATGGAATAATCTGCTCAGGTAATATCCCGGATACATGGAAACAGACCAATATTGTAATATTTCATAAGAAGGGAAAACCAGAGGAGAACCCCGGATCATATCGGCCGATTTCGTTAATCAATACAGACGCTAAATTATATTCTAAAGTATGGGCGAAAAGGCTAGGAAGGATTATTGGCCAACTTGTCTCACCCTGACAGCATGGGTTTGTCCCAGGGAGAGGTACCACTGAACACACAGCACGGGCAATTTCATTATTTGATGCTATGGCTGCTACGGGTGGAGATATGGCCATGATCCTTTTGGACGCCGAGAAGGCTTTTGACCGTGTGGTCTGGGACTTTATGTGGGAGGTATTGGTCAGAAGGGGTTTCGGAGATAAATGCAGGAAAGCTATTAAAGCAATGTATATGGACCCAGTAGCCAGAATCACTACAATGGGATTTCAATCGGATGAGGTAGTGATTAGAAGAGGCACCCGTCAGGGATGCCCCTGCTCACCCATACTCTTTTCACTGTACATAGACCCGCTAATTAGGAAGATTCTCGCTTCTGATAAAATATCTCCTGTTATATCTCACGGGCATACCACCAAGCTATTGGCGTACGCGGATGACTTGGCAATTGTTACCACTAATCTGCAAACGGCAATACAGGAATTAAACCATTTGGCTCAGGAGTTCGGGAATTATTCAGGGTATAAGCTCAATACAGAAAAAACAATAATAATCTGTACAAAGAACATCCATAAAAGGGATCAAAGGTATGTGGACTCCGCAGTCTATCTAGGAGTAAAAATCAATGCAAATGTAGGTAAAATCATTCAGGAAAATTATGGGCCCTTACTCGCATCAATTGACAAAGAATTGAGAAGAATTGATGTATTACATTTGTCTTTGATCGGAAGGGTGAATGTTCTGAAAATGTCAATGTTCCCAAAACTACTATATTTATTCCGTGCTATACCATTATTAGTTGATGAAGGCTTGATGAAAAAAATGGAAGCAGTGTTTTCACAATTTTTATGGCAATATGGTAAAATTAGAAGATCGTTAGCCCGACTCTCTACACCATTAGAGGGAGGAGGATTATCTGCACCTAACTTAAGGCTTTACCACTGGGTTTGTTTAATGCTGCATATTAACCATCTATTGTATTATGATGCTCCCGAGTTGCCGCCCGGTACCCACAGAATCCCCACAATATATGAATTAGTAATTGGTGAAAAAGCTATGGGGATTTTAACACGTGAAATTAATGCCTTGTATTTTAAGAGGAGCAAAAGTAAAGTGATGCTAAGTGCGTGGGGTACATGGAAGGCGATGTCGAAATTTCTCAAGATTCCTAAGATTAATGGTACAATAGATCTCTGGAACTCAAGCCCATTCCTACATCTTGGACAGAGCAGGAATAGCGGTTTATGGAAGAGTCTGGGCATCAGATGTTTGGGGGATGTTATGTGTAAGGATGATCTTTTAGGGTTTGAGGTTTTGCAACAAAAATATGGTATCCCTACGAATCACTGGCTGCTATATAAACAGCTAGAACAAACAGTGAAGTCACTAAGACCTAGGATATTTATCCAGGAGTTAAATCCGATTGTGCAATATATAATGAATGGGGGCAAGAAGATTAAAATAGGATATAGACATCTTCTACAGGGCTTGGGAGAGGACATCGGACAAATAGAAAATGCCTGGGCTCTAAGAATAGGGGACCCAGACGTAGATGTGGACTATGCTCTGGCATTAAATAGGAAAGTACTAAGAGCAACCAATTTAAAAGCACAACATTATAAGATGTTTTTTAATCTCTACTATACCCCCGCTAAGCTGTTTCAATGGGGTAAAAGGGATACAGATAGATGTCCAAGGTGTAACCAAGGCCCGGCGGATCTAATGCATATGTTTTATTCTTGCCAGAATCTTAAACCTGTTTTAACAGAAATGGAGAAGTTTTTATCGGGGCTGCTAGAGTGTCAAATTCCTCTATCCCCTACTACTGTTTTGATTGGCAGGGATGAAAACCTTAGAGTTGAACAGGAAGCCGAAGCTTTTATTTTTCTGTGTGTCGCTGTTTTTAGAATTTTAATTGCGGTGGCCTGGAAAGAGCCGATAGCTCCCACATTCCAGATGTGGCTTACGAGACTGCTTGGGACTCATAATATTGAGGAATGTCTATATAGCTTTAAAGGTAAAAAGAGGTAAGAGTACGGTAAAAAGATATGGGCTCCTCTTAGTAATTGGAGAAAAATAAGATGATTAATTTGAATAGACCCTGCCTTACCTCTATCGCATTGCAAGGTAATGTCTTCCTACAAGGCTAATCTCTTTGTAAGCTCTTTGGATTTTCGCCAACTGTTGGAAGACGTACAAGAGTTATCTATATCTGCATATCTGTTTTAATTCTTATGTCTGATATTATCATGTTCTTATCCAGCTGATATCTGTAAGTGTGTATGTTTTCTTTTTATATTCTGATCCATCTCAATAAAAAAAAAACATAAAAAAGCAAAGGGACATAATGAGTTCCATGCACATGTTCATCAGAATCACTGGAAGACGAATGAGCATCAGAAGGAACTCAGACTGAAAAATCAGTTTCAGATTCTGCTCCCTGCCCTTCTCACTCAAATGCTGTATCATACCTTGCCTCAGCACTTTTCTCAGTTATTTGATTTAGAGACTCAGAAGCAGTCATCCGATGAGATTACATTTCTGTTTGCTATCTAAAAGTTTTTGGATGAGGTAGAATGCAGAGGTACTCATGGAAATAAATGCTGTGAGTGTGTGCTAGAAACCGAAATAATGGAATGCAATACTGTTATAGTGTGAGTGCAGTACAGTGTAATCAAAAAAACAAGTTTCTAAAGGGAAAAATCACTTGTCTGACCTAGTGCTGCAATGAACTTCTCCCAAGAAACGAAGACAAAAATAGTTTAAATTGCAACACGCCAAATAAGACAAAAGCAGATTAAACCAAATGTGTCCCTGACATCACAAGACATTTCTTTGTTACATGTGCTCCATCTGAAAGAGCAGAATGTTGGTAAATTACAATGAAATTAGCCATGTGGACTGTATCCCACCAATCACAGCATAGGGCAGTGTCTCACCCCATGTCAGTCATATATCAATAATTGTGCAATTCACATTTTACTTCCAAAATGCACAGAATAGATGACAGGGCAATGGGCAAACGCACTACCGCCACTGATCACGTATTCAGCCACTCACATTTTGCATCAGCAGACCACAGCATAGGGCAATGTGTTAGCCCGCATCTGCCACTGATCAATAATGTGCCATTCCCATTTTACTTCCACTGAGCACAGTATACATCATTGGGCAATGGCGAACCCGCTTCAGCCCATGAAAAGTTATGTTGTTTACAATTTGCTTTTGCCCACTAAAGAATAGGGCACTATGGCAGTCCACTTCAGCCACTGATCAGCTATTGTGCAATTCCCATTTTACTTCCACTCACCGCAAAATACATCATGTGGAAATGAGTGAGCCCACTTCAGCCACCGAGCAGTCATTACGTGCATTCACAGTTTAGTTCTATGGGAATGGAGGAATGGGGCCAAAACAATATTTTTTATTGTGTGCCGAAGTGGGGCCAGCCCATGCCAAAAGGACCGATCCTCCCCAAACAAAACACACATCCCTGGTGTCTGGTGGGATCCCCGCTCATGGATTACAGTGCACCTGTGATCCATGAGCAGGGATCTTTTTAAAAAATGGCATTATTGGAAAGCAGAGACTCTCCCCTATCCAGTGGTACCTCGTTCAAGCCTTGTCCTACCAGGGAATGCCATGTAGTCTCCAGGCAGCACAAGGACAAGACAGAATGGTGCCAAATTGTCCATTCCCCACGGGATCCCATTACACACCCCTCATGGGCCCAATCAGTCACCTACCCCAAGTAAGGACAATGTCAAAAATATTTGTATGACCCCTGGGGAGGACAACCCATGCCAGTACGGCCCATATCCCCCTAGAAGAAATTACTCTGTGCTTGTGCATCTCAATGCATCCACGATCTACGAGCAGGGATCGGTTTAAAAAGGCATAGCTGGAAAGAAGAGAGTATCCCCTTTCCAACAATGCCCCCCCCCCCCCCCACATGAAGAGGTGGTGGCTGGTGAGAGCTATTCTACCAGACATGCATAAAGCTGCACTTACCTGCTCCTTATGGTGCCGTTCAATGGGGGTCTGTGTCATCTGCGTGTCACTGATGGGTGGGGAAGGCTGGTTACTTATGCAGGAACGATTCTTTCTCAGCCCCCATAGGTGCCCACATAAGAGGAAGCCTCCAGTGCAAACACTGGAGGTATGCTCGACAACCAGTTAATGTCCTCTGTCCTCTGCACTGAATGGGTAGAGCAGACGACATCCACAGGTCGCCCTCCACACACACACAGGGTAATAGAAAATCTACACCCAATCTATCAATATTTTTGTACATGATGTTTAGATCATAATATTTATGTCAATTTGACATTTTTGTTACCTACATTCTGCAATACATTTCCCTGGGAAATAGAGACTTCTTGCTAATCTTCATGAACATCAAAGATCCGTCTCAGGCAGAAACACCAAAGACCAAACAAAGCAGAGCAGGCAAGTGACATTTTGGCATGTCTTCCATTGCCACCCTTATCATGAATTGCTACCTTCAGATAGCCCTACATTTTTATAACCAAAGCATGCTGCTGCTAATGCATCCACAAACAATTGAACCCGGCTTCTGATCCTTGCTTTGAAAATGTTATGACCCATCTGCTAGGTTGAGCATTGAAGCACACACATGGGTTATAATCAATTTATTTATGATGACGGAACTCCGTAGTGGTCCACATAAACTGAGAAAACCAACAACACCATAATAAAGATTCTATTGATAATAAAATTAACATAGAAAATGTTCCTAACCGACAAAGCATCAGCAAGTCCTAAGGGGAATCCAACAATATAAAAAATCTTCAGATTAAAACATAGCAATATAGTATATGGTACAAAATGATTTAAAAATATGTTTATGCCCTTAGTGCAAAAATGTATGAGGTAAATAACATAGGATAAACAAGCATTTACAATGCAATAGGTCTCACATTTGCGAGACTTTCAGCTATTGTTTTTGTACATATAAAGTGGGCACCATGCTGCACATAAAGCATGGTGTTTTAAATACCTCCAGGTAACCCTTATGTGCAATAAAAAATCGTAAATATAAACAGAGATGGACAGATATACAAGCACAGATACAAAGAAACATGCACACACAGACATGCACACATTTGGAAACACAGACACCTGCAACACAACACACACATACAGACACACGCGCACAGACATGCACATAAGCAGGCATGCACATAAATATACAGCATTGCCAAGAGGAGATGCATTTACACACGCATGCACATATACAAGTACTTGTGTTGCACGGTGGCGGGGGCGTGGGGGGATTGGGGGTGTCACATAAAAGCAAACCAAAAACTTGGCAGTTAAGTAGCTTCAAGTTTATAAAACAGGATAGTAGTGTTTACACTAAATTTGGAAGGCGTCCAAGAGCACAAAGCTTACAGTCCAAGATCTATATCCAAAACATATTCCTAGCGGGAAAGATATGGTCTAGGTTTTCTCACGCTCAAGTGGCAGCCATGGTAATCAGCGAGCTTGTCTTATAAATTAAGGGTGACTTTTCTGGTCAGTGTACTGACAAGTGCTAGTTTCGTTTGTCAGGGTTTTCCTTTTTCTGGTAAACGCACGCGATGCCTCTGCTGGGTCTTCACCACCCCCTACAGCCCTGCACAAGCTGCAGCCGACCCAAGCCCCTTGGACGAAGCCCTTACCTTGTACTTGGACCCTGCCTTATCTTTAAGAGTGCAGATCATCAAGTAGACAGCAGCACTCCTGCCCCCAGACTTGCTCTGGAGTTGCTGTCTGCCGATGGATAGCACAGCAAGGGTCCCATTGCCTCGGTTCCTCATACCAAATGTGGGCTGCAAACGGTTAATGACCTCCACCTCACACTGCAGCTTAATGATGCCTCAAAGCGCACACACAGTTTTTATTTATTTATTTATTTATTTATTTATGCGTTTTTATATAGAGCAGACTTTACCCAAAGGCGTCAGAGCGCTTCACAATAGGAACACAACTGATACATGAGGAGAACATTACACGTGAACAGATTACAAAAGCACACGTTAATTTACATGAGGTAAAAGTGACAATTGTTAGCAAACAAAATACATGAGGTAGCAAACAGTGCACAGGAGAAAAAAGTGACAAGTGTGCAGGTTACAAGTGAAAACAAAGTACAATTAGAGGTATAATACTGCAATATATGCTAGACACTCAGGCACAAGAACAAACGTTACGTAGGCAATGGTGGCACTTGTGCAAGTATCAAAGGCAAACAAAATGTGAGTGGTAGCAAACAGTGTGTTACAAGAGAAAAGTGGCGTGTGCATGTTACAAAAGAGTACCAAACACAGGTACAAGGATAATCTTCTATACTACTATTATAAAGGAAGAACTTTAAACCTTTGAGGCGGGTAAACTCGGGAACCACAGCGCCAATCCACACACCCGATACATCGTTGTAATCGTCAGGGTGTGCAGATGGACATAAGCTATATAAACGTAATAAATATACGTTATTTAAAAAATTTACAGAAAAAAAGTAGTCCCTTGGAAGAAGCACCGGCCGCGACGTGCGTGCTGACGTGAGGAGCGCGGGGAGGAGCGGCGTCCAGGAGCGCGAGGAGGAGCGGCTGACATGGCGCGGGGAGGAGCGGCGGACAGGCGGTGAGGAGCGGCGGACAGGCGGGGAGGAGCGGTGAGCGGCAGATGAGGTAGGTTATTTATTTATTTAGTTAGGAGCGGTGAGCGGCGGAAAAATGAAGCAAAAATGACAATTGTGAGCAAGAGGAAGCAAACGGAGCATTACAAAAGTGAGCCAAACAGTGCATTACAGGAGGAAAAAGTTACGTGTGCAGGTTACAAAAGCTTACATCGTGAGCAAGAGGAAGCAAACGGAGCATTACAAAAGTGAGCCAAACAGTGCATTACAGGAGGAAAAAGTTACGTGTGCAGGTTACAAAAGCTTACATCGTGAGCAAGAGGAAGCAAACGGAGCATTACAAAAGTGAGCCAAACGGTGCATTACAGGAGGAAAAAGTTACGTGTGCAAGTTACAAAAGCGTAGAAAGTAAACATAGAGGTATAGGAGGAAAAAGTGACGTGTGCAGGTAGCAAGAGGAAGCAAATGGAGCATTACAAAAGTGAGCCAAACGGTGCATTAGAGGAGGAAAAAGTTACGTGTGCAGGTTACAAAAGCGTAGAAAGTAAACATAGAGGTATAGGAGGAAAAAGTGACGTGTGCAGGTAGCAAGAGGAAGCAAACGGAGCATTACAAAAGTGAGCCAAACGGTGCATTACAGGAGGAAAAAGTTATGTGTTCAAGTTACAAAAGCGTACAAAGTAAACATAGAGGTATAGGAGGAAAAAGTGACGTGTGCAGGTTACAAAAGCGTACAAAGTAAACATAGAGGTATAATACTGCAATATATGGAGGAAGGCTCTGGGGGGCCCACGGACAACGTCGGGGCGGGCGGGGGCCCTGAAGCCTAATTGCTCCCGGACAACGTCGGGACGGGCTGCTAGTACTGCAATAAATGGCAAACACTCCAACCACAAGAACACACTGGGCAGGCACTTCCATAGTCATGGAGAATAGAATTTTCAGTATTGGGAGGTCTTCCTTCAGATAATAGAGAGGACATGAATTACTTTTGGAGGTGTCTTTGGAGGAGGAGGTCCGTTTTAAAGGCCTGGGAGGAGGCGGTGGTCCGGCGCTGAGGCGGAAGGGAGTTCCAGATTCTCACTGCATTGCCTGAAAAGGATTGGGCCATCGATCTTTCCTTCTTGAAAGTGGGAGGTTCAAGCAGTAGATTTTCCGCATTACGTGATGGTCTAGAGCCTCCAGAGAGTTTCAGTTTATTCGCCAGGTAGCGAGGAGAGGAGGAGTGCAAGGCTTTGTGGGTGATACAGGCAGTGGGAAGCCAGCGGAGGGTGGATAACATCGGTGTGATGTGGTCGCTTCTTTTGGCCCCATAAATGAAACGAGCTGCTGAATGGAGAAAAGTTTTAAGGGGGGACAAGTGGGATTTGGGGAGGCCAGTAAGAAGACAATTGCAGTAGTCCAGTCTGGAGAGGACCAGCGATTGCACCAGGGTTAAAAGGTCTTGCTCCGGGAAGAAGCAACGGACTCCACAAAGAAGGCGCAGTTGGTATCAAGTAGACTTTGCAATGGAATTGATGTGGGAGATTAGATTGAGTTTTTTGTCGAGTATGACACCAAGGGATTTTGCGCTGTCGACAATGATGGGTTTATTGTTAAGTAGATTCATCTGATCCATCCATGATTAAACCGGGGGAGGAGAGAGTGAGGAGGAGAAGAGGAGGAATTCAGTTTTGGAGGGATTCAGAATCAGTTGATGAGTTGACATCCAGTTTTGAATAGAGTCGAGAGTAGAGCTTAGGATGGAGAGATCGTGAGTGGAGGCAACCTTGAGGTAGATTTGAGTGTCGTCCGCATAGAGATGATAGTGGATCCGGGATTTACTTAGGAGATTTCCCAGTGGTTCTAAATAGAGATTGAACAATGTGGGTGCAAGTATAGAGCCTTGAGGAACACCTTGACCTACGGCCACAGGAGATGAAAGACTGTTCACTATTTTGATCATTTGGGATCTATCAGAGAGGAAGGAAGCAAACCATTTAAGCACAGTGCCCTACATGCCCATTCTCTGTTGAAGAGTGTTGAGGAGTGTGTTGTGATTGACAGTGTCAAAGGCTGCAGAAAGGTCAAGGAGAATTAGAAGACAGGTCCCCCCCGAATCAAGTATCCTCAGCGCGTCATCAACAACTTGCAGTAGGGCTGTTTCATGCTGCAGTTTTGGATGAAGCCGGACTGACAATTGTCAAGAAGATCATTGTCCTTGATATGACGAGAGAGTTGTTTCGCTACACATCTTTCTGTGATCTTCGCAAGAAAGGGTAGGTTAGTGATGGGGCGGAAGTTGTTGATGTCAGTCGCATCAGCAGTGGGTTTTTTAAGCAGAGTAGTGACCTGCCCAGTTTTGAAGGAGACAGGAAGGGAGCCTTGACAGAGGGAGAGGTTGACCAGAGAGGTCCAATAGGAAAGGGAATGGGTCTAGAAGTCAATGGCAATGGCACTGGGGATGGGGTCCAGAGAATGGTTGGAGGGCTTTGTTTCGTGGATGCACTTGAGAAGGGCATCTTCAGATATGGGCTCAAAGTTCTGCCAAATGGCTGAGGATTTGCGCTCCTCTGGAGGGGTAGGCTGAGCGACCTGATCCACAAGTGATTTCACTTTTTCATCGAAGAATATAGCGAAATCCACTGCTCTCTTTGTAGAATCCTCCAACTTGGAGGTTGGGGGGGAGCAGTTAGGAATCTTGATGAGATCGAATAGTTTTTTGGGTCTATTTGTGGCTGAGTCAAGGAGGGTTTTGAAGTGCGCCACTTTCCCAAGGAAGATGTGCTAGTGGTACTTGGATCTTGCTGAGCAAAGCGTGGCCAAATTATCGGTGGAGGGCACTTGCCTCCATTGTTTCTCCAGGAATCTTAGCTGCTTCCTTTCTTCATAGAGGGATTTGTTGAACCAAGGTGCTGAGGGAGTGGGCCTTATCCTTTTGCTTTTGAGTGGAGCGACGTTATTTTGTTTCGGCTGCAAGGACTGTGAGGCATTGGGAGGTGAGTTCGTCAACATCTAGGTTCGGTCTAGCCTTGGAAGTGATAACAAAGCTGATTCACAGAGGGGACCGACATCAATATTTTTAGCATCACGGAACCAGGAGATACCCCTCTTATGTTGGCCAAGAGTTATAGAGTGTGATAGTTGAAGAGAGAATGGGATGAGGAGGTGGTCAGACCAGTCTACATGAATAGGGGTAGTGGTAGAAAGCATGCCTGCTTTATAAATAACAAGGTCCAGGATTGAGCCCTTAGAGTGTGTTGATTCTGTGCAGTGTTGGGTAAGATCGTTTGCAGAGAGGAAGGTGGCCAGCGAGTTCGCAGAAGAGTCTTGCGGTAAGCCCCAGTGGAGATTGAAGTCACCCACGAAGGTCTGATTGTCACTTTGTGAGTATTGGTCGCTGAGGAAGTCAGTGACTTCCTCCATAAACGAAGGGCCACGACTTGGCGGGCGGTAAATTACATGAAATCTGAGGGGTGAGCAGTGGTGCAATTGAAGCTCAAGAGAAAGGCATTCAAAGGTGTGGGTGGAGCTGATAGGAGAAGTCTTAAGTTGAAGGGAGTTTCTAAAGATGACTGCAACACCTACCCCCGTGTTGTCAGTTCTGTCATTTCTAAATATAGAATAGCCTGTGGGTAATAGGAGATAAAACATAGAGTGAGAGTATGTCAATATTGTGATGGGTGATGGTATCGAAGATTTCAAGTTTGTGTTTTACTGCAGATGTGCAGTTGTGGAGCTGACAGCGCAGCTCTGTCAAGACTGTTTTTGGTGACGGGGGCACTTGGGCTCTGAAGGGTGATTGGGATATTGGACTTATGCGGGGGTGCTCGGGAGGGTTTAGGTAGATGCTTGGTTCTGACAGAGGAGATGGTCGTAATAGTGTAGATAGTAGGGTTACTAGGGTATGCAGGTTGAAGAAGGGTGGCATTCAAGGGCTTATGTGAGTTAACAAAGTTTGCAGACGACAGGTTGAGCTTGGCTGTATTGGGGTGAGGGGGCGATGTGCATCTCGTGGGAAGTTGGGAAGGAGTAGAGGTGCATGGAAGGGTGGAAATCTTAGAGCTTAAAAGTGAAATGGCAGCTACAAGCTGGGAGATGGAGGTGATAAAAGAGCCTAGCTTATTTTCCAGAGAGAGTAAGGCAGAGCACGGAAGGTTGGGTGGCTCGATGGAAACAGGAGGGGGTGGAATTGCTGGTGGAAGGCAGGGAGAGATGGGGGGACAGGAGGTGAGTTGGGGTATAGGGTTCAAAAGTGGGGAAAGGTTGAGGTTGAGAGCTGGAGTTGGTGAATCGGAGGTGACGGGAGAGTTGTCTTTGTTGGTGTTGCAAGAAAGAGAGGAATTAAGGACAAATTTAGGGGGAGAAGTGTGTGGAACACGGCGGTAGGGTAGAAGGAGAGGGGAGGACTGTGTGGAGTCATGGGAATGTAGGAGGTTTGGGAGGAAAAGAGGTGAGGTGGTTGTGGAGGTCCTGTCAGCTAGGAGAGGTGGCTGTGAGGGAACAGGCATCTGGCAGAGTGAGGGGGTTGAGAGAAAGGGAAGTTGAGGAAAGGAAGTGGTTCTGCTGGGTCCGAGGGAGGGAAATGGAAAGGGTTACCAAGGGGGGAAAGGGAGTAGCACAGCATTGCTGGAGGAGTGGGAGGGAGGAGAGAGATGCAGTGGGACTGTGGAGAAATCAGGGTGAATAACGAGGGGAGAGGGGGTGGAAAAGAGGGATGTAGGGAGGGATAAGGGGAGCGTAGGGAAAGTTCACTGGGGGAGAAGGTTGGAGGAGAGGTGGACTAAAAAGAGGGGTGACGGGAAGGAATATGGGGGAGGAGAAGAGATTGGAGTACCGGGATGATGCAGATTAGACGAGGAGCATATTAGCTAGCGGTAAGGCTGAAGTGATGTGGGAGGGGGTACACTGTGAGGGGGGGATTAGGAGAAGAGGTCACAGGGGAGGGGGAGGGAAGAGGGCTGACACTGTGCTTCTCGAGAGTGCAGCCAATCGGCGTGTAGGGGGGTTGGGAAGGAGAAAGGGAGTAATGGGTGGAACTAGAAGGAGAGTCAGGGGAAAGCCCGTTGCAGAGGAGGGGAGTAGGGAGGGGAAGAGGTGGTCAGAGAGCGAGAGACAGGCGTCTTTGCCTTGGATCATGACAGTACCATTGTTATAGAGTGAGATAGTGAGGTAACCGTTGAAACACGCAGAGGGGGAACTTTTTAGTTGTTTCCCATGAGGGATAGAGGAGGAGGAGGAGACATTAAGGGAATTGTATAAGCTGGTGGACCAAGAGGGGGTGTCGTGAGTGAAGAAAAATGAAATCGTTTTTGAGCCTCCCAAAACGACCATTGTAAAATTGATCAACAAAAAGGGAATCCGGGAAACGTTCAATAGTGCTATGCTTCAATTGTTTTATTGTAGTCTGGCTGGGAGGATAAATGATTTTGTAGCAATTAATTCCAGCCTTAACTCGAGTGGTAACCAATAATGAAATGGGGCAACCCAAAAGGTACGGACCTGGGTATATTGCGGTGATAATAAAACAGTGGTCCAAAATCTATTTCTTTTTAAACTGATTCAAACAGTCCATATTCATATAATTTGCTAGTTCATGGGCGTTCCCATAGAATCCACACCTATACACTAATGAACTCAGTTACTTCAAGCAAAAAAAGGAGAGATATCACTACAACAGCACTAAATCGAAACCGAGTACAATATTTAATTTATTGTCTCTTGATCGTACAATTGATAATTCACAAATTTTTCAGAATAAAAAGTTGCCCAAAAGAGCGTGCACAAGAAGAGTGATCAAAAGAGTGTATACAGTGAATAAAGGAAAAGGAAAATTAAAGTGATAATAGACAGAATGTTCTCATTATTATTATACACAATTACGGTTTCACAGTTTTCCGTATTGAAACTACCTGGCCACACAAAACAATCGTAACAACTAATGTCAGTATTATCCAAATAAAAAGACATAAATGTCAATTGTGTGCACTTTTTTATCACAAGTATGGGTCCACGGTAGAAGTAATATCGTCGACGTTTCGACTCGACTTATGGTTGTCCGGTAATTTAAACCTGGACCGTGCGAGTCTTCATCAGGACAGAAATTGGATGGGCAACAGAGGGTAGCAGGTGACCCTACAAGAAATAAAAGGGGAATTACCCTATTGTAGTGATATATTGTTACGAGTTAATTAAAACCACCCACAAGGGCAGCGTGCTTACCCTCGGGCACAGGGCCAACAAGGTGTGCCTCCTTACTGGGCCGAGTAGAATTCACTTCTGCAAGACATAATTAATGCAGGGTGTGGGCAACTCATGCTGTTAGACCATGCATGCATAGCAATCACATGGATCTATACATTATATTTTACCTTTTCGATGATTAAATCATCCATCTCTCAACCTATTCAGGAGTTTTTTAATCCGCTGTGTCTAGGACTCGAATCGCGTTCCTGTATCCACCGATCAGGAAACTGTTACAAAGAAGGAATACCATAAGGATATATCCCATCAGACTTATAATACATAAAAAATCATCACTCTAATGGCACCCAATATGTTTACCTTTAAAATGGTATCTCAATTCACAAAAAAAATGCTCCTGTCCCAAGCGATCAGGAAGCTGTAGAAACGAGAGTGAAAAAAGCGATGCTTCGTTTACAAATCGCTCCCAAAGTGACTTGTATGTCACATATTGGCAGGACTCAGCAGAATCCTCCGTGTTGTGAAAGGAGTCTCTTACCGTACTGCCGTAGTAGCAGGCTACTCGATCCCCAAATTCCAAATGGTTCCAAAAATCTTCCGTGTTTCAGGAAGTATCACATGACTCCTGTGTCCAATCCCTATTCTACCCAATCATGGTGGACATAGTAGATGGACTCTCCGTGAACCCGAATATTTAATTTAGAGTATATTTGTCCGTATTTCTCTTTACAATGCTACATTGAAGTAGTGCACAGTTTTAATAAAAACCGCAACTTGTAATTTCATCAGATTTCTAAAGTCGGACGCGATTAAACAGGCACCATTTTAGATTGGGAACAGCGTAAAAATTACATCGACCGGTGCTGCACTCAATTAGAATCACAAGTAATTATAGTTTGCACAATTTTATGAAAAAAACGCAATTTATATTTACATCAGATTTCTAAAATCGGACACGTTTGAACGGGCGCCATTTTAGATTGGAGACAGCGAAGGAATTACATCGACCATTGCTGCACTCAATTAGGATCACAAATAATTATAGTTGCAGGACACAGGGAGTTGTTATACATCAGAGGAGAATATGCCAATTATCCACACTTTCAACAAATTATTAAGTTGAATATTTACAAAACACAGGGCTATTATACATATCATTAGCTCACCCTAATTTGGACAGTGATACATACAGTTCACCCTTAATGATATAATACAACCAGATGTCATGGATTACAGATATATGTTTTACTCATTGTCTAAACCCCCAGTAATGAAACTTGTCTATTAATTTCCTCCAGCTCATTCAATCCGGCGTTCACTGTACCCAAGGAATATATCCATTTACACTCCCTTCTGTTGAGGATGCTGTGTAAGTCTCCACCACGCGGGTTGGCTGATACTTCTTTCTACAACCCACCACTTCAAACTGTCTTCAGAGTGCTCAAAATTCAAAAAATGTTCCACCAATGGTGCTCCCGGAGACCTGCAGCGTATACGACTCATATGTTGCAGGATCCGGCACTTGACCTTCTGTATGGTCTGCCCTATGTAAAACAACCCACAGGGGCACATGATGGCATATATTACCCCTGCAATTACTATGATCCTTCAAATTATATGTACAGTCATTGTAGCTAAAGGTGGTGCACTCTGTTTGCAGTGGACATGCCTTACACATGCCACATTTAGTATGCCCTACCACCGCAGGTAAGCCCCAAAGTGTCGTCTGATTCACGGTTTGCCTCATCGGTAGTAGGGATTTTACCACATGCTCCCTGATGTTTCTACCCTTACGGAACGCATGTAGTGGTGGTCCAATCCCTCCAAGTTCTCCACTAATCAGGTGCCAATGCCGATTTATGCATCTCTTTATGGCATTACTTTTTGTGTTAAAAGTCGTAACACATACTAGTCTGTCCTCAGTAGTTTTTGGTTTCACACTCAACAGGTGTTCTCTGTGGTTATGCCACACATGTTTACGTGCCTTTTTCAGTAGCCTCAACGGTGATCGAGTGGTGACATGTTAAAAAATGAGGCGGAGGAGGGTGGGGGTATATGAGAAGGGTGTTACTGGGAAAGCGGTGGTGAGGAGAAATAAAAGGGCTTAAAGGGGGCACATAATCCAGACATTAAGGTGAAGACATTAAGGTGAAGATATCAGAACTAATGTTCCGTCCGGGAAGTG
Source organism: Lissotriton vulgaris (assembly GCF_964263255.1). Taxonomy (NCBI): domain Eukaryota; kingdom Metazoa; phylum Chordata; class Amphibia; order Caudata; family Salamandridae; genus Lissotriton; species Lissotriton vulgaris. The sequence continues at coordinate 1,628,246,617 of NC_141689.1, read as the reverse complement.
AGGTGGGTATTTGTTGGGCCCTTCATCTAGGAATACAAGGTGCCACCTGGCACTAGATAATATTTACAAGGGAATTGTTTACATATGATAGGACCAACTTGACCACTTTCAGAACCATCACAAAGCAAATATAGTCAAAGTAGAACAGAATATAAACGAACACCCAGTGTCCATTGGTGAACACTGTACTCAACACCAGCCTGTTAACAGAACCACATTTGGCACCAACCGCATTGTACGCCCATGATCTCAACAGACTACTATTCCACCCTAAGCTCCTGAGAATCACTAACATTAGGGGCAAAGAGCATAGGGTGGAGCAAAATATGACTAGCAAAATCTAAATATGCACAACAACCTCGTCATCTTAAGACCACCTGTAGAGGTACTCAGAACAGGGTGCGGAAAACATACTACATAAAAAACATTTCCTAGCACCACATATACGTACAAGGGCCTGGCGCCCTACAAACCTCGCAGTCTCCGTGGCCAACTGGCCATCTCAGAGGGGGACTCAAATGCCCTGAATCCATAGTGTCAATGGTGCTGCCAATGCAGGGGGAGTCCTAACTCAATCAGAGCTGTCCCCACGGATAAAGTTGCATAAAAGGTGCAGCTGGCACTACTTGCCGCACAGCTGGAAAAGGTCTAAACAATGCAGCTGGCACTACTTGCTGCACAGCTGTTAATGGCCTAAACGGTGCAGCTGGCACTACTTGCTGCGCAGCTGTAAAAGGCCTAAATGGTGCAGCTGGCACTACTTGCTGCACAGCTGTAATAGGCCTAAACGGTGAAGCTGGCACTACTTGCGGCGCAGCTGTAACTTAAGTATTTCACGAGCGCCTCTTCCAATGGTTTACTAGGAAATGTAATTAAAATCCCACTGTCAGTTGTACCATTTAACCCAAACTCCACAAACGTTGCAAAGAAAGACGCCGAACCGCTGGAGAAAGTCAGGTGTGTTCCTTTGCTTGCTGACTCGGTGCATTTGAGGGGTGAATATATTTGCATTTTACCACTTTCGAAGATTTGCTTTTGAAGCAAGAAGCTGGGCTGGATGGAGGGAGGGATCCTGCCATTCACTCAACTCCACAAAGCTCGAGAAAGAGGCGAGCCAATCATAAAGTCAACACTAGGCCCTCACGTCCCAGCGTGCAGCACGGGGTGGCGCTTCCGCCAGAAGCTGAGGGTGGCGGGTTTTATTTTGTACTACAGAAACCATGGAAGAGTAAAAGCTAAAACCTTCTGCAGTCAACCCGTTCTTAACGTGTTTTTTGGCACAAGTAACAGTCACCCCCAAATACTAAATGCATTTTTTACACAGTGCATTTTGAGGCAAGAGTATCCATTTTATTTTATGTTATAAATCAATTTAACGACGCTCAACAGCAAAATACGGTTATTTACAAAAAGATCAGAAAATCTGTGCGCATAACTCAGCCTGTTGTTACATCTAATGGAATCAGTAGTTTAAAACTGGACGCTTTCTAGGTTGAGTTGACTAGGTGCATCATTGAACCGCCTTCTGTCAGGATAACACCACGGCCATTTCTACAGTTTGGTGTTAGAAGAGCTGTTAATAACCTGCACCACTCACCTTATACATCGTTTCTAGTAAGGCAGGTTTGACAGTCTTGTTGTGTTCCTCAGTTGCAGGTAAACAAATCATCACCCGGTAAGAGAATGGGCAGTTTGGGGATTCTGGCGCTCGCAACCCTTCTTAAACATGGCGGCAGCAGATGTGGGCTTTGGCTATGCTAAGGGAGGTATCCAATAAGTAAGCATGGTGCCCCACATGCCAATGATGGAAGATTAGCTCACGCCCAGAGGTGGGATGGCAGGGAGGAGCAAGCTGCCGGGCTGCCTAATTAAAGAATGGAAGGGGTACGGCTGCTAAAGTTAAAGCGAGCCGTACTTGTAAATATTAAATAAATAAAAGAGATTAAAAGGCAAGTGTTTAAAACAAGAAGTGCAAGAATAGGTGGCTGGAGCAGCAGAGCCAGATCAGCTCCTTGTACAGGCTGGAAGAACTCAGCCTACAGAGAACAACAAGGAGGGAGGGGTGCGAACCAGGCGCCATGGAAAAAAAACAGCAGTGCCTACATTAAAAGATGCCGCCCTGCAGCGCAAGTTAACAGTAGTTGATCGATGCTGCTTTCTCCAGAAACGGAAGAAAGCTGGAAACGGGAGAGCAAGTTATGAAGAACAATGCCAGATTTTACCAATGGTAAGTAATGAAGCAAAGAGAAATGCAATGGGTGGAGTTTAACTAGTAATACTGATTACTTGATGCCTCGTAGAGGCAGCGCATGCGCTGTCTATGCAAGATCTAAAAACAAGTATCAGCGGTTGCTCCCTACATACCTAATGAGCCTTAGTACATGTTTAGAAAACACTTAAAAAAGTTAAAAATTATATGGCAGAACATTCCATTTTGCAGCTCATAAAGAGAATCAATTAGCACTGAGGCTGAAAGAATAGATAGCTGTAGACATATTGGTCTCACCCATTTTCACCAATGCAATAATAATGCTGGGTAAATAAATAACACATGATTAACATCTTGCAGGCCATTATTGCACAAATTACAAATCAGTGATGAACCATACCATTTAGACAATAACATATTTAAAGGGAGCATACCCTGTCTCAATAATAGCCAACAATTGCACACTCCATGAGGCAGGTTCCAAGAAATATAGGCCTGTACTTTATTTATCACGCAAGAATCAATGACTGGATGGATACCCCTCTTCACAGTGCAACACATGGGTTACCTTATGCAACTTCGCTGTGTCCTTCTTGTGACAGAGTGTGATCGGGATGAAAAACTGATTGCTGTACATCTTGGCAGAGGGGCCATTACATTATATAAACATTCAGGGCCTGATTCACAAAGACAAAGTTATACCAAAAGTCAAACTTAGACCAAAGATCTAGCTTTACTTCTTATCAGTATTCATAAAGGTAAGTTACTACTAGTGATGTTGCTAGTAGTAAAGTTACTACTATGTTACTAGTAGTAAAGTTACTACTAGTAAAATTACTAGTAGTAAAGTTACTAGTAATAACATACCTTTTTGAATACCAAAAAGTAGCAAAGTTAGACTTTTGGTCTAACTTTACCTTTGTGATGGTAAATCAAGTCCTTAGTCTTTAGGTCTAAACTTAGGCTTCAGGCATAAACTTTGACTTTAGGTGTAAAGTTAGACTTCAAGTGTAAACTTAGACTTCAGGTGTAAATTTAGACTTTAGGTCTAAACGTAGACTTCAGGTCTAAAGTTAAACGTCAGGTCTAAGTTTACCTTTGTGAATCGGGCCCTGAGTATGCAGGAAGGTTACTTGGTGTAAACATATGTGAGCAAGGATTGGTCCAAACATCATGGCAAAAATTAGTAGTGTCATCACATGTTCACGCAGAGAAGCAGAAAAGTGAAAAGAGATGTAAAACTTATCAGCAACATAATAGATACCAAGTAAGTTGGTCACACAAATGGAAGTTGCTAGTTATAAAACCAAAGTCATGGACCAGATGGAGATGATACTCAATCCAATCAACCACGTACAATGTGAACAATTCACAAATGTTTTTCCATCCATCAACAGGTGTGACTTATTCTTGAAAATTCTACATAAAGTGATTAAAAGTGTAACTATAGTTATACTCATCATAAAACTAGAACTTTTCTATTTCTGCAAGAACATTTTCAATTCAGTTTGATGATCGCGCATTCAATTCTCATGTAGTTTTATGAAGCATGGGGAATCCTTGAGTTGGCAAACTACTTCAGCAAGGTATTAGTCATATGCCATTATTATGTTGCCATTGTCACCCTGTCACCATCAAAAATTATTATTGTGTTGTCCATTCACCGGCCTGATACTGAATATAATATGTAATATTGTATTTTTAACAATATTCTCTTAATGATGCTTTTTGATACATTTTTGATCTTAAGTTACCAAGTTTTGACATATGCCACTTATGTTTGCTCTCCTACTGCCAAGGCTATTACTTTCCAACTATGGACTTTTTGGATAGGTATCAGTCTTTCACAATAGTCATGAAAACGAAATATTATTTAATAGTAACAATACATGCACAGCCAGATGTGAAGGGATGGACAGCAACTTTGTCAGCATGAGTCAATTAGATACATGCAAATATTGCAGTCCGTTCACATGCTAGATGCTTGGGGCCTAATTCCCAAAGGTAAGCTTATACTTTTGTGTACATTTACTGTTTTTGGTATTCACAAACTATAAATTAATAGTAGGTGGAGGCTCACAGTCGGAATGGAGAACTCCGCACATAAAAAGATAGGCTTGTCCTGGGGACCTCTCTGCCACGACTGAGGAGTCTCCCCAATTATAAACTGGCTTTTTCCCAGGTCAACTGTCAACTAATCTTTCGTCCCCGATGCTTCTGACTTCCCCGCCCCTTCAGTTTCAGTCAGCGCCAGGATGCCTGCCATGGTGACAGTGCGCTTAACAAATGTTTTAAATAAATAAAATAAATAAATAAATACTATGAACTCGTAGTTTGTGAAAACCAGATGATTTGTAAATTTACACAAAAAAGTAACTTTACCTTTGTGAATCAGGCCCTTGTTGTTCAGTGGCCTTAACTATCTCAATATGTTAGAAATGGGGCTCTCTAGTTGGCAGGGGTAGGTACCTCTGTCCAAACAGGGACTCTTGCTTCTAGTCAGGGCAAGGGGGAGACACATTTTAGATAACCCCTGCTCACCCCCTGGGTAGATTGGCACGAGCAGACAAGCTTATCTCAAAGGCAATGTGTAAAGTATTTGTACTCAAAACACACAGTAATATAGTGATAACACCACAAATGAACATCACACCAGTTTAGAAAAATATAGAATCTTTCTCTAAAAACTCAACAAGACCAAAACAACAAAAATCCGACATACAAGTATTACGAATATGACTTTAAAAAGCTAATAAACAACTTGGTCCGCAGAAAACAATGGATGTGTGATTTCTCTCAAAGTACCTGTAGTTGTGATAAAATTTACAAGGCGAAACAGCCACAAGGATGGGAAGCGTTGAGAACACAAAGAGATGTGTCAGTTCCTGAGACCATGGGAAGGCGGTGCAACAATTCTGCTGCATGCAGGAGAAGTGATGCATCGTGTTGGGTCCATAAGGGGAAGAGATTGGTAGACTTCAAGATGATTCTGGTCCACGGGCGATGCAATGGGAAAACTTGCTGCACAGGTACGATGCGTGGAAATCCAGGATGCGTTGGCAAATGATGCAGCCGCGTCAAATGGCACTGCATCGGTTTCTTCAGCTGCCATCCCTCGATGCATCGGTTCTTGCAGTGGTGACAGGTGCTGCAATGCCTGGCGATTCTTCTTGCACTGCAGTGCTGCGTCGGGAAAAACTGCTGCAAGAAGAGCGGTGTGTCGATTGATTATCTTATGATTGTGTCGCTTTTCCAGCTCCCAACAGCAGGAACAACCTCCAGAGGCCCAACACAGTCACAGGCACCTCTTGGCAGGTCAGAGCTCCCAGCAAGGAAGTTCAGGGAAGCTGGGGGTCAAGGCTTTGTGTCCCTGAGACTTCAGAGCAGTAGGTAAGCTCTACTCAAGTCCTTGGAGATCTTCCTCAAGCAGGGAGGACACAGCACACACCAAAGTCCTTGTCATTTCCTTTGTAGAAACAGCTACTGCAGGCCAACCCCAGATAGCACACAGCAAAGGGGCAGTGCTCTTTCTCCAGTTTCCCCAGCTCTTCTCCTTGGCAACGGTTTCTCTTGATTCCATAAGTAGTCTAAAGTTCAGATGTTTTTAGGTCTAATACTTATACCCCACTGTGTCTTTGTCCTCTCTGGTGCAATATGACCACAGGGGGTGGAGGCAGCATTGTGCAAGGGAGACAGGCCCTATTCAGGGGCAAGGACATCTCCTCCCACTACTCTAAATTAAGCAAACGTCTAATCAGCTTAGCTGTGAGTCATCCAGGGAGGGCCAGACACACCTCAACCCTCCCCCCCCAGTGGCTGTCAACAGTGAATGCGCATTCCCAGCCCCTTTCACTCCAAAACCAGACAGTCAATACACAAAGAGGCAGAGGCACACAAAATGATTAAACAAGAAAATGCCTACTTTCTAAAAGTGGCATTTTCAAACACACAATTTAAAAAACATCTGTACTAAAAGATGCGTTATTAAATTCTGAGTTCAGAGAGCCTAAACTTTATTTCTCGATCTCGTCCCAATGGGAAGTTATACTTGTAAGTTGTTGCAAAATATTCCTCATTCTATCCTATGGGTCAAGATAGCATTTCAATAGTGAAAAACGAAATTGGCAGTATTTCACTATCAGGACATGTCACACACACCAATACATGTCCTACATTTCGCATACACTGCACCCTGCCCGGGGGTTACCTTGGGCCTTCCGTAGGGGTGCCTTAGTTGTAATAAATGGGATGGTTACGGCCTGGCAAGTGGGTGCACTTGCCAAGTCGACATGGCAGTTAACAACTGCGCACAGACACTGCAGTGGCAAGTCTGAGATACATTTTCAGGGCTACTCGTGTGGGTGGCATAATCTGTGCTGCAGGCCCACTAATAGCATTTGATTTGCAGGCCCTGGCACACTTCAGTGCACTTTACTAGGGACTTACCAATAAATCAAATATGCCAATCAGGGAGAATCAATCATGTTCACAATTTACACAGGGACCACTTGCACTTTGACACTGATCAGCAGTGGCAAAGTGCCCAAAGTGTCTACGCCAGCAAAACTGAAATCAAGCACAACATCAAATATACAGGAGGTAGTGGCAAAAAGTCTGGGTAAATAACCCTAAAGATACCACGTCTAATGTCTTTCATGCCATATTATCTTCATTTTTTTATTGTTATGAAATGAAATATTTCGAGGAAAAAAACACCCAGGGCTTGCTGGTGGTACATATGGGCATAGACACCAAGGCCATAACATAAAAATGTGGGATCAATGTTTGCAAGTAATGAAAGAAAACCATGGCAATTCAACACTTTGAAAAAATACACTGCAGACTTGTAGGGTGAGGAGATTGGCTTTGAGGAAAGACTTTGATAAAGGAAGAGAAGTTCTATTGTGTTGTTTGCTGTGGAAAACCGACAGGTGTAAGAGTTTATTTAGTTCAAAAGGCTTAAACCTGCCTGGTAGACAAGGTGGATGGTTGAAGCTAAAGGATGCACTGCTCTTGGAGGGACTTATAAGGAGATGTAATGGGAGAAATAGGGAGAAGAGGTGCCACGTAGATCTCAGAAAAACAGCTAGAGGAGTTTCAATAACAACTGGCTAGGCTTCAAGGTGGTAAAGAGAAGTAAGAGAGAGAGAGAGAGATTTTGTGTGTGTGTGTGTGTCTCAAAACGTATGCTGCATTTGCTATTGATCAGATAGAGCATTAGTGTGTGAGGAAGAGTATTCTATATATAGAGAGAAACGGTCAAGCAACTGGAGGCTTAGAGTGATGGGATGTAAATAATTTCAGTCTTGGACGAGTTTGGCATGGGAGAGTACAGGGTCTGATGTCTGATGGCTGTAAGACTGGTTTGGAGGTGATGGAGAGGGACAGGAAAGAGATAAATAATTCAAGTTCCATCAACATAGAGGGGACAGGATAAGATTATTGAGAGGATATCACCATGTTAGACAGGGTAAGCAAGCCAAATATAGTCTGTTGTGAGATGTTCACTGGCATAAGTGTGGTTGGGGCGCAGGAAGCACCAGAAGACAGAGAATGAGTCATTTGAAGGATAGAAAATGAAACAGGCCAGCACTGTTCTGCTGGCATTTATGTTAATGGCGCTTGCTAGTATTTAATGCTGCTGAGAAGTCAAGGAGAATGAAGATGGAGGAGAGAAAGTTGCACACTTGTGGAAGAATAATCTTGTGAAGTTGGAGTCGGTAAAACAAAATTATAGGGGTTTAGGAGAGGTGATTGACAGAGGTAGGAAACGTGTACACCTGTAGGAATACGGTCTTGTCAAAAGGATCTTGTAAAAACAAGCTGAAGAATGGAGAGCCAGTTGAGCGCAAAGCACCCAAAAATATAAAAGTGACTAGTAGACGTAATAATCAGGGCCGGTCCTAGCCATGGGCGGTATGGGCAGCTGCCCAGGGCCTCGCGCTCAGGGGGGCCCTGCAGCCGGCCCCGCAGTTGCGGGAATAATGGAATAAATAATCATGGCATGGGGAAAAGCGATGCGCAGTGCGCACAGCACTCTCGTCGAGCTTGCGCAGGGGCCGGGCCGCAGAAGGCAGTAACTAAGGCAGGGAAGGAGCAGAGGGAACTGAACACTGTCTGCGCAGTGCGCACGCACGCAAACCTGACCGTGACGCCTGCACGCACTACACCACCTAGCTTGGTGGTGCCTTAGTGGTGGTGATGTGACGCCGGCCTTGCTGACATGGTGATGCGGGTGACAGTGGGTCCCAGGGCCGTCAATCTGGTAGCGCGCAAAAGTGCTACCAATGACGGCCCTGCACAGTCAAAAGATGCAGTCATGCAGAGAACAATGTGTAATCTCCTCCGGCGTCGAGCAGCTCTGACGGGATGTGGATTTATGGGGCACCGGTCCTCACTGGTTCCTCCGTGTGGGGGTGACGATTATCACCCTGCACAGAAGATTTGGGTGGGGTGGAGGAGACAGCAGCCACAGTGTCTACTGCTCATGAGGGCGCCTCATTTGTTGACTTGGTCACAATCACTGCGAGGCCTAAGGAAGGGGCCCCGCTACCCTGGGCCTCACATCACTACACAATTGCTGTAAGGCCCAAGAAAGAGCCCCCTACCGTGGGCATTGCAGGGGTATACCATGGCTCTGTTACAAGGAGAGGGGCACTTCAGCCCTAGGCCTCGCACTTATGGTATTGTGCTGCGAAGCCCAGGAGAGATGTGAATTCCGCTGGCCCTCTTACCACTAGACCAGCCTGCCACAGGCAGAGAGGGAGGGCCTCCACTTTCGGTCCGGCATGGCTACAGAATGTGTGAGAGGCCAGGGAAAGATTTTTAGTCTTCCTATGTGTGCCACTTCCAGGTTTTCGGTGTTCTCATGTGACATTTTAATTAGCGAAAAATCATTTGCATTCTGGGATATGTAGTTTTGTTTGCCAATTAAAGAAGGGCTTCCCAGCCTTGGGATGTAAGTGACATTGGATAACAGGGCAGATTTGCCAGTGAGCATGTATATATGATCTTACAGTTTAATGATTTAACAATTAGATTAAATAATATAATGTATTTCCACTTAATATACTTTTAAAATATTCCAACTTATTTTATCAGTGCAATTATTTATATTTTTGTTAATATTGCATCAGTAAAGTTAATTCATGCAAAATCACTTCAACAACGCCACAGGATTAATAGTCAATGAATAGTATTAATGTGATGTCATGCCATAGGCAAATTAGGGGGGCCTCTCACATTCCCCTTCTGCCCAGGGCCCCAGAAATCCTAGGACCGGCCCTGGTAATAATGGCTGAATACAGTAGATGAAAAAAGCCATTGACTTCATCAACAGTTGTTATAACAACCACAGGTTTAACACATTGCTCAACACATTGTAAAACGGTTATAAATAGGACAAAACGGGTGAGGAATCGTGCATTGCCGACTAACACCCTGTCGGAAAGTGGCAGCGGCTTGATGACTTGAAAGACAAACAATTGGATGAGGAAGAGCCAGGGTTAGTAGATCAGATTGTGTTGATTTGGTGTACTTGGGAGGTCGGTCAATGACACATGATGTGTGGAAAAGATGAGTTGAGGAAGTATGAGGTTTCAGTCTTCCTAATAGAACCCACATTTTCACAGAACATGATTGTATTGGGGATGATTGTTACATTGCAAGCTGATGCAGGGAAACAGGAGATAATCATGTAGGTGCCTTCATATTGACGAGAATGGGAAATAATTTGCAACCATGTGCCATGTCCTCCAGAAATCAGAATAGGATTTTCTATTACCTATAGGCTCTAAATCAGATCATAATTCAGTACTTTTATGTGTTCCGTGGTGTTTGGAAGTATCCTTAGGTTCTTTCATTTTTTTTATTACCGTAGCTGGTATTCTCTTTAAGGAATTGCTGTTTAGGCCTGCTTTCATATAGGATTCGCTTCGAGGTTGGCATTCTGGCCCTTGCTGTTTCAAATGGGCACACAAAATGACGACATCTGAAATGCAAGTTATTTGGTTAAATTGAAGACATTTTCAATATTTCAGACATCCATTTTGTTGATGTCTTTGCTACATTATTATTTGTTGTTCCAGAGCATCAGGCTGAAAGAATAAAAGTGTCTTGTGTAATTTCTCAGCTTGTAAGCCGGGACAAAAAAGAGCAGTATTTGCCCTTAAAACAAGTGAGTTTATTTTCTTCTTCTTCGGAATTACAAGGCAACAATTCGCTGAGGCCGTATTGTCTCTAGAAAGAAAGAAAAGTTTCACTACTTCTGTTTGCAAGGTCACTGTAAGTGCATTGGTATAGCTTCTCAAAGATTACCCTTTTTGAGGATAAAGAGCATGAAGCCAAAATTCATGCTGTGACACAGCACATTGCAATACTGTAATTGGAACCCCTTAGTAGGATAGAGAGGGCTGTGGGTTGTGGTTAAAGACCACTTCCACTCCAATAGAAGTTCCCCAAATTTCCAGTGGGTTAATGTGAAGGGAATTATAGATTTTGTTTTTGCAGTTTACCTAACACCATTAGTTTAACAATATTCATGAAGATATCACTTTTAGAGAAATGTGAACTTATATTTAATTGTTGGTTAAAGGTTAGTTTCTTGTTGGAGGGGGACTGGAAATATAGGCTATTTCGTGACAAATATTCCTTTAAATATTTGCGCTAACAAACGCTGTTGACTCTTGGCAATTTTAGAACACTGAGGGGGAGATTTACTACTTTTTCACACAGCGTAGTGCAGCAGCCGCAACTACTGTACTGTGCTGCGTGAAAAGGAGAGAGGAGGAAAGCACCAAGGGGTACATTTACAGGAACGTGTGATAACTACCGCAAGAGTAGAGTAACACAACTTTCAACATCGCAGCCTATCACGGGAAAATAACCCTGTGTCAACGTGGAATTCACCGGTACAAAAGGGGGTGGTGATGGACGGAGCATCTGAATCAATCAAACACTCACATCCAGTCAAAAGATCTGGGTTTAATCCATCACCGTTCTTTAGCCCACTCTGCCACCCCAGTTCAGACATGGCTATATGCAAATCAGTCTGACCCTGTGCCTCATGGCAACAGTCCAGCCCGAACTGCCAAGCCATGTCTTCCCTGGACCGGAAACAAGCTTCCGAGGACCGGTTTCTGGCATTCCAGCCGTCTTCAGCCTGTCTTGCTTGAATGGCAAAGTGAGCAAGGGACTCACGTCTGAGCATACCCTGCCACACTTATGGCGGCCAAAAGCGGTACAAAAGGGGGTGGTGATGGACGGAGCATCTGAATCAATCAAACACTCACACCCAGTCAAAAGATCTGGGTTTAATCCATCACCGTTCTTTAGCCGACTCTGCCACCCCAGTTCAGACATGGCTATATGTAAATCAATCTGACCCTGTGCCTCAGGGGAACAGTCCAGCCCGAACTGCCAAGCCATGCACAGACGTGAGTCCCATGCACTCCACACCACTGGATTCAAGCAAGCCGGGCTGAAGACGGCTGGAATGCCAGAAACCGGTCCTCGGAAGCTTGTTCCGGTCCAGGGAAGGCATGGCTTGGCAGTTCGGGCTGGACTGTTCCCATGAGGCACAGGGTCAGACTGATTTGCATATGGCCATGTCTGAACTGATGTGGTGTGGAATGCAAAAAACGATGGATTTGGGCCCAGTTCTCTGTACTGGGGTGAATGTATGACATTGTTCTGCATTCTGTCCATCAACTGTGGTTTTTGCATTTGTCACCCCGAGTGGGATGGGTATGCTCAGACGTGAGTCCCATGCACTTCACACCACTGGATTCAAGCAAGCCGGGCTGAAGACGGCTGGAATGCCAGAAACCGGTCCTCGGAAGCTTGTTCCGGTCCAGGGAAGGCATGGCTTGGCAGTTCGGGCTGGACTGTTCCCATGAGGCACAGGGTCAGACTGATTTGCATATGGCCATGTCTGAACTGATGTGGTGTGGAATGCAAAAAACGATGGATTTGGGCCCAGATCTCTGTACTGGGGTGAATGTATGACATTGTTCTGCATTCTGTCCATCAACTGTGGTTTTTGCATTTGTCAGCCTGAGTGGGATGGGTATGCTCAGACGTGAGTCCCATGCACTCCACACCACTGGATTCAAGCAAGCCGGGCTGAAGACAGCTGGAATGCCAGAAACCTGTCCTCGGAAGCTTGTTCCGGTCCAGGGAAGGCATGGCTTGGCAGTTCGGGCTGGACTGTTCCCATGAGGCACAGGGTCAGACTGATTTGCATATGGCCATGTCTGAACTGGGGTGGTGTGGAGTGCAAAAAAAAGATGGATTTGGGACCAGATCTCTGTACTGGGGTGAATGTATGACATTGTTCTGCATTCTGTCCATCAACTGTGGTTTTTGCATTTGTCACCCCGAGTGGGATGGGTATGCTCAGACGTGAGTCCCATGCACTCCACACCACTGGATTCAAGCAAGCCGGGCTGAAGATGGCTGGAATGCCAGAAACCGGTCCTCGGAAGCTTGTTCCGGTCCAGGGAAGGCATGGCTTGGCAGTTCGGGCTGGACTGTTCCCATGAGGCACAGGGTCAGACTGATTTGCATATGGCCATGTCTGAACTGGGGTGGTGTGGAGTGAAAAAAAACGATGGATTTGGGCCCAGATCTCTGTACTGGGGTGAATGTATGACATTGTTCTGCATTCTGTCCATCAACTGTGGTTTTTGCACTTGTCACCCCGAGTGGGATGGGTATGCTCAGACGTGAGTCCCATGCACTCCACACCACTGGATTCAAGCAAGCCGGGCTGAAGACGCCTGGAATGCCAGAAACCGGTCCTCGGAAGCTTGTTCCGTTCCAGGGAAGGCATGGCTTGGCAGTTCGGGCTGGACCGTTCCCATGAGGCACAGGGTCAGACTGATTTGCATATGGCCATGTCTGAACTGGGGTGGTGTGGAGTGCAAAAAAACGATGGATTTGGGCCCAGATCTCTGTACTGTGGCGAATGTATGACATTGTTCTGCATTCTGTCCATCAACTGTGGTTTTTGCATTTGTCACCCCGAGTGGGATGGGTATGCTCAGACGTGAGTCCCATGCACTCCACACCACTGAATTCAAGCAAGCTGGGCTGAAGACGGCTGGAATGCCAGAAACCGGTCCTCGGAAGCTTGTTCCGGTCCAGGGAAGGCATGGCTTGGCAGTTCGGGCTGGACTGTTCCCATGAGGCACAGGGTCAGACTGATTTACATATGGCCATGTCTGAACTGGGGTGGTGTGGAGTGCAAAAAAACGATGGATTTGGGCCCAGATCTCTGTACTGGGGTGAATGTATGACATTGTTCTGCATTCTGTCCATCAACTGTGGTTTTTGCATTTGTCACCCCGAGTGGGATGGGTATGCTCAGACGTGAGCCCCATGCACTCCACACCACTGGATTCAAGCAAGCCGGACTGAAGACGGCTGGAATGCCAGAAACCGGTCCTCTGAAGCTTGTTCCGGTCCAGGGAAGGCATGGCTTGGCAGTTCGGGCTGGACTGTTCCCATGAGGCACAGGGTCAGACTGATTTACATATGGCCATGTCTGAACTGGGGTGGTGCGGAGTGCAAAAAAACGATGGATTTGGGCCCAGATCTCTGTACTGGGGTGAATGTATGACATTGTTCTGCATTCTGTCCATCAACTGTGGTTTTTGCATTTGTCACCCCGAGTGGGATGGGTATGCTCAGACGTGAGTCCCATGCACTCCACACCACTGAATTCAAGCAAGCTGGGCTGAAGACGGCTGGAATGCCAGAAACCGGTCCTCGGAAGCTTGTTCCGGTCCAGGGAAGGCATGGCTTGGCAGTTCGGGCTGGACTGTTCCCATGAGGCACAGGGTCAGACTGATTTACATATGGCCATGTCTGAACTGGGGTGGTGCGGAGTGCAAAAAAACGATGGATTTGGGCCCAGATCTCTGTACTGGGGTGAATGTATGACATTGTTCTGCATTCTGTCCATCAACTGTGGTTTTTGAATTTGTCACCCCGAGTGGGATGGGTATGCTCAGACGTGAGTCCCATGCACTCCACAACACTGGATTCAAGCAAGCCGGGCTGAAGACGGCTGGAATGCCAGAAACCGGTCCTCGGAAGCTTGTTCCGGTCCAGGGAAGGCATGGCTTGGCAGTTCGGGCTGGGCTGTTCCCATGAGGCACAGGGTCAGACTGATTTGCATATGGCCTTGTCTGAACTGGGGTGGTGTGGAGTGCAAAAAAACGATGGATTTGGGCCCAGATCTCTGTACTGGGGTGAATGTATGACATTGTTCTGCATTCTGTCCATCAACTGTGGTTTTTGCATTTGTCACCCCGAGTGGGATGGGTATGCTCAGACGTGAGCCCCATGCACTCCACACCACTGGATTCAAGCAAGCCGGACTGAAGACGGCTGGAATGCCAGAAACCGGTCCTCTGAAGCTTGTTCCGGTCCAGGAAAGGCATGGCTTGGCAGTTCGGGCTCGACTGTTCCCATGAGGCACAGGGTCAGACTGATTTGCATATGGCCATGTCTGAACTGGGGTGGTGTGGAGTGCAAAAAAACGATGGATTTGGGCCCAGATCTCTGTACTGGGGTGAATGTATGACATTGCTCTGCATTCTGTCCATCAACTGTGGTTTTTGCATTTGTCACCCCGAGTGGGATGGGTATGCTCAGACGTGAGTCCCATGCACTCCACACCACTGGATTCAAGCAAGCCGGGCTGAAGACAGCTGGAATGCCAGAAACCGGTCCTCGGAAGCTTGTTCCAGTCCAGGGAAGGCATGGCTTGGCAGTTCGGGCTGGACTGTTCCCATGAGGCACAGGGTCAGACTGATTTGCATATGGCCATGTCTGAACTGGGGTGGTGTGGAGAGCAAAAAAACGATGGATTTGGGCCCAGATCTCTGTACTGGGGTGAATGTATGACATTGTACTGCATTCTGTCCATCAACTGGGGCTTTTGCGAACGTGGAATTCACAACACGGCGGTAACATACAATAGTTTGCCAACACAGTGGACAATGTCCGCGAAACAACCACCTCGACGGAGATAAAAATACGAACTACAACGCGACAAAACCTGCAATTTTCAAAAGCGCAATAAGAAAACAGTGACAACCAATGTGAGGGCAGCAATACTCACGTGCAATGCGGGAAAATAGAACAAGAACAGCACACAGAAAATGCCACTGAACAAAAATCATCAACAGCAGAGTACGACAAATGCACCCTGGCCAACTGCAGAGGATAACATGAAAACCATAACATTCAAGCACCGTGGAAGAACAGAACCGACAGGCACACCACTCAAAAGAGACCATTGGCAGACAGAGCAGAGCCGCAGGAGTGACACACCCACTGTGCTGCATACGCACACAATCAGGAGTGCACCCCTGCAGTGTCAACATCACGGGACAAACAGCACCCCCACCACACTTGAACACAGGACACAACTGGTTCAGCAAATGTGCACAACTTGCCTAATCACATCTGGAACACAGGGAAACATAACATCAAAATGAATAAGTACAAGCTGAGACCTACAAAAATGATTTATTCACACATGCAGTGCATTTGGACATTTTCTATTGACGCAATGTTGCCATGGACGGTCACAATGTGACGTGCTCATGAGAAGTGAGTGTCTATGATGGTTTTCCTATGGGCCATTCCTGCAGCTGCTGCAGTAGAATGTGGGCCATCAGACCCATCGCCACCATCATCGGCCGGTACCTCTGGAACTGGAAACCATGGGGCCCTGGTGCGAACACAGATGTTGTGCAACACACAACATGCAATGATCAGCTTGCACACGATGTCCGAGCTGTACAGGAGCTTCCCACCTGTGCCGTACAGGCACCTGAAATGTGACTACAAATGTGCGTAAAACGATGCCCCTGGTATGTATGTGGACCGCATTGTACTGCCTTTGGGCGGGTGTGTTCGGATTGTGGAGGGGTGTCATCATCCAAGTGCAGAGTGCATATCCTTGATCACCTGTGACTGTGCAAGGAGAGAGGAGTCAATACTTGGTTCGGCAGAATGTGATGGCAGGTCCACCAATCCAGTGACGCCTGTACTGGCTGTGAGTGTGGTGAGCGTAAGCCAGCCCGCAGGGAGTAGCTGATGCAGGCAACTACAGCACCAGCCTGTATAGGGTGCAGGGGTTGGCCAGGATGACCATGGAGTGTTGTGGTCGTGTCTGCTAGGTGTTTTTGTAGTTTGACATGTTGAATGTGGTTCGGTCACGTGTGCATCCCCACAGTTGTGCATTGTGCTTTGGAGGCATTGTGATGTGTAGTGTATTGACTTGGTACTTACCAACAGGCAGTCCCCTCCCATATGAGCTATCCTGGACGAACTGGTTGATGATGGACTGTCAGAAGATGAAGGAATCATGGACACTGCCTGAGTAGTTGGTGACAACATTGGTGAAGAGTCCCCAGTGGCCCACTATTGCCTGCACATTGATGGAATGCGTGTGCTTTCTGTTGCAGTAGTCATGTGCAGTATCCACAGGGGACACAAGTGGGACATGTGTGCAGTCCATTGCCCCCAACACGGCCCGGAATCCGACTATAGCATATAAGTCTTGCTTTGTCTCCAGCTGTTCCACCGCAGTGTTGGGGAAGTGAAGGTACTGGGGTATGAAGCTGAGGATGGCATCCAGGACAGGTGTGATAAACTTTGATAGGGCTGGCTGTGAGACCCTTCCGACTCTGGCAGTTGTTGGTTGGAAGGTACCAGAGGCCAACAGGTGCAGCACAGCTAGCAGCTTTGTCTGCGGAGGGATGTTGGTTCTCCGCTGTGTTGGCACCATCAGCCTGTGGGCTATGTGGGTCACAATGCGGTGAATGTTTGTCCTTTTGAGCCTGTGGTGAGCAATGACTTCCTCAGGAGTTAGGTCTGTGAGAGTGGTGCGTTTTTGGTAGGTCCGCTGTCTTACTCTGCGCTGCCTCTGTGGTGGTCCGGGGGGGAGGGTCCAGGAAGTGGTGGGGCTGGTCCTGGGGATGGTGGCGGTGGGTGTTGTGGCCCTGTTGGGGCTCCGAGCTGCATGATGAGTAGCTTCATGGCGTCAGTCGTGGCTGTGTGCGGGGCTCCATTGCCTACTGCAGCTAGTCGTCCGTCTTTACACCTGCTTGAGACAGGTGTTAAATACCTGCGGCTAATGTGGCTTATCGCGTGTTTTCAGTTCGCTTCGCGGATCTGTCAGTTCATTATGAAAGTGTTGTTGCTGTTTTTTCGTGTGTTTCTGCACAGGAATGCCTACTCTGCATCTCATTAGCGTTAGTTGGTGGTGTCAGCCGTGGTGTTAGTTTTTGGGGCTGTTATCGCAGGAATTCTGACGATGTCTGCTATGTGCACATGCTTGTGAATGGGGTGTTAGTTCTATCTCCACTTTTGATGCATTAAGGTGGTGATAAATCGGAGGTAACTCCTTGTGAATATGCCCCTATATGTACTAAAATAAGGCACTCTCCTCCCCTCTCCCTAATGCCTGTGCTGAAATCAATTAAACAACAGGGGGTGGTGATGGACAGAGTTTCTGAATTAAGCAGCATACTCTCACCCAGTCAAGAGATCAGGGCTTGATCCAACACCGTTTTTTAGCTCACTGCACCATCCCAGCTCAGAACCCGGCTATATGCAAATTAGTCTGTCCCTGGCCCAGTGCATCATGGGAACAGGGCAGACCAAACTACCAAGCCAATTCTTTCACTGGGAAGGAAACAAGCTTCTGGGGACCGGTTTCTGGCATTACAGCCTTCTTCGGCCCGGCTTGCTTGAATCCTGATGGTGCAATGAGCAAGGGACTCACGTCTGAGTATACCCTTCCACGCTTATGGTGGACAAAATAATTAAACAACAGGGGGTGGTGATGGACAGAGTTTCTGAATTAAGCAGAATACTCTCACCCAGTCAAGAGATCAGGGCTTGATCCAACACCGTTTTTTAGCTCACTGCACCATCCCAGCTCAGAACCCGGCTATATGCAAATTAGTCTGTCCCTGGCCCAGTGCATCATGGGAACAGGGCAGACCAAACTACCAAGCCAATTCTTTCACTGGGAAGGAAACAAGCTTCCGGGGACCGGTTTCTGGCATTACAGCCTTCTTCGGCCCGGCTTGCTTGAATCCTGATGGTGCAATGAGCAAGGGACTCACGTCTGAGTATACCCTTCCACGCTTATGGTGGACAAAATAATTAAACAACAGGGGGTGGTGATGGACAGAGTTTCTGAATTAAGCAGAATACTCTCACCCAGTCAAGAGATCAGGGCTTGATCCAACACCGTTTTTTAGCTCACTGCACCATCCCAGCTCAGAAACCGGCTATATGCAAATTAGTCTGTCCCTGGCCCAGTGCATCATGGGAACAGGGCAGACCAAACTATCAAGCCAATTCTTTAACTGGGAATGAAACAAGCTTCCGGGGACCGGTTTCTGGCATTACAGCCTTCTTCGGCCCGGCTTGCTTGAATCCTGATGGTGCAATGAGCAAGGGACTCACGTCTGAGTATACCCTTCCACGCTTATGGTGGACAAAATAATTAAACAACAGGGGGTGGTGATGGACAGAGTTTCTGAATTAAGCAGAATACTCTCACCCAGTCAAGAGATCAGGGCTTGATCCAACACCGTTTTTTAGCTCACTGCACCATCCCAGCTCAGAACCCGGCTATATGCAAATTAGTCTGTCCCTGGCCCAGTGCATCATGGGAACAGGGCAGACCAAACTACCAAGCCAATTCTTTCACTGGGAAGGAAACAAGCTTCCGGGGACCGGTTTCTGTGCTGAAATCAGCTGCTGTGTACCACGCAGACACCTTTGCGCCATGGTGCAAGGGTGTCTCTGTGAGTCTAGCATAGGATTTGTACTGGAAAGGTACCCTTCCAGTACAAAATACCATCCTGAGACTCACTTCAAACATTTTCCCTCTTTGTATGCGTGCTCTACAGTGCAGCGCACATGCAAAGTTGAAAATGGAAGGAGAAATGAAAGCATTTCTCCTTCCTTGCGCCTACTTTAAAAGGGCGCCGTTTTCTGATGCCAAACCCAGTCTACTTTGTTTAGTCCATTGGGTTTAGGATCAGAAACCTTTGGTGGCTGCATGGGAATGCCAAAGCTCCACCCATGGTATGCCCCCTTGGCTCTAAGTAATGCAAAGCAGCGCTATACGCTGCTTTGCGTTACTTTCACATATTTGTTTAGCGCTGAAAAAGTAAATCATGTAAAAAAGATTTTACACTGATTTGTCTTACTTTGTGATGAAAAAACAGCGGAAAATCTCAGTAAATCTCCCTGAGGGGTTCAATTTACAGTGTGGGGGTAACATAGTATCCTTTGATTTATGGCGAAAGAGCTCAAGCCCTTCGTTCGAGGAGCCTACAGCAGTAGAAAATTGTCCTTGGAAATTACTTACAGCATTGGGACAATTTGGCAGGGATGATTTCACCAGCTGATTTTCCGTCAGAGAAGAATCTTGAAGTGGTGAATTTACATGAGAAAAATGTTTCTTATGTGAGAGGGAGCAGGAAGTTGTCCCCTTGACCACTGCCTAATCCATGTGAGGCCGCCGACATGATTGCTAGAGGGGATTTCACATTGTAAACCAGTTACTTCTTCTTTGGAGTGTCAGTAACTTTACAGTGGTTTCCATCAAATACACATATCATTGCTACATAATTGTACCACTCATTTCTAATGCAGCTGAGAGCTATTAGCTTGTTGTTATCCCGTCATTGGGCGTTATCCTTTGTTATACTGTATTTTAACAAAATTGGTTAATGATACTTTTTTAGGCATTTTCGAACATTTGTTTTGTCATATGAAACATACTATAATGAATAGCAATTAGGAAAGTATACCCTCATTCTAGTTGAGATTAGTAATGAGTCACAAAACCATTATCCCAACTCACAAAAGAGGTATGCTACATTGTGCAACACCAACCTGTGTTTGCAAACTGTGGTGACTTTGAGAAGGGAAAGGTTTTCGACAGCAAGATGGTGAATACACCTTGCACTTAGTTCTTTAACAAGCATAAGAACATTATATTGATCTGACTTTCGGTGTTCAACACAATTTGAACAAGAAAACCTCCAAACGGGCCTTTTCCGGCCTTGCTCCAAGAATATGGAACTCTCTTCCACCCGAAATCAGAATGAGGAGGTAGACGCCTCATTCAAAAAAGAAGTCAAAGGGGTTGTTCCTGAAAAGATGCTTTCAACTGTAGTCTTTAAGTTACAAAACTTAATTCTAATTTCTTGTTTTTACAGCCAGAATTTACCTTCCAACCATGTTATGCTTTGTGGTTTTATATTTAATATGATCACCCTATGTCTGCTTAACTTCCTTTATGTTTTGCTTGCTGCCGCTTTATAAAACTTTTCAAATAAATACATAAAATAAGCACCATAAACAACTCAAATCCTCTTTGGAAAAAATGGTTCCTTCCTCACTGCTGAAAGTTGTTTTCATAAATGTTGTATTTCCAATATGTTGTCAGTAGCCGTACTTTTTATTGCCTGACATTATGTTCAATGTGTCCAATTGATGTCAGTGTGTTTACGAGGCATTCAAAACCCTCAGCTCTTCGGGCACTTAGATCCCTCTGCAAGATACGTGAATGCTTTTTAAAAAATTCTCGTGTCACATAACGTGTGTTCTCATACACCATGCCCCTGAAACTGTCAAAGTGTATGCTGTACTGGCTGTCGCCTTCCAGGAAGTCTTTTAAAATGTACGGACATCCCATGACGAAAAGCCAGTTGGACTAACTCACTTCAACTACAATCTGAATTAATGGAACGCTGCAATTTCAGAGCTTCAGGCGAGCCGTGGGTTGTAAAGCCATCGCTTAAGGGCTTCGAATACTTTAAAACTGTTAGCTTATGATGCTTGTAAAAATCATCCTACTTGAATTAACGCTCACGATCATAGGTATTCTCAGAACTGCAAATAAAACGGAGGCTTTAAAGACACTAGGCTTCCAGAATGAAACTCCTTTCTGCCCTTGCAGATAGCTATGAATTTTGGATTTAAAATAACGTTCATGTTCTCTCTTTGAAACCCG
This sequence comes from Lissotriton vulgaris, assembly GCF_964263255.1. Classification (NCBI taxonomy): domain Eukaryota; kingdom Metazoa; phylum Chordata; class Amphibia; order Caudata; family Salamandridae; genus Lissotriton; species Lissotriton vulgaris. Next base: position 1,628,225,345 of record NC_141689.1, on the reverse strand, counting down.
GGCAAAATCCGAAGTAAGGGGGTCATTATGATGGCGGACGGACCTGCGCCCGTCCGCCACCCCAGAGGTGGAGGGACCGTCCGCATGGGGCAGCGGTGGTCCCTCCGTGCGAATTAGGATGTGACCGCCACCCTGGCGGTCACATCCTGTATTTTTAACATTGCGGCGGGTGCTGCTTGAAGCAGCACCCGCCGCAATGCTAAAAATAAATGCAGTGCATTTGCATGCACAAAGCGGTAGGCACCGCGCAGTGCCTGCCGCTATGTGCATGCAAATGCCCCATGTGCAGCCCCACCCCCTGACACCCTGGGGGCCCGCAATGGGCCCCCGAACAGAAAAGACCACATGCCTTTCCACAGCGGAAAAGCCGCAGTGGAAAAGCATGTTTCCCCATGCATCCTATTATGGCTGGTGGTGTCTAATAGACACCGCCACCATATTAGAGCTTTTTCGCCACTGGACCACGGCGGAAAAGCAGCGGACGGTCTTCCTGACCCCCTGCCATCCTAATCTGTCCTTTCTATCACCGCAGCGGTGAATCCGCATCGTCCGGGCCGGCGGTGGCTTCCACCAGCCCGGAGGATGCGGATTCACCACAATCCTAATCGGCCCCTAAGTACATTACAGTTGTTTTATACAGAATGTGCACATATATATCGCTTTGTACCCCTGATGAGACGCTTAAGCACAGTACTGGACATGTAGCATGCCCCACTGGAAGTGAGTAGTCCCTGGTGGCAAGAGTGATGGGTATCAGTGTGGCCTATGTTAGAAGCCTGTTTGCATTGTTCAGCTATTATACTGACATCAGTTACAGCACAAAAGCTTGTTGGGAAGAAAGAGGTTTTTGGGAGAATGCATGCTCTTTACACCAATTAACTACTGTGTCTTGCTACAATGTAATTGATTAAGCAAAATGTACTCCTTACCTTCCATACTAAAATCAATACAGATTGTCTTTTAATTGCCTGCTGAAAGCGGTTGGGGTGGGGCAAAACAATTCAGGATTATGCTTACAATGTAGTCATATATAAAAGACCACAGACTCCGAATTCCAGGTAATGGATTTTATTATAAGGCCAAAAATATTTGAATATAAACACACCTTAAAATCAGAGTATATAGGTACATGAAAATTAATACAGAGCCGAGTCTACGAATATAATTCATTCGGAATAAAAGGCATAATGTGATGAACTTCAAAAGCAAAATACAACACAGAATTGAAGCTGAGTCCAAATCCTTTTTCATGAGGAAAGAAAACCAAGGTTATCTTTCCCTACACTGCTCTCACTGAGGGTACTGCCTATTTCCCTTCTATCATACCCCAAAGGTGTCAGCACGTGTTGACTTCCTAAGAAGTACTCACGTCAAATGGGGCTGATAGCTTAAGGCTATGGAGCTCACTCTATCATGCTCCTTCTAACTCGAAAAACGTAGAAGTCCCTTTACACTGTCCATGCGCATCTTACAAAAAAACAATATTCTGCCTCCAATACATCACATAAAAACTTTTCATTTGCAACTGTTAGTACTTTTCCACAGGAGCCGTTTTGTTCAGCTCCTGCTCAGTGGCCTTGGTTCTCAGATCAGCCAGACAAAAAAGGTGTCCTCCCTTTTGGTCTTCCAGTCATCTTCAAAGACATTTCAGGTATCTCCTTAAATCTAAGAATACCAAGGTTGAGTTCCTGCCCCTGCAGTAGGATGAAAACATACTGTCTTTGCATACAATATGGATTTATTTAAATAATTCTTGAGCAACCAAGGAGAACAAAACTAACAACCACCTGCAATGTTGAGCCTAAAGTGCAGGCAACTTAAACAACACACAGTTACATTCATATGGATGTAATGTCATCCTGCACATTATGCATACAGGGATTATAAATGTCTCTAATACATGTAAAATCCTACTTGAATGTGCACACCACATTTCAATACTTATATAATGTGAAAAATGCATCTTAATTAACATAAAACACTGCAAACAATACAAATATATGTGAGTGCGTTTGAACCATGAGTATAATGCACCCATACAATTTAGAGTGCTGTAAGCACTGTATCAGTGTGATTGAGAGTGTGGATTTTGTCGGAAGTATTTTGATGTCATGCATGATGAGTGATTGAATGTGCTTCCAATGTTGCTGTTGTACCGTGAGTGAGTTTGAGTGGGAGAGAGGCAATCGGTAGGAAGACCCAGGGTATGTGCCCTACAAAGTCCACTGAGAAGGTGAGTCACCCATAGAAATGCACTGTTCCAGCAACCCATGGTAAACCCTCTATGGAGTCCACCCGTATGTGGCACAAGAACCATTTTCGTTTTAAAGAAATTCCTCTTTAAAAGGATATGCTATGTAACCTCCTTCACTCATATGTTTTGTCTAATGCTTCAGTAGGTTTGGATATTTTTTTTCAAACATGAATGCTTTGTTAAACCTGATTGAAGATTACTATTTTATATCTTCAAAGACTGTCTGAAATGCTATGATATAAGGGTGGCGCTAAAATAGGATATTTCATTCCTTATAGCATGACCTGCAAATGGCAATATTTTAGTGCATTCTTTTTAGGACGGGCAATCCCAAGCATGTGTTGGTTTTCCTAGCGAATATAAACTGCCCAATCAATTAGGTAATATTAGCACAGAATAAGATAACTAAATTGTGTCAGAATCACTGTTTATGATGCGCTGTTAATTTAATGACATATCAAATTCATAATCCTATGGTGGGTAAAGCTATATTTTCTTGTTGGTACTACCTGTGAAATCCTTTGGAGCAAGCCAGACCACTAACATCTGTGTGTGGCTGGATTTCCTGATCGTGTCAGGACCAGACGTATGAGTTTTCTATGGATTTAGGGTGCCCACAGGCAATAAACAGAGTGCCCTGCATATGGGAAATTTCAAAAACTCTCGAAAGCGAAAGGCTGGATTAGGGTACCTGTCATTTAGTTTCAGGTATCACCTCTAAGCTTTAAGGAAACCTACCACAACCTTATATTTTCAACATCTACCCATCCAAAGGTTTCCACAGCTGGGTGCCAGATCTCCCGCAATATGATTTGATGGCCCAGAGAATGCACTAAATATCGCTTCTGTCAGATTCTTAGAATTTCTTTCCCAAATCGGGGTACTTTCCTTAGTTCATAGACATATCCCTGCCACGCTTTGAAGCACTTATGAATTACCTGCGCCTTCTGAGAATGGCGATACCAGGCATATATGGCATTTCTTTGGGGTACATATGTAGAAGTGAAATCTGTAATATAAGAAATATTAAATGATGGAAATGATAACACGACCACAGTTCTTTGTCAGCTCAGAAGATGGTAGATTTAAACAGAACAACAAAACACCAAATACGTGTGACACAGAAACAATCAGCATAGAAGCCTGAATGTCCAAAGAGCTGATGTGTTTGGTATAATTTATAGGCATAAACCACAAAACCACCCATATGATACGTAGCAAGATTTAATATACGTAGCACAGTTCACCATGATTCCTACAGCCAATAGACAAAGATCTTTAACAAGAAATCTCCTTGCAAGGTCCGACACATACATACTGTAGTTAACCATGTGATCAGAATTGTGCAGTATTGGGGTCAGTCAATCAAATACAAGCTTCATGGCTTGGTATATTTCCATCCAAAACTGCAACATAAGCAAGGAAACGAGTGATGTTGCGAAATCTGTTATTGCTAAAAGAATATTGTGCAAGTTGTGTGTCACATATCTCGTCTGGGCATAGAGAAATGCAAAGGCAGCATTTCTCTGATCTGTAAAAGGGCAGAACTACCCAAGATGGAGGATTTAGATATAGGCTAAGCTAGTAGGGCCTGAAGCTACAACATTTGGTATCAAAATCAAAGACGGCTTCTTCACCTACAGATGATACTCTGGGTTCAGAGCATTTGGAAAATTTCAAAAGCAACTTGACCTGCTTTGAATTATGATTAACTGAGCACCAGGGTCTTCTAACTGGTGATATGTACTCATTGAATCCTAATCCAAATGACTGACTAACCTATCCACCACTTAAAATTTGCTTGCATGTTTCACTATACTAATCCAAAACTAATCCTCTATGGGTCCCAGAGGAGCGTGCTACTTGCCGAAAAAGCAATTTGACACCTCGTCAGGGGTAGTAAGCGCTATATAAATGCAATTATAATATTATACAATAGTATAGGGACGCATATTTACAAAAACGGACGCACCTGGTTAGATTCACGAGGCACAGCAGTGCACCAGATCACAAGCCCAGCAGCGCATCAGACCTTCAGCCCTCTTCTCCAGCCCACTTCTCGCCGCACCCGCTTCGCGGGTGCCGCCTCGTCTGTGGGTGCTGGACGCTACATCACCTGGGAGGAACAACAGCGGACCAAGGCAGAAAGGCGGTGAGGGGCGCGAGGCACCAGCGGGGCTGCGAGCGTGCGGGGACTTCATTTCCCAGAAGTCCCTGCAAGACCGACGTATAGCTTCCGGTCCGCTCTCCCTGCTGGCCCGCCCCCCGCCCATCAAAGGCATTTAAAAGCGTTGCTGCCCTTTATCGAGCGGGACGCATATTTACAAAAACGGACGCACCTGGCTAGATTCACGAGGCACAGCAGTGCACCAGATCACAAGCCCAGCAGCGCATCAGACCTTCAGCCCTCTTCTCCAGCCCACTTCTCCCCGCACCCGCTTCGCGGGTGCTGCCTCATCTGTGGGTGCTGGACGCTACATCACCTGGGAGGAACAACAGCGGACCAAGGCAGAAAGGCGGTGAGGGGCGCGAGGCACCAGCGGGGCTGCGAGCGTGCGGGGACTTCATTTCCCAGAAGTCCCTGCAAGACCGACGTATAGCTTCCGGTCCGCTCTCCCTGCTGGCCCGCCCCCCCGCCCTTTACGCCCCCTACTTAACAACATCTCGCTCCCGCAGCGCGGGACGCAGCCCGGGCGAAGACTGGGCAAAGACAGGGCCGTTTGAGGCCGTTCGAGGACGGCAGAGGACGGCCCTGGCCCAGAACCCCAGCATTTTTTTCCTCTCCATCACACGTAAGGTAGGCGGACCAGTGATTCTCATCTTACATCCCAACATAGAGTGGCCAGCCACAGGATTCACTATCTACCTTCTGTGAGGCCCACTTCGCAGTACCTTGCTGCACATCGTAGATGTCCACCATGCGTACCAGAACTAGAAGCAGCACCAAAAAAGCTACGGCCGTGGCACAAGTGACCGGTCCCATAGATCACTTCATCTCCCGGGTCAATGAAACCATTGACAAGAGCATTATCCTGTTGGAAAAAAGAGTCTCCCTGGATCTCATGAATGCTAAACGCTCATCTCTGGGCTCCCTTGCAACTGCAAGCTCCCCTTCCCACCAGGCCGTTAGCAATTGTTCTTTACCCTTACCCTTAACGGCTGTCCCCATGCTGACTGTCCCGAACGCAGTAGACTTATCCGTGACTCAATCAGACTCCGATCTGTCATATGTTGATCTTGAGGCTACCCCAGATTTAGAAGCATGCCAATCACCTGATAAGCCAGAGCAGAGTGCAGCTAGTCATCCCCATATACCTGATACAGGAATGATTCCAGAACTGATAGAATCAGGGAGAGGCACCGCCACTACCATCAAGCCTGCGCCCAAGACTAAGGAAAAACCCAAAGTAAAAGTCAGGAATCACAACTTGATTTCACCTACCCCCAACTCTGTGTCAGGCATACCCTGCTGGGTTGAAAACATGGTAATAGACCTTAAATCAGATCTTGAAGCCACAATAGCTGCACAAATCAAACCTTTAATATCTAAGCTTGATAGACTCACGTCACTAATTAATTTGAAATGTGGTAACAAGATAAGCGGGAATGGGCCTTTACAACTGCACGGGGCAAAAGAAGTACTTCCCAAAAAAACACCCTGCACCAAACATGCAACAGACACATCGATCAAGTCCAATACTCCACTAGCTAGTAAGGCACCAGCTATACAGCTTCTAACCCAAAAAGGGAGTAAATCAGATGCTTCCCCGTCCACCCCTATTGCCGTAGGTTCTGCCTCAGCAACTCAAACAGCCCCGAAAACTTCTACAGGCCCAACCAAAACAGATAACCACCAAGTTAAGGGCACTAATGGGAACACTACCACCCCAGCAGTATCCTCCCCCTTAGATAAACCTCAAGAACTTAAGACAAAGCAGGCTCGCTCTAAAATAATCAATCTGCCACCGGAAGTTTCCCCCTTCGTGGTCGTTTTAACGGCCGTACCGCCACTGAAGGAGGGTGTAAGAGAAACTTTTGCAGAGCTAAGGAATAAATGTGCTCAGTGGCTCCAGCTGCATAAACCCTTACCTACTCATATCAGTGGTGAGATTTTTTCTGTACGTAGAGGAGACTGGGTGGGCAGGAACACGAAGACCATAGCGGGTGACGTTATTACCATCAAATTTAGGGAGATAGGGGCAGCAAATTATATCTGCAACTCACCCAGCAGTGGACCTGCCACCCAAATAAACCCACTTCCCTTGTGTTATTTCCTACCCATACCTCCAAGACAAAATTTTCCCAGCTCTACCTTCCCAGCCAATAGAGGGTTTATACACCCCCCAGAATACACCACGTATCAGTGGCAGCAACCTCCACATACCCCACGATTCCCACAAATACCACAACATACAACTTTCCAGTGGCAACAACCCCCTCAACCTCCACAACCTTCATACCATCTTTCCCAACAGTGGCAGCAACCTCCTCAACCCACACAACATATCATTCACCAGTGGCAGCAACCGTGGCAAGGACGGCCCCCCCCTTTCAACCCACTAGGACCTAACCACCGAGGCAGAGAAAGGGATGAATGGAGAGGACAAGAACAGTGGAGAAATTACAGTGATCCCCCACGTTGGGATGGTTGGAATGGCCTTCTCTTAACAAATAAGTATAGTGCCCTAGAGTGTGTTGACTGACCACCACAGCCAGAAGAACAGTTTCTAAATAGCACTGACCCACTGGTATCTCTGGACTCTCCTCTAACCCCTGTAAACCCAGAGATTCCTAGTGAACTACAAATAGTCAAAACCCTCAATAACAATCCAACAACTTTAAGCCTGATCTCCTGGAATGTTGCAGGACTAAGGACAAAGGTGGAGGATGGGACAATTATGTACCATGTGCACAGACATCAAATAATCTGCTTACAGGAGACGTGGTCACAACTAGAACAGCATTTACAGGGGTATAAGACATACTTCTCCCCTGCGTCGTTGGGACAGAAGGGTAGACCAAAGGGAGGACTAAACATCTATGTAGCCAACACCATTCAAAACATCAAAATAAATATCATTAAACTGGACCCAAACTTCCAGATCCTTGGTCTCTCCTTACCGAAAAAAGAGTTTGTAGTCATCATAAACTTCTATAATAACCTTGACGAACCAGAGTTTCAGAGAGTCCTGGCTCACCTCCACAAAAAACTAACTACCCTTAGACAGAAACAAGGAGCAAGAGGTGCGGTATCTATAATATGGGTAGGCGATTTTAACCTACACACATGTACCCAACCAAAGCAAAAATGTCCTGATATGGTGACAGAGGAAGGTCTTTCTCTTATCCACTTCTCACACAACAACATGGGCAGAATAATGAACGATCTCCTATCAGACCTGGACCTCCAAGTAGCAAATACCTTGGATTATGGAACCAACTCACTAGCACCGACCTATATAGGAAGAGGTTTCAGTACCACGGTTGACTTCATAATAATATCAGCAACTCTACAACCTAGAGTAAAAAACTTTGAAGTCACACCGAATTCCCAAAGCGACCACGCTATATTAAAAATGGAAGTGATAACAAACCACCAACAGACTCCTCCTATGATAATAGCTAGTGCACTGACCCAGGAAAACATAAGCATGGATAAACTAAATGGGTATTCAATAAAGTGGGGGAAGATAAACCCAGAGGAACTCACTAAAGATCTGATAAAGTCAGTGTACCCCCAAATTAAGAACTGCCTGGATATGTCGACAGAAGATGAGGAACTTCTTAACAACTTTGCCCAAATTATGGACAAAATAAAGGTTCTACTCACAGCAAAACACAAAGCTGGACCACCCCGACTAAAAGGTTGGTTTAATCAAGAGTGTACCCAGGCCCATACAAAACTCAAACTAGCTCTAAACAAAGACGAAAGGGATCCTCACACTATATCCATCCTAAGAAGGGAATACCATAAAATCAGAAAAAAGAGAAACGAGGAACTTAAGCAAGCCCTTTGGAACGAACTCCATATCAGCGCACAGGATAAAAACAGCCAAGCCTTCTGGAGAATAATAAGAACTCCTTTTCTAGTTGATGACACACTCCCAAAAATTGAAGTCGTAATAGATGCAGCAGAATGGGTATCTCACTTCACTAAAATCTTTCAAAAATCATCCTCCGATCAAGAAACAGAAGAGGAAAAAGAAATACTTCCAATATACCCTATTGATATAAACTTTGAAATCTCTGAGATCCTTCTGGCACTGAATTCAACCAAAAACGGAAAAGCTCCAGGCCCAGACGGAGTCCCGGCTGACTTTTTTAAATATAAAATAGATCTTTGGGCCCCGATCATTACAAGGGTGTGCACCGCAACGGCAAAGAAAGGAATCCTGGAGTCATGGACAAGGTCCATTATGGTACCGATATTTAAGAAAGGTAACCGCCAGGACCCTGCTTGCTACCGCCCAATTTCTTTGCTGGATTCACTGGGGAAGTTGGCAGGCAGAGTGATCCTGGAACAACTTCAGGATTGGGTGGAGGAGAGAGGTATACTATCTGACCTACAATTTGGTTTTAGAGAGGGACTAGGAACCGTGGAACAAGCCCTAAACCTCTCGATTATTTTTGGAAAATATGTGCAAGCCAAAAAAGAAAAACTTTACATGATTTACGTGGACTTGTCCGCGGCTTTTGACTGTGTCTCTCATACTAAACTATGGTCCCTTTTAGCCCAAATGGGGGTAGATCCCCCACTCCTGAACTTTTTAAGGGAATTGTATTCCAATCCTTCTGCAAGAGTTCGATATGGCACAAAGGGAGAACTGACAGCGTCATTTAGCGTCATTTAGAGTGGAGCGCGGGGTCAGACAAGGATGTGTCCTGGCGCCTTTCCTTTTCTCCCTCTATACTAACAACCTGGAGGTAGAGCTTCTGAAGGGCGCCCGGGATCTCCCGCAGGCTAAACATCGCCCGATCCCCGCTCTGCTCTACGCGGACGAAGCTGTCCTCCTGGCACGAACTCCTTGCGAACTCCAAAAGACGCTCAACAGATACTCTCAATTTATGAGAACCCTAGATCTTCACATAAATGTGAAAAAGACTTTCGTGATGACGGCCGGGGTTGGGAGAAAACATCATAAAACCATTACCCTTAACACCCAAAAAATAGACTCCACAACTGAATATTGCTACTTAGGAGTTACAATAGACAACAAACTCTCCTGGAAAAAGGCAGTGGAAGCCGGGAAACACTGCTTTAAAAGAGCATTAGCAGCATTGGTGACGTTTACACAAAAACTGGGAAAACGACCGCCCATGGAACTGTTGACAATATACAAGGCCAAATGCCAATCGACAGCTCTATATGGAGCAGGCTTATGGGGTCATACAGATGTCACTTCCCTGCAAGTAGCAGAAAACAACTTTTTCAGATTTCTCCTGTCAGCCCCAAAGCGATCTTCGATTTATGCCTGCCACACAGAATTGGGCGTCCCACATATCGAAGATCTTCCAAAAATACAACCGCTACTTCTATGGCGCCGCATTTGGGCTTCAGAAAAAAATGAACTCACAAAGACGATACTGGCAGATGCAATGTCCTTGGACCATGCTTTAAAAATTAAATGGCTAGCCTATATCAGGAACTTCTTTATTGACCTCGGAGTAGAGCAATACTACTTAAATCCTGAAAAAATTGGAGAACTTACAAAGAACAATTTAAAAACATTAGCCTTGGGATACTTGGAAAATCTAAGATTACAATCTGAAGTAGGGAAACAGTCCGTTCAACATGCAATAACGGTCCAATCCACCTTTTCAATTCAGCCCTACTTAACTCTCAACATTGGTACTTTTGATCGCTACCTTCTGATAAGATTCAGACTAAATATATTCCACAAGCTGGTAGCTTTTCCAACCCCAAACGTCTGGGATCCAAATCCACCTTTATGTCCTTGTGACGAAAAATCAATACAAACCACCCTCCACACCGTCTTGTTCTGTAAATTTTATCAGGAACATCGTAAAGTTTGGCTACTGACTCTCCTAAAATCTTGGGGTCTTAGACAATGTCGACCAGCCATGTTGAGCCTGCAGCTTTTGGACACTGAAGCCACCTGCTACCATGTTCTTAACTTTTTGAAGTGTATATACAGACACAGAAAAAATCTTTAAATTAACGGTATTGAACAAATTAATTGATTTTTTAAATTAGATATGTAACTTCCATGTTATTTGTAACTACCTTGCACTTCTGATTTTATTATGTACCGCTTTTATGGATTTCCAATTTCTGAAATTCCGAATAAAGTTTATTATTATTATTATTATTATTACAATAGTATATACTGTTGATTCATGAGCATTACTAGGGCGTCACAGGCCAGCTGTATATGTTTAGAAACCTTTCATGGTGCTCAAGGCAGCATGTTGGCATTCGGTGACAGTGGCCACTGTTGGGATGATGGTGATGGAGCAAGGTTTGCACACGTAAAGCAACTTGCTTGTATTCAGCCCTTTCGAAAACAATATTAATGTACTAACTAACATGTTTCGTCATATTAATATTGCATTACATGACATTTCTAGTATCTAGGGGAAGCTCGACAATGTGCTTGTACTAACTATAATCCGCTTGCAATAAAATGGCTGCTGCTACGCGGGATTTTCTACTGAGCATGTGTCTGTCACACTCACGTGACATGACGTATTACTTCGCTTGGTGGGAAACTTTTGCTTCTGCGCACTAGAACTAAGATGGCTGTTCTGTGTGTTAACGTGCAAGAAGCTTGCATCGCTGCTTTTGCTAAGCTGTGAATTCTACCTAACCTTTAACGCAATAGTTAAAATAAAATAATGGGAATAGAATAGAGATAAGTGGTATACAGAGCATCCATTTATTCAGTGTCTCTAAAACTGTTTCTCTTCTATTTTTCCTTGTATCGCATTTGGGCCTGAAATGTACTTCTGACCTCCATCTTTGGAGGACCTGCGCTTGCGCAAAGAAACTCAGGCTACTGAAGCCATGGCATTGTACCAATGCCAGCATCAGATATGAACTGTGAAAACTATGGGAACATAACCTCCTCACCCTGCCAGAGGAAGTTGAAATGTATAATTTGTTACAACATTGTATGTTATTGATACATTCACTGCTGGGTGGAATACAAGTACATGGGAAGATAAAGTTACGGGAGGGAACGTAATTTAAATACCAAATGACAGTTACCTCATATTTTTATGGTGTGATGACCTCTCCTCGTCATTTGACCAATAAAATTGTGGGATTTACACATTTGCAACATTGGAGGGTGGTACACTGACCTGAAAAATAGTATAACTAGGGTAGGCTTAGATAGTTAGATTGTCCGACTTGTCCGAATAGCGGAGCACTCTGTCAGAAGATTCGATAACCCAATTGGGGTTCTAGAAAGGAGTTCGATAACCCAATCGAGGTTCGACTGTTAGCTGCAGAGAGGGTTTACAATGCTGGCGTTTTGAACTTTAGCTGTGGTGCTGATCTTAGCCTGTGGTGGTCCAGTCCTGATCCAATTTGGTCTGTAACCTGTCCTGATTCTGGTCTGCACCTGTTCTTTCACGCTGGCACCTGCACTTTGGGATTCTTATCCTTTATCCCAGCCCGTGGCCAGGGTTGGTCTTCACACCATTCTAGGTAACTATAAAGTGTGGGTTTGTCATTGTACTGTTTTCCCTTTTCTACCCACCCTGTGTTTAATGCTTAAAAATATTTCTTTCCGAATTATTGCACAGTTCGTTTTCAATCTTCATAATTCTAATAAAGCAAGACATTATTGATTTTCTTATGGTTTCAAAGCATTTAAGAATTTACTTTAGATAAAGAACTTAACATGTTTCTAAGTTTGTGGTTATTTATTAAACAATGATGTTATTCAACTACCTATTTTCTTGCTAACTCCCTTGATCCTCTAGAACTTTAGGTATCGGTGACTTGGATTGGGAAGTCAAATGGTATAGGTTCCGAATAGTTAAATTAAAATTGATCGAGTGTAGGTTTACCTGTTCAATGTGTATATAGTTTTATGGGCCCAGGTGAGTATACCGAGGAGGTGAGCCTTTGCTCTATCAGTTAATTTGGTAGCAGCATGATTGTAGCGTTTAGTTAAGATAGGTAGTTAGTTGTAGTTAGCTGGTTAAATTGAATTGCATTGTCTATTTTTATATAGAATTTTACGTATTAACCAAACTTGTTTGTACCTGTTATATGTTTGTTTTGGAATCCCCGGGGGCAGAATAACAGGTGGTAAATGGAAGCCACTCTGTAGTGAGGTCACTTGCCTGTGGAAGTAAGTGCATAGTTAGGTAAAACCGGAAGCACTATTTTAGGGACTTTCTGTATAAATGTGTGAATAATTGATAGCAAAGAGTTCGCTAGTGAAACGTTAGTGCGATATCACATAGAAAGGGTCACACTGAAGGAGTAACAGGTTCTTCTGAGCTTAATTGACAGCAAAGGGGTTCACTGGTCAAACTTTGGCCTTATATCAAAGTAAATTCTTAAATGCTTTGAAACCATAAGAAAATCAATAATGTCTTGCTTTATTAGAATTATGAGGATTGAAAACGAACTGTGCAATAATTCGGGGACACATTAGGGCTTCCTGCTTTTAGAGGGGCTGTGCTCGATTCTTTCCCTGCCCCGCCCCGGTCCGACTCGGCAACCAGTGCTGTTGAGCGGAGGGCGGGACAGGAAGAGCCAGTCACCCCACCCCAGCCTCTCGCGCGGTTAGCGCTCTAGTTCAGCAGCAGGCAGGGCATTTAAGCCCTCTCGTCGCCCAAGCGCGCAGCGGTTGCGCGCAGGAGCGCGCCTTAGACGCGCCGGAGACGAGCCAGAGAGGAGCCCGTCTGTGCCCGTCCGTGCCCGAACGGGGCCAGGGGCCATGGCCCCTACATCAGCTGCGCTTAACAATAACCGAGCAGTGAGATTAAGGTACTCCCCTCACGAACTATGTAATATGTGGACTACTCCCCACACAGGCTGTGATAAGGCTTCGTGGCCTCTCCCTGAAGGTCCGTTCTCGTGCAAAAGTTGTCAATTCCAGTCATACCCTAGTAAACTTTTACCAGACAAGATGCTATCTAAGAATCTCAGAAGCAGGTCCCTTACAGGGAACAGTATCCTCTGCAATGTAAGATCTCTGCCGAAACACTACTCGGAGGTTTGGGACTTGATTCACTCTGCCCTCCCTGATTACTGTTTCTGTACTGAGACCTGGCTCAAACCCCATTTGGTCCCAGCTATTACTTTGGGGATCCCTCTGGGATACAAGATAATTAGACTGGACCGCCCTGTCAAGACCGGCGGGGGGGTAGCCATTATTTATAAGGACACCTCCACCGTCACTATCCTGGACCAATGCAGTACCAGAGATATTGAAATCCTGGTCTTCAAAATCAGCTCACAATTGGAGACCAGTTGGAAGGGGGCATTGGTGTATCGTCCCCCGGGCCCCTGCACAGATGCCTCCACAATCCTTATGGAGACGCTGGCTCCCCATATCAGCATGGGGACTAACTTCCTACTCCTTGGAGACTTTAATATCCACAGTGAACTGGTAGACAATGTAGAAGCACAAACCTTGCTGGCAGATCTAGCAACTTTGGGCTTCAAACAGTGCAATGAGGGCCCCACACATCGTGCTGGTCACACTCTCGACTTAATTTTGTCTAACTCACATATGTTGACCTGTCATCCTCCTACTCAGGTGGAGTGGACTGACCATTTTGTGATAGGTTTTACCCTCCCAATTCTTATTGAGGATCGCCCTCAACCCGCTCCTCTCCCTTTACGGCGCAGGCAGTGGCACAAGGTGTCCGTGGAGGCCTTTAAAAACATCTTTGTCTCCCCGGACATCTCCACCTTGGATACCCCGAACATGGCCCTTTCCAAATACAATGCTGCTCTGAATACGGCAGTTAATCTCATTGCCCCTTTACGAGTTTGTAACCAGCGGTCTAACCACAGGCAGGAATTATGGTACTCTGACCTACTGCGTGCTGAAAAGAAAGTATGTAGGAAGTTGGAGAAGACCTGGAGAAGCTCCCATACTGTAGTAGACAAATTTCGCTACCACTCTGCCATGAGATCCTATCACAGAAACATCAGAGCTGCTCGTAAAAACCATATAATTACTCAACTATCGGAGGCAGGCAATGACCCTAAAATACTTTATCAGGTTCTCCAAACCTTCACCAAGCCTGTTGCTTGTGAAAGTCCAGAGACGGTGTCCCAACAACTGTGTGATGACACTGTTGGGTTCTTCTTGAATAAAATCGACTCTATCTACCAAAAAATTGCTCAATCTACTAATTTGGTCGATACTAGTGATTCCTTTCCAAGCGCTCAGCTAGAGACTGTTGAATCTGGCCCTACTAAACTGTCCTGCATTCCTGATATCAGTCTGGACGAGGTCAATTCTCTGATTGGCACTATTAAATCGGGTTGCCCGGCGGACCTTGTTCCTGCCCGAGTGATGCATCTCATAGGGAACGTTCTTAGTCCCACTATTCAGACCCTGATTAACCGCTCGCTATCTGAAGGCTTAGTTCCTCTGGAGTGGAAAAATGCCCTGGTTAAGCCCATAAGGAAAAACACCTCCGTCCATTGGTCTGATATGTCCAACTTGAGGCCCATCTCCCTCTTGCCGTTTGTCAGCAAACTGATGGAGAAACACGTCAACCTTCACCTCTCCAGTTTTATTGAGCGGACCGGCTGCTTGGACCATTCCCAATCAGGGTTCAGGCCAAAGTATAGTACCGAGACTGCTCTTCTTTCAGTTACGGATACTATACGTATGTCCTTGGACAGGGGTCTGTCTGTGGTGTTGGTGCTGTTGGACTTGTCCGCAGCATTCAACACCATATCACACACCACTCTTCTAAGAAGACTAGAGGAGATCAGCCTAGAAAAATCTGCCTTGGCGTGGTTCACCAGCTTCCTTACAGAACGTACCCAGCAGGTGAACATGGGCACTTTCAGTTCCAATCCTTCTAAAATCACTAGAGGAGTTCCGCAGGGCTCCTGCCTTAGCCCAACGCTATTTAATGTTTATGTTGCCTCTTTGGCTAACATTATGAGGTCGTACGGTTTTGTACCCATTTCATACGCCGATGACACTCAGTTGTTGTTTACCTTTAAAACCTTTACCCCTGAGGTAAGGCAGGCTTTCTCGAGTGGCATGACGGCGGTCGCCAGCTGGATGGCCAAAAACTTTCTCCAGTGTAATGTGGGAAAGTCTGAAGTCATGTTGTTCGGGGAAGCTAAGATCTTGTGGACTCCTGACTGGTGGCCCACTAGTTTGGGAGAGGCCCCCTCCCCTAAACAGGTGGTGAAAAATCTGGGGGTCCGCCTTGACCACGACCTCACACTTGTACATCATGTCAACATTACGGTGGGGTCCTGCTTCCATGTCATCAGCCTCCTTCGGAAGGTGTTCCCTCTTCTCCCCGACAGCTCGAGGAAGACCTTGGTTCAGGCCCTCGTGTTGAGTCGCCTGGACTACTGTAACGGTCTTCTCCTAGCGGCCAATGAAGGAGTGTTAAACAAACTCCAAGTGGTACAGAATACCGCTGCACGCCTGGTGCCAAATGCTCCCCCCAGAACTCCCTCCCGGCCCCTTCTTAAACTGCTCCACTGGCTGCCCATCCGGAAACGGGTGGAATTTAAGACCTGCTGTGTGGTGCACAAAAGTCTGCATAATCTAGGGCCATCCTATCTAGCAGAAAAATTTGTCTATCATCGCCCCTCACGGAACCTGCGTTCCAGTAACCAGCTCCTACTGCAGATTCCCCGTTTCAGCAAGACCAGACAGGGAGGACGTGCCCTCTCTGTTATGGGTCCCCGTCTGTGGAACAGCCTTCCCTATTCCCTTAGGCAGTGTACCAGCCACTCATTATTCAGGAAGAGTCTTAAGACCACTCTGTTCCAGTACTAGAGCTTACCTCTCCCTGCACCCTCAGACAGTACTGCGCGGAGATACACCTTCGGGTGTGATTCCGGCGCGTTACAAACCCATAAATAAATAAATAAATAAAGGGTAAGCCCAAGGGACTAATAGGTTCTCCGATGCTTGAAAGAAATGTAGATGGAAGAGATCTACCTGTAGTGTATGAAGAGTAAATGGAAGGGAGTTACTCGCAGTAAGTGCAAAAATCTTTACTTTGAATTAGTCACTCGGGCACAGTGGCAAGTGTTTTTACGTTGTTAAATTAATGATATGAGGATTTAAAAGTGAATAGAAGTAAGCTCTCGTATTACCTTGCAAAGGAGGGAGTCCGTCGTGGAGCTGCGCTGACGTCACCTAGAGCCGCGCTGGTATTGGTTGAGACAGCGGGTGTGTAGCTGAGGTAATATTGCAAAGGAGGGGTGAGTACAGGAGTGTGAGAATTTGTCTCACGAGAAAAACCACACAATTATTGGCTGGATTTATTTGAATTCTAATTGTTGATTGGTCATTGAAAATAAGAAACGCATTGGTATTGGAGGTCTTTTCGTACAACTAAGTGTCATCACAAAAGTAAAACGGTATAAAATATATGTCGCATTTAGATCCAGGACTCATAGGAAATAGACCAGATAGAAAATATCTAGGTTTCGCTAATGAACAGATGATTAGAGGGAGACCTTCTATCATGTACAGAGATAAAAGATAAAAGAAAAATGTCATTTGTCAAGAAAGTCAAAAATGTCTTTAAAAATGATAAACCGAGAAAAAACAGAGAAGGGATTACTATTCCACCACCAAATACGCCTGCATCATACATGATGGTTGAAAGAGGCTATCACACTTGTGTGTGGTTAGAAAATTGGATAGAGTACACAAAAGATAATGGTGTTTTATCATTTTCAGAAAATGGTACCTTTAATGGTAAAATTTTGTACAATTTAAGAGCACGCATTAATAAATTAGATACTAGACATAGATTAACCCATTACGAAGCATTAGAGGAATGGGAAACAGAGGCTTTTGAGCGAGATAGATCTAGAAGTGACAGAAATTGAAGTAAAATGTATCCAAATTTTCCTAAAAAGACAGGAGATCAGCAGGTGAAGCAATGGAGGCAGTCCATGTTAGTGGAAGGGTTATACCCTGCTCGAGCTCTAGAAGAACAAACAGGAAGTAAAAGTACTGAGAAAATTAAAAATCTAATGACAAACGTTGATCCAGAAGATGATTACCTAGAGGATTTATTAATGAAAAATCCGCCACCTTATAATGAGGAGCAAAATCAAGTTAATTCTAGTGCTCCGTTCTTAAAGCCACCTTTAGTTCCACAAGTAATGCATGAGACATCATTAAAAAAAAGTGTTACAGGAAAAGGAACGAGAAGCAATAAATAAACAAAGAAATGAGTTAATTCAGAAAATTACCCAGTTAAATAAAAGTCCTAAAGCCTTAACGATTCCAGTGACTATAGGTCCGGTTGTTCCTTTATATAGAGATAAGTAAACCAGTCCTAGACCTCTTGTGCTAACTACATCTATAGTGCAGCCAAGAAAAGAAACATTATTAGTAGATGATCAAGCAAGTGAATGTGAGTCAGAAATTTCTCTGATGGATTTACCTATAAGAGAATCTGTAAGTAGCTCAGCTAGGAAAACTACACCTGTAAATTCTAGAGAGGTTCCCCAGGTACGAGAAGTGCTACTGTAGTTACCCCAGAGGAAAGTGAAAAATGGTCTCGAGAAATAGAAAAACCAAAATCACAGACAAAGACATTGGATATTTTTAAATTAAGAGTTGAATTAGAAGAACTGCTTGCTGGAAATCTGGGGTTGGACCGATTAAATGCATTAAATGAAGATAAATTGTTGTTTATATGTCGAAGTATCACTCGAAAAACAAAAACATTTCATGAAAAGTTAACAAGTTTGGCAAATGAAATGGGAATTGATATTGGTAAATCTAAAGTGTTACAGAAACCATATCGAGCTAAATTTTCTGACAAAGATTTCGAAAACATGAATGTGTCAGGAAGAAAATGACAGATTAAAGAATTATTATCACTATTACAAAAGTGGGGTGATTTAAACAGATGGAAAGCTAGACGGATAAAGAAAAAGGAAGAAGCTCAAGCGAAAAGCACTGTATCTGAATATGTATTGAAAGAATCCGAGAAAATAGAAAAATTGTGCCCGATGAGAGAAGTGCCAGGAGGAGGTTATGGGCATGTTCCATCGTCCCGACAGGAAATTCTATCCTTTACGAATGATTTCCCAAAGCTAAGAGAGAAACCTGTAGAGTGGTACAGGTAGGTCGAAACATTTGTAAAGGTCTCGAAAATGTTGCTAAAGGATTTGGATGGGTTTATTGACATTGTTGTTCCTGTAGATCTATGGGCAGAGTGCAAAATAGCAGTTGATTGGCCTAATTTACCAATGCGGCTGAGTCCTGTCTACCCACTCCCAATTCCAAGGGCAATATACATCGTCCTCCCGCCCCATGGTTTAATGATTTACTTAAAGTGGAAAAAAACAAATGTAAGGCTCTTGAAAGAGCATGGCGCAAAGACTTCGACCCTGATAAAAAAAACTAGGTACAATACAGCTAGAAATCTCTACCATACCGCATGTAAAAAAGCACATGCCACGTATGCAGCCAATACCATCACGGGAGCTGTAAACAAAGCTAAAACTTTGTTTAACACTGTCAAAGATCTTGCGGGTGCGCAGACTATAGCTCCATCACGCCCTCTAAATGAGAAGCAATGTCAGGACCTAGCCAAATTATTGCAGACACTTTAAATTCATCCCTAGAGTTGGCCACAGTTCCTACCCTATGGAAACATACCATAGTGACCCCACTGTTGAAAAAACCCACAGCAGACCCAGAACAGGTAGCCAACTATAGACCCATCTCACTCCTCCCAGCTTTTTCCAAATGTCTGGAAAGATATGTACACTCAGCCCTCACCCTTTTTTCATATGAAAATGCCCTTCTCCATCCTACCCAGTCAGGGTTCCGAGCGGGTTTCTCCACAGAGACTGCCCTACTGGGAGTCTCTGAAACCATCAAGAAACTCCTCGATGACGGTCATACGGTTGCGCTTATTTTACTCGACCTAAGCGCAGCCTTTGACACTGTGTCGCATAAAAGGCTACTCACCACGCTTGAAAAAAATGGAATCTGTGGAACTGCCCTGCAATGGATTAGATCCTTCCTGAGCCAACGTACATACCAAATAGCATCTGCCGCTGCATGCTCTGGACATTTCAACTCCCCTCATGGAGTACCACAGGGCTCCATCCTCAGCCCGCTCTTTTTCAATCGATATCTTAGACCCTTAGCAAATCTAGTGGAAAAAGCGGGACTCACCTTTATGACGTATGCAGACGACTCACAAATTATCTTTTCATTGTCTGAATCCCAATCATCATCTTCGTCCTCTCTTAAAGATGGTCTCCTAAAAATCTTCAACTGGATGACAACTAACCAGCTGAAATTAAATGGAGACAAGACGGAGATCCTCCTTCTGGGCAAACAGAGCTCTGGAATACATCACACTGACCTGCCCAGATGGGTGATCTTCCAACACCAGTGCCTCATGCAAGAAATTTGGGAGTAATTCTAGACAATACACTGTCCATGAAACAACAGGCGAGCAAAGTAGTGGGTCTCTGCTTTACCATCATCAAATAGCTCAAGAAGATCCTGTGGATGCTGCCTATCCCCATGCAAAAAACAGTAGTCAATGCCTTACTTACATCCCGGCTTGACTACGGGAACATCTTGTATCTGGGGGCAAACAAGGCAGTCATAAAAAGACTGCAGCTGGTACAAAATACGGCTGCCCGACTCATTTGCCATATACCTAAAAACACCAGCGTGTCCCCTTACTTGCGTGAACTGCACTGGTTGCGGGTGGAAAATCGTATCAGATTTAAGGCCTTAAACTACATGTTTAAAATCAAATCAGGTACCGCTCCTAAATACCTTCAGACACTAGCTCATCCCTATATTCCAACAAGAAACCTACGGTCTCAATCAGCTGAAAAGTTCTGTGTACCTAGATTCAAGCTCTCCAGGACGGGAGGAAGATCATTTGCCCATCAGGGTCCTACTATCTGGAACTCACTACCACTTCACATACGAAAGGAGGGAAGTCTCTCCAGGTCCCGTAAAGAGATAAAGACCTGGTTGTTCGATCAGTAACCTTGAACGACCTCTGCTATATTATTCCATCCATGATGCTGTGCTCTAGGCGCCGGGAAACCCTTTTTGGGTAGCTGTTTGCGCCATATAAGTTTAAAAAATAAATAAATAAATAATGATGAGTACCCTAGAGATACAAAAACAGGAGCCCTATCAGATGAAGTGATAAAAAAATATAATAAAGTAATACTGTACTTGAAAGGAAAGGTACCCCCAAAAGAAACTGATTGGACAAGAATAGACAGAACTACCCAAAATAAGGATGAATCAGTACATGCATACTACAAGCGCCTTCTACAGGTAATTAGGCAGTACAGTGGTTTAGAAAGCATTGATACCAAAGACATGACACATTTTATTTATTGGTTTGTGTCAGGATTAAAACCAGAAATTTCACAAATGATTAAGGATCATAAGATCTGTTGGCAGGCCAAACCGATATATGAAATTTTAAAATATGTTGACCACATCGCTGCTTGAGAGTTTCCCCTGCTGTGCTGGACAGCAATGAAAACAGGTGTGGTCATGACGAACTCAGCTCGTCATGATCAAAGGAGCACTGTACTGCATGACGAGCTGAGCTCGTCATGAGCATGGAAGGGGCTAAATATTGTGGAGACGAGTTAGAATCTAAACAAAAGAATTTAGAAGAAAAAGTAACGTGAGCACAAGTAAAACTAGCAGAGCAACAAGAACTTCAAATGAAAAATATTCAGACCCAAGGAGATGGAAATGGGGGTAAACCTAGGGGAAAGTTTAATCGAGATGAAGCTAAAAAGAAATTTCCTTGCCATGGGTGCGGAAAATAGGGGCATTGGAAAAACGAGTGTAAGGCTGTATTAAATAATAACATGCAAACTAACAATTTGAATTCACAGATGCAGAATGAGGTATCTAAAAGGCAACAACAACAGGTAATACAAAACCAGTTACCCTTGGGGCCTATGCCAAATCCTGGGAGTCAACCCACATACAGTGTGGATACCACAAGTTGGGAAGGAAGTGGTAAAAGGGACACAATGACACCCCAATTTCTTTTGAGTGACGCATATTTTGATGAAGACAGTTTCTGACGGTGCCTGAGACAGGAGGATGAGGAGTGCGTACTTGGCACATCCTTGCAGGTAGATCAGACAGGTCCATACATTGAGGGAAAGGTTAAAGGAAATGATGTTACCTTCCTATTGGACACTGGCGCTACCCGTTCTACTGTGGGAACAGCAGACGTTCCGAACCTACCCCTCTCGGGAGAAGTGATCCAAGTCATGGGTGTTTCTAATAAACAGATTAGTACCCCAGTTACAGAACCAATGGAAATTAGAATATACAATTTCAAAGAAATGCGCAAGTTTGTTATATGTGACTCCAGTCCAGTAAACCTGTTTGGTAGAGATTTGCTGTGCAAAATGAATTGCACCATCTTTTGCACACCAAATGGTGCTGAAATTCAAACCCCAGATGAAGATGGAATTTATAAATTAATGTTAGCAAAACAGGGAACTGAAAATAAAAAGTTGACTTTAAAAGATTTGCCAAGAGTTACAACATACGGTAAATCCTAAGGTGTGGGATTTCACGGGAAAATATGTTGGATTAATGGCAAATGTTCGACAATACAAATTGAGCCCAGAAATAAAAGCAGGAGTTGCACTTGAAATAAAATGTCTAGTTGAAGCAGGTATTTTGCAGGAGATAATGAGCAGTCCATGTAATTCACCCATAATTGGCATAAAGAAACTGAGCGGAAAGTACAGAGTTGTACAAGACCTCCACAAAATTAATAAAATTGTTGTCCCATGTTGTCCAGTTGTGCCAAACCCTGCTGTACTTTTGTATCAAATACCGTGGGCAGAAGGCTGGTTTACTGTAATAGATTTGTGCCATGCATTTTTCTCCATACCATTACATCCAGATAACAAATATCTTTTCTCATTCAAATTTGACGACCATATCTACATTTGGAATCGTGTCCCTCAGGGGTACACAGAAAGCCCATCAATTTTTAATCAGATCTTGAAAAAGTGCCTTGAATCTTTAATATTGCCCGGACAATCAGTCCTGGTGCAGTATATAGACGACCTACTGGTGGCGTCTAAAAATCGAAATGATTGTGTTGTTGATACCATTGCTCTACTGAATCATTTAGGTAAAGGAGGACACAAAGTACCACCTGAGAAACTGCAATTTTGTACTACATCAGTGAAATATCTGGTGCACCAGATAGAGAGAGTTGTCAGAAGAGTTACTTCTGAAAGAATCAGAACAATTCAAAACATGGATCTACCTCAAACACGTAAAGAAATCAGAATGTTTCTTGGAGTTGTAGGTTACAGCAGGCAAGGGATTGTGGGATTTGCAGTCCTAGCAAAACCAGTAATACAAATGACAAAGGAAAGAGCAAAAGACCCAGTAGAATGGGATGATGAAAGCATGTCATCTTTCCTTAAATTACGAGATTGTCAGTGTTCAGCTCCAGCGTTAGGGATGCCTGACTATTCAAAAGATTTTGCATTGTTTTGTGATACACGAGACAATTGTGCATTTTCAGTTCTGACTCAGACCCATGGTCTGATGAGACGTCCTGTTGCATATTTTTCTTCTACACTGGATCCAGTGGCAGCCTAATTGCCAGGGTGTCTGAAAGCAGTAGCAGCAACTTGCATGAGTCTTGAGCAAAGTGAGTCCAATACTATGGGACATCCAGTAACCGTATATGTGCCACATACAGTTGTGATTTTGTTGACCAGAACTAAAACTCAGTGTCTAACTCCTAGTCGGCTGACTAAATACGAACAAATTCTTGTTGGTTGCGAAAACATGACTATTGCTAGGTGTAATATTCTGAAACCAACAACGTTATTGCCTGATTCACAATTTGCATAAGTCAAAAATGAAGTCGAACATAATTTTATTGACCTTAAAGAATACTGAACTAAACCTCACCCAGATATAAGAGAAGAGCCATTAACCCTTTCGATGCTGATGACGAGCTCAGCTCGTCATCACCCACGGGTGTCATGTGCTGATGACGAGCTGAGCTCGTCATGGTGCCACTAAAATGGCATTTTCCAGCACAGGGGGGGGAAAACGCCCAGCAGCCATGTGGTTAATAAACTCAGAACATGAGCTATTTGTAGATGGTTTATGCATGCAATACGAGGAAGGTGGTTTGAGTGCTGCTTATGCTGTGTGTACTCTATGGGGTCCAGTTGAAGCATCCTATTTACCTGGAGTCAAGTCTGCACAAGTAGCTGAATTAATTACACTGACAAAGGCTTGCAAAAATGGAAAAAAATTGAAAGTGTCCATTTATACTGGTAGCCAGGATGGCTATGGAGTTGTGCAAGATTTTGGCCAACTCTGGATGAAAAGGGAGTTTCTGACTTCATCAGTTAGTCCTATTAAAAATGGAAATTATGTAAAAGATTTCCTGAAAGCAATCCAATTACCAGAAACAGTGGCTGTAGTCAAGTGTGCTTCTCACCAATCTGGAAATGACAGAGTGCCAGCAGGTAACTATATGTTGACTAATTAGCTCAATATTGCGCCAAAAATAAAATGGCAATAAACAAGAAGATTAAAATAAATGGAAACAGCTGCCAATTTATGTTGCTTGGAAGAGTGAAAACATGGGAAGAAGTGAGAGACTTGCAAAATGATGCATAACAAAAAGAAAAAGAAGACTGGACAAAAATAGGTTGTCAGAGAAGAGCTGTAGATGATGTCATTGTTTACCTTGATGGAAGGCCTGTGTTACCAGACTGTATGCTTGCTCCTATAGCTAGGATGTACCATGGTGAACTTCACCTAGGGCTGGACGCCATGATTAGATTGGTCAGACAAACTTGGTTCAATGCAAGGTTCAGGAACGAAGCAAAGAGTCTTTGCCATAGGTGCTTAATTTGTCAGCAAATGAATCCTGGGAAGAAAACTGTAGTATTACCAGGAAAGATTGGGAAAGCAGAAGGTACTTTTATTCGTCTTCAGATTGATTTTATTCAGTTACCCCCATGCAGAGGAATAAAGTATGTCCTTGTCATTGTCTGACTATTTTCAAAATGGGTGGAAGCTTACTACTTAGAGAACTCATTCCACGTTTCAGTTTTCCAGTAACAATTGAATCAGATCAAGGAAATCATTGTAATAATGAAATAATTGGTCTAATCTTTGAAGCATTTAAATTTGACCAAAGGCTGCACTGTGTATACCGCCCAGAAGCTTCTGGATTGGTGGAACAACTGAATGGCACAATCAAGTCAAGATTGGGAAAGATATATGAATCTACTCGATTAGATTGGCCTGATGCTTTACCTCTTGTTCTGATGGGACTCAGAAGCATTCCAGACAGAAACACCGTCTTGAGTCCTCATGAGATACTCAGGGGAAGAGCATTGAGGCAGGCATGGGTGCCAGGACACAAGCTGCTAAATATATCTGATGACTTAGTACTAGAGTATTGCAAAGAACTGGCTTACCAAGTGCGTTCTATTTCTCACCAGGTTGGAGAAGACGCTGTCGCCAGACAATCAACTCCAGCACATGATCTGATTCCAGGTGACTGGGTTGTGATAAAGGAACATACTCGAAAATCTTGCCTAGATCCGAGGTGGGAAAGGCCTAAATAGGTGCTATTGGTCACCACTACGGCTGTAAAGTGCAAGGGAATTCTGAATTGGATCCATGCCAGTCACACTAAAAGAGTGACTGAACCTGATGAAACTGAAGCTGAAGGTTGTGCAGCTGAGGAGTCCCAGGAAAGTGATTCCGAAGTAGTTGATGATAAACAACCGAGCACCAGTCAGGCTGAATGGATTCCAGTGATTGACATTCCTGCAGATGTTGTGAGAACCAGAAGCCAGACCTATTTAGATAGACAGGGTGACAGTGAGGATGAGTCAGGAACAGAAGAACGTACTCAGATTACAGAAATCAAATCCAATAGTTATTCTGAGGAGGAACAGAGAAGGAGAGATCAATATACACAGACATTCCAGATATCTGTCACAGTTTCAGAGTCTGTCGAGGGACAGATAGGTAATAGAGCGAAGGCTCAGGAAGAAGAAAAACAAAAGATCAAGATACCTGAGCAGGATCAGATACATGTAGAAAAACGTGTTCAGGAAGAAGAAAGTAAACCAAATAAAAGTCAATTACAGCACACTCCTGAACAAGGCCAGATTAGCATCCAGGCAGAATAAACAGAAATAAGACCTGGACCAAGTCAGATAGAGAGGGATACAAACAACGAAGATGTACAAATTGTGCCACAACTGAAATGAGAATAAAAGAGTAATTGAAGAAGATCAGAGCACAGTACCAGCTAAAAGACTCAGAAAGGGAGATAAGTGGCCTGGTTTTGTCAAAAGATTGAAAATTTGCCTTAAAACAATAAATGAAGAACCAGAGCAAGTAAGCAAAATATCAAGTCAAACTGGGCTTTCCACAGAACATCCAAGAAGGAGGAGTCCACGACTGAAAAGACTGAATATTAAATTCTGAGGCCCAAAATGGACCTATGTTATCTTTGAAGATTTTGAAAATTTAGAACTGAGTGATGAAAATGACGACAAATTAATTGATGATCCAACAGACGAAGAAGTGAGACCAACTTGAAAAATTCACAGGTTAAAATTCTATGACATATCTCAAAAGAGGGGCTAGGTCTTCTTAGTCAGAAAATGGCTGATCATACTGTTAATAGTAAACCGAAAAGAAATTGCTTAAAAACATGCTGTAGAATATGCACATGTAGTACAGTAATAGTACTCATAGTATGGTCAGGACAGATGGTAGCTATTCCTTATCTAATGAGTAAAAGTGAGAAGAATAACACTAACATTTATGAGAAAGTAAATGCACCTGAAAAGTTAAATATACATGGAAGAATAGATAGTTTTAGACAGAAAAGAGTAGAATTAGAAGCATCAGACGAGGAAGGATTGCATTATAATAGAATTAGAAATAGAACACACTTGAACGTATTTGCAAATTTGTTAGTACATTATGTAAAAGCAATAGAAATAAATGATTGCTATGTCTGTATGAAGTTACCCGCATCTGTAGCTGAGGGTGTTACTTACCACCATTTGCCCCTGACCTATGGTATTTCATGTAGTAGTTTAGCTGTTTTATTTTATAAAAGAGGACCCTTACATTATTATTATTCTAACTCAGACGTGATTTTCTCTGAACTTCCTATACATAGTAACCTGAATCCTGTACATTCTAAAAGTGACATAACTCGTTATGTGGGTGAATATTTCCTAACAATAGGTACAATAGACATAGCTGAAGCACACAAAAATAATTTAACATGCATTTTACATGAAAAAGAAAAAATATTTTTGAACTTAGTTCAGAAAAGGAGAAAAGATTTCCAGAGAAAGGATACTGAACAGAAATGAAAAATTCCTAAATGGGAAGAAAATAAAGAGTACATCTTGAATGGCAAAACTCACGCTGCTATGTTGCTGGACTTTGAAAAGAAAGGGAAACTCTGTCTCCACAGGGAGAGAACGAGTTATTATAACAATATATTTATTGGTTCTAGTGAATGTGAACACAATTATAAAGTAATCGGGGGTTGGGGTTTCAAAGATGGAACTGAGCCAGTATTTCCTGGAAATTATTACATATGTGGGAACAAAGCATATTACAAATTACCTGATCATTGGTATGGGAGTTGCTATTTTGCAATAGTATTGCCAAAGGTATATCATGTAAACAAAATCACTGGAAGCAATAAAGAAACTAATGGACTAATGCGTAATAAAGAGCTAGTTTTGCAGAAATTGTAGGTGACATATTTAGTGCAGTAATACCTTCAGTGGGAGTGGTTCTGAATACTCAAAGAATTTGCAAGTTGTCAACAGTGGTGGATGGTTTATCAACCAACACTGCTGGAGGATTCTTATTGATCAATACTGAATTTGTTGCAGTAAGGTCAATGGTTTTACAAAATCGACTTGCTCTTGATATATTGTTGGCAAAAGAGGGCGGAGTCTGCAGAATGTTGAAAGCGCAACATTGTTGCACTTACATACCTGACAAGAGTGTAGAAATTAAGATGTATGTAAGGAATATTACTCATTTAGAAAAGAATTCAAACCACTGGAGGTTGATAGTGCACGGTCTCTCCTCTATAGGTAGTTGGTTTTCTAACGTAGGAAAAAGTTTTGTAGGTAGAATACTGATGCCTGCTGATTTTAGGGATAATAATTTGTTGCAAATGTCGCAAGCATAAAAAGACATATACAGTGAACAAGAAAGGAAAGAAAAGAAATATTAATGAAATTGAATTAGAAGAGTTGAATGGACATTTGTACAAGAAAGTGAAAAACTTTCACATGAATAATGAAAAGAAAATTAACAGAAAGTTTGAAGAAATTGAGTTGGGTGAAATGTGAAACTTGGCATCTGTTTTATTAATTGGTGATGATATAAAATATCATCAAAGAGGGGATTGATGGAGCAAGGTTTGCACACGTAAAGCAACTTGCTTGTATCCAGCCCTCTCAAAAACAATATTAATGTACTAACTAACATGTTTTGTCATATTAATATTGCATTACATGACATTTCTAGTATCTAGGGGAAGCTTGACAATGTGTTTGTACTAACTATAATCTGCTTGCATTAAAATTGCTGCTGCTACGCAGGATTTTCTACTGCTCATGCTTCTGTCATACTCACATGGCATGAAGATGAAGTATTACTTGGCGGCAAACTTTTGCTTCTGCGCACTAGAACTAAGATGGCTGTTCTGTGTATTAATGTGCAAGAAGCTTGCATCACTGCTTTTGCTAAGCTGTTCATTCTACCTAACCTTTAATGCAATAGTTAAACTAAAATAATGGGAATAGAATAGAGATAAGTGGTATACAGTGCATGCATTTATTCAGTGTCTCTAAAACTGTTTCTCTTCTATTTTTGCATGTATCGCATTTGGGCCTGAAATGTACTTCTGAACTCCATCTTTGGAGGACCTGCGCTTGCGCAAAGAAACTCAGGCTACTGAAGCCATGGCATTGTACCAATGCCAGCATCAGATATGAACTGTGAAAACTATGGGAACATAACCTCCTCACCCTGCCAGAGGAAGTTGAAATGTATAATTTGTTACAACATTGTATGTTATTGATACATTCACTGCTGGGTGGAATACAAGTACATGGGAAGATAAAGTTACGGGAGGGAACGTAATTTAAATACCAAATGACAGTTACCTCATATTATTATGGTGTGATGACCTCTCCTCGTCATTTGACCAATAAAATTGTGGGATTTACACATTTGCAACATTGGAGGGTGGTACACTGACCTTAAAAATAGTATAACTAGGGTAAGCTTAGCTAGTTAGATTGTCTGACTTGTCCGAATAGCTGACCTGTCACTGACCCAACGCACTCAATAGGTGATCGAGAGCAGAGGTGCTGGTGGAGCACTCTGTCAGAAGATTCGATAACCCAATTGGGGTTCTGGAAAGGAGTTTGATAACCTAATCGCGGTTCGACTGTTAGCTGCAGAGAGGATTTACAATGCTGGCGTTTTGAACTTTCGCTGTGGTGCTGATCTTAGTCTGTGGTGGTCCAGTCCTGATCCAATTTGGTCCGTAACCTGTCCTGATTCTGGTCTGCACCTGTTTTCTCACGCTGGTACCTGCACTTTGGGATTCTTATCCTTTATCCCAGTCCATGGCCAGGGTTGGTCTTCACACCATTCTAGGTAACTATAAAGTGTGGGTTTGTCATTGTTCTGTTTTCCCTTTTCTACCCACCCTGTGTTTAATGCTTATCAATATTTCTTTCCGAATGATTGCACATTCGTTTTTATCTTCATCATTCTAATTAAGCAAGAAATTTTTGATTTTATTATGGTTTCAAAGCATTTAAGAATTTACTTTAGATAAAGAACTACATTTTTTTTCGAGTTTGTGGTTATTTATGAAACAATGATGTTATTCAACTACCTTTTTTCTTGCTAACTCCATTGATCCCCTAGAACTTTAGGTATCAGTGACTTGGATTGGTAAGTCAAATGGTATAGGTCCCGAATGGTTAAATTAAAATTGATTGAGTGTAGGTTTACCTGTTCAATGTGTATATCGTTTTATGGGCCCAGGTGAGTATACCGAGCAGGTGAGCCTGCGCTCTGGCCTGAGGCGGACTGCTGAAAGTGTTATGTGGGGAGAAGGTTCATCACTAGTTATGTAACATACCTGGCAATTACGTTTTTGTGGCTATTCTCAAAACCGTCTAAACTAATTATGATAGGAGTATTGTGCATCAGTGGCCAAATTCTGATTGATAAAAGCCTTTCTTACGTCGAGATGTTACATGCCGTCCTGAGGCGTGTATGTGGATTATTAATAACTTTATAGAGGCCGAATAAAGAATTAAAATACAAGAAATATAAAGGAAGAATGGGAAAAGAAGTATTACTATATAAAAACAAAAACAACTGTGTGAGCAAGAGTACACAAGGTAATGGAGATAGTTGCTTTCACAGGTGACTCAGCAAATTTTCCATCTTTTGACTCATATTTAATTAATCAGTACCGAGCTTTATCTGTCAGTCAGGGATTTTGTTGTGAGATTTTTACACCGGGAATTGGGTCAGAAGTCTTGCTATACCGCCGGGCTGTAAATATGCTTTTAAACAGACGGAAAGGGTGGGCAGAACAGGCAGTTTCAGAAGAAGACACCTGCTCCAAATTGATAGCTTCTTTAAGTGCTGATTTCAGTATAAAGTAGGTCAGAAATACATTTTTCCCTGGCGAAAGAAATGCTTATAATGTATGTGTTTTTGTAGCAGTTAGTTTAGATTAGGGGCATATTTATGGGAGGCTTGCCTCGGGTTTGTGCCACACAGTGTGATACATGTGAGACACAAACCCCTAAGGCTGATTTATGAAGCCATGCAAAGCCACTTTGCCTAGCTCCGAGAGGCCTCATGAATCTGGAGCAGCGCAAAGCAGTGCAAATCGCTGTGTTGTACTACTCTGCCCTGGGTAGACGTTCATTGCGGTGGGTGTTCACACACAACTCCCATGGATGTTGACACATTCCCAGATTCACAAGGGAAGGGATACACCTGGGAATGGGACACAATCTTACACCTCTTCAGGAGAGGCGTACTCCTCATTACTTCCTCTTTCTATGTGTGCTGCATGCAGCACACATAGATAGACATATATGCCTCTCAGGATTACCTTTGAGCAGGAAGATGTCCCTTCCTGCACAAAACTAATCCTGTATGAAACACAGGCACCCTAAGGTGCCGGCGTTGGAGCTAGGCGGTTCATTGTGTGCCAGGGCAGAGGTAAAAGCCTTTCCCAATAATGTAGCTACCTTGTTTTTTTTATGTATTTCCAGATTCACAAGGACTTGTAAACATGGGATGCACCAAAAAGATTTGCCTCCTCAGTAGAGGCGTAATAAGTAGAAATATCTGTATTTTGCCTCACTTTTTCCTCCTTCTGTGTGTGTTGTATTCTGCCACACAAATAGAAAGAGGAAAACGCCTCTAGGGTTTGTTTATGTGCAGGAAGGCGCTCCTTCCTGCACAAAAACAATCCTGCCTACAACACAGGCACCCTTACATCATATTCATGAAATTTGTGGTGCAGGGCAGTGCAGCAAGTCACCTTGCTATGACACTCTGTGCCACAGTGAAAGGGCAGGATTTCTCCATATTTAGCCAATGCAATGCATTCCTGTCATTTTCCTCTGCACTGGCACTATGGTGCAAGGGTGCCTGTTTTGTAGGCT
The DNA here is from genome assembly GCF_964263255.1 of Lissotriton vulgaris. Lineage (NCBI taxonomy): Eukaryota > Metazoa > Chordata > Amphibia > Caudata > Salamandridae > Lissotriton > Lissotriton vulgaris. The sequence continues at coordinate 1,628,194,131 of NC_141689.1, read as the reverse complement.
AGATTGTTTTGTGTTGAAAGGGACAACTTTCCTGAACAAAAACAATCTTGAGAGGCTTTGTTCTCTTTATATATGTGCTGCAGAATGCAACACAGGTAGAAAGAGGGAAATAATGAGGAGAAACAGATATTCCTCCTTGTTACGTGTCAACTGTGGAGGCATAGCTTTTTGGCGGATTCCCAGCTGTGCAAGTCCTTGTAAATCTGGTAGTGCATCAAAAATCTTAGGAGTTGCATTGGAACACCCAATGCAATGTCCATGGAACGTCTCCCTTGCACAGAGTAAGGCAACATAGTTATTTGACCTGCATTGACTTACTCCAGATTTTTTAAGCAATTTCAAATCATGCCAAGTGGCTTTGTGTGACTTCATAAATCTGACTTAGAGGTTTGCATTGTGAAAGCATGAGGCAAATCTCTCATAAATATTCCCCTTAGTGTTTAAAAGCCTACATTGGTTTAATCTACACTTTATAGTAGTGCAAGCAGTAGTGGGAAGGGGAGCAGGGGTGTGATGCTGATAGTTCATTGTGATAGTTCACTTAGAGTGAGGTCTGAGGTATATAGCTGGGTTTAAACTGGGCTGGGGAAGTGAGCTAAAGAAAGATGATAGATTCAACCTAGATCTGTGACTGGGAATGAGTGTCTGAAAATCTCAGCGCTCCGTCCATTATCTGCTTGTGTTTGCTTTGTTCGCCCTAAGTTGGCAGGGTATGCCCAGATGTGGGTCCCTTGCTAACTTTGGCACTGGATTCAAGCTAGCCTGGCTGATGAGGGGTGTTACCCCGAAGCAGGTCCCAGGATGCTTGTTTCTGGTTCAGGGAAGTCCTGGCTTGGCAGTTCGGGCTGCACTGTTCCCATGTGACACAGGGTCATGACTAATTTGTATATAGCTGGGTCTGAACTGAGGTAGCGAAGTGAGCTCAAGAATGATGATGAATTCAACCCAGATTTGTGACTGGGGGTGAGTGCCTGAAAAGTTTTAGTTTTTCGTCCATCATCTCCTCGTGTTTGCTAAGAATACTAATTGTCAGGCCTGGTGGAGGCACAAAAAGGAGGTTATGCTTTGATGGATCAGACTTAGGGGTCGATTAGGATCGCGGACGGACTTGCATCCGTCCGCGACCCCAGAGCAGGAGGGAACCTCCGCATGGCATGCGGAGTTCCCTCCTGTGCAATTAGGATGTGACCGCCACCCTGGCGGTCACATCCTCTATTTTTAACATTGCCGCGGGTGCAGCTTCAAGCTGCACCCGCGGCAATGTTAAAAATGCACGCATTGCATTTGCATGCAGAAAGAGGCAGGCACCGCGCGGTGCCTGCCGCTTTCTGCATGCAAATGCAGGGGGGTACCATAGGTACCCCCCATGTGCAACCCCCACCCTCCCTTCACCTAGGGGGCCCGCAACGGGCCCCCGCAGTGAAGTTCCGTATGCTTTTCCGCAGCGGAAATCCCGCCGCGGAAAAGCATACTTTACTGGCCATCCTAATATGGTGGACGATGTCTGGAAGACACCGTCACCATATTAGAGCTTTTCCGCCGCGGTTGTAATCCGACCGCGGCGGAAAAGCTGCGGACGGAAACCAGGACCCACCAGCCATCCTAATCTGGCGGTGGGTCTTTGGTCAGTCCGCTGCGGATTTTCCGCATCCTCGGGGCCGGCGGTGGCTTCCGCCGGCCCCGAGGATGCGGAAAATCCGCAATCATAATGACCCCCTTAATTGGGCACCAAGAAAAGAATCTGTGTTCCCACTGCAATTCCAAAGGAGGGTCAAAGGCATGTTTCTTTATGATAGGTGAAAACATTGTCAAAAAGGCCCACCTGTAATCTTTCTCCAGGCCCTCTGGCATTCCTGAGAACCAAACATTTTTTTGGAAGCTCCTGACTTCTAAGTCAATTGTCTTGTTTCACAGTTTCCTTCAATTCCAACTCAACATATGGGTATTTGGATATCTGCTCCATTTGTCCTCTACCATGCTGATTCTCCTGTCTGCAGCACCAAATCATACTACCATGCCTTCCCACACGATTTCTGATAAAATTGTTAGCCCGCTCATTCTAGCGCTCCTGACACCAAGTGCCCCAAAGCACAGCATTGCGATATCTACATTTTCTGTCAAAAAAAAGGAAAAATTTCACTAATGGGGACATTTGTGGTATTTGGGCCCAGGCTTGCCTGTTATCCAGGAAAATCTATCAAACTTGCACATTTTTTTAAAGTAGATGCCCGAAGAAGTGCATGGTGTTCAATCGAGTATTTCATACCAAAACTGCCCTGAAAACCTCAAACTTTGCATAAAATCACACATTTGCTCACATTTCTGTGAGGGAATGTTCCAGAATGTGTGTCAATTCACAAAATTCCTACCACCCAGCATTCCCACACTTCTCCAGAAAAAAACGGTACCCCCACTTGTATGGCTCGGCCCAGCTACAGGAACAAATCAAGATTTTACTTTCTCTTTTAGGTTGATGCTGTCACTGCACCAATTGTGCTGCCTGTCGTCTAAGATAAAGAAAAAAACCTTGTGCTGCTGGGGCAGCTCTTCCTGAACTGCCCAACCTGAAGTGAAAAAAAGGGAACCCCTGTCCGAAGTGCTTTCGGGTGACCTCCAGTCAAGAGCGATTGGCAAAGAGTGCTCCTGTCATGGAGGTTATGTTTTTAGCATCAAAGAGGTTAATTAGCTAAAGGCCTTCATTTAACCCCCAGATCATCATTATTCCCTATTTATTACTCTTGTTAGGAGAGTGAACTCATTTGACAACAGTTTCCTTCATTGGTCACAGTGCATGTTGAGCATTTTTAGAAATATTTGTTTTTTTAATGCAGCACAGAGATGTTCTTTAAATTGTTTACGGAGTACAACACATGCGCCTGTTAAATAAAATGGGATAGTAATAAAGTGAATAAAAGTTTAACGAGTTGTAATGGCAATGTTCCCCATTTTACATTTTATTGTTCATTTATTGCCTTCCTAGTCCCTGTGCAGATGTTCCAGCAGCCATAAAACTATGATAAAAGTGGTCTCATCAAAATACGGGCTCACAGTGTTTACCTTTAAAACGATAAATAAGGGATGTGTTAAAAAATACATTCATGGAAAACACTGCAGCAAGCAAAAAATCATTAGAAACGTCAATAGCTGGCTGCCAGCCTTTTCGCTTTGTCAATGCTTGTTTATTTTGCCATGTTTTTGTAAAACGTTACTGTCGAGGGAGCTGACAGCCTTCTCCAATACAATAAATGGCTACAATCAAAAATGGGTTTGAATCACGGTGAAGTGAGCCAATGGAGCTGATCCACAGCCCCATGCCTTTAAATGTGTGGAAGACAAATTTGAATAAAACAACATATACATTGAGTATTATTAACTGAATATATACATAGGGTCACACACTTGCAAGTTCAACTCCACTGGTTCCAATTCACAAAGATTTTGCTGTGACTTAATTGTGCACTACTACTTGCTTACTCCTGATTTTCTTTGACTTGCTCAAGAAATTCAAGTGTGTGCTAGGATTACTCAAAGCAAAATATTTGTGAATAACACCCATCGTCTATAAATACTCAACAAACATTCTGTAACGGAGTGCTTTTCACCATTGTTAGATGGCATAGTTGTCATTTTTGCAACAGGTCCTCTAAATCTATAAATCTGTAAATGAATAGGAATTAGACGTGTGGCCATTCTATTTCATACCCCCTTCCTTCCTCATCTTTGCCTACAGATCTTGAATTTAGAAAAATGTGCTCAAAATGTAGCATGGAAATACTAACGCATTTGTGTACCAGATCACAGATTTTGTCCCCTACCCTTATTGAGAATGTATATCCTGTACTAGAGCATTTAGCTTTTCAAATGGTCAATTAGTAGAGTTTTAGTGATGTCCATCCGAATTGTGAATATGTTGTGGATCATTTTTACCTTCATTTGATAACATTTTTACTTTTCCCATCTTTTTTCTGGACCATATTGTACTTGTACCCATTATTATGACATTTGAAAACGTCAAAATCATTTTTTTCTGAAATTAGTTCCAAAAGTGGATTATCTATTTTTGCAACGAAACTGCTTAAGCCCTGCTACAGACCATCCACCCTTACTAAATAGAATATATATACATTTGATAAGCTGTCAGATTTTTCAAACATCTAAATGGAGATGGCTACAGTGAACCTGAGTGAGTGAAGTGGGGTGTGCAGCCTGTATTTTGGAGGATCAGTAGTCGTACTGCACCTGTTTTCACTATGGTTTTCAGTGTTATATACATTCAAGATGGGGGTATTATTATTTCGTTATATGTGTTAGCAGTGCAGCCCTAATTGAGTCTCCCTTGCTCTTCAGCTCTTCCCGACACTACAGTCAGACTAACCTTTCTACACCAATGTTTGCCTACCCTCATTTTTAGCTCCTTCCCACCACCTTGATCCAGAAAGGAAGGACCACTTACATATGTTATATTTAAAGAGATGCAAATGGTCAAGAAAACATTCAAGATAAGTAACCAATCACTTTTGCCACTAGTGTCCTCACAACTATCTTTATAATACATAATTTATTATCCAGCTTTTTATGGGCTGGAATCAAAAAGATTTTTTGTGACTTTCAGACTAATTCCACTAGTAAGCCAGGAGTGGGGCAGAACTACTCCTAGCTTACTTTTGTTATTCGGTAGCATGCCAAAAGTCAGACCTACAAACCCTTTGTGAAACTTTAAATTCATATTGATTCACAAAAAAAAAAAAACTTGAAAAGAATCTTATGAGAAGAGCTGTCTCCATAATCAGTTAGTTACCAGTTTACTGTAAGGAAACAGTCAAGAGAAAAATACAAATACAATGTACACTGTTGCATTATTAATTACAACATTTATTTTTATTAGTGACATAATCATGTAAAACATTTTAAATTCTTGAATAATTTTTTATGTTGTCTATTTTAGAAAATGAAGCATGTTGGGGCATTTTTTCATCTAAGAGAAATAAATCGTTACTTGAGCAAGATTAGCAGAATAAAGGACTATCAGGTACATGCATCAATCTCGGCATTTGCGATTCCTTAATTGCGATTTTTAAGGTATCGCAATTAAGGAATTGCAAATGCCTATGCATTAAGAAATCGCTAAATAAATTGCGATTCCTTAGAATTCCTTAATTGCGATTAGCATTTTGCGAATCGCAATTAAGGAATCCCTTCCCATTCATTCCTATGGGCCTAGAGGCCCATAGGAATGAATGGGAAGACAATCTCAATTTGCGAATCGCAATTAGCTAATCGCAAATTGAGATTGCGATTTCAAGGGTGCAGGGGTGTCCAAAGGACACCCTGTTGCACCCCTGAAATCAAACAATGCACATATGTTGTGTACACACATGCCCTAAGGGCATGTGTGTGCACAACATGAAAGTTAAAAAAATGCACAAAATTGCATATTTTTAACATTTCGCAAAATTACCATGAGGTCCAACCTCATGGTAATTTTTTCTCTCTAATTGCGAAATCGCAATTTTTTTCAGTTTCATGCATTGCTTTTAAGGAATCGCAAAATTGCGATTCCTTAAAAGCAATCGCACTTTACAAAATCGCAAAAATTGCGATTTCTTCTCTTTTAGGATGATGCATCCCAAATAGTGATTTGGGAATCGCAAACGGCCGAATTTTGCGATTCGCACCGTTTGCGATTCCTAAATCGCTTGATGCATGTGCCTGTTAGTAAGAGGTTTTGAGACCCGTGAAACACCGTGCCAGCCGTGGTGGTCCAAGCGTGGAGAGCTCAGCGGTCTGACCGCATATATTACGAATTGGGAAAATAGGCTTTGCGAATACCACAGTTGGACCGCCAAGACAGTCAGCAGACCGCCGACTGTTGGGTCTGTGGTGAGGGAAAAGCAGCTGCCATAGAGTGGTACATATTACGAGTTGCCTATTTCATGAGCGGAAAATGGCAGCCGGACCACCTGCTTCAAGGTGTTAGTGATGGAGAATTTGGGGTGCAAATTTACCCCATCCTTGTTCCTCCAGGCAGAGTCTAATGTGGATCCCTTTCTTCAGGTCCCCCCTTCACAGCAGGATCTTCACCCTGATGTTTACGACTCTGTTTGCGATATTCTAAAGGTGAGTTGCCTTCGTACCATATACCCATTGCCAGGACAGTACACATATGGGCAGAACACTTGCAATGGGTAGATGGTATTTTTCCACATGTATCATGCATATGTGTGAATCGTACAAATATGCAGTCGAAATGCACACACAGGCATCGATATATATGAAAAAGGTACGCACCACCACTGCAAGGTCCCATCTCCACACCTCTGACACCGTGCTCAACTCGTAATCTAGTAGTGTTTAGACTGCCAACATAGTGTGCTATGGGTGGAGGCAGACGCAGTTCTACGGCGGTCGGACTGCCAAACTCGTAATAAGGCCCTTAGTAAGTTATGCATTTTATTTCAGTTTCATTTGTTGAATGTTGAAATAATGTATACATATAAGTATTTATTATTTTTTTACTGAAAAGTGTAGCCTGATTGTTATGAATTTTTTAACAAATAAAAATATTTTCAAGATATGTGATTGCTAAAGTAAACTACTAGTTGAAATGTGTTTCGATGACTGTGATATGAGTTCTAAATTCAATAGTCGTTAATCGCAAACATTTTGCTTCAGTTTTATCTTGTTAAAATTGAGGATTAACTGAGTTGTAGTGCAAGAGTAAGTCACACCTCCTCATAGCAAACTTTTTGTGAATCCAGGTCAATAAGTCTAAATCATTGAAGAAATGGGGCCATGGAGAATGGTTGGGTGATGTCAGCCCATCCTGTTCAGAAAGCAGCCCATGAGCCTTCAGGCTACAAAATAAATTCCATAGTGGCAAAATGACCAGTCCAGTCCTGTTAGTGATAAGCATAGGAACAGGACTAATAGACTTGGCAGTAACAGCAACGTAAGTAGCCAGAGCGACCGCTTGGAGTAACAATTTCACCCATCGTTCTTTTGTCCACCATGTCAAGTTAGAGGAGACCTAACCATATGCAAATTAGCCTTGATCTTGCTACAGAGGTTAGACAAATCACAAGCATTGCTTCCATCACCTTTTGTATGTTTGATGTACTGCCCTAAGTGGAAAGTTAATGTACAGACATGGGCCATGTGCTTACTGTTCCACTGGAACTAAGCTACACCTGATTGCTGAGATCCACTCAGGGCAAAAATTGTCGTTTTCCTTGTGATCCAGCTCAGGAAGAATCTGGCCTGGCAGTTCAGGCTGGATTGTTACTGATGTACAGGGCCAAGACTGATTTGTTTATGACTGAGTCCAAATTAAGGTGGCATGGCCGACAAAAGAATGATGAGTTTGAATCGCACCCTAAGTGACTGCCAGTGGTTATACAAATTGCAATCATCCCATCCTTCATCTTTTGTGTGTTTGATGTACTGCCCTAAGTAGCAAGGACATTCCCAAATGTGGCTCACTGTGCCACTGGGACCAAGCTACACCAACTGGCAAGCCTCAATCAGGGTGACACCATTCCTCGGTTGCTTGTTTTCTGGTTTTCATGGAGGACCTGGAGTGGCAGTGAGGGCTGGATTGTTCCAATTGAAGCAGACGGAAGACTGATTTGCATATGGGTGGGTCAAAACTGAGGTGGTATGGTGGGCAAAAGAACTATAGGTTGCAATGCTGCCTGAAGCGATTACCAGTGGTCATACAAACTGAAAGAATTCCTCCCATTACCTTTTGTGTGTTTGAAGATGTAAATATGCGGCATGTGGGGTTTAGGCATATTCATGGCTTTCTCTAGTGCCCTGAAGATAGATCGTCGTCCCATGCTACAATCTCTAGTGAATATAGCATGCAGTGACCTAGCATCATAAAACACATAGCACTGCCATCCCAAATGACGAGACAAGTGTTGTGTTCTTCAAGGACATGGTGTGGTGTGTAAAGCAGATGACAGGTTATTAGTCTCGTGTTTGGTCATTCTGTACCTAAGTAGACATGCCAAGTCAGTGTGATCATAAGGTGTTGCTGTTTGTATGAAGCTTCTACTTCAGATTGTTCTTTTTCTCCTAAAGTCTTGCATGAGTGTGAACAAGTGAGGAAGGGTGAGGAAGGCCCGCGCGGGAGGGCGCTCTTTCAGCTGCAAAGCTCCCCAGCTGTGGAACTCGCTACCTCTTTCGCTGCGCAGCACTGCCAATTTGCTCCAGTTCAGGAAGAGCCTGAAGACCTGGCTTTTTAATCTTTAGGCTGTTCTTACTGTTTCTGTTTCAGTTCTCTTTTTATTCTTTTTGCTGTGTTGTGTTATTTTTATTCTGAGTTGCAGGTGGAAAGCGCCGGGACACTCTTTTCGAGTAGCCGTGCGCTATACAAGAGCGTTATAACATAACATAACATAACATAACAAGTACTTTGTGCATATTTTATGAATGCAGATGATAGAACCAACTTACAACCAACGACCATGCTTTACTCTGTATTCTAGGGCAATCATGCTAACCGAGGCCAGTTAAAAACAATATCTTGGAGTCAATGGAGCTAAAATTCTTTGATAGTCAGGAGACCAAGCTATGTGGACATAGTTCAAGGAAGAGACCATTTCAGGACATAAAGACTCTGATGATCAAAGAAGAGGGACTGTTTGCTGGAATATGACATTTCCTGGGGATATGAAACTTGGATGGTCACTGTATCAGAACTGTCTGGTTGAGGTCAATATTTGAATTTGTGAGACACACCCATTACACTATTAGCACCCATCTTGATCACACATGTTCCACACATTGGGAAAGGTAACAATAATTTAGGATAAGACTTCAATCAAATATTTGAATGTCGAATTCATCAGGCCATGATAACTAGAAAGAGAAAATGCTGTTCGTCAGAAATCAGAGAATACTGGCTTGGGCGAATGCATCCAAATCTAAGTTTTCAGATGAAAAGAATATCATCTTTGTCCTTTTAGGTCTAGAAACACGCAGATAAAGTGCTTCAAAATTCAGGGATGCTATAAAATTGGTCAGGGACCTGCATCCATGGAATTCTTCCTGGAGATTCCTCAAGAATTTTTGTTGATACGTCTCCATCGTTATTGAGGAGCTAGGCTATAAAGTGTTCATGGCTCCTGGGTGGGTCAGTTCTTCAAGGTATACTCTGTGCAGGATATACTCAACTGTGCCTTGCTCCAGCATATTACTGGTCAATGGTCTGCTAAAGACCACATCAGACAGAAAATCTTCTAGTTACGATTCGCAGCACTTTCGTTTATCTAAATTCTTATATTTTCTGGCTTTAAGAAAACATAGCAACTAACAAGATTCTGTTTCTGGCTGATGTCGATCTTGGCTCTTGCACAAATTCTCCTCACTATATCTAAACATCTGCTTGTCGGATGATATCATTCTTTACTCTTTCTTGAGGGCAAGATTTGAAACCAATGGCAAGCAGACAACAAGCAATATTTAAGTTTTAAACAAAATCTACACCAGGGTGTAGTGTACCTTCTCAAGCTTCTTCAGCCTGCAGGGCTGTCATGTAGAGCCACTGTTGTTAACGTGTCACATAAGTTATCTACAAGCTAAGGAATGTGCAATGCCAATTCAGCCAGTTTCGCAAGGCTGCTAGGCAATGGTGGTACAAAAGGGGGTGGTGATGGACGGACCATCTGAATCAATCAAACACCCAGTCAAAAGATCTGAGTTTAATCCCCCTTTTGTACTGCTTTTGGCCGCCATAAGTGTGGCAGGGTATGCTCAGACGTGAGTCCCTTGCTCACTTTGACACTGCATTCAAGCAAGCCGGGCTGAAGACGGCTGGAATGCCAGAAACCGGTCCTCGGAAGCTTGTTTCCAGTCCAGGGAAGACATGGCTTGGCAGTTCGGGCTGGACTGTTCCCATGAGGCACAGGCAGGGTCAGACTGATTTGCATATAGCCATGTCTGAACTGGGGTGGCAGAGTGGGCTAAAGAACGGTGATGGATTAAACCCATATCTTTTGACTGGGTGTGAGTGTTTGATTGATTCAGATGCTCCGTCCATCACCACCCCCTTTTGTACCGCTAGGCAATGGTGAGCACAGCAAAGGAAGGTATGAACAGCAGAAGCTGAGCTGCATGAAGTAGATTTATAGTACTGCAGCTCATTGCACATCAATGGAGTATTAGGAAAGGAACCAGAAACTGCATTCATGCAAATCCCTTTGAGGATAATTGGAGAAACAAATATTTTGTGCAGCCATTGCTGTGACCTTCCCTGACACCATTCACCATACACAAGCTTCTGGTAGCACACATGCTTGAAATATACTGAGAAAAGCACACAACTTTCAATCACTAGCAGAAGCAGTATTGATCCAGTCATGGGGGATTGTACTGATTTTACAAGGTTCCTGCTGGTCAGTAATGTTCAATACAGGGCAAAACTGAAAGCCATTATAATCAGTTGACCCCAAAAGTCAGTCACCCCATAATCTGGTGTGAGGGTGCAGTTGCCAATCTGAAGTAGAAGTGGAGGTACATTTGGTTTTACAACCTAACCAGCAGAGTAATAAAGGCATTAATATATCATCTGCATTCCTAAGGAGTGCATCATGATTATTGTTTACATTTATTTAAATGTTTTTTGTGGTGCTGCATCATAAACATATTAGGGGACTTTGAAAAAAAACCCTAATAATTACATTCAAATGGTATGAAAACAGTAGAAATGCAAGGTCAGAAATGAAAGTCAAATTCATTGAACAATACAAACTTATTCCAGGAAGAGGTAGGAATGAGAGTGTGAAATTGTTTAATTAATGAAACAAGGGTAGGTTGAGTTCTTAGATCCTCTGGCAGGCAGCTACAAAGGTTTTTTGTTGCCCTTTTGAAAGTTAGGTAGTTTGTTTGAATTTGAATCTTTGCATTTTCAGTGCTAAAATGGTCTTGCTCCAAAGACCTCATTGTCTTTTTAAAAAAAAAATGTTTTTATTAATTTTTCCCCTCCTATGGGTAGATATACAATTGCAGCAACAGAAGCGGGCATCTATAAGAACAGAGAAGAGACAAAAAAGAAAAAAGACACATTTTATACTAAGAGAGATAAACAAGCATCAAATCTTTATATCTTAAATCCAGTCAGTAACAGAAGCCCAGATCTTTGCTCCCATTGCCCTCTTCCTTCTCCCCTTAATCTTATAGATGGCTATTTCCAGATTATACATCGCCAAAAGTCTTGCCCGCCAGCTAGTAATCCAATCCTTCGTAATAAATGCACTCACAACTACCATACAAATAAACAAAAAATAAGTCATGGATCTTGTTTGTGCCACAATGCCTGAATTAACCCCTATCATCACCAGTTCCCCAGTTATACACACTGGTTATACCATTATTAAAGCTAGAAAACGCTCAATAGACAAAAATAGTTCCGCTAATTTGGGGCACGCATAAAACATATGAACTGTGTCTGCCGCAAAAAAGCCACACCTGTTGCATTTGGTTCCAGCTGATGTCCCCCATTTATGAAATTTTCCTTGGGGTATAGTACAAATCATAAATAGCCATCTAGTGTTGTGCACTCATCCTACCCGTCAGCAAGACTTGATTAGCCAAGCTAAAAGAGTTAATGAGACCATGCCCTCTTGATTTAACATCCTTGCCCACTTCTCTTGGCATTGCTCTACATCATCTGGGAGTACCTCAATCAAATCAGAATAAAAAAGACCAATGGGCATTTTTCTCCCCATTCTCTCAATTAAAGGGAATTTTCTGAGTTGGTGCTCTAAACCCGAGCCTAGCGTACCCAAATAGTTACGAATCTGAAGGCATTTGAAAAATTTGTGTTTTGCAAGGCCATATTATGCTTGTAACTCTGTGAATGCGGCCAACTGACCATCAAGAAATAGATCTCCTAAACGATAAATTCCCTTTAGACACCATCTCAATGAAATTGAATCTCGAAAAATCAAAGGGAGTACCCCAGCAGCTTCAAATGGATGCTAGGCATTTATATTTGGGAGATCCAAATGCCGTTTGGCCCGCCTCCACACAGAATATGCAGCTTTAAGGATTTTAAATTTAGTTTTCTTAAAGTAGCTTGGTTCCAGTACTTTAACTAAACAGCTGTTAGCCTCCTGAATGTAATGATGTATAAATGACATCATAATGTGAGATGTAAAAGAATGTCAAGAATAAAGAATGTTGAGGGAACATTCATGAGACATACCAGGACAGATATCGAAGCTGATTTACAAGCTCCATTAAAGATATATTAATTAATTATATCTATTGTGTCTAATGGATTTCTTTACATTGGCGACGAGGATGGGAGGGGAACATTCATGAGACATACCAGGACAAGAGCAAAAGCAAAACTCTCACAGATTTCAGTAAATCAAGCTTTGTGTCAAATTTTAAGAGACTATAGAAACACCCCTCATCCATCAACTGGGAAGTGCCCTTCAGAATTAATGTTTGGGCAATCAAGGAGAACTCGATTACTACAGTTACCTGCAAGTCCACCAAAAGCACATGAAGAAGTCTTAAAACAAGACAAAGAGGCCAAAGAGAAAATGAAGTACTATGCAGAAAAAGGAAAAACTTATCAAGGCAAAGATTATCAAATTGGTGATTTAGTTTTAGTTAAACAACAGCAAGTTAAGAAATCACAAACTAGATTTCACCCAATGCCTTTAGAAGTTACAAAAATACATGGAACAGCAGTGACTGCAGAAAATGATAGCAGAAGAATTACACGAAACAAGTCTTTCTTTAGGAAAGTTGCAACAGGCAATGTACAGAGAAACATACAACCAAATGATCAACAAGATGAGTGGATACAAAGGAGATCAGAAAGAATTTCAAAAAGACCCGAGAGAATAATTGAACAATGTTAATATTGAACAATGTTAATCTATTTATTTATTTAAATTATTTCACTTATTTTAGGGGGAAGGGGGGAGAATGTAATGATGTATAAATGACATCATAATGTGAGATGTAAAAGAATGTCAAGAATAAAGAATGTTGAGGGAACATTCATGAGACATACCAGGACAGATATGAAAGCTGATTTACAAGCTCCATTAAAGATATATTAATTAATTATATCTATTGTGTCTAATGGATTTCTTTACACTCCCCCAGCCCAAACTCATAGATCAAGGGGCTATGACCAGGCATAATCCTAGCCCTATCACCCACAACCAGAGGGCTTATAAATTGCAAAACTGCTGCCCAGTAATAAAAAAAAAATATGGAATACCCCAACCACCACGAATTCTGGGCAGCACCATCTTTTTATACGCCCTTTTCTGCCTCTTATAACCCCATAAGAATCTAGAACTAATCCTCTCAAGCCTTCTAAAACAAGAAGCTGGAAATTCGAGTAGGATGGTTCTGAACATATACAGAAGTTTGGGCAGTACCAGCATTTTTAAAACATTTGACCTCCTATGCAAAGATAAATGCAAATGGTTTAGTCTCTCCATCATTAAATTCACTTAGTGAGTACAGGATTCATATTTATCTCAGGGATCTTATTGATTGGTGACAAGATCTTAATTCCCAAATAAATGGCTTCCGAGACAGTAGTTATATCATCAGGGGGAGCGACACCAATGCATAAGATCTGTGTCTTAGATATACTTAAAGCCTTAAACGGGCGTTATCCCTCTGACAAGCCACCTCGATTTTCCTATCTATCGAAAAAAGGCACTTCATTAATTGACTATACCTTTGTCAGCATTTCATTATAGCAGGTTATTGTCTTGGAAACAGAACAGAAAGTGACCACTGTCTCTAAGAAATCATGCTGAGGACTTGCCTTATGCAACATAAAGAGGTAAGGGCTTTGCCATCTGAGAGCTTTACAATCAACCTTAAACGCATCAAATGCTCCTTTAAGAATCTTCAACACGTATCAGCAGAGGCTAAACAAATAATTGAGCGCCAAAAGAGCCCAGATAGCATAACCGCCAACTGGTCAACATTTGCAACCGAACTTATTGACAGATTCGCGAAACCAACAAAACACAGAAGTCAAACTGATCAAAAGTACACGCCACGCTCGAATTCTGAGATACTATCAGCAACAAGATCGATGAATCGCTTATGGCCGGCTTAAAAAACGTATCCAACGGATCCCATTAAAATAATAAAACTGAGAGAGGCCCGCAGTCACCTTAAGAAAGCAAAACGAGAGCTACGCAAAAGCCAATGGAACTTGTTTTGGGTCAAACTGCAGCATGACATTAAACAAACAACTCTGCCAGGTTTTGGGGCACAATCAATAGCGCATCTGGGCGCTCATCCAAAGTTGCCTCCTCGAGCATACTTGAAATAGAGTGGGTCGAATTTCTCTATTCCCACTTTAATTACCAGGAAGTGCACCCACCTAAATCTCCCTCCCATGGACAGAGTAACACAAAAAGAGATTGTCCGGGAATATGTTCTGAACACTTCAAATTCCCTAACGAAGCTAGGTAACAAAATGACATCAACAAAAGAGCGCCTCTTGACTCAAAGAAGCGTCAAACTTACAACAGTCCAGAAGGCTGAAATAGAAAAAATAATTAAAAAGGGATGCAAGGACGGCGCTCCTGGTCCAGGTGGAATTCCTCAAGCTCTGTTTAAGGAAGATGCAACTTTTTGGGCTGCGAAACTAAGCCCCCTTTTTAATTCATGTCTGTAAAACAACACCATACAGCCCTCCTGGCGTGGATCCATCCTTGCACCAATCTTTAAAGGAGGGGATAAAAAATTCCCAGGGAATTACCGTCTCATCGCACTCATTGACAATGAAGCAAAGTATTTTGCGGGAGTACTGCTCAACTCACTTAGGGCATGGGCTGATGATAACTCTATAATTCCTCCGAATCAAGCAGGTTTCACAATAAACACCGGTACCTGAGTCAATCTTATGACCCTTTCTTGCCTGATTGACCAAGCGAAGTTCTGTTCTTGCTCACTATATATGGGGTTCATTGACTTCCAAGCGGCCTTCGACAATGTTAACAGAAGTAAACTCTGGTAGAAGTTGTCCAGACTCAACATTCCAGCGGTCCTCCTAAGAGCCATACAACTTCTACACCAGGACACATGGGTTAGAATTAAGATCGGGGAAGTAATAATGGTTCTGTCGGACAAAACCATTATTACTTTGTTTAATGCATCAATTGCTGGCAATGCCGAAGCAATATCACTGGTAATGATAACAATATCATCAACGTATGCCAGAGCTCTATATTCAATATCACGCAACTCGACTGGTTTAATGTCGACAGATTGGTTTAATTTAGACAAGAAAAAAACAATATATAAGGCAAATAATAAAGTCAAACATGGACATCCTTGTTGTGTATTGCAACTAATTGTAAACGAACCTGATTCTCTACCTGCAATCCGTATACAGGCAGCTGGAAACAGATATAATGACTTAAAAGCTTGAAGCATCCCGGGTCCAAAGCCCTTTAGCCGTAAATCCTCCCACATATATGGCCAGGACACCCTGTCGAATGCCTTCTTGGCATCCAACAGGGTGATTCCAATTGTGGTCTTTGTAGCTTCTGCCCAATCCATAAGAGCTATCAAACGTGGCGGGGGCAAGATGGTGGACACGGCTGTGTCCGAGTGAGGCAGGTTACGAGTGCTCTCCATTACCCGCCCCCCTGCACCCCTGGAAGAAACATGAAAGTGAACACTGAAGGGTGCTAAGCGCTGGTTAAACTACCCAGAATGCTGAGGCTGCTGTCATTCTTATATCGAAAAAGATGCCGACATAGTTGGTACTTTACCGCTTACTGGTCTTGTCATTTTGGAGGAGCTGCAGTCAGTTATCAGCGTCAAGGAGAGAGAGCTGCAGCGGCTGATCAGCAGCGTCAGACCTGAGGCTCTATCGAAAACCTGGGCTGGAGCTGGATAGCAGTGATGGGTCCTAAGAACGCTAACACCAACGCTGTCTCTAAGGGTCCGAAGATGCTTGCAGTGGCCGCTGCAACAGTACCCACGTCTGCTCATGCCGGCAGCCACGCAGCCTAGGTGCAAGGTGCTGGCTTGAGGATACCGACATGTCCGAAAATTCTGGCGATTTGCTCTGGGGGCTTTGCGCTCTGGAGACTTGGCAGGCTCCAAGGTAACGAT
Source organism: Lissotriton vulgaris (assembly GCF_964263255.1). Lineage (NCBI taxonomy): Eukaryota > Metazoa > Chordata > Amphibia > Caudata > Salamandridae > Lissotriton > Lissotriton vulgaris. The sequence goes on along the minus strand of NC_141689.1, from coordinate 1,628,178,009 downwards.
TCCCGGGATTTTCAAGACGAAACCACCAGGTAAAACTAAAACGCCGGGTGTAGAGCAAACCCAATGAGGAAGGAACCGATTGGGTACCGAAATGCATCGGGCACGCGATTAAGATGTGTTATATGTTAATGTTGATTGAGATATTTGAAGAATCATGAAAACACATTTTATGTATATATTTTGTTCAAATATTTAACTGTGATTGGTTTATGATATGTAATTTAAAACATGAACTTTGATGCGATTAAGAAAGATTAAATGAATGAAAAGTGATGGTTTCATTAATTAATTCAGTTTGAGAATTTGAGAAGGTGTGAGATAACACCAAGTGAAAAGTGCATGACTGGACTAACTTTCCGGCTGGTCTTAACAATAGTTCAACCAAGGAGTGACAACCCTTATCAGTCATAGCACCAATTGGCCAGAAGGTTAAAAACAATATATTTGGAGTGCTCTTCACGCACATTCCCATTGGCTTGAGGATACCGACATGTCCGAAAATTCTGTCGATTTGCAGAAAGATATGAGTCTCACTTTGGGGGCTTTGCGCTCTGGAGACTTGGCAGGCTCCAAGGTAACGATTCCCGGGATTTTCAAGAAGAAACCACTAGGTAAAAGTAAAACGCCGGGTGTAGAGCAAACGATTGCAGTGCGAGCCCTGCATATTGATAGTACTCCTGGCATATTAAGGGTGGCACCAAATACATCTGTGATAAGCTTGGGCGCATCCCCTTTGGTCAAGAAGCAGGACTTTGTGGGAGAAATGAGGAAAAGTAAATCGGGTAATATTTTATTGCCAGATGAATTAGAGATTACTGGAGAAAATGCCGCACCTCCCCAGTTGTCAAATGAGGTTTTACTCATATTCAAATTAGCTCTCTAACTGCTACATCTTCAGCAGCAGTTAGTGAGGGCTCTGGCGAACTGTTTCAAGGGACTGCGACCTGTAGTGAAGCACTTACTGGAGAAGCGATTATTGAAGCGGATTCCGGGGATTCAGGCAGAACATTTTATTCTATGTCTGATGTTTCTAATACCTCGGAGATTGAGAGCGCTGATGGTGACTGGGCTGATGATAGAAGTTTGACTAGCTCCGCTCCCTTTGATAAAGATGACAATAGTTGGCCACTTTCGGGGGAAAAAGAACGGTACGAAAGGCACAAGAGATAAAACAACCGCCCGACGCATTGCCCAGGCGTGTGATAAATTATGATGGGTCACCTATCTTGGATCTTTCTCTTATACCAAAACTTGAGGGGATGAGCGAAAGTAGAGGGGGCCCTGGTGATGGTTATGGAGAAATAGAGAATGAGATTACTCTGGGCACTATATATTAGGCTATTATGTTACACCATGAGGAGACAAAAGCGGAAGGCCTGCGGATGCAGGGTGCAGTTCGTAAGCTACAGAACACGGTGCGTCGTGTTGTCAAGTCCTGCACGGAGTTGTCAGTGAGGATTGGAGAAGCTGAGGGTAGAATTTCCTCAATGTAGGATGAAATAGTTCAACAGAAAGCTGACATATCCTCCCTTCACTCTCTTCGAGATGACATAAATTGGAAACTAACTGACTTAGAAAACAGGTCAAGAAGGAACAATTTTCGAGTATTGGGCGTTCCGAAAGGATCAGAAGGGAAAGACATTCGCCAATTCGTAATTGATTTGTTTGTGGAAGCCTTTCGTGAATTGACTGATTGGAAGTGGGAGCTTGAGCTCCAAAAGGGTTCACAGATTTCCTTTCCAGTTACGGGGTGGCGCCGGGGAGGCGAAGGTTAAACCTAGAGCAATACTGATTTGCTTGAATAATGTTTTACTCCACGAATGTTTATACGACTTAGCACGGCCAGACCGCAAGAGAAGAGGGAAGGGGTGTGAGGTTTTTGTGCACCCAGATTATTGCCAAGCTACTGTTCAGCAAAGGTGGCATTTGCGCCAACTGATTCTGCTGTTTCAAGCAAAAGGGGCACAGGCCCATTTATTGAATCCTTACAAGCTTAAAATTATTTATAAGGATGTCATTTTTTAATTCTGAGATTGCTGCAAAGGTTTTCTTGGGCACAATTTTAGCGAGAAACAGGCAATAGGTGCAATGTAGAAAGCTTCTTTTTCTTATCTTTTTTTCTTTAACCAGGGGGATGGGAGGGGCACTCAACCCTTTCTCTTCATCACTAATAGGGACTACTCAGTCCGTTTGCCTCATTTGGGTGGGCGTATGGGTGGGCGGGTTTGGGGTAGTAATGGGGAGGGGGTGGTTGAGATGGTGGGGGGTGGGGGGCAAGGAATGGAACTTTTGGGGTATTTGCAGTTGAATGGTAGTAAGGAATGGATGAATAAACTTATCACAAAAGTATCTCTCTCCTTTGAGTTTTAGTGCCAAGTAGTTTGTTGGGGTAGCAATGGCAGAGTTTTTCAGTTATGATAAAACTATTTTTATTTAAGGATAGGTAAATTTGCAGTCTGTTCTTGGAATATATGCGGCCTAAACGATAGGAAAAAAGAGGGATCATGGCTCAGATTCTTAAAACAATGAGGGTGGAACTGTTGTGTGTACAGGAAACACATTTTGCATGGAACAATAGGAGGTGGTTAAGGGATCTGGGCTTGGAACTTGTGGTTGTACGCGTCAAGGGTTGACTACGAGAGGAGTTGCTATTTTGAACAAATTTGGGTGTGGGAGTGTAAGCGTGTTAAAGAAGACCCTTATGGTCGGTGGGTAATTATCGGGCAGAGGATAGATGGCCTTGTGGTGACTATTTGTTCACTATATGGTTTCAAATCTGATGATCCAGATATTTTGAACAACCTTAGTATTGAGCTTGCTGCCTGGCCATCTCCCCTAATGCAGGGATTTTAACCTTCACGTAGGAGGAAATACAGACATATCTGGTCTCTATCGGTACAATGGGGAAAAAAACAAAGTCTTCAAAGCTACCAGGGGTCTAGTTAAGGACTTTGGACTAGTAGATGTGTGTTGGTTGAAAGGATCGGGTGCCCCCGTGAATACCTTTTATTCTGCCCCCGTCTAAAGCATGTACGGCTAGACTATTTTTTTTATCACAGTAGAGTTGTCAACCAATGCTAGGATTGATATCCAACCTAAAATAATCTCTGCCCACAACCCTATCATATTAGAAGTAGAAATCATGTATAGATCTCCTATAAGACCCTGGACATTTGAGCGTCAATTACTAGCTGATCCTGGTTACTGTGAACAAATGTCTAATTGGATAGTCGTTTTTTTTGTAAATAATTGTGGGTTTGCTCCAGTGCATACGGTATGGGATGCTTTCAAGTCAGGAGTGCGGGGAGAGACCTTAAGCTATTCCATCAAAAAACAACGCAGATTAAGGGTAGAATTTTCGGATGAGATGAATAAACTTCGACTCCTAGAAATTAACTTTATGAAGGCAGTGAGCGATAGTCAGGATTGTGAACAAATCTCGAGGGATCTTGCCATTCAGAAATTGAGGCTGTACCAAAACTTTGCTACTAAGTTAGCGGCTCAAATGGCAGCATACAGGTCTGAGTTATATGAGGTGGGGGAAAACTCTGGACGATTATTAGCCAAAAGGCTACAACAAAAAGAGGTGGATAAGAGGATTAACTCCATCCAGGATGAGCAGGGGCAAATTCATGTTTAGCCTGATGAAGTGTTAAAGGTTTTTGGCAAATTCTATAGTAAATTGTATACGAATGAGGATAACCTGGGAACTGAAGGGAAAGTAGCAGAGTTTTGTGGAGATATTGCAATTACTAAGTTGACTGCTGATCAAAAGGAAGAACTAGATGCTGACATCACATGGGAGGAAGTGGAGGAAGCAATATTATCATTGGCTGTCGGTAAGGCGGTGGGACCAGATGGGATTCTGCTTGAATTTTTTAGAACATTTCGGCCGGTTTTGAAAGAACACATGATGGCAACTTTTTTGGCCGCACAAAGGGGAAATGCCCCATTGTCTTGGCAGAAATCTACCATTACAGTATTTTAAAAAAAAGATAAACCCTCACTGTCACCATCATCTTATAGGCCTATCTCGTTAATTAATGCAGATAGTAAAATATATTCTAAATTCTAGCAGTACGTTTATCGAGGATTATCTCAACATTGGATTCACAATCTCAGCATGGGTTTATTCCCGGCCGTGATACTGCTGATCATGCTTGGCATTTGATAGCTCTTATTGAAGACCTCATTGTCTTTCATGTTTTGGTATGCATATGCCTATCCTTACCTGAAAAGAAATGGATGGTTACATGCTAATTCGGAAAAAACAATCTCTCTAAATCATTTCTGTTCAACCATTTTCATCAAACTCCTTTGAACTATTTCTTTTTATATTGAACAACATTCACCAAGTTGAGGAAAACAACCTTGTGAATGCCCTTCTTGACACAAAATAATATGTCTGAATTTACAAAGATCAGTTTGTGTGTGGTTGTGACTTACTCTTTTAGTAGTCCTGGTTTACACATGAATTTCAGGAGTAACCCTGGAGTAGTCTTGGATTACTTCTGAGTGCTCCTGGAATTCAGGAATAAGCCACGAGTAATTCAAAACAAAATATTTTTAAATCAGAACCATTTTGCTTCAGCGTTTTTTCCCCTTTTTCTCCATTTCCTTGTTTCTAGCCGTCCCCTCTAAACTCCTGCATTTCTTTTCCTGTCCCTCAGGACTTAATGCAGCCACTGATATCACAGAATTAACAGCTGCAATACTTCTTAATATTTGCCTTTTCATTGCATATAAAAAGTCTCATTTAGTCACTCCAATTGACTCCAAACCATACAAAAGGATAGCTGTGATTTTCACCCCCTAGACCGTAAGAGGATAAGAGAAGTGCCTTCTGCCTGTAGCCCGACTGAGATCATCCAATCATTTAACCTTGGCCTGAACTTTGTTCTTGCTGTTCTCTATATGGGCCTTATCACTAGGTGTGCCACACATTATCTTCCCACAAAATGTATAGGGAATTACTATTTCTAATTTTTAGGAGATCAAGAACCAAAGAAAATTTGTATATTTGGGTTTCCTCTTGCCATGGAAACACATAATTTTACTTTTCGACATGGTAATCTTTAAGTGGTGGATTTCAGCAAATTGTTGTAATGACCTCAGGCGACTATATTAGACCTTTTGGAGTGAGGTCTAAAGTTATATTGTCTGCATATATTAAGCAAGTCATATCTTTACCTCCAATAGCCGGTGCTATGCCCTAATTTTGAGATAGATGACCTGGAAGATCTGAAATATATAGCGAGAAAAGGATTGGGGCTGGGAGGGACCCTTGTCTTAAGTCATTTCGAGTTGTTAGTTTCACAGAGAGGCCCTGATCACCACCTAAAAGCATACTACTTTAGAAAGAGGCTGTTACATGGAGGGTAGGTTCATTGTCGACATTGCTAAGTTAGCATGAGCTTCGCTGCCATAAGGCTGCTTTTGCACTTGATACTACATGTCTTTATTTTGCATAACCTTGTTTGTGCCTTTCATATGAGAACTGTCTGCTTTTTGCATTCTCTGCTGTGCTCTGGGGTTTAGCCTGCACACGATGTACAATAAACAATGCCCCTTGTTATTCTGTTCTGGTCAGTCCCTCGCACCTAGACATAATATGATACAGAGCTGCACTACTGAAAGTCATGTGCTTTAATACTGAGCAAAGTATGTTGTTCGACCAATTGGAGAGAGACCTTTCCAGAGAGACGAGCTGTGCTGGCCCTGAAATGTAAACCTTTCTTAGAGGCCTTGAGGTATGGGGTCTGTTGACAAAGTTTTCTTTTTTGTAATAAACTATATCTTATCACAGGAGGTTGGTTAAGCACTGTAACCCTTTCCCACTGTCTTTATATAATGATGTCCCCGTTTGTATTCTATGGAATTGTAACAATGCTGACGGTATGGTGTTTATGAATTTTGCTGCTGGTAATGGCACATGTACTGTACCATAGAGCATGTTAGTTTAAATAAACATTTTAAACTATACAGTGACTCTGACTTTTCTTATTGTGGACAAGTATGAGTGAGTGAGCGAAAGAGTTGTCTTGCTACCGCGATTCCTGAGAGAGTCTGGAGTGTTGTTTTTAGGGTTTTCTAATCATTGGTAGCTTCGCTATTGGTCGGAGAGCGAATGAGACTCTATAGCTAGACGGTTTTGGGGATTTTTAGCACTAAGGTGATAGATTGGTACACCACTATAAACCGAGGTCCTGGTTTCCTGCGCATATTTCTGTATATGTGCAGAATCCAAGCAACATGGCACCGCCAACATTTGGTCTGGTTCTTATCTTCGAAACACTTGAGTAGTGCTTGTGCTTGTCCACAATCCCCCCGCTTCTGTTTCCGGATACAGTTGTGACGGCGTGTCTCCTATATTGCATCTTATAGATTTTTCAAGCTTGAACTTTAAAAGGTCTTTTTCATTTACTTGTTATACTCACTGTTGTGCTGCTGCATGTGAGTTGTCTTTCTCTATTTTCTATTTGGGCATGGCTGCTGTAAATATTCTGCAGCAGAATAGGGTTGCTGTCAGAGCCTTTTTGGCTCTACATGGAGTTCCTGATGCTGGTGTTGTGCTCATTTTTGTGCTTGAGACGAATGCAGCTTATTCTTTTGAACCCTTTTATTCTTGGGTAACGTTTCCCGCAGTTGACGGAACAGATAATCTGTTTCACAAATTTACTGCCACTGCCCTTCTGTAGGCTGTCACCCGTACATGTCCCTTGAAGTTCCGCTCACAGCTTGGCAACACCAAATATGGTTTAATGGTGCCCTTACTCACTCCATAACTCTGGTCCATTTGGGCCCCTTATCGATTGAAAGGGCCACGTGGCCCGTTTTGGCAGACTATACTCCACACCCGAGTTATGCTACTACTGCTACACTTGTGGAGCTTCACGTGTTTCATACCTCATTGATATGCATACATAGGGCTGTTGTTCACTTTGTTTCATGCAATTTCCTGGCGGGTCTGCCTGGAGCTGCTGCGCAACAGGCGTGGCCTATCGCAGTGAGCATCAGTCCTGTTATGATTAAATCTGTCATGTGCAAGCGCCCCCAAAATAAGGACGAGTTTCCTTATTGTCTTGCCAAAAAATATGGGCAGCTTGAGGCAGTCTTTCCCAAAACAACGCCTGTGGAAAAACAAAGGATTCTGAAAGTGAGCTTACCTAAAGATCTGGTTACTGATTTAGATGACTGTAATATTTGGGGTAGTGTTTGCAGCGGTATATTGGATGTGCTTCGGCACCCCTTCCATGATTGTACTCCCGTCCATGATAAAGCATGTTCAAGATGAGCACAGAGCTGAGGCGGCTGTAGAATTTGATATGCGACAGGTGAGGGTGTTCGACATAGTCCTGACATGATCCTTGTTAATGTCATCGTGGATCTCATCCCGTGAGCTTTCAGGTGGCTAACCACCTCGAGGCCTTGGTGGAAGTAGACAAGCCACAAGTTTTGCCGACAATTATTGCAAAGGCTCACAAAACTATAGGGCGCAATACTTTGGGGGTTAAACCCTTTTCTCAAGCGCAGGTGCAACCCCAAGTGCCGAAAACCCAATTTGATAAAGATGGGAAACCGATTATTTTCTATAAAGTACTGGGAGGATAAAAAGGGGCAGCATCAACAGAAGCAGGGGTCATGTGCTGGTTCTCCAATCCCTGACACTCCTGCACGACCACATGAAACTTAAGTTACCCGTTAGATTTCAAGTCCCTGAACAACGCTCTCCTCGTTCTTTACAGGACACATCCGACTCCCAACTTGGTGCTGGAGACCGACAAGGTCGTGGCAAAGAACCATTGACGCAACAGGAATGGATCAACCGCAGCAGTTTGACATCAAGGCCAAATCAGAGGAGCTACCTCGGTTACATCCACCATGTCCCATGAAGAAAGTTGTTGCTTTGATAGAGAGATATGCCTCAGACGGTGAGAACCCGACTACTGGATTGGACTTCGGCGGTGACTCTGCTTGACAGCACAGGGGAAGTTACCATTGTGCGGGAGGCACTGCGTCCTTGTCTGGAGGCGACAGCAACTGGCACTTTCATTACTGTAGAGACAGCAGACACTCGAGTTGCCCCCCTGATAAACTGTATAACATAGTTTTTCAAATGACAGGAGACATAGAACGTGTGATCACAGGGATTTTTGGAGTGAATCTGACCTCTTCTTACAACATTTTGTTGGTGGAGGTGGATTGGCCTCCACCATTTGTTATGACTGCATCAAGAGGCAAGGAAGTGATACTTCTGAGTTTTTTACGTACGTCCCCAAGGTCTGAGTGGGCTTTGTCCCTTGCACCAGTGGTGTACCATAATCAAGTGGGCATGGATAAAGATTCTCCGCTATATGAGATTCCATTGCGGTCTATGCCACAGCCTTAACCCCAATATCCCATCCGGCGGGAAGCTAAAGGTCATGTTTCTGATGTTCTGAGTTGGAGTATCAAGTGTGTGATTGAGACGTGTGAGTCACCGATGAATAATCCTCTTTTTACTGTGTTCAAACCCGATGGGTCTTATCGCATAGTGATAGATTACCTGCATTTGAATTCTCATTGTTGTACTTTTGCGGTACAAAATACCCATAGCTCTGCACTTGTAGACAGTCTTGTTCGTAAGAAATATAAAACAACACTTGACATTTCCAATGGATTCTATAGTCATAACCTGTTCCCTGAATGCAGTCAATGGACAGCATTTACGGCCGGTGAAAAAAACAAAAATACCTATAGGATATAAGAATAGCCCCGGGGTTTTTGCCGCGCGTGTTGTCTCTTTGTTAGACAGCATTGACCCAGATGCATACTTGTATGTTGATGATATTTATCTGACGGACGATGAACTATGGCCATATCTATGCTGTGTTGACGGCATCATACTTATGTTTGCGGAGTACGGTTACAAATTTAACTTTGCTAAATCACATATTGCTTGTTATGCGGTGCTCTTATTGGGCTATGAGTTCAATAATGAAGGTAGGGGCCTGGCGCCCACTTTCTGGAGAAATGAGCACGATTGCAGTCTCCGTATACACTGAAGAAACTTCAGTCTTTGCTGGGATTTTAAAAGTTTGGGGGATCTTGCATTCCTGATTATGCCTAGCTTATCAAGCCTATTTATGCTTTGATACAACCTACATTTTCCGAAGTCAGCTAGCTTCTGGAATGTTCATCTTAACTGCAATCTTTGCAGTCTGATCTCCTTGAATGTAAGTGATAGCCACACAAAACTGGTAATGCGAATTGTGCCAGGTGCAGTGGGTTTCACTTACTTGATGTACAATGAAGGTGACAGGTGAAGGGGAAGTGTACAAATCACATTTGTACACTTCAGCCGAAATGCGGTTTTCGACTATTGAAAAAGTTTTGACAGCTGTACAGATGGGGGTCCTGAAGGAACGTGCACTGGCGCAGGGGAAACACATTTTGGTGGTGACACCTTTCCCTGCTTTAGAAGCAGTAACTAAGGCAAGTGTGCCAAACTCCAAAGCATTACATCCCATTTGGATACAATGAGCTACTTCTTTGACGTCTCCTGGTGTCACGTTTATCGTTGACCCCTCTCTTCAGACACAGGAGTTCTTGCAGTATGAACACGTTCATCCACCTCCTCTGTCTTTGCTTCCTTTAGAGGAGTACAAATGTATTATTTACACTGATGGTTCGGCCCAACCGGCCACCAGCTATTATCATGCTTATCCAGCAGCTTGTGCTATCATGGCTGGTACAATAGTGAATGGAGAATTCAAGTCTAATATAGTACATATACAGGCGCTAGGAGACTGTACCGCCCAATTGGCTGAGCTGGGTTCTCTGGTTCTTGCTCTCGAGATTGCAGATCAAAATGTGTCTATTCTCATTGTTTGTGATTCTTATTACTGTGTTCAGTCTTTCAATGACAACTTATTCTTTTGTTCTCAAAATGACTATTGGGATTCTAAATGCAGCACGATAAAGCATAAACCACTTTGGGTTTGAGTGGCAGAACTTAAAACATGTCTCCCACTCACACAGGTTATCCATACTCTTGGCCATCAGAGTGTGGGTGCACTTGCTGCTGGCAATTCTTTGGCTGATGAAGCAGCCAAATCTGCAGTAGCCACATGTTCCGTAGCAGCTGTTACAAGGTCCATGACTAATATTGATAATGAGATTATGACAGCAATAGCTGCTACTGCGGAGTGCACCAATTACCCGCAGGGTTACCCTTCAAAGTATTCTTATCAGTTAACTCCCGAACAAGGTCCTTTTACAAGAATACCAGATGTCGGCGATCAGCTGATTCCCAACACGAACCGCAGATAGTCTTTGGTCAAAGCTGCACACGAAGGCATGATTTTGGCCCATGCCGGAGTGTCTGCAACAGTTTCTATCTTGCAGCAACGTTATTGGTGGTGTGGTTTAAATAAACAAATCCATAAATATGTACTTTTTTGTGACATCTGTCAGCAAATCAAGCCTTCTATGGTAACACGTCCAACACAAACACAGCTATGGATTTCTAATCGGCATTTTGGTTGTATATATCTTGATCACTATGGTCAATTTTCTTCAGATATTGCATATAATTACATTTTGTTTGCAGTTGATTCGTGCACTAGATTCCTTTGGGTTTGGCCACAATGCAGTGCTGATGCTCGAAATGTCATCAGGGATTTGCATGTCTTTGTAGGGATCTTTGCCTGTGGCACCTTTCATTCAGACCAAGGTCCAGCGTTCGCCTCTAAGGCATACAAACAATGAAGTCTTTGGGGGTGCTGGTGCAGTTTTCGTCTCCATACAGGGCTGAGGGCAATTCAATTGTGGAGCAGATGAACAGTGACTTAAAGCAATATTTGACAGCTGGATTCTTAGCTACTGGCAGGAACTGGCTAGCCCATTTGTATTCAGTACAACGTGCACTTAATAATCTCCCTAGAAGACCGCTGGGTGGGCGGACCCCAGACAAGATGCTCTTTGGCATCAAAATGTTTGTGGCAGACCTTGATGGTCTTGACCCGTGGTACTCATAGTACAGCCCACGGGCTGCCAGCAGCCCAGCAGGCCTTCATTGTTGGCCCACGGACCTTGCTTTGCAGTTTCAATGGCCGACAGTAAACACAGAAGATGACCAAATGAGCATACTAGAAAATACTTGTTAAATATGTGTTCACTATGTATGCTTCTGCGGCCACTTTCTGTGTTTACTGCCGGCCTCTGTGATGTCAGGGCACCTTCGGAAAGCTTCTAAAAAAGTCCCTTTAAAAGTCAGCTGTAAGGGCTTTCACAGCTGTCTTTTAAAAGAGCCTAGTACGTTTATTGTTTAGACAAAGACAGATAGAGGCGACAAGACAGATCGAGGCGACGAAACAGATAGAGGCAGAGAGACAGATAGAGACACAGAGACAGATAGAGATAGAGACAGATACAGATAGAGACAGAGAGAGACATAGACAGGGACAGACAGGGAGAGGGACAGGCAGTGACAGGGACAGTCAGACAGATAGAGACAGAGACAGGGACCGACAGAGACAGATAGAGGCAGAGACAGATGGAGGTAGAGACAGAAATAGATAGACGCAGAGCCAGATCGAGATAGAAATAAAGACAGATATAGATGGAGACAGATAGAGACAGGGAGAGACAGATAGAGGCAGAGACAGATAGAGACAGGCAGAGACAGACAGAGGCAGAGAAAGAGACAGAGATGGACAGATACAGGGATAGACAGAGACAGGGACAGACAGAGACAGATAGAGACAGAGACATAGAGGCAGAGACAGATAGAGATAGACACAGATAGAGGCAGAGGCAGATAGAGGCAGAGACAGAGGCAGAGACAGATAGAGGCAGTGACCGACAGAGACAGACAGAGGCAGAGATAGAGACAGATAGAGAAAGAGACAGATAGAGACAGAGACAGATAAAGACAGAGACAGGGACAGACAGACTGATAGAGGCAGAGACAGATAGAGGCAGAGACAGACAGAGAGAAAGAGGGACATACAGAGTGACAAAGACATAGATAGAGACAGGGACAGTTGAGGCAGAGACTGCTAGAAATAGACACAGATAGAGGCAGAGGCAGAGAGAGACAGATAGAGGGAGAGACAGAGGCAGAGACAGTGACAGACAAAGACAGAGACAGACAAAGGCAGAGACAGACAGAAGCAGAGATAGAGACAGATAGAGAAAGAGACAGATAGAGACAGAGACAGATAGAGACAGGGACAGACAGACAGATAGAGGCAGAGACAGATAGAGGCAGAGACAGAACGAGGCAGAGCCAAACAGAGTCAGACAGAGAGACAGACAGAGCAACAGAGAAAGAGAAAGAGACAGGGACAGTAGAGGCAGAGACAGATAGAGGTATACACAGATAGAGGCAGAGACAGATAGAGGCATAGACAGATAGAGGCTGAGACAGACACAGAGAGAGACAGAGACAGACAGAGATAGAGACAGATAGAGACAGATACATATACAGACAGAGATAGGGACATCCAGAGACAGACAGAGGCAGAGACAGGGACAGGGGCAGACATATAGAGACATAGACAGACAGAGAGACAGACAGAGATACAGACAGAGGCAGAGGCAGTAGAGGCAGAGACAGATACAGGCAGATACAGAGACAGATAGAGGCAGAGACAGATACAGGCAGATACAGAGACAGATAGAGGCAGAGACAGACAGAGATAGAGAAAGAAACATATAGATACAGGGACAGATAGAGACAGGGATGGACAGAGACAGATAGAGGCAGAGGCAGAGACATACAGAGACACAGACAGAGAGATAGACAGAGACAGAGAGATGGGGATGAAGGGAGACAGAGGGATAGAGAGAGAGGGAGGGAGACAGAGAGAAAGTGAGACAGAGGGAGGATGACAGAGGGAGGGAGTCGGAGAGAGAGGGAAGGAGAGAGAGGGGGGACAGAGAGAGAGGGAGGGAGATAGGGAGACAGAGGGAGGGAGACAGAGGGAGGGAGACAGAGGGAGGGAGACAGAGGGAGGTAGACAGAGGAAGGGAGACAGAGGGAGAGAGAGAACGAGGGAGGGAAACAGAGGGAGGGAGGGAGAGAGAGGGATGGAGAGAGAGGGAGGGAGAGAGTGGGAGGGAGCCAGAGAGAGAGAAAGACAGAGGGAGACAAAGGGAGACAGAGGGATGTAGACGGAGGGAGGGAGACAGAGGGATTGAGACAGAGGGAGACAGACAGATAGAGAGAGAGGTAGACAGATAGATAGAGAGGGAGACAGATATAGAGAGAGGGAGACAGAAGGAGGGAGGGAGCGAGAGGAAGGGAGACAGCAAGAGGGAGAGTGAGAGAGAGAAAGAGGGAGACAAATAGAGAGAGAGGGAGACAGAGGGAGACAGAGAGAGGAAACAGCAGGAGGGAGACATAAGGAGGGAGACAGAGGGCGACAGAGAAAGGGAGATAGGGAGAGGGAGATATAGGGAGACAGTCAGAGGGAGACAGACAGAAGGAGACAGAGGGAAACCGACAGAGGGAGATAGACAGAGGGAGACAGACTGAGGGAGACAGAGGGAGGGAGAGAGGGAGGGAGACATTCAAAGAGAGAAGGAGAAAGAGGGTGACAGAGAGAGAGGGAAATAGAGGGAGGGAGACAGAGAGAGAGAGAGGGGGAGGGAGACAGAGATAAAGAGAGACAGAGAGAGAGAGAGTGAGCGAGGGAGCGAGGGAGATAGGGAGAGAGAGAGGGAAAGAGGGAGAGAGAGATAGAGAGGGGGAGGGAGGCAGAGAGAGAGGGAGGGGGACAGAGAGAGAGAGAGAGAGAGAGAGAGGGAGAGAGAGAGGGAGGGAGACAGAGAGAAAGGGAGAGAGAGAGAGAGAGATAGAGAGAGGCAGAGAGAGAGAGACAGAGAAAGCGAGAGATAGAGAGAGATGTGTGTATGCTAGCTCTGGTGGCTCAGTGGATGAATGCATCCGCTGCAGGGGCCTGTGTTTAACCTCTAGGTCACCATTTGTTTTGCTTTAGCCCCGCCTCCCTCCCCCACTGACCCCGTCCCCACCAGTGTGGCCCTCGGCCACAAACCGCGCTGTAAATTTGGCCCCCAATAGAAAGTTTGTGAGTACCCATGGTCTAGACGTAGTGGTGGCTGCCGCAATATTTGATATAGATAATCATTCTACTATGTTACAGGACCTACAAAAGACCCATGACAGTCTTGCAACTGAACATTTTTCCTCTGCAATTGATGCTGCACTGCTGATTATGGTGCCGGTTGGCTTCCGAAAGTTGGTGATCTGGTCCGAGAGAAGCTGGAGAACAAACAAGAATTTGGTCCCTCTTATTGTGTACCAGTTCCAGTCCTTGGCTTGAAGGGTACGCGTACGGTAATTTTACCACCACTTCCTGGTTGAAAAGACACATCTCAGTGGACATTGTCAAGTTACAACGTCAGGCCGATTCTGAATAGTGTGACACCTGCCATTTCGTGCCCCACAATTTCAAGGACTACTGGTGTTGGCGCACCTTTCAACTCACCACATGACACTGTCACCTATTGTTGACCATTTGCCTATCCCTCCTGCTTTCCCCTGCAACAAGGAAGTTGAATATACTTATCCCACAAGATAGTCTTTGCATGGATTGTCCGAAAGTCCTATACACCATGGCAGCTTCTCTTATGACTCATCCTCTATCTCCTCGATTGGCCCTACCAAATTGACTATTTTTGTCTCCTAGTTTAAACAGACTTACTTAGTTCCTCATTGGACATACATCTGGTTGATATTCATCCAGATTTTTCTCTTCATGTCAATTGGTTTTGTGATGGTGTTTTCCTTACTCTAGGGAAGTAATACTTTTATTTGATTTATAATAAAAATCATAAAAGGGTGGAGCTTACCACCATTTGAACAATGTTTACATTTTTAAAACAACACAAAATCAACTTCAGGTCAAGATAAAACAAAAAGATTAAAAACAAAACAGAAAGAATTTAAAGTTGTTTTCCTTACTCATCAAAGGTCATTACTTACCTCAACACTCTGCTGTGAACTTGGTTGATTGTATTTTGGCCCCCATTCATCTTCCCACATCCTGAAACGTGATCAGACTCTTGTTAACATTTCAGCATTCCCAGTTGCAGATCCTCAACGTGCCATACGTCATTCTTGTCTCCAAAGGTGATGTAGTAACACAGGACATACGTTCAGATGACTGGGATGTGCATGCAATACAATCATTGTTTTCAGATTTTAAGTTTTATGCTTCTTTTAATGCTGAAGATTTGTATTTAAACTGCCAATTATGCCAATTTGTGCTGTAATTTGTTCTGTAATAAACATTATAGGCATCATTTCCTGCATAAGACAAATAAATTACGACCTGTTTTTAATTATGTGTGATGGGAACATTGCCCTACACCATTGAAAGGGAGTTTGAAAACACTTAGAAATAAATGTACATACTTCACAGATTTTAATAGGTCAACACCTGAGGCCTATTATTTTAAATTAAATATTTCTTCAACTCCTAAAAGTCATGTTGACCCATAAAAAATTAATCTATTCCAATTCATTCCGACATGATCTGTCAGTAAGGGGCTATGATCACTGTTGATTTTAAATCTATCTGGGGTTCTAAGAACTGGCAGATGAGAGGCACTGAAGCCTTACATCTTACCTGCCTCATCCCAGCACAAATTTTGTTTTCAAATGATACACTGTACCAAACGACTTGCTTTGGCTTGACAACTGCAAAGAAGTTGAACACCCCTGCAATTCCCTCTTCAGCTGAATATAATAATTGGCCCTCATACACAAATTTTACTATTGATGAATTACAAGTTTTGTTTTGAAATAACCCTTTTAATGTCTCTGAAGCAGATCCTTTAGGTTGGCTGGTATGGCAGATGAATTTGAATGCCTGCCAACTCTGTTTTTATAACACTACTTCGGGTAATACACAAGATAGACACGACCCAAGATTTTCAGATACACATTTGGTAACCATCTTTTCGGTTGGGAAATTATGTCTACAGTTGTTGTAGCACTCTACACTATCGTCCGTTAAACAACACTTATAATTTTTGTCCAGTAACATCCATTTAGGCATTTTTGTATTGGGACCCAGGGTTTCTAGAACAAAAAGATTAATTTACTCAGCTCACAATGAAATATGGAAACGTTTACAGATTAAAGCAATGTCACTACTATGGGAAATTGACCAAGCAAACTTAGTAAAGGTTCTTGCTGTTGTTGACACGAGTATTAACTCACTGTCTTCCTGCATTTACACATTAGAGAATATTGTTTCTTCCGTTATTGATATTGTACAAGAAGATGTGTCTTTGTTATACCATAGTCAAAATCAATTGCGTTCAGTGATGCAATTCGCATGGACTTTAAAAACTCTGAAAATGGAAAAAGTACCATGTGATTATTTAAATGCATCTGCTTTGTTTTTGTCATTTAATTTGACCGACGAACAGCAGTGTATGAAACTCTAAGCCAAGGGTTTTTAGAAATCCAGGGTATTTAGGTGCTCAGCTGTATGACGGAAATTCGAATATAAGTGAAGTTGCTTGGTGCTACTGGGAGAGGGGATAAGTCCTATAACCCCATCATTTGAGTGAAGGAGAATCCCTCACAGTTAACACAATTCTTACCAGACCTAGGCACACAATAAAATAATAAACAGTCTGTAAAGTTTGTTCACAAAAGCCCAATCCAATCAAAAAATTCTCATAATCATGCTGCAGTCTTGTTGTCGTATCTATATTTTGTTTCTCATTAAGCCACAACACAAACTAGCCGACACGTGTTTCGTCACATTTGGAATGTAATTCCACGACTTCCTTAGGGCTGAAAAGCGCAGTTTGAACTCCTTGTAGTCGTGCTGCCGGTTATAATTCTAAACCGGGGGAAAGGGGATCATAAGTGAAATGGCAATACCGTGTCTTGGGAAATCAGAAGCGTGTGTGCTCTTGTCCCCTCACAGCAGTCATCTGTGTTCCGGGTTGTGGACACTTATGATCCCCCTGACAACACCTTGAACATAGTAGTCACCACTGCTACGGTTACTTCTGATACTACGAGTCCAGCTCTTCAGGACTTTTTCTGTTAGCCTGTGACCAACTTCACCGGCAATGCGGTCCTTCAAATTCTCAATTTTTTCATTGCTTTTAAACATCATTGTGGCTTCTGGAGAACTTGCAGCCCGGCGTTCTTTTACCAGAATTTACCACCATTACAGCCTAAGCCCAGTCGGGTTGGAATTATCACCGGCAGCACGACTACAAGGAGTTCAAACTGTGCTTTTCAGCCCTGAGGAAGTCGCAGAATTACATTCCAAATGTGACGAAACACGTGTTGGTTTGTTTCTGTTGTGGCTCAATGAGAAACTAAATAAAGATACAAGACTGCAGCATGATTATGAGAATGTTTTGATTGGATTGGACTTTTGTAAACAAACTTTAAAGGCTGTTTATTATCTTATTGTGTGCCTAGGTCTAGTTTGAAACAGCAGTTTATGTCCATGAAAGATGCAACCTACATTCTTATACAAATAGAAATATAGACCCTTTGCATTTCTCTGTGGCGGAGACTGACTCTGGTGTTTGGCTAATTCATGGAGTTATATTTTTACCTTTTTCATTGTTTCAGTTCAGCTCTTATATGAAACATTACCCACTAGGCCGCTTTAAACCCCTGGGCAGCACTTTTCTGCATGAATTGTGGTCTTTGTCTTTCACCTACAGATGCTTACGGGAAGAGAAGGAGGTATATCTAATGGGGGAGGACTGTGATTCTACAGTAGGTCATTCCCTTGTTTGTAAAAACATAAAGTTGCACAGGCTTGTAATGTGTCGGCTCCGAGCCTTGCTTGTGTTTTAAAAGGTAATCCAGTTCCTGCAATAACTCCCACATTCACTCTTACTAACGGTAGTTATCTTAGTTTAAATAACGAAGAATGCTGCAGTTTGATAGCTGAAATACTGTATATTGTATCGTTTTCACAGCATGTGATTTGTTGTGAAAATTAGCTTTTTCCTCCACAGCGTGGGAAGCTCGAGATCTCAATTTGGCCTTCCATACCAACTTTGAAAACAGATTTCAACAGGTTGAGCAGACTTTAAGCGCTTTTATTCCAACAGGAAGTCCCCCTCACTTCAGGGCGAGAGACCTTCGATGTGCAGGTGGCTAAAACATCATAGCAATATTCAGTCCCTTCTGAACACTAACCTCCCACAACATTTTGGGGAGCTCATACACGGCATTTGTAATGCGTCTGATACACACAGCCTTGCACATTTCTTTTAAGCTGTTGGCTCTTGTCTTGTAACTTCTTTTCAGACAATATTTGGAATAATACCTGCCTTCATTCATTCTATCTTTTCCAGCGTCTTTGGTGGATTCCCTTTATTACTGGCATTGGCTGCTGGAATCCTGCTTCTACTGTGCCTGCTGCGCAATGGCTGCTCCTCTTGTAGTACTGCACAGACCGGGCCGGCTGGAATTGCACCGTGACCGTATGCATGGATGCTTGGGTACATTACCACTGGCAACACTTATGGGTTGTCCTTCTGCTGTACCTAATTTTCTTGCGTGCAACCAGTCTTTTCATGTTTACAATGTCCGTTTAAATGGGCGTTGGATTTATGCCTCTCCAATTTTTCATGTTCAGACCTGGATTTCGACCAGTTTTTGGGTCCCTTATTGGCCCATGAGCAGGACTGTTCTGGGATTGGTCTTATGGCACATGGGGCTGCACTTGGAGTCTTGGTTCAATGGGATATCTGTGAAGCTGCACAGAATCTCCTTCTTCAAAGTGATATCGAATATCACACAAGTTATCCGGCAATGCTTATGGAGGCACCCGACTGTGAGGAGTACACTTGTTCATTCAGCTTGCTGAATTGGATGGCATCCCTTTTTTCTACCAACGACAATGATGTCCTTTTGGAGGTTGCTGTATTCTTTTGCTCATACACTCTGATGGTTTAACTTCGCTAATGCACCACAAGCATCTTGCAGGTTCTTAAGTTTCGGATGTATCTGTTCAGATTTTTTTCTCCCCCAAAATGTTTTTTTTTCTCCCTCTCTTCATCTTTTAAAAAAAAAAGTTAGAGACGCTTTTGAACTCTGCTCGCACTTTTGAACTCTGATGTTGCCCTATGTCTAGATCCTTTGGACCTACTAGGGGGAGGGTGTTCTATAGAGTGTAGGTTCATTGTCGACATTGCTAAGTTAGCATGAACTTCACTGCCATGAGGCTGCTTTTGTGCACGATACTACATGCCTTTATTTTGCAAGACCTTGTTTGTGCCTTTCACATGAGAACTGTCTGCTTTTCGCGTTCTCTGCTGTGCTCTGGAGATTAGTCTGCACATGATGTACAAGGTCGATAAACTATGCCCCTTGTTATTCTGTTCTAGTCAGTCCCTCGCACCTAGACACAACATGACACACAGCGGCACTACTGATAGCCATGTGCTTTAATATTGCAGCAAAGCATGTTGTTCACACACTTGGAGAGAGACCTTTCCAGAGAGAAGAGCTGTGCTGGTCCTGAGATGTAAACCTTTCATCTAGGCCTTGAGGTACGGGGTCTGGTTACAAAGCCCAGAGGTCTTCTTTTTTATAATAAACCACATCTTATCACAGGAAGGGTGGTTAGGCACTGTAATCCTTTCCCACTGTCTTAAAATAATGACATCCCGTTGTATTCTATGGAATTGTAACAATGCTGACGGTATTGTGTTTATGTGCTTTGCTGCCAGTAATGGCACGTGTACTGGACCATAGAGCACGTTAGTTAAAATAAACATTTTAAACTATACAGTGACTCTGATTACTCTTATTGTGGACAAGTATGAGTGAGTGAGCGAAAGAGTTGTCTTGCTAATGAGATTTCTGAGAGAGTCAGGAGTGTTGTGTTCTGGGTTGTCTAATCATTGGTAGCTTCGCTATTGGTCAGAGAACGAATAAGACGCTATAGCTAGTCAGTTTATGGGCTTTTGGGCACTGAGGTGATAGGTTGGTACACAACTATACACCGAGGCGCTGGTTTCTTGGAAATAGTTCTGTATCTGTGCAGAATCTCTTCAACAAGGCAAGGAGTGCAATTACGAGATCTAACAGGTGCTTGGCATACGCAGCCTTACCATCTTCCTCCACAGCTTCCTCCACTTTGTCAAATGCTGTGGAGAAGTCTATAAAAGTCGCATCGGTGGCTCCTCATCTTACCCTTACATACTTCTCATTAATCAGCTGAAAGTCTGTTATATTGTCACTCGTTCCAAGATTATTCTGGAACCCGGTTTGCTCCCTGGGGAGTACATTGCTATCTTCTGCCTACTCGTGTATTTGAGTCAGAAGACATTTTATAAAAACTTTACCCACCGCATCTAGTAGGACGATCTGTAGGTAGTTCCCTGGGCGTTTCTTATCTCCCTTCTTTTATAACAGGACTATGGTATTTCCTGTCCAGGAATGAGAGAATTTCCTACTCTTGTAGCAGCTTTTGAAAACCATAAAAAATACTTGGCTCCAGAGGGATGTTTCTTGTTTCATGGTAGTGATAAGGACTTCACCAGGCCCCATTGCAGCACATGTACACATCCCTGTCATCACACTGGAGCTTTATGTCACACCATGTCTCTTGGAGATAGATCACATACATTTTTAGTGCGCTTAAAAAGTTTAGCTTCTCCCTGTTATTCTTTACACATGCTGTATTCCAGGAGACAATTTTTATTTCATTGCTAATTTTTGGGCAGCAAAGGCTGATTACTCTTACAAGAGCTATTTAAGACACTGGGTAGCCAATTTCATCTTTGCGTTTCCTCATGTGTATTTTGGTCTGGAAACATTGTGGGTTCCCTATATGCCACCCGGCTAACATTTTTTCCAAGGTATACTTGCAGCCCCTGGGGATCAGTTCTCAAATCACCACTATAGTGACAGCATGAGGGCAGACACCCTACCCCGGACATTATTCTGCCTATGGTGCATACGTGCCTCCATGCCTCCTATCTCATTTGGTACTGGGAAGACATCAATACCTCTACATTGCAGGGTTTAAGAGTTTTGTAAAAAAAAAAATTACAATAATTTTAGAGTAGAGAAACCAAATTCTTATCTCTGCTTTGGATTAGGTTTAGAGTCTTGATGTCCATGAAACAGGCACGCAATGCAGACCTATTCAAAATTAAGTCAGAGTCGAAGTGTGGGATGAAGTCTAGTATACAGGCTTCAAAATTATACTGCATTTGATCTTTAGCTTTGGGATAATGCAAATCCCCAAGTCCTTTCTTCATATTTGGGTCCACAAATGGGGGGGCCATTAGATTCAGGCAGGACATGATGGAAGATAGCTGAACAACAAGGGTTATTGCTCCTAGCCTCTCCTGGCTCCTCAAGATTGCTGGATTAGCAGTTGTGCATGAGGGGGTCCCCATGAGGATGCAGGTTGGAACATGTGAATCATCTCTTCTGACTTTAAGAACTGCTGTTTAGACATTTGTGAGAGATCCACTCCATCTCTAAAGTGTAGATTTCTACAGCCTCTCTTTGCAATTCTTTGATTGGGGTTATTTTTTCCCTTTCTAGTTTTTTTTATTTTCCTTTTGCTTCAGCTGGGTGGGGCATGACTCACCTACACATGTATTCAGTTTGGAGCAAAATTTTAGATTGTGAATACTTATTTTCCATGTGAAGTATTTTCTTAGCAGCACCTCTAGCTGTAGCAGTGTCCATATCCATATCAAAGATTTCTTTTAGGAAATGAGTTGGGCTTACCCCTGTATGAGTTTCTTTCATGCTCACTTTGCAATTCGTTTTTTCTGCTTGTGCGCAGGAGTCGATTTGAGTCTGAGACTTTTTATGGTAATCTTTTATGATTGTTGGTGGGATAACCTCTGATAAAGCCATTTGGACAGTGCCATATTCCCTATCTTTCTTTAGTCAATCAGTAATTTTAGTATGGCTGTCCCTGTATCTAGGGTAGAGTCGGACATCCCTACAAATTTTTCCAAGTTAAGATGGAGGATAGCAGCCTCACTAAACAAAGTAGATGAATTAAGGTATTTACCTCATGATCTGGGGGGGGGGGGGTTTACAGGGCTGATTGACCATTACTTCCAAATCTGGAGTCTCTGATAATTGTGATAATAAAGGAGAGTGATTTGAATGTGAGCTACTAAAATGTTGCAGACCAATAGGTAGTGTTAAAGGCAGAGAATTCATGAGTTGTGATTTGCAGTCCTTATCTTGTTGCCTGTATCTCCTACAGAGGTACAAATCTATGTCTGGTAATGTAAAGTTTTCCTAAAGGTGCCAGAGGCTACTCACTGGGAAGGACTCTCTTGCTGATGCTCCCACTATGCAATCGGCTGTTGTTGGCATTTCGGGGGGGGGGTTAACTAAAAGAAGTAATAGCTCTGAAACCAAGTGTGCTTGCTTCGCTAGCTAGTTGTTTACCACCTGGGAAGTGTTACCGGATCTGGTGTGCAACTTCTTCGTGAAACATCTTGCAAAGGCCAGCAAGGGGTCTGTTTAATCACACGTATAGTCTGCAAAAGGCAGGACCAAAACGACAACCAGGGACCTAGACCAAAACAAAGACAAAGACATAGTCAAGTCAAGTCAAGACATTAGTTCCCTCAGGCCACACCATGAGGTCTGGTAAAGTGAGGAAGGCACAAGGGGACAAGATAACAGCCTCACGAGGTTCTCTCAAACGGAAAAGACTGGAAAAACTGAATGCTAATGAGGCAAACAGTCCAAAACAGAATCCACTCATTTCGCCAATTGCCTCTCTCTTTGAAAAGTCAATCCAAAATAAAAACTCGTCATGTTCTAGATTCCAGTTTTTGAAAGACCCGAGGGATGTTTTATTCTCCTCAACTGAGGGGGTCTTGGGTTTAACAACTCCGATCGCTCCTTCAACTAGGAATTCCCCGGGGGAGTATATGGCGGCCATGCCAAACAAAGCTCTTCCACCACCACCAACAATAACTGCCCTTGGGAGGCATAGTATTCAATCAAGCGATACTTGTGAAGCCAGCAAACATACTGAACAGTCGGAGATTTCTGATAACATAGAAAAAATAACAGGTCTTTGGGGGAAACATAGTGAAGTTACAAAAGTAGCATTAGTACACACTACCCCTCTGGTCAAACCAATGACATCTTCATTAAGATTGCAGTCCCCAAAAATGCTAACAACCACCAATACAAGCCCAGCATCAACAGATTCCACAGTCACTCTGGAAGTCAAAGGCGCAGCCCTGATGGAACTGGCCCCAGAAGTGTTGGCCTGCCCCAGCCCCAATACAAGCCTATCGACAGAGAAAGGTGAATGTATGGTTGAGCCTGTTAAGTTTTTCCGAGACATGGGGAGTTAGTGGGGGTAGGAGCAATTGAGAGTAACAAGGAGGACAGGTACCGGGACAGTGAGTGCCTCAAAGAACTCCCACAGAGGCCAACGGGTCACAGGGTGGCTCAATTGCCAGCAGTGAATACAAACCACAATGTTCCGTTAAAAGAGGAACCCATGACTAAAACACAAATCGACACGGCGTTTGTGAATCTGGTTGCCCCTCTTCTAAAAGCCTTGCAAACGTCCACAAAAACTTTGCTAATGCAATCTGACAAGTTAAACATTCAAATCGACTTAATGAACATTATTGCGTCCAATATTGCTGGGATAAACACAAAGTTGGACAATCTGAACAGCCTAATAATAAAAGCACAAGCACATACTTATCAGTTACAATCCACTTGCACTTGTGGCCCTGTCTTGGACAAATTGAGCTCTCTTCCTATCATCCTTGAACAGATTCTAACATTAAATCAAAGACTGATCAAAGCAGATCAGAAGTTGGACGGTCTGATCAGTCCCAATCCCGAAGAAAATTTACAGCATGATGAAAATACTCTAATTGCGTTAAGAGCAAAAGAGGCCAATATGGCCTTGGTTAAGGCCAATATTGGTGAAGGAACTAACATAATAGCTGAGAAAGACTCCAGTAATAACAAGTCTGCAAAACGAACGCTAACTAAGAGACAAAGGAAAAAAGAGAGGAAAGCCCGAAACAAGAAGAGTGATGTAGTTTCAAACATGAGTAATGGTTTATATCCCATTTTTTCTACCCTGAACCAAGGTCCACCAATAAACACTGAAACTGCGGTAGCCATTCAGACACATCAGTAATTTATGACACATCTAATGTAGGTCAATCACTGTCTACAAATGCTCCAAAAAACTTTCAGCAAACAGGGACTGTAACCAAATCTCTACACGTCACTAAAACGCTGCAAACCGAGATGGGTGGCACAAATCATCTGTCTATTCCAAATCCAGATAAAAAGTGTAATAACACTGGTGAAACATGCACGGAGCCAGCAGTAAAATTCAAGATCAAGCCCACTGAAGTCAGTGTCCAAGGCGTGGAAAAGGATGACAAGGAGGGGCGATTGCAATCAAGTACTGCACAGTGAAATCAATACTATCTAAACCACAGGTAGATGAACAACCGGCAGATAAAAATACTTGCCCAGATTGCTTAATCAACCTTGCCCAAATGTCAGTGTATAGCGACCAAGATCCAAAGGCAATACCAAATTCCTCGACACAAACATTTACAGATCTGGCAATTACAACTAGAAAGGATTCACTGTACCATGAGCGCCAAGAACTGAACGTGGAGTTAAGCTCCCCGACACAGAGAACATTAAAATTCTGTGTAAGGAACCCAGAAGTTGCTCATGTAAAGACGGAACCTGGCATTCCAAAACGGCCAATCAATCATAAATCCGGAATAGAGTTGCACAAAATAATCTGGTCACCAGAGTACAAGACACAGGGGGCTCACGATATACTGAATAGGTGCAACATTCTGAAGTTACTAGCTGAATTTGATGATCTAAAAGAAATCAATACAGCCGATCTTGAGCAGGTTCAATTTCTTAAAGGCCCTAACAATACATCAACAGATCACTCCCTGGCAACCTGGAAATCAACAGAAATAGCAGAAGCAATTATGGGGAAAGCGGATATTTTTCAATCTTGGGGCATTCAAATATCTTACCAAATTTCCGCTAGCTACCCGCCCCCACTGAAGAGGTCGGGTGGAGTTCAACTTATCAGGAAAATTGATGACACACATACAAATCAACATAAACCTGTATATTCAATTCTATTCAACGCAAAGGGTAGAAGTGAACCCTCACAAGCATGTGTTGAAACAGTACGAGATAATGGGGAGTCACAAAACACTATGGATAACCGGAAATGGCTCCCTGGAATGTTAAATGAAAAACGGAAGGCCTGACCGTCCAAAGGTAAACAGAAACAAGATACTAATAAGGTCATACATGTGTTATCTTGGACCATTGCAGGCACAAAACGACTACTAGAAGGAGGTCTACCATTGGAAGAATGGCGTGGTTGTGACATAATTGCGCTACAGAAAACTTGGCTACAAGAAAAAATTGCCCTTGTGGGGTTTATACACCATAGCGTAGCTGCTGAAAAATTTAAGAGCCATGGACGTGCCATTGGTGGCCTTTCAGTATATGTGTCCTCATCCCTAAAAATTAACTCAGTTCAATAACAATCACCAGATCCAAGTATTCAGTTAATTAAACTAACAGATCAAAACACCAATAATTCCATGTCAACAATTTTGGTTAATTATTATACACAACCTAAAATTAAGGAGAAAAAGTTAAAGAATGCGATATTGTGCAATGTCATTACTGATCTTCGCACTTCAAACCCACTATCCAATATAATAATCACTGGTGATTTTAATTCCAACCTGATCCTAAAACCGGAAGAGGATGATAAACTATCAGTTGATAATATCTACTGGGGTGTTCCCCAACAGATACAATGTGGTGCAGGAACTCGGAAGGATCGATTAGCAATCCAATTAGTGACTGAACTGGAGTTTCTTGGGTTGCGTGCATTGAATGGGAGGTTCCCTGAAGATCAACCCCCCCAGTAAAACGTACTATGGTCCACATTCTCAATCCACCTTGGATTTTACAATGGTTAGTCTTTCAATAATCCCCTTGGTGATCAGCTTTCAAATCGAGTTTACCCTGTTGAGTGACCATGCAATGCAACATACCATAGTTAACCTCAACAAGGAAAGATTGCAACCGTCATATATGTTAGAAGGTCAGCTAAGTTCTGTCAACCTGAAACGCATAAATTGGTCCAACACCAATGATTACGAGTGGTTCGCAATAATGAAGGACACATTGAGTGAGATCGGGAATGTATCAACAAATGCGATCCAAGCATGGTCTCATTTCCTGTTAAAATTAAAACAAAAAATGAAGCTGCCTGTTGTGAAATCCAGCATAGACGGACCACAGAAAAAACACCCGAAAGAGTTACAAGATCTGCGTAGACAACTTAAAAACACTCAAAGGAAGTTACAGCCGGCTGACCGTGGTACTTGTCAATGGGACAGCTTCCGTGCACAAAGAAAAGAATATAAAAATAAGGTCTGGAACATAAAAGGTCAACTAATGAGAGTTTTTGGTCCAAACTAATTTTCAGTTCAAAACTTCAAAACACTAATACATTTTGAAAAACCATAAATAAGCTAACAAGATCCTGTAACGCCCTTACATCAAATGTGCAGAAATCAGAGTGGGCATCGTTTCTTGCTACAAAATTTACAGATATCTCGACAAAAACTCAGAGTAATGCTCTCTGTCCAAACAGTCAAAATAAAATTTGCCCCGTAGAAGAACAAGGGAGTCAACCTTTGCCTAGCAATCCCTGTAACGTACCAAGTACTGTTTCCCAGAATAAACAATATACAGCGGAAGAGATAATTAAACTGGTCAAAAAAGCTAAACCCAATGGGGCGCCAGGCTCGAATGGCATCCCGCAAGCGGCGTACAAATATGCCCCGGAATTTTGGGGACCTTGCCTGGCGCAACTGTTTTCCGATGTGCAAAACTGGAACAGAGTACCCGAAAGCTGGCAAGGATCCATATTTATGCCAATCTATAAAGGTGGTGAAAGATCAAATCCGAACAACTATCGCCTAATAGCGTTGCAGGACTTCGAGGCAAAATATTTTGCATTGCTTCTCTTAAATGATTTGGTCACTTGGTCAAGTGAAAAAGAGCTGATTCCCATTAATCAAACGGGGTTCAGGAAGGGGATCGGTACAACAGCAAATATCCTTTTCATCACTATGATTGCGGAGAAGTGCATTACGAGTAAACAGGACTGGCACCTGTGTTTTATTGATCTTCAGGCTGCTTTTGACAGTGTGGATCACAACTTATTGTGGTCGATATTGAGAGCATGGGCTGTATACCGAAGAGTATCCTAAGGGGTCTGCTGCTATTTTATTCCGATACCTGGGCGCAAGTAAAAATAGGGGATGGCACACAGTTGTCGAGAAAAGTTTTTACATCAATTGGACTCAAACAGGGGTGTGTCCTTGCCCCTCATTTATTCAATCTCTTCATCTCGGATCTTTCCGAGAAACTGAACAATTGTAATGCTCACCCACCTAAACTAGGC
Organism: Lissotriton vulgaris; assembly: GCF_964263255.1. Classification (NCBI taxonomy): domain Eukaryota; kingdom Metazoa; phylum Chordata; class Amphibia; order Caudata; family Salamandridae; genus Lissotriton; species Lissotriton vulgaris. The sequence goes on along the minus strand of NC_141689.1, from coordinate 1,628,150,491 downwards.
GACCTACAGCTCACCCATTTGGCCTACGCCGATGATATAGTACTCATGAGCCAAACGAAAGTCGGTCTAACCAGATTAGTAACTGAACTCTCTACATTCCTGTTGGCAAACAAGTTGGCTTTAAATGTTTCAAAAACCAAAACCATGTTGATAACCAACCGCCCTGGATCTCATTGCAATATTTGGCTAAAAGGAAAACCACTAGAGAGAGTTTCAGCATACAAGTATTTGGGTTTCTATCTAGACGATAAGCTTGACTTTAAAGAACAGAAGAAATATCTGGCGCAAAGAGCGGGTGCCCTGATATTCGGACTAAGTACTTTGACAAAAAAACTGGAAGGTCCATCACTTAAACCTTTATTAATCGTGATGGCCAACAAAGTTCTCCCAACACTGACCTATGCAAGTGAGGCAATGCATGGAAATGATGCAGACCTACTCAACAGTTTAATAACTAAAATTTACAAAAGGTTTTATGATTACCCAGGATGGCTTCTCCAGCCCAAATGCGACTAGAATTTGGCTTAGAAAACAAAACACCTGGCAGATTATACTCATACATCAAGGTATGGTATCAGATCAAGCAAAAAGCAATTAATAAAAATCTTAATACCTATCTATGGCAAGAGCTCAAATCTAAAAAAAATCCAAAGCAAATCAATTCCTCACGCACGCTTTGGAGGTGACTTGCTCAAAAACCCTATGGGATAAAAATCGGTCATTTGCAGTATTAAAACAGGCATTAAATAAAGTGGCCAAACTCCACTCATTGGTATTGGACAAAGAGTTTTTTTCCCATCGCTCGCACTCTTGGGCTGTGATAAATGGCTATAAGGCATTAACCTCAGCACAACATATTCCATTTTTATTAAGAGAAAGCTGATGTCATTGAGATTTGGCAAATTCCCGACATTAGCCGAGGAGCCTGCTTGGAAACAGCATGCAGCTGTAACATGTCGACTGTGCGGTAGCCCCAAAGAAGATCTAATACACATAATTTGTCATTGTAAGATGTTGTCTAAGGAACGGTCAAACCTTTTAAAGCATAGTTTTTGGATCAAGAGGCTACGAACGTGTAGATCTGCCATTATTGGAAGCCGGGACATAACTGCCCCTCGAATGCATTGCAAGTTGGTGAAATTCTTGCAGGCATTTGAGAAACATCTTAAACAACATGAAGATCTAAATTGTTAATAATTTGGATAATCATTGACTCTTAATACTTGTTCTTATAAAATGTTTTTTTTACTCTTTTTTCTTTTAATGATAATTTATAAACTTTTATAATGCTTTCCTTAATACATCAAATTGTTTTGGTTTTAATTAACTAAACAATAAAGTTTACATTTACTAAAATTCCAAGTGTAAACTGGAGCTTTAGGATGTCTCCCTAAAACTTCATCAGCTAACACCTCTTCTGCATTTCTGGGAACAATTTTCTCTTTCTCAATAGCACAACCATTTCTAACCTCATACGCTTGACCACTAGTGTCAACTGCATGCAACAAATCATTACTCTGAAAATAACTCTCTTCATTAAAAAAAGTCTTAGAACTTGAACTATGTTTCCATTCACCCAAAACAAATCAGAAAAAATACTTCTGTTAATTACTCTTCTCCACTTACTTTTGGCCTTTATTAAATGGATTTGCTTATCTCGTGATCTTATTCTATTGATTACTAAAATAAACAACTTGTTTTCAATTCAAAAGCCTTCTCAACTATATTTTCTATACATTTCTTCTTCTTATAAAATGCTATTTTTCTTTTACATGTCTTCATTTCCTTCATCAAATTTAAAACAACTCTATTATAAAACATTTTTTCTAATTTCCTGAAATTAATTCTTCCTCCTTTTACTATACAGTATTTGTTTATAAGATGATTTCCCATCGTTTTCCTTTTTTCTCTCTTTTGTCTTTTTTGTTGCAGATACACTGTTTGTATTTTTCACATTGTCCACACTACTCCTAGTGTTTGATAACTTCTTCAAAAAATCCTTCGTTTTCTTACCAGGAGTTTTTTCTTTTTGTTCACACATTGTTGTTCAGGTAAATCTTGTGGATGACTTCTCTTTAAATAATAAGCTTTATTATGTTGTTTCCTCTTTTCACTCTTTGAAGGCATGATGGATTTCTTTTAGTGTTGATGAATAGAATCTTCATCAAAAATATATATAACATTATAAAAATAAATATATGAAATACACTATTCTATTATTAGTATAACAAACAACTGTGTAACTAATAACAGAAGTACATACATACTGCATAAAACTTTCAGGAACTACATCTGGAAGAAGAGTACCTTAATGAATTTATCAGTAGTTGAACTTTTGAGCAGTGAATGGACAAGACATGCTACTAAATGCATCACTAGAACAGTGCAAGGGGAAACACATACTATAACAGCGGAACTGGAGGTATAAAAGTCAAGTTTGCAGGTGCATAGAAGACTGCATGCATAGTGTATAGGGGTTTGAAGCAGTCCATGGCCTAAGGCCTACTTCACTGCGTCAGTACTTGGGTACTGACTAAATGATTACAGTTCTGTAAGGAGAGTACCTGAATGAGTTTATAAGAGCTTGAGTGTTAGTGCACTGAAATAATTATCAGAGACTGCTAACTGGGTCACTACAATAGTAAAAGAACAGTTACAGAGTGTCTGTTGGAAGTATAAGGATATGGGATGGAGAATTGAAGATGTGAAACACAAGAATGCACATGGATAGAAGAATGCATATATACTGGATAAGGGATTGAAGCAGTTCATCTGCTAAGGCCTAATTCACTGCATCAGTACTTGGGTACTGACTAAATTATTACACTTCTGTATGGAGAGTGCCTGACTGAATTTATAAGTGCTTCAGTGTATAAGGACAGAGGAGGAGTATGAGGAAAGAGGGGAGTATATGAAGAGCGAGCAGGAGAATGAGGAGAGAGAGGGGAGTATAAGGAGACACAGGTGTGTATAAGGAGAGAGGGGTGCGTATGAGGAAAGAGGGGGGAGAATGAGGAGAGAGGGGGAGAATATGGAGAGAGGGGGAGTATAAGTAGAGAGGTGGTTTTTGAGGAGAGAGGGGATAGTATGAGGAGAGAGGGAAGAGTATGAGGCGATGGCGGGAGTATGATGAGAGGAGGGAGGACGAGGAGAGAGGGGGATTATGAGGAGAGAGGAAGGAGTATGAAGAGATGGGGGAAGTATAAGGAGTGAGGGGGGTATGAGTAAAGAGGGGGGAGTATCAGGAGAGGGGGGAATATCAGGAAAGGGGAGAATATGAGGAGAGGGTGGAGTATGAGGGAAGAGGAGAAGTATAAGGTGAGAGGGGGAAGTATGAGGAGAGAAGGGGTAGTATGCGGAGAGAGGAGGGAGTATGAGGAGAAAGACAGGACTATAAGGAGATGGGGGAATATGAGGAGAGATGGGGTATGAGGAGAGAGGGGGAGTATGAGGAGAGGAAATGGGGAGTATGAGGAGAGGGGGACGTATGAGGAGAGAGGGAGGAGTAAGAGGAGAGAGGGGGGAGTATGAGGACAGGGGTGAGTATGAGGAGAGAGAGGGGAGAATATGTAGACAGGGGGACTATCAGGAGAGAATGGGGAGTATAAGGAGAGAGAGGGAGAGTGTGAGGAGAGAGAGAGGAGTCTGTGAAAAGAGGGGCGAGAATGAGGAGAAAGAGGGAGTATAAGGAGAGAGGAGGGAGTATGAGGAGAGAGGGGAGAGAATGTGGAGAAAAGAGAAATATAAGGAGAGAGGGGGTAGTATGAGGAGAGGAGTGAATATGAGGAGAGGGGGGAGTAGGAGGCGAGAGGGAGAGTATGAGAAGAGGAGGGAACATGAGGAGAAAGAGCAGTATGAGGAGAGGGTGGAGTAAGAGGAGAGGGGGAAGTATGAGGGGAGAGGGGGAGTATGAGCAGAGGGGGGAGTATGAGAAGAGAGGGGGGATTATGAGGAGAGAGGGAAGAGTATGAAGAGATGGGAGAAGTATGAGGAGTGAGGGGGGTATGAGGAGAGAGGGGGGAGTATCAGGAGAGGGGGGAATATGAGGAAAAGGGGGAGTATGAGGAGAGGGGGAGTATGAGGGGAGAGGGGAAGTATAAGGAGAGGGGGGAGTATGAGGAGAGAGGGGGGACTATGAGGAGAGAGGAAGGAATATGTGGAGAGACGGGCAAGTATGAGGAGAGAGGAGGAGTATAAGGAGAGAGGGGGAAGTATGAGGAGAGAGGGGGATAATTTTAAGAGTATAAGGAGAGATGGGGGTATATGGAGAGAAGGGGAGTATGAGGAGAGGGTGGAGTGTGAGGAGAGGGGGATGTATGAGGAGAAAGGGAGGACTAGGAGGAGAGAAGAGGGAGTATGAGGACAGGGGGAGTATGAGAAGAGAGGGGGAGAATGAGGAGAGAGGGGGAATATGAGGAGAAAGAGGGGAGTATAAGGACAGAGAGGGGGAGTATGAGGAGAGGGGGGAATATGAGGATAAAGGGGAGTATGAGGAGAGAGGGAAGAGTAAGAGGAGAGAAGGGGAAGTATGAGAAGAGGAGGGAGTATGAGGAGAGAGAGGGGAATATCAGTAGAGAGGAAGGAGTATAAGGAGAGAAAGGGGGACTGTGAGGACAGAGGGGGAGTATGAGGAGAGAGAGGAGGAGTATGAATAGAGAGGGAAGAGTATGTGAAAGAGGGGCAAGTATGAGGAGAAAAGAGGAATATAAAGAGAGAGGTATGTGTATGATGAGAGAGGGGAGAGTATGAGAAGAGGGGGAGAGAATGTAGAGAAAAGGGGCGTATAAGGAGAGAGGGGGTGTATGAGGAGAGAGGGAGTACTATGAGGAGAGAGGGAGGAGTATGAGAAGAGATGTGGGAGTATGAGGAGTAAAGATGGTATGAGGGGAGAGGGGGGAATATGACTATTTATTTATTTTATTTATTTATTTATTTTTAAGATTTGTAAAGCGCAGCGTATGCCCGTAGGCGTCTTGGCGCTATGACTCAACTAATGCCTCAGAGAGAGCGGTGTGAAGTTTTAAAGGGTGATGAGGTGAGGGAAGAGCTACTGGTCAAACAGCCAGGTTTTCAACAGTTTCCTGAATTTAAACAGTGTGGGTGTAGTTCTGATCGCCAATGGAAGCGTATTCCAAAGTCTGGCTGCGGTGTTGGTGAAGCATCTGTCTCCCCAGGTGACAGTCTTGGTCCGTGGCACCACCAGTTGGTGTGAATTTATGTATCTTAATTGTCGGGTAGGGCGATACAGAGTGAGCTTCTGTTTAAGAAACTCCGGCCCTAGCTGATGGAGGGCTTTGAAGGTAAGACACAGAGTTTTGAATCTAATCCTGTTTTTGACCATCAGCCAATGATAGTTCCTCATTACTTGTTTAATCGGTTTGAATTTGGGGGTCCCAGATAGCAGTCTTGCTGCCGCATTCTGGACCAGTTGTAACTTGGCGACCACCCGAGCTTGAGCATTTGCAAATAAACCGTTACAGTAATCAAGAGAGGACAGTACCAGTGAACTCACCACCGTTTTCCCAGTATTTTCTGGAAGAAATGGAATTATTCTTAGGAGTTTAAGTTTATAAAATGCTGAGGACGCTGTCTGATTGGCATGAATACCAAATTCAATTTCTCATCAAAGATGACTCCCAGATTCCTGACTTTCTGAACTGGAGTCGGTAAATCTCCAAGTAATTGGGGGCCACCAAATTGATGACTACATAGGTGACAATTTACCAAAAATAATCACCTCAGTCTTCTTGGAGTTTAGCCTTAAACAATTACAGGCCATCCACTCCTTAATTGCCAGCATGCCTTCCTGAAACCGAGCCGCCACCTTTTCTCCATCTTTATTGATGGCTAGCACCAACTGGGTATCGTCGGCATATGTGGTAAGGCTCATCCGGTAGGTCTTGATAACCCTAGCTAAGTCCGACATATAGATGTTGAAAAGTGTCAGACTTAGGGATGAGCCTTGAGGAACCCCACAGGGTAGAGCCAGATCGGCCGATTTAAATGACCCCAGTGTTACGGCCTGGGTTCTGCCAGACAGAAAGGAGGCGAGCAAGGCTCTAGCCTTGGAATGGATGCCCAACTCTCCGACACTGTCAATCAAGATGGAGTGATTGACCGTGTCGAAGGCCACAGACAGATCCAGCAGAATCAGTATCACCGTGCCTCCCTGGTCTCTGATAGTTCTGATGTCATCAGCGGCTTTGATAAGCGCGGTCTCGGTGCCATGCATTTTTCGAAATCCAAACTGTTAATCATCAAGCAAAACATTATGTTCAATGTATTCTGAGAGTTGAGCATTCATTACTTTCTTGGCTACCTTGGCTAAAAAAGGCAAGCTGGCAATGGGCCTATAATTTTTCAGTGAGTCTTTATCCAAACCAGGCTTTTTAAGAAGTGGTTTTCGTAGCGTGTTCTTTAACCTGCCTGGAAAAACCCCGGATTTAAACATCGCATTACAGATTTGCGTAATGATTTCACTGATCAAGTCGATTACTGGGGGGAAAATCTTAGGAGTACAAGGGTCAAGGGCTGAGCCTGTTTTGATGAGTTTGATGATGTCAGCAATTTGATCCTCATTTGTTTCTTTAAATTGAGCGAGTGAGCACTCGAGTTGTTTACTTAGGGGACTAGATACAGAGGTAGTTGGTTTGTTGATCACTGAGAACTCGGAGTAAATATCATTTACTTTCGAGAAAAATAAATTTGCCAAAGCATAGCAAAACGCCTGAGAGGGCGGGGGGACCAAATCAGGCGATTTCCCAGCCAATGATTTTACCACCTCAAACAGTTGTCTACTGGAGTTTTTTGTGTTTTCAATTTGTTCCCCATAAAATTCCTTTTTAGCTTCAATGATCATTTCTTTATAGATGACCAATGTCTGTTTATATAGGATTTTACTTTTGCTATCGTAGGCTCTTCAACAGATTCTTTCATGATTCCTGCAAATTTGTTTCTGCTTTCTTAACGATTCAGTAAACCAAGGTGCAGAAGGCACATTCCTATTTCTGGAGATAAATTTAAGAGGGGCCAGTGTCTCCACCGCACTACCTAGCCAGTCAGAGAATTGCTGCACAGCTATATTAGAGGGGAAATATGTGGAGAGGGGGAGTATGAGGAGACGAGGTGTATGAGGAGAGGGGAGAGTATAAGAATAGAGGGGGGAATATGAGGAGAGCGGTGGGAGTATGAGGAGAGAAGGGGGTATGAGGAGAGAGGGGAAGTATGAGGAGAGGGGGAAATATGAGGAGAGGGGGAGTATGAGGGGAGAGGGGGAGTATGAGGAGAGTGGAGAGTATGAGGAGAGAAGGGGGAATATGAGGAGAGAGGTGGGCGTATGAGGAGAGAAGGGAGAGTATAAGGAGAGAGGAGGGAATATAAGAAGAGAGAGGGGGAGTGTAGGGAGAGAGGGGGAGTATGAGGAGAGAGAAGAGGAGCATGAAGAGAGATGAGAGAGTATGTGGAAAGAGGGGCGAGTATGAGGAGAAAAGAGGAGCATAAGGAGAGAGGGGTGTGTATGAGGAGAGGGGAGAGTATAAGAAGAGAGGGGGAGAATGTGGAGAAAAGGGGAGTATAAGGAGAAAGGGGGTGTATGAGGACAGAGGGAGTAATATGAGGAAAGAGGGAGGAGTATGAGCAGATGGGGGAGTATGAGGAGTGAAGGGGGAATGAGGAGAGGAGGAAATATAAGGAGAGGGGGGAGTAAGAAGAGACGGGGAGTATGAGGGGAGAGGGTGACTATGAGGAGAGAATGGAGAGTATGAGGAGAGAGAGGGGGAGTGTGAGGAGAGAGGGGGAGTATGAGGAGAGAGAGGAGGAGTATGAATAGAGAGGGAGGAGTATGTGAAAGAGGGGCAAGTATGAGGAGAAAAGAGGAATATAAAGAGAGAGGGGCGTGTATGATGAGAGAGGGGAGAGTATGAGAAGAGAGGGGGGAGAATGTAGAGAAAAGGGGAGTATAAAGAGAGAGGGGGTGTATGAGGAGAGAGGGAGAAGTATGAGGAGATGTGGGAGTATGAGGAGTTATGTTATGTTATGTTACTGGGTGTTTTGTAGAGCGCTCAGCTGCTCAAAGAGCGTCCCGGCACTATAGATCCTCTTCACAAACTACCAGCAACCAACAAGACAGCCAAACGGTACTAGAAATCCAAGGAACAACTTACAGAACAAAGAGATACGTTTTAAGTCCTTTTCTAAAGGCGGACAAATTAGGGCACGTTCGCAGCATCAGGGGCATAGTGTTCCAGAGATGGGGGGCAAGGTAGCTAAAAGAGCGACCTCCACAGCGAACACGTCTCACTACCGGTACCATGGCATAGGCCTGGGCAGCAGACCTCAAGGGTCTAGATGGAAGATAGAAATTGACCCTTCTCTGCAAATAGCCAGCGCCGAGATTGTGAAGCGCCTTAAAAGCTGTAGTTAAGGTCTTAAATGAGATGCGCTTGCGAATCGGCAGCCAGTGCAGAGTGGCAAGGAGATTGCTCGCCCTGGCTCTTCTGGTAAGGCCAAAGATTGCCCTGGCTGCTGAATTTTGGACTATCTGCAGACGGGTCAGCAGATATTCAGGAAGACCCAAGTAAAGGATGTTGGCATAGTCTAGGCGAGAGCCTATCAGGGCCTGCACCGTTATCTTCTTATGTTCCAAAGATAGGTACGGCAGAAACTTTCTCAACATCCTTAGGATGGCAAAGCACTTCCCTGTCAGGCCAGCTACCTGGGCTTTGAAGGAGAGGGTGTTATCGACCAACATGCCCAGATTCTTTGCTGTAACAGAATCGCTGGCCGGGGGGAACATGGCCGAAGGCCACCAAAGCTTCCATCTCGGGTCGGCAGGACAGCCGAAAAACAATATAAAGGAGTAAAGATGGTATGAAGAGAGAGAGGGGAATATGACTATTTATTTATTTTATTTATTTATTTATTTTTAAGATTTGTAAAGCGCAGCGTATGCCCGTAGGCGTCTTGGTGCTATGACTCAACTAATGCCTCAGAGAGAGCGGTGTGAAGTTTTAAAGGGTGATGAGGTGAGGGAAGAGCTACTGGTCAAACAGCCAGGTTTTCATCAGTTTCCTGAATTTAAACAGTGTGGGTGTAGTTCTGATCGCCAATGGAAGCGTATTCCAAAGTCTGGCTGCAGTGTTGGTGAAGCATCTGTCTCCCCAGGTGACAGCCTTGGTCCGTGGCACCACCAGTTGGTGTGAATTTATGGATCTTAATTGTCGGGTAGGGCGATACAGATTGAGCTTCTGTTTAAGAAACTCCGGCCCTAGCTGATGGAGGGCTTTGAAGGTAAGACACAGAGTTTTGAATCTAATCCTGTTTTTGACCGTCAGCCAATGATAGTTCCTCATTACTTGTTTAATCGGTTTGAATTTGGGGGTCCCAGATAGCAGTCTTGCTGCCGCATTCTGGACCAGTTGTAACTTGGCGACCACCCGAGCTTGAGCATTTGCAAATAAACCGTTACAGTAATCAAGAGAGGACAGTACAAGTGAACTCACCACCGTTTTCCCAGCATTTTCTGGAAGAAATGGAATTATTTTTCTTAGGAGTTTAAGTTTATAAATTGCTGAGGACGCTGTCTGATTGGCATGATTAACAAAATTCAATTTCTCATCAAAGATGACTCCCAGATTCCTGACTTTCTGAACTGGAGTCGGTAAATCTCCAAGTAATGGGGGCCACCAATTTGATGACCACATAGGTGACAATTTACCGAAAATAATCACCTCAGTCTTCTCGGAGTTTAGCCTTACACAATTACAGGCCATCCACTACTTAATTGCCAGCATGCCTTCCTGAAACCGAGCCAACACCTTTTCTCCATCTTTATTGATGGCTAACACCAACTGGGTATCGTCGGCATATGTGGTAAGGCTCATCCGGTATGTCTTGATAACCCTAGCTAAGTCCGACACATAGATGTTGAAAAGTGTCGGACTTAGGGATGAGCCTTGAGGAACCCCACAGGGTAGAGCCAGATCGGCCGATTTAAATGACCCCAGTGTTACGGCCTGGGTTCTGCCAGACAGAAAGGAGGCGAGCAAGTCTCCAGCCTTGGAATGGATGCCCAACTCTCCGACACGGTCAATCAAGATGGAGTGATTGACCGAGTCGAAGGCCACAGACAGATCCAACAGAACCAGTACCGCCGTGCCTCCCTGGTCTCTGATAGTTCTGATGTCATCAGTGGCTTTGATAAACGCGGTCTCGGTGCCATGCATTTTTCGAAATCCAAACTGTGAATCATCAAGCAAAACATTATGTTCAATGTATTCTGAGAGTTGAGCATTCATTACTTTCTCAGCTACCTTGGCTAAAAAAGGCAAGCTGGCAATTGGCCTATAATTTTTCAGTGAGTCTTTATCCAAACCAGGCTTTTTAAGAAGTGGTTTTAGTAGCGTGTTCTTTAACCTGCCTGGAAAAAACCCCGGATTTAAACATCGCATTACAGATTTGCGTAATGATTTCACTGATCAAGTCGATTACTGGGGGAAAAATCTTAGGAAGACAAGGGTCAAGGGCTGAGCCTGTTTTGATGAGTTTGATGATGTCAGCAATTTGATCCTCATTTGTTTCCTTAAATTGAGCGAGGGAGCACTCGAGTTGTTTACTTAGGGGACTAGATACAGAGGTAGTTGGTTTGTTGATCACTGAGAACTCGGAGTAAATATCATTTACTTTCGAGAAATTTGCCAAAGCGTCGCAAAACGCCTGAGAGGGCGGGGGGACCAAATCAGGCGATTTCCCAGCCAATGATTTTACCACCTCATACAGTTGTCTACTGGAGTTTTTTGCGTTTTCAATTTGTTCCCCATAAAATTCCTTTTTAGCTTCAATGGTCATTTTTTTTTTATAGATGGCCAATGTCTGTTTATATAGGATTTTACTTTTGCTATCGTAGGCTCTTCGCCAGATTCTTTCATGATTCCTGCAAATTTATTTCTGCTTTCTTAACGATTCAGTAAACCAAGTTGCAGAAGGCACCTTCCTATTTCTGGAGATAAATTTAAGAGGGGCCAGTGTCTCCACCGCACTACCTAGCCAGTCAGAGAATTGCTGCACAGCTATATTAGAGGGGAAATATGAGGAGAGGGGGAGTATGAGGAGACGAGGTGAATGGGGAGAGGGGAGAGTATAAGAAGAGAGGGGGGAATATGAGGAGAGAGGTGGGGGTATGAGGAGAGAAGGGGTATGAGGAGAGAGGGGAAGTATGAGGAGAGGGGAAAATATGAGGAGTGGGGAGTATGAGGAGATGGGGGAGTATGAGGGGAGAGGGGGAGTATGAGGAGAGTGGAGAGAATGAGGAGAGAAGGGGGAATATGAGGAGAGAGGTGGGAGTATGAGGAGAGAAGGGAGAGTATAAGGAGAGAGGAGGGAATATAAGAAGAGAGAGGGGGAGTGTGAGGAGAGAGGGGGAGTATGAGGAGAGAGAGGAGGAGCATGAAGAGAGATGAGGGAGTATGTGGAAAGAGGGCCGAGTATGAGGAGAAAAGAGGTGCATAAGGAGAGAGGGGTGTGTATGAGGAGAGAGGGGAGAGTATGAGAAGAGAGGGGGAGAATGTGGAGAAAAGGGGAGTATAAGGAGAGAGGGGGTGTATGAGGACAGAGGGAGTAATATGAGGAAAGAGGGAGGAGTATGAGCAGATGGGGGAGTATGAGGAGTGAAGGGGGTATGAGGAGAGGAGGAAATATAAGGAGAGGGGGGAGTAAGAAGAGACAGGGAGTATGAGGGGAGAGGGTGACTATGAGGAGAGAATGGAGAGTATGAGGAGAGAGAGGGGGAGTGTGAGGAGAGAGGGGGAGTATAAGGAGAGAGAGTGTGTATGAGGCGAGAGGGGGGAGTATGAGGAGAGAGGGGGGAGAATTACACATGCAATTTCTGCATTATTTTTGCCAACATTACATCAAAAAAGTGACACAATAGAACAACAAAGAGGCGCAAGGGGCTTGTAAATTTGCCCCAAAGTGTATGCAGCAGTGTATGTATACTAACTGGGGAATTGTTAAGGGGGAGGTATGAGGAGAGAGGGAGGAGTAAGAGGAGAGAAGAGGGAATATGAAGAGAAGGGGGAATATGAGGAGAGAGGGGGAGAATGAGGAGAGAGAGGAATATGAGGAGAGAGGGGGGGTATGAAGACAGAGAGGGGGAATGTGAAGACAGGGTGGAATATGAGGAGAAGGGGGAGTATGAGGAGAGAGGGAGGAGTAAGAGGAGAGAGGGGAGAGTATGACGACAGGGAGGAGTATGAGGAGAGAGAGGGGAGAATGAGGAGAGAGGAGGAATATGAGGAGAGAGTGAGGAGTATGAGAACAGAGGGGGAGTATGAGGACAGTGGGGCTATGAGAAGAAGGGGGAGTATGAGGAGAGAGGAAGGAGTAAGCGGAGAGGGGGGAGTATGAGGACAGGGGGGAGTATGAGGAAAGGGGGCAGTATGAGGAGAGAGAGGTGAGAATGAAGAAAGAGGGGGAATATGAGGAGAGAGGGGGAGTATAAGGAGAGAGAGGGAGAGTGTGAGGAGAGAGGGGGGTATGAGGAGAGAGAGAGGAGTATGAGGAGAGAAGGGGGAGTATGTGGAAAGAGGGGCGAGTATGAGGAGAAAGGGGGAGTATAAGGAGAGAGGAGTGTACTGTGTATAAGGAGAGAGGCGGGAGTATGAGGAGAGAGGTGGAAGAATGTGGAGAAAAGAGGAATATAAGGAGAGAGTGGGTGTATAAGGAGAGAGGGGGTAGTATGAGGAGACAGTAAGAAGTATGAGGAGAGGGGGGAATATGAGGAGAGAGGGGAGTATGAGGAAAAGAAGGAATATGAATAGAGGGGGAGAATGAGGGGAGACGGGGAGTATGAGGAGAGGAAGGAATATGAGGAGAGGGGCAGTATGAGGAGAGGGGGGAGTATGAGGGGAGAGGAGGAGTATGAGCAAAGGAGTGAGTATGAGGAGAGAGAAGGGATTATGAGGAGAGAGGGAGGAGTATGAAGAGATGGGGAAGTATGAGGATTGAGGGGTGGATTAGAAGAGAGGGAGGAGTAAGAGGAGAGAGGAGGGAGTATGAGGACAGGGGGGAATATGAGGAGAGAGGGGGAGCATGAGGAGAGAGGCGAATATGAGAAGAGAGCGGGGAGTATGAGGACAGAGAGGGGGAGCATGAGGAGAGGAGGGAATATGAGGAGAAAGGGAGTATGAAGAGAGAGGTAAGAGTAAGAGGAGTGAGGGGGAAATATGAGGAGAGGGGAGTATGAGGAGAGAGAGGGGAATATCAGGAGAGAGGAGAAAGTATAAGGAGAGAGAGGGAGAATGTGAGGAGAGATGAGGTAGTATGAGGAGAGAGAGGAGTATGAGGAGAGAAGGGGGAGTATGTGGAAAGAGGGGGTGAGTATGAGGAGAAAGGGGGAGTATAAGGAGAGAGGAGTGTACTGTGTATGAGGAGAGAAGCGGGAGTATGAGGATAGAAGGGGAAGAATGTGGAGAAAAGAGGAATATAAGGAGAGAGTGGGTATATAAGGAGAGAGGCGGTAGTATGAGGAGACAGCGAGAAGTATGAGGAGAGGGGGGAATATGAGGAGAGAGGGGAGTACGAGGAAAAGAGGGAATATGAAGAGAGGGGGAGAATGAGGGGAGACAGGGAGTATGAGGAGAGGAGGGAATATGAGGAGAGGGGCAGTATGAGGAGAGGGGGGAGTATGAGGGGAGAGGAGGAGTATGAGGAAAGGAGTGAGTATGAGGAGAGAGAAGGGATTATGAGGAGATAGGGAGGAGTATGAAGAAATGGGGGAAGTATGAGGATTGAGGAGGGTATTATGAGAGAGGGAGGAGTAAGAGGAGAGAGGAGGGAGTATGAGGACAGTGGGGAATATGAGGAGAGAGGGGGAGCATGAGGAGAGAGGGGAATATGAGAAGAGAGCGGGGAGTATGAGGACAGAGAGGGGGAGCATGAGAAGAGGAGGGAATATGAGGAGAAAGGGAGTATGAAGAGAGAGGGAAGAGTAAGAGGAGAGGGGGAAATATGAGGAGAGGGGAGTATGAGGAGAGAGAGGGAAATATCAGGAAGGAGGAGAAAGTATAAGGAGAGAGAGGAGGAATGTGAGGAGAGAGGAGGTAGTATGAGGAGAGAGAGGAGTATGAGGAGAGATGGGGGAGTATGTAGAAATTGGGGCAAGTATGAAGAGAAAGGGGGAGTATAAGGAGAGAGGAGTGTGTATGAGAAGAGAGGAGGGAGTATGAGGAGAGAGGGGTAAGAATGTGGAGAAAAGAGGAATATAAGGAGAGAGGGGGTGTATAAGGAGAGAGTGGGTAGTGTGACGAGACAGTAAGAAGTATGAGGAGAAGGGGAATAGGAGGAGAGGGGGGAGTATGAGGAAAAGAGGGAATATGAAGAGAGGGGGGAGTATGAGGGGAGAGGGAGAGTATGAGGAGAGGAGGGAATATGAGGAGAGAGGAGGATATGAGGAGAGGGAGGAGTATGAGTGGAGAGGGGGAGTATGAGGAGAGGAGTGAGTATGAGGAGAGAGGGATGATTATGAGGAGAGAGGGAGGAGTATGAATAGATGTGGGAAGGTTGAGGGGTGAGGGGGTATGAGGAGAGAGGGAGGAGTAAGAGGAGAGAGGAGGGGATATGAGTACAGGGGGGAGTATGAGGAGAGAGGGGAGGAATGAGGAGAGAGAGAGGGACTATGAGGAGAGAGGGGGAGTATGAGGACAGAGAGGGGGAGTATGAGGAGAAGGGGGAATATGAGGAAAAAGGGAGTATGAAGAGAGAGAAAAGAGTAAGCGGAGAGAGGGGGAAGTATGAGGAGAGGCGGGTATGAGGAGAGAGAGAGGAATATCAGGAGAGAGGAGGGAGTATAAGGAGAGGGAGGGGGAATATGAGGAGAGAGGGAAGAGTATGAGGAGAGAGACCAGGAGTATGATGAGAGAGGGGGTATGTGAAAATAGGGGCGAGAATGAGGAAAACAGAGGAGTATAAGGAGAGAGGGGTGTTGTATGAGAAGAGAAGGGAGAGTATGAAAAGACAGGGAGGAGAATGTGGACAAGAGGGGGTGTATGAGGAGAGAGGGGGTACTATGAGGATAGAGGGAGGAGTATGAGGAGATGGGAGAGTATGAGGAGTGAAGGGGGTATGAGGAGAGAGGGGGAGTATGAGGAAAGTGGGAAATATGAGGAGAGGGGGGAGTATGAGGAGACAGGGGAGTATGAGGGGAGAGGGGGAGTATGAGGAGAGTAGAGAGTATGATGAGAGATTAGGGAATTTTAGGAGAGAGGTGGGAGTATGAGGAGAGAAGGGAGAGTATAAGGAGAGAGAGGGGGAGTGTGAGGAGAGAGGGGTGTGTATGAGGAAAGAGGGGGGAGTATGAGGAGGAAGGGGGAGAACACATTGACTAGTCTAGAAACTGTTAAGTGACTGCACACATTCCATAACTACTACATTTCAGTGGACTGCCCTGACTCATTTAGCAAATAAATAAGCAATTTGCTGCATTTATTTTGCCAACATTACATCAAAAAGGTGGCACAATAGAACAACAAAAAGGCGCAAGGGGCTTGTAAATCTGCCCCAGAGTGTATGCAGTATGTATACTAACTGGTAAATTGTAGATTTAGAACACAAGTCTGATTCTAGACAAACAACACTATCAATTACTCTTGAAGGGCTAATATCACTGCACACATTACAGAAATATAATTATTGCATTTAACCGTACAACCATTAGTCATTTTGCAAATACAAAACCAATAACTGTTTTTTAATTCTATCAAAACTAGAAAAAAGGATAGCTTTATATGCACTTATGTATCTGTAAATACAAAACATGCAAAAATGCTTCTCTCAGAACAATTCCTATATGCACACAGACGCACAGTGTGATTCTGGACAAAAAAAATGACACTGTGCATTTTACCAAAACACATTTACTAGTCTAGAAACAGTTAAGTGACTGCACACATTCCATGTATATAACTACTACATTTCAGTGGTCAACCCTGACTCATTTTGCAAATACATATGCAAATTGATGCATTTTTTCTGCCAACATTACATCAAAAAAGTGACACAATACAACAACAAAGAGGCACAAGGGGCTTGTAAATCTGCCCCAGGATATATGCAGCAGTGTATGTATACTGACTGGAAAATTGTAGATTTAAAACACAAGTCTGATTCTAGACAAAACAACACAATTAATTACTCTTGAAGGGCTAATATGACTGCACACATTACAGAAATATAATTACTGCATTTTACTGTACAACCATGCGTCATTTCGCAAATACATAAACAGTTTGCTGCATTATTTGTGCGAACATTGCATAAAAAAATTAACGCAATGGCAGCACAAAGACACACAGGAGGCTTTTAAATATATCCGAGAGAATTTACAGTAGTGTATGTATACTGACTGGAAAATTGTAGATTTAAAACACAAGCCTAATTCTAAACAAGCAACACTATTAACTATTCTACAACTGAAAAAGTGAATGCACACATTCTACATTTTTTAGTACTGCACTTTATTGCACAAAGCTGATTCACTAAACATATTAACTTACCAAATGGTTTTATCACAATAGTTATCCAAATGCAGACAAATTCAGAATGTGATTCTACACACTTTAGAAAGATAAACACATTACTCTTACTAAAAACAAAATGCACCACATACATTCCCTTACAAGTTATCAACTCACCTTTGAAATTGATTTGTAGATTAAGAAGAATGCCACTCACAAAGCAGATATTCTTATATAGAATCTCTCTACTTCAGTGTTCGCAAAACCAGAAAATGGCACACTTTCCCTCTCAATTTACACACATATACATGTTAATAACAAATCAAATTGCTTCACACATTAATTCAAAACCAAACACACATTTCTATTGGTTGAATATTTGAACCCTTTCCAACTTACATAACTTTGAACCCTACCCCCAACAGATCATGCAAAAGTCAACTGTCAACAGAGGTCAAAAGTTCAGCACACTGTAAAACACTCCTCCTCAACAAGTTTAGACTCTGCAAAAGATACTTACTAATAAATACCAATAAAGAGAAAAGCTCTTTTAGAGCCAACCACCATCTAAGCACATAAGCTTGATAGATATCTGTAAAACATATTTTTTAAATTATTTTTTTCTTGCTTAGGTATGCGTACCATACATTGTACGGCCGCGCATGATACATGTACTGTAAATTTACAGTAAAAAAAAAAATAGCCCCTATCACTAATTTTTATTATATCCGGTGACCCCATCCTCCGGGGCTCAAATAAAACATTGGGGAATGTGGGGGGAGCCCCAACGCCCCCACGGTCCCAGCCGGCTCCCCGCATCCTTCGGGAACCGCATTGCTTTTCATTACAGAGAGCAGCTTACATGCTGCTCCCACTGAAGAAAAGCAATATGCTTTCCTATTTGAAAGAGAGAGGAAGTTTCCTGCTCTCTCTTACAAATAGGAAAGCAGTTTGCTACGGTAGGGCGGGAACGGCGAGGCTCCCGCCCTAACATAGCAAACAGCAGTGTCCCGGGGGTGGGCACCCCGGGACACTGCAGGAGCCGGCCCTGGGAGCATGGCCCCGCTCCCAACATTTAAAATCCCCGGGGGGTGATGGTCTCCGGGGCTAGGGGATCCGTCATGGACCCCCCTGAGTATTTCAAAAAGAAGCCCTAGGGGTGGTGGTCCCTGGGGCTGCGGGGGGCCGTGAGCCCCCCCATACATATTGTTAAAGCCCCGGGGTGGTGGTGTATATTTATATCCCGAGAGGAAGAAATCATCAAGAGATGCAAAAGTTTCAAGTTCCAGAGGGATAGGTTGGACTATGAAAACGGGAAAATATTCACATTTGCCAAAAAATATGCGAATGTAAAGGCAAAAAAACAGCAGCAACAACAACAACAGATTACAGGGCCAGCCCAACCCACCGCACTAGGTGAAGTACCAACTACCACTATGACATCGGCATCTGACCTGAGCTCAGCAGTCGACAGTGGATCGGACAATGAGACTAATCGTGCTCAGAGAGTGGGGTTTCACAAGTACACCTTAGGGCAGGAAGTGGACTGCCTAAGGCAGGACCGTGGACAAACACTGCGCTCAGGCGTACAAAATACCCAAAATGCTCAGCAGCAAGCACAAGGAATCACAAGAGATGGGAGCGGCGGCAATGCCACAAACAGCGGCACAGTGCCAAAAAAACCTTCCGTCAAGAAAACCAAGAAACAAGGGAGTCGGTAAATGTGAGGACAGATCAAGAGAAAGAAGTACAAACGGTCATCAATCTATCGGACACATACCTAACTGAGAGTAAAACATCCATCCTGTCATTGGGTTTGTCATTTTGTCCTAAGGGAATAATATGTGACGTCATCAGCAGTGCATTGCTGGCGCGCAAGTTATAGTTAGCTGAAGTAACTATAACGGGGGAATTTCATTGTTTTATATGAGTAAAATTTCCAGTTAACTATAACATGTGTCAAACCTATGGTTTTTTCAGTGAATTTCATAGTTTTTGTAAATGCTACTTCCTAACTATAACGTGTGTAAAACCTTTGGTATTTTCAGTGAATTTCATAGGTTTTTTGAATGCTACTTCCTAACTATAACAGGTTTAAAACCTATGGTTTTTTCAGTGAATTTCATAGGTTTTTTAAATGCTACTTCCTAACTATAACGTGTTTAAAACCTATGTTTTTTTCAGTGAATATATATATATATATATATATATATATATATATATATATATATATATATATATATATATATATATATATATATATATATATATATATATATATATATATATATATAAAATTTCTATGGCAAAATGAAACCCCTCATTTTGTTCCTTTTCAAACTAAATGTATTAAGTGTTACCACTTTATTCCAATCAAGATGACTTCAGGTGTGCCATACTTTTGTCATAAGTAAGACTGTTAGCATTCTAGTTGTTCTTTAGAACACTCTGGGACATTCAGTCATTGGGCTATAGTTGGGCTACATCTGGCTGATACTTGGGCTACATTTGGGCTCTTTTGTCTCTGGTGGCCATCTTGGGAGACTGCATATCAGAATTTTTTTAATGAAATATAAGAGGATTTGAGAAGTCACTCAAAAAGTGCCCTAATTTTTCTTTCTTCAGCACTAATCATAATTTCTATGGCAAAATGACCCCCTCATTTTGTTCCTTTGCAAATTAAATGTTTTAAGTGTTAACACTTTATTCCAATCAAGATGACTTCAGGTGTGCCATACATTTGTCATAAGTAAGACTGTTAGCACTCTAGTTGTTCTTTAGAACACTCTGGGACATTCTGTCATTGGGCTATAGTTGGGCTACATCTGGCTGATATTTGGGCTACATTTGTTTTTTTTGTCTCTGGTGGCCATCTGTGGGCTAAATTGGGCTACATTGGGCTACATTTGGGCTCTAACATATATATAGCCCAATGTAGCCCAATATATATTTTTTCAAAGTTAATTTTCTCAGCAACTACTGAACAGATTTATACCATTCAAAGAAAAGCATAATCTGCGAGCCGGACTCTACCTTTCTACCAAATTTCTTATAAATCCATTCGGCCGTGCGAGCTGTAGCCGTGTCTAAACGTCCTATTGAAAATAACATGGGGAAAACGCGTTGTGGGACCCCCCTTTTATCTCAGCCCCCACTTGACGAATCCCCCCCAAACTTTCAGGGAAGGAGCGGAGCGGAGCAGGCCATCTTCTTTGAGAAATTCGCAAAGATTCGTCCACCGGCGCCAAAGTTATTCTCAATAGAATGTTGCGGATTTCCTATGGAAACTAGGTCCTAACTACTGTCATTGGGCTATAGTTGGGCTACATCTGGCTGATATTTGGGCTACATTTGGGCTCTTTTGTCTCTGGTGGCCATCTTGGGAGACTGCATATCAGAATTCTTTTAATGAAATATAAGAGGATTTGAGAAGTCACTCAAAATGTGCCCTAATTTTTCTTTCTTCAGCCCTAATCATAATTTCTATGGCAAAATGAACCCCCTCATTTTGTTCCTTTGCAAATTAAATGTTTTAAGTGTTAACACTTTATTCCAATCAAGATGACTTCAGGTGTGCCATACGTTTGTCATAAGCAAGACTGTTAGCACTCTAGTTGTTCTTTAGAACACTCTGGGACATTCTGTCATCGGCCTATAGTTGGGCTTCATCTGGCTGATATTTGGGCTACATTTGTTTTTTTTTGTCTCTGGTGGCCATCTTTGGGCTACATTGGGCTACATTGGGCTACATTTGGGCTCTAACATATATATAGCCCAATGTAGCCCAATATATATTTTTTCAAAGTTAATTTTCTCAGCAACTACTGAACAGATTTACACCATTCAAAGAAAAGCGTAATCTGCGAGCCGGACTCTACCTTTCTACCAAATTTCTTATAAATCCATTCAGCCATTCGAGCTGTAGCCGTGTCTAAACGTCCTATGGAAAATAACATGGGGAAAACACGCTTTGGGACCCCCCTTTTATCCCAGCCCCCACTTGACGAATCCCCTTCAAACTTTCAGGGAAGGAGCGGAGCGGAACAGGCCATCATCTTTGAGAAATTCGCAAAGATTCGTCCACCGGCGCCAAAGTTATTCTCAATAGTAGAATGTTGCGGATTTCCTATGGAAACTAGGTCCTAGCTATAACTACCTACTGGCGACCGCCAGTATGTAATATATATCGTTTACACGTTCCCAGAAATCGGTTTCAAGAAAAAACGGCCAGCACTCCAGTGTCGTAGTTTCTTAAGCTATTTTATTTCCAAACCCCCCAGCACCCTCGACAGACGCGTTTCGCACAAGGCTTCGTCAGTGTCGTCAGTGTTCAAACATTCTCGCCATTTTAAACAGTCCGCCCTTTTGGGAGTCATAGACATCAACAATGGTATCTAACACAAATTAGTGGCGGCCATCTTGTAGTGTATATATACAGAGTTACTACCATTGTTTAAATCTGGCGATTGATAAAAGTGCTTAGTGCAAAAAAATATAAAACAAAGTTTGACAATTGACAAAAATATGTTGTGAGACTGTCACATATTTACATTAATTACAATTTTGGTACCGAGAAATGTACTTTGCATATTTACAGGCTTCACAGATGTTTATAAGGGGGTGTATCCCCTAATGTGTTCAGGGCGCATTATGAAGAATACACATTTGCATGTGGTGAGTTGTTCAACCCAATGCGCCTAAATCATAGACGTCTCTGAAGTTATGCAGGGGTGTATCCCCTAGTTTATACATGGCTAGATGGTGTGCACATCATATATATACATATAAAAGTTACTGATTATAAACCCCCGTGCCCGCTATGTACACATTTACATGATGTATTTACATATCTACGGAACAATTTTCAGCTAAGCTGATGGGTTGATGTTTAGCCCAGTATGGGCTTATGATTGTGCCACAATTAGCCAGACATGATTTTCTGGTACCCATATTTCGCTATTCTCTCTTGTCACCATTACACGTATGAAGGGAATATGTATTTACAAGCCAACAATCAGTTACTATTTACAAATTAACAAGGAGTAATACCATGTTCTAATCGCAGATTCATTATTTCCTTGCATAGCCCAGATTTTTCTATAGGTGCACCCACATTTCAGCATCGTTATTAAGACCCCATGGTGTCATTGTTTTAAGGTCTAGGATATACCGTGATTCCAATATGCGTAGGGATCTTTCTCTATCCCCCCCTCGTTCTGTCTTTGGAACCTGATCTATACAATAGTACACTAGTAAATCCCTATTGCTGTTGTGTTGTTCAGCAAAATGACGAGCTATCGGATACGTTTTGTCCTTATTCACGATAGCCCGCATGTGTTCTAAAATTCTAATTTTTGCTGGTTTTATGGAGCTTCCTATGTAACGTTTGTTACAAGGACAGACCAAACAGTAGACTGTAAAATCTGAGTTACAATTTAGATGTTTTGTGATCTTTCTACTCGGTCTCTCTTCTCCTGTTCTGCATGGATACTCCTTGACTTTCTTACTGAATTTACAAGCCTTGCACCGTAAGCAAGGAAAAAAGCCAACTATCTTGTTTGTCATCTGATTGGCCTTAGTAGGGGAATAATGGCTATGAACAAGATGGTCCGAAAGAGACTGGCACCTCCTATATGTTACCATAGGTCTATCTGGTAATGATTTCTTCAAGATGGTATCAGTTCTTAATATATGCCAGTTTCTTTTAAATGCTTGGACCAATTCTCCAGATTTATTGTTGAATGTCGTAATCATTCTGACCTGCTCATTCTCTTTCCTTGACTCTTTCACTATCAGAAGATCCCTTCTGTCAATAGTGTCTGCCTTGGTGTTGGCTTGTTCTAAGATATTTCTAGAATAGCCTCTTGCTTGGAACCTGTCACTCGCTTCTTCCTGAGCTTTCTTAAAATCCTCAGTTCCAGAGCAATTTCTTTTGAGTCTAAGGTATTCACCATAAGGTACATTCCTTATTAGACTTCTAGGATGGTGGCTGGCCGCGTGTAATACCGCATTGCCAGCCGTTGGCTTTCTATAAAGTCTAGTGTGGAGATGGTCATTATCCACAAAGACCTCTAGGTCCAGATAACAGACAGACTGATCACTTATGGTGCTGGTGAACTTGAGATTTAATTCGTTATCATTTAGAGCCGAGACATACTCCTCAGCCGAGGCCCTGTCTCCCCTCCAAATGATGAACAGGTCATCAATATACCTGGTCCACATCAATATTATTCGTCCCATCTTTCATTACTGCCACCCCATGCCTCGTGCTTCTCCCGCCAGCCCACGAAGAGATTCGCGTAGCTGGGGGAGAAGCACGAACCCATTGAGGTCCCTCTGATCTGCTTGTAAAGTTGGCCTGCAAAAAGGAAATAATTATTAAACAGACAAAATCTCACAAAAAAATATATATATATTTATATATATATATATATATATATATATATATATATATATATATATATATATATATATATCACGCTCAAATTGTTCTCGCTTTACGCAGAAAATACAGCACTCCGGAGGGTCAGGTCCAACAGTTTCTTTTAATTCAGGAGTCACACAACAAATGTGTTTCGGCATTTAGCCTTCGTCAGTGTCAATGACACTATACACATGAGCTGTTAATAAAGTTACTCAACTCTGGTAAAAACAGACAAGGGACTAACCCCTCTGGAGAAACAACAGCGCCATCTTGGTGTTATATTCTCCACTGCACTTGCACAAATATTATGCCACTGTAAATCGGTTCCTATGTAAAAGCAGAGGGTATACACAGATTAAGCAATGGAACATACCCTTCCATCTAGCCGTGCATCGGCGGAAATCCCTCGTCAATTTATCCACATTGTTGTAAACTTTATCAATCACAGCAAAATTGAAAATCATTCGTATACTTCATTTCTTTACATCAGAATCAACAGTGTGCAGCTATCCTTAGAATTTACTCAGAAAATTCATTAATTCCTTCATCTAATTGATCACATATATCCCTGTATCTAAATACATACAGTGAAGGATGAAATAAAGCATGTAGGAATCACTATTTCTCATATCAAAATCGTATTGCAGCGTGTCAAATAGTGTGTCATACAGTTTTCCCTATTTACTTCCCTTAGTGGACTGCCATCTCCTCACCACTGTTTAAGCCTCTAGGGTATTTGGTCCACAGATCTATAATATATCGCGACTCTAGCCTGCTCAGCCGCCAGAGCCGGTCCCCTCCCCTTGCATTCATTGGTACAGAGTCCAATCCGAAATACTGCAGCTAGCTCCTATCCTTCCCATGCAGTTCCGCAAAATGCCAGGCTACCAGATATGCAGGATCAGCCTTATCGATAGCTTGCAGGTGTTCGAGTATTCTCAATTTTAATTGGTTGATAGTGCTCCCAATATAGCGTAAGCCACATGGGCAAACCAAGCTGTAAACTACATAGGAGGTGCCTCAGGTGATGAATTTTTGTATCTTCATTGATTTCCCTGTATTGGGTATATCGTATGTGAGGACCCTTCTGCTAGTTGCACAGGCCTTGCAGCGGCCACAGGGATAAAATCCCTTCATTTCCTTTAAGGTATTAGTCTTGGGAGCAGGTTTCTCTAGATGGCTTCTCACCAACATATCCCTTAATGACCGTGCTTTACTAAAGTTCACCAAGGGGTGCAGTGGTAAGTCGTCCTTCAGCACACAATCCGTCAGGAGAATGTGCCAGTTCTTCCTCAACATAGCTCTCAACTGATTAGCCCCACAGGAATATGCGGTTACCTTCCTAAATTTCCCTTCTTTTTTGGTGAGTTCACTGTTGGAAGATTTTTTACCCAGAAGTTCTCTTCTCGGGATTCTTCTCACCTTTTTAAGAGTACTTTGTAGCAGCTTTTCATCATACCCTCTAAGACTGAATCGTGCAAGGCATTCCGAGGCAGCCGCCTCAAAATCCTGCTCTTGAGAGCTGTTTCTACGAAGTCTTAGTAGTTCGCCATAGGGTATGCTTCTGACAAACTGAGGTGGGTGATTACTGCTGGTATTCAGGATACCAGCAGTAATCATTGCATCAGTAAAAACATCTATTGCATCCCAGGGTGTTTGCGGGATGAAGACAAAAACCGGTTTAAAGTGGCTCTCTTCCCTCTCTTGGTCCTCTCCCTGCAGTATTGCTCGCTGAGCCATATCCATAGCACCTGGATTTGAGTCTTGCTCCAATCTTAAATCCTCAAGGGCCTCTAGACCAGGTAAATCCCTGCTGCTTAACATGTCAGTTGCTGTCAATCTGGCTCCTTTTCTTATCGGATCTTTGATGTGTGGTCTCAGCTTGAAGTGTTTATGAAGTGTCAACTTCCGTGTGAAACGAAAGAGGTCAATTCGTGTCTGGGTATATTCCAGACTATCACTGGGGCAAAATGTGAGGTCAAGGCTTAAGAGTTCCATTTCTGTGTCCGTCAATAACCTTTTAGTGAGATTGACCACGGTCAAATTGGTCACATCTCCTTGCTCGTAGTTGGTTATTACTTCTTGTTGCGGCTGGCCCAGCTCGAGGCTTTTGCTCTTTCTCTTCCGCTTGCTTCCGCCCCCTGCCCTTCTGGTCTTCTTGTTGTGGCCTCTGGTCGTTTTTTTTCCCCCCTCGTAACCACAACTGTCTTTTTATTTTGAACTCGTTGTGAAAAGGTGTCACATTGCCCCTAACCCTTTGGTTGCTCTTCGGGTCTAATTGGTCGTCACTGGATTCATTCACCGTCACTTCTGATTCAGAGGTTACTGCATCAGGGTCAGTTGCTATTTGCGTGTTCTGGCGGAGTGCCTTCCTAGGAGCATCAAACTACTTTGCAAAAGTCAGCACACGACCCTGCTGATAATCATTTTCGTGGCGATCATATTTCTCCTGCTTCCTGACTTTTATTTTCTGTTCATACTTGGTTAGACGGGATTTCATCAGCCCCTTAAGTTATACCACTTTGTCCATTTCTTCCTCCTTATCCAGCTCTTCCTCCATGATTTTAATCTCTTCTAAAGCCTTCTCCCTGTCACTCCAGGCGTACTTCACGAGAATCTTTAATGTTCCCTCGCAGTATAGGGCTGTATGCTCTGCCCAATCTGTAATAAGTTGGGGGTCAGGGTGTTCGTAAGACAGCACAGTATATACCCTCAAGCCTCGTGGCACCCGATGTTCTTCAATATAGCTTGTCAGACTTGTTGCCTCCCAACACTTTCGAACTTCACATTCGTAAAGTCTCTCAAGTTTGGACATTTTGTCCATCAATTTGCTGCTCTGTGGCTCCGCTGCTTTCACTGTCGATTCTGGTGGCTTTTCATGCCGTTTGAACATATCCTTCGCCGCAGCGCGGCGTTCAGTTTCAGAAAACATGCTCATGCATGAAATAGAGCTCTTAATGTCAAATTGTCAGTTCCTCCTCTGTGGACACTGCTCCTTCCAAGATGCCCTGCTGCAATGCACAGCTGCTCGATATTGTAAATACAAAGAAAGGGGCTCACCGGCAGCCATGCGCTTCGGAAACCAGCCCGAACTACAAACGGTGCGGTCCTTCGCTTCAGTCCTCCAGCTTTGGCGGTGCACACGGAAATCAAAAACGCTCGTTCTCCACAAAAATACCTTGTGCACTCACGGGCGGGTGCTGTTGGTGGCTTGTGGAACGCCGCAAAACATCACGCTCACATTTTTCTCGCTTTACGCAGAAAATACAGCACTCCGGAGGGTCAGGTCCAACAGTTTCTTTTAATTCAGGAACCACACAACAAACGCGTTTATATATATATATATATATCCAACAGGTTCCTGGCCGTCAATACATGACGGAAAGACTCAGGTGTAGACCTCTTAAAGACCTCTAGAAAATACGGACCAGCACGCAGTTTCAAAGTGCAAACGGAGTGTAAAATGTATTCAGCAAATCATCAGACAAGTGTCAATCCGTATATATATATATATATATATATATATATATATATATATATATATATATTGAAAGCTCCAAATGTCTGCTGTTGCGCTGGCGCACTCAGTAGCGGGTGCTGAGGACGCGACGGCAGAATCGCGTCAAATCTCAAAGCTGCAGTAAATAAATCTCAGGACTTACTGGAGTAAATCCTGGATACGGATTTATTTGGCACAAAGAAAACAAAGAAACAAACGCGTTTCAGCGGTATGCCTCCATTAGTGTTAGGCGGCCGCCGCAAACAGACTTCCTAATATATACATCATGAGTCTGGTGACCTGCAGGGTTTTGTGGGCCCCATAACTGAGTCAGGCAAAACAAAAATTTCAATTCATCGATTCAAAATAACACACTTACAAATCATCATTTCATAACAGTGCCAGAAATACATGATCAGCGCAACTAAAAGCAGATAGTTACTAGTCACTGCGTCGTGTCACAATGAGCAGTGTATCGATTGTGTGAAAGTGCTTATAAACCTATGTACAATATTAATTACAATTCATGTGTGCCCGTAATCCATCTAGTGTGCCTACTGCCCTGGAGAGGCATAGAATGCAGCCCTAGTTCTTATAGCCCTGAATGGGCATAATCAGGGTAATTCATCGCCCTCTTCCTTCTCAGAGTATACATGTAGTGCAATAATAATGTTGGCTGTCTGTTCGTGTGATATACCACTGAAACGCGTTTGTTTCTTTATTTTCTTTGTACCAAATAAATCTGTATCCAGGATTTACCCCCCGTGAGTGCTGAGATTTATTGAATGCAGCCTCGATATATATATATATATATATATATAAATATATTTATATATACACACACACACACATATATATATAGCCTACTGGCGGTCACCAGTAGGTAGTTATAGTTAGAACCTAGTTTCCATAGGAAATGCGTTTTTTGATTTGCCAATATCTTTGGCATCGTTCAACGAATCTTTGCAATAGTTTCAAAACTGATGAGTCGGCCCACTCAGCTTCTCTGTTAAAAGTTTCAGGGTGATTTGTGAAGCGGATGCCGAGAAAAAATGTGGGTGCCGAAGCGCATTTTCTCCATGTTAATTTCTATAGGAAATTTTGGAACAGGCTACAGCCTGAACTGCTGACCAGAATTACACCAAATTTGGCACAAAGGTAGCTCTTGGTTAGGAAATTGCCCTTTTTTTAAATGGTGTAAATCCGTTCAGTACTTTCTGAAATATTAAAGGAAAAAGAAATATAGATATCTTGGCAGAGCCTAAACACACATCTCCTCCTGAGCACAAGCTTCATTCTAATTGGATGCCAACACTCCAAACCAGGAAGTGTTGGCAGCCATCTTGTGTCTCGTATTGAGTGAAAATCAAAAAGGTGAGACATACATTGCAAACAAGAAAAGGGGGCAGGCCTGCTCAGGGACCCCAAGGCCCAACAAAGCATTTAAAAAAAAAGAAATTGGGTGGGATGGGGCCCGTGTGCAAATCAGTCCAAAAATAAATAAAACAAAGCATGAGCTGCCGCGCTTTGTTTTTAAAAGCCCATGGGTGGGCCAGGTCCCGGGTGCAATTTGATTCATGTAGTGGGGGCCTGCAAGGCCAGCTCAGTCCCGGGGACTGCCACTTCCCCGGGTACGAGGTTTGCCGAAGCACTCTGGTAAGTAATTATGATTGTACAGTTACAATATAACAACACATTATAGAACAGCAAAATGACAGAAGTGACCAAAGTTCCACAAGAAGAGTAAATCTTGGATTCTTTTAATGGAGATTACAGCCAGCCGACACGTGTTTCGTCGCCTTCGCGACTCCTCAGGGCTGAAACAAACAATTCAGTAGAATCTAACATATTTCTATGAACAAAATAGATTTACATGTCAGACCATGCTGTCTGACCAATAACATACAATAGAAGCTGCCTCCAGCTGTGAATATACAGTGAGTTTGTTCAACTTATATCACTAGTGCCACCACAACACATCCGTGTCGAATAAGGTGTCTATACTTGATATTCTATGTAGACGTGAATGTACGTGCTAGTGATTGTGATGGGTTTCAGTGAAAGGAAGAGGTAACTATAAAAAATATACTCGGCGACCTCTCATGACACATATTGACCATACCTTATAGCGCAGTAGAACGTGTCCTAATAGTGTACGCCTCTTTCATACTACATGCCAAAATAAGTGATATGGTGAAAGGAGTGTGTCAAAGAAGGGAAAGCATACCTAGATGGCCGTATCGATTGTAGAAGGTCTGTAAGGTTGTAGAAAGGGAGGAAAAAACAAATCGGAGAATTCTCATCACTAACCGCAATAAAAACGCTCTTAGGGCAAAAAAGTTACCAAGTGAGGTTTCTCTTGGAAACTAGTTCTGAATGCTCACCGCTTAGCTGGTGATAATTCCGACCCAGCCGGGCCTTCTAGTGAGTGCACTGGTTCTAGTGCATCCAAAACGCGGCGAAAGTCTTTCTATCTGTGACACAGTAAGGGAAAAGTGTGTCACTACGATTATTCTTGATGAGTATTTACACAAAAAAGAATGTGATAAATTCCATTCAGAGTTGTATATTTAGACAAAAGAACTTGCTAGAGTCCTTTGATTGGAAAAAGCGATTGAATTCCCTATCCAATATTCTAATTATGACACTATTATTGATGTCAGAAACGGTCCCCTTAACGAAAAACCCTGTATTACCCTAAGTGAGGTAATTCAAAACTACTTACAAATATTTCTCTGGTAAGTAAGTATAACTGGAGCTCGGAAGTCACTCGATAGTAAAATCCAAAGGTCGGTCATGCCGAAAATGACATCACATACTGCTAAAAGGGGAAAAGAGCGTTCTCAACAATAGCTCTACTGAGTAAATAGCGCAAATGTGGGATTACCTGTACAGAGCTAATAACTGATCTTACCAAACGTTGCTTCGGTGTTTTCATTAGTATGAGGGAAACTTAGTGCGGTTCCAAGAGGTCCTTGAGACAAAGCTAGATCAAAAGGGGAATGCAAGGGACTAGATTTAGGTATTCGCTCGTATCTGGCGAGTTACCGTTTGGAATCACATTTAAGCGCTAAGTCTACACTCTCTTTCGAATCTAACTCACCCGTGTGCGGCTTCTCCTCGCGTAGGTAGGCGAGTGTGTCCCTTCCGAGCCCGGTTCCGTGTATTCACACGTGACTGGGTGTAGGCCTGTATAAAAGCGCGTCAGACGTAAGGCGTTCCCTTAATTCCGGCGCATTCAGACGGTCATTGTGGCGGCCATATTGGAATGGATAGTTAGTCCATTATCCAAGCATTTCTGTTGTTTACCGGGGGACCGTATTGATCAGATGCATGTAAATACTGATCAATCGTAAAAAAAAGGGTTGTTATAAACAATATCATCGATATATTGTTATATGCAAAATTAAGATGTCGAGTTTTGAGCATAAAGACACCACATGTTAGTATGTGGTGTACTGATTAGATATCTATTTAAATTATAGGGAATTCCAGTAATCTTCATTCCTCCGGGTGCAAAGTGAGCATTCAAATTCTACTGTCGTATGTCATACTATAGTGCACACCGTGATTCAAGACACATAATCCATATGAGTGGATGACCCATTCATACTGTGACTTCATATCGTGGTACATTACATCCATCATCATGATAACTGTTTCCGTATTTTCTTCGTACAATTCTTTACATGGGAGACATAGACCAGCAGCAGGAAAGATATTCTTATTATACAGATTTCCACATCAACATTTTTTGCAGTATATTTGATTTAATACAGAGCATGTACTGCGTTTTGTTGTCTGTCTTAATTTCCTAAAAAGTATTGCATCTCCTGGTCGTAATTTAACCCCAACTCTACAGATTTCAAACGCATAATCCAGGTTGCTTCAATGCGTCTTAATTTTAATTCACGATTGCCACCTCTGAGTGCCAAAGGAACCGTTTCTATACCAAAAAATTGCACATTTTTGTTTATCTGGCCCTGTTGGCAGGAGGCTATGTGTAGGGCCACAGGGTATTTAGGGTCACAGTTGACAATTGCTCTTATGTGTTCCATCATTCTTTCTTTCAATGATCTTATTGTGCTCCCCACATACCACTTACCACATTCACATTCAATAATATAGATGACAAATTTGGTCGTACAGTTGATGTTACTTTTGATATTGTAGCAAATCCCATCAGGGCCCTTGAAACTTGTTGTCCCATGTTTGGCCCATTTGCACATACTGCAGAACCCGCATTTGTGGAAACCCAAACCCCGTTGTGTTAACCAATCTGCATTTCTCATATCTCGGGGAACAGTGGGACTTAATTTATTTCGTAATGTGTTTCCTCTTCTGAAGGAAATCTGTGGTCGTTCTGTAATGAAGCTTGTCAAAGCTCTTTCGGATTTCAGTATATTCCAGTGTTTCGTCAGACTTTTTCGTAAGTCAGAGTGGAGTGAGTTGAAATCCGTCACCATTCTGATCTGTTCTCTATCATCAGACTTTTGTTGTTGTCTAGTGACTAGTGTGTCTGTTCTCTTCACTTTCCTTATTCTTTGTTCGGCTTTTACAATCGAATTATTTGCATAGCCCCTGGTTTGAAATCTTTCTTTCATGTTGGTAATACATCTCCCGAATTCATCATCCTCACTACAATTTCTTCTTGCCCTAATAAATTCACCAAATGGTATGGCGTTGATCTGGTGTAGGGGGTGAGAGCTAGAAGCATGCAAAATTGCATTGCATGCCGTTGACTTCCTGAACAGTCTACTGTGCAAGCAATTAGATGAGATGTAGAATTCTATATCTAGGAATTCTATAGATGTCTTGCTCCATTTCATTGTGAAGCTGATTTTCCACAAGTTGTCATTGAGATATTGAAAGAAACTCTGTAATTGCTCTTCTGAGCCTGACCAAATGAGGATGCAATCATCAATATATCGACCCCAAAAAATTATGGAGTCGATATATTGGCTGCCCCTATCGCCCCAAATCAGATCTGCTTCTAGTGCACCCATGAATAGGTTCGCAAACGAGGGTGATATTTTTGAGCCCATGGCCACACCTTGTTTTTGCCGGTACCAGTGTTTTTCACACATGAAGTAGTTATTTCTGAGAATTAGTTCTATCATTGTAGCTAACATTTCAGTGTGTTTCCATAGAGTGGCATGTCTGTTGCCAAGAAATTTGTTAATAGCCTTCATACCTAGGTCTATGTCTATACTGGTATAAAGGGATACCACATCCATTGTTACTAGAATAAAGTCCTCTTGCCATTCCATATCTGCTAGAGTGCTGAGAATATGCTTAGAGTCCTGAATATAGGAAGGCAAATTTTTGACTATTGGGCCAAGAAAAAGGTCCGCATATTCTGCTATTCTTTCTGTGGGGCCACCTATGCCGGAGACAATCGGCCTCCCTGGTGGAAAAGGTAGGTTCTTGTGGATCTTGGGCAAGGTGTATAACCATGGGTATGT
The DNA here is from genome assembly GCF_964263255.1 of Lissotriton vulgaris. NCBI lineage: Eukaryota > Metazoa > Chordata > Amphibia > Caudata > Salamandridae > Lissotriton > Lissotriton vulgaris. The sequence continues at coordinate 1,628,118,595 of NC_141689.1, read as the reverse complement.
TGGTCTGAATATTTTTAAGTACCGGTATTCTTCCTCGTTTATTAACCCTGATTGTTTCCAATTTAACAAGTGAGAGTTAATTTTTATTGTCAAAGGCCCAATGGGGTTATATGTGAGGCGTTCATAGCACAGTTCATCTTGTAATTGTTGACTCATTTCTGACTGATAATCTATGCGATCCATTACCACCACATTTCCTCCCTTGTCCGCCTCTCGTATAGTGATTGTGTTGTCTTTCATAAGTGTACTTAGTGCTGTTCTTTCCCCACTAGTGAGATTATCCTTATATTTGAACATTCTGCTCTTGCGTAGACGGTTCAAGTTGTCAAGATCCTCTGATACACGTCTATAGAAGTTGTCTATCGCATTGCCACCAGGTAGTGTGGGAATCCATTTAGATTTGGATTTGAGCCCACTGACAATACTATAGTCAGATTCTATATTCAATTCTGTTAGAAGTGTATCCATATCCAGAGGAGAATCTTCCATATCGGTCAATGATAACAGAAGGTGAGTTGCATGCACATCATTTATTGTCAAGGATTCAGTGGTACTTGGTACAGGTATATTACTAGTAGTCCCTCTATCCCTTTTCTCCAGACCAAAGAAATGTTTTTTTAGTTTCAAATTCCTCACAAATTTAAACAAATCGATTTTTAACTTACATACATCACCAATTGCATATGGGTTGAAACTTAAACCTTTACTGAGGAGGGAAACCATGTCTGGAGTGAGATGTAGTTTGGACAGATTAATCACCTGTACTTCTCTAGTCTCAGTACCCTCTAATTCCTGTTGGCCCCTGATCTCAATTTTCTTCTGTAGTCTTCTGTGTTGCCGTCCCCTGCCCCTCCGGGTTTTGGATCTGGCTGGTTTCTTACTGTAGGGAATCTGTTGCCCTTCCTGATCCGTAAAACTTCCTGAAAAAAGGGAGGCATTCCTTGTCTATCCTGATTATCTGATTCTCCCCCTACAGTATTTACAGAGTTGAGAGAAGTGTTGCTGGATGACAGGGAGGCAGGTTCTGAACCTGGTGTTCTTTTATTAGTATTCTTGGGAATATTAGGGATCAGGGAATCGTATTTTTTATCAAAAGTAAAGATTCGCCCATGGGTATAGTCCAACTCGTCCCTTCTAAGCTGCCTGGCTTTTCTGTTTTTAATGTCAGCTTGATGTTTTAATAAAATTTCATCCAGGACAGTATAGTTTTTAACAGTGGATTCAGGTCTGTTGAGATCCTTTATTTCTTGTTCTATGGTGGCTATTTCTGCCTGTAATTTTGTCACCTTGCGCTCTGCGCTTACGATAAGTATTTCCATTAAAGTAATAGAGTTGTTAGAGAGAGATTCCTCCCATTTGACCATTAGGTCGGCATCTAGGTCATCGTAAGTGGGAAAAATTTGGCCTCTCAGACCTCTGGGGACACGTTTGAGCCTCAAGTACTGTTTTAATGTGGCCCCATCCCACCATTTGGAATTTTCTAGCTTTTTTAAACGTTCTAGTTTTATGAATTTGTCTCGAAGACCCTCAATGCGAGGGGGGTTGGTGCTGGTGGAAGCAGTTTGAGTGGACATACCTTTCGCTAAGTTCTCAAACAATTCTTCTGCCATTTTGGTACGATCCATTTCGGAATATGTCTGCTGTATCTAGCAATGGTATACTAGTGATTTATTAATAGGTAAAAGAATGCGTGGCGGCTACCCTAGACTGCAATTAAACTGACAAAGAGAAGGTTTTTGCACAGTAACTGGGTGCACTGCCTGTTCATGCGCATGTGGTACAGGGTGGTGTAAACTATTTAGGTGCTATTCGGCGAGTGGACAAACCTAAACCACTCATGTGAGTAAAATACTGCTAACAATTACGAGGTTTGCCGAAGCACTCTGGTAAGTAATTATGATTGAACAGTTACAATATAACAACACATTATAGAACAGCAAAATGACAGAAGTGACCAAAGTTCCACAAGAAGAGTAAATCTTGGATTCTTTTAATGGAGATTACAGCCAGCCGACACGTGTTTCGTCGCCTTCGCGACTCCTCAGGGCTGAAACAAACAATTCAGTAGAATCTAACATATTTCTATGAACAAAATAGATTTACATGTCAGACCATGCTGTCTGACCAATAACATACAATAGAAGCTGCCTCCAGCTGTGAATATACAGTGAGTTTGTTCAACTTATATCACTAGTGCCACCACAACACATCCGTGTCGAATAAGGTGTCTATACTTGATATTCTATGTAGACGTGAATGTACGTGCTAGTGATTGTGATGGGTTTCAGTGAAAGGAAGAGGTAACTATAAAAAATATACTCGGCGACCTCTCATGACACATATTGACCATACCTTATAGCGCAGTAGAACGTGTCCTAATAGTGTACGCCTCTTTCATACTACATGCCAAAATAAGTGATATGGTGAAAGGAGTGTGTCAAAGAAGGGAAAGCATACCTAGATGGCCGTATCGATTGTAGAAGGTCTGTAAGGTTGTAGAAAGGGAGGAAAAAACAAATCGGAGAATTCTCATCACTAACCGCAATAAAAACGCTCTTAGGGCAAAAAAGTTACCAAGTGAGGTTTCTCTTGGAAACTAGTTCTGAATGCTCACCGCTTAGCTGGTGATAATTCCGACCCAGCCGGGCCTTCTAGTGAGTGCACTGGTTCTAGTGCATCCAAAACGCGGCGAAAGTCTTTCTATCTGTGACACAGTAAGGGAAAAGTGTGTCACTACGATTATTCTTGATGAGTATTTACACAAAAAAGAATGTGATAAATTCCATTCAGAGTTGTATATTTAGACAAAAGAACTTGCTAGAGTCCTTTGATTGGAAAAAGCGATTGAATTCCCTATCCAATATTCTAATTATGACACTATTATTGATGTCAGAAACGGTCCCCTTAACGAAAAACCCTGTATTACCCTAAGTGAGGTAATTCAAAACTACTTACAAATATTTCTCTGGTAAGTAAGTATAACTGGAGCTCGGAAGTCACTCGATAGTAAAATCCAAAGGTCGGTCATGCCGAAAATGACATCACATACTGCTAAAAGGGGAAAAGAGCGTTCTCAACAATAGCTCTACTGAGTAAATAGCGCAAATGTGGGATTACCTGTACAGAGCTAATAACTGATCTTACCAAACGTTGCTTCGGTGTTTTCATTAGTATGAGGGAAACTTAGTGCGGTTCCAAGAGGTCCTTGAGACAAAGCTAGATCAAAAGGGGAATGCAAGGGACTAGATTTAGGTATTCGCTCGTATCTGGCGAGTTACCGTTTGGAATCACATTTAAGCGCTAAGTCTACACTCTCTTTCGAATCTAACTCACCCGTGTGCGGCTTCTCCTCGCGTAGGTAGGCGAGTGTGTCCCTTCCGAGCCCGGTTCCGTGTATTCACACGTGACTGGGTGTAGGCCTGTATAAAAGCGCGTCAGACGTAAGGCGTTCCCTTAATTCCGGCGCATTCAGACGGTCATTGTGGCGGCCATATTGGAATGGATAGTTAGTCCATTATCCAAGCATTTCTGTTGTTTACCGGGGGACCGTATTGATCAGATGCATGTAAATACTGATCAATCGTAAAAAAAAGGGTTGTTATAAACAATATCATCGATATATTGTTATATGCAAAATTAAGATGTCGAGTTTTGAGCATAAAGACACCACATGTTAGTATGTGGTGTACTGATTAGATATCTATTTAAATTATAGGGAATTCCAGTAATCTTCATTCCTCCGGGTGCAAAGTGAGCATTCAAATTCTACTGTCGTATGTCATACTATAGTGCACACCGTGATTCAAGACACATAATCCATATGAGTGGATGACCCATTCATACTGTGACTTCATATCGTGGTACATTACATCCATCATCATGATAACTGTTTCCGTATTTTCTTCGTACAATTCTTTACATGGGAGACATAGACCAGCAGCAGGAAAGATATTCTTATTATACAGATTTCCACATCAACATTTTTTGCAGTATATTTGATTTAATACAGAGCATGTACTGCGTTTTGTTGTCTGTCTTAATTTCCTAAAAAGTATTGCATCTCCTGGTCGTAATTTAACCCCAACTCTACAGATTTCAAACGCATAATCCAGGTTGCTTCAATGCGTCTTAATTTTAATTCACGATTGCCACCTCTGAGTGCCAAAGGAACCGTTTCTATACCAAAAAATTGCATTGAGGGTCTTCGAGACAAATTCATAAAACTAGAACGTTTAAAAAAGCTAGAAAATTCCAAATGGTGGGATGGGGCCACATTAAAACAGTACTTGAGGCTCAAACGTGTCCCCAGAGGTCTGAGAGGCCAAAATTTTTCCCACTTACGATGACCTAGATGCCGACCTAATGGTCAAATGGGAGGAATCTCTCTCTAACAACTCTATTACTTTAATGGAAATACTTATCGTAAGCGCAGAGCGCAAGGTGACAAAATTACAGGCAGAAATAGCCACCATAGAACAAGAAATAAAGGATCTCAACAGACCTGAATCCACTGTTAAAAACTATACTGTCCTGGATGAAATTTTATTAAAACATCAAGCTGACATTAAAAACAGAAAAGCCAGGCAGCTTAGAAGGGACGAGTTGGACTATACCCATGGGCGAATCTTTACTTTTGATAAAAAATACGATTCCCTGATCCCTAATATTCCCAAGAATACTAATAAAAGAACACCAGGTTCAGAACCTGCCTCCCTGTCATCCAGCAACACTTCTCTCAACTCTGTAAATACTGTAGGGGGAGAATCAGATAATCAGGATAGACAAGGAATGCCTCCCTTTTTTCAGGAAGTTTTACGGATCAGGAAGGGCAACAGATTCCCTACAGTAAGAAACCAGCCAGATCCAAAACCCGGAGGGGCAGGGGACGGCAACACAGAAGACTACAGAAGAAAATTGAGATCAGGGGCCAACAGGAATTAGAGGGTACTGAGACTAGAGAAGTACAGGTGATTAATCTGTCCAAACTACATCTCACTCCAGACATGGTTTCCCTCCTCAGTAAAGGTTTAAGTTTCAACCCATATGCAATTGGTGATGTATGTAAGTTAAAAATCGATTTGTTTAAATTTGTGAGGAATTTGAAACTAAAAAAACATTTCTTTGGTCTGGAGAAAAGGGATAGAGGGACTACTAGTAATATACCTGTACCAAGTACCACTGAATCCTTGACAATAAATGATGTGCATGCAACTCACCTTCTGTTATCATTGACCGATATGGAAGATTCTCCTCTGGATATGGATACACTTCTAACAGAATTGAATATAGAATCTGACTATAGTATTGTCAGTGGGCTCAAATCCAAATCTAAATGGATTCCCACACTACCTGGTGGCAATGCGATAGACAACTTCTATAGACGTGTATCAGAGGATCTTGACAACTTGAACCGTCTACGCAAGAGCAGAATGTTCAAATATAAGGATAATCTCACTAGTGGGGAAAGAACAGCACTAAGTACACTTATGAAAGACAACACAATCACTATACGAGAGGCGGACAAGGGAGGAAATGTGGTGGTAATGGATCGCATAGATTATCAGTCAGAAATGAGTCAACAATTACAAGATGAACTGTGCTATGAACGCCTCACATATAACCCCATTGGGCCTTTGACAATAAAAATTAACTCTCACTTGTTAAATTGGAAACAATCAGGGTTAATAAACGAGGAAGAATACCTGTACTTAAAAATATTCAGACCAACATACCCATGGTTATACACCTTGCCCAAGATCCACAAGAACCTACCTTTTCCACCAGGGAGGCCGATTGTCTCCGGCATAGGTGGCCCCACAGAAAGAATAGCAGAATATGCGGACCTTTTTCTTGGCCCAATAGTCAAAAATTTGCCTTCCTATATTCAGGACTCTAAGCATATTCTCAGCACTCTAGCAGATATGGAATGGCAAGAGGACTTTATTCTAGTAACAATGGATGTGGTATCCCTTTATACCAGTATAGACATAGACCTAGGTATGAAGGCTATTAACAAATTTCTTGGCAACAGACATGCCACTCTATGGAAACACACTGAAATGTTAGCTACAATGATAGAACTAATTCTCAGAAATAACTACTTCATGTGTGAAAAACACTGGTACCGGCAAAAACAAGGTGTGGCCATGGGCTCAAAAATATCACCCTCGTTTGCGAACCTATTCATGGGTGCACTAGAAGCAGATCTGATTTGGGGCGATAGGGGCAGCCAATATATCGACTCCATAATTTTTTGGGGTCGATATATTGATGATTGCATCCTCATTTGGTCAGGCTCAGAAGAGCAATTACAGAGTTTCTTTCAATATCTCAATGACAACTTGTGGAAAATCAGCTTCACAATGAAATGGAGCAAGACATCTATAGAATTCCTAGATATAGAATTCTACATCTCATCTAATTGCTTGCACAGTAGACTGTTCAGGAAGTCAACGGCATGCAATGCAATTTTGCATGCTTCTAGCTCTCACCCCCTACACCAGATCAACGCCATACCATTTGGTGAATTTATTAGGGCAAGAAGAAATTGTAGTGAGGATGATGAATTCGGGAGATGTATTACCAACATGAAAGAAAGATTTCAAACCAGGGGCTATGCAAATAATTCGATTGTAAAAGCCGAACAAAGAATAAGGAAAGTGAAGAGAACAGACACACTAGTCACTAGACAACAACAAAAGTCTGATGATAGAGAACAGATCAGAATGGTGACGGATTTCAACTCACTCCACTCTGACTTACGAAAAAGTCTGACGAAACACTGGAATATACTGAAATCCGAAAGAGCTTTGACAAGCTTCATTACAGAACGACCACAGATTTCCTTCAGAAGAGGAAACACATTACGAAATAAATTAAGTCCCACTGTTCCCCGAGATATGAGAAATGCAGATTGGTTAACACAACGGGGTTTGGGTTTCCACAAATGCGGGTTCTGCAGTATGTGCAAATGGGCCAAACATGGGACAACAAGTTTCAAGGGCCCTGATGGGATTTGCTACAATATCAAAAGTAACATCAACTGTACGACCAAATTTGTCATCTATATTATTGAATGTGAATGTGGTAAGTGGTATGTGGGGAGCACAATAAGATCATTGAAAGAAAGAATGATGGAACACATAAGAGCAATTGTCAACTGTGACCCTAAATACCCTGTGGCCCTACACATAGCCTCCTGCCAACAGGGCCAGATAAACAAAAATGTGCAATTTTTTGGTATAGAAACGGTTCCTTTGGCACTCAGAGGTGGCAATCGTGAATTAAAATTAAGACGCATTGAAGCAACCTGGATTATGCGTTTGAAATCTGTAGAGTTGGGGTTAAATTACGACCAGGAGATGCAATACTTTTTAGGAAATTAAGACAGACAACAAAACGCAGTACATGCTCTGTATTAAATCAAATATACTGCAAAAAATGTTGATGTGGAAATCTGTATAATAAGAATATCTTTCCTGCTGCTGGTCTATGTCTCCCATGTAAAGAATTGTACGAAGAAAATACGGAAACAGTTATCATGATGATGGATGTAATGTACCACGATATGAAGTCACAGTATGAATGGGTCATCCACTCATATGGATTATGTGTCTTGAATCACGGTGTGCACTATAGTATGACATACGACAGTAGAATTTGAATGCTCACTTTGCACCCGGAGGAATGAAGATTACTGGAATTCCCTATAATTTAAATAGATATCTAATCAGTACACCACATACTAACATGTGGTGTCTTTATGCTCAAAACTCGACATCTTAATTTTGCATATAACAATATATCGATGATATTGTTTATAACAACCCTTTTTTTTACGATTGATCAGTATTTACATGCATCTGATCAATACGGTCCCCCGGTAAACAACAGAAATGCTTGGATAATGGACTAACTATCCATTCCAATATGGCCGCCACAATGACCGTCTGAATGCGCCGGAATTAAGGGAACGCCTTACGTCTGACGCGCTTTTATACAGGCCTACACCCAGTCACGTGTGAATACACGGAACCGGGCTCGGAAGGGACACACTCGCCTACCTACGCGAGGAGAAGCCGCACACGGGTGAGTTAGATTCGAAAGAGAGTGTAGACTTAGCGCTTAAATGTGATTCCAAACGGTAACTCGCCAGATACGAGCGAATACCTAAATCTAGTCCCTTGCATTCCCCTTTTGATCTAGCTTTGTCTCAAGGACCTCTTGGAACCGCACTAAGTTTCCCTCATACTAATGAAAACACCGAAGCAACGTTTGGTAAGATCAGTTATTAGCTCTGTACAGGTAATCCCACATTTGCGCTATTTACTCAGTAGAGCTATTGTTGAGAACGCTCTTTTCCCCTTTTAGCAGTATGTGATGTCATTTTCGGCATGACCGACCTTTGGATTTTACTATCGAGTGACTTCCGAGCTCCAGTTATACTTACTTACCAGAGAAATATTTGTAAGTAGTTTTGAATTACCTCACTTAGGGTAATACAGGGTTTTTCGTTAAGGGGACCGTTTCTGACATCAATAATAGTGTCATAATTAGAATATTGGATAGGGAATTCAATCGCTTTTTCCAATCAAAGGACTCTAGCAAGTTCTTTTGTCTAAATATACAACTCTGAATGGAATTTATCACATTCTTTTTTGTGTAAATACTCATCAAGAATAATCGTAGTGACACACTTTTCCCTTACTGTGTCACAGATAGAAAGACTTTCGCCGCGTTTTGGATGCACTAGAACCAGTGCACTCACTAGAAGGCCCGGCTGGGTCGGAATTATCACCAGCTAAGCGGTGAGCATTCAGAACTAGTTTCCAAGAGAAACCTCACTTGGTAACTTTTTTGCCCTAAGAGCGTTTTTATTGCGGTTAGTGATGAGAATTCTCCGATTTGTTTTTTCCTCCCTTTCTACAACCTTACAGACCTTCTACAATCGATACGGCCATCTAGGTATGCTTTCCCTTCTTTGACACACTCCTTTCACCATATCACTTATTTTGGCATGTAGTATGAAAGAGGCGTACACTATTAGGACACGTTCTACTGCGCTATAAGGTATGGTCAATATGTGTCATGAGAGGTCGCCGAGTATATTTTTTATAGTTACCTCTTCCTTTCACTGAAACCCATCACAATCACTAGCACGTACATTCACGTCTACATAGAATATCAAGTATAGACACCTTATTCGACACGGATGTGTTGTGGTGGCACTAGTGATATAAGTTGAACAAACTCACTGTATATTCACAGCTGGAGGCAGCTTCTATTGTATGTTATTGGTCAGACAGCATGGTCTGACATGTAAATCTATTTTGTTCATAGAAATATGTTAGATTCTACTGAATTGTTTGTTTCAGCCCTGAGGAGTCGCGAAGGCGACGAAACACGTGTCGGCTGGCTGTAATCTCCATTAAAAGAATCCAAGATTTACTCTTCTTGTGGAACTTTGGTCACTTCTGTCATTTTGCTGTTCTATAATGTGTTGTTATATTGTAACTGTACAATCATAATTACTTACCAGAGTGCTTCGGCAAACCTCGTAATTGTTAGCAGTATTTTACTCACATGAGTGGTTTAGGTTTGTCCACTCGCCGAATAGCACCTAAATAGTTTACACCACCCTGTACCACATGCGCATGAACAGGCAGTGCACCCAGTTACTGTGCAAAAACCTTCTCTTTGTCAGTGCCACTTCCCCGGGGCTTTCTAATTTATTTGCAGGGGTACGCGGCGCCACCGCAGGCCCAGGGACTGCCACTTCCCCAGGGCTTCAAATCAATTGCACTTTGAACATGCTGTGTAACAGACTCGTTAGGGAACATGCTATTTCTCTTTTATAACATTTACAAAAAGGAGCTAAAGAGGGATACAGATCAGGTCGCCCCCCCCCACTCACAATATTACAACACAATACGGACCTGTTCCTTTAGCTGAACATAATGGTTGGAATTTCCTTGACCATCATTGGTCACACAAAATTGTGTAAATCAACAGCAGCTACAGTTATACTGTCTGTTGTGGGGAATCCATGTTTGCCTTTATAAAAATGCTTGTACTTAGTCTACCCCAGTCAATCCCACCTTGTAGTGCAAAGAGTCAAGAATTAAGAAAAAGTGGTGGAAAGGCTAGTAGTGCTTCACAGGAGCAACACCATGGGAGTTTACGAATAGGTTCTCACCCGTAAACTCAGGTTCTAATCAACAGCAACTGCCAAGCCACACCAGAAAAAGAGTAGAAAAAGTAAAGAAATAGTCACGTGCTAGGTGTGGTGAATTGTGAGGCCAGCACTCGGATAGCTTATCCGTATGCCCACCTACTCTGATCCGATCAAGGAGTAGCGGGAACTGGACATGAATGCCGCTATTCCAAAACTAAAAACAAGCTAAACATCCACTGGCTATACTATTTTATTTTTTGGTGTGGGTCTGCTCACATTAAAATCAAGACATACTGTTGCCAACTATCTGTTTTGTTATAGAGGGCCAACATGTTTGCCATGGGTGAACTTACGGCAATTTCTTCAGGGCAAGGTCAGTTCTCACCACACTGCAACAATTTTAATTATGTATTTTATCGGGAGGAGACAAAGACAATGCAACACACATTACTCAGTCAGCACAGTACATAAAAACTGCAGTCAATACACAAACCATAATCATCCCATTGGTATAGTTACCGGGTTGTTGCCCCTCCCGGGCATACCTGCAACCCCCTTTTTTTCGAATGTGCAGCATGCACACGTCTCGTCCCTCCCCTCACCTTTCGGTTTCTGATCTTACGGGACATTGTTAGGCTAAGCGGTCGCCATCTTGGAGTGGGCAAAGTGTACTTATATCTACATGTGTTCTTCACTACTATTTAAACAAACAAAGTCAGGCTCATGCTCGATTGTGCTTAAAATTAATTCATGATAAAACAGTTTTAGATAAATTAGTTTCTTACAGATACCCCGCACATAGGCGCTTACAGGATCCATCTATGCTAATATTGTTGTATGTTTTGCACTCTATGTGTTTCACAAACCGAAATACGGGGAAGCCGAAATCGCTCTCAACCCCGCTTCCGAATCTGTCAATGGTCTGTGAGATTTAAAATTGGAAGTTATGGTACATCTCAATGAAGCACCCTCATATTATCCCCCAGTTAGTTTTCTCATAACTATTTCATCAATGGGCTAGACTTCTAAAGATGTTTTGAAATTGCATTGCTACATGCCCCTAGATATAAGAAAAAGCTGGGTGCACCCATATCTATACTTTGTAGTCTACCAGGCCGACACCACCAACATCTTCACAGCATATCTGCTTATAGTCCTAAAGGATTAAAAATACTTTGGCTCATTCACTGACAATTTATACATGTACCAACTAGTGTGGGGATATTGTTACTCTAGTATGTTCCTACTCTATTCCATTTGATGACATCATTCAGCCCCTGTTGGTCCACCCCCTCCTCGTAAATCCAACATTCCTCTTTTGTGCCCAACCTGCTTTCCATGTTGTGTTGGTCACCCAGTACCTTTTCCAGGACCACCCAACTAATGTCCTTGTAATGGTGCTTCTGTGTTTGGAAGTGTTGTACCAAGCTGGTAGTCAGTTTTCCAGTTTTTAACGTGCTTAAATGCTCCTTAATTCTGATTGTGACTTAATTCTGATTGTGACTTTACATGTTGTGAGTCCAATATAATGAAGACCACACAGACATGTAAGCCAGTAGATGACATTAACAGAATTACATTTGCTAAACCTGTTAAGGTACCAAGTTTTCCATTTGTCAGTGTTACACTCTTAGTAACCTCAGTGAGCTCACACAGCGAGCATCTCCCACAGGGGTAGTGTCCAAAAGGCACTCCGGTTTCCTTTGTTTTTTGAACCGGCCGGGTATGTACAAGGCGGTCTCGTAGATTCGCAGACCTCTTGAATGCAAACCTGAGTTGTGGCAACTTCATTTTAGTGGTGTCAAGCAAGTTCCAGTGTTTCCTGATAATTTGGCGATTTTTAGTGGACAATGGTCTGAAAGTCGTAACCACTGGTATGCACTTCCCACTCGTCCTGGTAGGGCAGCTCTTGGTGTATAGAGGGCCCTCTTTCTGGCTTGTTTGATCACCTCTTTTTGGATATGCTCGATCCTCCAATTTCCTAGCCAGCTCATCCGCTTGAACTGAATATGTCTGGGTAGAAGAACAGTACCTGCGGTATCGCAGGAACTGACCTACTGATAAATTATCACGGAGGGCTCTCGTGTGATATGATCTGTAATGCAGTGGGGAGTTTTTATTGGTTGATTTTTTTATGTACATTGGTCACCAACTTGTTAATCTCTGCACAGATATCAAGATCCAGATGGGTAGCAGTATTCCTATCGACAGTCCAACTTACTGAATTGCAAACACTCATTCAAAAATGTGTGTAGCTCATCTACCGGGGCCCACCCAGACCCATAGCACGTCATCAATTTATCTCTTCCAGAGAACAATGTTCATCTGGAAGAGATTAGAAGGGTGATTGATGTAGATGGATTCAAACTGGCCCCAATAGATGCAGGCCAGACTGGGGGCAAAAGTTGCCCCCATTGAAGGCCCCGACACCTGTAGGTACGGCTGGTTTTTGTAGGCAAAAAAGTTTTGTGTGAGAGCAATCTCCACACATTGTAACACAAAAGATTGTGGAATGTCATAGAACCAATCGCATTCCCCCAGGGCCCATGCTGCTGCCACCAGCATGGCATCCTGGGGTATACTGGTATACAGCGACTCAATGTCAATAGTGACCAAAAACTGTTGGTCCGGGTCATACTCCACTGTATTTAGGATGTTGAGAATATCAGTGGTATCTTGAATGTATGAGGGCTATGTGAGAACACATTCCCTCAAGAAAAAATCTGAAAATTGCGACAATGGCTCCAACACCGATTGGATCCTGGAAACTATTGTGCGCCTGGGAGGTGGCCGCTGGGCCTTGTGTATCTTCGGCACAATGTAAAAAGCTGGTACCTTAGGTTTCAAATTTACTAAGAACTCTGTCTCTTTGTGTGTGAGCCACTTCTTCTCTTTAGCCTCTGAAACCAGTTTGCTGATAAATGTCTGTAGCTCTTTAGTGGGGTCCCTGGCCAAAGGTTTGTAACTCTGGCGTACCCCCAATAACCTAGCAACCTCAGCCTCATAGTCATGGGTGCTCATACCCACCACCACCCCACCTTTATCGGCCAGTTTGATGGTAAGCAAGGGATTACTCTGTATGGATTTAACAGCTTACCAGTCTGTGCCACTTATATTGCTGTGCATCGGACCATGTTCTGTTTGTTCCATATTTGTGATCTCCTGTAGGACCTTCTGTTCAAAGACATGGACCTCAAGTCCCACCAGGTTGTTAGATGGGCAAAACTGAGAGGGACGGTGTAGGTTTGAAGAGCAGACTGAGGGTGGATCTTGTTCCTTCCCCTCAAAAAACTTCTAAAGCTTGATCTTTCGCATGAGGCCATAAAATTCACCTTGAAATTTGAAGCTATCATGCTTAGGAGTGGGTACGAACCTGTGACTCTTATTAAGGACCTTGAGCTCGTCCTGAGTCAAAAGGTGGTCGGATAGATTAACCACTGTATCATTGATACATCTATCTACAGTGGAGTTCTGCCCCAACTGCGCGTGATTCTGGGGGAGAACATTTGCCATGTCGAGTTCAAGTTCTGACATGCCCAACCCCTCCCCTTTCCTCTGTGGCTTGCCCCTCTTTGGTCTGTTGGATGTTGACCTAAAAAAGAATGGAACAATGCTCTCAAGTCTTCGTTGGATCTCTCTTGGGGATTAAATCTCACCATACTTTGGTTGGAAGTAGATGGTTGTCCACTATACTCGTGGTCCTCACTACTTGTGTTTTCAAATGCCCACTTATTAGGGGACCTTCTGCCCTGACGTCGACCACTACTTAGACCCTGTGGTTAGATATCTGTTCCAGGGCAGACAAATAGGACTGTTCTTCACGCAGGGGAAAGCCCATTTGTGGCTAAATCTTTCTACATTTTATTTGAGTCCCTTAATCTCCTGATTGTCAATATAGGTCTGGTACTCTCCCAGATCACTTTGAATCCTTGCTAACTGTTCTTTCGTGTCTATGATGGTAGTGTCAGTCTTGATGGACTCATCCAACTCTAATAACTCTTTAAGGAGCTCCTCACTAAGCCTCTTGGCTGTGTTAATTATGAGGATAAGCCAGTCCCGGGTGCAATTGTTAGCTATGTAGTTCCAGTCCAACCGAAACCTCTTATCCTCCAAGAAGATCTTTGGTTCAATACGGACCAACAAACTCGCTGGTGCTGCTCCTGCCCGTAAGTACTCAATCATTAACGCACCATGGAGCGCTATCCTAATTTGACGTTTTTTAATTTAAGATAATTTCTCCCACTCCTCACAGGCAGATGGAGTCCCAAGTTTTGGGGTATTGGGCAGTAATGACTGCCAAGACAAGATCGAGGCAATGTGACCATCTTTTATAATACCCAACACACAAAACAGCAAGTGTAATTATGCTAAGGCACAAGCCCACATGGATGGACAGCTCAGTGTGAAGAGAGCCTGCTGCACAAACCACGTGTTCTAGCACTCAACATTTAATCTTTAAGGAGCAGGCAACCATGCTGCTATATCAGTTTGGCAGTTTTAGACTTCAAACTATTGCTTAATTTGAGCTGCGGTCTACTAGTGTGCACATGGGCACTTAATCATTAGCACTTGCTCTTTGGGCATGTTGTGTAACCAACTTGTTTGGAAATATGCTGATTCTCTTTTATAACACACAACACACAACCCGGTGAGTGTAATGATACTAAGTCACAAGCCCACATGGACGGACAGCTCCATTTGATGAGAGTCTGCTGCAGAGACCATTAGTTCTAGCGCTCAGCCTTTTATCTTTTAAGAGCACTAAACCATGCTGCTACATCAGTTTGTCAATTTTAGACTTCAACTACTGCTTAATTTGCCCTGGGGTCTACCAGTGTGCACATGGGTACTTAATCATTAGCACTTGCTCTTTGGGCATTCTGTGTAACAGACTTGTTAGGGAATATGCTGTTTCTCTTTTGTAACACAGAAAACACAAACCAGCGGTTGTATTGATGCTAAGGCAAAAGCCTACATGGACGGACAGCTCAGTGTGAAAAGAGCCTGCTACAGAGACCACGTGTTCTGGTGCTCAGCCTTTCATCTTTTAGGAGCAGGCAACAATGCTGCTACATCAGTTTGGCAATTTTAGGCTTTAAACTACTGCTTAATTTGAGCCGGGTCTAACAGTGTGCACATTGGCACTTAATCAGAAGCATTTGCTTTGGGTGTGCTCCGTAACAAACTTGTTAGGGAATATGCTGTTTCTCTTTTATAACACAAAACAGACAAACCGGTGGTTGTAATGATACTAAGGCACATGCCCACATGGACAGACAGCTCAGTGCGAAGAGAGCCTGCTACCGAAACCACATGTTCTAACACTCAGCCTTTCATCCTTTAGGAGCAGGCAACCATACTGCTACATCAGTTTGCCAATTTTAGACTTTAAACTACTCCTTAATTTGAGCCGGGGTCTACAAGTGCACACATGGGCACTTAATCTTAGTACTTGCACTTTGAGAGTGCTGTGTTACAGACTCATTAGGGAATATGTTGTTTCTCATTTATACACAAAACACACGAACCGGCGATAGTAATGATCCTAAGGCACAAGCCCACATGGACGGACAGCTCAGTGTGATGAGAGCCTGCTGCAGAGACCACAGGTTCTAGCGCTCAGCATTTCATCTTTTTGGAGCAGGCAACTATGCTGCTACATCAGTTTGGTAATTTTAGACTTTACTCTACTGCATAATGTGCACCGGGGTCTACCAATGTGCACATGGGCACTTAATCATTAGGACTTGCTCTTTGGGCGTGCTGTGCAACAGACTTGTTAGGGAATATGCTGTTTCTCTTTTGTAACACAGAAAACACAAACCAGCGGGTGTATTGATGCTAAGGCACAAGCCTACATGGACGGACAGCTCAGTGTGAATCGAGCCTGCTGCAGAGACAACGTGTTCTAGTGCTCAGCCGTTCATCTTTAAGAGCAGGCAACCATGCTGCTCCATAAGTTTGGCAATTTTAGGCTTTAAACTACTGCTTAATTTCTGCCGGGTCTACGTGTGTGCACATGGGCACTTCATCAGTAGCATTTGCTTTGGGTGTGCTCCATAACAAACTTGTTAGGGAATGTGCTGGTTCTCTTTTATAACACAAAACACACAAACCGGCGGTTGTAATGATACTAAGGCACATGCCCAAATGGACAGACAGCTCAGTGAGAAGAGAGCCTGCTACAGAAACCACATGTACTAGCACTTAGCCTTTCCTCTTTTAGGAGCAGGCAACCATACTGCTACATCAGTTTGCCAATTTTAGACTTTAAACTACTCCTTAATTTGAGCCGGGGTCTACAAGTGCACACATGGGCACTCAATCATTAGCACTTGCTCTTTGGGCGTGTTGTGTAACAGAGTTGTTCGGGAATGTGCTGTTTCTCTTTTATAACACACAACACACAAACCAGGAAGTGTAATGATGCTAAAGCACAAGCCCACATGGAGGGACAGCTCAGATTCAAGAGAGCCTGCTGCACAGAAAACGTGTTCTAGCGCTCAGACTTTTATCTTTTAAGAGCAGTCAACCATGCTGCTACAGCAGCTTGGCAATTTTAGACGTTAAAATACTGCTTAATTTGCGCCGGGGTCTACCAGTGTGCACATGGGCACTTAATCATTAGCACTTACTCTTTGGGCGTGCTGTGTAACAGACTCATTAGGGAATATGCTGTTTTTCTTTTATAACACACAACACCCAAACCGGCCAGTTGTAATGGTCCTAAGGCACAAGCCCACATGGATGGACAGCTCAGTGTGATGAGAGCCTGCTGCAGAGACCACAGGTTCTAGAGTTCAGCCTTTCATCTTTTTGGAGCAGGCAACCATGCTGCTACATCAGTTTGGCAATTTTAGACTTTAAACTACTGCTTAATTATAGCCGGGGTCAACCACTTAATCATTAGCACTTACTCTTTGAGTGAGCTGTGTAACAGACTCATTAGGGAATATGCTGTTTCTTTTTATAGCACACAACACACAAACCGGCGAGAGTAATGATGCTAAGGCATAATCCTACATGGACGGACATCTCAGTGTGAAGAGAGCCTGCTGCAGATACCACGTGTTCTATCGCACAGCCTTTCATCTTCTAGGAGCAGGCAACCATGCAGCTTCATCAGATTGGCATTTTAGACTTTAAACTACGTGTTAATTTCAGATGGTGTCTACCAGTGCCCTCATGGGCACTTAATTATTAGCATTTGCTCTTTGGGCGTGCTGTGTAACAGACTTGTTAGGGAATATGCTGTTTCTCTTTTATAACACAAAACACACAAACCAGCTGGTGTAATGATGCTAAAGCACAAGCCCACATGGATGGACAGCTCCGTGTGATGAGAGCCTGTTGCAGAGACCATTGGTACTAGCGCTCAGCCTTTCATCTTTTAGGAGCTGGCAACCATGCTGCTACATCAGTTTGGCAATTTTAGGCTTTAAACTACTGCTTAATTTGAGCCGGGTCTAACAGTGTGCACATTGGCACTTAATCAGAAGCATTTGCTTTGGGTGTGCTCCGTAACAAACTTGTTAGGGAATATGCTGTTTCTCTTTCATAACACAAAACAGACAAACCGGTGGTTGTAATGATACTAAGGCACATGCCCACATGGACAGACAGCTCAGTGCGAAGAGAGCCTGCTACCGAAACCACATGTTCTAACACTCAGCCTTTCATCCTTTAGGAGCAGGCAACCATACTGCTACATCAGTTTGCCAATTTTAGACTTTAAACTACTCCTTAATTTGAGCCGGGGTCTACAAGTGCACACATGGGCACTTAATCTTAGTACTTGCACTTTGAGAGTGCTGTGTTACAGACTCATTAGGGAATATGTTGTTTCTCATTTATACACAAAACACACGAACCGGCGATAGTAATGATCCTAAGGCACAAGCCCACATGGACGGACAGCTCAGTGTGATGAGAGCCTGCTGCAGAGACCACAGGTTCTAGCGCTCAGCATTTCATCTTTTTGGAGCAGGCAACTATGCTGCTACATCAGTTTGGTAATTTTAGACTTTACTCTACTGCATAATGTGCACCGGGGTCTACCAATGTGCACATGGGCACTTAATCATTAGGACTTGCTCTTTGGGCGTGCTGTGCAACAGACTTGTTAGGGAATATGCTGTTTCTCTTTTGTAACACAGAAAACACAAACCAGCGGGTGTATTGATGCTAAGGCACAAGCCTACATGGACGGACAGCTCAGTGTGAATCGAGCCTGCTGCAGAGACAACGTGTTCTAGTGCTCAGCCGTTCATCTTTAAGAGCAGGCAACCATGCTGCTCCATAAGTTTGGCAATTTTAGGCTTTAAACTACTGCTTAATTTCTGCCGGGTCTACGTGTGTGCACATGGGCACTTCATCAGTAGCATTTGCTTTGGGTGTGCTCCATAACAAACTTGTTAGGGAATGTGCTGGTTCTCTTTTATAACACAAAACACACAAACCGGCGGTTGTAATGATACTAAGGCACATGCCCAAATGGACAGACAGCTCAGTGAGAAGAGAGCCTGCTACAGAAACCACATGTACTAGCACTTAGCCTTTCCTCTTTTAGGAGCAGGCAACCATACTGCTACATCAGTTTGCCAATTTTAGACTTTAAACTACTCCTTAATTTGAGCCGGGGTCTACAAGTGCACACATGGGCACTCAATCATTAGCACTTGCTCTTTGGGCGTGTTGTGTAACAGAGTTGTTCGGGAATGTGCTGTTTCTCTTTTATAACACACAACACACAAACCAGGAAGTGTAATGATGCTAAAGCACAAGCCCACATGGAGGGACAGCTCAGATTCAAGAGAGCCTGCTGCACAGAAAACGTGTTCTAGCGCTCAGACTTTTATCTTTTAAGAGCAGTCAACCATGCTGCTACAGCAGCTTGGCAATTTTAGACGTTAAAATACTGCTTAATTTGCGCCGGGGTCTACCAGTGTGCACATGGGCACTTAATCATTAGCACTTACTCTTTGGGCGTGCTGTGTAACAGACTCATTAGGGAATATGCTGTTTTTCTTTTATAACACACAACACCCAAACCGGCCAGTTGTAATGGTCCTAAGGCACAAGCCCACATGGATGGACAGCTCAGTGTGATGAGAGCCTGCTGCAGAGACCACAGGTTCTAGAGTTCAGCCTTTCATCTTTTTGGAGCAGGCAACCATGCTGCTACATCAGTTTGGCAATTTTAGACTTTAAACTACTGCTTAATTATAGCCGGGGTCAACCACTTAATCATTAGCACTTACTCTTTGAGTGAGCTGTGTAACAGACTCATTAGGGAATATGCTGTTTCTTTTTATAGCACACAACACACAAACCGGCGAGAGTAATGATGCTAAGGCATAATCCTACATGGACGGACATCTCAGTGTGAAGAGAGCCTGCTGCAGATACCACGTGTTCTATCGCACAGCCTTTCATCTTTTAGGAGCAGGCAACCATGCAGCTTCATCAGATTGGCATTTGAGACTTTAAACTACGTGTTAATTTCAGATGGTGTCTACCAGTGCCCTCATGGGCACTTAATTATTAGCATTTGCTCTTTGGGCGTGCTGTGTAACAGACTTGTTAGGGAATATGCTGTTTCTCTTTTATAACACAAAACACACAAACCAGCTGGTGTAATGATGCTAAAGCACAAGCCCACATGGATGGACAGCTCCGTGTGATGAGAGCCTGTTGCAGAGACCATTGGTACTAGCGCTCAGCCTTTCATCTTTTAGGAGCTGGCAACCATGCTGCTACATCAGTTTGGCAATTTTAGACTTTAAAATACTGCTTAATTTGAGCCGGGGGTCTAACAGTGCGCACATGGGCACTTAATCTTAGTACTTGCACTTTGGGAGTGCTGTGTAACAGATTTGTTAGGGAATATGTGTAGGAGAGTAGGTTCTGCTATCCTATGGTCACCCCAAATTTTTGCTTTTTGCTTCACTGGTTTATGACTTAATGTGGCTGTGGGCCTGCTGATCAAACCCACAGCCTGCTGTTCTCTCTCTAAATAATGCCAATGCACCCTAGGGGCATTATGAATTGGAACTGGTTCACCTTATAGGCCCCTGTAACAGTGTACTCCAGGTACCCAGGGCATAGGTGTATCCAAGGCCTACCAGGGGCTGCAGCATGTATTGTGCCACCCCTGGCCTGGCCTCCATGTTTGACACAGCTGGCTGATCACTCAGCTGGGGTAAGTTGGTGTAATCACCTCTTACTTAGATATAGTATCCCTATATCTAACCCTAACTGGACACATGTTAACCTATAAGCCACTCCTATGGAAGGCCTCAGCAATCCTGAAGGCAGAGTGCTTGGTTTCATGTGGGATGATGCTCTGGCACGAGCTGAGCCCGTCTGCAGCTGTCGTGAACAACTCCCTTAGCTGTTCCGGGATATTGCCATACCATATACTCTTAAGTGCATTATAATCCTCGCGGTTATATGCTAACTTTGGTTTGGCTTTATCAAAACATGTCGAGTAAGGTGTCATGCGATTTGGATTACTATCCCCTCGAGAGTCCTGTCGACGGGGATAGCATTCCACCCTTCTAGAGGGACACGACATGTATGTAACCTGAACCCCGGTTAAAGTTAACCCAAGCCTCAGCATCACAAAATGGATGCTGCCACCACAGACACATGTCTGACCTCCTGCTGCTGGGAGTCCTTCTAGCGAGGGAGGCTTGGACAAAGGGTTTCCTGCCTTGGGAGGTGCGAGCACCACCCCAGACAGGATTTTGTGTATTGGGTAGAACAGGGCTGAATAGAATCAGACATGCCCGGGGCACACAAGGTGTCCTTGTGCATAAGCCAGTCCAAACCGGTGCTGGGGCTTTCCAGCCCCAGTCCTGGCACGGAGCTGGACAAAGGAAAGGGGGTGTAACCACCCCCCTTCCTGGTCCCACCCAGAGGAGGGACCTAGCAGGTGATCCACCCCTCAGATTGGGAATAAGAGTGGGAGCAGTGCCATAGCACCTCAGATCATCCTGAAATTGACTTGAAACTAAGAAGATGCCTGGACTTCGACATTCTGCTGCACAGAAGACTGAAGAGCATCTCCCTTGTGGCCAAGGAGTGGCCACCCTGTGAACACAGGCACCATCCAGCAACTCGACGTCTGCTTTGCCGCTGCCTCCTGCCGGAGCCCGAGCCCAGATCCCAATGAGGCCCAGACTCCCAGATATCTCAGAGCCCGATCCACAGTCCCTGCAAAGAAGAGACCCGTGGAGGCACCGTGAGACGTCGGACCGGACATCTTGAAAGACCCCCGAGAAGCTGACTGCGCAGCATCCGAGGCACCCTCGATGCTGTGCTTTGAGGTTGAAGAAGCCCCACCACCGAGCAGCATTTGCACCAAAGATCAGCCCCCCAGCATCTCCACGATCTGCGTGGGGCCCTTTTGCACTTTGCCCCTTGACGCGCCATCCTGGCCACTTGCCACATGGCTAGCGGCCCTCTTGGTGATGAAACCTACAATCAACACTGCGGGTCTGGTTGCTCCAGACTTGCCCTCACTCCCCTGAAAAGGAGCACCCGCTCTGACCTTGCTAATCCGAGTGACAAGCTTTCTTCACTTCCTGCGTGGCTTGCATTAGCCAAGGCCTGTTTGCTTCATTCAAGTTGCCGACACCGCCATCAGCTAGAGCCTTTGTGGGACAGCTCGTGATCGACTCCTGGACATCCTCGACCTCTTCGTGTCCACGTGGCTGCGGAGACAAGCTACACCTCATCACCTGGTTGCACCCGACATCGCCTGGTTCCATCCTGGTTCCACAGTAGTAACTGGCTAGTGACTTTGAACATTGTCCCCTCTGCTTTCAGGTCTTCATCACTTCAGATCCACTCTTGGATCCACCGGAACTCTCCTCGACGACCCGCCTGCAGCATCTTCATCTTCAGGCACCATCGACCTGCGTGACGAAACCCGACACTACTTTGCACCTGTGCACCCGCTTCCTGTGGGTGAGGTAACTCAGCAACGCCAGTGTTCCTACACTGGTACACACCTCTAGTGTATATGTCTAAAGTTTCATCCTTCTAGGTCAGTCGGAAGGTTCCTTAAACAGTAACTTTGTAACTTTTACGCACCATTGACATTGCATTGGTACATGCGTGTGCTTCAAGCGCTGCACCCGAGTCCCGCGGGCCTTTCCCGACTTCTTCACTGTTAGTCCAGAACAGCTCCAGCGATTCCCCAGGCCCTAGGCCTACTTCCTTTCAGCTAGGTGGTTCTTATACCACTATTTTAGTATATGGTTTAGGTGGCCCCTAGGGCTCATCCATATTGTGCAACTTTTGTATATTTAAACTGTGTTTTGTTTTAACGCATTTGCTTCTGTGCTCATAAAGAGTATAGGGGATATTTGTAGTAAATAAATATATATTTATTTTAAATATATATCTGTGTGGTGTCCTTTCATTTGGTATTCAAGGGTATTGTGTATGGTAAAACAGCTTGCTTCACATGCCTTTACAGAGTTTAGCCTAAGACGGCTTTGTCCACGCTACTAGGATAGCTGGTCTATAAGGTTGACTTACAACCAATCATCATAAGGGTTGCTTGGCATGGTACAAGGTGATCACTAGAACTAGTGAGCATCATATACCAGGCCAACTTCTCACATTGGTGAGCAGCGGTTGGGATTTGAGCTTGCTGTTGTTTTACCATTACAATCTTTGAGAGTATCATTTGAAAGATCATACAGGTACCTGCTAGGTACATATAAAAAACGACTAGTATACTTAAGTTCTACTGAACTTAGTTGTTGTAGACGATAGGGAGTAGCACACCCTGACTACAACTACTAGATAGGTTTAGTAGGTAAACACCAGTGTAGGTAGATTGCAACATATCCACCCACACTAGAGCAATGTCTGGAGCAGAGGGGTCCACTGGGACTGTCCCTGTTGAGAGTGACCCTACAAGGGCACCATCCAAATTTGCTATGCTTAATTTTAAAGAACTGAGGCAGATCTGTACCTTAAGAGGTCTCAAGACGGGTCCAACCCCTACCACAGACCACCTCAGAGAGCTTTTAGACCAGCCTGAAGCTCTAAAGACCTCTAAAGCAGACCCCACAGGGAATGCTGAAGGAGGCTCTCCCACTGAAGATGATAATACTGACACCCCTGTCCCTGTAGTCCAGATAGATGAGGATGACCAAGTCACTGGAGATACTCAGCCTGATGAGGAGGAGGAAGAAGAGGAGACAGAAGGGGAGAGCAGTGATTCTGATGATGGCAGAAATAGTCAGGTGCCAGCCAGAGGGCTTAGCATGGCTAACTTAAGCCTATTTGGGACTGAGTCAGGGATGAACCCACTCAGACCCCCAAGTGGACTTAACTAGGAGCATAGGAGGAGGAGGAATCACTCGCGTGAATCCAATACCTCCCAGGCTTCTAGAGGTTCTCATGGTCACTCCAGAAGGGGGATGACTAGCCCTGTGAGAAGGGAACATGAGGCCAAAATGAGAGAGGCTGAGCTTAGGATCCAGAAGCAAGAATTAGAAGTTGCCCTGGCCCAAGAGAAACTTGCTAGAGCAAGACAGCCTAGAGAGGGTGGGTTAGTACCCACTGGTGGCAGCACTATCCCTAAGGATAAAGACAGGTCCTATGATCATAGAAACCTGAGTAAGATTGTGCCCCCCTACAAAGCTGGGGATGACATCCACAAATGGATGACTGCACTTGAGAGAGCCTGCAGAGTACAGCCGATCCCTCAGGAGCAGTGGGCAGCAATCTTATGGCTCTGCTTTGAAGGTAGAGGCCGAGACAGACTCCTGATTCTAGAAACGACCTGGTCCTGAAGAGTGCTCTGATTGATGGGTTAGGCTTAACCACTGAACAGTACAGGTTAATGTTCAGAGAGACCCAGAAGACACAGACTCAGGACTGGTCTGAATTTGTTGAATGTGCCACTAAGGCTTTGGAGGGATGGTTGCTGGGAAGTAAGGTTACAGACTATACAGGATTGTATAATTTAATTATGAGAGAACAAATCTTAAATAATTGTCAGAAACAGCAGTTGCATCAACACCTGATTGACTCAGATCTGACCTCTCCCCAAGAATTGGGAAAGAAGGCAGACAAATGGGTTAGAACCAGGGTTAAGCAAAAGAACCAGAACCAGAACCAGGGTGGTGACCAGACGAAAACAGACCAGAAGGGTGGGGAGCAGAAAGCTAAAGACCAGAAGTCCTAAACATGGCCCCAAACTAATACTGAGGGTGGGTCCCAAACTTCCAAGAAGAAGACGAAAGAAGGTGAAAGAAAACCCTGGTGTAGTACCTGTAAAAACACCTCTCACTGGACAAGTGAGTGTAAAAAGGGTGGAGCCCCCAACACTGCAGCCCCTAAGGCACCTGCACCCACTAGTACAGCTGGCAGTGTTGGTCCACAACCTAAGGGGGTAGTGAGTATCACCTTGGGAACTGAGGGAGATTCTGGCCTAGTCAAAACCCCTACACAGGCTGTTCTGATTTGTGATGGGGGCATAGATTTGACCCCTACTATAAGTCCCAGTAATCTGGGCAAGTACAGACAGATACCTTTGATTAATGAAAAGGTGGCTCAAGCATACAGGGACACATGTGCCAGTGTCACCATGGTGATACCTAGCTTTGTGGACCCTGGACAATACATACCAGGTGACAATTACCTGGGGACCAATGCCAGCAATGTCACTACTACACATAGTGTGGCAATTGTTAATTTCTCCTGGGGAGGGGTAACTGGCCTAAAAAGAGTTGTGGTTAGTGCTGATCTCCCAGTTGAATGTTTGTTGGGCAATGACCTGGAGAGCTCTCTATGGTCAGAGGTTGAGTACAGGACTCATGCAGAGATGTTAGGGATATCATCACATGTCCTTGCTGTGACCAGGTCACAGGCCAAAAAGTGCCTCTCTGAACCTCAGGTCTTGGATCCTGGAATAATGGACCAAGCACCTTCCAAGAAGAAGAACAGGATGGCAAAGGCTGTGCCTTCCCAACTGCCTACAAGTGAGGATCAGCCTTCACAGGAAGATGATCTTGAGACCCCTGAAGGAACTGTCCCTGAAGAACTTGAACCTGATCAGGTTGAGTTTCTGGGAACAGGGGGACCTTCAAGGGCAGACTTGGGGCAGGCTCAGTTAACATGTCCTTCTCTTGAACCTCTCAGACAGCAGGCTGCTGCTGAGGCTGCTGGGAATGCTCAAGGTACCCATAAAGTATATTGGGATGATAGGCTCCTTTATTCAGAGGGTAGAGACCCCAAGCCTGGTACAACCAGGAGGTTGGTTATACCTCTGCAATTTAGGGGCTTCCTTCTTACCTTGGCCCATGATATTCCCTTAGCAGGACACCTAGGCCAGAATAAGACTTGGGACAGGCTTGTCCCTCACTTTCACTGGCCTCACATGTCTGAAGACACCAAGGAGTTTAGTTGCTCCTGTGTAACCTGCCAAGCCAGTGGTAAAGCAGATGGCACAACATAGGCCCCCCCTGATACCACTACCTGTGGTGGGGTTTCCCTTTGAAAGAGTGGGGATTGATATTGTAGGTCCAATGGATCCCCCTACAGCATCTGGGCACAGATTCATACTGGTGGTGGTGGACCATGCCACCAGGTACCCAGAGGCAATTCCCCTTAGGACCACAACAGCTCCTGTTGTGGCCAGGGCCCTACTTGGAGTTTTCTCCAGAGTTGGGTTTCCTAAGGAGGTAGAATCTGATAGAGATGCCAACTTCATGTCAGGATACTTAACAGCTATGTGGAAGGAATGTGGTGTCAATTACAAGTTCACCACTCCTTATCATCCACAGTGTAATGGCTAGTTGAAAGATTTAACAAGACCCTAAAGGGTATGATCAAAGGATTCCCAGAAAAGCTCAGGCGGAGATGGGGCATCCTTCTACCCTGCCTTCTGTTTGCTTATAGAGAGGTCCCACAAAAGGGGGTTGGCTTCAGCCCCTTTGAATTGTTGTTTGGGCACCCTGTAAGAGGACCCCTATGTCTGGTGAAGGAAGGATGGGAGTTACCTCTCAAAAAGCCTAGACAAGACATAGTGGACTATGTACTTGGTCTCCGCTCCAGGATGGCTGAGTATATGGAGAAGGCATCCAAAAACCTTGAGGCTAGCCAAGAATTACAGAAAGCCTAGCATGACCAAAAGGCTGTGTTGACTGAGTACCACCCTGGACAGAAGGTATGGGTGTTGGAGCCAGTGGCCCCAGCAGCATTCCAAGACAAATGGTCTGGACCCCATACAATTGTTGAGAAAAAGGGAGAGGTTACCTACTTGGTGGACCTAGGAACTCCCAGGAGCCCCCACAGGGTGCTCCATGTCAACAGACTGAAGACATATGTTGACAGGGCAGACATGGACTTGCTCATGGCTACAGATGAGGGGCAGGAGGAAGAGAGTGACCCTCTCCCAGACCTGTTAACTCAGAACCCTGAAGATGGCTCAGTTGATGGTGTGGCCTTAGTTGGCAGCCTCACTGAACATCAGCAACATGACTGTAGACACATTTTGCAGTCATACAGACATATGTTCTCATTGACACCCAGTCAGACTAACTGGTGTACCCATGTGTTGGACACTGGTGACAGTCTTCCTGTGAAAAGCAAGATTTACAGGCAACCTGACCATGTCAGGGACTGTATAAAGACTGAGGTGCAAAAGATGCTGGAATTAGGTGTTATTGAGCCTTCAGAGAGCCCCTGGGCTAGCCCAGTGGTTCTGGTCCCCAAACCTCACACCAAAGATGGCAAGAGAGAGATGAGGTTCTGTGTGGATTACAGAGGACTCAATGCTGTCACTAGGACAGATGCACACCCTATTCCAAGGGCAGATGAGCTCATTGACAAGTTGGCTTCTGCCAAATATTTGAGCACATTTGATTTGACAGCTGGTTATTGGCAAATCAGATTTAGGCGTGAACGCAAAATCCGTTCCGCTCGCGGATTTCGCGGATTTTCGGTAAATCCGCAATCGCGAACTCCAGCAAATTTACCGAAAATCCGTGAGCGGCGGATTCGGGGGGAAAAAGTTCAAGCCTTCAAGCTTGAACTTGTTGTTGTAACTATTTTAGGATGGCGCCGGCAAGATGCCAGCGCCATCCTAAAATAGTTACAGCCCAGGATCATGGATGGACAGCTCACTCAAGGGACCCCTGCGCCCTTCGGGGCGATTGCATAGTAATACACACATGGCCGCTGGAACTAGTTGAAGCTCAAATTCAGTGACTCATTCATCAGCCCACAAACAATCATGAGCGTCGTCGAGGCTGGGCAGGTGTGCCACCCTTCTTCCCAAATCTACAGTCGAAAATCAGCTGTGATGCTGGATAGAGGCCTTTGTATCCTTGACTTTCACGAGCGCAATCCTCGTGCTGTTCCTGTGACCAGGAGCTTCTTTCTCTTGATCTGCTGCTCTGATCGGTCTCTGACCTTTTATGCACACAAGAGGCATGTGAACTCGCATGGAAGCCCCGCCCGTTTGGCCCCGCTCACACACTCGCGGTGGCTGTGCACCCTCTTCCCGCCATTTACCCACTATGATGAACAGCTCACTCAAGAGACCTCTGCGCCCTTCGGGGCGATTGCATAGTAACACACACATGGTCGCTGAAACTAGTTGAAGCTCAAATTCAGTGACTCATTCATCAGCCCAAAAACAATTGTGAGCGTCGTCGAGGCTGGGCAGGTGTGCCTTCTTCCCAAATCTACCGTCGAAAATCAGCTGTGATGCTGGATAGAGGCCTTTGTATCCTTGACTTTCACGACCGCAATCCTCGTGCTGTTCCTGTGACCAGGAGCTTCTTTCTCTTCATCTGCTGCTCTGATCGGTCTCTGACCATTTATACACACAAGAGGCACTTGAACTCGCATAGAAGACCCCCCCATTAAAAAAATCTGCAAAATCCGCGAATCCGCAAATTCGCGGATTTTGCGGATCTGCAAATCTGCAAATCCGCAAATTTGCGGATCATGGATCCGCGAAATCCGCCCATGCTTAATCAGATTATCTGAGGACTCCAAAGCCAAGACAGCATTTTCTACCCCAGGAGGACATTACCAATTTGTGGTGATGCCCTTTGGTTTGAAAAATGCACCTGCCACCTTCCAAAGGTTGGTGAATCAAGTCCTTACTGGGTTGGATGACTTTTGCGCAGCATATCTGGATGATATTGCTGTCTTCAGCTCCACCTGGGAGGATCACCTGGTCCACCTGAAGGAAGTGCTAGAGGCTCTGCAAAAGGCAGGCCTCACTATCAAGGCCACAAAGTGCCAGATAGGGCAGAGTAAGGTTGTGTGCTTGGGCCACCTTGTAGGTGGAGGCCAAGTTCAACCACTGGAGAGTAAGATCCAGACCATAAAGGACTGGTCCCCTCCAACTACCCAGACTCAGGTCAGAGCTTTCTTGGACCTGACTGGGTACTACAGGAAGTTTGTTAAGAACTATGGGTCCATTGTGACTCCTCTTAATGATCTGACATCCAAGAAGATGCCCAAAAAGGTTCAGTGGACAGTAAACTGTCAAAAGGCATTTGATGACCTGAAGAAGGCCATATGCTCTGCATCTATCCTGAAGAGTCCTGACTACTCAAGAGAGTTCATTGTCCAAACAGATGCTTCTGAGTTGGGAGTGGGAGCTGTGCTTTCACATCTTAATGTAGATGATCAAGACCAGCCCATTGCTTTTATTAGCAGAAGGCTGACCCCCAGGGAGAAACGTTGGACAGCTATTGAGAGGGATGCCTTTGCTGTGGTGTGGGCCCTGAAGAAGTTGAGACCATACTTGTTTGGCACTCACTTCAAGATTCAGACCGACCATAAGCCCCTCTTATGGCTTAATCAGATGAAGGGTGAAAAACTACTCAGGTGGTCCATTTCCCTACAGGGGTTGGACTTTACAGTGGAGCACCGCCCAGGGACTGACCATGGCAACGCAGATGGTCTCTCCAGGTACTTCCACTTAGAACATGAAGACACAACTGGTCAAGGTTAGTCTAATGTCCCTGCGTTTGGGGGGGGGTTGTGTAGGAGAGTAGGGTCTGCTATCCTATGGTCACCCCAAATTGTTGCTTTTTGCTTCACTGGTTTATGACTTAATTTGGCTGCGGGCCTGCTAATCAGACCCACAGCCTGCTGTTCTCTCTCTAAATTAATGCCAATGCACTCTAGGTGCATTACGAATTGGAACTGGTTCACCTTATAGGCCCCTGTAACAGTGTACTCCAGGTACCCAGGGCAGTGGTGTATCCAAGGCCTACCAGGGGCTGCAGTATGTATTGTGCCACCCCTGGCCTGGCCTCCATATTTGACACAACTGGCTGATCACTCAGCTGGGGTAAGTTGGTGTAATCACCTCTTACTTAGATATAGTATCCCTATATCTAACTCTAACTGGACACATGTTAACCTATAAGCCACTCCTATGGAATCCTGGAGGCAGAGTGCTTGGTTTCATGTGAGATGACGCTCTGGCATGAGCTGAGCCCGTCTGCAGCTTTCGGGAACAACTCCCTTAGCTGTTCCGGGATATTGCCATACCATATACTCTTAAGTGCTTTATAATCCTCGCGGTTATATGCTAACTTTGGTTTGGCTTTATCAAAACATGTCGAGTAAGGTGTCATACGATTTGGAATACTATCCCCTCGACAGTCCTCTTGACGGGGATAGCATTCCACCCTTCTAGAGGGACATGACATGTACGTAACCTGAACCCCAATTAAAGTTAACCTGAGCCTCAGCATCACAAAATGAATGCTGCCACCACAGACACAAGTCTGACCTCCTGCTGCTGGGAGTCCTTCCAGCGAGGGAGGCTTGGACAAAGGGTTTCCTGCCTTGGGAGGTGCGAGCACCACCCCAGACAGGATTTTGTTTATTGGGTAGGACAGGGCTGAATAGAATCAGACATGCCTGGGGCACACAAGGTGTCCTCGTGCATAAGCCAGTCCAAACCGGTGCTGGGGCTTTCCAGCCCCAGTCCTGGCACGGAGCTGGACAAAGGAAAGGGGGTGTAACCACCCCCCTTCCTGGTCCCACCCAGAGGAGGGACCTAGCAGGTGATCCACACCTCAGATTGGGAATAAGAGTGGGAGCAGTGCCATAGCACCTCAAATCATCCTGAAATCGACTTGAAACTAAGAAGACGCCTAGACTTCGACATTCTGCTGCACAGAAGACTGAAGAGCATCTCCCTTGTGGCCAAGGAGTGGCCACCCTGTGAACACAATTTACAAAAAGGGGGTGGTGATGAACAGAGTGTCTGAGTTAAACAGACCACTCTTACCCAGTCCAAAGATCAGGGCTTGATCCATCACCGTTATTTATCTCACTGCCCCATCCCAGCTCAGAACCTGGCTATATGCAAATCAGTCTGTCCCTGGCCCAGTGCATCATGGGAACAGGGCAGACTAAACTACCAAGCCAATTCTTCACCAGAAAGGAGACAAGCTACCGGGGACCGGTTTCTGGCATTTCAGCCTTCTTCGGCCCGGCTTGCTTGAATCCTGATGGAGCAGTGAGAAAGGGACTCATGTCTGAGTATACCCTGCCACACCTATAGTGGCCAAAAACGATTTACAAAAAGGGGGTGGTGATGAACAGAGTGTCTGAGTTAAACAGACCACTCTTACCCAGTCCAAAGATCAGGGCTTGATCCATCACCGTTATTTATCTCACTGCCCCATCCCAGCTCAGAACCTGGCTATATGCAAATCAGTCTGTCCCTGGCCCAGTGCATCATGGGAACAGGGCAGACTAAACTACCAAGCCAATTCTTCACCAGAAAGGAGACAAGCTACCGGGGACCGGTTTCTGGCATTTCAGCCTTCTTCGGCCCGGCTTGCTTGAATCCTGATGGAGCAGTGAGAAAGGGACTCATGTCTGAGTATACCCTGCCACACCTATAGTGGCCAAAAACGATTTACAAAAAGGGGGTGGTGATGAACAGAGTGTCTGAGTTAAACAGACCACTCTTACCCAGTCCAAAGATCAGGGCTTGATCCATCACCGTTATTTATCTCACTGCCCCATCCCAGCTCAGAACCTGGCTATATGCAAATCAGTCTGTCCCTGGCCCAGTGCATCATGGGAACAGGGCAGACTAAACTACCAAGCCAATTCTTCACCAGAAAGGAGACAAGCTACCGGGGACCGGTTTCTGGCATTTCAGCCTTCTTCGGCCCGGCTTGCTTGAATCCTGATGGAGCAGTGAGAAAGGGACTCATGTCTGAGTATACCCTGCCACACCTATAGTGGCCAAAAACGATTTACAAAAAGGGGGTGGTGATGAACAGAGTGTCTGAGTTAAACAGACCACTCTTACCCAGTCCAAAGATCAGGGCTTGATCCATCACCGTTATTTATCTCACTGCCCCATCCCAGCTCAGAACCTGGCTATATGCAAATCAGTCTGTCCCTGGCCCAGTGCATCATGGGAACAGGGCAGACTAAACTACCAAGCCAATTCTTCACCAGAAAGGAGACAAGCTACCGGGGACCGGTTTCTGGCATTTCAGCCTTCTTCGGCCCGGCTTGCTTGAATCCTGATGGAGCAGTGAGAAAGGGACTCATGTCTGAGTATACCCTGCCACACCTATAGTGGCCAAAAACGATTTACAAAAAGGGGGTGGTGATGAACAGAGTGTCTGAGTTAAACAGACCACTCTTACCCAGTCCAAAGATCAGGGCTTGATCCATCACCGTTATTTATCTCACTGCCCCATCCCAGCTCAGAACCTGGCTATATGCAAATCAGTCTGTCCCTGGCCCAGTGCATCATGGGAACAGGGCAGACTAAACTACCAAGCCAATTCTTCACCAGAAAGGAGACAAGCTACCGGGGACCGGTTTCTGGCATTTCAGCCTTCTTCGGCCCGGCTTGCTTGAATCCTGATGGAGCAGTGAGAAAGGGACTCATGTCTGAGTATACCCTGCCACACCTATAGTGGCCAAAAACGATTTACAAAAAGGGGGTGGTGATGAACAGAGTGTCTGAGTTAAACAGACCACTCTTACCCAGTCCAAAGATCAGGGCTTGATCCATCACCGTTATTTATCTCACTGCCCCATCCCAGCTCAGAACCTGGCTATATGCAAATCAGTCTGTCCCTGGCCCAGTGCATCATGGGAACAGGGCAGACTAAACTACCAAGCCAATTCTTCACCAGAAAGGAGACAAGCTACTGGGGACCGGTTTCTGGCATCTCAGCCTTCTTCGGCCCGGCTTGCTTGAATCCTGATGGAGCAGTGAGAAAGGGACTCATGTCTGAGTATACCCTGCCACACCTATAGTGGCCAAAAACGATTTACAAAAAGGGGGTGGTGATGAACAGAGTGTCTGAGTTAAACAGACCACTCTTACCCAGTCCAAAGATCAGGGCTTGATCCATCACCGTTATTTATCTCACTGCCCCATCCCAGCTCAGAACCTGGCTATATGCAAATCAGTCTGTCCCTGGCCCAGTGCATCATGGGAACAGGGCAGACTAAACTACCAAGCCAATTC
The DNA here is from genome assembly GCF_964263255.1 of Lissotriton vulgaris. Taxonomy (NCBI): domain Eukaryota; kingdom Metazoa; phylum Chordata; class Amphibia; order Caudata; family Salamandridae; genus Lissotriton; species Lissotriton vulgaris. Next base: position 1,628,085,905 of record NC_141689.1, on the reverse strand, counting down.
TTCACCAGAAAGGAGACAAGCTACCGGGGACCGGTTTCTGGCATTTCAGCCTTCTTCGGCCCGGCTTGCTTGAATCCTGATGGAGCAGTGAGAAAGGGACTCATGTCTGAGTATACCCTGCCACACCTATAGTGGCCAAAAACGATTTACAAAAAGGGGGTGGTGATGAACAGAGTGTCTGAGTTAAACAGACCACTCTTACCCAGTCCAAAGATCAGGGCTTGATCCATCACCAGTATTTATCTCACTGCCCCATCCCAGCTCAGAACCTGGCTATATGCAAATCAGTCTGTCCCTGGCCCAGTGCATCATGGGAACAGGGCAGACTAAACTACCAAGCCAATTCTTCACCAGAAAGGAGACAAGCTACCGGGGACCGGTTTCTGGCATTTCAGCCTTCTTCGGCCCGGCTTGCTTGAATCCTGATGGAGCAGTGAGAAAGGGACTCATGTCTGAGTATACCCTGCCACACCTATAGTGGCCAAAAACGATTTACAAAAAGGGGGTGGTGATGAACAGAGTGTCTGAGTTAAACAGACCACTCTTACCCAGTCCAAAGATCAGGGCTTGATCCATCACCGTTATTTATCTCACTGCCCCATCCCAGCTCAGAACCTGGCTATATGCAAATCAGTCTGTCCCTGGCCCAGTGCATCATGGGAACAGGGCAGACTAAACTACCAAGCCAATTCTTCACCAGAAAGGAGACAAGCTACCGGGGACCGGTTTCTGGCATTTCAGCCTTCTTCGGCCCGGCTTGCTTGAATCCTGATGGAGCAGTGAGAAAGGGACTCATGTCTGAGTATACCCTGCCACACCTATAGTGGCCAAAAACGATTAACAAAAAGGGGGTGGTGATGAACAGAGTGTCTGAGTTAAACAGACCACTCTTACCCAGTCCAAAGATCAGGGCTTGATCCATCACCGTTATTTATCTCACTGCCCCATCCCAGCTCAGAACCTGGCTATATGCAAATCAGTCTGTCCCTGGCCCAGTGCATCATGGGAACAGGGCAGACTAAACTACCAAGCCAATTCTTCACCAGAAAGGAGACAAGCTACCGGGGACCGGTTTCTGGCATTTCAGCCTTCTTCGGCCCGGCTTGCTTGAATCCTGATGGAGCAGTGAGAAAGGGACTCATGTCTGAGTATACCCTGCCACACCTATAGTGGCCAAAAACGATTTACAAAAAGGGAGTGGTGATGAACAGAGTGTCTGAGTTAAACAGACCACTCTTACCCAGTCCAAAGATCAGGGCTTGATCCATCACCGTTATTTATCTCACTGCCCCATCCCAGCTCAGAACCTGGCTATATGCAAATCAGTCTGTCCCTGGCCCAGTGCATCATGGGAACAGGGCAGACTAAACTACCAAGCCAATTCTTCACCAGAAAGGAGACAAGCTACCGGGGACCGGTTTCTGGCATTTCAGCCTTCTTCGGCCCGGCTTGCTTGAATCCTGATGGAGCAGTGAGAAAGGGACTCATGTCTGAGTATACCCTGCCACACCTATAGTGGCCAAAAACGATTTACAAAAAGGGGGTGGTGATGAACAGAGTGTCTGAGTTAAACAGACCACTCCTACCCAGTCCAAAGATCAGGGCTTGATCCATCACCGTTATTTATCTCACTGCCCCATCCCAGCTCAGAACCTGGCTATATGCAAATCAGTCTGTCCCTGGCCCAGTGCATCATGGGAACAGGGCAGACTAAACTACCAAGCCAATTCTTCACCAGAAAGGAGACAAGCTACCGGGGACCGGTTTCTGGCATTTCAGCCTTCTTCGGCCCGGCTTGCTTGAATCCTGATGGAGCAGTGAGAAAGGGACTCATGTCGGAGTATACCCTGCCACACCTATAGTGGCCAAAAACGATTTACAAAAAGGGGGTGGTGATGAACAGAGTGTCTGAGTTAAACAGACCACTCTTACCCAGTCCAAAGATCAGGGCTTGATCCATCACCGTTATTTATCTCACTGCCCCATCCCAGCTCAGAACCTGGCTGTATGCAAATCAGTCTGTCCCTGGCCCAGTGCATCATGGGAACAGGGCAGACTAAACTACCAAGCCAATTCTTCACCAGAAAGGAGACAAGCTACCGGGGACCGGTTTCTGGCATTTCAGCCTTCTTCGGCCCGGCTTGCTTGAATCCTGATGGAGCAGTGAGAAAGGGACTCATGTCTGAGTATACCCTGCCACACCTATAGTGGCCAAAAACGATTTACAAAAATTTACATCATGCACTGGGACAGGAACAGACTAATTTGCATACAGCCAGGTTCTGAAACTGGGATGGTGCAGTGAGCTAAAAAACGGTGTTGGATCTAGCCCTGATCTCTTGACTGGGTGAGAGTATTCTGTTTAATTCAGAGACTCTGTCCCTCACCACCCCTTGTTGTAAATATTTTTGTCCACCCTAAGCGTGGAAGGGTATACTCAGATGTGAGTCCCTTGCTCATTGCACCATCAGGATTCAAGCAAGCCGGGCTGAAGACGGCTGAAATGCCAGAAACCGGTCCCCGGTAGCTTGTTTCCTTCCCAGTGTAAGAATTGGCTTTTGTAGTTTGGTTTGCCCTGTTCCCATCATGCACTGGGACAAGAACAGACTAATTTGCATACAGCCAGGTTCTGAAACTGGGATGGTGCAGTGAGCTAAAAAACGGTGTTGGATCTAGCCCTGATCTCTTGACTGGGTGAGAGTATTCTGTTTAATTCAGAGACTCTGTCCCTCACCACCCCTTGTTGTAAATATTTTTGTCCACCCTAAGCGTGGAAGGGTATACTCAGATGTGAGTCCCTTGCTCATTGCACCATCAGGATTCAAGCAAGCCGGGCTGAAGACGGCTGAAATGCCAGAAACCGGTCCCCAGTAGCTTGTTTCCTTCCCAGTGTAAGAATTGGCTTTTGTAGTTTGGTTTGCCCTGTTCCCATCATGCACTGGGACAGGAACAGACTAATTTGCATACAGCCAGGTTCTGAAACTGGGATGGTGCAGTGAGCTAAAAAACGGTGTTGGATCTAGCCCTGATCTCTTGACTGGGTGAGAGTATTCTGTTTAATTCAGAGACTCTGTCCCTCACCACCCCTTGTTGTAAATATTTTTGTCCACCCTAAGCGTGGAAGGGTATACTCAGATGTGAGTCCCTTGCTCATTGCACCATCAGGATTCAAGCAAGCCGGGCTGAAGACGGCTGAAATGCCAGAAACCGGTCCCCGGTAGCTTGTTTCCTTCCCAGTGTAAGAATTGGCTTTTGTAGTTTGGTTTGCCCTGTTCCCATCATGCACTGGGACAGGAACAGACTAATTTGCATACAGCCAGGTTCTGAAACTGGGATGGTGCAGTGAGCTAAAAAACGGTGTTGGATCTAGCCCTGATCTCTTGACTGCGTGAGAGTATTCTGTTTAATTCAGAGACTCTGTCCCTCACCACCCCTTGTTGTAAATATACCCTGTGAACACAGGCACCATCCAGCAACTCGACATCTGCTTTGCCGCCGCCTCCTGCCGGAGCCCGAGCCCGAGCCCAGAGCCCAACGAGACCCAGACTCCCAGACATCTCAGATCCTGATCCACACTCCCTGCAAAGAAGAGACCCGTGGAGGCACCGAGAGACGTGGGACCGGACATCTCGAAAGACCCCCGAGAAGCTGACTGCGCAGCATCCTAGGCACCCTCGATGCTGTGCTTTGGGGTTTGAGAAGCCGCACCACCGATCAGCCCCCAGCATCTTTACAATCTGCGTTTTGCACTTTGCCACTCGATGCGCCATCCCGGCCACTTGCCACGTGGCTAGCGGCCATCTTGGAGATGAAACCTACAATCAACACTGCGGGTCTGGTTGCTCTAGACTTGCCCTCGCTCCCCTGAGAAGGAGCACCCGCTCTGACCTTGCTGGTCCGAGTGACAAGCTTTCTTCACTTCCTGCGTGGCTTGCATTAGCCAAGGCCTGTTTGCTCCAATCAAGTTGCCGACACCGCCATCAGCTAGAACCTTTGTGGGACAGCTCGTGATCGACTCCTGGACATCCTCGACCTCTTCGTGTCCACGTGGCTGCGGAGACAAGCTACACCTCATCGCCTGGTTGCACCCGACATCGCCTGGTTCCATCCTGGTTCCACGGTAGTCACTGGCCAGTGACTTTGAACATTGTCCCCTCTGCTTTCAGGTCTTCACCACTTCAGATCCACCCTTGGATCCACCGGAACTCTCAACGACGACCCGCCTGCAGCATCTTCATCTTCAGGCACCATCGACCTGCAAGACGAAACCCGACAATACTTTGCACCTGTGCACTCGCTTCCTGTGGGTGAGGTAACTCAGCAACGCCGGTGTTCCTACACTGGTACACACCTCTAGTGTATATGTCTAAAATTTCGTCCTTCTAGGTCAGTCGGAAGGTTCCTTAAACAGTAACTTTGTAACTTGTACGCACCATTGAGATTGCATTGGTACATGCGTGTGCTTCAAGCGCTGCACCCGAGTCCCGCGGGCCTTTCCCGACTTCTTCACTGTTAGTCCCGAACAGCTCCAGCGATTCCCCAGGCCCTAGGCCTACTTCCTTTCAGCTAGGTGATTCTTATACCACTATTTTAGTATATGGTATCTGTGTGGTGTCCTTTCATTTGGTATTCAAGGGGATTGTGTATGGTAAAACAGCTTGCTTCACATGCCTTTACAGAGTTTAGCCTAAGACTGCTTTGTCCACGCTACTAGGATAGCTGGTCTATAAGGTTGACTTACATCTAATCATCATAAGGGTTGCTTGGCATGGTACAAGGTGATCACTAGAACTAGTGAGTATCATATACCAGGCCAACTTCTCACAATATGCTGTTTCTCATTTATGGTACAAAAGGGGGTGGTAATGGACAGAGCATCTGAACCAATCCAACACTCACACCCAGTCAAAAGATCTGGGTTTAATCCATCACCGTTCTTTAGCCCACTCTGCCACCCCATTTCAGACATGGCTATATGCAAATCAGTCTGACCCTGTGCGTCATGGGAACAGTCCAACCCGAACTGCTAAGCCATGCCTTCCCTGGACCGGAAACAAGCTTCCGAGGACCGGTTTCTGGCATTCCAGCCATCTTCAGCCCGGCTTGCTTGAATCCAGTGGCAAAGTGAGCAAGGGACTCATGTCTGAGCATACCCTGCCACACTTATGGAGGCCAAAAGGTGTACAAAAGGGGGTGGGAATGGACGGAGCATCTGAACCAATCAAACACTCACACCCAGTCAAAAGATCTGGGTTTAATCCATCACCATTCTTTAGCCGACTCTGCCACCCCAGTTCAGACATGGCTATATGCAAATCAGTGTGACCCTGTGCCTCATGGGAACAGTCCAGCCCAAACTGCCAAGCCATGCCTTCCCTGGACTGGAAACAAGCTTCCGAGGACCGGTTTCTGGCATTCCAGTCGTCTTCAGCCCGGCTTGCTTGAACCCAGTGGCAAAGCGAGCAAGGGACTCACGTCTGAGCATACCCTGCCATACCTATGGCGGCCAAAAGCGGTACAAAAGGGGATGGTAATGGACGTAGCATCTGAACCAATCAAACACTCACACCCAGTCAAAAGATCTGGGTTTAATCCATCACCGTTCTTTAGCCCACTCTGCCACCCCAGTTCAGACATGGCTATATGCAAATCAGTCTGACCCTGTGCCTCATGGGAACAGTTTAGCCCGAACAGCCAAGCCATGCCTTCCCTGGACCGGAAACAAGATTCCGAGGACTGGTTTCTGGCATTCCAGCCGTCTTCAGCCCGGCTTGCTTGAATCCAGTTGCAAAGTGAGCAAGGGACTCATGTCTGAGCATACCCTGCCACACTTATGGCGGCCAAAAGGGGTACAAAAGGGGGTGGTAATGGATGGAGCATCTGAACCAATCAAACACTCACACCCAGTCAAAAGATCTGGGTTTAATCCATCACCGTTCTTTAGCCGACTCTGCCACCCCAGTTCAGACATGGCTATATGCAAATCAGTCTGACCCTGTGCCTCATGGGAACAGTCCAGCCCAAACTGCCAAGCCATGCCTTCCCTGGACTGGAAACAAGCTTCCGAGGACCGGTTTCTGGCATTCCAGTCGTCTTCAGCCCGGCTTGCTTGAATCCAGTGGCAAAGTGAGCAAGGGACTCACGTCTGAGCATACCCTGCCACACTTATGGCGGCCAAAAGCGGTAAAAAAGGGGGTGGTAATGGACGAAGCATCTGAACCAATCAAACACTCACACCCAGTCAAAAGATCTGGGTTTAATCCATCACCGTTCTTTAGCCCACTCTGCCACCCCAGTTCAGACATGGCTATATGCAAATCAGTCTGACCCTGTGCCTCATGGGAACAGTCCAATCCGAACTGCCAAGCCATGCCTTCCCTGCAATTTTAGACCTAAACTACTGCTTAATTTGATCCGGGGTCTACCAATGCGCATATGGGCACGTAATCATTAGCATTTACTATTTGGGCGTGCTGTGTAACGAACTCATTAGGGAATATGCTGTTTCTCTTTTATGGCACACAACACACAAACCGATGAGTGTAATGATGCTGAGGTGCAAGCCGACATGGACGGACAACTGTGAAGAGAGCCTGCTGCAGACACCATGTGTTCTAGCACTCAGCCTTTAATCTTTTAGGAGCAGGCAACCATGTTACTACATCAGTTTGGCAATTTTAGACTTTAAACTACTGCCTAATTTGCGCCGGGTTCCACCAGTGCGCACATGGGCACTTAATCTTAGCACTTGCTCTTTGGGCGTGCTGTGTAACAGTCTCATTAGTGAATATGATGTTTCTCTTTTATAACAGACAACATACATACCGGCGAGTGTAATGATCCTAAGGCACAAGTCCACATGGATGGACAGCTCAGTATGCTGATAGCCTGCTGCAGAGACCACGTGTTCTAGCTTTCAGCCTTTCATCTCTTAGAAGCAGGAAAACATGCAGCTACACCAATTTGGCAATTTTAGACTTCAAATAAGTTATGGCCTGGAATTCAAGGTCACCAGGACTCTAGTGCGCACTACAAAGAATTCAAATTCTCCAATATTACATTTAAATCAATTTTATCAGATTATTATGGGAAAAGCATCACAAGTTCATTTGTTATCAAACATGATTTTGTTCACAATAAACAATTCACATTCTCATGATGTAATTAATTTCGAAAATCATACTGAAATGATATACACAATAAAAAATAATCGAAAACCCAATGCATTTCTGGGCTTGAGCCCCTTCGTCAGGGGTCTGTTGAAAGGAAAGAAAGAAAAGAGAAAAAAGAAACTCAGTTACTCTTAATGCCTAGGAGGAACCTGTGCCTTCTTCATGTTTTCACACCTAAACGTTTCTTACCACGAGTATTGGGTCACACGACTCCTTGTTTACGTGGGTTTTATTGTGCATCAACGTGACATCTAAAGAGAAAATATCGCTTTAATGCTTATTTTATAAAAGAATAGGTCTCTTGTAGTTATCTAACCCAAAAATTAGTTTACCTGTGTATTCTTCACCAACTGGGTGTCTGTAACAAAATATATTAATGTATTTGTTACAAAAAGAACGATAACGAACCTTGATTAATTGTAGAAGAAAAGCACCTTCAGGAAAGCGGGTTAAAATGCTCACCTGTGGAGAGTTTTACCAATGTTTTCTGCGGAAAACCTGTGTGAAGTGAAGAAATACGAATGCTGAATCAGCTTAACGTGATATTTTACGAGTCTGAATTAGAGAATAATGTCGAGTTTTGGAAGGTAAAAAGTACCTCCGAGGTTCTTCAGAGGGTGTTTAGATCTCGCTGTGTTCAATATACGCGTTCAGCTGTGGATACAAGTGAACGCATTTAGAAAAAGGGTGTTTGCGAGTCTGTTAAAGTACAAGTTAGTACTTGCTCAAAATTTAGAGCTTACCGCTTAAGAGGCGACGTCTCGTTGAGTACAGAGTCATAGTTTGAATGTGCCGATCAACGCGGGCTTAGTTTATAAGTCCTTTCTTTATTGCTAATCTAGTCGACAACGGTCTATTCGAAATGAAAGGTTTTACGGGCTCCATTAGTGAAAGGTGAACATCGGCTATTGAGTCCTAAAGCGAACTCCTTGCTTGCTTAATACAATCTAAATACTGCGTTGCTGAGTTTATAACTATGCGTTTAAAGAAATAAAATAAAGTAAAATGAACAATAGTTGAAAGAAAGAAGGGAAAGGTAAAGGAAAGTTCATGGATTGTAGATCAAACGTGATGTAAACATTAGTTAGAATGCATCATCCTGCCTATTTACAATCTTGTGTTAGAAAACTTCAATGTCACATTAGTATACCCTTTCTAGACTCAGGTACGACTGTTCATATTTATGTGGTCTGTGAATATGTGAGGTGTGTTGTTTATGTTGAATGTACATACATATCACTATGGGTTCGAGCCCCTCGAGGGTCCTATTTCAGGATTATTTACAAAAAACAAATCATTTCCATTTTATCATTTAACCCGTTTGGGGTCAAAGTTTGTAATTTCCGTATCCAGAAGGCTTCTCTTTGGAGAAGGATCTTTGCATTATCCTGTCCTAATCGTTGGGGTACTAGCTCAATGATTTGGAATCTCAATTGGGCTATGGTATGCCCTGCGTCCATCCAATGTTTCGCCAAAGGTGAAGTGCTGTTTTTATTGCGAATCCGGCTTTTGTGCTCAGACAATCGTAGTTTGAGTTTCCTATCCGTCTTCCCAACGTACAATAACCCACATGGACATTTAATTGAATAAACTACATGTTCAGAATTACAACTGGTGGTGTGTCTCAGTGGAATTTTTTCGCCTGTACGTGGGTGCAATAAAGTGTTCCCCAGTATAAGATTATTGCAGTTTTTGCAATTAAAACATCGAATCGTACCTTTGTAGGTTTCCTGTTGTTGAATGCTCATCTCCTCTCTTAGTGGTTTGCTTAACATTTCTTTCAGATTCTGAGCTCGTTTATAAGCAAATAGTGGCTTATCAATGAACAATGATCCAAAATCTTTTTCAACTTGAAGGATCTCCCATCTTTTCTGAATTATTCTTTTTATATCTCTAGAAGCTGTCGAATATTTTGATACAAAAGCCATCCTCTTATTATCCATTTTTGTTTTTTTCTGTAGAAGTTCTGTCCTTGGGATTGTTTTAATTTTTTCGATCTGCGCCTCTAACAATTTTTTGGGATATCCCCTGTCCAAGTATCTTTGTTTTTGTTCATCTAGGCTTTTTTCACATTTTACATTGTAAAAAAGATAGGAGATCCTTCAAGTTGAAAAAGATTTTGGATCATTGTTCATTGATGATCCAGTGTGCACATGAGCACATAATCATTAGCACTTGCTCTTTGGGCATGCTGTGTAACAGACTCGTTAGGGAATATGCTGTTTCTCTTTTGTAACACACAACAGGCAAACCAGTGGGTGTAATGATGCGAAGGCACAAGCCTACATGAATGGACAGCTCATTATGAATAGAGCCTGCTTCAGAGACCACGTGTTCTAGTGCTCAGCCTTTCATCTTTTAGGCCTCAAGGAAGAACAAGGAAAACCCTACTCACATCGGAACCAGGGCATCATATTATAACAAAGAACAACGGTTCCTGTGGTGTGATATTTGTATAAATAATTCAAATATTTGCTTAATAGCAATTTAGCGAAACATCGAAAGGTTGAAAGGAGATGTCGAAAAGAGGTGCAAGGACAAGTTTCAATCAGTCTTAGTAATGTTTATATTTCAAAACATACGTTGATTTAATTGTACAATCGATATGTAGTTTGTCACATAATCATGTGAAAAGCACAACAAAAAACTGTACGGGTGCACAGTGTCCCAAGTGTATACATATGAAACCAAAAAAAAAAAAAAAAAAAATAATAATTACAACAACACACAAATAAACATAAACATAACGGTTTCTTATAGGATGACCAATTAAGGAAAATGACCCAAATATTGATAAATGATTCTAACAAGTGACCATATCTAGTCATAGGCACTGTTTGTAGGTTCAATTCCTTATAGCGTCGACGGCGTTTCAACCCTTGTACACTGTAGTGGTCAGCGACTCAGAGTGATGAATTACGCTCTCCAGAGAGTTTGTTATGTCTACAGGACAGTACCTGAGAATATTGTGCTGGCACCTAATAGTGCTTGGATTAGCAGCGACGTGATACGTCAATTTTACCATGCAGGACGGTGCCTGAAAGGATCTTCTCACGCTCAATGGCGTCTCCGTGACGGAGTCGCTGACCACTACAGTGTACCCGTCCGGGCTACCTGTAAGTCAATTTTATCTTTTTCATCACGCATGGGTGATAACAAGTCTCTATACAGATGTCCCCATATGTCCTGTCCTGATGAGACCCACATTCTCAAGGGTTGAAACGCCGTCGACGCTATAAGGAATTGAACCTACAAACAGTGCCTATGACTAGATATGGTCACTTGTTAGAATCATTTATCAATATTTGGGTCATTTTCCTTAATTGGTCATCCTATAAGAAACCGTTATGTTTATGTTTATTTGTGTGTTGTTGTAATTATTTTTTTTTTGGTTTCATATGTATACACTTGGGACACTGTGCACCCGTACAGTTTTTTGTTGTGCTTTTCACATGATTATGTGACAAACTATATATCGATTGTACAATTAAATCAACGTATGTTTTGAAATATAAACATTACTAAGACTGATTGAAACTTGTCCTTGCACCTCTTTTCGACATCTCCTTTCAACCTTTCGATGTTTCGCTAAATTGCTATTAAGCAAATATTTGAATTATTTATACAAATATCACACCACAGGAACCGTTGTTCTTTGTTATAATTTCATCTTTTAGGAGCAGGCAACCATGCTGCTACATCAGTTGGGCAATTTTAGACTTTGAATTGCTGCTTAATTTGAGCGTGTGAACTGTGCCCTTCCCCCAAGCATTCTTGATCTGCATAATCCCAATGTGTTCCCATTTGTCGAACCCCTTGGACATCCATAGGCTGCCCAATCTCTCTGAGCTCAATAATGGGTTGGCAAGTGTTAGCTTCCCCTCCCACTTGAGATGTGTGTTGGCCGCATGCCACACCGGTACTACATGCGCCGTAGGGCTTGCAAGGGGAAATCGGCCCGGTCTGGCATACAGTGCCTTGGTAAAATCCCCCCCGGGCACCTGCCAGTGATCCGGAGGGTACCTGGGGTCCACTGGGGCCCCGTATATGACTTGATTTATCGCTGCCAGCTGGGAGGCCCAGTAATATTTCCTGAGGTCCTGCAACCCTATCCCCCCATCATACCAAGGGAGGATAAGCTTGGAAAAGGCTTTACGGGGTCTGCCTTCCCAGAGAAGCTGTCTCTGGAGGGCCTCCATTTCCTTAAAATAGGACACCATGACGTTCTGGAGCACGTACAGGAATCGGGGAAGAGCCATCATCTTGAAAAGTACAGCCCTGCCCAGAAGGGAGAGTGGAAGTGCCCACCATCGCGACACGTCTCCTTTAAATCGGGACAACGGGGGCCCACGTTTTTAGCACATCATGATTTCGGGTCGAGTGTAACATAGATACCTAGGTAATGAAACCCAACCAGTTCAATTTGTATAGGACAGGAGTCCGAAATTACTGGCGGGCCGCCTCTAAGGACAAAAAGCACTGACTTCGACCAGTTGATTGCAAACCCGGAATACCTCCCGAATATGGCCAGCACATCCAGGAAGCACACCAGGGAGCCCCTTGTATTGGTGAGATAGAGCAGGATATCATCTGCATATAATGAACTTTTATCCTCCCTATCCAGCGTCCACCTCAGTACTCGGATTGACTGGTCCCACCGAACCCAAGCCGCAATCGGCTCCAACGCTAAGGCAAACAGGAGAGAGGACAAGGGGCATCCCTGCCTTGTGCCTCTGCCGAGGGGGAAGTCAACGGACTTATGATTATTTACCACCACCCTGGCAAGGGGGGGTTGGCATACAAAAGACACACCCAATCGATGAACTCTGGGCCAAAACCCATCTTTCCCAAGATTGCTAACAAGCAGGGCCACTCGACCCTATCAAATGCCATAGTGGCATCGAGCGACACCAGCACCGCTGGTTCCTGAATCGTCAGGGATCTGCCCAACACTCCATTAAACCTGCATAGGTTAAGAGCGGTGTTCAGACGGGGCATAAAGCCGGACTGGTCCGGATGGACCAGGATAGTAATGACTTTAAAAAGTCGAGTCGCCAGTAACTTCGCTAGGATTTTAGGTTCAGCATGTAGTAACAAAATGGGCCTATAGGATGAACAGAGTGTCCTTGGCTTCCCCGCTTTGTGGATGACCATGATGTTAGCCACCCCCTGGTCATATGGGAGCTGACCCCTCTCCTTACTCTCCATGAACATAGATCGAACAAAGGAGGCCAACTTGTTGGCACTCAGTTTATAAAGTTCTACAGGGATTCCGTTCGGGCCCGTAGCCTTTCCCGAGTGAACTCCTCTAATGGCCTGTGCCACCTCATCATTCGTGAATGGGGAATCTAAGTAATCCCGGTTGTCGTCTAACAGTGCGGGCAGCTAGATGTCCCTAATCATCTCTGCATTGTCTGCTTCTGAGTATATCCTGGCGGTGGTGTAAACCCCCCTATAGTATACCGAAAATTAATCTGCCACTGCCTGTGGGTCTCTTATCATACTGGAGTCTCCCCCCTGTAGCTCTGGCACAAGCCTGGACGCTATCTCCCCCCTCTCAAGCCACACAGTTAATTTGCCAGCTTCGTCGCCATGCTCATAGATCCTGCTGTGCGTCTCATCATTTTGCACTCTGGCCCTATCTCCAGGCAGGCTCCTATATTCGTCCTGGCACAGCTTTAATCGATGTATCTCATCTGGAGCTGCTGTCCGCGACACCTCTGCCTCCAACCTCATCACCTCCGCCTCTACTCTGTCTATTTCTGCATGTCGTTTCTTCTTTTCCCGGCAATCAGGGACTCCACCTTCCCATGAACCACAGTTTTAAATGCTCCCACAGGGTCTGTGCCGAGTCCACTGTGCCACTATTCTCCTGGAAATATCTGTCTGTGATTTTAGCAACTTCTTTCTTGGTGCCGGGTCTTTCAGATGCCATGCATTAATTGGGGCTAATCTCCCTACATTAGCTGGGCCAGTGTCCACCCAGAGCCAAATCAGGGAATGGTCAGAGATTCCTCTTCTTAGGTGTTGCACCTTGGCTTGGGCTGCTGGTAACAGTATATAATCTATTCTAGATAGGCTGTGGTAAGCAGCAGACAATGGGTGTCGGATTGCTTAACCTCCATCCATTGACAAGCCCCGTCGTTTCCAGGAAGTCTGGGAGCCATCTCTGCGCCGGCCTCAGTGTTCGAGCCTGTAGTCTATTGAGCTCGCCATCCACCACTGCATTGAAGTCCACCCGTCACAAGGAGAACTAGTGGCAACGTGAGGAAAATCATGCCCAAGTTGCGGAAGGTGTCTGCCTGAAGACCGGGCGGGACATAGATGAACATAAAGGTAACCACTGCCCCTCCCTCTGCCCCGATATCCCGATACAGTGACCCCGCTGATCCGACCAGGTTGCCTGTATGCTAAGGGGGAAGAAGTTCTAAACCAAAATGCCGACTCCCCTAGATCCCGTGGTGAACCCAGCATGTGCGACCAACTTATAACCCCCTCTGTGCAGGGCCATGCAGTGGCTACCAATAAGGTGAGTCTCCTGAAGTAGTACAACATCTGGGGAGTGCCGTCTAATCAACTGGCTCACCTTTCCCCTCTTAAGTTTATCCCCGAGGCCATTCACATTCCAACTAAGCACAGAAATCCCCGATCCCTTTCTAACATATGGCATTGAAACAGTATGGATACAGTACAATCATAGCTCTGTCCCCTGATGTGAAATACAAGGAAAAAAGAAAATGACATCTTTCAAACAACTTTCCCAACCCCCCTTCCCCCTCCCTGAACCCCTGCTCATGGCTTCCGCCTAACCCCAAATGGCAGTGTGCCTATCGCCCCATATTCTAAACTACCAACTATCTAGAAGTAGAACTGGGGAGGATGTCAGGACCCCGGTACTCCCCTCCCCACCCCCCCGAAGATATCACCGCTCTGTGCCTAGTGCATTGAACACACTCAAGGATCAGATCGGAAGGAAGCTTATAAGTGAAATCCACTACCTGACAGTCTTAAATGTCAGAAACAATTGCAGTGTCCTTCATTCCTGCTCCCGCAGGCTCTCACCACAATCTCCGTTCTGCCCCTCAGGCCCGGCCGAGGGAAGTCTCTCCAACAAGTCCGAAGCCACATCTGGGTTGTCGAAAAACCGGGCTTTCCCCTAAACCTCCGTCCGCAGTCGGGCCGGCAACATCATAGCTTATGTCAACCCTCTGTCTATGAGTCTCTTCCTAACTCCAAGGAAACCCTGGCGCTGCTTCTGGAAGGCTTGCGTGAAATCCGGAAACAATGTAAGAGTGGTATTTTCATATTTAAGGGGGCCCCCGATCTGGAAGCCTGCAGGATAGCATCTCTGTCCCTGAAGTTAAGCACCCTTGCGATCATCGGACAATGGGGGGCTCCAGGTCTTGGCCTCCTCCGCGGAATCCTTTGCGCCTGCTCCATCGTGAAGAAGTTACACAGCCCCTTGAGCTTGAGATGATTGAGGATAATGTATTCGACGAACAGGTCTGGGACCAGGCCTACAGCTTTCTCCAGGACATCAATAATACGAACGTTGTTCCATCTGGCTCTTCCTTCATAGACATCCAGCTTTCAATTCGTGAGGTCACTAGAGGCCTTGAGATCACGTACCTCCTGCTGAAGCAGCACCACGTCGTCTGTTAGGCTAGCAGTTTTGATGTCTAGTGGCTTGACTTTTTCTCTGGCTTTGGTGAGGTTGGCACGGATGAGATTGACCTCGATGGTTACCGTATTCAGTTTATTGTCTAGCGACTCCATCTTTGGCCCAGGGATGATTGGACACCGTCGATGGCCACCATCATGTCGAGCAATGTTGGATCCGGTGAAGGTCCAGTGGAATCTCTTCCTGCCCCTTGTACTCTGTTTGACTCCGTCGGAGACTCTCTGGGCATCGTGTAACGGTCAAGCTTGTTGGTCTGGATGGGACCAGACCCCCTGGAAGATTTGGAGTGCTGCTTATCACACTCGGGTTCAGTCGCCATCTGCTAATCTCTTCTCGGACCCCCTGTCCTCCCGGCTCCACCGGGTGCAGCAATGACACACCAGTCACCTCCAAGTGACATTGGGTGGCCCGACCGCACTCCCACTCAGCCAACGTCCTCGAACGTGGGCCCAACAACAAAAAACACAGAAATCGCAGTCCAGTGGAGAAGAGGGTCCACCGGGAAACAGCCAGTCTATAACAAAATAGTCTTGGGGCCCAGAGATCCCAGCCAGCCAACGATCAGATAGCCGCCCGATGGAGGGGGGCGAAAACATAGGTCAATGCGGCTCCTGTCCCACTCACTTGGGCCAGTGCTCAATTCCAGCTTGCCAGTAGGGATCCCCGGCAGAGCTGGTTGAAGGTATAGCCGGGGCTCAATACAAGCCTCCCGCCAGGGGTACGCTCCCCACTGCGCAAGGTGCTGACAACAAAAGGCAACGGGATGTTACACCTCTGAAAGGTCCGCCGCCGGGGGGACCCCTCCTCGCTGTTGCCGCTGCATGCGGAACTCTGCAGTCTCCTCCACAGTGGTCCTCACATGGCCACCCGGCTGGGTATTCGGCCTGGGGGCTGCGCCGTCATACAGGGCAGGAGTCCCAGCTCCCACCAGTTAGCAGGCAATCCACTCTTGCCCCGATGGCACATCCGCTCAGAATGGGCACCCCGCCTCCAACTATTCACCCTCCGCCGCCCACCGGGGGTGTGCTCCCCACTGTGCAAGGTACTGATAATGGGAGGAAAGGTGGATGTCACACCTCCGAAAGGTACGCAACATGGGGGACCCCTCCTCGCCGTTGCCAACGCCCGCGGCACTCCTCTGTCTCCTCCAACTATTCGCCCTCTGCCTCTGTGACGTTCGTTCCAGTAAGTCCAGGAGGGGGCCTGGGCGAGCCAGCGGTCCCCCACTCGACCAGCAACTTCCGGTCTTGGCCCCGGGTGTTAGCGCACCTTGCAGACAGCCCTTTGGCGCACTCGAGTCCCCAGCTTCAGCTGGGCGAGCAGGCGCACCTTTCAACAACAGGAGGCAGGATCAGCGCACCAGGATGTAGGTCAGGATAGTGGGATAGGGGTCCGGGGCCGGCGGAGCTGCGCACCTAGGCGGCATTCTTGGACGCACGCGTGGCTCCTTCCCAGCCTTTCATCTTTTAAGAGCAGTCAACCATGCTGCTACATCAGTTTGGCAATTTTAGATTTTAAACCACTGCTTAATTTGAGCCGGGTTCTACCAGTGAGCACATGGGCACTTAATCATTAGCACCTACTGTTTTTGGCGTGCTGTGTAACAAACTTATTATGGAATATGCTGTTTCTCTTTTATAACACAAAACACACAAACCGGCGAGTGTAATGATGCTAAGGCACAAGCCCACATGGACAAACAGCTCAGTGTGAACAGAGCCTGCTGCAGAGACCACGTGTTCTAGTGCTCAGCCTTTCATCTTTTAGGAGCAGGCCAGCATTCTGCTACATCAGTTTGGCAATTTTAGACTTTAAACTACTGCTTAATTTGTGCCAAGGTCTACCAATGCACACATGAGCACTTAAGCATTAGCACTTGCTCTCTGTGCGTGCTGTGTAACAGAGTAGTTAGGGAATATGCTGTTTCTCTTTTATAACACACAACACACAAACCGGCGAGTGTAATGATGCTAAGGCACAAACCCACATGGATGGAAAGCTCAGTGTGAAGAGAGCCTGCTGCAGAGACCACATGTACTTGCCATCAGCATTTCATCTTTTAGGAGCAGGCAATCATGCTGCTACATCAGTTTGTTAATTTTAGACTTTAAACTACTGCCTAATTTGCGCTGAGTTCTGCTAGAGCACACATCGGCACTTAATCATTAGCACTTGCTCTTTGGGCTTGCTGTGTAACAGACTCTTTAGGGAATATGCTGTTTCTCTTTTATAACACACAACACACAAACCGGCGATTGTAATGCTACTAAGGCACAAGCCCACATTGATGAACAGCTCAGTGTGAAGAGAGCCTGCTGCAGAGACCACATGTTGTCGCGCTCAGCCTTTCATCTTTTAGCAGTAGGCAACCATGCTGCTATATCAGTTTGGCTATCTTAGACTTTAAACTACTGCTTAATTTGTGTCGGGGTCTACCAGTGCGCACATGGGCACTTCATCATTAGCACTTGCTCTTTGGGCATGCTGTGCAACAGATTTGTTATTGAATATGCTGTTCCTGTTTTATAACACACTACACACAAACCGGCGAGTGTAATTATGCTAAGGCACAAACCACATGGACGGACAGCTCAGTGTGTAGAGAGCATGCTGCAGAGACCACTTGTTCTAACACTCAGCTACCAATTAATAGCTATGCACTTTTCCAATTACTCTGTGAATACTCTTGCAGTTATAAAATCACCATGCACTATCATTGCACTCCTCCAATGTCCCAGGCAGTACTCATGCGCTCCTGTAATCACCCAGATACTAAATATGCACTCATACAATAATCCAGGCATTACACATAAACTAATGCAATCAGTCAAGCATTAGCAATGTCATTTTACAATCACCCAGACATTACCCATGCACTCATACAATCAGCCATGCAGGACCCATGCAATCCTCCAATCACCCAGTTACTATCCAATCTCTCATGCAATCACTCTTCCACTACCCAAGCACTTATACAATCACTCAGGCAGTACCCATGTCCATCTTCAATCACCCAGGCACTACCCATGCATTCATGCAATCACCCAGACACTACTTATACACTCATGTAATCATCCAGGTATCATCTATAAACTCACGCAATCACCCAAGCATTACACATGCACGTCCAAAATTAACGAGGCATTATGAAAGCACTCTTCCAATCACCCAGGCACTACTCATCCACTTATACAATTGCGCAGGTAATGCCTATGCACTGCTGAAATAACCCATGGACTACCCATGCACTCCTGCAATCAATCAGCTAATAACCAAACACTTATCCAAGCATAACACCAATACCCAAGCACTTATAAAATCACCACACACTACTCTTCCACCCTTGCAATCACCTTGACGCAACCCATGAACTCATGCAATCATCCAGACATTACCCATAAACTAATGCAATCAGTCAAGCATTACTCATGTTCTCTTGCAATCTTCTATATATTACCTCCATTATCCTGCAATTACTAAGACATTAACCAAGCAGTTACAAAATCACCCAAGCACTACCCATGCACTCTTCAGGTCACTCAGGTACTACTCATCCACTCATGCAATAACCAGGCACTACCCATGTATTCTTTTAATCTCCCAGACACTACTCATTCACTCCTTCAATAAACCATCCAGCAGACATGCACTCCTCCAATCACCCCGGCACTAGTCATGCCCTTATGCAATCACCCAGGCATTACCTATGCACTCATGCAATCATTCAGGCACTACCCATGCACTCATGCAATCACCCAAGCACTACCCATACACTCATGCAATCATCCAGGTATTACCCTGCTATAGTTAGAAATTAGTATTTAACAAACCTTTATAGTTAGAAATTAGCATTTAACACACCTTTGAAATTCATTGAATAAAACATAGATTTCAGGGACGTTATAATTAGAAAGTATCATTTAAAAAACCTTTGAAATTCACTGAAAAAAACCACAGGTTTCAAAGACGTTATAGTTTGAAATTAGCATTTAAAAAACCTTTGAAATTCACTGAAAAAACATAGGTTTCAAGGACATTATAGTTAGAAATTAGCATTTAAAAAAACTTAGAAATTCACTGAAAAAATCATAGTTTTCAGGGACGTTATAGTTAGTTGGACATTTCAATCATACAAAACCAGAGAAATTCAGCCATTATAGTTAGTTGAGCTAACTATAACTCGTGCCCCCGCAATGCACTGCTGATGACGTCACACATTACATCACTCATGACATGGTCAGTGACATCACTGATGACATCACTGATGACATCTCAAATGACATCACTGATGATGAGTGAAATGTCCAACTAACTATAACGTCCTTGAAACCTATGGTTTTTTCAGTGATTTTCAAAGCCATTAGAGAACTCTGGGACTTAGTTCCTTGTTCTGAAGTGTTAAATGAAAAAATATATAAGGGGGCAGGGTAGGCGTTAAAAACAAACAAATTCTGCAAAAATTGCCACAATTCTGCGGGACTCCTGAGAGATTGAAAAAATGGCACACACTGTTCAATTATAGGATCTGGGGAGCCCACTTGCCGGGCCAAGAAATTGCATAAAAGAGGAGGGGGTCCTCATTTTCAAGTCTCGAGGAGTCCTGGTAACCCCATCCACCGGCGCCAATTTCATTAAAATGTCATCTGAGACATCATCAGTAATGCCGTAAATAATGTCACAGAACATGTCATGAGTGATATAATATGTGAGGTCATAAGCAGTGCATGGTGGGGTCACAAGTTATAGTAAGCCTGCCCCCCAAGCCTCATTAGGTCTTACTGGTTCTGCATCCCCCAGGGCCATTTTATTTTAAAGGGGAGGGGGTGCATGACACCCCCTCCCTGATACTCATTAGGCCCTAGTGTAGGCTCCCCGGAACTGAGTATGTGAGCTGGTTCTGGGGGATAGGGTCCCAGGGAGGGGGACAATTCTGCCCCTCCCCTTAAAAAATACTGTGAGCCCAAGGGGATGGGGTCCTTGGGTCCGATACAGCTTATGGAGTGGAGGTTGCATGTTCCCTTACCTAAATTTTAAAATTGGACCCCAGGGAATCTTGTTCCTGGGGCTGAATACAGCTCAAGGATGGGGCCTGCATGCCCCCTCACCTTAATTAAAGAGTGCAGCCTCAGGCTACCATTTTGTTTTGTTTTTTCGATCCTGCTGGAGTCCCCTGGAATTGCAGCAAACATTGTAAGGTTTTCTCAACCTAGGCCCCATGGGGTCTCTCTGGTTCTTTCCATTGGGGCCTAGGGAGGGCAGGGTGGGCATACCCTGCCTCCGTAAACCTCATGTTATATTACTTATTTGTTTAACATTTCACAACAGGGGACCAGTTGGCTAAGTCCTGTAATGATTGCCAGCAACATTTTTCTGATGTTGCTGGCAGCCAATCACAGCACTTGCTCCGTTAGGAGTCTGACTCCCACAGGAGTAAATTAGCCCAAAGGAAGAAAAGCTCCCTGGGCCAATGAGTACAATCTATTTTTAAATTAGATGCTCCCGAGAGACTCTTGCAGACCCAACCATTCAGATATACAAATATTTGTAAACCTTTATTTGTCAAAAACTACTTAACAACTTTACACCAAAACATAAAAAGCACAATCTGCATACCAATTTCTAGCTTCCTGGCAAAATTGGTGTCATTCTGTTCAGCAGTTTTGGTGTAGCCTTGCCTAAAAAGTTTACGGACAACACATAGGCATTTTACATTTTGGGACCCCCCTTTTTTCTCATCCAAGCTTCACAGATCACTGCGAAACCTTCCATTAACAGTCCAGGAAAAAATGTGTGAAAATATTTTGGGAAAGTTTCATGGATAATGGCAGATCATGGCCCACTATTGGTAGATATATATAGTTTAAGGCAGGCAAAGGTTAAGAGGGAATTCATGTTCAATAGGAAGTTATTAATGGATCAAGCTTTTATTGACCATATGCTTATCTGGGTTGATCAATTTTTGGAAGTGAACAGGGGATCCTCTTCTAATCCCATAGTTTGAAACACTCTTAAAGCAGACATTCATGGGGAAGCTCTTTGTTTTGGATTGGCCAAACAGAAACAAGGACACATTTTGATACAACAACTTGTGGGGGATTTAAGTGAGGCAGAACAAGAGTTGATAGAAGTGCTTACACAGGGATTAGAGGGCAGGGATGTCCATATTAAGATTGCATGTCGTAAAGCTAAAATAAATGCGATATGGTGTAATGAAATAGCCTACCAATATAACATTTATAAACAGGACAGATATGAATATGGGAAACTAAGGGTTTGATGTCTGGCACAGAGACTTAGAGTAAAACATTCTATGCAGCAAATATCTGCTATGCAGGATGCAGCTGGTAAAACGGTTGAAACAGCTGAGGGTATTGTGGGGGTGTTTCAGGAATTTTATTAAGAATTTAATACGCAGAGCGATGTGGATCAATATGAGGTATGTAGTACATTTTTTAAGTATTGAAAATAGACATGCTGAATACTTTTCAAGAAGCTCAAGCTGGGAATCCGCCTCCATCTTGGGATGAGGCTAACATAGTGGTGTTCAAAAAGAAGGAGAAGCCCCCGAACATGCCTGGAGCTTATAGACCTATTTCTCTGCTAAACGCAGATGGTAAAATATATACGAAGATATTAGATAATAGGCTGGCGCGTGTAATAGCGTCTCTGGTATCTCAATATCAGCATGCGTTTATACCTGATAGAAGTACGACTAATCATATAAATAGAGTGGTTGCTCTCATAGATTATGCCAATGCGTATCATAGTACACTGGGGCTGATATTCCGTGACGCGGAAAAAGAGTTCGATCGCGTTTCATGTTTTTTTTTATGGAGTATTATGAGGATGATAGGATTTGGGCAGGGATATATCAAGGCTATCCAAACTATGTATAAATCACCACGTGCGAGGATTTGTGTGATGGGCAGGGAGTCACAGCAAGTTTTAATCAGTAGAGGAACAAGACAGGGATATCCCTGTTCCCGTTATTATTTGCTATCTATATACATATATACTAGCAGCCCATCCTGACGTTGTCCTGGTATACACACGCCCACAACAGAGTCCTGTGAACGCTTGTTTTGCAGGATTTCTGCGCCCCCTTTTTGCCGAATGCCTGTTGAATGCAGCGCCGATTGCTGTATGGCCACGCCCCCACATGCCCACAATGGAGCCCTGTAAACGCTTGTTTTACCTGATTACCACCCCCAGATTTCCGCCCCAGCACAACGCACACACTTGTTTTACCTGATTTTTGCCCCCAGATTTCCACCCCCAGAACAACGCACACGGCCACAAGAAAGTACTAACATGTAGCGGTGGCCATGCACCCACATTTCCACAACGGAGCCCTGTAAACGCTTCTTTTACCTGATTTCCGCCGCCAACACAACGCCCACGGCAACAAGGAAGTACTAACACGTAGCGAATGCCACATCCATCGCTGTATGGCCATGCCCCCAGCACAACGCACACGCACACACCCCAAGAAGAATGCCCCGAGCAGAACGCCCACGCCCACAAGGGACTACTTTGCCCCTAAGGTTCTTTTACCCTTCGAATGTATATGGTGGCCAACTGTATAGCCTAAGTCCATCTGCTGCAACTGTCCTTTCCAATGCTGTATTGGGTGTTGGGATTTGTGCTGTGGTTCATGAGATTACCCGCCTCAAAGGTTTGGGCTCTCACTATATGATATTAGTATAGATATCAATTCATTTTTGATCATGCTAGAGCAAAGTGAACGTATTAAATCTATGAGCTGTGGGCAATTCCAGGCACGTGTATTAGCGTATGCAGATGACATTGCTGTAGCTGCGGCAGATCCAGCTCAAACAATAATTGAGATTGAAAGACTGGCTGAGAGATTAGGGGCAGGTTCTGGTTATAAATTAAATTTAACCAAAACTCAGATTGTATGTATCAGTATGGCCTGTCCGGGTGAGAGTCGAGTAACCAATGAAGCTAGATATTTAGGTATTAAAATACGAATGTCCTTGCAGGATTTGATAGAGGTGAACTGGGACAGTATAGTCTCTGGGGTTAAACAGCAACTTGATCAGTTGGAATGTCTACACCTTACTATGGTAGGGAGATGCAATGTATTTAGGATGATTGTTCTCCCCAAAATCTTGCATTATTTAAGGGTGTTACCGCTGGAATTAACTAAAAAGCAACTGCTGAGGGTACAATCGATATGTGATGGATTTATATGGGGACAAAGAAAATTGAGGCGGGCATTTGAATATGTGAAGCTATCCCATGACAGGGGGGGGTGGTCGGTTCTTAATGTCTCATTCTATTATTATGTCTACCTACTGCAAAATATGCAGATTTTGTTGACAGGGGACGATGTGGTGATTGCAGAAGCACCATCCATATATCAACTGTTGTTAGGGGCTGAAGCTAGAAATTGTTTAGTTAAATTCTGTGAGCTAAGCTACTATAAAAAAACTAAATTTAAGGTATTTATTGCAGGTGTGGAAAATGGTAAAAAAAAATAGATATCACACAGTGTAGCTATTTCACACCATTATATTTAACATCTAAATTCCCTGATTTTTTTTGGGATTATAGGATGGTCGGATGGAGGGCTAAAGGGATTAAGCAACTAGGAGATCTATTTGAGGGGGGAATATTATCCTCATTCTCAGGGCTAATTGATAGATACAGACTTCAACTTAATGAATTCTTTAAATATTTGCAAATTTATATTTTTTATTTAAACATAATATGTATGAGGGAATTAAGAAAGTTTCGATAGTCGAGGCAGTTAGAAAAAGGGTAAGTATAGGGCCACTATACACTTTGATAATGGAGGCGCAGATGGATGATCTGGCTGCACAAGATAGTAAATGGAGTGAGCGACTAGGACAGGAAGGCGAGTACATGCAAAGATCTATTGATACCGCACGGAAAATCTTAATGTCAGCAACTTTAAAAACACAACACTTCAAGAACATATTTGATGTATATCATACCCCGGAAACAGGATGATGAAGTGGGGAGGAATTATTGATGGGAAGTGTTTTAGATGCAGTATAGGTAGAGCTGACAT
Organism: Lissotriton vulgaris; assembly: GCF_964263255.1. Taxonomy (NCBI): domain Eukaryota; kingdom Metazoa; phylum Chordata; class Amphibia; order Caudata; family Salamandridae; genus Lissotriton; species Lissotriton vulgaris. Next base: position 1,628,061,994 of record NC_141689.1, on the reverse strand, counting down.
TGTGCATGTGTTTTATAATTGTATGTCATTGTTACAATTTAAATTACATATAGGTCTGTTCCTGTCTGAAATCACAGTGATACCCATGCATTTAACAAAAGAAGTTATGTTACTGGGGATTGGGGGTAACCTTCAAATTGATCAATTGGCATATAAGTTTAGATATATGTTGTTTATTGCAACGGCTGTGGCTCAATTATGTTTAGATTCATGTTGGGGACAGAAGGAGGCCCACTCGTTTGAGATGTGGAGAGCTACATTTATAATATTTTAGAATATAGCCTTTATCGCTTGAAGTAGTTCCTGTAGTAGTTTCCTGACATTTCTTTGCCTGTTTCCCCACCGGACCCCTTGTGTTGGCTCTTTGTTCCGCCCACAGCATCGGAGGGGCAGAGGTGACAGCGGAATCGTGTGCCTGGCTTTCTGGGACTACAGCAGCGGGACGCTGGGACTGCGAGGACCAGCATTCCTGAGTGACCTGCAGCTGGTGCCTCTTTCCGTGCCGGCCCCGCCTACCTTCACCAGCCCTTTACTACTCGCGGCTCCCGCTTCGCGGGCGCCGCTCGCAGTAGTTTCCTGACATTTCTTTGCCTGTTTCCCCACCGGACCCCTTGTGTTGGCTCTTTGTTCCGCCCACAGCATCGGAGGGGCAGAGGTGACAGCGGAATCGTGTGCCTGACTTTCTGGGACTACAGCAGCGGGACGCCGTGACTGCAAGGACCAGCATTCCTGAGTGACCTGCAGCTGGTGCCTTTTCCTGTGCCGTCCCCGCCTACCTTCACCAGCCCTCAACTACTCGCGGCTCCCGCTTCGCGGGCACCGCACGCAGTAGTTTCCTGACATTTCTTTGCCTGTTTCCCCACCGGACCCCTTGTGTTGGCTCTTTGTTCCGCCCACAGCATCGGAGGGGCAGAGGTGACAGTGGAATCGTGTGCCTGGCTTTCTGGGACTACAGCAGCGGGACGCCGGGACTGCGAGGACCAGCACTCCTGAGTGACCTGCAGCTGAAGCCTCTTCCCGTGCCGTCTCCGCCTACTTTTGTGTATTTTTTTCACGCCCCCTTAACGCATCGCGGGACGCATCGCGGGACTAGCCGGGCTAAGCCCGGGCAAAGGGCGGGCCGTCTGTGGCCGTCCGTGGACGGAGTTGGACGGGACTGGCTACCCCCCTTTCATCCCTCAAAGAAGTGAAACTGGCAAGGCATCATCCAGAAAGGTACTGTGGTCTTCTGGATACATTCCTTGGTCAAACTATTGCTATTGTTAAAATAAAGCATTGGGCCAACGCGAGGGTGAACTACTCACTGTCTGTACACAGGACTCTGGTGTACCCCATTACTCATCTCCACATCAAATACCTTTATCTGCAAAATGAACAATCAGGGGGAAAAAAAAGCTAAGATACCAGTTACACGCCCACATACCAGACAGCATGCCGCAGAATCGCAGCCCCTACCCACTCTGACTGCTATTGACAAGATGCTGCAACAAACTATTGGTTTTGTAGCAAATGCCATCGAGAATACGGAGAGGAGGCTATCTATTACACCAACACTATGTATTCCAAACCAAGAAGGGGACATTTTAATTATTGTGACTGATGTATTAGAAGCTAGTTCCTACTTGTCATCGTCATACGTAGATTTACCCTGTAGCCAGTTGCCTGCGGAGACTTCTATCGCTGTTCAGGATCCCCCAATTATTCTAACCTCCCCCTCTTTGGAGAAAAGGCCTGAGGCACGAAAAACATGCTCCAGGAAGAAGAAAGATATTAGTTCTAAAAATACTGGTAATAATAAACCAGCTAACCATGATTTGGTGACCCCGACCACTAATCCATCATGTCCAACACTAGGAGTACCGTGCTGGGTCACCAATATGGTTGCTGATTTACAAGCATCCCTGGAGCAGGCCATAGCTATCCAACTCAAACCCTTAGTGCCAAAACTTGACAAACTCATTTCTACTATAAATTCCAAGGGGGCAGGAACAATAGAGACTGCCAAACAGTCGAGATATCCGTTACTTCCTGCTAGTGATACTCTACTTCAAAACAACCATAGTGCTAGAGTATCTGAAAATAAAAACCCTTTAGCACAGACCTCCAATGCAGGAGCCAAACCAACCGCTCAAAAGGCGACGCACGCTACACCACAGGCTATGACCAGTTCTAACTCTCAGAGCCAAACCCATCAAATAGCGGGATATTTGGTAAATGATAGAGCTAAAGCCACAGCAAAGACAAAAAAGGGCGAAACGGGGAGCAAAATTAGTGAAACATTAGATAGAAATGCAACACCAAGAGTTATTCCAAACCAGTTACCATCGATTCACTTACCCACTGAAGCCCAACCATATGTGGTCACACTTGCAGGAGTACCACCCCTAAGCGAAGGGAAAAGAGAAAGGGAGACAGAGTTAAAAAACAAATGTATCCAATGGCTTACAATTAATAGACACTTGCCATTGAATGTTTCAGGTGAAATCATGTCGGCCAGAAGAGTAGCATGGATTGGGAGGGGCCCAAAAACTATAGCAGGGGATGTCATAATATTGAACTTCATGGATGTCTCAGCCGTAGAGTATATCTGCAATGCCCCATTCACTAGACCAAATACACAAATATGCCCACTGCACCTCTCATACTTTTACCCCACCCCTAGTCTGGAGCCTTCCCGTCATGGAGGGGTACATTATAACAGGGGATATAATCCTCCACCACAGAGAACGCCATATGGAGGGGTATTGAGGGAGGGTATGTCTCCATACGGTCCTCTATTCCCATTGCAACCACACTGGAATAGGTTTAGTGTACTGGAAGAGGTGGATTGACTCAGTTTAAGGGGAAATCCTCCTCCACAAGTTACTAATGAAATTCCTAGAAGGGCTGGGGTAATAGAGGAAAATGTTTCACTATCTACCGATAGGGAGGACTTGATGAGTGATTTTCCAGAGAGGTTGGGGACTAGCGGTAGCAGGAATGGGGAAGGAGAGGGCTCCAAAAATCTACAAGAAGGATGTCTAAAGTTGATCTCAAGGAATATAGCCGGGTTAAAAAATAAGCTACTAACTCCAGAGTGGGCCGCCTTTATGGCAACACATGATATATGCCTTATGCAAGAGACCTGGGCACTGGAAGAGAGCATCAGATCGACTTTCGCAACATTTGACATCATGGCAGTGTCTACAGGTAGAGGCCGTCCATCGGGTGGGTTATCAATTTGGATAGGTACCCACCTGGGTATCCAGGCGACCCAAATACAAACAAACTCCTTGGATATACAGTGCGTCTTATTAAAGCCCGCAACCAAACCCAAAGTAGCAATAATAAATATTTATTCGAGGCCATACAGGAATGGGCAAGAAACAGAAACAATTAAAGCCCTGAATTCCTTTATCCAGGGGTTAGACCCCTCTATGTCAATAATTCTTGGGGGAGACTTTAATTGTCAATTCGAGCCACTGGGTAGCCTGGAGCTGGGTGAGCAAGAGGAAGTTGACGCACTTTGGCATATTCCAGAGCCCAGTATAACTCCGGTCAGGGCATGGACTCCTTTAGCTCTTCAAATAAAATCCTTTTTCCTTGAAACATCCTTGCGGGCGTGCAATAGGAGTTTGGATCCTGATTGCCCAGCTATAGCCACGTTCAACCGAGTAGGTCAAACATCCATCATTGACTACCTTATGGTGGATGCTAAAAATTGGGACAAGCTAAAGGAATTTAGGGTCATACAAAGACATGATAGCGATCATAATGCCCTGGTTTTAACTCTTAAGCCGGGGTCCTTTGGTTTAACTAATCCTGAAACCAAACCCGCGGCGATGATGCTTCCCCTCATGTTGGCTAATAATAGAAGGAGGGTTAAATGGCCTCACCTAGCAGATTTACCAACTTGCAATCCCACTTATAACCCAGATGGGTGACCCGTCCTGCAGGTACCAGGCAGTGGAGACACATAGGCAGCTAGTTACGGCATTGGGGGATGTGTTCTACCCTGTAAGTGGAACTAAAAGGTGTGTCCCGAAATCTCACCCCTGGTTTGATGATGCATGCAAAAAACTAAAAAAGGAGCTAATTGCGGCAATCAAATCTAATGACAGAGTGAATATTAGGGCAACCAGACTGCTGTATAAAAAGGAGCTCACTAGGGGTAAGAGGGAGTGGGAAGAAGCCAGGTGGGAAGAACTGAGAGGTGCCCTCCTGGCAAAAGATGCCAAATTATTCTGGGCAATAGTTAATTCTGGTGTGGAAGAGGGAGGGAGGCTCTCCTACCAAACATTACTCCGTCAGTTTGGGAGGCGCACTTTGCTGCGCTTTACACTAGCCCTGAGACCGACACTAGTGAACATTTAAATGGGGCAGAGATATTGGTGCCAGATGATGCCCTCCGGATGCCCCGAGCCCCAGACCTCCCGCACGAGTATCGAATGCGGGGGGGCCTCGGACTTGGGCTATCCGATTGGTCAGTGGGATGCCAGGGCGAGGGTGGGCCCTGGAGACATTGAGAGTATCTCAGTTAAAGAGGTGGAATCGGCGATCATCAGGCAGCTACCTAACAAAGCCCCAGGCCTTGACAGATTACCTGGAGATCTTTTCCGCTCCCAGTCAAAAATCTGGGCGCCGTACTTGGCTGTTTTATTTAATGCGGTCCTTCGGGGAGCTAAGTTACCGGACACCTGGGCAGGGGCCGAGATTGTCCCAATCTTTAAGAAGGGCTGCCCTTTAGTGCCATCAAAATATCAGCTGATTAGTCTCTTGGATACTTCGCAGAAGCCAATGGGCCGAGTCCTCCTGGATAGACTGCTGGGGTGGATGGAGGAGCATAAAGTATTGACTACCCTTCAGGCCGGCTTTAGAGCTGGAATCTCAACCCTGGACCAAATGTTTAGGCTGCAGGTCCTTTTTTGGAAGACAGCAAGAGTAGAGGGTGGCAGCCTCTACCTTGTCTTTGTAGACCTGCGGGCCACTTTCGACCTTGTCCCCAGGGAGAGTTTATGGAGGGTCCTGAAAGAACTAGACCTCCCGCCCTATCTACTAGACGTCCTGAAGCGTTTCCATGCAGAGAACTACGCCCAGGTGAGATGCGGGAAGAACGGGGAATTATCAGCTCGCTTCCCCGTGACCAGAGGCGTACGTCAGGGCTGCACCCTGGCTCCCACGCTCTTTAGTCTTTATATAAATGGCCTGGTGGGTGAACTGGACAAAGTCAGGGACAGTGATGCTCCATGGCTGGCCACTGGTCGGGTGTCTGCTCTGATGTTCGCAGACGACACCTTGTTGTTGTCTCGAACATCATCAGGTATCCAGAGGGTTCTGGACGGTTTTGTATCATTCTGCGCTTTGAGGGGACTGGAGATAAATTTAGCAAAGATGAAGTTTATGATCTTTCATCCCCCAAAGCGCACTCGCCCTAACCCTGTATTAAATGGTGTCCCGCTGGAAAGGGTGAGAACCTTTGTATACCTGGGCGTCACCCTGACTGAAGATTTTAGTTGGGGCCCACAGGTATCCAAATCTGCTCTGAGGTTGTCGCAGATCGTAGGGGGCATTGGCAAGTTCCAGAGAACAACCCTGTTTAAGCCAGTTGCCTCAGCCCTTGAGATTTATGGGGCACAAGCTAGACCAGCTGTGATGTACGGTGCAGAACTCTGGGGCCATAAGAGTACACCAAGCCTGCTTAAGGTGGAGCAGGCCTTTATGAGGAATTTGGTAGGCCTCCCCCAGAGCACCCCGCTCACACCCCTGACACTAGATCTAGGTTTAGAGTCCATCTCAGAACTGCTAGCTGCTCTACCTCTCCTGTATTGGAGAAGGCTTTGGACAGTACCTGAGCTCGAGGATTATAGAGCTGAATTCACTGCAGTGTGGGGGCAGTTGAAGAACAAGAAAATTCCCTGGTTAGCCCATATTAAAGCCCTTGTACATCAAATTGGTATGCCCCAATTATGGGAGACCCCGGAGGTGAGCTGCCCGGAAGTGAAGAGAATAGAGCTCTTGGCCTCTTTGAGATATTACAACCGACGTCTGCTGCATAGCTCGACAATTTTGGGCAGATTGTCCACAGAATTTTTGCAGGTAAAACTCGTGTCCAGGAGGGAGGAGTTTTTGGACTTAATACAGCCCCCCCTTGCAAGAAAACTCTATACACAATTAAGACATGGTTGTCTACCTATTGGGGGATTTACTTGTAAATGGGATGGACGAGAGGAGGGAATTTGCCCAGTCTGCAACAATATTAAAGAGGATATCGTTCACGTTTTATTCTTCTGCCCAGCTTATAGTATAACACGGAGATGCTGGTTGGCACCGTTATGCAGAAGTTTTGGTCTAAGGCAATGTGCACAAGCTGCTAGAATTTTAAGATATGACACCTCCCCTTTTATTGTGTTTGCGGTCTCCCGGTTTTTATATGGTATGTGGCGCAGAAGGCTCACTCTAATGAATTGCGATAAATTGTGATTAATTGCGATGTTTGGTACCTTTCTATTGATAACTTACTGTTTATTAACTTTTTAACCATGTATTCTTAATTATTTATGTATCTTATCTTGTGTATGTACATATTCTATCTGTGCTTTTATGGTCTATGACCGCAATAAAGTTATCAAAACGAAACGCTTGAAATCATCAAAAAAACAAGAACTTGGTAGCCAGATATGGGCTCCATTGATTGAACATATGATTTAATTATCTTGATCCGGACAAGTTCGTTTTGTCTTTCTGCTACTCGGATTGTGTCTTTTTTTTGTTTTACGATGTCCATCTCAAGAAATGTTTTTGTTTTTATTATGTATAACTTTATATATGCTATGGATTGTGCAAGTGAGTACTGTGCGAATGGTATACATGACGATACTCTGATTGATAGATCTATTGTGTGGTGCATGCGCTATGTTTAGCCTTCATGCCTTTAGCGCCTTATTTTAGAAGGAGCATGAGACATTTCTCTCGACTAATCGTCAAGCACGCTGCCACTCCTCAATTATGCCTACTCGATCAAACACCATTTTACAAGCACTATTTACCCAATGCCACACTGATTTGTAAGTTACGCTTACCTGGCCACATGGTTAAACCCCGTTCTTAGCCAATCGAGCCAGCTTATTATATCTACTAAATAGTGTTAAGTCAATCTTACACGACTTTTGTAACAGCAGTGATTTGACCACATAGAAAACCACAACATGCATTTCACCCACGTGTGACTCAGAATTGAATTATGAATTTGAGTAAGTGTTAATTTATGTCACAGTTCTATCGACCTGACATTGTATGGGAGTAGGAGTCACACACCCTGTATTGGGTTCTGATGCCAAATGCTGTTAAAACTATTGTCCCTCATTTTCTTCCCACTTCTCATCCCAGTACATGAGAAAATCCTTGTGTTTCAACCTACTGGGTACTGTGAAGCCTGGTTAATCCACAGTTGTGGGTGAGTCCTTATGCTCTCTCTGCTGTAATAGTATTGTGTGCCACAAGGGCTGAAGTTTATGTTAGATCAGCTTGTGCACTCCCCGTGTGGCACCCTGTTTTTAATTGTTTTTATTTGGTTCATGTTCACCCCATAATTATGAGAGTCAGTGTACACATGAAAAAAGAGAAAATGCACAGACCCATGACCGTAATATACTTACCAATGTGATGTGTTCTCTCTCCACAGGTAGTTCCAATACTACCAGGTATATGACTAGTTAGTCGCATGGCTGATGTGAGTGTACAGCCACAACACCATCTGAGTTTTTAGTTGTAGATAGCATATCCCCTTGTTTGGTCCTGACGAATCGCCCACAGATTATTCAATTGACGAGAAACATGTTGGCCTATCACATATAAGAGCGCCATAGCCTGAGACATAACATCAACCTAGCACCTTATATCTTTTGTTTTTACTTAGGGTAGGAGACCCCTTCATTAAAGTTGTTGTCGTAGGTACTCTTAACCCTATTTTAGAATCACCTGAAACACACTTGAAACACACATTCATCTACACACACTAGACCCTCACCCCCACTTCACCAAACGGCTTTTGGACAAAGATCTCCGCTTAAGTGAGCCGGTCGGGTATTGCACCGCTGACCCGATGAGGATCAGCCCGATGATGAAGCATGACACCTGACAGGGTGTGTGAAGGCATCCAGTTAAATGGATTCACAAATTTGAACCACTCTGGTCAGGTTGGTCTATATTTCCTTTACCTGACTCTCACTTCAGAGAAACAGCATCATTTGTTTTTCTATACTTCCCGTAGGGCATTTATGCTGGACCTGCCTAAAAGCCCTTTTTCCCAACTTTGATTAATGGATTGTACAATAAAACATATTTTTTTTAATAGGGGAAGTTTTATGGAGATTCTACATATGGTGCCTGTTGGGACGTAAAAGTCCTCTTTATGGAAAGAGACATGTACCCCTACCCAGAGTGCCCAACTGTATTGTAGTCTGGATCCCTAATGCTGATTTTTTGTCATAGGTGAACACGGATCATGCTGGGGTGCCATGACCTAGGCCTGTCAAACTGATTCTGGTCTTACTGGACCGGGAGGGTAACCTGAACAGCCACCCTCATAGTAGTGGAAGGCTACCTCCTTCACTAGGAGTTAAAAAGTGAAAGCTTGGTGGTGACAGCATACCGAGTGATCAGCAGTAGTGAGTGGGCTCTTTTTATCCTGTGTCACTGGAGCGCAGCCTATAGGCTCACTCACCTCTGTTTTAAATGTTCAGCTACTGTGTGTTTACTTCATCTCTGGCCCACATCAGATTGATGTGGAAGTGCGAGTGTGATGAAAACGTGCTGGGCGCATGTGTGCGCTCAAAGAATACACTACATCTAGGGTGATGTGTGGTACAGTACTCACATGGTAAATATGTAGGTGCTGGCAGGGTGTGCTCTTAAAATAACACACTGATGCAGTGCAGAGAGACTGCAGTACTGAACAGTGTGTGCAGACTTAGTATGCGTGCTGCATGTGGGAATGCTGATGGTAGCATATTGCATGAGGACAACACTATAAGGCAGTGAGTGAGATATGAATGTATCCTGAGTGCAGAAGTGACTGCACTAGAACATAACATGAAGGACCTTGGGTTCAATTTTGGGGAGCACAGGACTTCCTGGTGAAAACATGAGGAGTAGAGGAATCCCCCCAGACAGAACTGTGTATTGCTGCATTCCAGTGAACTGGTCGGGACAAGGTCTGGATGAGAGGAGAGCCAAGATCCCCCTATGCATTTTAAAGAGCTCTTTGATTCAGTGACAGATCACATGGAAAGGGGCCTGGACACATATCAGGAAGAGGGAGATGGGGCTGATAAGAGAATCATTAAGAGTAGTGCTCACGATTTATGTTTGAGGCACATATCACTATGGCTGACATGCGGGTGGAAACTCTGGTCACTCCTACAAATCTTTTGGGTTAATCAGCTTTGGAGTCCTGCCTGCTGTGACGGACATCCTTCAGGAGGAAGATAAAAGGGAGAGATATCCATTTCAAAGAAGCAGAACCGCAACATAGAAACTTCAAAGGTCAAGAGTCAAGACCCTAAATCACAGAAGAACTGTAAGTATGGGAGTTGTCTGTGCAAGGTGTCAGGAATCCAGCCCTACACCAATTGGGCGACAGCCCATATGTTGGGCTTCATTGGTGACCTTGTATGCTGGGGATTGAGTTAGAGGAGAACGGTGGGAGTAACACGCTCCCAGCACAAATCGGGTCATTGCACATGTGCTGAAGTAACTGTGTGAACCTATATGCCAGGATGTGCCACCGCTAATTGCCTGAAGACTGCGGTGGGAGAAATTCGTCTCTGCACCGATCGGGACATTGTCCATGTGCTAAATTAAATGGGCGACTCAGTATGCCAGGAGGGGCCACCATAGCATTGATTAAAGCATGTAACAGGAGGAACCCGTCCCCTCACTTATTGCACCATTGCCTGTGTGTTAAAGTGACTTGGTGATCCTGTACACCAGGAAGGGCCACCGTCACTATCCATCTGAGGTTAGCGTGACCGGAGTGTGGAGGCTTGTGGGATGACTCGATATGCCAGTAGGCACCACCGGAGATGCTGCAGCTAAGAGGTCCAGGTCATTGACGGGGGCCAGCAAACTGTTGTGACTAAGGTGGAGCTCAACCACATCTTGTGAACTACCACCACTGAATCCTTTTAGAGCATGGAGACCAACCCCACCCTCTGCCAAGAGAAAAGCACTTACGACATGACTGCTGGAGCCGGAACACATCGCCCATCTTACCTCCGCGGTTAGAGTCTGCCAGGTGCTGCGGTATGACAGTGGGGAGCCCGACTCAGCTGCTTCAGACCAGGCCTGTGCTGCAAAGCCGCTGCAAAGCCCAGGGTATTTTGCCACCAGAGCGGGTAAACTGAAAACTTAGACTTTGGGCCCAGGGGATATATCACCCTTGGTGCTGCTAAACCCTAGACTCATAAAACTGAACTTACTTGCAGAGTCTGAAGGAAGAACTCTTGAGTACAGGCTATTAGTTTACATTTCCCTAGATGCGAACATCAGTGAATGAGGAATAACTCTGTACTACTTACGCTAGATGTGGAAGGACAGGGAGTGGCCAACTATTAGAGGCCCGAGCTCAAGGGGACTGTGTTATTACTTCTTGAATGTTATTTACCGTTGCATGTGTAGAGTTAAAATGTAAATGCTTCTTTTTATACAAAAACAAGTATTTGACCGTACATTTAATTATTGTCGCATTGTCCGCACATTGAGTTATGAGGTGTGATCATTGAACTGAAACTGAGCTTACCCTGAAGGAGCATGAATGCTCAGATTACGTTACTCAGCAGTAAGGCAAATGCAGAACTTGGCGCTCGACCCATTTGAGCAGGATCCATAGTGGGATGGGCCCCGGAACATCAGGGGTAAAAGGTCCCAGAACGGTGTTCTGACATTGCCGAAGTGTTTAGCAACACGAAAAACGCATTTCCTATGAAAACGCTGACCGAACTGTAAAACGCTGACTTAATTATAACTATGTGTGAATGGATGTATGGTTGGATAGATAGATAGATAGATAGATAGATAGATAGATAGATAGATAGATAGATAGATAGATAGATAGATAGATAGATAGATAGATAGATAGATAGATAGATAGATAGATAGATAGATAGATAGATAGATAGATAGATAGATAGATAGATAGATAGATAGATAGATAGATTCCATATTTTAACCAGCGCCTGTTATATGTTTTCATGAAAATCATAGGCTGTTTATGAAGAAGGGATGTATATAATTTATGTAATCTCCAAAAAGGATATTTCCTACCCTGGTTTGTCAACTTTGAAATTACTAACCTTTTCAATTAAATAAAACACCCTTTTACTGCATTTACAATTGGCTTTCTTTTAGGGACAGTAGTTGCTCTCATTTAGAGAGTCTCCGTCATCTGGTTCAGGATTGTGCAAGATCCCTTTTTATGAAATCATATTTGTCAACATCACCGTGAGTGATTAAAACTAATCAGCACTGAAGTGTACTATAATCTGTTGCTTCAAGAGAGCCAGTACGTCCGCTTTGCATATTTTGTTTATCTCTACTGCATTCTGTAGAAGAATGTCAATGTGTTCAAGATGCAGTCTGTGGCAATGTAATAGTAAATTATGACCATGTGCACACTACGTCGGTGTAGTCAGTTTTCGGTTGTATATACAAATTATGTGTCCACCTTCTCTTGTTGTTGTGGGTAGTTGTGGAGCTAGGGCAGTTCCTCCACTTACCGCGGCCTGGCATATTGTTACTGCAGGAGCCATTGTGGTATGGGGGTGTATGGAATAATGCTAATGTAATCACTTTTCCGAAGTAGCTGAATTAATTGCTACATTTAAATGTTGGTTCATTTGGGTGGATGTTGGTGGAAATTGCATTAATTTGGAGCTTGCATGAGCTACATTAATAAGTTCTTTGTTTTGCACCTACAGTTCGTGGTTTACCGCTTGCAGTATTTTCAACTGTCTTGAAATCCTTTCAGGATGTTGGTACTTCTAGAGTGTTGTGAAAGTTCTGGAGCAATGGTTCTTGCTGACAAATACTGCTGTACTGTACCATTGCTGGACAGAGCCGAAATCAAAATGAAGGTGCTTTTCCAGAACCCTGGGAGATAGGTGCAGATCCAGTAAGGGGCAATTCATTGTCTGTGATTATAGGCCACACATATGATATACTGTTGACAAACAAAAAGCATATTTTAAAGCAGTTTGTATACAAAACTTCAATTTTACTGGTGTGAGAAGATTCAACAGATCAAATAAAAATCCAGGAAAAGCGACATGAAGTAATAACACATATATTTAAGTTTGAAGGGATACACAGGTGCGGGTTTTATATATTGTATGTTAATGTATAACGTTTGACCATTTAGTTGACACTTCACATTGCCTATTAATTCTAAGAGCTTTACCATAAAGCTGTGAAGTACATGCTCTTTAATAAATAGGAAGTCTTAGAGGTAGAAGACAAATGATATTGAAACATATATTTTGAAGAGCTCTAATAATTCAAACATAACAAAGAATGAAGCACATTCTGTAGGCATTAGCACAATGCAAGCATAGACAACTGCTGCATGAACAACATGTGTATTTTCCATCAGTTCATTCTAAAATCTATCTTAAAGATTACTAGAACACTGCCTTGCAGCACTGCTTCTCTCTTCCTCTGGGACAAGCTTTGGAATCTGAGAGTAAAATCTAAATTAGGCCTTTGTTAAAGTTAAACACTATAGGCCCTAGTCATAAGGATAAAACCTTGTGCAAATAGGGTGCTTAATCTTTCATCCATGGAAATTGCCTGACCCTTTTATTTAAAGATTTATGACTTTCATCATTCACAATGGCTTTCAAGAGTGTGGAAACTTTATCAGCATTTGATAAATGGATTCCTACATTAGAATGCAGTGGGAAATTAGCTGTAGACGTTTGAAATTGAATGGTTTCTGTTCTAATGGGCTTTTTTTTAATAATTGATGGTGTTTTCATTCATCTTTGCATTTTATTTTTTAAAAAGCGTTTCTTTGTAAACAGCTTAGATATTTCCATTTAATGTATCACTAAGTAAAACAGTTCTATCTTGTCATTGCAGTAGAAAAAAATACAGCATTAAGTAACCACCTAAGTCTCCCAGCTGAAATCAGCACTATTCTGGAAATGCACCAAGGATCTTCTGTACTCTACTGGCATATAGCTGAAAGGCCATTCGCTTTAAAAGTGACAGGTTTCAGGGACATTATTGTTAGTTGGATAATTCACCCGTTCAAAACCAGAGAAATGTGGCCGTTATAGTTAGTTCAGCTAACTATAACTTGAGCCCTCGCAATGCCCTGCTGATGATGTCACATATTAGATCATTCATGACATGGTCAGTGACATCACTGATGACATCACTGATTTCATCATCCAGTGACTGTGTGTTTCGGTAAAGTTTAAATATGTTTTACATATATGCCAATGTAAATTGAAGAATGAATGAGTGTATAAGTGTCTGGATGGAGGATTTAGTAGGTGCGTGACTGACTGTATAAGTGAGTGGTTAAATGTGTCTTACCTAATATATGGGTTAGTGACTAAACTGTGTGAATGTCTGTATCAGTCTGTCTGTTTTGTAAGCTGCTATATGGGTTGGTCGGTAGCTACATGAGTGTCTATATGGGTTTTTGATTAGTTGCCTGAGTATTTGTGTAGGAGACTGAGTGTGTGTGTGGGTGGATGGGTGGGTGGGACGTGTGTGACTCTGCACATAGATGTGTGAGTGGTTGATTCACTGGGTGTATGGGTTCAAGACTGCATGTGAAAACAGCTGTATGGGTGGGTAAGTGTGTGTATGGGTGTGTTGGTAAGTGAATGGATGTCTCAGTGGTATATGTCCAAGTAACTAAATATGTAAAAGGCCGTGTCTGTGAGAGTTGGAGTATATAAATGACTATACGTGAGAGTCAGTGGTTGTGAGAGTGGCTGTATGGATGAGTGTGTACTTGTATAAGTGGTTGTAGAAGAGAGTAAGTATGTGTTAGTATCTGTATGAATAAGTGAGGTGGCGTGTGTGTATATCTGTATAGGTGAGTAAATGGGAGTGTGATTGATTCTTTGCATGACTGACTAGATGTGTGAGTAACTCTATGGATGAGTGGCGATGTGTGAGTGTTTGTTTAGGTGTATGGGTGCATATAATAGAGCTGTATGTATGAGTGATTGTGTGGGTGAATGAGTGGATGTGTGTGTAGACCTAGGAATCAGTGAGTGCATATCTAGTAACTGGTATTGGTGTGTTGATGGTTTCGAAAATGATAGTCCATATTTTACAGTGGCTGTATGAAAGGTTATATCAGGGTATGAGGAGGTGCATCAGATATTACATGGATGATGTCATCAGGGATGTCATCAGTAATGTCATCAGTGAAGTCACTGACCATGATGTAATATGTGACATCATCAGCAGTGCATTGAGGGGGCCGAAGGTATAGATCGCTGAACTAACTATAACGGCCTAATTTCTCTGGTTTTATATGGGTGAAATATCCAACTAACTATAACGTCCCTGAAACCTGTGTTTTTTTTCAGTGAATTTCAAACGTTTTTTTAAATGCTAACTTCTAACTATAACTTCCCTGAAACCTGTGATTTTGGGTGAATTTCAAAGTTTTTTTAAATGCTAATTTCTAACTATACCTACAAAGGTAGGACCTGTGCAGAAAGAGGAAAAAATGTACAGAAATGCAGAAAAAGGCAACAGAAGTCCAGAAAGACGTAGAAAGGTGCAGAAAAAAGCAAGAGATGTGCACAAAGAACCAACATAGGAGCAGAAAGAGGCCTTTTTGCAAAGTCATCCTGTGCCCCCAACTTTTTGCTGACCGGTACTGGTGGTAACTTGACTATGTGCTTTGCTGGAAGACACTTAGAATACAGGGAAAAAATCTACATACACTAGGGTACACTATGGGATGAGGGTAGGCAGGGGAATAAAACTACCTCTAACTAAGAGGTGCAGAAGGAGGCAAGAAAAGCACAGAAAGAAGCAACACAGGTGCCAAAAGTGGCAAGGGAAGTGCAGAAAAAGCAAATGAAGGGCAGAAAGATGCAAGTGAGGTACAGAAAGAAGCATGAGCAGTGCAGAAAGAACAAACAGAGGTGTGAAAAGAGGCAAAAGGGTGCAGAAAGGAATAGGAGATGTGCAGAAAGAGGCAAGAGAGGTACACAAAGAGGCAGGAGGGGTGCAGAAAGAAGGAAGAGAAGTGCAGAAAGAGGCAAGAGAAGTGCTGAACGAAGCACCAGAGGTGTAGAAAGAAACAGGAGGAGTGCAGAAAGAGGCAAGTAATGTGCAGATAGAAGTAAGAGCAGTGGAGAAAGAACCAACAGAGGTGCAGAAAGAGGGAAGAGGGGTGGAGAGAGAGGCAAGAGAGGTACAGGAAAAGGTAGGATGGGTGCACAACGAGGCAAGAGAGGTACAGAAAAAGGCAGGAGGGGTGCAGAAAGAAGGAAGAGAAGTGCAAGAAAAGCCAAGTAAGGTGCAGAAAGAGGCAAAAGAGGGACACAAAGAGACAACAGGGGTGCAGAAAGAAGCAAGACAGGTGCAGAAAGAAGCATGGAAAGTGCAGAATGAAACAACATGGGTGCAGAAAGAGGCAAGATAAGTGCAGGAAGAAGCAAGGGAAGTGCACAAAGAGGCAAGAGAATTGCTGAAAGAAGCAACAGAGATGTAGAAAGAAGGAAGAAAAGTGCAGAAAGAGGCAAGTGAGGAGCAAAAACAGGCAGGAAACATACGGAAAGAGGGAAGACGAGTGCAGAAAGAGACAACAGGGGTGCAGAAAGAAGCAAATGAGGTACAGAAAGAGGCAACAGACATGCAGAAAGAGGGAAGAGGGGTGCAGAAAAAGCCAAGAAAAGTACAGAAAGAGGCAAAAGAGGTACATAAAGAGACAACAGGGATGAAGAAAGAAGCAACAGAGGTGTAGAAAGAAGCAAGAAAAGTGCAGAAAGAGGCAAGTGAATTGCAAAAACGGGCAGGAAAGGTACAGAAAGTGGGAAAAGGAGTGAAGAAAGAGACAACAGGGGTGCAGAAAGTATCAAATTAGGTGCAGAAAGAGGCAACAGACGTGCAGAAAGAGGGAAGAGAGGTGCAGAAAGTACAAGAGATTTGCAGAATGAGGTCAAGAGAAGTGCAGAAAAAGAAAGAAACATGCAGAAAGAAGCAATAGAAATGCAGAAAGAGGCAGGAGAGGTGCAGAGGGAAGCAAGAGTGGCTGTCGTTAGTTGGCCTTTTAGGGGCACCTGGTTGTGCAGCAACCCAAAGCCCCGAACAGCTAAAGGCATTGCTAAACATATTGACTGTCTGTACTTTTCTGGTCCAAGGCTGTCATCTCATTCACTGGCAGTACTTTCTCGGTCCAAGGCTGCCATCCCATTGACAGGCAGATCTTTCTCAGTGGAGGTCTGCCATCTCATTGACTGCCAGTGCTTTCTCTGTCTGGGACTGTCATCTCATTGACTGGCAGTGTTTTCTCAGTCTCATCTTATTGCCTGCTTGTGCTTTTCCAGTATAAGACTCTCATTGTATCCATTGTCATTGCTTTGTTGGTCGAAAGCTGTCGTCCCATTCACACGCAGTGCTTTGTCAGGCTGTGGCAGTCTTCCCATTGACTGGCAGTGCTTTCTCAGTCCAAGGCTGTCATCTCATTAACTGACATTCCTTCCGCATTCCGGGGTGTTTATCTCAGTCTAAGGCTGTCATCCCATTGACTAGCAATACTTTCTCTGTCCAAGGTTGTCATCTCATTGCCTGGCAGTACTTATCAGTCCAAGGCTGTCATCTCAATGACTAGCAGAACTTCTCAGTCCAAGGCTATCATCTCATTCACTGGCAGTGCTTTCTCGATTCAAGGATGTCATCTCATTGACTTTCAGTGGTTTCTTGTCCAAGGCTGTTATCTCATTGACTGGCAGTGCTTTCTCGGTCCAAGGCTGTCATCTCATTGAGTGGTAGTGCTTTCTCGGGCGAAGGCTGTCATCTCATTGACTGTCAGTGCTTTCTCTGTACAAGCCTGTCATCTGATCAACTGGCAGTGCTTTCTCGTTCCAAGGCTCTCATCTCACGGACTGGCTGTGCATTCTAGGTCCAAGGCTGTTATCTCATTGCCTGGCAGTACTTCTCAGTCCAAGGCTGTCATCTCGTTGACTGGTAGTACTTCTCAGTCCAAGACTATCATCTCATTCACTGGCAGTGCTTTCTTAATTCACGGATGTCATCTCATTGACTGGCAGTGCTTTCTCAATCCAAGGCTGTCATTCCATTGACTGTCAGTGCTTTCTCAGTCAAAGGCTGTCATCTCATTGACTGTCAGTGCTTTCTCTGTACAAGGCTGTCATCTGATTGACTGGCAGTGCTTTCTCGATCCAAAGCTCTCATCTCAATGACTGGCAGTACTTTCCTGGTCCAAGGTTGTCATCTCACCGACTGGCAGTGCTTTCTCAGTTCGAAGCTCTCATCTCACTGACTGGCTGTGCTTTCTCGGTCCAAAGCTGTCATCTCACTGACTGGCAGTACTTTCCCGGTCCAAAGCTATCATCTCATTGACTGGCAGTACTTTCCCAGTACAAGGCTTTCATCTCACTGACTGGCAGTATTTTTCTGGTACAAGGCTTTCATCTCACTGACTGGCAGTACTTTCCTGGTCCAAGGCTGTCATCTCACCGACTGTCTGTGCGTTCTCGGACCAAAGCTGTCATCTCATTGACTGGCAGTGCTTTCTTGATTCAAGGATGTCATCTCATTGACTGGCAGTGCTTTCTCAGTCGAAGGCTGTCATCTCATTGACTGTCAGTGCTTTCTCTGTACAAGGCTGTCATTTGATTGACTGGCAGTGCTTTCTCGATCCAAGGCTCTCATCTCACTGACTGGCAGTGCTTTCTCGGTCCAAGACTGTCATCTCATTGACTTGCTGTGCTTTCTCGGTCCAAGGCTGTCATCTCATTGACTGGCAGTGTTTTTTCGGTTGAAGGCTGTCATCTCATTGACTTTCAGTGCTTTCTCGGTACAAGGCTGTCATCTGATTGACTGTCAAGTACTTTTATGGTTGTAACAAACCAAATAAAGTTTGTTTTGACTGACTGACTGACTGACTGACTGACTGACTGACTGGGCGTGGTTTCCCAGTCCAAGGCTCTCATCATACTGACTGGCAGTGTTTTCTCAGTCGAAGGCTGTCATCACACTGACTTTCAGAGCTTTCTCAGTCCAAGGCTGTCTTCTCACTGACTGGCAGTACTTTCCTGGTCCAAGGCTGTCATCTCACTGACTGGCAATACTTTCTCAATTCAAGGCTCTCATCTCACTGACTGACTGTGTTTTCTCAGTCCATAGCTGTCATCTCACTGACTGGCAGTACTTTCCCGGTACAAGGCTGTCATCTCACTGACTGGCAGTACTTTCCCGGTCCAAGGCTTTCATCTCACTGACTGGCTGTGCTTTCTCGGTCCAAAACTGTCATCTGATTGACTGGCAGTGCTTTCTCAGTTCAAGGCTGTCATCTCATTGACTGGCAGTGCTTTCTCGGGCCAAGGCTGTCATCTCACTGATTGTCAGTGCTTTCTCGATGCAAAGCTGTCATCTCATTGGCTGTCTCGGCTTTCTTGGCCCAAGGCTGTCATTACGTTGACTGGCAGTGCTTTCTTGGTCCAAAGCTGTCTTCTTACTGACTGGCAGTGTTTTCTTGGTCCAAAGCTGTCACCTCACTGACTGGCAGTGCTTTCCTGGCCCAAGGCTGTGATCTCACTGACTGGCAGTGTGTTCTTAGTCTGAGGCTGTCATGTCAGTGGGGGGCAAAGGAGAGGTGCTTTCTCAGTTGAAGGGTTATGGGTATACTTTCTTTGGTATATGCCATCATATGTAAAAGTTGTATTTCATATTCAGTACTGGTCCTGGCCACATTTGGGAATATTTGAAGTCACACACGCTCATCGATATCAGATATCAGTCAGATATCTGAAATAAGAAAAACCGCAGGACGGGAGCTTAGAATAGTGGCACCATGTAGACTGGGAAGCCAACAACTGTAAGAGGGAGAATAAGGGTGGTGTGGGGGGGACAGGGTGTGAGAAGAGGAAATAAAACGTAGCAACACTTATAAAATGGCGCAGCAAATCCTAATAGGTAACTTTCAAATGTTTCTTTGAAGTCATCATTTTGGGCAGTACCTTTAGGTGTGCTGGCAGTGTGGGTCAACCTCCGAGCTACCCTTGTTCCTATAAGGTGCCGTGAAAATGCATACGGTCACAGGGGTCACCCTGTGAGAACCCACCAAGCAACTTATTGGGACAATAGCAAAGTCCTCCATTCTTAATCAGGCTTTTCTGTAAGCCTTCAAAACATGCAGGCCACTGAAACTTCAAAGAAGCTGTGGAGGGGGGTGGTGGGAGTAGTTAATTTACTTTATTTATCTTTTTTTGTTTACTTGTTTGACGCCACATGTCCATTGCGCAGAGCTGCCGCACCCGGCTGATGGCAATTCAGGCCAAGCAGGTTGTGGTATCTATGGTTTAGAGTTTTGGTTTATCTATATTCTTTACTTGTCTCTATTGCTTAGAATGCCTTTTGGGTTCTATGCTTCATGTTCTATCTGGTGTCAGTTATTACCTAACATTTGGCAACGTTTGGGATTCGTCCTTCACATCACCAGCATTCGTTGAAGCACTGGGAGACCTTCTCAACTATCCGCGTGCGCCTGAACTTTTCCTTGAAGAAGCGCTCATTGACTTCATAAGGTCGTATGAAATTTTTATTTTCTGACAGTTCTTACCTGTCCAGCGCCACTAAATCTTCGTTGCGCATTTCAGTTTCTCGAGCGAGTTTCTGCTCGAGCGCCACAAAGACTCCACGTTCCTGCTGCTCGAGCGATTTACAGCTTGAGCATTCTATCGAACGTACTCCTCTGAGTCTTCTCTCCCTGCCATCTTCGTCTCCTCCTCCCAGTCAGCTTCTGTCGTCACAATCTTCCGTCCAATCCATGACGGAGTGACGCGTTTCACGTTGATTCACCCTACGTGCCTCCATCTTGGTGCAGTTCACGCAAGTTTCTTCAACCTAATTTGCATGCGCAGTCAGTTTCATGCGCTCGATTCCTCAAGACCATCATTTCTCATCGCGTGAGGTTTGACAACGTTTGACAACGTTTTCTTCGTCATTTTCACAGCGTTTTTCATTTTTACCTTTATTTTTTCACTGCGCTGTTCTGGATTTCCTTCAAGCAGTCTAAATCGTCTTCAGGTTTGGTTTCTGTTTTTTAGAACGCTTTGACTCTGCATTTTCTACGGCACATCTCTTTGAATTCTACTTGATGATGTGCACATCTTACAAAGTACTTTAATATTCTTCAGGAAAGTTATTTGAGAGAGACAATTTTTATTTTTGTGTTTCCTTACATTTGATTTTATTGTGTTCATTGTTCACACTTTGTACTAATATGTCACAAAATATTGTCACTCCTCCTTATTTTCTTCCTGATCCAGGTGTACCTAAAACTAAATGGAAACAGTGGTTCAAGGGTTTTGGTAGTTATATTATTGCTTTAGATGGTCAGAAATTTGATCCAGACAGGAAGTTAGCCTTACTTTACAACAGTCTTGGAGCTGAAGGCCAACGCATTTTTGATCATTTACCTGTTTCTCCCCAATCTCATGAAACTGATTGGGATTGTTTTCAAGAAGCTGTTTCCAGACTAGCTAAGTATTTTATTGATGAAACCAGTGTAGTTGTTGAACGTCACAAATTTTATACCAGACATCAGTTTGAGTTTGAGTCAATTGACACTTTCTTAACAGAACTTAGAGTTTTGATCGCAACGTGCGAATTTGATGGCAACATTGATTCTTACCTCAGAGATCAAATAATTGTAAATTGTTATAATAAAAAGGTCCAAGAGAGATTGCTATGTTGCAGGGACCCATCTCTCAAAGAAACTCTTGAGCTTGCAAGAGGAATTGAGAGATCTGTCTCTTCTCAAAGAGTTTTGAACAAAAATAAAAGTGAAACAGTGGCTGAAGCTGTCAATGATTTAAGCATTAAACCAAAGCCTTTCCAATTTAAAAACAAATATTCCAGAGAGCCTAGGAAAAGTTTTGCGTGTTTCAGGTGTGGTTCCTCTTCACATTTAGCCAATTCCAAAAGTTGTCCAGCTCTTACCAAAACTTGCCTTAATTGTAAACGAACCGGACACTTCACCAGTGTGTGTAACAGAAATCCTGTAAAAGTTAACACGATTGAAAATGTTGATTTTTCTGAGCCTGATAATGTATGTACAGTAGTCTCCTCTAAAAAGATTGTTTTGTACATTGATGCTGAGTTGGATGATGGGGGTCCTATCTGTGATATCACCATTGGTGATACAGTAATTCAAGTGACGGTGGATTCTGGATCTCCAATCACCTTTGTCACTGACAACTTATTTAATTTGCACTGGAAATCTTCCCAATTATTTCCTCCTGATATACACACCATTTCATTTGGTGGTCATTCCATTGACATGTTAGGATTTTTCAATGACACCTTTAAGTTTGAGGACAGGTGCATTGCTACTAAAATATATGTAGCTAAAAATGGGTACAACATTTTGGGATGGAAAGATCAAGGCAAATTTGGCATGGTTTTAAGACCAGGCACTTCTTGTCCGATCTCCTTGGTTGATGTTTGTTCTTCCACTAATCTTGCTTTACACCAACTTCTTGTCAAACATAGTGCTCTCTTCAAGGACAAGCTGGGTCTTGTTCATGACTTTGAGCATCGCATTGTCCTCAAAAAGGATGCCATTCCTGTTGTCCATAAAGTAAGGAATGTCCCTCTGTCTGTTAGGTCTCAACTCAAGCTACACTTAGAGCAGCTATGTCTTGACAAAGTTATTGAGCCTATAAATTCGTCAGAATGGGTTGCCCCATTGTTATCGCGAAGAAAAAGGGTAGCAAAGACATAAGATTATGCATTGATTTAAGATCCTTAAATAAAAATATTTTAATTGATTGCTTTCCCCTTCCCAAAATCCAAGACATGTTAGCCCAACTTGGTGATTCTAAAGTTTTTTCGTGTCTGGACTTAAGATCTGCCTATCACCAGGTTGAACTCTGTGAAGACTCCCGTGATTTGACATCTTTTAATACACCTTTTGGTCCCTATAGATTCCTACGCATGCCTTTTGGGCTTGCGCCTGCTGCCTCAGTCTTCCAGAAGCTCATGTACAAAATGTTTGGTAATTGTAGCAATGTGTTAGCTTACCAAGATGACATTCTGATTTATTCCAAGTGTGATGATGATCATCTAAAGAAACTTTCTGAAGTGTTGAACATTCTTGAAACCAATGGTTTTACTGTGAAAAAAGAGAAGTGTAAGTTTATGGTTGACAGCATTGATTACCTTGGTCATCACATTTCCAGCAGTGGCATCTCTCCCAAACAAGATCTTATTAAAGCCATTGTGGATAGTCCTAGTCCGGAGAACAAAGATCAACTTAGGTCTTTCCTCTGTGTTTGTGAGTATTACTCAAGATTTGTGGATTGTTTTGCTTTGCAAACTGAACCTTTAAGAAAATTGCTCAGGAAAGGTGAAAAGTTTGTTTGGGATGATTCACTCAACAAGACTTTTGTGCATTTAAAGAAACTCATTGTACAGGCCCCCTCTCTTCATTCTTTTAGAGATGACATTCAATCAGTTGTCACGGTGGCATCGGGTTAGGGGCTGTTTTGTCTCAGTTAGTTGATGGTGTGGAACAGCAGGTGAAAAAAGAACATGACATTAGTTAAGTTTAGAAATGTGGGCACAGGAATAACTGCATTACAAGAAAAGAAGCACATATTCAAAGAGCTGAAAATGCATAACGTGGCACTGGGCGAGGCTCGCATCCGAGGTTTTCAATTTGTGCTCTGACTGAGAGAGAGAGGGATGCTTGCTAAGCAGTCATTGTGAAAGTAGCCCATTGTGCACATATTTGGCATTATTGTTGGATATGAACGAAAATAATACCACGTGGATGAGGGTATTAAATATATAGCGAGTGCTCTTTTTTGGTTTACTTTGCCTTGTGTTAAATGGCGCCTTTACACTGCAATCGGACAGCTCCAGCACCCGATTACATGTTGTGGAGCTTCAAATATGCCCTGTGTCGCACTCTCGAAGCAACCTGAAGATGAGGAAATTACTCATACCACAATTCAAAATTGCCCATATTTTTGTGATATAATTAGGGCCTAATTTGAGCTGGGGTAAATATAATTGACAGAATGCCGCCAACACTGTAACAATAAAGATTTGCTAGTAGGGAACAGTGTGGGAGGCACAATTTGGCTTACCTACCAGTAGCTCAAAGGTGTTTGGAATAAATATAGATGCCTTTCAGTTCTGCATTTATCTTGCCCCACTTGCCGGCTTCAAAGGCAGAGGTCGAGCGTTAGGCTGTGGCTTCTGACATACATTGCCGCTTTTTTAACATGGGGATTGGTGTTTACCAACTCGTCTCACTTTGCAGTCAGAGAAATAGAAATGAATCATAACATGCCTGCTGTGGTACAGTGACTGTGGAAGGAAAGGCTTGGATGTCCTTTTTTGTAACTCACAACACAGTGTAAAATAAATACCTGTTAATAAACTGTAAAATTGGCCCTTAGTTCTAAAAGGTAAGTGAAGCACTGCTCTAAAGATAGATGTCCCTCTGATTTCTCTCTTAGATTTCACTGTTTTCAGATCCCTCTCTTCTGCGCTGTCATTTCTCCTTTCACTCTCACTTCTCTCTTTCTGCAGGCATACATGTCTCTCTCTTTGATTTCACTCGTAGATTTTATTCCGTCTTGTTATCCCTCTCTTTCGCGTTCTTGTTTGTCTCTTTCTCTAGACATACATGTCTCTTTCTCTAGACCTACATGTCTCTGTCTACATGGAGTGAGTTATCGATGAAGGAATGACGCTCAGACCAGTGGGACACCGTCACACACTATGAAATCCGATGTTTGGAGTAAGTTATTGATACAAAAATTATGCGCGTACCATTGGGACACACACTATAAACTCTGATGTTTGGAGTGAGTTATCGATGAAGGAATGGGATCCAGACCAGTGGGACAGAAACCATGAACATCTTCGTAATTTATTCAAATGTATGTCGTCAGCAGCGTTAAGCCCCTTGTCCAGGGTCACACATCGGATGGGGCCTCCCTGGTCTATATTTGTGATTCTCCTGAAAAGGGGGGGCTCTTGGTCCCCCCGCCCGCATGGCGGCGTGGCGACCGCCCGCGCGCACATACTCATGACGTCACCCAATGGCGCAGAGTAAGGGCCCTCCTTTAGTGGGTAAATGGAGTTCACGGCGTGGACCGGGTAATTACCGGGCCCGGCTGCGCATGCGCACATCTCTAGGTAAGGCGCAGCTAGTAGGACCTGACACCGGTTAGCGACCTTGCCATATGGCCAGAAATGTAGTATACAAAAATCTAGATGAGGATGTTAGATTCGGTTAGGAAACAATCTGTATTAGAGTTTCTGTTAAGGTTTGTCTCTCAAACTTGTTGACAATATTGTATCTAATGTGCTGCTGATTTTTGTATAAATTGTTTACCATGCAATTAAAAATTTGTTATTTTTATATCTTAATAAATACGGCCGGGGGGGTCTTGCGACCTCCCGCCTTCCAAAGATAACCACGTTTCATGTTCATGTGTCCGGGGGTTGGTGTGGGCAGTTGGGGAGGGGGCGGCAGCCAGTCGCTGACCATGTCGATAAAAGTTACTGAGGTTTTAAGTATCCGCCTCACAAGTTGCACTTTTACAAATGCCCATCCCTAGTAATAAATGCATCTCGCGCCAACCCCCCCTGTTTCTGAATATATTTGGGATCCTTTCTTGCCCTGGCCAGTGCCCTGTACTCACTTGTTATTAATATTCCTTGACATGTCGGTTTCAGCGCTGGAATCCACTTGAGTGGCTGCCAGAGTGCCTTGGCTTCCCTCAGCGCTTAATTTGTAAAATATGAAGTGCAGGTGCTCACAGTCTTTAACGAGGCCAAACCCACTTCCCCAGCTCTGTCCACTCCCTCCAGTGGCCCCACCCACTTCCCTTTAATAGCTCCACCCACGTCCACAAGCCTCAACACATCGGAGTCACCTCCTCCCTTATTGAATTCCGCAAGAATGTGAAGGGCTGGCTCTTCACAAAATAAACTCAGGCACCTCACACCTACCCACTTGCCTAAATCCCTGGATACCCTCCTGGGTGGTTAGTGCGCTACACAAATCAATATAACATAATATAACATATTGGAAGCCTATGACAAAAACTTAAAAGTGAACTCAAATTAGAGAAAAGTAATTTGAGGACTTGAGGCAGCTTTGCAAACAAAAGAAAATGTGCTTGCACTGCGCTGTTTAAAAGAAAGAAAAGAACGAAGGAAGGAATACATTAAAGAAGGCAGTAACAAATGAATGAATGAATGAATGAATATAAACTTGGTATAGCGCATGGCTACCCTAAGGCATCCCAGCGCTTAGACCCAGGACACATCACCATCACTCATCGGAAAAGAAAGGTTTTTAATTGTTTCCGGAACATAAGATGGTTCGGTAGAAGTCGGATGCTCTCAGGAAGATTATTCCAGAATTTGGCTGCTTGCAAAGAAAACTGCCTGCCCCCCGTACGGGATCTTTTGATCCTAGGGACTGTCAGAAGATTGAGTTCACTAGACCTAAGGGTTCTAGAGGGTCGGTATGGACAAAAGAGTGGGCATAGAATATCAGGACCGTTGTTTGTGATGGATTTGTGGACCATGCACATGGCCTTGAAACCTATCCTCTCCTGGATCGGCAGCCAGTGTAGAGCACGCAGAGCAGGCTTAACCGAACTGTGTCTGGGGACTTTGACCAGAAGTCGAGCAGCGCAGTTCTGGACTGACTGCAGAACTTTGATGGTGCCCATCGGAGCGCCAAGATAAAGTGCATTAGAGTAATCCAATCGGGAGATGATCAAGGACTGGACCAGGAGCCGTCTGGAATCGGGAGGAAGGAGGTTCAAAACCTTCCTTAATACCCTAATCAGGCCAAAGCATGTTGCGGCTACCTTCCTTGCCTGCACTTGGAAACCGAGGGAGGGGTCAAGCCAGACTCCCAAACTCTTGATTTGTTTCTTTGGGGTCGGGGGGGGGACCCAGGCAACTCGGCCACCATGGGTTGAGGTTCAAGGGAGCTTTATAACCCATTATCATGATCTCGGTTTTAGTGCAGGCAGGAATGCAGGCAGGAAATGCAGGCAGGAAGAGGAGTGCTGGAGTAAGGAAATAAATAGGTAATGTATGAAAGAAGGAGGACATAAGAATAGAATGTGAAAGGAAGAAATGAAGGGATAGAGGGAGAAACACGCCATGTATGTTTGTAAAGCACATATTCACTAAAGGGGGCCTTGGCACCAAATTTAAAATGTTGGTATCCAGCTCAATTGCACTAATTTTATCTAAAGATGAAAGACTGAGTGGCCACACCAAGATTTCAATTTATGACCCTGAGATAAAACACAGATTCTTGGAGTAGATATAAACATATGTTAAAGAAGGAAAAAATTAAAATGGAGAGTGAGGGAGGAGGAGAGGTCTAAAGGCAAAGATAGATGCAGCGGACAATATGAAGAAAAATCAGGAAAAGCAGAGATGAGATTGCAAGATTGGAGTGGAACGTGATTTATTTTTATTTATTTATTTATTGAATGGAATTTATAAAGTGCACTATTGCCTGACAGGCATCCTGCGCTGAACAGCTCAAGGAATGGGAGTGAGTACAGTGTGGCGACGACTAGAGTGTAGGAAATAGCCAGGTCTTAATGGCTTTTCTGAAAGGGAGTAGCTCCTGAATTTGTCTGATTGCACAGGGCAAACTATTCCAGAGCTTAGCCGCAGCCACTTCAAACAGTCTACCTCCCATTCTGACTCTTCTAAATTTAGGTATCCTCACCAGTCTTGCCGAGGAAGAGCGAAGACTTCTAGAAGGACTGTACCAGTCACATTTTTTACGCAGGGATAGGGGACCGATCTCATGAAGAGCTTTAAAAACCAGACAGAGAGATTTAAATTGTACTCTCTGTCTCAAGGGAAGCCAATGGAGTGTTGCTAGGGCTGCAGATGCCGAGGCTCTTCTAGGAAGACCCAGTACTAGTTTGGCAGCTGCTGACTGGATTCTCTGCAGTCTATCCAGTGCAAATTCCAGAGAGTTTAGCAGAAGGGCATTGCAGTAATGAAGCCTGCTAAGTATTGTACATCGTGCAACTTGAGCCCGAGCCTGAAAAGGGAGTAAAGGGAACATTTTTCGAAGAGACCGGATAATTGCAAAACAAGAAGCTGTCGTCTTAATTACCTGAGCTTCTAACGTAGGTCTACTGTCAAACATAAAGCCCAGGTTCCGAGATGTTTGCATTGGCTGTATTGTCATTGGCGTTTCCGGAGGCCAGAAATTGTCAGGAAAGAGGGGCGGAATCTTAGATGCTGCATAGTAAATCCCCTCTGTCTTACCGGTAATGAAATGCAATGAGTTTTTTCGTAACCAGGAGGCTGTATCCCGAAGGCACTCATACCTCCCCAGAGGTCATGTTCTTACCCTCCATAGAAAAGATCAACTGAGTATCATCTGCATAATTTACTATGCTAATGTTGTGTGCTTTAATAACATCAATTAAAGGTCTTAATAAACATTAAACAAAGTGTGATGATCGCTGAGCCCTGAGGCACACCATGCTGTATCTCAGAAAAAACAGACTGAAATGGGGGAAGAGACACCGCCTGCTGTCTGTATTGCAGAAAGGAGCTGAACCACTGTAGGGGGCAACCCCTCACTCCGACCCCACTCAGTCTATCCAGCAGGAGCTTATGATCTACAGTACCGAAGGCGGCGGACAGGTCAAGCAGGACCAATGCCATTGCCTGACACCTGTCTGTCCATCTCCGAAGCTCGTCCATGACCGTCACCAGTGCTGACTCGGTCCCGTGCGCCGGGCAAAAACTGAATTGTGCCCCCTCCAGCACATTAGCTTGTTCCAAATATGCAGAGAGAGCAGTGCTAACAGTGCGTTCTACAATTTTTGAGGGGAAATGTAGCAAAGAAATAGGCCTATAGTTTTTTTCACATTCCGGGTCCAAGGATGGTTTTTTCGGCAGAGGAGACACTAAGGCTTGTTTCTATTTGGTGGGACCACACCGGTAGTTAAAGATTGATTGCAAATGAGGCGGAGAGTGGGAAACAATTCCTCCCCATATTCTTTCCAGATCCTATGTGGGAGGAGATCTAAAGGTGATCCAGAGGAGATACCCTGTGCCAATTTACTAAACTCCTCTGAGGATAAAGGCTGAAACTCCAGTTGACAGTTCGCATCCTGATTCAAAGATCCCTTTCCCTCAGTCTTTGCCTCACCCAACAAGCAGTCAGCTATGCTGGTATCCTCCACTGAGAAATTCCCAGCATCTGTTTGCCCATCTTTAAGGTCTTCAATGATCCGCTGGATCTTCTCTAGAAAGAATCCCGCCAGGTTCTCACAGAGTACCTGAGAGGGAGTTATCACCTTCCTAGAAGACTCTGGTTTAGTAATGCTGTTCAGAATGGTAAAAATACTTCTGGTGCTATTGGAGCTTTTACATATTAACTGAGAGAAGTATTTTGCCTTAGAGCTTCTGATTTCGGTTTTATATTCCGTAATTTTTTGTTTCCACAAAAATGTATCTACCTCCTTATATCCTCACCTACATTTCCTCTCTGCCTGTTTACTTGCTAATTTTAGGTTCTTTAAGAGGTCAGTAAACCAAGGAGCCGAGGACTTACCCTTGCAACTATGTTTTTCTAGCGGGGCCTGGAGATCTAAGATTTTTCTCAATTTAGTAGTAGTAAAGTTAGGACTCCTAACCTTAGGACTCCTAAATGTCTTCTGTGAATTCCAAAAGTCTTAAAATTTGAATTTTTCTCAGTTTAGTAGTAGTAAAGTTGAGAAAAATCCTAATTTTAAGACTTTCGGTATTCACAGAAGGCATTTAGGAGTCCTAACTTTACTACTACGAAATTGAGAAAAAGCTTGATTTTAAGACTTTCGGTATTCACAGAACGCATTTAGGAGTCCTAAAGTTAGGAGTCCTAACTTTACTACTACTAAATTGAGAAAACTCCTAATTTTCAGACTTTCGGTATACACAGAAGGCATTTAGGAGTCCTAAAGTTAGGACTCCTAAATTTACTACTACTAAATTGAGAAAAATCCTAACTTTAAGACTTTCGGTATTCACAGAAGGCATTTAGGAGTCCAAAAGTTATGACTCCTAACTTCTGTGAATACCGAAATGAGTAAGTGCCTTCTATGTGTACCAAAATGAGTAAGTGCCTTCTGTGAATACCAAAATGGTAGTAAGTTTAGGATTTTGTCTTAAATTAGTTCTGTGAATCGGGCCCAATGTGATGTAAGATTGGCGGGAAGTGAAGGAGTGAGGTGTGAAGGGGAGGAAGAAAAGCAGATACTGAGATAGAGCAAGCAAAGTGTACACCTCTGCTTTATTAAAAATACAGTCATTAATTATGTAAAGTTGAGGTGACAGGAGAATATCAATCTTGGCTTGTCTCATCAATGGGCAGCAGTGTTGTCCAAGACAAACAATAGCGATTCTTTAACTGTGTTAAGTTTTATGCCATAAAAATATGTTTTGTTATGTCCCAATAGGTATTCCTGATAAAAAATAATAAAGTGTCAGTTATACCATTGGGATTTCGCCTTGATGGAGAACCATACTCTCATGCTTCAAACAAATTGTTCTATTACATGGTCAGACTATAAGACGCAAAATCCCACTGCCACCTATATTCAAATGAAGTCAGACATTCAACTCCATTCATACAGGCTCCCACACATACTTTTTAACTAATAAAGCATAAAAATTCTACTGAGTCTGCGGCCTGTGCTATATTAGGATTGTACTTTATGATCAGCGAGTAACAAAAGGATGTCTGTGACAAAAAACCGAGAAACCCACTGAGCTATCCATGTAAATATAGTTCTGTCATCTGCGTGGTACATGTTCTACATTACCCCTCTGTGCTACAGTCAAAACTTCAACTAGACAAAACTCTGATCTCTCTCCAACAGGGACACAAGGCTGTAAGTATGCAGCAGGGGTTTACAGGACATGGGTCTTTGGAGGTGTAGAGAAGGTGTGGGGCGATAGATCTCAGCAGGCTTGTGGGGGTGGGGGTAGGTACAGAGCTCCCAACACAGCCTAGCCCCTCTGATAGCATGTTTTGAATCAATGCTATTTTTCTCCAGGTCAAAGCTGAGAAATTCTCTGTGTATCCCCTCTCTGGTTAGGGGGTAATTGGGAACGCCTCCCGGTTTGAGTAGCCAAAACTGAGAAGGGCTTTGCGGTCTAATGTGCAAACTCAAAGTATGGATACTCAGGGCCCAGTGCAAGCTTTAATACAAAGCGATGGTGGGGAGGGGTGCTCTGAGAGTGAGGGAGGGAGCCAAGGGGTACTGTAACAGGAGTGAGCAAGTGTTGCAGGGAGGGGCATTGTAATACAGAGGGGAGGGGACTGTAAGCAGAGGGGAACTGAGATACAGGCGAGAAAGGCACTGTGGAGAGAGGGACACTGGGATAGTGGAAAAAGGCCACTCTGGAGAGAGGGGCACTGTCGGAGGTAGCGGTGGGGAACAGTCACAGTGGCAGGGATGGGAGGTGTTCTTCAAGGTGCTTGTGGCTACAACAGTGCCTATTGCAGAAGGGAAAGGACGTGTGTGATAGAGGCGAGATGGTACGGGGACAGGTAGTAGAATGGTGCTAATACACTGACTGGCAGGAAGAAATGTTTTCACTTTCGGACCACCCTCAGCTGCTTCCCATATTTTGCTATTATGCTGCAAGGCCTTGTCTGGGCTCCTGAGGCAGGCAGCTACTGGGCAGTTTCCTGCGGGTGCAACTGTGCAGGAATTTATCAATGGTGTCCCACAGCCAAGAACTATTTTGTCACCTGTAGGATAACAGTTGTGTGTAAAATAACGCACACACAACTCACCTAACCTTGCAGCTTTAGCTACACTGGAAAGCGCAGACTGCTGTATAGCGCAGCTGAAATTATGCTCCCAGTTCATCGTTCGTGAAGTTTATACTGCACATGACACAACACACCTGCCCTTCCCCCACCCTTAAGACCAGGCACTGGTGTGCGCCAAAGCAAGCACACTAGCAGCATGTACCAAATCTGAACATACAGCTGCACAAGCCTCGCTCGAGGCTGGGGCTTTTTAATGGCCTGTGCACAGTGCTGGCTGTGCATGGGAGAAAAATTCAATAGACCCAGCCCTGAGAAATAGCTGCCAGTGCTCAGCACCTGAAAGCACCTGCACATATTGAGAACTGGCTTCTTTACAAAAGCTGTGTCATCGCCGTCCTAAAATATTGGAGCTACGGGCTCCAGGCCTTCGCACCTCACACGGAGCCAAATAAAATGGAGTTTAAATCAGATTTATGTCTTTGGAGTGACAGGTGAATAAACAGCCCTGCCCAATGCCTAGATTACACTGTGCGTGTTTCATGAGCCCTCTTGCTTGTCCAAACCGCATGAAAATGAAGGCTGCAAAAGTTTAAAGTGGTGTCCTGATGTCAGTCCTCTATGGATAACTCATTCCAAAGCAGGTAGGGCTCTGTGCTTGAAAACGGCTCCGCAGAAATGCAGGAATAAAGCCTAGTGCAGCCCCGCAGGTCACCCGTTATTACACGCACGCACAGTTACCAGTATACATGTAGCACATGACAGAGGCAGACACACACTCAGATGTTAGGATGCTACTACATATTTTTCCCATTTTACTTGCACAAGTGTATATATATATATATATATATATATTCACTTAAAAAAACATAGGTTTCAGGACTTATATAGTTAGGAACAGCGACGGCTCGTGGAGGGAGTTACGGTGGGGCAGGAGGGCGGGGAGGGGGAGGGGCAGGGCGGAGGTTGCTAAAAACCGGCATATGGATAATTGCAGGTAAGTAAACAATTTAATTAATAAAACGAATTTCGTAGCGCGCACTGCATTGCATTTTGCGATGCAAGGCGCACTACGAAATTCGTTTTATTAATTAAATTGTTTACTTACCTGCAATTATCCATATGCCGGTTTTTAGCAACCTCCGCCCTGCCCCTCCCCCTCCCCGCCCTCCTGCCCCACCGTAACTCCCTCCACGAGCCGTCGCTGGTTAGGAAGTAGCATTTAAAAAACCTTGCAAATTCACTTAAAAAACCATAGGTTTCAGGCCTTATATAGTTAGGAATTAGCATTTTAAAAACCTTGCAAATTTACTTAAAAAACCATAGGTTTCAGGCCTTATATAGTTAGGAATTAGCATTTAAAAAAACATTGAAATTGCTCCTATATAGTTCGTTCTACTAACTATATTTCGCGCACCCGCAATCCACTGCTGATGATGTCACATATTAGATCATTCATGACATCGTCAGTGACATCACTGATGACATCTCAAATGACATCACTGATGACATCACTGATGACATCATCCACGTGACAATCACATACACCTTTTCATACACTAGTAACATCTTTCATCACTCTTTGTAAAATACAGAGTATCACTGATGACATCACCGATGACATCATCCAGTGAATGTGGTTTGCTTCGGTATTTAAATATGCATTATATATATATAGCAATTTGCATTGAAGAATGAGTGTATATATATAAATAAATATTTGGATGGAGGATTTAGTAGCAGTGTAATTGACTGTTTTCTTGACCAATTTTTTGTATTTCACTAAATATAGTGGATAGTGACTAAACTGTGTGAATATCTATATCACCATGTCAGTTGTTTTGTAAACTGGTTCTACAGTTGATTACTAGCTATGTGAAAGTCTATATTAGTTATTGATTAATTAACTGAGTATTTGTATGGGAGAGTGAAAGTGTGTGTGGTTCGGTGGGGGGTGTGTGACTGATGTGTGAATAGTTGATTCAGTAGATATATGAAGTTAAAACTACATGTTCTAACAGTTGTTTGGGTGAGTGAATCTCTTTATGGGTGTGGTGATGAGCAAATATATTTCTCAATGGTACATGTCCAACAAACTAGAAAAATAAAAGGCAGTGTATTAGTCAATTGTTGTATATAAGTAAGTATACATAAGACTCAATGATTGTGTGAGTGACTGTATGCATAACTGTATACTTGTAATAATGATTTCATAATTCACTAAGTATAACTTAATATCTAAATGAATAGATGAAGTGGTGTTTGTATAAGTGTGTAGCTATGTAAATATGTAAGTATGATCCATTGTTTGCATAAGTGAGTAGGATGACTTCATATGTGAATAGGATGTGTGCTGGTGTGTAATGTCGATATAGGTGTATAAGAATTTTTGATAGTGTTCTATTGTTCATTGACAGTATGTATGAGTGAATCTACAGGTAAGGGATTAGATGTGTGTATACATCTATGAATCACTGAGTGGGTTTTTAGATACTTGTATTGCTGTGACAATGGATTCAAATATGATACTCTGAGAGTGATGAAAGATTTTACTAGTGTATGAAAAGGTGTATGTGATTGTCACATGGATGATGTTATCAGTGATGTCATCAGTGATGTCATTTGAGATGAGATTATATAGGAGCAACTTAAATGGTTTTTTAAATGCTAATTCCTAACTATATAAGGCCTGAAACCTATGGTTTTTTCAGTGAATATATATATATATATATGTATATATATATATATATATATATATATATATATATATATATATATATATATATATATATATATATATATATATATATATATATATATATATATATATATATATATATATATATACATATATACATATATATATATATATATATATATTACCTACTGGCGGTCGCCAGTAGGTATATATAGTTAGGATTTTTTCCCTATGGGATTTCTGAAAATTCTATGTCTAATAACTTTGGCGTATGTGGATGGAATTGGCTGAAATTTTCTGGAAAATGGCACATTTTGTTTCTGAGCAGCTCCTGGAAATTTGGGGGGTGTTCCGCAAGGGGGGGCTGAGATAAAAGGGGGGTCCCAAAACGCGTTTTTCCCATGTTAATTTCCATAGGGCGGTTGGCCTCACTTTTAGCCCGAACGGCTGAATGGATTTCCACCAAACTTGGCAAAATTGTAGGGACTGTTAGCCTGATGTGCCTTTGCTAGGTCTCAATATATGTGCTTCAGTGGATTTTGAGAAATTAAAGTTTAAAACAAGATATATATCTGTAACAGCGCTCCGGGCAGCGATCCGGTTAGCGAACTTTTCGCGTATCGGAACTTTGCGAAGCGAAGCTGATTGGCTCTCCGGTGTCTGTCAACATTCTAAACAGTCCGGAGCAGCTGCCATCTTGTCTCTCGGTAGGATCGAGAGACAAGAGGAGGCCAAAACAAAGGGGGAAATTACCAAAAGGGGGCATAGTAGATCCTTGTTGACCCCCTAGGTTTTATGTGGAGGTTTTAAAAGGGCCCAGGAGGGTCAAAAAAAAAAAATTTTTTTTTTTTTTTTTTGCGTGGTAAGCGCCAAGTTCGCGAACCGGAAAGCGTTCTGGGCAGCGTACTATAAGGATAAAAGAATGATAGACTTTTCTAATACTGTATGTTAATTATTTGTTGTTTTTGTTGTTTTTTTTTTGTTTTCTTTATTTTAATTTTTTATTTTTATTTTGATTATGTGTCATAATTCATTAAACTTTTAACATTCAATAAACATATAAAAATAAATAATGTGTCAAACAATTTTTGAATTAAGAAATTAAAATTTATTTTTCATTTTGTTTTTCAAAATTTAAAAGAAAATCTAAAAAATCGTGATCATTTTTTTCTTCATTTTTTAGTAGAAAATCTACTGCTTCTACGCATTGGACAAGTTCATTATTTATTGTGTCATCGTAGAAGTCCATGTCATCTTGTGTCTGAATTTTTTCTTCTGTTTCAGTTTTCATGTTGTTTTGTTGTTCTTCCATTTTCAATTCTGAAAAATGAATTTTTAAAAAATATATCAGTACAGAAAGGGCATTGTTGGGTTTCAGTACAGATTGGCAGTTTGGTTATTTATATAGTGTTTTTTTCACAAAGAAAGGTGTCGCCTGCAATTAAGGTCTATTGCAGGGGGCCCCCTCCTTGGGCCTCCCATGGATGGTGTCAGGAGGTATAGGGGAGGGAGAAGGAGACGCTCCCTCAATTGCAAGGAGACCATTCACAGGCACTGAGGGGGCCCATTGTCCAGCATTTTTGCGCACCCACAGTTTTAACTTTTAGACCACAATCAATTCTCACACCTATGAAGGTGTGAGATATGCGTGTGGATTTAAAGTTAAAACTGTGGGGGCGTCAAAATGCTGGACAATGGGGCCCCCTCAGTGCCTGTGAATGGTCTCCTTGCAAGGGGCCACTTATGTAAATTGGAGGGGGCTTCGCGCACGTTCCTTTTTAGCCTATGGTCTTGCAAATTCTTGGAATGGCTCTGCCATAACTAAAACAGAGTAGTCTATTTTTTTCTATAAGTATTACAGAGTGATAGAATATAATTCTCAGAAAATGTTTTTCTAATTAGGTTTCAGTACAGAACATACTTAAGTTTTATAAATAATATCTTACCTTTCAAATATAAGTTGAAGTTATCAGTTGATTTTTTGTTGTGCACTTCACGAAGTAGCAGTCAAAATGGCTGTGTTTCCTTCTCTTCCTTTATATATATTCAGGTATATAACCAATCAAATGTCAGGTAATAAAAGTAGAAAATGAAAGTAACATTTTCATTGGTTGTCAATTCCAACACTTCAGATGTGTTTTGTGAAGTAATTTACCTCATGGTACTTAGAGAGGTCTACAGGCTAAATGGCTAAATGAAATTTCAATAAAATTTGTGAAAATGAAAGGGATTGTTATGTAGTATGAGCTAATCTATATTTGGTGAGAGTGTCTCTAGTCGTTTTTCTGTAAATTACTTTCCCACCTTTTTTTAGGACCGCTTCCCGGAAAGCGGCTCGGTTAGCGAACCTTAAGCGTCACGGGAGTCCACCATTTTGTGTTTCGGTCGCATTAAGATACAGGATGGAGGGCAAATAATGTTTAGAATGGGTAGAAGGGGTCATGGTAGACTTATCTTGACCCCCTAGGTTTTCTGAGGGTGGCTGAGGAGGCTTATATGTGCGGAAAAAAAACATTTTTAAAAAAAATTCCGCGAGGTTAGCTTTCGGTTAGCGAACCGGATAGCGCCCCGGGGAGCGTATTTTGTGGAAAATTAGTGAAAAAATTAAAAAAAATAATAATTGTGAGTGATCAGATGAAGGGTAGCTCTGAGAAGAGCTTTTGGGTTTATGGTACATTTTGGTACTTATAAGTAGGTACCAATGCACAGTCTTAAATTCAGAATGAAAATTCTGTTGCCCTCATCTGAGAAGTGAACTCCATCTCCTCTGTAGATATCTTGCATGTAGTAACGCAAGTTATTGTTGTACAAGGAGCCCATTCCATGGTCTCTCATGAAAGCTGAAACAGATTTGTTTACATGCTTCCTCGCTTTCTCACTTTGTGGACAAAATTGGTTGGACCACCTCCATTTCTGTCTTTGGCATATATTGGAATATACCAAGGCAGTTTGAGGGAAAAGTGCCATTAATTGCTCAAAGGTGTCCTTTAAAAGCATTTCCAGACCTACCCCAGTCAAAGTGCCCAAATCATTACCTCCACAGTGCACAATTAACAGGTCAGGTTTTGGCAAATGCATAAAGGTTTTCACCAATGGTATCAATTGGTGACATTTTAATCCTCTTTGGCCCAACCACTTAATTTCCACATCTTGTAAATTGAGGTTAGGTAAATTTCTGTTCTCAGCATACCTTTGAGCCCAGTGGATGTAACTATGTCCAACAATCCAGACATTAAACATCGTGGAAGAAGGTTGTGCTGCAGTCAGATGAAGTGTGGTAATGAAAGGGCAGTTGAAACAGTAGGAGTTTGTAAAGAAAAAAAACTGTGGATTTCCAATGCTAATGATTCATTAGCAGTAATTGGTGCATTTCCATTTCTGAAAACAGAAAGTTAGGGTGCATGGATGTGTTCTTTGAAAGATGTAATTTGAATGGTCAAGGAAGAAACATTTAATGAAAGATTGCACTGGATACGCAGGTGCACTGAGAGTTCAGAGTTCAATTGAAACATTGTTGTGTGAATTTGCAAACATGAGAGGTCTTCCAGGAGGTGGTTGCTATGGAAAAAAGGCAGAGAGGGCAGAGGGGGGGGAAGGGTTTTGATTTGAAAAAAGTGAGGGAAGAGTTATGAT
Source organism: Lissotriton vulgaris (assembly GCF_964263255.1). NCBI lineage: Eukaryota > Metazoa > Chordata > Amphibia > Caudata > Salamandridae > Lissotriton > Lissotriton vulgaris. The sequence goes on along the minus strand of NC_141689.1, from coordinate 1,628,024,615 downwards.
TGGCTAATATGAGAGATATGTGAAATGAATATCTGTATTTCTGTGCTTTCAATAGCTGCAGCCTCTGGAGTGCATCCTTTTTCTTCTGCTGAAGACAATTTGGTGTATTTCTGAGACTGTTTTCAAAACTCAAAAAGTATTTGCTAAGGTGAGAAAAGATTTATTTAATTTAGATAGAGAATAGTATGATTTAAGGAGAAAATGATGAAGAAAGCTGTGTTTTTAAAATGTGGCTTTGTCTCTAGTGATATACAAATAGATTTTGTTTCTTTGAGAAATTGTAATTGCATATTCGGTGTAGCATTCTGGCATGCAGTAACACAAGTTATTGTTGTACATGGAGCCCATTCCATGGTCTCTTATGTAAGCTGAAACAGATATGTTGTTTTTAAAAACGATTTTTGAAATCAATTACATTTCTGGATATGTACTGCTAGAGCTTCATAGGTTGTTTTGGGTCATATTTATAAGGCATTTGAGTGTCTTTGATGTTATTTTTTCCTTTTTAAATGGAAAGCATTCCTCATGGGGGAAGTGTCTTGTAAATACGCTCCCACCTGTGCTTGGCAAATTTAGATTTTGATTATGGGAGTGACATAGCCATGTTAATAATGTCCAAACAATGGTGCTAGGGCATTCCAGAAAACGCTTTCATGTGTCTCAAGGACATTTTCAGTCCTTTCCTCTTGAATGCAGGTATACAATTGATTTATATGCTGTGTTTAAAAACGATTTTTTGAAATCAATTACATTTCTGGATATGTACTGCTAGAGCTTCATAGGTTGTTTTGGGTCATATTTATAATGCATATGAGTGTCTTTGATGTTATTTTTTCCTTTTTAAATGGAAAGCGTTCTTCATGGTGCAAGTTTCTTGTAAATACGCTCCCACTTGCGCTTGGCAAATTTAGATTTTGATTATGGGAGTTACATAGCCATGTTAATAATGTCAAAAAAATGGTGTTAGGGCATTCCCAAAAACGCTTTCATGTGTCTCAAGGACATTTTCAGTCATTTCCTCTTGAATGCAGGTATACAATTGATTTATATGATGTGTTTAAAAACAATTTTTTTTAATCAATTACATTTCTGGATATGTCCTGCTAGAGCTTCATAGGTTGTTTTGGGTCATATTTATAAGGCATTTGAGTGTCTATTATGTTATTTTACCCTTTTTAAATGGAAAGCGTACCTCATGGGGCAAGTTTCTTATAAATACGCTCCCACTTGCGGTTGTCAAATTTAGATTTTGATTATGGGAGTTACATAGGCATGTTAATAATGTCCCAAAAATGGTGTAAGGGCATAATCAAAATCTAAATTTGCCAACCGCAGGTGGGAACGTATTTACAAGAAACTTGCCCCATGAGGTACGCTTTCCATTTAAAAAGGGTAAAATAACATAATAGACACTCAAATGCCTTATAAATATGACCCAAAACAACCTATGAAGCTCTAGCAGTACATATCCAGAAATGTAATTGATTTCAAATAATCGTTTTTAAACACAGCATATAAATAGATTGTATACCTGCATTCAAGAGGAAATGACTGAAAATGTCCTTGAGACACATGAAAGCGTTTTTTGGAATGCCCTAACACCATTGTTTGGACATTATTAACATGGCTATGTAACTCCCATAATCAAAATCTAAATTTGCCAAATGCAAGTGGGAGCGTATTTACAAGAAACTTGCACCATGAAGAACGCTTTCCATTTAAAAAGGAAAAATAACATCATAGACACTCATATGCCTTATAAATATGACCCAAAACAACCTATGAAGCTCTAGCAGTACATATCCAGAAATGTAATTGATTTCAAAAAATCGTTTTTAAACACAGCATATAAATCAATTGTATACCTGCATTCAAGAGGAAATGACTGAAAATGTCCTTGAGACACATGAAAGCGTTTTTGGGAATGCCCTAGCACCATTGTTTGGACATTATTAACATGGCTATGTAACTCCCATAATCAAAATCTAAATTTGCCAAGCGCAAGTGGGAGCGTATTTACAAGAAACTTGCACCATGAAGAACGCTTTCCATTTAAAAAGGAAAAATAACATCATAGACACTCATTTGCCTTATAAATATGACCCAAAACAACCTATGAAGCTCTAGCAGTACATATCCAGAAATGTAATTGATTTCAAATAATGACTTACTTCATTGGTAGGCCTTCACATGTATTATCTCCTTTGTTTTCTTCAGTGAAAATCTTATCTGCAACCATGTGTTGGCCTCAGCTCAAACAAACAAAACAGGTGATGGACCGAATGTGGATCAATGACACACATTCACCCCAGTCCAAAGATCTGGGCCTAAACAAATCTTTAGATAGGCCACACCTTATCGTCATCCTGAATTAATCATTTAAAATATTATGGAGAGATTTATGATTGTTGTATGCCTGTTTTGTACCACTGTGTGTCATTTTTGTGATGCAGTGCTGGTGCAAAAGATTTGCTATGTAAAATAATAAGTAGGGCATTAAGTTTTTGATGACTGTTATTCATTTACTGTTTGGTAATAGTGGTTAATAACATTTTTTATTATATTTTTCCACAGATTCAACTGCAGATCTTTTCTTACTTTGAAAAATGCCAACGAAAAATCGAATTAGAAAGGCTAGAAAACGTCAAAGACAGCAGGATGATCTTTTATTGCAGCAGTCCTCTTCCCCAAATACTTTTCAAAACACCGGGTAAGAGCACAAAATCATTCTTAAGAAATATTTTTAGTAAAAAAAGTATTTATCCCAAAAATGTTTCAGTTCAGAAAAAGAAAAGCAATTTAAATGGAAAGGAAAGACCCATCAAAAATGTTACTGGTAGAGGAAGAGATAACTCTGTGCATGATAGTAGAAGGAAACAACAGTTTAGGGACATTCGAAAACAAATGTTCCGTAACAGGATAATAGTTAATTTATTAAAAAATATTAAGAAAGGCCAACAGAAAGCGGCATTTTATAAGAAGAAGAAAAATGTAGAGAAAATTATTGATCATGCTTTTGAAATTAAGCGAAAGTTGTTTATTTTGGTAATCAATAGAATTAGGAAACTAAGCAAGGTAATTTCTGATTTCAAAACAAAAAGTAGATGGAAGAGAGTAGTAAATCGTAGTAACTTTTGTGAAGTTTTTTCCGGAGAATGGATGCATAGTTCAAGTTGTGAGGCATTTTTTAATGAGGAGAGTTATTTTCAGGATAATGATTTGGTGTTTGCAGTTGACACCAGTGGTCGAGCTTATGAAGTGAAGGATGGTTGTCCAGTTGAAAAAGAAAAACTTGTGACAACAGAGACAGAAGAGGCGCTAAGTGATGAGGTTTTAGGAAGACGTCCTAAGGGTCCTGTGTACATTTGGAAGTGTAGTTCTATTTGCAGTGTGCGACAGGTTTCCATCAATTTGCTTTGTGATTTTATACGGACATTTAACAAGAAAAGTTTGAAGCAGAAAATGAAGTTGTTGCAAGATTTAGATCCTTGCAGAGTGAGACAAATGACAGGTTTGCGTGGTCATTCACTGGCTTGTCTTTCCAGGAGAGTATGCCAGAGTGTTTTTCATCATTTCAGGATGCTAGCAGTGCATCATAATAAAGTGAGAAAATTAGTGAGAATGTTGTATTATGCTAAGAGTCCAGCAATTATGCTTAAACAATTATGTGCTGCTCTTTTGCATGGTTCTGAAATAGATGTGAAGAATATTTGTGAAGAAATTGAGTTTTGTTACTTTGGTAGTAAAGATGAGAATGTTCAAATTGACCCAGAAGTAGAGGGTAATGTTGAAGATAATGTACAGGTTTCCAGTACAGATAATTTTCAGAAGGAAATTGCCACGTTTCAGATGAAATCAAGTGAGAGGCCTAATTTCACTTGTGTATGTTGTCGACGCACTTATTATAAGAATCAGACTAAGTTAGTGGATTTATATGCAAAAAGTGAAAGGGAAAATAATAGTGAATGGAAGGATTTTGCCACATACTTGATGGTAGAAAATTATTTTGATTTGGGATCGGATCAACGTGTGTGTACTTATTGTTGTAATAAATTAAACCAAAACCAGATGTCTGCTAGGGCAGTTCATAATAATCTGGAATTGGTTGAGATTCCTTCTGAATTGAAGGATTTAAATACTTATGAATCTATTTTGATTCAAAGTATCCATCCCTTTCAGGCTATTGTAAGAATGGAGCCAAAGACAGGGAAGTTGCCTCCAGCAGATTTACAGAGAGGATTAAAGGGAAGAGTTGTTTATTTGCCTCTAGATTTGAACAAAAACATTAACACAATTGGAGTAGAAAAAGTGGAAGAGGAACCTCTGGTTATCTTGGTTAATGGGGTTCCGACAAAGAATAAGAAAATATGGCAAGATTTAGTGGATGTTGGGAAAGTCAAAAAGGCAACATTGTATTTGAAGAAAAATAATAAGTACTATAAGAATGTATATGTTGCAGAAGAGGAAGTAAGTGATGAAGAGGATAGCGATTTGTGTGCTGGCCAAATTGAGAAAGTAGAGGCCTCTAAAAGTGAAGAAATATATGAACATTATAGTGTTCATCCTTTGCATTCCAAGGAAGTCATGGGGAATGCTATTGAGTTGTTTCAAATGAAACAAGCCAAAGGGAGTCCCATTAGTGTTTGGGAGGAAAGTTTGGAAGCTCGGTGTTTCCCACAGCTATTTCCCACAGGTCGAGGAGAAAGATATGATGAGCGACCTCATCAAATTCCTGCGTCTGAATACCGGACTTTACGATTGTATGCAGAAGATCCTAGGTTTCATCAATGCATTCCCTATTTGTTTCATCTCCTGTTTGAAAGCGATCTGTCTGGACTGTCATATGCAGTGAACCACATCTTAAAAAGTGGTATACAGATGCGAAACATCTCGGCAAGTGATTTTATGCATAAAGTCAATGTCCAAGACAGTATTTTGGATTCTCACTTAATTAATCTCATGGCGTGTCAGCGTGGTACTAATGAGTACTGGTACCGTCGTCATGGTGATTTAAAATGTATGCTGAGGAACTTAGGAACTCCGACATGGTTCCTCACTCTGAGCTGTGCCGAGTATGGCTGGGAAGACTTACTTGAATTTCTACGAGAGGCAAATGGAAATATTGAAAACATTGAAATCAAGACACCTGGAGAACTGTGTTCTTTGGATCCAGTGAATGTATGCAGGTACTTCAATCATAGATTTGAAGCTATGATGTCTTTCATCACAAATAAGAAGAATCCACCTCTTGGAGAGGTGTTGGATTTCTTCTGGAGAAAGGAGTACCAAGCAAGAGGTGCTCCTCATATACATATGTTGTTGTGGATCAAGGATGCACCTAAATTTGGAACAGATCCGGATGACTTAGTGATGAATTTCATAGAACAGTATTCTACGTGTGCTGTTCCAAACGCAACGGAGAAGAAAAGCCTAAGAGAACAAGTTCTACGTTTCCAAAGCCATCGTTGTGGAAAGTACTGTCGTCGTAAATTCAGAAACAAGGACAAGTTCTACACCAAATGTCGTTTCAACTTTCCACGACCGGTGATTTCTAAAGGAAGAGTGAACAGTTTGATGTCTTCACTGCGACATAATGTGACGAGGAAATCACCCAAAAATACATACAATTTGAAAAGGAACGAAGAGTCCAAGTACATCAACGACTACAACCCAGTGATTTTGTCCATGTGGAATGCTAACATGGATATACAGTTTGTGGCTGACAACTGTATGGCTGTGGCTCGGTATGTGACATCTTACATCACCAAAAAAGAAAAGACAGAACTGAAGGATATGTGGGAGGACATTTCCCATGAAAAGAGCCTCAGCAAGAAGTTGTACAGTTTCAGTCTGAAGATGTTGTCGCATCGAGAAATCGGAGCTTACGAATGTTCTGATCGATTGTCTTCAGCAAGTCTCTATGCCAAATCCAGGAGTATCGTTTGGGCGAGTCTTGGTCTTGCTGCAACGCGAAATCGAGTTCTAAAACCTGTCCGGGAAATTGAGTATTTGGCAGAAAAGGAACCAAACAGTACCGACATTTTGAAGACCAACATGTTGGATACATATTATCCAAATCGAAGCAGTCACCTTGAGAATGTTTGTCTATATGAGGTTCTACAAAATTATATATTCAAGAGGAACATCAAAGAAGATATTGAGAAAGTAGTGTATGCTGTAATTGGAAGTGAGGGATGCCTGGTCAAGCAAAGAAAATGCCAATTAGTAAACCATCGAAAATTGAGTGGCGAATCTCCAGAAAAAAAGGAGTTCTTCTATTTAGCAATTTTGCAACTTTTCAAGCCTTGGCGTGCAGAAGAGGAACTGCTTGGAGATTTCCTCTGTTATGAAGACTCTTTCACTGCTGCTAAGGAGACCATAGAATGTCCTGCTTTTCCCAAATATCAAGAAATGCTAACTTTGGAAATTGAGCAGGAAGCAACGATTACAGCCGAGATTGCCAGAGACAGTTCTCAGGACAGTCAGAGTTCTGTTTCATTGAGTCAAGATCCACTTGGAGGACCTATTATCGAAAATGAAGCTGCCACTGCTATGAATGAAGTGGAAAGAGCCATGGCACATGCTCAGGAGGATTCAGTTAACTTAGAAGACTTGGAAAAACAACTCAACGTTGAGCAGAGGAAAATATATGATGAAGTTACCAAGCAAATTGAGCATGGATTAAGTCATGAGAAGAAAGAGTGCTCATGTACATCGTTGAAGCCTGTCCGACTGTACGTGAGTGGAGAAGCGGGAACTGGAAAAAGTTTCCTCATTAAATCAATTTCTTGTTATTTGCAGGAAAGGACTGAGTCATCGCTGTCTTGTGTTGTCACCGCTCCTACTGGACTGGCAGCACATAACATTAAAGGTATTACTTTGCATCGTCTACTGATGCTGCCAGTGGAGCATGACAACAAATTACAATACCACAAGTTATCTGGGGATGCTTGCTGTGAAGTTTCAAGAGTCTTGAGGAAAATGAAACTACTTATCATTGACGAAGTAAGCATGGTTTCCAATGTCATGCTTGCCTTTGTGCATTTGAGAATGCAAGAAGTACTTAAAACTGAATATGATGTGTTATTTGGTGGCAAACACATCATTGTTTTCGGAGATCTTCTGCAGCTGACACCGGTAAAAGGTCAACCTGTGTTCAAAATACTCACGCATGAAGATACCAGGAAGTGCCTAGGGAGCATTGGCAACGTCAATATATGGTTAAACTTCAATTATGCTGAACTGCATGAAAATATGCGTCAGGCGAAGGATGAAGATTACAAGAAAATTTTACAAGATATTAGAATTGGAAAAGTGACCGAGCATGGAAAAGAAGCTTTAAATGCACGATTACTTTCAAATTTATATCCCGAACAAGAGATTGTGCCTGAGAATATTTTTCAGAAAATTACTGAGAAGAAATCCGGAATATGTTTGATGCCAACTCTTGCAGAATGTGCCTTCTTCAACAACAAAATGTTGAATTTAGAAAAGCAAGAGATTGTGAAACTTGAAGCTATTGACAAAATAGAGCATATGGGATCAACAATTATTTTGTCAGAGAATTTGAAATCAAAATTGGATTCATTAGAGAAGACTATATCTAAAACAGCGGGTTTTGAAAAGACTTTGAATGTGTGTTTAAATTGCCGAATCATTTTGAGAAGGAATTTACATGTTGAAAGAGGTCTGGTAAATGGATCAATGGGTAATGTTGTTGATTTTGAGAAATACAGAAATAGAGATGGAATAGAATTTTTAAAAATTAAATTTGATGGCATTGAGGAAGTACAGCTAATTGGTCGTTGTTCTGCTAGGTTTTTGCTTGTTAAAGACTTATATGTTCGCTGTAAACAGTTTCCTGTTTGCTTGGCATATGCGGTGACAATCCATAAATCGCAAGGTTTAAGTGTAGACAGTGCATTGGTGAATATTGGCAGTTCTGTGTTCAAGGAGGGTATGGCATATGTGGCATTGTCACGAGTTAGAACTTTATCGGGATTGTACTTGATTGACTGTGATGTCACAAACATTTGTGCGGATCTAGATTGTGTTAAGGAATACAATAGGTTAAGAAGAGAGTATGCGCCACATTTGCCTCAATATCCTTTGTTTGAGAAACGTGTGGTAGGCCGGAAACGTAGAAATATCAGTAATAGTAGGGAGGTTGTAGCAAAAAGACCAAAAGTCAATGAACCGAAAATTGTTAGCAGAAAGAAAGTGGATTCTGTTGAAGATGTTGTCGGTTTTCAATTTGAAAACAGTTCTGGTGTCAACTGCTATGCAAATGTAGTGGTTAATGTTCTCTTTTCACTAGAGAGTTTAAAAGAACAGATTCTGTTGAATTCAGAACAAATTTTATGCTGTTTGTTGAATTCTGTTTTCGAGAAATGTAGCACTGATCGAACAAAAGTAGAAAGTGTGTCTGAAGTTCGTTATCTGTTAGATGAATGTTCAGGTCAAACAGACTTCTCTGAAAATAATCAGCAAGATTGTCAAGAGTTTTTAATGTATATGCTTGATGTATTGCAAGATGAGGGTGTAGATGTAGATCACCTGTTTGGGCTTTCTTATCAATGGCAGCATGACTGCGAGAACTGTATGGTATCAAGTACTACTAGTGTAGACTCAGAAAGATTTATATATTTAACTTTGCCAGACAGTAAATCAGTCTCCTTTAATAAGCTAGTAAATGCAGCGGATCACAACATGGAGTGTAGCCAATGTAAATCTGAAATGATGTCAACATTATTTATACGTAGATATGGCCAGTATGTCATTTTAATGATCCAACGATGTAGGCCTGATGGATCAAAATTGTCAACGTTAATAAAAAAATTTGTGGCTTCTCAGCTGTCAATATCAGGAAGGACTTTTGTAACTGTAGCAATTATCTATCACGATGGTCCTTCAACAACATCAGGACATTATACAGCTTATTTAAAGTCTCGAAACGGCTGGTCATTCTGCAATGATTCCGTTGTAACTTTCAAAAAAAAATTGCCGTTTGACCTTAAAAATTCTTATCTGGTGTTTTTAAAACCAAAATTTTAAAGAAAGAATCTCGGGATTTCCTGTGAGGAATTGCAAAAGGTTCATCAAGTAGAGGGAATGTAAGTCTGCAATGCTGTCTAGATTATTGGTCCAAAACTTTTAATTATAATGTCAATTTAAAAATCCAACTATATAAACCTGATGCAAGTAAGTCTGCTTCATAGTAAGCAGTATCAGTGTCATAGGAAAAGGAGAACATGAGTGACAAAGAAGGGTAAGATATTAGTAGTCCAGGATTGTGAAAATAATCTTAAATGTTTTCTTTTTGAAAGTTGCGAAAATAGAAAATGACGGGATTTGATTGGAAGAATTACAAGAGTTCTGAATCGCTGCAACATGATTTGGCCTAGTGGAAACATGTGGTAGAATGTGAGAAGTCTTTTCTTGTATGTAACATATTTTTCAAAACGATGGAGGTTTTCTTTCAGAAAGTGGCGGGCTGAAAATATTTATAGCACAACAGAGTGGGCGCTGTTCATAGGAGATCCTTCGACGTCATTGAAAGTAAGTTAATTTTAAGGAGTTTTGAATTCAGATTTCTTAGGTTGTATGGGTTTTTTAAACACAATCATTTTGATTGGATTTTTTTTCCCCGCTGTTACATGATGAATACCTTCAAGTCACTAATTTAAGTGAAATTTGATACATTCTGAGAACAGCAAAAATAAACCATTTAACATGTATAATTAATGTTCTGCTTTTTGTACTTATGATATACATTTAGAAATGTGAGGTAGATATGGAGAAACTGAGTCTTCTGTAAGTGTCAATTTTAATGCTTACAGTGCTGTACTTCTGGGTACTGTTTTTTTAAAAAAAAAGGAATAGGCCTCACCTCAAAGAAAGCTCTTGAAAGCACACATCTTATTTGCATCCTGAAACAATCATTTAAAATGTTAGACACAATTTTATGATGGCTTTACATCTTTTTTGCGCTGCTATTGCATCACTATTGTGAGACATCAGCAGTGCAAAAGAAGCACCATGTTCCAAAATAGGCCTCAGTTCATCAGCATGAAGATACTGTTTGTTTAAAATAGATATCTTTAGGATTGTGCAGGGGACGTAGAGAAGCAGAGGCTTCTGTAAATGTCAAAGTTGTTGAAAAACTGTTTCTTCTTGAACGTTTTCCCTTTTCTTTTCTAATTTTTAAATACATGTTTTAATATTTTTGGAAATGTTTGTTCTCTCTTTTACAGATTGAAAGTATGAAAAAATATTTTAAAAAGGTAACAAGAATTATAAGGTAAATGTTTTCTACTCTTTTTACCCGCAATGCACTGCTGATGATGTCACTGACCATGTCATGAATGATGTAATAAGAGGACATGACTTACTTCATTGGTAGGCCTTCACATGCATTATCTGCTCTGTATTCTTCAACAAGTGTAAAATTGATCTGTAACCCTGAGTAGGTCTCACCTTAAACAAACCTCAGGAGAGATCACACCTTATCGTCATCCTGAATTAATAAATAGATCTATTAAACAGTGTCTCTGGTTTACTCCCTATAGCTGTCTTTCTTTTAACATTACTCTCTGTTTACTTCCCTTATACTAACTCTTCTTTTTTTAAAAAAAATATTTTTTTGGTTCGCTTCAAGTTCGCGAACCGGGCAGCGATCCGGAAAGCGAACCAAAAGAAATAGAGCTTGCCAGAGTGCTAAACATTCTAGCAATTTTATTTGAAAGGGGAGGTAGTTCTGAAAAGAACTTTTTTTTTAATGTTTTTGTTGTTTTTTTTTTTCTGAACATTTTTTGTTTTTTTTGTATTTTTAGAACAGTTTTATGTTTTTTTTGTGTTTTTCATGGAGGGGAAACAACAAAAAACAGGCATTGAAAAGGGCTCAAGAGGAGCAAAAAAAAAATTACTGTTTGGGTGGGTTAGGGCACTTATGGTTTTCAAACACCAAGTTGATTAAGTTCACGCTCATGTTCCCACATGAGAGCAGAGCACCACAATATATGCACGTAAACTTCATGTGTTTGAAGTTTGGCTGTATGTTTGGCACAGTTTCCTGTGCCTCTCTTCCTGTCAAAGATATAGTTGATGTTGATCTGGCCACAGGAGTTGTCGGGGGATTATCTTGAAGGTCCCTTAACTCTGCCCGGCTGTAGTTTAATGGATGCCACCTGGCCGTATGGCGATGCATAGTATAGTTGCCCATACTATACTTTTTGTCAGTGCCTCTAGATAATCTGTATTTGCAGATTAGGCAGGTGGCATACTTGGCATTGACCTTCTTCTCCCCTCGAGGGATTGAGAAAAACTGCCATATGAAACTTGTTTTCCTTTTTGAAACACGGGGCAACTCCTGTATAAATTGAGGTTCATCTGTGTCCTCTTCTTCTAGGTCCTCCTCTTCCTCCTCTCTGTTGGAGATGAATTGTGATGGTGGTCCTCTCTTGTCATTAGGAGGTTGAGGTGGTGGTGGGGGTCCACCAGCTGAAGCAACAATAGAAGCCATTGCTGAAATACTGGAAAATGGTCTTTCTCTCACCAAGATGAAAGTCAGAGTGAGGAAAGAAGGAGGGGTTTACATGATTTGGGAAAAGCAAAAGTTCTGAACCAATGAAAAGTGTTATTTTTAAGTCACATGACCTAGTCATACATCATTTGGAAACCAAAAGTGAAATGAACCAATGAAAAGTTTGATAAACAAGTCACATGACCTGTTCCGCTTACGTTACGCGGTGCGCGCCGCGTCCCGGATCGTTTCCGGTTCGCGGTCCGGAACACTTCCGGGAGCGCTAACGCGGCGCGTCATAAGACGCATTACGCGACAACGTGATACGTCGCGCTTCCGCGACGCGTCACAGTTGCGCTAACGAAACGTTTACCGGTTCGCGGACTAAGTCGCGGCATCAAGTTGAGCTAACGGAAAGCTTCCCGGTTCGCTTACCGGAAGCGAAGAAAAAAAATATTAAAAAAAAAAATTAACAATAAACATCTAAAATATATTTTGGGATTTAAAGAAGAATACATTTTACAGCTACAGACGTTAGCTTTTAAAAAACCAATGAAATTCACAGAAAAAACCATAGGTTATAGACCATATATAGTTAGGAATTTGCATTTACAAAACCTTGAAAATTCACTGAAAAAACCATAGGTTATAGACCATATATAGTTAGGGATTAGCCTTTTCAAAACCTTATTTTACTCACACAAAACCATTGAAATTCGCATATATAGTTAGTTGCACTAACTATATATCGCGCACCCGCAATCCACTGCTGATGATGTCACATATTACATCATTCATGACATGGTCAGTGACATCACTGATGACATCACTGTTGACATCTCAAATGACATCACTGATGACATCACTGATGACAACATCCAGTGACTGTATGTTTCTGTTAAGTTAAAATATGTCTTACATATTGAAGAATGAGTGGATGTATAAGTGTCTGGATGAAGGATTTAGTAGGTGCATGACTGACTGTATGAGTGAGTGATTAGATGTGTCTCACTGAGTGCATGGGTTAGTGACTAAACTGTCTTAATTTGTGCATCATTATGTCTGTTGTTCTGTAAACTGCTGAATGTGTTAATCAGTAGCTATATGAGTAACTATATGGGATATTCATTGGTTGCCCAAGTATTTGTATGGGAGACTGAGTATGTGTATGAGTGGCTGGGAGGTGTATGACTCTGTGCATAGATGTGTGAGCAGTTGATTCACTAGATGTATGGGTTCAAAAGTGCATGTGGATACAGCTGCACGGGCGGTTGACTGTGTGCATGAGTGTATTGGTGAGTGAATGGATATCTCAGTGCTACATGTCAAAGTAAGTACATATGTAAAACACAGTACATGTGAGAATTGACATATATAAATAACTGAGCATAAGAGCCAGTGAATGTGAGAGTGGCTGTATGAATCATTGTGAACTTGTATCAGGGATTGTATAAGAGAATAAATATGTGTTAGAATATTTTTGAATTAGTAAGGTGTGTATAACTGTATAGTTGAGGAAATGGAGGAGTGATTGATTCTTTTCATGACTGACTAGATGTGTGAGTAACTCCACGGATGAGTGACAATCTGTGAGTGTCTGTTTACACTGATTGTATCTAAGGTTATATTAGAGTCTGAAGAGGTTCATCGTATTATCACATGAATGATATTATCAGTGATGTGATCAGTAATGTCAAATGAGATGTCATCAGTGAAGTCATCAGTGATGTCATCAGTGATGTCACTGACCATGTCATGAATGATGTAATATGTGACATCATCAGCAGTGGATTGCGGGTGCGCGATATATAGTTAGTGCAACTAACTATATATGCGAATTTCAATGGTTTTGTGTGAGTAAAATAAGGTTTTGAAAAGGCTAATCCCTAACTATATATGGTCTATAACCTATGGTTTTTTCAGTGAATATATATATATATATATATATATATACATATATATATACAGATATATATATATACAGATATATATATATACATATATATATATATATATATATATATATATATATATATATATATATATATATATATATATATATATATATATATATATATATATATATATATATTCTCTCCCCAAATGCCGGTAAACAAGTTAGGCTGTCGAAGGGCGGTCCCGCCAGGCCACCGGCAGGCATGAACTGTATTTCCAAAATTTTCTCCGTAGGTAAAGAAGAAATGCAGGACACCCAGAGCTTCAGTGAAGGTATTTTTATTCCAAGCAGACGGAAAGGTCTCACGACGCGTTTCACCACTTAAGGCTTGATCACGCTCGCCTCAAATGTGCTGCCAGCCATTTTTAAACCCACAACACCACGTGTATAGACATCTAATGCACACAATGAGCGGACATATTGTAATGATACGAACATACTGAACATGATATCAAAACAGTATTTCTGTGCATTAAAAAAAATCGAAATTTCATTGCACATTAATATCATTATGTAATAACCAACTAATAGCGATTATTTCACGAAATCCTGAAAAAATTCTTAAAAAGAGAATTCATGTCTAAATTGCCCTTTTAACTTGCCAAGAATGTATTCGTTCGCATATTATCCATATTGACGACATTAAACTAATGTTTACACAGAAAAACGCCTAATTTGCGGCATTACGCCGACAAAATGCAACGATCATCGTAATAGGTAACATTTAAGTAAACAGTGTTCTCATTGGTTGAGCGTTTCCATGGCGACTGTAAACACCAGCATAGTTATTGTTGATGAAATTGTAGACCATTTAAACGTGGCTGCTAATCTTTATGCCCACTTGAGCAGTACTTTATGACAAGATATAATTTAATTTAATAATGTTGGTGTCATTATCAATTTTGTCATTTCAAGGATAAGCTGCGCATTAGCATCAGAATGTGTACTGCCCGTTATGGGCAACATGTGCAATACGGTCACAGATACGCCACGTTTAAATGGTCTACAATTTCATCAACAATAACTATGCTGGTGTTTACAGTCGCCATGGAAACGCTCAACCAATGAGAACACTGTTTACTTAAATGTTACCTATTACGATGATCGTTGCATTTTGTCGGCGTAATGCCGCAAATTAGGCGTTTTTCTGTGTAAACATTAGTTTAATGTCGTCAATATGGATAATATGCGAACGAATACATTCTTGGCAAGTTAAAAGGGCAATTTAGACATGAATTCTCTTTTTAAGAATTTTTTCAGGATTTCGTGAAATAATCGCTATTAGTTGGTTATTACATAATGATATTAATGTGCAATGAAATTTCGATTTTTTTTAATGCACAGAAATACTGTTTTGATATCATGTTCAGTATGTTCCTATCATTACAATATGTCCGCTCATTGTGTGCATTAGATGTCTATACACGTGGTGTTGTGGGTTTAAAAATGGCTGGCAGCACATTTGAGGCGAGCGTGATCAAGCCTTAAGTGGTGAAACGCGTCGTGAGACCTTTCCGTCTGCTTGGAATAAAAATACCTTCACTGAAGCTCTGGGTGTCCTGCATTTCTTCTTTACCTACGGAGAAAATTTTGGAAATACAGTTCATGCCTGCCGGTGGCCTGGCGGGACCGCCCTTCGACAGCCTAACTTGTTTACCGGCATTTGGGGAGAGAATCATTGTGCAACAAGTCGGCTGACCCTGGTTCCAACGTGTGTATCGTAAGAACTGTTTATTGGATTACAGCAACACGTTCACATTGGAGATACGAACACTTTATCGCTGTTGCCGAGCGTTTTGCCAGCGCGTGGCGGGAAAAGGAGAACGGGAGTGACACTCGGGTTACGGGTGAAGCTCGCCGATTCTGAATTACCGGAGCGCACTGCCTTGCATTTACGCCGGCACAAGACGTTGGAACAGGCTGGGAGCATCTCTTTGTGTTTATCTCAGATCAACTGACATAGGGAGGTGCACAGAGCTTTGATTTGGATATTTTACAAATCTAGAATGGCAGATGAATTGGATGCTCGTCGGAAGAAGACCGCTGACAAATTATTCTTCACTGATTCCAAGACCAGAAATGAGGAGAGACCTACTAATTCCAATATAGGGACTGAGTTCAATTTACAATCCAAACTTAATAAACTGGAAAAACTACACAAAAAAGAACTTGGCAAGTGGTGGGAAGCAGAGTCATTACAACGGTACATAGAAGTGAAAAGGGTACCGAGGGGACTTCGAATATTTACTATCCCCACATATGAGGATCCAGATGCCGAAATGCTTCAAGAATGGTCAGACAACTCGGCATCTTGCTCAATGACTATGATGCGCATATTGGTGAAATATGCCTTAAAGGATAGATCGAAAATCCTGGCAGAAATAGAAGAACTAACCACCAAAATTAGTGCGCTGATGTCAAAAGAGGCATTGGATGAATTTCTCAAGAAACTAGCCACAAGAATGGATAAACTTGAAGAGGAAATAACAGCCAAAAAGCAACGCAAGTTTATTCGTGATTACAAAGATTATGCATGTGGTCGGACTCTGACTTTCCAGAAAAAGTATGACCATCTATTCGATAAAAATACTGGTTTAGCAATTCAATCAACTAGCCCAGCGAAAGAAGTTGTGGAGAGCGATATATCTGATGGGAACCTGTCGGATGCCTCTAATACGGAGGTCAACCAAGATGTGGCAGTGGATATATAAAAAAACCCCAACTTTTTAATACAGTTCCAAATGATGAACAAAAATCGCGCAGAGACATACCAGGATACGACTCCACAAAGGGGAAGAGGATGTGGCAACAGAGGCGGAACCACCGGAACAAGCAAGCCAAAAAGAGGAGGGCAAGGCGGAAACAAAGCTCCAATGGGAATGTCGACACGGAGCAAAAATACGAAATGAATCCAACGGTAATCAATCTTTCCCAGAGGATCCTTACCCAGGTGGAGAAGAGCACCCTGGAACTAGGACTGTCCTTCTGCCCCACCTTGAATATGAACTTTGCTGATACTCGAATAGACCTATTCCTTTTTTCCAGAAAACTCAAGCTGAAGAAATGGTTTGAGACCAAGCCCAAAAGTGGGGAAACTGTGAGTACTGCAACCACTATAAGCAATCTTGATATGAGTGATTTGGAATTGTTACAGATCATTGACCCTGATTCAGATGCTGGGAACCATATTTCGGATTATGATATTTGGGGGATGGACGTTGGAATCAATCCAGGTTCCAAATTTAAACCTAAATCGATTTTTCTCCCTGCAATTCAATGTGATGCCATTGACGTCTTTGAGAGGGGGGGTTTAAAAGATCTGATGAAAATCCGTAATCAAAAAGCATCTTGGAATAAGAAAAATCTAAATTTGGAACAAATGACAGCTCTGGATAATCTTAGAAATGATGATACCATTGTCATTAGACAGAGTGATAAGGGAGGAAATGTGGTGGTTCTAGATAAGGAAGAATATCTCAAAGAAGGACTACGCCAATTAAGTGACACTGAATGCTATTGTCAAGTCAGCTGTGATGAACTGACACGATCCAATATAGCGTTCAGGGAATTATTGGTTGAGTGGAAAGACAAGGGATTGTTAGAAAGGGAAGAGTTTCAATATTTATATTGTGCCCATCCCAAAACACCAATATTGTATCTACTTCCCAAGCTCCACAAAAACCCCACTGCACCTCCTGGCCGTCCCATTGTTTCCTCCATTGGATCCCTTTTGGAGCACAGATCCAAATACATTGATCATTATCTCAGATCATATGTGCTAGCTCTACCGTCTTATATTAAGGACACAACCCATTTTTTGACCACTATCAATGGTCTGCACTGGGAGACCAATTATATCTTGGTCACATTAGACGTCAATAGTCTATATACCAGCATCCAACATCAGTCTGGTTTAGAGGCGGTCAGACACTTTTTGAAAACCCGATCCATATCCTATCTGAGACATTCTGAAATGATCATGTCAATGATAGACTTTTGTCTCAAAAACAATTTCTTTTTTTTCAACGACATCTTGTATCGACAGTCACAGGGCACAGCCATGGGGACCTGCTTTGCGCCATCCTATGCTAATCTCTACATGGGATGGTGGGAGGAGCAGGTCGTCCGGGAGATGGCAGAATTTGACAACGTTGCCCTGTGGCTTAGATACATAGATGACATTTTTTTCATTTGGTGCGGAGATGAAACTTCTCTGACCGAATTTATTGGCAAATTGAATTGTAACAACCTTAATCTAACCCTCACCGACAATTTCAGTAAAGAAACTGTCGAATTTCTGGATATAAAAGTGGAAGTCTTCAATGGACAACTTAACACCAGATTATTTCGTAAACAAACAGCGGGCAACAGCATATTAAATGCTAATAGCTGTCACCCGAGAAATCTGGTGTGCAGTATTCCATATGGAGAACTTCTCCGTGCAAAACGTAACTGTAGTACCCTGGAAGCTTATGAAGAAGAGAAAAAGATTATGTGCCAACGATTTCTTTGTCGAGGATATACCAAACAAATGATCCTTCGAGCCAAAGAACGCGTTGAAGGAAAAAACAGAGAGGAATTGTTGAATCCCAGAGTTTTGGAACAAGATGAACAAAAAGTGAGATTTATCACTACTTTTTCTGGTCAAGCCAACCAAGTTCGTGGCATTTTCAAAAAACATTGGCATGTCCTGCAAACCGACACACATCTTAAGAAATATCTCAGTGACAATCCCCAAATTACTTTTCGGAGAGGGAGGTCACTGAAGAATGAGTTGAGCCACAATTATGTGACTTCTAGAGTCACTGACAACACTCTTAATAGAGGTGGCTTTAAGTGTTGTCGTAAATGCAAAGCATGTAAACAAAGTTTTGATTGTACTTCTTTGACAGTCCCCGACACCAACAGACAGTTCACTATACGCAAACATCTTACATGCACCACACCCTACAGTGTCTATGTACTAATATGTCCTTGTGACAAATGGTATGTAGGCAGTACCAAACACGAAGCCAAGAAAAGGGTACTAGAACATCTACGAGCAATCCACAACAATAATAAACAATACCCCATAGCAAGACATTTCTGTGAGAAACATATGCAGAATGAGAAATTAGTCCGCATGGTGGTTATTGATGCAGTGGATCTGGGTATACGTGGTGGGAACCGAGAACTGTCTCTGAGAAAATTGGAATCAAATTATATTGTGGACTTTGATTGTCTTAATCCTAAGGGGTTAAATAACAGTGAAGAATTGGCAATACATCTGCATGAATGAGTATTTTATTTGATATGTACATTGTCGCAGGTCTTCAACTCTATTTTAATGTTATATTTTCTATTGTTTTAGATTTCACTCAAATGCATGATAGCGGACGAATTGACGACACAATGAACTTTATGATACTATTATGGACATTGTTTTGACACACCTGCCCAATGGGGCAAGACTTTGCTGCTATCCTTGAATTTTCTAAGGACTTGCCCACTGGGGCGACACTTGGGTGCTAATCTTTATGCCCACTTGGGCAGTACTTTATGACAAGATATAATTTAATTTAATAATGTTGGTGTAATTATCAATTTTGTCATTTCAAGGATGAGCTGCGCATTAGCATCAGAATGTGTACTGCCCGTTATGGGCAACATGTGCAATACGGTCACAGATACGCCACGTTTAAATGGTCTACAATTTCATCAACAATAACTATGCTGGTGTTTACAGTCGCCATGGAAACGCTCAACCAATGAGAACACTGTTTACTTAAATGTTACCTATTACGATGATCGTTGCATTTTGTCGGCGTAATGCCGCAAATTAGGCGTTTTTCTGTGTAAACATTAGTTTAATGTCGTCAATATGGATAATATGCGAACGAATACATTCTTGGCAAGTTAAAAGGGCAATTTAGACATGAATTCTCTTTTTAAGAATTTTTTCAGGATTTCGTGAAATAATCGCTATTAGTTGGTTATTACATAATGATATTAATGTGCAATGAAATTTCGATTTTTTTTAATGCACAGAAATACTGTTTTGATATCATGTTCAGTATGTTCGTATCATTACAATATGTCCGCTCATTGTGTGCATTAGATGTCTATACACGTGGTGTTGTGGGTTTAAAAATGGCTGGCAGCACATTTGAGGCGAGCGTGATCAAGCCTTAAGTGGTGAAACGCGTTGTGAGACCTTTCCGTCTGCTTGGAATAAAAATACCTTCACTGAAGCTCTGGGTGTCCTGCATTTCTTCTTTACCTACGGAGAAAATTTTGGAAATATATATATATATATATATATATATATATATATATATATGCGCATACTCCCAATACAGCCACTACTGGTTCTAGTGCCATTCAGAAGCCTCCAGGCAAATAGGAGACGGACCACAGTCAGGATACACAGATGTTTTATTCCAAGGGTTGAAAACTGCGAGGGCAAGATGCGTTTCGGGCTTCCAAAGCCCTTGTTCACATGCATCGATTCAAAGACATTTTTTTCTATTTTATAATGCAGTGCAAGCCTGCCTCCCCGCCACTTTACACTCCGGTCACGTGATCATAAAGGTAAACAAAAGACTTTACATTATGAATGATCAATTATTTAACATGTAAATACGTGAGTTCCATTTGCAAAAGAATATATATATATATTGCTTTCTAATAGCAATTTATTTGCATTTTTCAAACGGAACATTTAATTTGATTTCATATTCCTTTTTCAGTTGTTTTGGGATAAATCCCTGTGCAAACAGTAGCATATGTGCAAAATATCGCAACGGAAACGGAACATTTAAATTGATACCATTTTCCTTTTTTCAGTTGTTTTGGGATAAATCCCTGTGCAAATAAATAGCAAATGTGCAAAGTTTCGCAACCTGTAAACAGTGGAGGAGCGGGAAAAATGGTGAAAGTGCAAATTTCAGATTGTCAATGAATCGCAGTCTGCAATTCGTGGAGAAATTTAAGTGCATACATGCGGATAGAGGGAAAATGAGAGAAAAAGGGGGAAAAAGTGCTGTAAGTGCATGATGATAAAAATCTGTGTATACAATGTATGAATGCCAATTTAGACATTAAAGGAAATTAGAATATTTCCTATCTGTCTTATTAAAATTATACATAAAACCATTTAATACCAGTATAAATATATCATCATATTAAAAGATATAGAAAAAGACACCAAGTATATAAATAAGTGCTAAAAGTTCTCACATCTAAAGTTCATAAATAGAAACCTAAAACAGTGAATGTATATACAGTGGAGAAGCAGAGCAATATGTAGAAAAGTGGCTGACAAGGAACTTGACCAGCCACTTTGATTCCAATATATGAACATATTGTTCATAAGGTGGTAAATATCAGAACAAATCACCTCCCTAGATCACAGGGAACCTGATCTATCTAGGGGGCTACTGAGGTACTGTTGGGATGCCAAGTTTTTTTAGTTCAACTAGTGGATATTAGAGTGAGTGATTATAAAAAGTGGCGTAGATCCTCAGTATTGTTTAGGCCATTCGGCCATTTGCTATCGAATTCAATGATCAAGCTCGACTCTAATCGCCTCAATTTAAGCTCCCTATTGCCTCCTCTTCTTGGCTTCGAGACAGAAGCTATCACATAGTAAGAGAGACAATTAAGGTCTTTGTTATTGGTGCTCTGAAAGTGGCGAGCCACCAGATATGCCTGGTCACTGTGTAAGATAGCTCTAATATGCTGCAATATCCTGACGTGCACTTGCTGTTTTGTGCTGCCTATATAGTTAAGGCCACAAGTGCACGTCAGGACATACACAGCATATTCGGTTTTACAAGTATGGCTACCCTTAATTGGAACATCAGCAGTAGAAAAAGGAGTTCTGTAATGAGTCTTATTAACTCCAAACTTGCAAGCCCTGCAAGACGTACACTTTCGAAAACCTGCCGATATTAACCAATTGGGTTTTTGTTGCAATTCTGGGCTTCTCTGATCTAGAATGGCGCCCATATTTTGAGCCCGCCGGAAAGTGACCAAAGGTTTATCAGGTAGCATGCATCCCAAAACAGTATCTGTTCGGATAGTAGACCAGTGTTTGTTGATGATTTGTCTAATTTTGTTCTCCTGGCTGCTGTAATCTGTAATGAATCTTGGGCAATCTACATCGTCTGTTTCGTTCTCATTAATAGACACATTGTTCTTATTTACCAGTAGACTTGCAAGCCATCCATATGTGAGATGCTGGTGTATAATTGTTCGACATCAAGAGTAATGAGTAACATATCATTCTGCCATTCCAAATCCTCTATTTTGGCCAAAAAGTCAGTAGTATCCCGAACAAAGCTTGGAAGTTTATTAACCCAATTCTGTAAGAAAAAGTCAATGTACTGTCCCACATTTTCTCCACGACTATTAATGGCGGAGATAATGGGCCTTCCAGGAATTGGTGTTGTTCCTTTATGGACCTTTGGAATTAAATAGAGGCACGGCAGTACAGGATGCTCATTGTACATGAATTTGTATTCATCTGCTGAGATGAGGCCTTCTCTGCGATATTTAGAAGCAGTTTGTGCAAAACATCATTAGCTTTCGAGTACTCTTTATTATTTGATTTGATGTAACAGGCAGGATCTTGTAATTGCCTTAATGCCTCTGCAGAGTATTCAGATTTAGGCCAAATAACGATGTTACCCCGTTTATCGGCAGTTTTTATTACAATATTGGGGTTATCTTTTAGCTTTTTCATGAGTTCAAAGTATTTGGCCTTTTGCACATTATATTTCTTTTCCTTATAGTTGTTGGTTCTTCTGTACAAGTCTTTGATGTCTGCAATTATACAGTCCTGAAAAACATCTACTGCATCTTTTGCTATGATAGGTACAAAATCCGATTTTCCTTTAAATGGCATGATACCAGCACCTTTTTGAATCACATGAATTTTTTCTAATCTTTTTTGTGTGCTGGTATCGCCATCACTGATCAATGGTTGAGAGCTGGTTTCATTGTCTAAGTCATTCATATCCAGGAAAAGTGGTACATCAGAGGCAGTAAGTTGTGCTGTATTTTCGATATTATTCCTGCCAATGTTGATTTCATTACTTGTAGTGGATTTCAATTTCTGTAACGCAAAGAATTTTTTCAATTTTAATTTTCGAATAAAGCGATATACATCTACTCTAGTGGGGGCATATCTGAAATTCTGTTCAGGGCAGAAATTAAGACCAAGTAATAGAAGTTGCTGTTCCGCTTTTGTTAACGTCACATCTGAAAGATTCACAATGGATTGGTTTAATTCTGTTTCTTCTTCTTCCATGTCTGGTTTGTTTTCTTGTTGTTCCATCCCCCTTTGTTTGCGTTTCCTTCTCCTTTCCCGTCTTTATTTGTTTCTACAGGTGTTGTTATGTTCTTTTGGCGTGGTCGCAAAGTGCGCAACCTTTCTTCCACTAAAAAACCCATCTCTTCATCTATTTCTAAAATAGGCATTGGGAGACCAGTTGTGGCTAAATCATCATTGGAGCTCACTGATTCACTTGATGTTGAAGCGATATCGGAATTGGAACTCCCCATATCGAGCTGTTGTGCTTCCATTGTTGTGGTTGTTGTCGATGATTTTGTTGTCAAGGTCCCTTTTCCTCTGAATTGTTGTCGTTTTGTGGCATTAAATTTGCGCGCGAACGTGAATATTTGGCCATTGGCATAGTCTGCCGCATCACGTGCAAATGTACTCACTTTTCTAGCTTTGATTTTGTCAGCATGCTTTTTCAGTCTCTCATGCATGGCATCTTTTAATTTTTTGACAGTTTCAGTTTCTTCCATTGTGTTTATTTGTTCTTCAAGCTTATTAATGCTGATCAGGATGGCATCTCTGTCGATAGCAGCATATTTAATTAAGATGTGGACCAGATTCATTGAGGCTGCTAGATTGCTTTGGCCCCATTCCTTTAACATCAAAGGATTTGGGTTTTCGAAGCTTGGAGCCAACATGATTCTTAAGCCTCTTGGTACACGTTTCACTTCAGCATATTTAGACAGGGAATAGTGTTCCCACCATTTAGTTATTTCAAGCCGTTTTTGTTTTTCTAATGCCTTATAGAGCGTTTTAATATCCATTTCAGCTTGTGTTTCTAAATTGCTGACTGTCTTATCAATGTTACTACTAGGCGTTATGACCTGATTAAACAGTTGCTCTGCTTCTTCCTCCCTCACACGGAACTCCTCCGCAGACATTGTCCTCCCGTTCAACCCAACAATTATTTATTTAGCGCACACCTTTGTTCTGCTTGTTAGATCAGCGTGCTGTGTGTTCCCTTTCCCCAGGCGGGGACGTAACCTCCTCACCTCTGCTTTGCCGCTTTTGCCGTGTGGTTGCACTCCCCGCGTTGCAGTAACGGAACGCTTCAGCCGTGTCTTCCGACTCGGCCGCCGAGAATCGTCCTACACGCCGGGATTGCTGTGCTTTAGGCCGCAAGAGGGCGCATCCGCTTACAATTCCATCCGGAAACTCAGTGCAAGGTAGCTTGAACGCGGATGCCTGCTTTCCGAGGAGGGGGTCCGTGAACGGAAGCAAGCCGACTTCCGTGATTCAATCTGCGCATACTCCCAATACAGCCACTACTGGTTCTAGTGCCATTCAGAACCCTCCAGGCAAATAGGAGACGGACCACAGTCAGGATACACAGATGTTTTATTCCAAGGGTTGAAAACTGCGAGGGCAAGATGCGTTTCGGGCTTCCAAAGCCCTTGTTCACATGCATCGATTCAAAGACATTTTTTTCTTTTTTATAATGCAGTGCAAGCCCGCCTCCCCGCCACTTTACACTCCGGTCACGTGATCATAAAGGTAAACAAAAGACTTTACATTATGAATGATCAATTATTTAACATGTAAATACATGAGTTCCATTTGCAAAAGAATATATGTATATTTTGCTTTCTAATAGCAATTTATTTGCATTTTTCAAACGGAACATTTAAATTGATTTCATATTCCTTTTTCAGTTGTTTTGGGATAAATCCCTGTGCAAACAGTAGCATATGTGCAAAATATCGCAACGGAAACGGAACATTTAAATTGATACCATTTTCCTTTTTTCAGTTGTTTTGGGATAAATCCCTGTGCAAATAAATAGCAAATGTGCAAAGTTTCGCAACCTGTAAACAGTGGAGGAGCGGGAAAAATGGTGAAAGTGCAAATTTCAGATTGTCAATGAATCGCAGTCTGCAATTTGTGGAGAAATTTAAGTGCATAAATGCGGATAGAGGGAAAATGAGAGAAAAAGGGGGAAAAAAGTGCTGTGAGTGCATGATGATAAAAATCTGTGTATACAATGTATGAATGCCAATTTAGACATTAAAGGAAATTAGAATATTTCCTATCTGTCTTATTAAAATCATACATAAAACCATTTAATACCAGTATAAATATATCATCATATTAAAAGATATAGAAAAAGACACCAAGTATATAAATAAGTGCTAAAAGTTCTCACATCTAAAGTTCATAAATAGAAACCTAAAACAGTGAATGTATATACAGTGGAGAAGCAGAGCAATATGTAGAAAAGTGTCTGACAAGGAACTTGACCAGCCACTTTGATTCCAATATACGAACATATTGTTCATAAGGTGGTAAATATCAGAACAAATCACCTCCCTAGATCACAGGGAACCTGATCTATCTAGGGGGCTACTGAGGTACTGTTGGGATGCCAACTTTTTTTAGTTCAACTAGTGGATATTAGAGTGAGTGATTATAAAAAGTGGGGTAGATCCTCAGTATTGTTTAGGCCATTCGGCCATTTGCTATCGAATTCGAGGATCAAGCTCGACTCTAATCGCCTCAATTTAAGCTCCCTATTGCCTCCTCTTCTTGGTTTCGAGACAGAAGCTATCACATAGTAAGAGAGACAATTAAGGTCTTTGTTATGGGTGCTCTCAAAGTGGCGAGCCACCGGATATGCCTGGTCACTGTGTAAGATAGCTCTAATATGCTGCAATATCCTGACGTGCACTTGCTGTTTTGTGCTGCCTATATAGTTAAGGCCACAAGTGCACGTCAGGACATACACAGCATATTCGGTTTTACAAGTATGGCTACCCTTAATTGGAACATCGGCAGTAGAAAAAGGAGTTCTGTAATGAGTCTTATTAACTCCAAACTTGCAAGCCCTGCAAGACGTACACTTTCGAAAACCTGCCGATATTAACCAATTGGGTTTTTGTTGCAATCTGGGCTGCTCTGATCTAGAATGGCGCCCATATTTTGAGCCCGCCGGAAAGTGACCAAAGGTTTATCAGGTAGCATGCATCCCAAAACAGTATCTGTTCGGATAGTAGACCAGTGTTTGTTGATGATTTGTCTAATTTTGTTCTCCTGGCTGCTGTAATCTGTAATGAATCTTGGGCAATTTACATCGTCTGTTTCGTTCTCATTAATAGACACATTGTTCTTATTTACCAGTAGACTTGCTCTAGACAAACTTTCAGCTTTAGCCAGAGCTTGGTTGAATATCTGGTCTGAATAGCCACGAGCCCTCATCCGTACTTTCAATTCATCAGTGCATTTTTTGAAATCCTCAGCAGTACTACAGATTCTTTTTAACCTCAGGATTTCTCCGTAAGGTATGCTTTGGATAGTGTGCTTAGGATGTAGGCTTGCGGCATGGAGTGTGGTATTACCTGCCGTGGCTTTCCTATGTAAAGTAGTTTGGATGTGGTTACTGTCGTCTATATATATCTTGACATCTAGAAATTCTGCTTGCCTGGCACTGATGTTAGAAGTGAATATTAAGTTGAGGGGATTATCATTGATTTCAGCAATGAATAGTTGTGCTTCCTGTTCATCCCCAAGCCATACAATAAAAATGTCATCGATATATCTGAGATATTTTACAATCTTCTCCCGCACCCAAGTCTGGTGTAAGACCTTGAGGACCCACTCCTCCCACCAGCCAACGTGTAAACACGCGTAGCTGGGGGAGAAGCAGGCCCCCATGGCCACACCCCTTAACTGTTTCCAGATTTCCTTACCAAATGTAAAATAGTTGTTGTTTAGACACCAATCAATCAAACTCAATATCACCTTATTATGTTCATACATTTCAACAGGTCGTTGGCCAAGATAGTAAGTTATTGCATTTAAGCCATCCATATGTGAGATGCTGGTGTATAATTGTTCGACATCAAGAGTAATGAGTAACATATCATTCTGCCATTCCAAATCCTCTATTTTGGCCAAAAAGTCAGTAGTATCCCGAACAAAGCTTGGAAGTTTATTAACCCAATTCTGTAAGAAAAAGTCAATGTACTGTCCCACATTTTCTCCACGACTATTAATGGCGGAGATAATGGGCCTTCCAGGAATTGGTGTTGTTCCTTTATGGACCTTTGGAATTAAATAGAGGCACGGCAGTACAGGATGCTCATTGTACATGAATTTGTATTCATCTGCTGAGATGAGGCCTTCTCAGCGATATTTAGAAGCAGTTTGTGCAAAACATCATTAGCTTTCGAGTACTCTTTATTATTTGATTTGATGTAACAGGCAGGATCTTGTAATTGCCTTAATGCCTCTGCAGAGTATTCAGATTTAGGCCAAATAACGATGTTACCCCCTTTATCGGCAGTTTTTATTGCAATATTGGGGTTATCTTTTAGCTTTTTCATGAGTTCAAAGTATTTGGCCTTTTGCACATTATATTTCTTTTTCTTATAGTTGTTGGTTCTTCTGTACAAGTCTTTGATGTCTGCAATTATACAGTCCTGAAAAACATCTACTGCATCTTTTGCCATGATAGGTACAAAATCCGATTTTCCTTTAAATGGCGTGATACCAGCACCTTTTTGAATCACATGAATTTTTTCTAATCTTTTTTGTGTGCTGGTATCGCCATCACTGATCAATGGTTGAGAGCTGGTTTCATTGTCTAAGTCATTCATATCCAGGAAAAGTGGTACATCAGAGGCAGTAAGTTGTGCTGTATTTTCGATATTATTCCTGCCAATGTTGATTTCAGTACTTGTAGTGGATTTCAATTTCTGTAACGCAAAGAATTTTTTCAATTTTAATTTTCGAATAAAGCGATATACATCTACTCTAGTGGGGGCATATCTGAAATTCTGTTCAGGGCAGAAATTAAGACCAAGTAATAGAAGTTGCTGTTCCGCTTTTGTTAACGTCACATCTGAAGGATTCACAATGGATTGGTTTAATTCTGTTTCTTCTTCTTCCATGTCTGGTTTGTTTTCTTGTTGTTCCATCCCCCTTTGTTTGCGTTTCCTTCTCCTTTCCCGTCTTTATTTGTTTCTACGGGTGTTGTTATGTTCTTTTGGCGTGGTCGCAAAGTGCGCAACCTTTCTTCCACTAAAAAACCCATCTCTTCATCTATTTCTAAAATAGGCATTGGGAGACCAGTTGTGGCTAAATCATCATTGGAGCTCACTGATTCACTTGATGTTGAAGCGATATCGGAATTGGAACTCCCCATATCGAGCTGTTGTGCTTCCATTGTTGTGGTTGTTGTCGATGATTTTGTTGTCAAGGTCCCTTTTCCTCTGAATTGTTGTCGTTTTGTGGCATTAAATTTGCGCGCGAACGTGAATATTTGGCCATTGGCATAGTCTGCCGCATCACGTGCAAATGTACTCACTTTTCTAGCTTTGATTTTGTCAGCGTGCTTTTTCAGTCTCTCATGCATGGCATCTTTTAATTTTTTGACAGTTTCAGTTTCTTCCATTGTGTTTATTTGTTCTTCAAGCTTATTAATGCTGATCAGGATGGCATCTCTGTCGATAGCAGCATATTTAATTAAGATGTGGACCAGATTCATTGAGGCTGCTAGATTGCTTTGGCCCCATTCCTTTAATATCAAAGGATTTGGGTTTTCGAAGCTTGGAGCCAACATGATTCTTAAGCCTCTTGGTACACGTTTCACTTCAGCATATTTAGACAGGGAATAGTGTTCCCACCATTTAGTTATTTCAAGCCGTTTTTGTTTTTCTAATGCCTTATAGAGCGTTTTAATATCCATTTCAGCTTGTGTTTCTAAATTGCTGACTGTCTTATCAATGTTACTACTAGGCGTTATGACCTGATTAAACAGTTGCTCTGCTTCTTCCTCCCTCACACGGAACTCCTCCGCAGACATTGTCCTCCCGTTCAACCCAACAATTATTTGTTTAGCGCACACCTTTGTTCTGCTTGTTAGATCAGCGTGCTGTGTGTTCCCTTTCCCCAGCCGGGGACGTAACCTCCTCACCTCTGCTTTGCCGCTTTTGCCGTGTGGTTGCACTCCCCGCGTTGCAGTAACGGAACGCTTCAGCCGTGTCTTCCGACTCGGCCGCCTAGAATCGTCCTACACGCCGGGATTGCTGTGCTTTAGGCCGCAAGAGGGCGCATCCGCTTACAATTCCATCCGGAAACTCAGTGCAAGGTAGCTTGAACGCGGATGCCTGCTTTCCGAGGAGGGGGTCCGTGAACGGAAGCAAGCCGACTTCCGTGATTCAATCTGCGCATACTCCCAATACAGCCACTACTGGTTCTAGTGCCATTCAGAACCCTCCAGGCAAATAGGAGACGGACCACAGTCAGAATACACAGATGTTTTATTCCAAGGGTTGAAAACTGCGAGGGCAAGACGCGTTTCGGGCTTCCAAAGCCCTTGTTCCCATGCATCGATTCAAAGACATTTTCTTTTTTTTTAATAATGCAGTGCAAGCCCGCCTCCCCGCCACTTTACACTCCGGTCACGTGATCATAAAGGTAAACAAAAGACTTTGCATTATGAATGATCAATTATTTAACAGGTAAATACGTGAGTTCCATTTGCAAAAGAATATATATATATATATATATTGCTTTCTAATAGCAATTTATTTGCATTTTTCAAACGGAACATTTAAATTGATTTCATGTTCCTTTTTCAGTTGTTTTGGGATAAATCCCTGTGCAAACAGTAGCATATGTGCAAAATATCGCAACGGAAACGGAACATTTAAATTGATACCATTTTCCTTTTTTCAGTTTTTTTGGGATAAATCCCTGTGCAAATAAATAGCAAATGTGCAAAGTTTCGCAACCTGTAAACAGTGGAGGAGCGGGAAAAATGGTGAAAGTGCAAATTTCAGATTGTCAATGAATCGCAGTCTGCAATTCGTGGAGAAATTTAAGTGCATAAATGCGGATAGAGGGAAAATGAGAGAAAAAGGGGGAAAAAAGTGCTGTGAGTGCATGATGATAAAAATCTGTGTATACAATGTATGAATGCCAATTTAGACATTAAAGGAAATTAGAATATTTCCTATCTGTCTTATTAAAATCATACATAAAACCATTTAATACCAGTATAAATATATCATCATATTAAAAGATATAGAAAAAGACACCAAGTATATAAACAAGTGCTAAAAGTTCTCACATCTAAAGTTCATAAATAGAAACCTAAAACAGTGAATGTATATACAGTGGAGAAGCAGAGCAATATGTAGAAAAGTGGCTGACAAGGAAGTTGACCAGCCACTTTGATTCCAATATATGAACATATTGTTCATAAGGTGGTAAATATCAGAACAAATCTCCTCCCTAGATCACAGGGAACCTGATCTATCTAGGGGGCTACTGAGGTACTGTTGGGATGCCAAGTTTTTTTAGTTCAGCTAGTGGATATTAGAGTGAGTGATTATAAAAAGTGGCGTAGATCCTCGGTATTGTTTAGGCCATTCGGCCATTTGCTATCGAATTCGAGCATCAAGCTCGACTCTAATCGCCTCCATTTAAGCTCCCTATTGCCTCCTCTTCTTGGCTTCGAGACAGAAGCTATCACATAGTAAGAGAGACAATTAAGGTCTTTGTTATGGGTGCTCTCAAAGTGGCGAGCCACCGGATATGCCTGGTCACTGTGTAAGATAGCTCTAATATGCTGCAATATCCTGACGTGCACTTGCTGTTTTGTGCTGCCTATATAGTTAAGGCCACAAGTGCACGTCAGGACATACACAGCATATTCGGTTTTACAAGTATGGCTACCCTTAATTGGAACATCGGCAGTAGAAAAAGAAGTTCTGTAATGAGTCTTATTAACTCCAAACTTGCAAGCCCTGCAAGACGTACACTTTCAAAAACCTGCCGATATTAACCAATTGGGTTTTTGTTGCAATTCTGGGCTGCTCTGATCTAGAATGGCGCCCATATTTTGAGCCCGCCGGAAAGTGACCAAAGGTTTATCAGGTAGCATGCATCCCAAAACAGTATCTGTTCGGATAGTAGACCAGTGTTTGTTGATGATTTGTCTAATTTTGTTCTCCTGGCTGCTGTAATCTGTAATGAATCTTGGGCAATCTACATTGTCTGTTTCGTTCTCATTAATAGACACATTGTTCTTATTTACCAGTAGACTTGCTCTAGACAAACTTTCAGCTTTAGCCAGAGCTTTGTTGAATATCTGGTCTGAATAGCCACAAGCCCTCATCCATACTTTCAATTCATCAGTGCATTTTTTGAAATCCTCAGCAGTACTACAGATTCTTTTTAACCTCAGGATTTCTCCGTAAGGTATGCTGTGGATAGTGTGCTTAGGATGTAGGCTTGCGGCATGGAGCGTGGTATTACCTGCCGTGGCTTTCCTATGTAAAGTAGTTTGGATGTGGTTACTGTCGTCTATATATATCTTGACATCTAAAAATTCTGCTTGCCTGGCACTGATGTTAGAAGTGAATCTTAAGTTGAGGGGATTATCATTGATTTCAGCAATGAATAGTTGTGCTTCCTGTTCATCCCCTTGCCATACAATAAAAATGTCATCGATATATCTGAGATATTTTACAATCTTCTCCCGCACCCAAGTCTGGTGTAAGACCTTGAGGACCCGCTCCTCCCACCAGCCAACGTGTAAACACACGTAGCTGGGGGAGAAGCAGACCCCCATGGCCACACCCCTTAACTGTTTCCAGATTTCCTTACCAAATGTAAAATAGTTGTGTTTTAAACACCAGTCAATCAAACTCAATATCACCTTATTATGTTCATACATTTCAACAGGTCGTTGGCCAAGATAGTAAGTTATCGCATTTAAGCCATCCATATGTGAGATGATGGTGTATAATTGTTCGACATCAAGAGTAATGAGTAACATATCATTCTGCCATTCCAAATCCTCTATTTTGGCCAAAAAGTCAGTAGTATCCCGAACAAAGCTTGGAAGTTTATTAACCCAATTCTGTAAGAAAAAGTCAATGTACTGTCCCACATTTTCTCCACAACTATTAATGGCGGAGATAATGGGCCTTCCAGGAATTGGTGTTGTTCCTTTATGGACCTTTGGAATTAAATAGAGGCACGGCAGTACAGGATGCTCATTGTACATGAATTTGTATTCATCTGCTGAGATGAGGCCTTCTCTGCAATATTTTAGAAGCAGTTTGTGCAAAACATCATTAGCTTTGGAGTACTCTTTATTATCTTTTTTTTGCCCTGGAGTGCTCCCGGTGCGCGCCCCGGTGAGCGCCCCAGGAAGCGTAGTATTTTGAAGCGCCCCGGTGCGCGAACCGGGAAGCATCCCGTTAGCGCCAATGTCGCGATCGAAAACAACATCGTGACGCGTAAGCCTGACGTATTGCGTAGCCGCGCGATGTGTCTTATGACGCGCTGCGTAAACGCACCCGGAAGCGCTCCGTGGCGCGGCCCGGAGCGCGTAACGTAAGCATGCCGGAGCGCGTAACGTAAGCGCAACGGGTCATGTGACTTGAAAATAACACTTTTCATTGGTTCTCATCATTTTTTTTCTCCAAATAATGAAAGCCCCCTCCTTTTTTCCTCATTCTTACTTTCTTCATTAAGAGAGCAAGAGCTATTATAGAGCAAACAATGGCATCACTTGTTGCTGCAGCTGGTGCACCCCCACCACCATCCCCACCACCAAGAAAAGAAGGTCCACCACCACAGTTTCTTGGAGCACAAGAAGAAGAGGAGGAAGAAGAGGAGGAGGATCAACAACCAAGGCGCTTCCTCCCTGAAGAACCAAGACAAAGGCACGTTAAAGTGCACTTCATTTGGCAATTCATCTCTTTTCCTGATGACCAAAAAAAGGTGAACGCCCCCAAAGTCACCTGTCTTATTTGTGACAAAGTTCTCTCCAGGGGCAATCCCACAAAGAAATATTATTTTGGTAATTTTACCATGATCCGCCACATGGAGAGGTGGCATCCCAATAAATTAGCCCAGGCTGAAGTCCAGGAACTTCTAAACAACCCACCCCCTGTGGCCAGCACTTCCTCTTCTGTACCCTCACTTTCTGGTCCTGAAGAACGCCAAATGATGCCAAATATTCAGGAAAAATTTGGCAAACTCAAATTTGTTTGCATTTTATGTGGCAACACATTATGCTATGGTGAACTTAGCATCACCTTAATAAATAATGCTGTAGACAACCACCAATGCAGCAAGAAAAGAAAACAGTAACTCTTTTCTTTTTTTTTGCTCCTGTTGAGCCATTTCCAATTCCCGTTTTTTGTTTGTTCCATTAAAAAATATATATATATATAAAATTGTTCAAAAATACAAAAAAAAAAAAAATGTTCAGAAAAATAATTAAAAAAATATAAAACAACAAAAAGAATTAAAACAAAAGTTCTTTTCAGAACTACCTCCCATTTATAAAATATTGTCAACATTTTTTAACTCTGGCATTCTTTTTTCTCCTTTTGAGCGCTTTCCGGTGCGCTCCCCGGTGCGTGTACCGGGCGCTCCCTCCGCGACAATCAAATTTTATTTTTTTTTTTGCCCGGCGAGGCCCTTTTATAGCCCCCACATCAAACCTAGGTGGTCAGGGTGGGTCTACCCTGCCCCCTTATGGTCATTTCCCCCTTTGTTTTGGCCACCTCTTGTGACTCGATCTTACCGAGACACTAGATGGCGGCCGCTCCGAACTGTTTCGAATGTTTACAGACACCCGAGAACCAATCAGCTTTCTGCGCGTAAGTCGCGTGGCGCGCCCGGAGCGCGTACGGGGCGCTGCTATAGATATATATATTTTTTGGAACCTTAATTACTCAAAATCCACTGAAGCACATATCTTGAGACATAGCAAAGGCACATCGGGCTACCAATCCCTACAATTTTGCCAAGTTTGGTGGAAATCTATTCAGCCGTTCGGGCTAAAAGTGAGATCGACCGCCCTATGGAAATTAACATGGGGAAAACACGTTTTGGGACTCCCCTTTTATCTCGGCACCCTACTTGACAAATCTCCCCCAAACTTTCAGGGAAGGACCGGGGTGCCGCGAGGCCATTTTGAGGAACTTTTCAGGCAGATTCGTCACCAGGCGCAAAAGTTATTCAAAATAGAATTTTGAGATTTAACATTGAAAAAAATCCTAACTATAACTACATACTGGTGACCGCCAGTGGGTAATATATATATATATGTTACACAATGGCCCACGAGCTATGAGGATATTACACACAGTTGATAAAATCAAAAGATTTATTAAAAAGGACACCAGCAGCTTCAGTCCGGTATTTGGATCCTTTTCATTTTCCTTGCATCCTTGCTTTTGCTTTGTTTCCTCGCTTTTGCTGACGTGTTTGGAGGCTTCAGCCTCTTAATCATATCTGGCTTGGAATCTGCTCGGAAGGACTGTTTGATGCTTCAATAATTTTCATGCTTTTAACCCTCAGTGGGCGTGGTCACTGTGTTGCATGTAGGGACTTGTGGTCCACTCGAGCACCATTATTTCCTTGTAGTAAGGTTCGTCATCTTCCTTGATTTTACAGCATGTTTGCTGCCCTTCGTGGCCCCCAGAGTGAGTTGCTGGTAAGTGAAGTCCCATCTCCTGAGCTGAAAACAGGTTTGGACATAGTTCCGACCACAGCTTCGCCATTCAGTGTCCGCGATGGTGCAGTCCTCCACGGCAGGGCAGCCGTGTTAATTTATGTTACGCAATGGCCCAAGAGCTTTGAGGACGCACACACAGTTGATGAAATCAAAAGATTTATTAAAAAGGACACCAGCAGCTTCAGTCCGGTATTTGGATCCATTTCATTTTCCTTGCATCCTTGCTTTTGCTTTATTTCCTCACTTTTGCTGACGCGTTTCGAGGCTTCAGCCTCTTAATCATAGCTGGCTTGGAATCTCCTCGGAAGGATTGTTTGATGCTTCAATAATTTTCATGCTTTTAACCCTCAGTGGGCGTGGTCACAGTGTTGCATGTAGGGACTTGTGGTCCACTCGAGCACCAATATTTCCTTGTAGTAAGGTTCGTCATCTTCCTTGATTTTACAGCATGTTTGTTGCCCTTCGTGGGCCCCCAGAGTGAGTTGCTGGTAAGTGAAGTCCCATCTCCTGAGCTGAAAACAGGTTTGGACATAGTTCCGACCACAGCTTCGCCATTCAGTGTCCACGATGGTGCAGTCCTCCACGGCAGGGCAGCCGTGTTAATTTATGTTACGCAATGGCCCAAGAGCTTTGAGGACGCACACACAGTTGATGAAATCAAAAGATTTATTAAAAAGGACACCAGCAGCTTCAGTCCAGTATTTGGATCCATTTCATTTTTCTTGCATCCTTGCTTTTGCTTTGTTTCTTCGCTTTTGCTGACGCGTTTCAAGGATTCAGCCTCTTAATCATAGCTGGCTTGGAATCTGCTCGGAAGGACTGTTTGATGCATCAATAATTTTCATGCTTTTAACCCTCAGTGGGAGTGGTCACTGTGTTGCATGTAGGGACTTGTGGTCCACTTGAGCACCATTATTTCCTTGTGGTAAGGCTCGTCATCTTCCTTGATTTTACAGCATGTTTGTAGCCCTTCGTGGGCCGCCAGAGTGAGTTGCTGGTAAGTGAAGTCCCATATCCTGAGCAGAAAACAGGTTTGGACATAGTTCCGAACACAGCTTCGCCATTCAGTGCCCGCGATGGTGCAGTCCTCAATGGCAGGGCAGCCGTGTTAATTTATGTTACGCAATGGCCCAAGAGCTTTGAGGACGCACACACAGTTGATGAAATCAAAAGATTTATTAAAAAGGACACCAGCAGCTTCAGTCCGGTATTTGGATCCATTTAATTTTCCTTGCATCCTTGCTTTTGCTTTGTTTCCTCGCTTTTGCTGACGCATTTCGAGGCTTCAGCCTCTTAATCATAGCTGGCTTGGAATCTGCTCGGGAGGACTGTTTGATGCTTCAATAATTTTCATGCTTTTAACCCTCAGTGGGCGTGGCCACTGTGTTGCATGTAGGGACTTGTGGTCCACTTGAGCACCATTATTTCCTTGTAGTAAGGTTCGTCATCTTCTTTGATTTTACAGCATGTTTGTTGCCCTTCGTGGGCCCCCAGAGTGAGTTGCTGGTAAGTGAATTCCCATCTCCTGAGCTGAAAACAGGTTTGGACATAGTTCCGACCACAGCTTTGCCATTCAGTGTCCGCGATGGTGCAGTCCTCCACGGCAGGGCAGCCGTGTTAATTTATGTTACGCAATGGCCCAAGAGCTTTGAGGACGCACACACAGTTGATGAAATCAAAAGATTTATTAAAAAGGACACCAGCAGCTTCAGTCCGGTATTTGGATCCATTTAATTTTCCTTGCATCCTTGCTTTTGCTTTGTTTCCTCGCTTTTGCTGACGCGTTTCGAGGCTTCAGACTCTTAATCATAGCTGGCTTGGAATCTGCTCGGAAGGACTGTTTGATGCTTCAATAATTTTCATGCTTTTAACCCTCAGTGGGCATGGTCACTGTGTTGCATGTAGGGACTTGTGGTCCACTCGAGCACCATTATTTCCTTGTAGTAAGGTTCGTCATCTTCCTTGATTTTACAGCATGTTTGCTGCCCTTCGTGGGCCCCCAGAGGGAGTTGCTGGTAAGTGAAGTCCCATCTCCTGAGCTGAAAACAGGTTTGGACATAGTTCCGACCAAAGCTTCGCCATTCAGTGTCCGTGATGGTGCAGTCCTCCACGGCAGGGCAGCCGTGTTAATTTATGTTACGCAATGGCCCAAGAGCTTTGAGGACGCACACACAGTTGATGAAATCAAAAGATTTATTAAAAAGGACACCAGCAGCTTCAGTCCGGTATTTGGATCCATTTAATTTTCCTTGCATCCTTGCTTTTGCTTTGTTTCCTCGCTTTTGCTGACGCATTTAGAGACTTCAGCCTCTTAATCATAGCTGGCTTGGAATCTGCTCGGAAGGACTGTTTGATGCTTCAATAATTTTCATGCTTTTAACCCTCAGTGGGCGTGGTCACTGTGTTGCATGTAGGGACTTGTGGTCCACTCGAGCACCATTATTTCCTTGTAGTAAGGTTCGTCATCTTCTTTGATTTTACAGCATGTTTGTTGCCCTTCGTGGGCCCCCAGAGTGAGTTGCTGGTAAGTGAAGTCCCATCTCCTGAGCTGAAAACAGGTTTGGACATAGTTCCGACCACAGCTTCGCTATTCAGTGTCCGCGATGGTGCAGTCCTCCACGGCAGGGCAGCCGTGTTAATTTATGCTATGCAATGGCCCAAGAGCTTTGAGGACGCACACACAGTTGATGAAATCAAAAGATTTATTAAAAAGGACACCAGCAGCTTCAGTCCGGTATTTGGATCCATTTCATTTTCCTTGCATCCTTGCTTTTGCTTTGTTTCCTCGCTTTTGCTGACGCGTTTTGAGGCTTCAGACTCTTAATCATAGCTGGCTTGGAATCTGCTCGGAAGGACTGTTTGATGCTTCAATAATTTTCATGCTTTTAACCCTCAGTGGGCGTGGTCACTGTGTTGCATGTAGGGACTTGTGGTCCACTCGAGCCTCGAAGCCCGTCAGCAAAAGCGAGGAAACAAAGCAAAAGCAAGGATGCAAGGGAAATAAAATTGATCCAAATGACACTATTGCACTTTAAATGTTGTCTGTCAATTGTAAACTTTATTCGTGACCAAGCCTGCTGGGTCAGGCGAAACGCGTTGAAAAGCGGCAAAAATAGAGAATAAAGAAGTTTTCACCAAAGTGTTGTTGTCTCCTCTTCAGACTACGTGTTGAGGTTGAGTCCGGTATATATATATATATATATATATATATATATATATATATATATATATATATATATATATATATATATAAATCAATAAGTAAAAAACGTTATTTCGGTTTTTGTTCAAACCATAAAAGTACAAATACGATAACATCACAATTCAAAACTCATTAGTTATAAACACATATCTGACAAGGTGCAAAAGGTGCAGAGATGTGCTATCTTCATTACATTGAAATCACAAAGAATTAATGCATTCATCACAAAGGTCCACTACTGATCCAAACAATTTCTCAACTTAATAGTCAATTTTAAAAAATCCGTAGTTTGGAGAATGCTGTCACTGTGTAAAAGTTGTAAATACAGCAATGCAGGTCTGATCTGAGTAAAATTAAGTCTTTTTAAAAGAGTCACCAGATAGCGCTTGCGTGGATATTCATAAAATCTACATAAAAATATAAAATGCAGCATGTCCTGCGGAGACTTTCCGTCGCAGCCGCAGGGTGCTGCAGACCTTTTAAAAATATCAGTTTTTGGCCTAATCAGCAGATGATGAAAAAGATTCAACCTAAACCTTGTTAGCAAGAACTTTTCATGCGAACTTAGTGAGCCCAATAAATATGGCTCAGTAGTTTCGCACGTTTTAAGCATGACAAATTTTCTCACACTTTGTTTCTGGAGCTCAACTCCTTCCGTCTGGATCTTCCTATCCTCAAGGAAGGCCCTTTTTAGTACCTCAAGATCCCCCTTGACAATCCGGTTTGGGTGTTCAAACAAGTCAAGACGACAAAGCCTAGTAAAGCTGGATTTCAGGTATTTTATCCAAGGAATGTCCAATACCTTATCCAGGATCAGACAGTCCCTCACAATCAGATGTGTCAGTGGTATGTCTTGATTCAACCATAGTTTTATCCAGCATGTCAGGGGGCGTAAGGAAAAAGTGTCACTTAAATATTGAGCCCCCAGTTCTTCATGAACTGCAAGATTGGACGTACCTACGGGTACACACAGGAGACGTTTTAAAAAGAAATTCTTGGCAGTCTGCAGCTGTTCACCACCGACATACCCTCATATTTCACTACCGTATGTGGCAATTGCCACTGATTTGGCATTATAAAGTTTCAACATGGCACCGGTATTTTTTTTCCCAGTTTTGATGCAAAGTTAAAAATGGAGGCATTCACTCTGACTAATTCTCCTTTCTTTTTTACAAGATGTGGACCCCAATTTAATTTGGTATCAAAAAGAACCCCAAGATAGGAGAACGTTTTTGCTATAGGGATAACTGTTTTGTCAATTTTAAATAAGAAGTTTCTGCTAGGTTGTTGGCCTACCTGCATGACAAATGATTTCGAGTTGTTAACCAAAAGTTCTTTATCCGTCATGAATGATTTAAAAGCATTTAATAAAGCTTGAAGGCCCCTTTCAGTTCTAGATATTAAAACCGCATCATCTGCGTATAAAAGAACAGAAATTCCTCACCTGCCGACTCTAGGACAGTCAGCCGCTACCTTCTGTAAGACACTATCTAGATCATTATTATAAAAATTAAAAAGAAAGGGGGCCAAGATAAATCCTTGATGAACACCCTTTCTAATATTAAAATTGTTTGTTACGCTCATATCTTGGGAATATCTGACATTTGCTCTAGTATTACTGTGAAGATCAACAAGAAAATCAACAATTCCACTGTGTACACCCTTCCCCCTCATGGACTGCCACAACCTTCCCCTGTTCACACAGTCGAAGGCTGAGGACAAGTCCATGAAGGTGAGATGGATGGTATCCCTTTGAGCTACAGTGTACTTACTTAATATTCGGAATAAGTTAGGACATTGAGTTATTGTTGAAAGGCCACTGCAAAAACCATACTGAGAGATGGACATGATGTTATTTTCCATCACCCAGTCTGAGATTCTCTGCAGTAGTATCCTTCCTATTATTTTAACCATAGAGTCTATGAGTGAAATGGGTCTATAACAATGTGGGCTACCCGAGACACAAGATAGCAGACTCAACCCTCATCCCTCATCCAAGGAAAAGACAACACAGAAGCCGTGGCCTCATTTCTTTGTGCAGTTCATTCAAGACACAACGTCCGACGCGTTTCGGAGTGTACTTCACTCCTTCTTCACGGGCCAGAAGAAGGAGTGAAGTATACTCCGAAACGCGTCGGACGTTGTGTCTTGAATAAACTGCACAAAGAATTGAGGCCACGGCTCCTGTGTTGTATTTTCCTTGGATAGAAGGCAAACAACTTGGGTAACCTTGTGTCCGTGTTCGGGGTATGTCTTATTGATATTTAGAGACGTGGTAAAACATCCATGCACCGGCACCAGCGTTCAGGCAGCACGCCAGTGTGAATCGCAAAACCCGGAAGATAAAAGGAGACAGGGGTGGCCCAGCTGCTAGTTGGGACTTCGTAAGAAAATTGCATGGAGTGAGAGGACCGCGAGCACACACAAAGATCCCGAGGAGTTAACACAGCAAAACTCCTACGTAGCGGGGAAGAAGTGAAAGCGGCAGCAGGAGCTGAGCTAGGGCGCGCGAACATATATACACGCACAAAACCCATTTTTGAGTTGCAATCAGATGGGGAAAAGCAAACAGTGCCCTGAAGGACTGGGTTCTTTCGGACCCAGCGGTGCCAGGGCACAACACCTGAAACCTTCGTGGGTAACCTGCTCCGGCGTACAAGTCACAGAGACACGGGACACTTCCTTCGGCGTCAAAGAGTCAAGGTTTATTTACTGCAGGGAACACAGAAGTCACAGGAAGTACATCGAGTGTAGTTCGGGG
The DNA here is from genome assembly GCF_964263255.1 of Lissotriton vulgaris. Taxonomy (NCBI): domain Eukaryota; kingdom Metazoa; phylum Chordata; class Amphibia; order Caudata; family Salamandridae; genus Lissotriton; species Lissotriton vulgaris. The sequence continues at coordinate 1,627,984,367 of NC_141689.1, read as the reverse complement.
AGACTGCTTCAAATTGTATTTGTGGATCGCTCCTTTTATACAGTTTTTACCCATAGAATAACATGATACACAATAGTTTACAACCCGGTTCCCACAAGTTGCTCTCAGAGGGGTCGCTTTGGTCACTTTGAAACACATAAGGTCCGGAACATAAGTGCGGAAACATTTGGCGGTTCCCAACTGTAAAAACCCATCTTCCCACCATTAGCAAATTCCAATCAGCAGTAAAGTAGATCGAAATAAGAACGAAGACAGGTGTAGAGGAAGACGGAGACAGTGGGGAGATCGGAAAGGGTGTAAAAGGGGAGTGTCGAGAAGCACGAGATACAGGCATCAAAGGGACGTGCCTAATGAGATGCACGGCTGAGACAATAAGTCCGTGCGGCAAGATGAGCCTCGAGCGGCGCCATCTGCCTTACAGCAGCATCCCCCTCGTCATAAAGACACTCACAAAGAACATGTGTCTTCCGCCATATCTTGGGAGTCCCAGGGTCGCGAAGCGGACAGCGTCCGTTCCCTGGCTACTTGAGGGCAAGAGACAAAATGGATGCCGTATCTAAGATGGAACCCGTGGGTACAGATGACAAACCCACGTAACAAACGAACGGTTTAAGTTAGCACAGCGAAACTGCGCACACTTACTAAACTCGCCATTTGCGGTTCATAGATACTAGACTCGACCATATCCGTGCGAGTCGAAAACACCACTTACAATTGTCACGGAACCTCAGACGCTCCTTTTGCCCTCATGTAGGCAAGCACTAGTCGGAATCATATTCGATATTCATCAGACCATCAAGATGTCGTTGTAGCATAGCTCTGTCCGATCGAGTCCCCTTGGTAACAGATGGTTGTCTCATACACGTTGTAGCACAGAGGCCACATAAGGCAGGACCACACTGCACACAAAGGCAACACGTGAACAGGAACACTACCACAACCCCGATGATCGTCAGAATCTTCCAACCCCAAGCCGACACCAGGCCCCAAAACCAACCGAGTAGCGTCCAATCCCCTACATCCACGTGTATGGATTCGGAGATCTTATGCAACTTCGAGATGGCTTGATAGACAGTAGGAGCATTATCTGGAATGAAAATGCAACAGCTCGAATGGATCACTTTACATACCCCACCGCGATCTGCCAAGACAACATCTAAAACCATACGGTTTTGTAATGTCATAAGTCTCTCCGCCTGAAGTTCTGTGGTGATATTACCAAGGGCACTGGCAGTAATATTAGCTGTCGATTCTACCACTCGAGTCAAATGTCTCAGGTTCCTACTATTAACCATAGGTCCCCAAAACGGGAGGAAACCCTTGAAAAAGTCTCCTGCCTCTTGACCGGCAGTATCCTCTTCGCTAATTACGCCTCGTACAACTCTAGTCTTATGATAATCGGCATCTACAGTAAACGTCGGAGGCAACAGATTTGCAACGAAACATGAGCCCATGAAGTCTGCGGGCAACCATGTGTATGCACGATCATGACAGATAAAGTATGTACCCTTGGCAGCCAGAAACACAGGGGACGGGGACATTGGCAGAACGTAACTTTCAGTGCAAGCACTTACTCCAAGTGAGGCTTGCGAGCCACGACCCACAAGACAAAGATTACCAGTGTGGGGTACGACCCATATTGGAAGCGAGCTTTTAAGCTGCTTTTCATTACTGAACATACTATATTCCCCTCTACTTAAGACCCTATAGGCTTGTACCTCTTCTTTAGGGATGAGAAAAGGATCATGGATCTCATCTTCCATATCCTCTATAGCCATCGATAGCAGCCTCTGATACGAGGTAGGACCAAAGTTGGGGGAACGTTGTTCTTGCGTGGGGTGGAAACCCAGTGCGCTTCGAAACATTGTTTGGAATGCTCGAGCTGACCCTTGGGAACTATACGGTAACACCAGATATGGAATTCCCTTACCCGTAGTATGTGGCATCAACCCACACACCCAACAATTAGTAGTGTTAACCACTAACTGATGCTGATGGAGGAGCTGGATAAAGGAATTATTGCGGAATTCTACACGTCTAGCCTGTTCGTGTTCTGGTAACATATGAAAGGAATGAGGAGAAGCAGTAGAAGTAAGGTTAGGGTAAGGAGTAGGAGTAGGAGTAGCAAGGAAAAAGTAAGACATAGTGTAATACACCCCACCCGCCAAAAATGCAGAAGCAGTCAAAAACAAAACAAACAATTGGGATACAAAACATTTAGTACGACTGAGTTTCTGCAGCTTGACTCTATACGCCTGAGCTCCTTCCAAATCATTCAGCTTCGAAAATGCCATTTCCCTACGACCGTCCGCAACGTTTCTTGACGCACTTCGTTCTGTGCAGCAATAGTCAATCCCCAGGAGTTCCTAGGAACCGACGGTCTTTAACCTAGCGTCAAGACCTACTGTCCAGAAGGAAGTACGCGCGCGGCCCTACGGCCCTCAATACACAATATGTATATATTATTTAGCACAATATTTCCCAGCTGTGGAAGGAAAAAGATACAAGGAAGAAGCTTGATATATATATATACAAAAACTTTCAATGATACGAATGTTCAAAATTGATCATGGGAAACGAGGATATTGCAGTTATCAATCTCAGCAAAGCAAGCAAATTTATTTGTCCTTAGTGTGAGATCGCAAAGAATATCGATGTTTCCCTGGACGTGTCTGCTCGTCGAACAAAGGATCCGTTGAAGAGACAGCGTCCTGCTGATCAGTTCGTTGGTCTGGTCTTGAGTCTTTTGCTGACAAATGTTCAACAGTGGCTTTCTGCTGCGCTGAGGGTTCTCCAACAAGCTGTGCGTCGCTAAAAGGTACAAACGCCGGCAATGTTTCTGTTTCTGTTGACGCAATGCCTTTCCTTATCCACGGGTCTGCCGGCAAAGGAATAGGGACCCGCTTACAATGGGTAGCATGTACCCAATTCTTCCGCCCCTCAAGACGAACGGCAGTCCTCGTGGCCAGGAGCACCTGGTAAGGTCCGGTAAAGCGGGGGTCCAGATTGTTTTTGCGTGAAAAATTTCGGGCAACCACCCAATCCCCGGGCTGGAGCTGGTGGCCTGGACCCTCCGTCTGCGTCGGCAAGGCGTCGTAAACCTGTTGATGAATTAACCTCAGTTTAGCAGTCAAGTCATGTAAGTAATCAATCAACATCGGAAACTCAAGATCAGAGAATACACCTGGCCTAGGAACCCCCCACACATTCGCAGGACGGCCGAACACTATTTCATAGGGACTAAGCCCTATTCGGGAGTGTACAGTCGCCCTAGTTGACAGTAATGCTAGAGGCAAAGCATCAGGCCACGAAAGTCCAGTCGTAGCCTGAATCTTCGCTAGTTTTAGTTTAAGGGTGCCATTGTACCCTTCAACCAATCCAGCTGACTGGGGATGATTGGCGCTATGGAATTTCTGATTGATTCCAAGGCCCTTACACACACTCTTCATTACACTACCAACAAACTCACTTCCGTTATCTGACCACACGACTCTAGGCATTCCGTACCGAGGAAAGTATTCCTTCAGTAGGATTTTCGCAGTAGACAAAGCAGTATTGTCTTTGAGGGGATAGGCCTCGATCCATCGGGAGAATGCGCAAACCACAACCAAAACGTATTTCAGGTTATTGCATCGCTCCATATGGATGAAGTCCAATTGGATCACCTCAAAGGGATACGAAGGAGGAGCAAAACTGCCAGGAGGAGTTGGGGTTCCTTTGCCAGGATTGTACATTATACACACCATACAATTCTTCACCAAACGTTCTGCACACTTAGTAATTCCATCATTCTTCCACACATCAGCCAGCAACTTGCAAATACCTTTCGCGCTAATATGTGCTAACCCATGTGCCATTTGCACAACGGCCAGTACATACGCATCAGGCAACATCCATCTTTTCTGATCTGACAAATCAATCCAGCAACCATTCACATCCAACCTTCCCGTACTTTCTTTCCATTTCATTTTTTCAGTGTCGGTGGCCTCATTCTGAATTGCTTTCACACTCTCTATGGTATTTTCACACATACTCGATTCTGTAGGCCACCTAACCGAATTCGTCACATACATTCGAGTGCTAAGGTTCCGGGCAGTCTCCTTAGCAATCTCGTCTGCGAACGCATTACCACGACCAACATCATCCGTCACTTTACGATGCGCACTACACTTAACAATTGCAATTTGAGCAGGCAAAGTCAATGCATCCAAAAGATCGTTCACAAGCTGGCCATGCTGTATTTTCGTGCCATGCGACGTCAGGAAACCACGCTCTCGCCACAACCGTCCAAAACTATGCGCTACACCGAAAGCATACTGACTATCGGTGTACACATTCACACGTTTACCTTTTGCTAATACACATGCTCTAGTGAGAGCAATCAGCTCTGCAGCTTGGGCAGAATTCTGATTCAATCTCGCAGTCTCAACAACAGTATTCAATGTCACCACAGCATAAGCAGTAGTCACATCACCATTCGGCAATTTAAAACATGACCCATCCACATACAGGGTGCCATCCGGGTCTTCCAATGGGGTGTTTTTAAGGTCCACACGACCTTTTGTTTCCTCTTCTGTCCGCAAGTAACAGTCATGTTCTGTTACTGCATCTGACTCTGCACTAATTGGTAACAAAGTTGCCGGATTGAGGACATTACAACGTTTTATCTGAATGTGGCTTGCCAAGAGCGTCAATTCGTACCCAGACAACCTCGCACTCGTCAAGTGCTGAGTTTTCGTACGATTCAAAAGAGTATCGACTGCATGCGGAACCATCACCGTAAGCATATTATCCATGACCAATCCTGCTGATTGTCGGATGGAGACCGCAGCTGCCGCAGTTGCTCTCAAACAACTCGGTAATGCTCTAGCTACTGGGTCTAAGGTCGAGGAAAAATATGCACATGGACGCTGTTTACCACCAAAAGGTTGCGTTAAAACACTCAACGCACAACCTTCCCTCTCGTGAACATATAACGTGAACGGCTTACTGTAATCAGGGGTACCTAACACAGGAGCCGAACACAATGAATCACGCAGTTCAGAAAAACTGTTCTGACATTCTTCCGTCCATGGTAAAGGAGTAGAAACATCCTTACACGTAAGAGCCACCAATGGTTTCGCTAGCAATGAAAAATTAGGAATCCACTGCCTACAGTACGACGTGATACCTAGAAAGGCACGCACATCTCTTTGGGTTTGTGGCACAGCCATGCGCGCAATCGCTGCAATTCTCTCTGGGGTCAATCTCCTTCCCTCCTTTGACAATAAGTGACCTAGGTAGGTTACTTCTTGACAACAGTATTGGAGTTTAGAAGGTGACACCTTGTGATTCAACTCACAGAGATGTTGCAGCAACGACACTGTAGCAATTTTGCAAATGTCCTGAGTATCAGCAGCCACCAATAAGTCGTCGACGTATTGGATTAAAGCCGCACCAACCGGCAACTTAAACGCATCTAGTTGACCCTTCAAAGCTTGACTGTAAATCGATGGACTTTCACAGTAGCCCTGAGGAGCGCGTTTGAACCGGAAGCTACGTCCACCAAGAGAGAAACCGAAAAGGTCCCTACTCTCTTCGGCAATCGGGATGCTGAAAAATGCATTTTTCAAATCAATCACCGAAAACCATGAAGCAGTAGCTGGAATCAGAGTCAGTAGCGCCGTGATGTCAGGCACAACAGGGAATTGAGGAACCACAATTTTATTCACCTCCCGTAAATCGATAACAAAACGATAAACAGGCGGTTTGGTAGGATCAGTACGTTTAAGAATGGGCAGTACAGGACTATTGCACACGTTTCCCCGAGTTTCTTCAATGACATCTTTCTCGATCAAATCATAGATGATCGTTAACAAAGCTCGTTCACCATCAAGGGAGATACGGTATTGGGGAATACGTGGCAATCGCACATTAGATTTCAACTGAACAACATAAGGGGAGATATCAAGTAGGCCCACATCATTTGGACCCGTCGCCCACAAAGACGCAGGAAGAGAATCCAATTCCGGTGGAAGCTTGTCGAGAGACAAGTACATGGGAGAGACTACTCTCTCTCCGAACGTAAGCTTTACACCCGCAGGAGAACAATACAAAGTCGCATACAAACGTTTAAGCAAATCCAGACCCAAAAGATTTTCGCCACAACCAGTGGTCAAAATCAATGGAGCTTCGAGCTCACAAGGCCCAATTTTAAGGGGCAAAGGGCACGAAACTGGATTGCTAACAGGGGCGCCAGAGAATCCAACGGAAACATTTGTTAAGCCAGACAAAGGTGCGCCAGGGAGTTTCGAATGCATGATAGAACTTTTCGCTGCACCAGTGTCCAACAGAAAAGGCTCAACGACGCCCGATGTAGCAACTGCGACGTAAGGCCCTCTCTGATCAACCGGAACTGATACCACTCCCTCTCCTTGTCTTTGGCTGTCCTAGTAATTACTATCGTCAGTTCCCTGATCGACGTAATAATCGTCTACATTATACTGCGCAGATCGTCCGTGCGATGATCCACGTTGATCGAAACAGTTATTAGGATTTGATGAATTGTCAGAACGGTCGTTCTGAGCACCACGACCTCTACCACGTGATGCGTTCTGTGAACCACCACGACCTCCTCTAGACGAAGTACCACTAGTACGGTCATTCAAAGCAGGACAATTAAATTTAATATGTCCCTCCTGTCTACAATAAGCACATTGATTGTACCCTAACGAAGATCTTTGGAAAGAGGAATCATTACGCGGCTGCGATCGATTCGATTGTGACTGCGATCTATTCTGCTGAGGCGTATTCTGATTAGAACGCGGCGGATATACTTGTTGTAACAACACTTTAGTTTTTAACTCTTTCGTTTTTTTATCGGCACGGTCATTTTCCTCTTTTTCTCTATTTTCGTAATATTGTGCCGTAGCCAATATCTGAGCTGAGGTAGAAACGGCCCACGCACTTTCAGAATTCCGTAATTTATGGCTCAAGTCGGGCAATAAGTTCGACACGAATTTATCTACAAACAACCTCTGTCCACCCTCAGTACCCATATCCTGTCCACTATGATCAACGAATGTTTCCTCGAACCTCGTAAAGAAGTCTGAAACACTCTCATCTTTCTTCTGCTTACAGGCTGACAACTTGTCCCAATTTACCCTCATAGCTGGCATAAGCGTTTTCATTAATGTAATGATTCGCTGGGGAAGAAGTTCAATCAACTGATCGGGTTTAGTAGCAGCCACTTGTCCCGCGTCTGCCGCTGTAATGGCAGCCCAATCACCACCTAATTCATTCGCATGATCTTGGTGACGAATCTTGGCCCATACCGGTTGCGGTACGACATTGCCAAACAACATGTCGATATCGGCCAGATTCATTACCGTAGCGTCTACGAGCTGCGACAATTCCTTGTAATATCCAGCAGGATTTTTTGCGAGGATCAGGCAAAGTTTGTTTCACCTGAAGCACTTCCGATCGTTTCCAAGGGAGGTGTATCCACACTCTCTGGAAATGTGCCGCCACTGGAGCATTAACATTAGTATTATCAGCGGGTATCCAAACTGGCGGAACTTCACGCATAGGATATTGGCCAGACCCATCTCCTTTCTCAATGTCCTCAACGAACAATGCATGAGGAATAGGAGCGGGACGAAGAGATAGCAACCGCTCAATAGCACGTCGGACATTAGTGTCGACTATCAGTCCACTTGCGAACTGAAGCCGAAGTTCAGACAGGGCGGACAGCACCTCGTCAGGCGCAAAGGCCACTATCTGATCATGTAAGAACTTGCACATTTCATCAAACACATACCTCTGAGTTGGTATGTTGAATTGATCAAACGTTTCGAGGACAACACGAGATGGATTTCTAACAGGGTTTATCATCCAACCCATCGCCATATTGTATAGCGCAACACGTTCTCTATTACCAGGAAGCTGGCTACGTCTCTGAGGACCATCAGAACCAGCAGAGCCAAAAACAGGTCCGAGCGACTGGAAGAAGTTTGTCGCAAGGGGAGAATTACGATTACGAGTAGAGGGAGAAGAATAAGACACAGGACTAACAAGAGAAGGAGTAGAGACATTAGCAGCAACAGGGGTTAACAACACAGGAGCAGTAGCGGGAACAGGAGTATGTGGAAGCGGAGGAGCAGTAGGAATAGAAATAGGCAAAAGAGCAGGAACAGGCGGAAGAGCGGGTGCAGGTTGAGGAACTGGTGGAGGAATAACAGGTGGAAGAACAGGTACGGCAGGGACCACAGGAGCTGCGATACCCTGTACGTACGGGGGTGGCGACTTCATAAGATAAGACATTAAAGAATCCTCAACTGCCTCTTCCTTCTTATCCGACTCCGTAGGCAAAGCAGGATAGCATTTGTCTATGGACATACGCTGTAATCTCTCAAACACTTCCTTATCCTTATCCTCCTTATCACGCTGAAACTGCTCAGCTTTCTTCACTATAGTAGCAACGGTATCTCGCTGACTACGTTTATTTTGTCTGATCTCTTTCTGTCGGGCTTCTTTGCGCCACAACCGAAAGGCATCAAACATGGCCGGCCTAGATTTGCGTTCGAACAACTTTATTTCCAAATTATCTAAGATCGACGCTTCGAAGCTACCGTGAGGTGGCCAACGAAGATCGCCGTCTTTCTTTGTATATTTTATCCAATAATCGTTAAAAGCAATCGGGCCTAGCCCATGTTTGCTATATAAATCATAAGTAGGAGTTCCAACCGGAGGTATCGGACACGAGTCCTCCAGCAGGGAATCCACACCACAAGGTCTAAAGCAACTGAACAAAGTACTGCGACCAGGCATCTTGCACACTAGCCGAGTTTCACAAACTTCAAGGGTTACGGGATTTCGGGATTTACCAAGTCCCAGTAAAGAACAAAACCCTCGGTCTTTGGCGGCTGCAGTCGTCAAACAAATACAACAACAACAAAGTACGCTAGCAAAGTGTCACCGACAAAAACACTCACACAGCGTGTACAACAAAAACACTCGCTAAAGTGTTTACAACAAAGACACTCGCTAAAGTGTCTACAACAAAGAACTCTGGGAGCGACCCACAAATACTTAACTCAAAGATCAATGGCGTCCTCAGGAAGGCCCGTCAATCGTCTCGCTATACCAAGGTCTACGCCAGGCGCCAAAACAGGTCTACAGTCAGGGCAGCAGTCCGTCGCAGCCGTTAGGAGGCGGGAATCTTCGCGGGAAAAGTCTTCGGGCCACTTATTTCGACAACAAGATCGATGAAGCGGGGTGCACCTTCCCTCGGAGATTTCACACGAAGTTCCTCACGATCGTCGGGCTTGGACCGGTACCACTGATGCAGCCCCACGTTGGGCGCCAACTGAAGGACTGGGTTCTTTCGGACCCAGCGGTGCCAGGGCACAACACCTGAAACCTTCGTGGGTAACCTGCTCCGGCGTACAAGTCACAGAGACACGGGACACTTCCTTCGGCGTCAAAGAGTCAAGGTTTATTTACTGCAGGGAACACAGAAGTCACAGGAAGTACATCGAGTGTAGTTCGGGGAGACTGCTTCAAATTGTATTTGTGGATCGCTCCTTTTATACAGTTTTTACCCATAGAATAACATGATACACAATAGTTTACAACCCGGTTCCCACAAGTTGCTCTCAGAGGGGTCGCTTTGGTCACTTTGAAACACATAAGGTCCGGAACATAAGTGCGGAAACATTTGGCGGTTCCCAACTGTAAAAACCCATCTTCCCACCATTAGCAAATTCCAATCAGCAGTAAAGTAGATCGAAATAAGAACGAAGACAGGTGTAGAGGAAGACGGAGACAGTGGGGAGATCGGAAAGGGTGTAAAAGGGGAGTGTCGAGAAGCACGAGATACAGGCATCAAAGGGACGTGCCTAATGAGATGCACGGCTGAGACAATAAGTCCGTGCGGCAAGATGAGCCTCGAGCGGCGCCATCTGCCTTACAGCAGCATCCCCCTCGTCATAAAGACACTCACAAAGAACATGTGTCTTCCGCCATATCTTGGGAGTCCCAGGGTCGCGAAGCGGACAGCGTCCGTTCGCTGGCTACTTGAGGGCAAGAGACAAAATGGATGCCGTATCTAAGATGGAACCCGTGGGTACAGATGACAAACCCACGTAACAAACGAACGGTTTAAGTTAGCACAGCGAAACTGCGCACACTTACTAAACTCGCCATTTGCGGTTCATAGATACTAGACTCGACCATATCCGTGCGAGTCGAAAACACCACTTACAATTGTCACGGAACCTCAGCCCCAACGAGATAGATTGACACCGGCATTAGAGTGAGTGACGAAGAGTGTGCAGCAAGGGAACAAGAAGCCCTGAAACTCTTCGAGGAAACCACTCGACCAATGCAAAATGAAAGGGGGCCGTGACCCCCAGAGGAGGCAATGACTTGAATAGGCAACTACAAGATTATGAGAAACTGAAAAAGAGAGAAATCTCATGATGGTGGGAAGTGGCATATCTGCGCCAGTATCTACAGGTGGGACGCGTCCCACGGGGATTAAGAATAACGATCACACCCTTGTACGAAAACCCAGAATCTGAAATGCTGTGTGAATGGGCAGCAAACAGTGCTGCAAGCTCCACCAACATGATACGCATTCTAGTTAATTATGTAGAAAAAGAAAGACTGGGGTGGTGGCAAAAATCAAGGATTTGAATGACATCCTGGATAAAAATGAAGATAAAGCCAGAGTCACCAAGTTTAAAAGTGATCTAAAAAACAGGCTGGAGAAATATGAGAAGCGTATCAAGGACAGAAAAGCCACAACATTTTTAAGGGATCATATAGACTACAAATCGGGGCAAATCTATAAATTTGCCAGAAAATTTGATCTGGAAAGACGGCAGAAAATTTACAGTGGCCAGCTGGACCGACAAGTTGCCTCACAAACTGAAGCCAGCTCAGATACTGCCTCTGAACAAGAATCAGAAGAACTAGGCAATAGAGGAACCAGGGATGTAATATTGGCTGTAACTGAGAAATTTCGTTTTATGCTATTGGAGCAACAAACCGACCATCACACTGGTGGGGAAAAGGTCAAGGAAGAGTAGGCAAAGAAGAGGAGGCGAGGGATACAGGAGGAGCACAAGGTTGGCAAACAAAAAGATCACTACGCTCCAACACAAAAAAGCAAACCAAGAACTAATGGACAATACACCGATCATTAACTTGAGTACTGAAGCTAACAGAGGATGAAGAGTTGGTATTAAAATTAGGATTATCGTTCTGTGATGAGAATGAGTATAATTATCCTAATAGGAGGATCGGCTTATACACTTTATCCGTAAACTCAAGTTGTTCAAGATGCACACAAACCAACGTGGCACTAATCGTATACTGCAGGAACAGACTCCAGAATACCCAAATGACCCAGCCTTCTTAAATGTTAATGATGCACCTGCCTTAAGGGATATGATTTCATTGTTTAATGATGATAGTCAACTTGAAAGTGAGGAACAAGTGCTTACAGTAACAGGAATGGAAAGGGGTGATTATACCCCATTTACACCACAATCTAGATTCTTGCCCCAAACTGTGAGAAATAACTTGGACATTTTTGTGGAAAATGTAACAAAAGATCTAAAACAGCTGTACTCTATGGTGAATCAGAAATAAAAAGAGAATTGTTCAGAGAAAAACAAAACAGTGAAGAAACTACAAGAAGAAGATGGAGTGCTGATCAAACCCTCAGACAAGGAAGGGAATGTCGTGCTGTGGGGCAGGGAACAATATAAGAAAGAAGCCCTCAGCCAATTGAACAATCATATTTGTTATAGCCGGATCAGCATAAAGAAGTATGAGAAAGTAAAGAAACAATTCTTTACAAGGTTGGATGTCTGGAAGGAAAGCTTATTGAGCTGGTATGAGGTTAAGTTCATCAAAAGGGAGAAACCAGCAATTCCAGTATTCTATATTCTTCCAAAGGTGCATAGGAGTCTCACTAGTCCACCATCACTTTCCTCAAATATCAAGGACTCTACAGATTTTTTAAAATGTATTTTTGATATCCGTTGGAATGAAAAAAACATGCTATTGTTAACACTTGACATATCAACTTTTTATACAAGTATAAGCCATGTAGATGGTCTTAGAGCATCTGAATATTTCTTGAACAGGAGACCAGCTGTACTCGAATGGATCCAGTCCTTCCTGACAGGGAGAAGCTTTTAGGTCTGCCAGGGCGATTGCTATTCCAGGGATATAGTATTGGGCCAGGGCGTACCCCAGGGATCGTCCCTGAGCCCCACCCTATTTAATCTATATGTCTCCCCAGTGGCCCCGATTGCTGAGGGTCATGGTCTGCACATAGTGTCCTACGTAAGAAGCTAAAAACATACCTATATACACGTTAACCGAGCAGACTCTACGATCCAGTCGACATGAGTTCTTCTGTTTTAGCGCGGGACACGCCATCTGAGCGTAACCAGGCACTTTATAATACTCCCTTATTATTATTATAGTACGATTTGTGAATCACAACAAAATGATTTTGGCATTAATGGAATGGTGCCTAACAAAGAATATCTTTCTCTTTAGTGATGATTTTTTTCTACAGGAACAGGGGACTGCGATGGGCACCTGTTTCGCCCCCAGTTACGTGAATTTACATTTTGGCTGGTGGGAGGATCAGGTGCTCGGAGGCAGTCCCCTGGAACATTGGTCAGAACATTTGTGGGTCCGATTTATTGATGAGGTCTTCGTGCTGTGGCAGGGCATGGAGACAGATGTCGAATCGTTTATCAGAGACCTTAACCAGAGTTCCCTTAACCTAGAATTTGTGGGGCACTATAGTAGGACCACCATATATTTTCTGGATATCTGGGTCAAACCTATAGGGGCGAAACTGGAAACAACTGTATTCCGCAAAGCTACTGCTGGGAACTCAGTTCTCCATGTGGGAAGTGCTCACCCTGTCACATTAATCAGGAGAATCCCCTTTGGAGAGTACTACAGAGCAAGGAGAGCATACAGCAATCAGTTGGAATACAATAGTATAGAGCATGAAATGACATAGAGGTTCACCCAAAGGGGATATTCGTCTGAAATTTTAAAAGGTGCAGCAACCAAGGCGAGGAATTTAGAGAGACATAAAACACTGTTTGAGCCATCTAGAACTAAACAACGGCAAAACCAGAGAGAGGAAGTGAGGGACCAAGAAAACTCTAGATTCATAACAACATTCAATGTAAAACAAAAATAAATTAGGTCTATCCTGAACCAACATTGGCATTTGATAAGAAACGATCCGGTGTTGGCTTCCAAACTCAAGAGAAATCCTGAAATTACATATAAGAGATAAAAGTCTCTGAAGGATTTGATTGTCAAGAGTGAATTCCAAGAAAGAAAGGGAGGTGCCGCAACATGGCTACATCAGAAACCAGGTTTTAAAAAGTGTTCAAAATGCAAAGCGTGCCAGCATGGAATGAATCATACTGATTTTAGAACTTTTTTTACAAAATAGTGACCATTAGAAGCTTTCTGACTTGTAGATCTAGTTTCGTAGTTTACTTGTTACAATGCTCCTGTCCTAACATGTATATAGGGAGTACAATCTTACCTGATTGTAAATCAAGACAGAACGTACCCTATTGCAAGACATTTTGAGACCCACCAGCAGAGTAACCCTGTGAGCCTGCAGTACACATGTATAGCTGAGGTCCCCAGGAAAAGGAGAGGGGGGACAGGGAAAAGGATCTCAGGAAATTAGAGACATATTTTATCCTGGAGTATAACTGCAAGGAACCACATGGGTTGAACGTCGATGAGGACTTGTATACTTGTCTGCCTTGAGCAATAGGAGGAAGAGTTTAAATTGAGAATCTGCACACATATAAGACCATGAATTCAATGTTTTTAATTTTTGATTTTTAAACAGTAGTGATTATCTAATGAGGCACATATAGTACTGTGATTTTGCTCTACTTGGTTGTTTTGGGTAAAAAAAAAAAATCTTTTGGCTAATTTGCATTTTCACTTTTGAATATTCATTGTATTGTATTGAAGGACGGATATAACGAAGAACATAAAAGGCTTGTATGGAAGAATTTATTCCGGTTTACATAAGAACTAGCACTTTAAATTTAGAGGTGGTATGATGAAATTAATCATTGAGAATGTTATCATAAATTGTTGTTTTATTATTTTCAATCTCCCCTCTTCTTTGAGTGCTTACTTTTTAATGAATATAAGAAATGGTCTATTTTTTTCTTGTTCGTCTTCAGGCTATGATATGTTATATTTATTATGCACTTGCACTTTATAGTGAAATTACTTAAAGTTTAGAAATTAATAGTTAGAAAGGGAGATCAAAAGTTGCGCAATTTGCAAATATGCACTTGCACTTTAATTTGCCAAAATCTGCACCCAATACAAACAGGCACTTGCCATAATAATCTTTTGAAGTTAAACCTCCAGCATTTCTATGCACTTGCACTTTAAATCCGTGACGTGCACTGATTAAAATTAAAATGTGTTTTATTTCACTAATGTTATGCAATACAAAAAGTGACAAATTGATATGCCCGCATAATGTATGTAATCTACATTGGTGAATTATCGTGAACTTTAAAACATTTGCAGTGTCACTTGAACTAAAACCTAAAAGTGTGGTTTAATAAATAAATAAATGGAAATATGGGGGAAAGAGAGGAACAAAACACGCTCCCTGGTAAAGAATGAACATGTTAAAATATGGCTGCCAGATTGCGAGAGGTAGAGCCCTCCATACATTATGTTGTGTCCTTTGTCAGTGTTAATCACTACTGGCTGTGTATTTTATTGTGAGAAAAATGGTGCTCTGACATCGTGAAAAAGGCAGCATGAGACTGCTGAAACGCATTGATGTTTGAAACCTTCTCAAGAATAAAATAGACAGAGTGTTGAAAATCTACCTTGGAGTGCTGGATGGTTATTTCAGGATTCAAGCAAGCCGGGCCGAAGACGGCTGTACTTCCAGAAACCGGTCCCCGGAAGCTTGTTTCCTTCCCAGTGAAAGAATTGGCTTGGTAGTTTGGTTTGCCCTGTTCCCATCATGCACTGGGACAGGAACAGACTAATTTGCATATAGCCAGGTTCTGAGCTGGGATGGTGCAGTGAGCTAAAAAATGGTGTTGGATCTAGCCCTGATCTCTTGACTGGGTGAGTGTATTCTGATTAATTCAGAAACTCTGTCCATCACCACGCCTTGTTGTTTAATTATTTTGTCCACCATAAGCGTGGAAGGGTATACTCAGATGTGAGTCCCTTGCTCATTGCACCATCAGGATTCAAGCAAGCCGGGCCGAAGACGGCTGTAATGCCAGAAACCGGTCCCCGGAAGCTTGTTTCCTTCCCAGTGAAAGAATTGGCTTGGTAGTTTAGTTTGCCCTGTTCCCATCATGCACTGGGACAGGACAGACTAATTTGCATATAGCCAGGTTCTGAGCTGGGATGGTGCAGTGAGCTAAAAAACGGTGTTGGATCTAGCCCTGATCTCTTGACTGGGTGAGAGTATTCTGCTTAATTCAGAAACTCTGTCCATCTCCACGCCTTGTTGTTTAATTATTTTGTCCACCATAAGCGTGGAAGGGTATACTCAGATGTGAGTCCCTTGCTCATTGCACCATCAGGATTCAAGCAAGCTGGGCCGAAGACGGCTGTAATGCCAGAAACCGGTCCCCGGAAGCTTGTTTCCTTCCCAGTGAAAGAATTGGCTTGGTAGTTTGGTTTGCCCTGTTCCCATCATGCACTGGGACAGGAACAGACTAATTTGCATATAGCCAGGTTCTGAGCTGGGATGGTGCAGTGAGCTAAAAAACGGTGTTGGATCTAGCCCTGATCTCTCCACTGGGTGAGAGTATTCTGCTTAATTCAGAAACTCTGTCCATCACCACGCCTTGTTGTTTAATTATTTCAGGAACGAAGGCTAATCCTATAATTGAGATGTATATATATATATATATATATATATATATATATATATATATATGTATATATGTATATATATATATATATATATATATATATATATATATATATATCCAAAACTAGCAGTCTCAATTTCAGAAAGAGCCCGAGGAGACCAAATCATGTGCAGCAGATCTTTTTTTTGAATAACAGCCTGCCAACAAAGGATCCTTTGATGAGCAAAGTTCACACCATGATTTCAGCCAGACGTGTTTCAAGTTACTCTCTTCATCAGTGGCTTTGGAGGAGTGCAAAAAAAAAAAATATATATATACATTTTTTGCGTAATTTGCACTGATGGCATTTGTCACTTTATATGTCCTTATTGCATATGCACTTTATAGAAACACTTATGCACTTTATCGCATATTTTGCACAGTGACAAGGTTGGTTTACACAAATTGTACTGTATTTAATTGAACCTTCAATATGGCTTTATAGACTGTATTTTTCTGCATTATATGCATTTATTTACTGTATAAAAATTATTGCATGATTGTTATATTTTAAGTTGGCCTTACATTATATTTCCATAGAAGCAATGTACTTATTACACGATTTGTTTTCCAAAGTGGATTTTAGCCACTTCCAATATAGTTAAAGATAACTTTTTAAACATAATCTTTGGAATTGTTTGGAAAACAGACTTCCCAGTACTTATTTTGGAGTATGTCCTTCATCTCTATGAACACATGGTGCTATGTATGAGAAAAAGAAAAAAACAGAAAAAAGAGAAAAAAACGCTAATTGAACAAAGCTGTGAAGCACTGGCTATTTAACTGTGAGAGTTTTACTTACTGACTGTTTGTGAGCAAGGGCGGATGCCCGAAACGCGTCAGATTCTGTTGAACTCAGCTTGTTAATAAACGTTGTGCCTTCAATCACGTTGGATTCGTGTGGTTTTCCTGGGTCGTTTTGACGGAGCTTTGGAAACTGCTGTTGATTTATTCAAATTTCGGGAGGTGATTGCTCCCGAGATGAATCCACTCCCTACAAGCCGGCTGCGGTGTGCAATCAACTGTGCTTTTTTTCCTGAATGGAATTTCGTCAACTGCAGCCCTTGTGTTCATCGAGCTGGATATTCACTTGAGATAAGGATTGCATGAGCGGCGTCTATAAACACACCTGGCGGCCTGCCTGACGCTGTAAAGCCATCCTTGTGGTGAGTGCTCGTTCATTGTCCTGACACGGTGGGGAGGAGTATTTGGAACCGGCGTGCGGCCCTGGGAGCTTATCGAGCTCGGGTCGCTCAACGCTGACTATTTGAAAAGTGATTTTGAGTCCGACGCCATGTCAGCCGAAACTTTACGTGGCAGAGAGGCGGCGGCTGCCGTACTCTATTCTAACCTTCCAAAGGTTACACCCAATTCTGGAGCAAGCAAAAAAGCTGATGTGACTGCTAATGAAAATACAACGGAAAGCCAAATACGAGTAGCACTTAAAAGATTGGAAAATGCATGTATCAGGAAATGTCTAAGTGGTGGGAGCATAAATCTCTCTCAATGTATTTGGAAGAGAATCGTGTACCACGGGGTTTGCGCATCTTATTAGCACCTAGCTATGACAAGCCCAATCCTAATTTGTTGAAAGAATGGGGTCAAACAAACTTGGAATCCTCCACTAAATTGATACAAATCCTTCTGAAGTATGCATTTATTGACAGGGAAATATTAATCAAGGAGATTGAGGAAATAAATGACTCATTGCAGAAACTTGAACCCCATGAAATGATTTCTAAAGGGCGTAAAGAGATTGATGAAAAACTGTCAAAACCGGAAGAAAAAATCAAGGCAAGAAAGGTTTACAAATTTGCCAGAGATAAGGAGGACTACGCTCAAGGGCGCATTTATACGTTTGCGCGTACGTTTGATAGCGCCAAGCGTTCTAAATTAGCGCAACAAGCACAGCTAGCGCAACAAGCTAAACAAGGAAAAAATACAAATCAAACAGAAGCCTCCACTTCAGCACATGCACCTTCTGCAATGACCAATGATCAAGAAATAAGCGACAATGATTCGCTCACAAGTGGTCAGACATCGGATGAGGATGGAAACACTCAGTGGGACACCAATTCTCTGATCCTTGACCTTGGGGAAGAAGTTGATTTTTTAGTTTCGGATCGGTTACAGACATTAAGGCCCAGACCAAACATCAACAGAAGGGGCAACAAAAGCAGCAAAGCGAGACAGGTGCAACAAAAGGAGAAGCGAACGCCGGAAAAAGCAGAAAATCACCAAAAAAACCAAAGCGGCAGTATTGGCGCAAAAAGAAATAAGTGACAATACAGTAATTAATTTATCTAATGTTACCCTTACTGAAGCAGAAAAACAACTTTTAAGTTTGGGGTTAACATACTGTCCTGCATCTGATTTCAATTATGCAAGAACTCGCATAGATGTCTATATGTACAGAAGAAAACTAAAACTTAAGAAATTCTTCAACATTAAGGAGGGCTCAAATGAAAAAGAAAAAGATAAAGATAAGGATCATACATGCTCTAATGAAATTGACAATGTACCCCTAGCTCTACCCTCCAGATACACCAAATCTTTGCTAACGTTACATCATTTGGCCTCTGACATTTCTATATCTCCTGATACGAATTCTACTCAGGAGGAATTGAGAGCGGCATCCATTGCACAAGCTGGGGCTAACATCAGCCCTTTTAAGCCTAAGTCAAAATTTATTCCCACCATGCCTCGGGACTCAATTGATATTTTTCAGGACGTGGTGGTTGAGGATCTCAAACAACTACATCACAAGGTGAAACATAAGAAACGTTACAAAAGCAAACATGAGAATAACTATTTTTCACTCATCAAAAAGTTGGGAAATGACCATAACATCATTGTTACTAGTGCGGACAAAGGGGGAAATATAGTCATCTGGCCCCAAGAAGCTTATATTGAGGAAGCAAAAAGACAACTAAATGATCCAACTTGTTATTCCAAAACAACCATTAAACATTTTAATGATGCTAGGGATGTTTTGAAAAAGTTGTTGTATCAATGTAAAAGAGACAGCATGATTTCCTCTCAGGAGTTTGATTTACTCCACATTGAGTTTCCTATATTGCCCAAGCTATATCTACTCCCAAAGATTCATAAGCAGGTAGTACCAGTCCCTGGACGGCCAATCATCTCGGCCATTGGTGGGGTGGCTGAACATGTCACACAATACATTGACTATTTCCTCCAGGACTTGGTTAAAGATTTGCTTACTTATGTTAAGGACACCGGTGATTTCATTGCCAAAATTAAAAACATCCCATGGGACAGTGACATGGTAATGCTTACATTGGACATAGAGTCGCTCTACACGAGCATAGAGCACACATCGGGTCTTAAAGCTCTTGACTTTTTCCTTGGAAAAAGACCCATCAACTGTTATTGTCACAACAAAGTATTAATTGAGTTAACCACCTGGTGCCTTAACAATAATTTCTTTTTGTCTGGGAATGATTTGTTTATTCAGAAACGTGGAGTTGCTATGGGGGCCTGTTTTTCCCCCAGCTATGCGTGTTTACACGTAGGCAGGTGGGAGGAGCAGGTCCTCAGGCGGCAACACGTGGTTATTTTTGATGAACATGTTTTGCTTTGGATCCGTTATATTGATGATGTTTTTGTTTTGTGGCGGGGAGATCTTATCAGTGCAGAGAATTTTGTCACCAGTCTTAATCTCAATCAGGAAAACCTTAAGTTTACTAAATCCATCAGTAATTGCGAGGCAGAGTTTTTGGATGTCAAAGTATTTGTATATAACGGACACTTGGCAGCCAAACTACACAGGAAAAGCACTGCTGGCAATAGTATTCTTCACGCCAGCAGTGCACATCCCAGGCATGTAGTAGATAACATCCCACTAGGCGAGCTACTTAGGATCAAGAGAATCTGTAGTACAGAAATTGATCTTGATATCTGCACCACGGAGGCCCTTGATCGTTTTAGACAAAGGGGTTACCGCGAATCTATCTTAAAGACAGCTGTGCAGAAAACTAAAAATAGAACTCGTGAGTCCTTGCTCGATCAGACACATAACAGCGTGTCAGACAGTGTCCCTGATGAGAATACCGGGGCACCCAGGTTAATTACCTCCTATAGTAGACAAGCGAGACAAATAAAATTCATTGTGACTAAAAGATGGCCGGTCTTACAAACTGACCAGGTTTTGAAACCCAGACTGCCTGATGGTCCCCCCGTGACCTTTCGGAAGGGCCCTTCCCTTAGGTCACATATTTGCCACGAATTTCCAGAACTTAGGAAAAAACAGGATTGGATGAAATCCCTTTCTGGGTTCAAGCGCTGCACTTCTTGCAGGGCGTGCAAATTTGGCAAGTCAACTACTCAGTATAATACACCTTTCAGTCCTGACCCTATTAACATCAAGGGTCAATTTACTTGTAAGACTGAGTTTGCCATTTACGTTCTGACATGCACATGTGGACTCAGATATGTCGGTAGTAAGCGACAACCTGTGCATGTCAGGATTCTCCAGCACCTACGTGCCATCGTCAATAATGACCCATCTTACCAGGTGGCCAGGCATTTTAAGAGCATTCATAAAAATGATTTACAATGCCTGACTTACTTTGTCATCGCCTCAGTGGACAAACCTACCAGGGGTGGTGACAGAGACAAGTTGCTTCGGAGACTTGAGTCCCAATTTATTTTGGAATTAGACAGTAGATTTCCAAATGGGCTCAACACTACAGATGATTTGCATGTCTTTCTATGAACCTTTTTGGATTATTTTCAGGTTAGTTAGTTTTTTCAGTAGCCGCCATATACCTCCATGTTTCTTATTTCCCCCATATATTACCACCTTTCCCCCAGCATGTGGCTTCATAGCTGTTGCGGTATAAATTTCTCTCACTTTTTAGTTTTTGGGTGATAGTAAAGTTTTTTCATTCACATGTTTTGGACACAGCCATGTGGTACTATTTGTGAATGTCTGTTTTTTGGTCAACTATATTGACAATATGGAATAACATTGCTTCTTCCCAATAGAATTTATTTCCTTTTCTTTTGCAGTTAACAAATTTGGCCATCTACATTTTAAATATCTATGCTCTTCAGTGCCGTATCATATTGAATACATCTATGACCTTGCCATTTTGGATTTTATCCTACTGTTTACATTTTTTGCGTAATTTGCACTGATGACATTTGTCACTTTATATGTCCATATTGCATTTGCACTTTATAGAAACACTTATGCACTTTAGCGCATATTTTGCTCAGTGACAAGGTTGGTTTACACAAATTGTACTGTATTTAATTGAACCTTCAATATGGTTTTATAGACTGTATTTTTCTGCATTATATGCATTTATTTACTGTATAAAAATTATTGCATGATTGTTATATTTTAAGTTGGCCTTACATTATATTTCCATAGAAGCAATGTACTTATTACCCGATTTGTTTTCCAAAGTGGATTTTAGCCACTTCCAATATAGTTAAAAATAACTTTTTAAACATAACCTTTGGAATTTTTTGGAAAACAGACTTCCCAGTACTTATTTTGGAGTATGTCCTTCATCTCTATGAACACATGGTGCTTTGTATGAGAAAAAGAAAAAAACTGAAAAAAGAGAAAAAACGCTAATTCAAAAAAAGCTGTGAAACACTGGCTATTTAACTGTGAGAGTTTTACTTACTGACTGTCTGTGAGCAAGGGCGGATGCCCGAAACGCGTCAGATTCTGTTGGACTCAGCTTGTTAATAAACGATGTGCCTTCAATCACGTTGGATTCCGTTGGATTCGTGTGGTTTTCCTGGGTCGTTTTGACGGAGCTTTGGAAACTGCTGTTGATATGTATATATATATATATATATATATATATATATATATATATATATTTATATATATATATATATATATATATATATATATATATATATATATATATATATATATTTATATATATATATATATATATATATATATATATATATATATATATGTGTGTGTGTGTGTGTGTGTATATATATATATATATGTATATATATATATATATTCACAGAAAAAACCATAGGTTTCACACCAGTTATAGTTAGCTGGAAATTTTACTGACATAAAACCATTGAAATTCCCACGTTATAGTTAGTTGGACTCAATATAACTTGCGCGTGTAATGCACTGCTGATGACATCACATATTACATCACTCATGACATGGTCAGTGACATCACTCATGACATCACTGATGACACCATCCTTGTGACAGAGTGACTGACCTCCTTTCACTGTAAAGTAACCCTTGAAACACATATTCAAAAATAGAAACTAACATTTACAAAAAAGTGGAGATACCTATACCAGTTACAACAACCAATTCAGTAATTCCACCATCTATATACACATCCACTCATTCACCAACAGTTCTGTATAGTCATTCATACATATACTCACTTATCATATGTAGTGAGACAGCTTTACATCCGTTAACACACCGACAGTCTTCCAAAACTTGCTCACACACATACTCACACATGCAAATAAACTATTGAACATCCATTTTTTTGCATATACAGCTATACACACACTACCACCTTACTTCTAAGGAAACTTACACATACTTACTCTCTTAAACAATCACTTATAGAAACGCATACTTATAAAAAAGAAGAACTCTTTCAATCTCTCACCCTCACATATACTCACTTATATACATCAATACTCAGATATACTAGATTAAAACATATGTAGTTACTGATAAAGACACTAGTGAGACAGGCAGTCACTTACTAACACATACATATACACACTCATTCACCCATACAGTCCGACACATATGCTGTCTTCAAAACACATACAAACAGTGATTCAGTCATTGATGCATCTATGTGCTAAGTAACACCCCCAACAAATCAAACAGACAATTATAAAGATACTAAAAAAAATCTAATAACCCATATAAACACACATGTAGCTACTCACCAACCCATGCAGCCACTTATACACAAAGTGAAACACTGATACATATATTTAAATATTTTAACATTACTTGCTAATATATGTATTCACTAAGATACACTTAATAAGCTAGTTAACCAATCATTTTTTTTTAAAAAAACATCAATTTAGACACTTATTTAAACATTTATTCTTCCATTGACCTTTACACATACATATATAAAACATGTATATTTTTCAGAAAGACACACATTCACTGGATGGTGTCATCAGTGATGTCATGAGTGATGTCACTGACCATGTCATGAGTGATGTAATATGTGATGTCATCAGCAGTGCATTACACGCGCAAGTTATAGTGAGTCCAACTGACTATAACGTGGGAATTTCAATGGTTTTATGTCAGTAAAATTTCCGGCTAACTATAACTGGTGTGAAACCTATGTTTTTTTCTTTGAATTTAATAGGTTTCTTAAATGCTAATTCCTAACTATAAATGGTGTGAAACCTATGGTTTTTTCAGTGAATTTCAAAGGTTTTTTAAATGCTAATTCCTAACTATAAGTCTCAGTTTATATGTAAGACTGTTAGCGCTCTAGTTGTTCTTTAGAACACTCTGGTACATACTATCATTGGGCTATAGTTGTGCTACATCTGGCTGATATTTGGGCTACATTTGTATTTTTTGTCTCTGGTGGCCATCTTTGGGCTACATTGGGCTACATTGGGCTACATTTGGGCTCTAACATATTTATAGCCCAATGTAGCCCAATATATATTTTTTAAAAGTAAATTTTCTTAAAAACAACTGGAGCATATATCTTGAGACATAGCAAACGCACATCGGGCTACCAGTCCCTACAATTTTTCATTTTTTTTTGTATTTTTTTTTTTTTTTTTTGTCCCTGGAGCGCTCCCGGTGCGCGCCCCGGTGAGCGCTCCAGAAAGCGTAGTATTTTGAAGCGCCCCGGTGCGCGAACCGGGAAGCGTCCCGTTAGCGCCAATGTCACGATCGAAAACAACATCGTGACTCGTCGCGGAAGCGTGACGTATCGCGTAGCCACGCGATGTGTCTTATGACGCGCTGCATAAACGCACCCGGAAGCGCTCCGCGACACGGCCCGGAGCGCGTAACGTAAGCGCGCCGGAGCGCGTAACGTAAGCACATTGGGTCATGTGACTTGAAAATAACACTTTTCATTGGTTCCTAATATTTTTTTTTTCCAAATGAGGAAAGCCCCCACCTTTTTTCCTCATTCTTACTTTCTTCTTTGAGAGAGCAAGAGCTATTTCTTTGTGAGACACCAATAATGGCTACTCTACTTGCTGCTGCTGGTGCTCCAACACCACCACCACCACCAAAAGGACCACCACCACCTCTGCTTTTTAGTGGTGAGCAGGACGAAGAGGGTGAAGAGGAGCAGGAGGAGCAGGAGAGACAGTTCCTATAAGAGCAACCTCACTCATCTCATGTAAAGGAGCACTACATTTGGCAATGCTTTACATTTCCTGCAGGACTCAAGAAAGTTAATGCCCCTAAAGTAAAATGTCTAAATTGCAAGAACATCCTTTCACGTGGCAATCCTGCTAAAAAATATAGTTTTGGCAACCACACCATGATTCGCCACATGGAAAGGTGGCACCCAAATAATTTGGCCCAAGCACAGGTGAGAGCTATGGCTGAAAACCCACAGACCCCTCAGCCTAGCACCTCAAGTGCGGAGTCATCTTTTGCAGCACCTGAAGGGCGTCAAATGGTGCCCAACATCCAAAGTAAATTCACAAACTACAAAATAGTATGTATTTATTGTGGGGCTACTATTGCCTATGGTGAAAAAAGTATCACCTTAATTAACAGAGCAGATGAAAACCACAAGTGCTCTCACAAAGGAAAGCAATGATTCTTTATTTATTACTTTTTTTGCTCCTGTTGAGCCATTTTCAAATCCTTCTGTTTTTTTCGAAGTACTAGAAAAACAAAAAAATATATAACATTGTTTTGAAAAACCAAAAAAAGGAAACAATGTTCACAAAAAAAATATATATATATAAAACAACAAAAACAATTAAAAAGAATTCTTCGAAAAATCGAAAAAAAAAAGAAATTACTCCACGGGGCCCTTTTAAAGCCCCCACATCAAACCTAGGGGGTCAGGGGGGGTCTACCCTGCCCCTTTATGGTCAATTCCCCCCTTTATTTTTGCCACCTCTTGTGTCTCGATTTTACCAAGAGACAAGATGGCGGCCGCTCCGGACTGTTTAGAATGTTTACAGACACCCGAGAGCCAATCAGCATTCCGCGCGCAAGTCGTGTGTCGCGCCCGGTACGCGCCCCGGTGCGCGTACCGGAGCGCTGTCACAGATATATATATTTTCTTGAACCTAAATTACTCAAAATCCACTGGAGCACATATCTTGAGACATAGCAAAGGCACATCGGGCTACCAGTCCCTACAATTTTGCCAAGTTTGGTGTAAATCCATTCAGCCGTTCAGGCTAAAAGTGAGGTCGACCGCCCTAAGGAAATTAACATGGGGAAAACGCGTTTTGGGACCCCCCTTTTATCTCGGCCCCCGCTTGGCGCATCCCCCCCAAACTTTCAGGGAAGGACCGGAGCTTGACGAGGCCATTTTGAGGAAATTTTCTGGCAGATTCATCAACCGGCGCCAAAGTTATTCCAAATAGAATTTTGAGATTTAACATTGAAAAAATCCTAACTATAACTACCTACTGGCGACCGCCAGTAGGTAATATATATATATATATATATATATACATATATATATATATATATATATATATATATATATATATATATATATATATATATATATATATATATATATATATATATATATATATATATATTCACAGAAAAAACCATAGGTTATAGACCATATATAGTTAGGAATTTGCATAACTATATATCGCGGACCCGCAATCCACTGCTAATGATGTCACATATTACATCATTCATGACATGGTCAGTGACATCACTGATGACATCACTGATGACATCTCAAATGACATCACTGATGACATCACTGATGACAACACCCAGTGACTGTATGTTTCTGTAAAGTTAAAATATGTCTTACATATTGAAGAATGAGTGGATGTATAAGTGTCTGGATGAAGGATTTAGTAGGTGCATGACTGACTGTATGAGAGAATGATTAAATGTGTCTCACTGAGTGCATGGTTTAGTGATTAAAGTGTCTTAATTTGGCAATCATTATTTATGTTGTTCTGTAAACTGCTGCATGTTTAAATCAGTAGCTATATCAGAAACTATATGGGTTATTGAATGGTTGCCCAAGTATTTGTATGGGAGACTGAGTATGTGTGTAGGTGGCTGGGAGGTGTATAACTCTGTGCATAGATGTGTGAGCAGTTGATTCCCTAGGTGTATGGGTTCAAAAGTGCATGTAGAAACAGCTGTATGGACAGTTGACTGTGTGCATGAGTATATTGGTGAGTGAATGGATATCTCAGTGCTACATGTCAAAGTAAGTACATATGTAAAACACACTCCATGTGAGAGTTGACATATATAAATAACTGAACATAAGAGCCAGTGAATGTGAGAGTGGCTGTATGAATCATTGTGAACTTGTATCAAGGATTGTATAAGAGAGTAAATATGTGTTAGTATATGTTTGAATAAGTAAGGTGTGTATAACTGTATAGTTGAGGAAATGGAGATGTGATTGATTCTTTGCATGACTGACTAGGTGTGTGAGTAACTCCATGGATGTGTGACAGTCTGTGAGTGCCTGTTTACACTGAGTGTATCTATGGTTATATTAGAGTCTGAAGATGAATTATCACATAAATGATATCATCAGTGATGTAATCAGTAATGTCAAATGAGATGTCAGTGATGTCATCAGTGATGTCATTTGAGATGTCATCAGTGATGTCATCAGTGATGTCATTTGAGATGTCATCAGTGATGTCATCAGTGATGTCACTGACCATGTCATGAATGATGTAATATGTGACATCATTAGCAGTGGATTGCGGGTCCGCGATATATAGTTAGTGCAACTAACTATATATGGAATTTCAATGGTTTTGTGTAAATAAAATAAGGTTTTTTAAATGCTAATCCCTAACTATATATGGTCTATAACCTATGGTTTTTTCATTGAATTTTCAAGGTTTTGTAAACGCAAATTCCTAACTATATATGGTCTATAACCTATGGTTTTTTCTGTGAATTTCATTGTTTTTTTAAAAGCTAATATCTATAGCTGTAAAATATATTCTTTATTAAGTGACGTATCACGTAGCCCGTGAGACGCTTCATGATGCATCGCATAACCGTGACGTATCGTCTCTGCAGCGCAAACCAAACCCAAAACGTAAGCGCGCCAGAACACGCTTAAAGATATATATATATTTTTTTAACCTTAATTAGACAAAATCCACACGTGCACATATCACAAACGTTCAAAAAACACAATATGTCGGACTCCCGTTACGCTGCCGGTTAACTGCCCGATTAACGTACCAGGAAGCACCTTTACCGCGAAAAATCGCAATTTTTTTTTTCTTTTGCCCCGCAGGGAACTTTAATAGCCCCCTCATCAATCCTAGGGGTTCAGGAGGGGTCTGCCTTACCCCTTTCATTCATTTACACCTTTTTTTTTTCCACCTCTTGTCTCTCGATCCCACAGAGAGACAAGATGGCGGCCGCTCCAGACTGTTTACAATGATAACAGCCAATCAGCTTCTCCTCAGACTCCCGTTACACTGCCGGTTAGCTGCCCGGTTAGCTGCCCGGTTCGCGTACCAAGACGCGTCTCTACTGCGAAAAAATCGGATTTTTTTTTTTTTTGGCCCCGCGTGGCTTTATAATATCCCCCTCATCAATCCTAGGGGGTCAGAAGGGGTCTACCTTGCCCTCTTTCCTTCATTTCCCCCTTTGTTTTGGCCTCCTCTTATCTCTCGATCCTACCGAGAGACAAGATGGCGGCCGCTCCGGACTGTTTACAATGTTGACAGCCAATCAGCTACTCCTCAGACTCCCGTTACACTGCCGGTTAGCTTCCCGGTTAGCTGCC
The DNA here is from genome assembly GCF_964263255.1 of Lissotriton vulgaris. Taxonomy (NCBI): domain Eukaryota; kingdom Metazoa; phylum Chordata; class Amphibia; order Caudata; family Salamandridae; genus Lissotriton; species Lissotriton vulgaris. The sequence goes on along the minus strand of NC_141689.1, from coordinate 1,627,956,415 downwards.
CGGTTAGCTGCCCGGTTCGCATACCAAGACGCGTCTCTACGGCGAAAAAATCGGAGATTTTTTTGGTTTTTTTTTGGGCCCCACGTGGCTCTATAATATCCCCCTCATCAATCCTAGGGGGTCAGAAGGGGTCTACCTTGCCCCCTTTCCTTTATTTCCCCGTTTGTTTTGGCCTCCTCTTGTCTCTCGATCCTACCGAGAGACAAGATGGCGGCCGCTCCGGACTGTTTAGAATGTTGACAGACACCGGAGAGCCAATCAGCTTCGCATCGCAAAGTTCCGTTACGCGAAAAGTACGCGAACCGGAGCGCTGCCCGGAGCGCTGTTACAGATATATATCTTATTTTAAACGTTAATTTCTCCAAAATCCACTGAAGCACATATATTGAGACCTAGCAAAGGCACATCGGGCTAACAGTCCCTACAATTTTGCCAAGTTTCGTGCAAATCCATTCAGCCGTTCGAGCTAAAAGTGAGGCCAACCGCCCTATGGAAAAATGAATGGGAAAAACGCGTTTTGGGACCCCCCTTTTTTCTCGGCCCCCCCTTGACGACCCCCCCCAAATTTTCAGGGGCTGCTCAGAAACAAAATGTGCCATTTTCCTGAAAATTTCAGCCAATTCCGTTCACAAACGCCAAAGTTATTAGACATAGAATTTTCAAAAGTTCCATAGAGAAAAAATCCTAACTATATATACCTACTGGCTATCGTCAGTAGGTAATATATATATGTGTATATATATATTTCAGCTCCTTTTTCTCCGTGGTACCACTGACAAAGGCAGTAGCCGAAACGCGTCTGGTGCTCAGAGGGTCAGTAATAAAAACCGTTTGATCCTCCTCCCGCGAGTGCTTGTTTTTTTTGGGAAATACGGAGAAAAAGGAGCTGAAATAAGAGCGAGGTTCGCCCCTCGCAACAAGGCACCCGTGCTTGAGTGCGCGACCTGGCGAAAAGAGGGAGCAATAATGTATATATATATATATATATATATATATATATATATATATATTACACACACACAATATAAAATAAAGATAGGTACATATGACAATACCCAACATGTGGATATATAAGTTATATAAGGTCTTTTGCTAAGTCCAGGCCATCAGTGAGCAAGGACGTAAGTCCAAAACGCGTCTGATGACTGGTGCCACCTTCACCATTTGTTGGAAATAAATCTTTTTGCAAAGGAGCCTGGCTTGCGGTGATCATTTAAGGAGTCTGTGAACTTGTATGCTGGCTGACGGCTGCCGCCGGCAACGTGTTGGATTTCATATATATATATATATATATATATATATATATATATATATATATATATTAAACACACACACACACACAATATAAAATAAAGATAGGTACATATGACAATACCCAACATGTGGATATATAAGTTATATAAGGTCTTTTGCTAAGTCCAGGCCTGGGGACATCTGATACATATGCAGTGCTGTAAGAGCTGCAGGCAGCTGTTGTATACAGTCCCCACCTTTCTTGCTCATCCACAACAAAAGAAGCTACAAATGCTCCTCCCAGCTCTCCACTATCCTGCTCTGCTTTCACCCCACCCTCAAAACCACAGGCCCAAAAATGTCCCACTTACAAATACTACATGCTCCAAGCAGGTGCTAAATGGATTCAGATTTGGGCCTAGTTTGTTACTGCTAATGAGGAAAAGTACATGGAAATGGAATTTGTATTTGATGGAGTTCCTTGTATGATAATTACCAATAATACCCTTATTTTGGTTTCGGCAAACAGTCAGGAATAGAGGACTATGGCTGCTTGAATCTCTGGACTTAAATAAGAGGGGGGCTAATAATGCAAGCCTGTTATAAATTGGGTCTCAATTTGGCAGAGGTATATACCATGTCCAAGTAGGTACCACCACTCTAGTCAGGGTAAGCTAGATACACATTAAAGGTTTACGTCTGCTCACCCTCTTGTAGCATGGCACAGAGCAGTTAGGCTAAACTTAGGCAATGTAAAAAGTATTTGTGCTACACACACAACAGAGTAACACAATGAAAACACCACAAAAAGACTCCACATAGGGTTAGAATAAATAGACAAGAATTTTTAAAATAAATCAAGACTAAAATAACAAACAGTTGAGATATGAATTTTTAAAGAATAAAAAGAGTTCTAGTGCTTAGAAGCAATAAGCACCAATGGAGTCTGTCTGGTCGTGCTGGACCGGGCAAAGTCAATAGTTCAGGCCGACCACCACGAAGCACCGGCTGGCTACAGGACCCACAAAGGCCCCAGTGAACGAAGTACCTTATCTTGGTCACAACAGCAAAATGCGGGATACAGTTGAGTGGTGCATCCATGTTGATCCCGCAGGGGTCGAGATTCGTCGGTTCAGTAGCCAAGATGCGTTGGCTCCAAAGTGCAGTGCGCCAAGTTTCTCCATGCTGTTGAAGGATGCATCAATCTCTCCACACTGCCATTGTGGCGATGAACAGTTCCAATGTGTCAGGGCTCTCAAGGTGATGCATTGGTTCTGAGAGCAATGCATCAATTCTACCCCTACAACTGGGTCTATGCACCTATTCTGCTGCACACAGACTGGAGAGGAATCAATTTCCATGATGCAAGTATCTGGGTCCACTTCCATTGAATCCGGCACAGGAGCACAGGTAGAGACTTTGATATCCCTGAGCCTCAAGCAACAGGACGCAAGCCAACAAGGCAGTCCAGCACTCCTCAGAAAAGTCAAAGAGCTGCAGGGCAGCACAAGAGAAAAGCAGGCCTTCCAAGTCAGCAGTCCAGAAGAGTGTCAGTCCTTGATGCAGGACGTTAGTTCTTCTGACAGAGTCCAGGTTTAGGTCCAGAAGTGTCTGATTTGGTGGGGTCATAGACCCAGTACTTATACCCAAATGTGCCTTTGAAATATGGGTGACTTCGAAGAAGGGTCTTTGAAGTGCACACAGGTCCTTTCTTCTCAGCCCTGGCTCAAGAATATTATTAAAGGGCAATCAGACCTTTGTGTAGAAAACAGAACACTGCCTATTCAGGTGTAAGTGTTAGCTCCGACCCCCATTCCCTTACTGCTCAGCAACATTTATCAGAATACAGATGAGTATGCTGACATATCTAACCTTCCTGTGTTTGTGGCTGTCTAGAGGAACTGCACAAAGAGTAGCTGTCACCGACCTCAGACATGTATTGGAGACAGGCTGCAGGCACGCAGAATAGTAAGAGCAGAGATATGTCAACCTTCTAATAGTGCCATTTCTAAAATACTAATGTTATATCCAGCTTTATCAGTAAAGGGGATGTATCCTCACCATTCCAAAGATATTAAATATGATACACCTACTCCTTTCCAATCGGGAATTACAGCTTAAAAGTGTATGAGCTATTGTCCAATGTTAACCTAGGGGAGGAGTAGGCCTCACAGTAGTGAAAAATTAATTTGGGTGTTTGTCACTACCAGGACATGCAAAACGTAACAGTACCTGTCCTACCTTTTACATAGACAGCACCTTGCCCTATAGATTACCTGGAGCCTAACTCAGGGATCACGTATGTGTAATAAAAGGGAAGCTTAAGGCTTGTCTGGTAGTTTTAAATGGCAAGTCAAAGTGGCATTAAACTGCTCACACAGGCCCTGCAATGGCAGGCCTAAGACAGGTTTGAAAGGCTACTTGTGTGAGTGGCGCAATCAGCGCTGCAGACCCACTAGTAGCATTTTGGTTACAGGCCCTGAGTATATCTTATACCACTTTACAAGGGACTTACAAGTAAACTAAATATGCCAGTCGTTGCTACACCGATTTTACCATGTTTAGGGAAGAAGCAAATGCACTTCATCACTGGTCAGCAGTGGTAAAGTGCCAAGAGTCCTAAAGACAAAAAAAAAGGATCAGCAAAAAGAGGAGGTAAGCAGGCAAAACTTTTAGGGGAAGATTCCTCCAAGCATGACAGGTTAAACAGTGCCATGGGGTATGTTGATGGATCCAAAGAGATGTTACAGTATTTATATAAACACAGCACTCCATGAAAACCCTGACATCTTGAATGTCTGTTTATGTACACTATGTAACTGAAAAGTGAAGTCCACAATCATAAATGAAGCCACTTTAGTTATGTTTTGCTATTTGGCTCTGTTGTGTTGTTATGAGCTTATCCCTTTTTTATTGTATTGTGTTGTGTTTTTGAGGAATTGTAGTGTGTTGTTGGTAATTTGGTACCATTAAGTCCATAGCAAAAACAAACCCACAGGCTGCTACTACAAGTAGGAATGTGAAAAATACAAATAATTTTGGGTGGGCAGAACTCAGGAGTTTCACTCCGAGGAATTCCACACAGTTACATGAAAACTCCACGAAATTATGGAGAACAGGTGGAAATTGACATGCAGTGATGCTTATGCTGATTTTTAGTGCCGGGAACTTGTTCTACACTGAAAAATCATTACAAACAGCATCACAAAGCACGCCAGAGGGCGCTGCTTCACAAATTTGTTTTGCTGCCGCTCAAGTAGATTTTCAACTCAAGGGGTAGCTTTCTCACTGCGAAAGGTCGCGATCGCCCGCATTGAGAAAATCTCAAAGGATTCCCTCCTAGCATGAGAAAATCACACTAGGGGACACAGGCTCTCACTTGCGCTCACCAACTTACATTTGGCAAACAAGGTACAAGAGAAAACTCTGCCACACAGAACTCCGCATTCCCTGCATAACGCCAAGGCGCCAAAACTCCAACTGGTGAAGCCAAATTCATCACCCACCCCTTCCAATAATAACCTATGGCTCTGCCCAGTCTTGTCATACAAAGAAAAAGGCCTGTTTCTGGGCCACATCATTGTTTGGTCTGAACTCATGCATTAGGACTGACAATTGGATCTTGACATAGCCACCCAGGTTGGTAGTAGTAGAACACACCTGACACGTTTCACATGTAGAAAGGCACAAAAGTACACAAAAGTAATGCATGACTAGTAAAATCCGACAAATAAGTCACATCACATAACACCTTTTGTAGAATATGGAGTTCTAGGCTTGCTGTACCTCCATAAGGTTTGACAGAAAACAAATGTAGTAAATTGACATTACAAAGAAACAAATATGCAAATAATGAATGTTGCTACAAAATCAACAATAAAACAGGCAAAGGTAAAAAACAAAGACTTTAAACAATGACTTAATGGCCAGAAAACATTTCACCTATGAGTGGCCACTCACCAGAGTAATACCAGTCTGGTCACACTCTAGTCTAGTACACCCCAAAAGTAGAGTGATACTCCCAAGTGTAGTGACCCCAAAAGGAATGTAATTAAGAAATGTCAAAATTACGTAGCTGGTTGCTTGAATGAAATCGTCTGAAGAACCACAGAATACAACATTTTCCAGCTATCGCGACAATAATTTTTGATTCAATTAAGGACACGGAGGCAAGGATTATGCTGTCTCTATTTCTTTACTGAACTTAGTGCAGCCAATTAAAAGAAAACTACACAAATAAAAAATATCAAGTCCCATGAGGCTTTGAACCATACTTCCTCATAACAGCCAATGGCAACATGTAAAAGTATACAAAATAGAGAGATACCATCTTAGCTTCCTCTTTCTTTGTGAAAACACAATCCCAACTCTCAACGGAGAGACAAACATTTCCTGTTATTTTCAACGGAGAATATAATCCACAAGTCCTGTGCTCAGCAGCTTCTCACACGGAGGTGATCCATCTCCAGCCAGAGTATCACATCAGTTCTTGTTAGAGTCGTTTCCGGAAAATAGAAACAAGGTTGAAAATAGGAACCCACAAATTTGATTCTTTTGGGGTGGGCCTTTAATAATGTTATGAACATAACCATAATACAGCTTAACAGTTGATATAAACTGTCCCAACGGGTGGGATAATCCTCGCCTTCGTGTCCTTAATAGAATCAAAAATTCTTGTTGGGATAGCTGGAAATTTTATTATTTTATGTCAGGACCGGAGGCTTCTGAATATACTGGTTCAAAGCTCATCAATAACAACAGAGGAAACGTGAAATAGGCTAGTAATAAAACACTTTAAACACAGAATCAGAAGACCTGTCAGTTCCTTTCAGGATATCCTCTAAACAAGATCACAACATATACGCCTTAGAGGCCCTAGCTCCTCTAGCGGAATGAGCTCCATATACTGAGATGTCAATGCCAGCTTCTGAAATTACCCATCTGACCCATCTGGCCAAGGTTGCAGGTGAAACCGGTCTGAAAGGTTTCTGAATCGGTAATAGTAGCTGACCCAATGGGTCAGACCTATGAGCAAGAGTCAGTTCCTCATAACATTTCAAACATTGCAAGACACATAATTTATTATTATGAGAGAAACAGGATACTCTACTGATCATAACATAGTTTTCGTCCGTCTCGCGATGATGAAAGAGACACCTTGTGGAGAAAACATTCTGCCTGCCAGATCCAGAGCTCACACGTCTGACACTGTAATACAGGAGATTAAACCTAACAACATGTTAAGTTCAGCAGATAACTGTTTCAAGGAAAGGTCTGCATTATCTGATCAGACTCAAGTAATAATAGAACTTTAGAAACATCCCATAAGGTTGAATATCTGGGATGAGGGGGATTATCAACTCTGACCCCCTTAAAAAGTTTGCATACAAGGGGATGCATCCCTACCAGCTTTCCATCAATATGATCATGGCCTGCCGAAATTGCGGACCTGAAGTTAATAACCGACCTGTAAGCAAGGCACGATTCTGCACACTCAGACAGAAAGTTCAGAATCTCTGTTACTTCCAATCCCACGGGATCCACCTGTTAAAGCACAGATTTTTAAGGGTAAGTAAGATGGACACACACAAAGGCTTCAAGAGTGGCTCTTTATTGCCAATGAACTGCAGTTGAGACAATTTGCCAGTAGGACTGCAAAGAGATCTAGTTTTACAGAAAGGAAATCAGTGCTTACATACATTTTACAGAACCTGGATACATTAATCATTAACACCAACATCATGGTGTGAGCATTTCACAAATATGTCCACGTGTACATGGACACATTAATTATTAACAACAACATCATGGTGTGAGCATTTCACAAATAGTCCACCTGTACATTTACCATATACATGACACACATGACCATGCTAATATTTAGCCAATCTCTTACGCTACTGCCTCCTGACCTAGAGCCTAAGTCTGTTTTCCTGTTTTTGTCAAACATGCACTGTTTGAGGTAGTCAGCAGATGCTCGTGGTTTCTACTTTCTATGCACAATTTCCAAACACAATATTTGTCCTAAGCAAACACTTTACCCAAGCAGGGGCAGACCAGATTGACACGTCCCAGTTCAGAGAGCAAGTTCTAGGAATTAACTCTCTGAACCGGCTTCTGTAAACAGGCGAAGGCCAGTGAATCATTACACGTGGTTGAGTTACACAAGAAGGGACACATACTCTTTCATTTGAAATCCATTTGGTTTTAGCTGAATTTTAGACAATTTAGTGTAACCAACTGTGCATCATGGAGCTGCCTTTCATTATGATTAGTGGGCTCATATTATTTGTAAGCAGGTGAAACACAGAAATTAATGTAAAACTATGGTTCACTTTAATGTATCCCTTCATCAAAAGGGCTAATTAATTTTTCATCTTTTGCAAACGACCCTTCAAACCTTAGTTTAAAATAATTTCATCTTGAAGCATATCAATATTCAATAATTATATTGTCTATCCTTATCATTGTAAGAAATGTCTATGTGCATCAATTCAGTAGTGACTGTTTGCATGATTATTCTATCATTTTCCTTCAATCTCATCACTGGGCATTTTGTCAGCTGTCCCAATAGTTGACAGCACATTGGCAGGCAATTAATTAATAGACAACAGCCTATTATTCGTAGGAAAATTGTTATGAACACCATTCCTATCTTCCAACCCCATGCGCTCAACCAACTCTAAAGTGAGCCTCCTATATCCCATGTGCCGGAATCCTTATGTGCTTCTAAACCTATATGATGCAGTATTTTTATTGCTTCCCTGACAGTAACAGAGGAGTCAGGGATATAGGTGCAACAGGACGCCCCTATAATTGCACAGACTCCTCCCCTCTCTGCTAGCATCATGTCAAGAATCATTCTATTTTGTATCAAAACTAATCTCACAGCTTGAAGCTCTACTGTAATATTTTCAAGTATACTTGTTGTTTCATTTATTGTTGCTTCTAGTATTCTGGACAATTTAAGTATATCCCTGGAATTTATAGCTGGACCAATCCATGGTACTACTCCTTTTAGTATATCACCCGCTACTTCTGCTGCTGTATCTCTTTGATCCACACTTCTCCTGCCTCGCCGTGGTGCATGTCTTTGCATGTCCCTCCGTACTTCTTTTGTCTCTTTTATCGCTACAGTAGGTAGTACAAAGCCTAGGTGACAACAACCATTCCAATCTGTTGAAAGCCATGTATAAGCCTTTTCTCCACAAATAAAATTAATTGAGTCACCAACGTAAAGTGGAATGCTATTATTTCCGGCCGTTATTTCAAATATCATGTTACAATTTGTACTATTGCCCACCTGATAGGTCCCATTACTTTTAATACAAATACTCCCATTTGCGTTGTGTTTTCTTAATTTTAACTTCAAAAATGGTATATTCTTATTTGCCTCTTTGATGGGCCTGCTATCCCAATGCTTGTATTCTGAGTTGGAAAGAGCGGAGTAAAGATGTCAGACAGGGGGAATGTTGCATTCTGGTCTATTACTTCCGTGCAGTTCCCCTATATCAGAATATCTGCCTGTGAAAGATCCAGGATCCCTACCTCGTCGGAAGAGCAGAGTAGGCGGGGAGGCCACACCCCCACACCGGGAGGAACGTCATCCCTTGGTCATCGGGCACCCTCTCTTCGCCCACAGGAGTCGCATACCCCCGAAGACCCGGAACCAGAACAGGATCCCGGAAGCAGAACTCCCGCCGGCAACCCGGAACCCGAACTGACCGGAACCGGAAGTACGTCCACTGCAATCAGCCGAGACCCTAGAAAAGACGGCAGGAGCGAGGAAACAGTGTTCAGCCCAGCGGACTCGTGGCAGGAGACAGCGAACGGCGTGGAACCCCCGACGGAGAGCGGAAGGAAGGAGGAGATCGGAGAGGAGGCGGAGATCGGAGAAGAGAACGAGGAAGAAGACCTGTGGACGGAGGATTGGTGGCGACCTCCGGAGGTGGCGGGAGAGCGGCCGTAACTCGGATGAGAGTTACGGCGGGGCACGTGAGTACACTCTATCCTTCTCCGTGTTTCCCTAGTGTAAATATTGTACCTAACTGTAAGATATTGTATATAGAGCCCCCACGAGCACCCTGCACCAGCCTTAGTACTTAGTAGAAGTCTCACGAGCACTGTACTTATAGTCCCCACACTTATCCCGGACACCTCCCATCACAAACCCCTCCTGCTTGCCGACTGCTCTTATCCCTACCTACCCTTCCCTCCCTCCCCACGTTCATTACCTGGCCATTCACTTACCGGTGACGGTGGTAGTACTCAGTAGTCCTTACTGGACGGACTAACCCCTGTACTCTCTCTTACTTATCTCCGAGGAGACCCATCGACCGGCCGTAACCTGACGACAACAGCCCCGCAGCGGACCACAGCCCGGATACCTACCTACCATACAGATCCTCCCGGCTGGGAGCTTCCCTGCGGATTATTCTTCCCTGCAAACTCTTTATTCCGGACTTTGTGTATTCTTTCCATCAATAAATCCTTGACCATAGCGCACTACATCCGGCCTCCCCGCTTGTTATTCCGGTCCGCCCAGCCCACAGTCTCACAGGTGGTGTCAGAAGTGGGATCAGCCGGAAGCATGGAGGCCGCCGTCAAACAGCTAGCAGAGAGCCAAGAGCAGCTTGGCAAGATGATGGAACGCTTCCTGAAAACTGCCGAAGATGATCGTGGTCAACTCCATGACGTCCTTAAGGGACAGGGGACCGCTCAGGATCAAGCCCTCGAAAAACTGACTACCGCCATGGGGCAACCAAGACCCACAACCTCGTTACCCTCAGTAGTTCTCCAAAAATATGTCTCGGGTGAAGACCCCGATTATTTCTTTACTAATTTCGAGCACCTGGCTCAAGCAGCAGCATGGCCTGAGGATCGCTGGGGCCACTATCTAGGTCCACTCTTTACTGGGGAACTGCAGGCAGCGTATCAGCAGGCCAATATCCAGGGCCAGACTCCCTACCAGGACATAAAAACGTGTATTCTCGAGAGGCTGGGAATAGACGACGAAACATACAGGGTACGTCTGAGACAGGCCAAAGAGGGACCCCAAGAAACGCCACGGGCTCTCTCATTCCGGATACAGGACCTAGCAAACAGGTGGTTGAAACCCGCCACAGCCACCAAAGACCAGATTCTCTCAAAAATATATCTGGAACAGTATCTGGCCTCTCTACATCCGGCCACCCAAAAATGGGTGAGACAACACGCCCGCCTGACCTTGGACAGTGCTGTGGAGATAGCCAGTGCTTATAGCAGAGCCCAAGAGTCACAACGGGTCCGAGAGGAACCCCATCTACGGATTCCACATGGAAGCCACGCTCGTCCCCAAAAACCCCCTCCTGCGGCCAGAAGACCAGATCCTACTCCCCTGATACCCTACCCAGTCATGCCTCGACCTAACCCGCCTGGTCCTCAGTGCTATCACTGCGGAGGGTATGGCCACATAGCTCGGGTGTGTCCCCAAAAAGAGGAACCAATGGACATAGGGATGGTCCGAAATTATGTATGTCTTACCAACGAAGTTACCCCTCCGCCGTTCCGATGTCCAGTGAGAATCGAGGGACACCGGATGATGGCATTGGCCGACACGGGATGTAGACATAGTGTCCTCTGACCCCAGGAACTACCCCATCCTGTGGGACCACTAACTGGAACAGTAGCTATCAAGTGTGTCCATGGAGACACTCGGAGTTACCCGACGGCTCAAGTGCGGGTACAACGACAGTCAGACGGGGGTAGAATGTTAACCGTCGGATTAGTTCCTAACCTTCCGGAACAAGTCATACTAGGAAGCGACTACAGTGGTCTTCCCCACCTCCTGAAAGACACTACGGACTCCCTAAAGAGGTGGTGGGCAGAGGCCCCATTTCCCCAGGATTCCCCTTCAGCCGAATCACCCTCAAAACCGGGAAAGACCAAGAAGCAAAAGAAAAGGGAGAAAAGGACCTTTACTGGCGCTTATCCTGCTCAGGTCGAGGCTCATCCCTGGGAAACGGACCGCGAATTCTGAGCCACCCAGCAAGAAGACCCCGTACTGCAGGAGGCCTGGAATCGCGCCCTGGATAATGAGGATCCACTGCAAGTAGGTCCTTATTTTTTTCGAAAGAATGGTCTCCTCTACAGAAAAGGCGGCCCACAGCTACCAGCACAATTAGTTATCCCAGGGTTGTTTCGGGACAAAGTCCTATATCTGGCCCACAGTCACTTGCTGGGAGGGCACTTCAGCGACGAAAAGACTGGCCAAACAATCCTTGATAAATTCTACTGGCCGGGCGTACACGGTCAAATAAAGCAATACTGTAGGGAGTGCCCGGTCTGCCAGAAAAACAGCCGGTATCGGCCCCCTCGAGTCCCGCTCCAGCCCCTTCCCCTTATTGATGTGCCTTTCTCCCGAGTTGGGATGGACCTGATAGGACCCCTGTTGCCCTCTAGGACGGGGTGCAGATACGCCCTGGTATTGGTAGATTATGCCACCCGGTTCCCGGAGGCCGTCCCGTTGAAACAGCCCACTACCCAAAACATCGCCAAGGCCCTTATCTCCATTTTTAGTAGAGTAGGGTTTCCTAGGGAGATCTTAACAGATCAAGGTACGCCTTTTGTGTCCTCCCTCATGCGTCAAGTCTGTGCCCATCTGGGTATTAAACAGATACGAACCTCGGCGTATCACCCACAGACAGACGGGTTGGTAGAGCGCTATAACGCCACCCTAAAGACCACACTAAAGAAACTGCTAGGCCTTGAGAGCAAAAAGTGGGAGGAGATGCTTCCTCTGGCCCTTTTCGCGATCCGTTGCAAGGTGCAAAGTAGCACCGGGTATTCCCCCTATGAACTGTTGTATGGCCGAGCCCCCAGGACACTATTAGACATGGCCCGCGAGGCCTGGGAAGCTGAGCCCGACCAAACCCGGCCCCTCCCGGAATATGTGGATAACCTTCGAACCCATTTAACCCAAATCCGAGAAATAGTGAGACAAAATATGGTAGCCGCTCAGGTCTCTCAGACCCAACAGTACAACAAGGGAACCAAGGCCCGTTCATTTAACCCTGGAGACCTGGTATTGTTGCTTCTACCCTCCTCCGACCATAAATTGTTGGGACAATGGCAGGGCCCCTTTCCTATCATAAAACAGGTGACTCCCGTTACCTACGAGCTCGATATCGATGCCACCAGAGGGGTCACCCAAATATACCATGTTAATCTGTTAAAGAAATGGGTGGGGCCCCTCCCTGTAATGGCAACCACTCCCTCTCTCCCCTTTGAGAGCTGTATCGATTCAGAACTCCCGGAAAAGAACAAACAGAACCTTAGACAGGTCTTGTCCTCTGTACAAGCAGTATTTTCCTCCATGCCCGGGCACTCCACCATTGTGGAACACGCCATTAACACCGAAGCAGGGAAAACAGTGCGACAGAGACCCTACCGGATCCCTGAAGCACGAAGGGCGGTCATAAAGGATGAAACGACCCAGATGTTGAGGATGGGTATAATCGAACCGTCCTGCAGCAGTTGGAATTCCCCAATCGTCCTCGTCCCCAAACCCGATGGTTCTACTCGTTTTTGTATAGACTTCAGGGAGGTGAATAAGATCTCTGCCTTTGATTCCTACCCCCTTCCTCGAGTAGACGAGATGGTAGAGCGTATCGGCAACGCTAAGTATATCAGTACCCTAGACTTGTGCAAAGGGTACTGGCAGATCCCTTTAAAAGCTGAGGACAGACCGAAAACGGCCTTCTCAACCCCTGAGGGTTTGTTCCAGTTCAGAGTAATGCCCTTCGGGCTCCATGGGGCCCCGGCCACATTCCAGAGGGCCATGAACCTGGTCTTACGACCCCATACCAGCTATGCCGGGGCATACCTAGATGACATAGTCATTCATAGTGACAGCTGGGAACAACACCTACAACATTTGCAGGCCGTAGTACAATCCCTTGGTAAACACGGCTTTACCATCAACCCCGCCAAAACCACCTTGGCGGCACAAAGTGTGAAGTATCTGGGGTATCTATTGGGGGAGGGGGTCATTCGCCCTCAAAACAATAAAATTCAGGCTATTCACTCCATACCCTTCCCTCATACCAAGAGAGAACTCCGAGCCTTCCTCGGGTTGCTGGGGTATTACAGGAGGTTTATTCCCAACTTTTCCCAAATGGCCGCCCCCTTGACCGACCTATTGAGAAAAGCCTCCAAAACCGAAGAGAAGTTACAACAACCCTCTCCCCAACTGCTGAAAGCCTTCGACCTCCTTAAACAGTCCCTGTTGTCCGAACCCGTATTAGTCAGTCCTGACTATTCCCGTCCCTTTATCCTGCAGACAGACGCCTCCGATCAGGGTTTGGGGGCCGTCCTGTCCCAACAAGACGACAGAGGGGTCGAAAAACCAATACTGTACCTCAGCCGAAAGCTCTTCCCACAGGAGCAAAACTATGCGGTCGTAGAAAAAGAGGCTCTGGCGATTAAATGGGCTGTGGACAGTCTCCGGTATTATCTGGAGGGACGGGAGTTCCTCTTGTATACGGATCATGCCCCGCTGGAATGGATGGCCCGTAACCGGGGCCACAACGACCGGGTACTTAGGTGGTTCCTTTCTCTGCAGCCCTTTCGGTTCAGGACACTACACCGAAAAGGACTAGACCAGGGCAACGCAGATTACCTCTCACGTTTTCCTACTGCTTACAACCCTACTAGTAGGACAGCTAGGGAAAGGGGATGTGAAAGATCCGGGATCCCTACCTCGTCGGAAGAGCAGAGTAGGCGGGGAGGCCACACCCCCACACCGGGAGGAACGTCATCCCTTGGTCATCGGGCTCCCTCTCTTCGCCCACAGGAGTCGCATACCCCCGAAGACCCGGAACCAGAACAGGATCCCGGAAGCAGAACTCCCGCCGGCAACCCGGAACCCGAACTGACCGGAACCGGAAGTACGTCCACTGCAATCAGCCGAGACCCTAGAAAAGACGGCAGGAGCGAGGAAACAGTGTTCAGCCCAGCGGACTCGTGGCAGGAGACAGCGAACGGCGTGGAACCCCCGACGGAGAGCGGAAGGAAGGAGGAGATCGGAGAGGAGGCGGAGATCGGAGAAGAGAACGAGGAAGAAGACCTGTGGACGGAGGATTGGTGGCGACCTCCGGAGGTGGCGGGAGAGCGGCCGTAACTCGGATGAGAGTTACGGCGGGGCACGTGAGTACACTCTATCCTTCTCCGTGTTTCCCTAGTGTAAATATTGTACCTAACTGTAAGATATTGTATATAGAGCCCCCACGAGCACCCTGCACCAGCCTTAGTACTTAGTAGAAGTCTCACGAGCACTGTACTTATAGTCCCCACACTTATCCCGGACACCTCCCATCACAAACCCCTCCTGCTTGCCGACTGCTCTTATCCCTACCTACCCTTCCCTCCCTCCCCACGTTCATTACCTGGCCATTCACTTACCGGTGACGGTGGTAGTACTCAGTAGTCCTTACTGGACGGGACTAACCCCTGTACTCTCTCTTACTTATCTCCGAGGAGACCCATCGACCGGCCGTAACCTGACGACAACAGCCCCGCAGCGGACCACAGCCCGGATACCTACCTACCATACAGATCCTCCCGGCTGGGAGCTTCCCTGCGGATTATTCTTCCCTGCAAACTCTTTATTCCGGACTTTGTGTATTCTTTCCATCAATAAATCCTTGACCATAGCGCACTACATCCGGCCTCCCCGCTTGTTATTCCGGTCCGCCCAGCCCACAGTCTCACACTGCCATATATTTGTTATATAATGTTCCTGCAGGCGGAGCCATAGTTGTCCCTGCACCAGAAGTACTTTTCGTTAAATTCTGCAAAACAGCTATTAGCTCTATTTTTACTATTGTTATGTAAATGGCGTAACAGGAAGCTGCAAAAGGCAATGGAACTTGAACCAGGGGCAAACTTTGGTCTACAGAAGCTGGGAATTGCAAACATATCCAGCAATTTCCCCTTGTTAATATCTTATTGGTATGATGCAACAATGTCACAAAGGAATTGTGGTGCATATTTTCTCTGTGGGCTATTTCTTCAGGTGACAAAGTATATGCAGGTATTGTAGCAGGGGGTGTGGGTGTTGGGACCAACTGTTCCATGGGATAGAACACGTCCAATATATATACAGTTATTAATGCTAGCAATAACACACAGAATATTACCCCAGGTATGCACATGTTAGACTTGTACCATTTTTTCTCCATTTTTAGAGCTGTATATTCCCTATTCATACCTATCTATTCCTATTCTTTCTTTAATTAGATGTAGTGCTATTGATGACACTATGTTGTGAATTATCACTGTGAATCACTGTGAATCTTTACTATAATATAAGCTAAACGCACTAAAAGCATGAACACATATAAGGTGAGGCTGTAGTACACAATATATTGCGAACAGCTATTTGTTAATATTTCAGATGGCCTCTGAGAATTTCTTGGTACTTCCCGCCTCCCAAAGATATGCATGTATTTCTTGTAATGCACGACCCTTTAATCATGTATATCAATCGTTAGTGCAGCCACACTTAATTTCCACTGTACCTCACCCCAAAGGTAGCTTTCTAAAAGCTGGCTGTCTTGATGACCTGGAAAAAGTTCTTTGCTGGTTGATGCAGCAGCACGGGTGCTCGCAGTGACAGAAGGACTCGCAAATACCTCCTGGATCAGTTCATCTACTAATTGCTGCAGTGGCACGGGCACTTTGCAGTGGCAGGAGGACTCGCAAATACCTCCTGGATTAGTTCATCATCTATTCAATGCTGCAATGGCACACTCTTTGCTACTCAGCTTTCTTTCTAGACTAATCATTCCCTGATGAATTGTTGTAGACTCTTCTTGTTATGCAAACAGGCTATTACCCCTGGTGGTAGTGTGCAATATACCCTTGTTGAGTTTTTTTTTCTCAGTCTGAAAGTACTCTATTCAAATCTTCTTGTAATGCTATACTATTTAAATCTTGCATTAATTGATGTTCTAGCTGATCAAATATTTCCTGAAGGTAAATGAGTGCGTCTTTGCTGTTTTCTTCACTGCTATTCTCAAAGTCAAATATTGTTGTCAAAATATCTGTTAGGATAATATCTAGTAGTAGTACTTCATCTATTTCCTGTAGAAGATCGGTTACCGGAATTACTGGCATTTCATCTCCTTCTTCTTTGTAGACCTCAGATTGTACCTTTTTTCCTCTTTGATCAGTTCTGGTGTTGGCAAGTGCTGCTGACCTGTGTCTTGGCTGGATGCAGTCTCAGGAGGTGCCCTCTTGATATGGCTGGCGTGGATCCAGGATTTGTTGTTGGTGCATTTTACTGCTGTTTTTGTGGTGAGCAGGACTTGCTGTGGACCCTTCAAGCGAGCTTGGAGACAGTTAGACCTCTGGAACGATTTGATGAGCGTCCAGTCACCGGGCTTGAACTTGTGCCCCTCGACCTGCAGTGGCTCTGGAAGGATCCCCTTCACCAGCTGGTTGATAGAAGCAAGAGTACGTGTAAGTGACATGCAGTAATCATTCAACAATTCATTCGTCATCATAGGCAGAGCATTTTTGTCAGGAACTCCCCAAGCTACCATTGGCAACCCAGTGACTATTTCATGTGCACTGAGTTTTGTCTTGGCATCTGGTGTGCTCCTCATGCTCATTAGGGCAATTGGTAAGGCATCCATCCAGGTCAATTTTGTGTCAGCACATACTTTCGCTATTTTGTTCTTTAATACGCCATTTTTCCTTTCTACTGCACCAGCAGCCTCTGGATGATAGACACAGTGCAATTTCTGCTGTATTCCCAGAGCCTTGCATGTTAGTTTCATTATTTCATTACAGAAGTGGCTGCCATTGTCTGAAAATATTATTTTTGGGACCCCAAAACGTGGGATCAACTCTTTTATCAGGCACTTGGCTGCTGAGATGGCATCGTTATTTTTTACTGGATATGCCTCTATCCATTTTGAGTACATACACACTACCACCAGGATATACCTATACTTATTTGTAGGTGGCATCTCCACATAGTCAATTTGCAGGGCTTCAAACAGCATTGTTGGTTTTTCAAAGTGGCCTTTAGGTACTGGAGCAGTCTTACCCCCATTGTACTGTGCACATACCATACATGTTTGACATATCTCCTGTGCTGTTTTTCTTATGTTCTTGTTCACACAGAATTTGTCCATACAATTCACTATGCCATCCCTGCATATGTGGGCCGGGCCATGCATGGCCAAACACATGGAGTAGACCATTCTGTCTGGCAACATGTACTTCTCCTTGGTCTCATTCATCCAGCATCCTTGAACAAATGACCCATTCTTTGACCAACTCATCTGTTCCTCTGCTGTTGCTCCTTGTTGCATTAGTCTCACACCTTCAGTTGTTAGGTCTAGTGACTTCACTTCTAGAGGTAATTCTTGGGCTGTTAGTACTAATGCTGAATGACTTTGTGCTGTCTGTTTTGCTGTTGTATCAGCAAATGCATTTCCCTGGCCTACTTTGTCTGTAACCTTTTTGTGAGCACTGCATTTAACGATGGCCAATTTCTTTGGAAGTGCCAAGGAGTTAAGTAATTTGGTGATAAGCACTCTGTGCTGTATCTTTGTGCCTTGTGAGGTAATAAAACCTCTTTCCTTCCAGAGACTTCTAAAGGAATGTGCCACATTAAAGGCGTATTGACTGACTGTGAATATGTTAACACACCTTCCAACAGATAACTTGCAAGCTCGTGTGAGTGCCACAAGTTTTGCTGCTTGTGCAGACAACTCAGGTATCTTACAGGACTGAACCACATTTTTATTTGTTACAACTGCATAGGCTGCTGATGTATTGCCTTCCTCTGTTCTAAGGCAGGACCCATCCACCCACAATTCTCCTTCAGCATCTGCATAGGGTGTATCAGTCATATCTATCCTACCCTTTGTTTGCTCCTCAGTAAACAAAATACAATCATGGTCTGAGTCCACTAGATCATCAGTGGGAACAGGTAACAGAGTGGCAGGGTTAAGAACATTACACTTGTGAAGTGTTACGTGGGCTGCAAATAAACAGATCTCATACTGCGTGAGCCTGGCATTTGTGAGGTGTTGAGTACGTGTCTTATTCAGTATCAGCTCCACAGCATGTGGAACATAGACATCGACTTCATATCCCAATTTTATGCTTTCTGCACGTTGTAGTGATAGAGCAGTTGCTGCAACCGAACGTATACAGGAAGGTAAAGCCTTGGTTACAGTATGCAAGGTGGCAGAGAAATATGCGCATGGTCTTTTGTGGTCACCGAACTGCTGGCAGAGAACCGCAAGAGCACACCCGTCAGACTCATGGACATAGAGTTGGAAAGACTTAGAATAGTCTGGTAGGCCTAAAGCAGGAGCAGAGCAGAGAGCTTGCCGAATGGCAAGGAAGCTTTGTTCATGTTCTTGCAACCACTGAAGGGGTTCGGGCGTGTCCTTGTGGGTCAGGGCCAATAAAGGTTTTGAAAGCAAGGAAAAGTTAGCAATCCAATGTCGACAATAACTGGCCATTCCTAGGAAGGCTTGCACCTGTTTTTGGGTGCGTGGCAATGGTGTCTGTAGAATCAATTTAATGTGCTTATCATCCAATCTTCTCTGCACTTTCGACAGGATGTGTCATAAATAGGACACCTCCTGTTGAACAAATTGTATTTTTTCTGGGGAAACCTTGTGACCACGTTCAGCTAGGAAATTTAACAAATTAACGGTGTCAGTTGTACATTGTGTGTCAGAGGTGCTACCAATCAGCAGGTCATCTATGTACTGTAATAGCACAGAATTGGGTGATACATTGAATGTGTCTAGTTCTCTTTTCATGGCCTGATTGTAAATGCTTGGGCTCTCTGTGAACCCCTGTGGGACACGTTGGAAACAGTAACTTTTTCCGTTTACAGAAAATGAAAAGAGGTACATGCTAGCCTCATCTACTGGAATTGAGAAGAAGGCATTTTTTAAATCGACTGCTGAAAAATATGCCATTTCTGGTGACAATGTTGACAATATTGATACTACATTTGGGGCAACCGGGAACTGTGGCACCACTATTTTATTTATTTCTCTGAGATCAACTATGAATCTATAATTCTTTTCATCAGTATTTCCATCCCCCTTTTTCAGGACCGGTAGAATTGGGCTGTTGCACGGACTGCCTGTTATTTCTTTCACAATCTCTTCTTTTAGTAAGTCAGCTACTATATCCTGCAACCCATTTAGACCTTCTGTAGCTATTTTGTACTGTGGTATCCTTGGTAATTTCACATTCTGTTTGACTGTAATTGTTACAGGTGTGATGTTCATTCTCCCTGTGTCATTTTTTTGTTTTGCCTATATTCTCGAATCTATCTGGTCCATTATTTGTGCTGGTATATTTTTAATTTCTATTGACAGTAAACAGTTCCCCATTTCCTCTGTCATCTGCCCATCTACTTCCAAGAAAACTCCATCTGCCCTACACTTAATTGTTGCATTCATTTTTTTAGCAAGTCCAATCCCAACAAATTAATTGCACATTTGTCTGATATTAGAAATGAATGGGTGTTCTGTATTGGGCCCATACTGTATTTCAAGGGTGCCGAAATTGGACTTGTTACAGGTATGTTGGTGAATCCCACTGACTTATTTATTTGTCCCGAGAAAGGAACATCTGGAAACTTTTTCTTTGTCAAGGAGGAGTTGGTGGCCCCTGTATCTATTAATATTTCCACAGGTGTACCTTCAATCTTTACCCTTACATATGGTCTAGTGGGATCTACAGGGATTACCATCCTCTGTATTAACTCTCTCGGGCCTCCCTATTGAACATAGTAGTCCCATTCTCCTTGGGGCCCTTCTTGATAGATCCCATCATAAGGGTGATGCACCTGCATTTTTGGTATTCGTTCATTATCAAAGAAATTTGTGTTGGGGGGATACTCTGTTGGACCAGGTTGTGAGTCACGTCCTTGTTGTTCTCCAGCTCTTCCCATGCTCCTTCCCCGGCCTCTTGATCTCCCCATCCCACCCCCTCTTTGTGACTGTTTGACGGGGTGTGGGCAATGAGCTCTCCAATGATCATGTTCCCCACAATTAAATCATCCCTGTGTGTGTGTTTGTTCATTAGTGGTGGTATGCTGTGTTGGGGGAGCCGAAAATGACCTTTGTGAACCCCCCACGGCCTCTTCCTCTCCCCCTGCCTCTTTGTCCTCGGCGGCTATACTGGTTTGCCTGCTGAATCAAAACTTTTGTTTTTAACTCTTTTATTTTGTTATTTTTACTTTCCAAGTCCTTTTTCCCTAGTATCTCGTAATACTGTGCTAATTGCAAAATCTCTGTCAGAGGTTTGCATGACCAAGCTGGATTGTACTCTAGAATCCCTTTCTTGATTGAAGGTTTTAAATTATTTACAAAACAGGAGACAAGTACGCTTTGTATTGACTCTTTTTCACTGTCTAAACCACTTGAAGCTGTGAACACTTTCTGTATTCTAGCAAAAAACGCAGAGACAGTTTCTTCAGTATCGTGTATACATCCATTTAATTTTGACCAGTCAATTTGTTTTCTTGCTACCAGTGTATTTACTTTAGCCATTATTTTTGCTGGTAAGTCTTTAATATCATCCGATATATCCTCTCCTTGTTGCCTTTTTTCTGAAGTTATATCTTCCCATTTTATCTTTAAACATTGATCATCCTCTCTCCCTATTTTCCCCAAATGTCTGGTGGCAATATTATAGAAAACATTTGTTCTATGTTATCCAGGGTGAGAGTGCCAACTCTTAGTATTATTTCTGTCTGTCTATACCATTCTTCTCTGTCTTGTCTAATATCTGGAAACTGAAGTGCAAATCTGTGTAACTCAGCGTTAGACCATGGTGTGTGCACTTTAATAGTAGTGTGTCCTGGCTGACTTCCTGGTACTTCTCTCAAAGGCATGGTATGATTAGGTGAAAGACCACCATATTTAGGTGTCCCATTATTTACCTTCTCCTCTTTACTTTTTAGGAACCGTTCACATTTTCTTTCTACTAATATTAGTGTATCTAGCCATTCAGCTAATATTTGGAGTGCATCCAATTTTTCTCTGTCTGATGCCCCTACATCGTCTAGTACTGCTAATACTGTGTTGACGTGTCCACAGGACAAATTGTCAGCTTGTGGGTATCCGTCTTGAGCAGGCCAATTTTCCCCCCAATTTTTAAACCAGAAAAACGCCTTTTTATCAATGATTTCCAGAGCACTGCATTGAAGTGCAGGCGTGAAATCAATTGGGAAGCGGCATTTTGCATCGTGCCATAGAGAAGTACCATTTTTCAAAACATCCGTTACCCACTCCTGTACCATTTTCTTGTCTTTTTCTGATATTTTAATGCGCAGATCTCTTTTATCTGTGTGAGAACTGGGTGTCAATTGTTGTTTTACAGGTGTTGTCTTATGAGCTTGTGGTGTGTGTATTGATGAATGAGATTGTGTTGTTTGTGGACTGTATGGTGGTGGAGTTGTTAATATTCTTTCTATTACAGGATCTTCAGTATTTTCCTGTTCTAAGGGGGCATTAGGTAGAGTGGGGTAAACATCTGGTATAGGTTTGTGAACTGTGAAGCATTTGCCTATTTCCATTTTACACATCTTTCTTGTGCCTTCTCCCTATCATGTGCCATAGCTTTTCCTTTTGTTGTCCTAGGTTCCCCTGACCATTTATTAGCGGCATATGACTGCCATGCATGAAATGCATCCCATTGTAATAAACATACTTTCTTCACTTTCTTTTCATCTTCCCTTAAACAATCTTCTAAATAAAGCATTTTAGCTCTATCAAACGTGCCATATTCTGGCCATTGCAAATCAGGATTTTTCCTGGTATAATGAGTCCATTGATCTAGATGAACAGCTGTAGAGTATCCTTTTCTACGTGCCACGTACCATGCTGGTGTGCCACGAGGAGGTGTCGTTTGAGTGACATCTAAGGCTGCCCTACGCCCTTTGGCGGTACTATGAAATAGTTTACTGAGCATTTATTTATTTTTTTTACTAGAAAAACACAGTTGTACAACCTATTTTAGCCATATGCATATATTTTTAGACGTCTTTCAGAGCTGAATGCATAGGCATGCTCTGTTTGGAGGCAAGCACCCTCGGTCCCCCCTGAGGCAACGACCCACAGCACCTCTTCTGTCCTTGGGATCCTCACGATCTTTCACTGACTGGACAGCCTTCCTTAGGCACCTATGTTAAAGGCGCCCTCAGACCTCCCCTAGGGACCCTTAATGAATCCCAGTGTGTACCCTTTGTGGTATCAGAAAAACAACATACAATTTATAAAATTGAGTTCAGTGCATTTAAGCACTGCCTACCTGATCATCTGACCAGTAACGCCGTTGTATGCGTCCTTCTTGTTGTGGCAAAAATCACCTGATGGCTCGAAGGGAGCTGCTGGTATCTGATGGCAAAGGCTTATCAACTGGAGCCTTTTTTGTCTGGGCCTTGCAGGAAACCAGGTCCAATCAGCAGCTGCGCAGCATACACCGAGACTGGAAGGCCCCCGAAGAGTCCTGAGACCGCAGTACTTTAACCCCTGCAGAGACCAACAGTCCCCAGTGAGTCCACGGCACCATCTGTTAAAGCACAGCTTTTTAAGGGTAAGTAAGATGGACACACACAAAGGCTTCAAGAGTGGCTCTTTATTGCCAATGAACTGCAGTTGAGACGATTTGCCAGTAGGACTGCAAAGAGATCTAGTTTTACAGAAAGGAAATCAGTCCTTATATACATTTTACAGAACCTGGATACATTAATCATTAACACCAACATCATGGTGTGAGCATTTCACAAATATGTCCACGTGTACATGGACACATTAATTATTAACAACAACATCATGGTGTGAGCATTTCACAAATAGTCCACGTGTACATTTACCTTATACATGACGCACATGACCATGCTAATATTTTGCCAATCTCTTATGCTACTGCCTCCTGACCTAGAGCCTAAGTCTGTTACCTTGTTTTTGTCAAACAAGTAGTCAGCTTGTAGTCAGCAGATGCTCGTGGTTTCTGCTTTCTATGCACAATTTCCACACACAATATTTGTCCTAAGCAAACACTTTACCCAAGCCGGGGCAGAGCAGATTGACACGTCCCAGTTCAGAGAGCCAGTTCTAGGAATTAACCCTCTGAACCGGCTTCTGTAAACAGGTGAAGGCCAGTGAATCATTACACGTGGTTGAGTTACACAAGAAGGGACACATACTCTTTCATTTGCAATCCATCTGTGTTTAGCTGAATTTCAGACAATTTAATGTAACCAACTGTGCATCATGAAGCTGCCTTTCATTATGATTAGTGGGCTCATAATATTTGTAAGCAGGTGAAACACAGAAATTAATGTAAAACTATGGTTCACTTTAATGTATCCCTTCATCAAAAGGGCTAATTAATTTTTCATCTTTCACACACCTGCCGTTGAAGGCACCAACCCACCCATTGCTTCTAAGAAGCTGAATATCGTTTTTGGGTGGACGGAGCCCAAGCTTGTTGTTTAAAGCAGGCAGCCACTTGTAAAAGGCCTGCAATGCTCTTGTGTCTCCTGAGAGCATCTATCTTGACTGCGGAGCAGCAAAGAAAGAGGAAGCAAAGATGGTGTCTCTCTATTTTGTATACTTTGACATGTTGCCATTGGCTGGTAGTTAGGAGGCGTGGTTCAAAGTCTCATGGGACTTGATGGTTTTTATTTGTGTAGTTTACTTTTAATTGGCTGCTGTGAGTTCAGTAAAGAAATTGAGACAGCATAATCAGGAGCCTCCTGTCCTGACATAGAATTATAGGCAGCAGACTTAAGGCTTGTTACTGAGCTGTCTGATTCCAAAAGCAAATCTAATGTCAAACGATGAAAATATACCAAAATGATAGCTGTGTGGCCACAAGACACTGGGAAGTTACCAAACCCTTTATTTTCTCCAGTATGAAATGCGGAGCAACAGCACACTGGGATCCTGCGACATGCCCTGTCATTTTTCCTATACCTTACTTCCATACCCGCACTGCTCGCAAGTTGGCTGAACAGGCAAAGGAACAGAACACGTAGTCTAGCCAACAACCGAACTTTGGGGTTTGTGTACTTCCGCTAATCCAAAATGGCAGCTTGCTGATTGGTCGACTGCCGGGTGGCTCTAGGAGTGTACGTGCTCCAAAAGGTCTTCTCATATTCTGTTTTGTTCCTGGATGACAAGTCAGCAGCTCTCCCAGCAGCCCCTTCAAGCAACCACAAGGAAAGAGTAAGTGGTGCATTAACCACTCTAAACAAATGCCTTGATGCCCATTTGAATGCTGCACTTTCTTAACTGTAAAGAAGGCTAAGTCCCTCGAATACACAATTTGCCAAATCCTTCACATGGTGTACCCACTAAAACAAACTGGTGATCCTGCAGCCGGCGTACATGCATTTCAAATAAAGTACATAAAGATGTTTTTTTCTAGCAGTGTTGAACCAGTTAAACAGCACAGAGACCACGCACCAGACTTCAACTTTGAAAGAACATATGCCATCTGATTAAAGCTGGTGTTGTAATCCACATAAATTGGTGAATGTTAATCATGCCTCACATTTAGACCTTCCAGTTTCATAGGACACAAGTAAAATGCTGATCCAAGTCACTGCAGACAATACTTTCTTGGTCAGCCTTTGTAGATCCAGCTTGCTGGAACAACAGAGTGCACTGGAGGTTGTCTTAAATGTAAGAACATTCAGGAATGTAATTGAAAGAGGTATGCCCTGGCTAGGGCTGTCCGCTGTAACGGACACTGGTGGGGCTGCAGGGCTTTCTTAGTTGTTGTGATCACCTGGCTGGTAACTTAAGTCCTTAGTAGATAACACCTGTTTTTTCAAGTGTCATAGTCTCTTTTGTTTTCTCTAGTTACACAATCTTCATTTATGTGTCATCTTCATCTTCAGTATGACCACTTGTGCGCATGAGTATGTCTCCAAATAGTCGCCAAAATTATGTTGTGATGTACCAGACGTAGCCGAGGAATATCTTTGTAGATTTGTTATTAGGTCTAAGTAACAGGTTAGCATCCATGTAAAGCAGCACCACCAGTAACAGCCTACCTGCTGCTCAGCCCATCTTCAACTGTCACACCTCACCACAAAGACACCCACACATTCCAATCATCTCCATCACACCAACATTCCCTCAGAAGACTTACACTGGCTGAGCAGCTAGGAGCCGGGTAACATAGGAAAAACATGAATACATAGGCAGGATATAACACATACCTAAGCCCAGCAACCACCAAAACTCCTCAACCAAGAAGAAGCATAAACATTCCCAAAACAACCAAATGTAAATGACCCATGATAAACCCCTACTGCAGCCAGTTAACTTGAACAGGCAGAACAGAAGCTGGTGTCATTTTAAACGAGACTAGCTTAAATAGGACCAATATTGTTAGGACTCTGATTAGATTTGTCATGGGCACCTCGTTGGTGAGTTCATCAAGCCCTCACCCACCAACCTGGTTGGTGGCATGCTTCATCATCGGGCCCAACCAGTGACACCTAATGTGTCCCGGGTGTGCTGCGACGCCTGATTATAGCGGAGCTGGTATTTTACTGAGAGTGCAGTGTGAGGTGTAAAGTGAAGTGTGAGTTAAAACTGCTTGGCGAGGGTCCCAGTACCCGAGGGTAAATTAAATTTTAATAACTGGGCCCCCATCAGCGGTTAAAATAAGGTTCGGGGATGTTTAAGGGAGGCAAGTTACTACCTCCTACATCCATCAGTTGGTCGAAATGTTTCACTCAGTGCCTTAAACTAAATCTGGCTTTCCTCAGGACCTTTTAAAAAAGAGTGTAGTGCAGGATAAAAAGGAGTGTAATCCAGGCTATGTGTTACACTCACTAAGGTGTTTCTCTAAGTGTGAGAGGGGATTCCCTTCTCATATATGCCTATACCGACAACATTGAAGACATAGACAAAACATGTAAGAAGAGGAGAGTCAAATAGGCGTCTTCGCCACATAGTCATATACATAGAATGCCGAATCTACAGTGCTCAGTGGGTAGACTACAGTCGGTAAAAGTGTAATGCGCTGGTGGTACCATTATTGTGATTATCGCAAATAATTGGGGGTGATGTCGCTAAAACACGGGTATCACACATATGCATGAGATACAAAGTGTGATGGGGCGTAAGTAAACACTCTTACGCTTAGATTTTGCAGCCAATGCTTCCAGGAGTGAAGCGGTAAGGGGTTGACCTTGTAGGGAAATAATGTTGACCACTGGGAGTTAAAGACCTGTAAGGAGGGAAAAGCGCTTACCCAGAGATTGTTACTTGGGGGTTGTCATACTCACAGCTTTTCTGGTCAGAGCCTGCCTTGTACCTGTTGCACCGTCCTCATACTCTGGTAGAAAGAGCTGGAGTTTCTTGTTCGTTTTTATATGCTTGCTAATTGGATTAACTATCGGCACCTGTAGCTGGGAGTAAGAGTAGAAAGACTACCCCGGGCGTGTTTCTAGCTGTCTGCTCATGGGCTGTGGAAAGACACTAGTCTCTAGCACATGAGCGGTGCTACTTGTGACTATTGCGCATGAGCGGGGGTGAGACACTAGTTGGTGGAAAGACACTAGTCTCTAGCACATGTGCGGTGCTGCTTTTGTCTATTGCGCATGGTCTAACACGGTAGAGTATGTGTTCTGTTGAAGTATGCAATCTGCCACTATCAATAGTGCGGGCATGGAGTTTCATTTAGCTCGGGCATAGTGTGATGAATTATCACAGGTTGCTGTAGGAGCGGGAGACTATGGCTGGGTATGTCAACTAGTCACAACCCGATATTGGTTGGACACGATTAGGGGTGGTAGCCTCAGTTAAGTTGGAGTTCATAGGTCAACTGACCTGGCTTTTTAACCATTGGAGTAGCATTATTTTATGGTTCCCATCTATGTCAGTAGCAGCCCAGGGCATTCAAGCTCTATATGAAATTAAAAGAAAATCAAATCAATCACAAAGAAGCAGAATCTGTACCGCTGCAGAGAACGCATGCCAGAGGAAGAGAAAGCCCTTGTAATCACCAGACCAAAGCCTCACTCATGTTAGGTGAAACCTCCTTCTGAGGGAGTGGTAAGTCAAGGAACTTTATTACTCACAACTGCAGGGAAACAACCTTCCCAAAGCAGTCATTATGTTGCACTACCTTTACATAGCAGTCATTACATCGTAACATCCTTTATATAGCATGTTATTACAAAGCAGCCATTACATTGCGTGTCACTACAATGCATGTCATTACAACGCATGTCACTACAATGCAAGGATTACATCGCAAGTCATTACAATGCATATCATTACAACGCATAGTTCCCTTACACTATCCAATACTTACCCTACTGTTGCACTCACTGGAGTTAGAATAGGAATTTTCACCCCTAAACTATCCAACATTTACCCAACTGTTGCACTCACTGGAGTTAGAATAGTAATTTTTACCCCTACACTATCCAACACTTACCCTACTGTTGAACTCACTGGAGTTAGAATAGTAATTATTATTCCTATACTATCCAACATTTACCTTAAATGCTATGTAATGGTATGCGTTGTAAATGTGTAATGCGATGTAATGGAATGCGTTGTAAAGGTAGTTTCTGAAAATGCGATGTAATGGCATGCAATGTAAAAGAATGCGTTGTAAAGGTTGTTGCGATGTAAAAACGGCATTGTAAAGGCATGCATTGTAAATGTATGCGTTGTAACATCATACATTCCAACTGCAAAGTCTACAGAGACACACCCCAAAGCATAACTCATGACAAATCTACTCAAGGACATCGAAAATGAGAAATTCCAGATGACTGATCAATGTGTACTCCTCAGTCCGATTAATCTGTGCACAGTGTGCCCATGAATGTCTGACTCACTGAAGTGAGGTAGACACTGATATAAACCATTTAAAGTGTACTGAAATACAACGAAAATGTAAGTTACAAATGTACAGAGCCCACAAGACACAAATAGTCCCCAGCTACTTCTCTGGCTATCCTCACTCTCTTGTTATCTTTCAGAACCCTTGCATGACACAAAGAAAACCTTAAGTATGTCTTCAGCCTAATCGAATAAAGGCACACACCACATTTTGGTGTGCACCACACATTCAACTATACCACACATCCCTGCGAGGACGTGAGTAGAGAACCCTGCCAAGCACATGGTCAAAAACCAACACACTGCAAGTTAAATGTGAAACGTGTGGTCTCTGATCCCTGAATACACAGAAAAGTAAGTCCAGATGTCAAGGGGAAACAGGGCCCCTTAAGGCTAAGACAAAGGGACCCACCCCCACGTGAAAGAGACAGTTCATCTACATCATTACACGAGGAAAGAGCTGTCTAAATGTGAACTCCAGGGTCCAGAATACTTTAATCCCATCAGGTTGACCAGCTGATTATATTTCAGAGCAGAAAATTAATGGAATTCAGCAATGCTGAATTGGGCATCCCACAAATGGTGAGCCGCACAGCACTACTGACACCATCGCGGTTGCGGCGGGCAAAGGGCAGGTGAGAAAAAGAGAGAACAGCCAGACATTCAAAAATGCAAGGTATTCCAGATCAGGGTGTCCCATTTGTGAAAAGCCCCAAGGACTCCATGAGGCATGCATACGCTGAACACAACGGTGTAGTACCGCACTGCCATCATCATAGGTGCTCGGCTCATCCACCATGAGGCTCAGGCTACCACAGCCATGTTGCCACCACACCACTCCAAACAACAGCGAGAGCAGGAGTCTTGAAAGAATTTTGTACACCTCTGACCACCGCAGCTGATCATAATTCAGACTGGGGCCCATAGAGACTAGTCTTTATTCTTGTGTACCCTTGAGGCTCTACAGCACAGCCAAGCTCCTTCACCACAACCAGGAAGCCCGACCAGGTGTAAACCCAGGGACTAACCAGTAGCAGAATGGGGGGGACTCAATACAAAACCAAATACCATTCTGAAACACCTGTGTGCTCCCTTTTCCATTGAAATTAAGGCTTTATTACCAAACTAGATATCAAACCACATCAGGCACTGCCAGTCCTGCGGAAGGAGTCTGTAGTATCCGGCTGGATACATTCTAATGCTCCACCAGGATGTGACATACACTACACCCACCACAGGCGTCACCAGCCAAGTGACCCTGTCAACAAAAGGGGCTGGGTGCACGTGCCCTGGGCCAGTTATTGCACCAAATTATGTTGTATCAGTGTCTGTCATTTCTCAGCATGTGGGCCGGAGGCCCAACACTACACTGACGATGAGTAGGTCGTACTCCGCGTGTGGAGTAGCAGCTGCCTCCCTGTTCCTGGAAGAGGGAGCATAACATGCAGTGCCCGCCTGCCACCACCGTCCTATAAGGCCTTACAGTGTGGGATCCTCATGACATCATGGCATACGGAACTCACACCAGGGATAGCGATGCCCGCTCAGTCCCGCAGGGTGTGAGGAGGAACCCCTGCCAGCCGAAAAGAAGGCAACCGTACTATCTGCAGAGACGTAAGAGGTACGACATCCCCTTGCCTGCTAAAGCGCCCGTTGGCAGCACTGCCTGCCGCCATCTATCCTGGAGTGCACAGTGCCCTTCCCGCGCTGTGCAGTTGCACCCATAGTGAGGCCTAAGCAAGTACAGATTCCCCAGGGGGGTTGCGGTCGGAGCAGGCGCGCAACACCCATTGGGCTCACCGGGCTTCAGCCCCCCCGTCGCCTCCTCTGCCCGGGCTAAGATTACACGCGCTGAAATGGTGCAAGAAGGCTGCGCATCCGATCCGAGAATGTGATTTTTGAAATGCTTTCTGAGAGGCGCATCCGATCCGAGAATGTGATTTTTTAAATGCTTTCTGAGAGGCCCAGCAGCCCGAGCCAGACAGCCAGCCTCTGAACAGTTTCAGCGAGTGAACCCCCCCTGCCCTGACCTCTTGTTTTCCTTTAGAGTGGCGCAGAGGTGAAATCCTTGCCTGAAGGCAGGGATTTCACCTAAGCACTTGATGGGTTGTGAGCATGGGGTGTGAAGATGTGCACAGCAGGGGGAAGGCATGGCCAGTTAAGGTGATGCTTTTCCTTTGTAAAGGAATTTCTGCTGGCATCTTAGCCCAGGGTGTGCTGTCTGTGCACTTGTATAGATGTGTATTCCATACATGTGCACAGACAGCAAACCCTGGGATATGACGCCAGCAGGAATTAATTTACAAAGGAAAAGCTTCACCTGCACTGGCCATCCCTTTCCCCCTGCTGTCTGTCCATTTGACCCACATTGATCTACACAGTGAGACCTTCGGGAGGGGCTGGATGCCAGGACACAGTGCTGCTGATCAGCCAGACTCCACAGTATAGTATCAGAAGAGCAGGCAGCAGTTTTTTGTGTAAGTTCCAGTAACTTTAATGCATTTTTCAGCACAGCATTACCTACTGCCTGCATACCTAGGTTACTGTGAATGTTGTTCTTGACTTACATACATAGAAACGTCAAAGAGGACAGTCCCCTCCAAATATGCAAATGTAGTGTAAGTTTGTAGTGTTCATTTTTTTTTGGGGTGCTAGTGGGTAATTTTAGAGTTCAGGGTGGGTGTGGGTTTTAGGTTGCCAGTGAGTAATTTTATGGTTCAGGGTGGGTTACGGGTGGGTTACGGATTGGGGTGCACCGTCCTATAAGGCCTTACAGTGTGGGATCCTCATGACATCATGGCATACGGAACTCACACCAGGGATAGCGATGCCCGCTCAGTCCCGCAGGGTGTGAGGAGGAACCCCTGCCAGCCGAAAAGAAGGCAACCGTACTATCTGCAGAGACGTAAGAGGTACGACATCCCCTTGCCTGCTAAAGCGCCCGTTGGCAGCACTGCCTGCCGCCATCTATCCTGGAGTGCACAGTGCCCTTCCCGCGCTGTGCAGTTGCACCCATAGTGAGGCCTAAGCAAGTACAGATTCCCCAGGGGGGGGTGCGGTCGGAGCAGGCGCGCAACACCCATTGGGCTCACCGGGCTTCAGCCCCCCCGTCGCCTCCTCTGCCCGGGCTAAGATTACACGCGCTGAAATGGTGCAAGAAGGCTGCGCATCCGATCCGAGAATGTGATTTTTGAAATGCTTTCTGAGAGGCGCATCCGATCCGAGAATGTGATTTTTTAAATGCTTTCTGAGAGGCCCAGCAGCCCGAGCCAGACAGCCAGCCTCTGAACAGTTTCAGCGAGTGAACCCCCCCTGCCCTGACCTCTTGTTTTCCTTTAGAGTGGCGCAGAGGTGAAATCCTTGCCTGAAGGCAGGGATTTCACCTAAGCACTTGATGGGTTGTGAGCATGGGGTGTGAAGATGTGCACAGCAGGGGGAAGGCATGGCCAGTTAAGGTGATGCTTTTCCTTTGTAAAGGAATTTCTGCTGGCATCTTAGCCCAGGGTGTGCTGTCTGTGCACTTGTATAGATGTGTATTCCATACATGTGCACAGACAGCAAACCCTGGGATATGACGCCAGCAGGAATTAATTTACAAAGGAAAAGCTTCACCTGCACTGGCCATCCCTTTCCCCCTGCTGTCTGTCCATTTGACCCACATTGATCTACACAGTGAGACCTTCGGGAGGGGCTGGATGCCAGGACACAGTGCTGCTGATCAGCCAGACTCCACAGTATAGTATCAGAAGAGCAGGCAGCAGTTTTTTGTGTAAGTTCCAGTAACTTTAATGCATTTTTCAGCACAGCATTACCTACTGCCTGCATACCTAGGTTACTGTGAATGTTGTTCTTGACTTACATACATAGAAACGTCAAAGAGGACAGTCCCCTCCAAATATGCAAATGTAGTGTAAGTTTGTAGTGTTCATTTTTTTTTGGGGTGCTAGTGGGTAATTTTAGAGTTCAGGGTGGGTGTGGGTTTTAGGTTGCCAGTGAGTAATTTTATGGTTCAGGGTGGGTTACGGGTGGGTTACGGATTGGGGTGCAAGGGGGTAATTTTAGGGTTCTGAGCGGGTATGGGTTTTGGGGTTCCAGGGGGCAATTTTAGGGTTCAGGGTAGGTATGGGTTTTGGGGTGCCAGGGGACATTTTAGGGTTCAGCGTGGGTATGTGTTTTGGTGTGCCAGGGGTAATTTTAGGGTTCAGGGCAGGTGTGGGTTTTGGGATGTCAGGGGGCAATTTTAAGTTTCAGGGTGGGTATGGGTTATGGGGTGCCAGGGGGGAATTTATGGTTCAGGGTGGGTATGGGTTATGGGGTGCCAGGGGGAGTTTATGGTTCAGCATGGGTATGGGTTTTGGGGTGCCAGGGGTAATTTTAGGGTTTAGGGCAGGTGTGGGTTTTGGGATGTCAGGGGGCTATTTTAGGGTTCAGGGTGGGTATGGGGTACCAGGGGACATTTTAGGGTTCAGCATGGGTATGTGTTCTGGTGTGCCAGGGGTAATTTTAGGGTTCAGGGCAGGTGTGGGTTTTGGGGTGTCAGGGGGCAATTTTAGGGTTCAGGGTGGGTATGGGTTATGGGGTGCCAGCGGGGAATTTATGGTTCAGGGTGGGTATGGGTTATGGGGTGCCGGGGGGGAATTTATGGTTCAGCATGGGTATGCGGTTTGAGGTGCCAGGGGTAATTTTAAGGTACAGGGTGGGTGTGGGTTTTGGGGTGCCATGGGATTAATTTTAGGGTTCAGCGTGGGTATGTGTTTTATAGTGCCAGGGGTAATTTTAGGGTTTAGGGCAGGTGTGGGTTTTGGGATGTCAGGGGGCTACTTTAGGGTTCAGGGTGGGTATGGGTTATGGGGTGCCAGGGGACATTTTAGGGTTCAGCGTGGGTATGTGTTTTGGTGTGCCAAGGGTAATTTTAGGGTTTAGGGCAGGTGTGGGTTTTGGGGTGTCAGGGGGCTACTTTAGGGTTCAGGGTGGGTATGGGTTATGGGGTGCCCGGGGACATTTTAGAGTTCAGCGTGGGCATGTGTTTTTGTGTGCCAGGGGTAATTTTAGGGTTCAGGGCAGGTGTGGGTTTTGGGGTGTCAGGGGGCAATTTTAGGGTTCAGGGTGGGTATGGGTTATGGGGTGCCAGTGGGGAATTTATGGTTCAGGGAGGGTGTGGGTTATGGGTTGCCGGGGGGCATTTAAGGTTCAGCATGGGTATTGGGTTTGGGGTGCCAGGGGTAATTTTAAGGTTCAGGGTTTTGAGGTGCCATGGGATTAATTTTAGGGTTCAGCGTGGGTGTGTGTTTTATAGTGCCAGGAGTAATTTTAGGGTTTAGGGCAGGTGTGGGTTTGGGATGTCAGGGGGCTATTTTAGGGTTCATGGTGGGTATGGGTTAAGGGGTGCCAGATGGGAATTTATGGTTCAGCATGGGTATGGGTTTTGGGGTGCCTGGGGTAATTTTAAGGTTCAGGGTGGGTTTGGATTTTGGGGGGCAAGGGGGAATTTATGGTTCAGCATGGGTATGGTTTCTGGGGTGCCAGGGGTAATTTAAGGTTCAGGGCGGGTATGGGTTTTGGGGCTCCGGGGGATGATTTTAGGGTTCAGGGTGGTATTGGGTTTTGGGGTGTCAGGGGGTAATTTTAGGGTGTGGGGTGGGTATGGGTTTTGGGGTGCCGGGGAGGGATAATTTTAGGGATAGGATTGGTATGGATTTTGGGGTGCCAGGGGTAATTATAGATTTCAGGGCGGGTATGGGTTTTAGGGTGTGAGGGGGTTAATTTTAGGGTTCAGCGTGGGTATGTGTTTTGGTGTGCCAGGGGTAATTTTAAGAATCAGGGTGAGTATGGGTT
Organism: Lissotriton vulgaris; assembly: GCF_964263255.1. Classification (NCBI taxonomy): domain Eukaryota; kingdom Metazoa; phylum Chordata; class Amphibia; order Caudata; family Salamandridae; genus Lissotriton; species Lissotriton vulgaris. The sequence goes on along the minus strand of NC_141689.1, from coordinate 1,627,922,435 downwards.
TTGGGGGGCAATGCATCAAACTAACAAAAATGTGTGCTTTAATTGTTGTCCAGTTTCAAATGCAGAATTCACCACATTTTTTTCTCAGCTTGACCTGAGCATTAACCGATCCTGATTATCTGCCATTTTAGCTCCGCCCCATTGATTTACATTAGCCACGCCCCTTCATCTGCCATGTTAGCCCCCCCCCCCGAAATTAAGACCTAGTTGCGCCCCTGGGTCGGAGCAAACATTCACAGCCCCTGGTTCCCGCAGAGTCCCAGCCTATTGTGGGGAAAAGTGAGACTGCGCCAACACGGCCGCATCAGTGTTTGCAGTCCTGCAGAATAAACCAAGCGGCCCCCGCCAGGATGAGCGGCGGTAGCGCGTCCGAGCTTTACCGCCTGATTGCAAAGAGGCCAGCAAGAGAGAGGCATATGTGCGCAGCCTGGAAGGGCCCCCGCTTCACACCAATGTCCCTACCTGCCTGTGAGCAAGTATTCTGTGTTTTGGGCTGCCGGCCCATGGCCGCCTGCGCTGCTCTCCTCTCAGCCGGTGCTCCACCCGGTAGGAGGCGCTTCGCCGCATGACTCAGCCAGCCTTCCAAGCCCCGCCAGCTGGGGTGGATAAGGAGCCGCACCTGCAGGGGACCCCCCACATGCTGAGGTTCGGCAAAACAAAGGATAAGTAGCCTCACATGTTGAAATAGCCTGCAGTGCCACCTAGTTGCCGTTGACCTGCACTGCTCCCAGCACATTCAGTCATGCAAAGAGATGCTAGGATGTCGCTACCACAAGGTGCCCAGGTAGAGGATGCATTCGGATTGGACTCCAAATCAGAACCAATAGGTGAAAGTAGCCCGCTTGCAAAACTCTAAATGTGTGCCTTCCCCATGCAACAGATTACAAGACAAGGGCATGACTCTCAGTGTAAAACTGCAACACTACACACACCCCAGGGCCTGCATGCTTGCTACAAGGAGGGGCGAGAGTGCAAACCCCTGCAGATACACTACCCAAGAAGCCTAAGATTACCAAAGCCAAGGATGCAGCCAGAGGTCTAGCAAACGGAGGGAGGCCGCAAACAGCCAAGCCCTGCTAGTCAGCCAGCAGGCCTACAAAAGGGAGGACACTGCTACATGCCCGAGTGGTGAATAACCACTACCCAAACCAAAGGAACACACCACAAGTGTACACTGTCACACTCGCAACCTCCCAAGGCCAGCCTGCGTAATAAGGATTGCTGCCGTGGCCGGTAAGAGTGCCCACAGCGCCACTTGGTGGTAACCTACAGCACCGCCTTCAAGGAAACCCCACAGTCTACAATGCAAAGCACATCTCGATGACGTAAGGCTAGACCTTAGGGCGACTTCTGCACAACCCTTGCCACCACCTGAGGTAGCTACAGGAACAGGAGAACTGTGCAGCGCCAAGGGAAAATAGTTCCCCACGAAGACGCAAGAGAGATGAGACTCCCCTCTGATGGCCACAGGAAAGTCATAGATGCCATGACTGCAGATCTGCCAGGAATCCAGGTACACACACAGCCCTGCTAAAGACCCCAAGAAGTACAAAGAACCCCAGGACACAGACTGTCTGCTCGAGTTTGACGGCAACACCCACTTCAGAAGGAGCAGAACTTTAAACACAGAACGGCTGCGACACAAGCTAGCAGCAGAAATGACACAGCCAGGGCGGATGATGAATGCATCACCAGCCCTGAAAGCTGCTTAGGCTGTCAACGGAGAAAGACTGTTGCACGTCCCCAAGGGCCCCAGAAAGATTTTCCAGCCCAACCTGGTGCCATACCAACCCAAGCAGCAAAGAAGGAAGATCAGCCAGACAGCAAGGTCACAAGGTACTGTCCCCACCAACAGCGCAAAACCGACTGGTGCAAAGAGCGCACCATAAGGGGCTCCCAAACGACTCCACCGGGGCAGAGATTGCGCCATTGGCTTCTCCCGGTGTACAGACACCACCGCAAGCCACGCCCAGGCACACCAAGTGCCAGAAGCAGAGGGAACGCACAACGTCAGGTGCGAGTAGAAGGCAGCACCAGTGAACCTGATAGACAGGCGAGCGCCCAGTAGACAGAGACATCTCCACAAGGATGAGTATACAACAGTGAGCAACCCGATATACCCTTGAGGGCTTGGGTAAATGTATGAAAGGGTAGGAGATGCCTCCAAGGGAATTAGTTCCAGAAGTCTTTTGAATGATTAGAAAAATTCTCTACAGGACAAATCAATGGTCCTCTAATAGAGTCAATCAATAATTATATAATTTAGTCAATGGTAAAAATCAATTTTTAAACATGAAACACATATGACAAGAAACAGAGACACAAAAGGTGTATATGAAAATCTTAGATTTTATCAAAAGAATTAAGAGGCATAAAGATTTTGAGGTACAAATATATAAACAGGCCTACAGGAAGAACAATAATGCATCAATCTTGTACTCTGTAGGTCCTGATCAAACCTATCCTATTTACAACTATTGTCAATTGGGTAGGATAAGGGCGAAGGTCGACGTTTCGGTCTCCTATGTATGTATCACTGAGACCACGTTCAGGACTGTTAACTTAATATTTGTAATGCCCTCTTTGTTTAACGGAATTCAATTTGGGCTAGTCACTGACGCACGAATGTTGATATTACTTTCAGCAAATGACACAGCTGCATATCCATCCTGTATCTAAAAAATGATGAGGAGCTTGACCGTAGATTGCGAGCGGTATATAGTATTCTTATGACAATCAGCGTAGTCAGGCTTATATTTTCAAATCTTAAGAGCAGAGACCTCTCCTGCAGCGATATATTGGTTATTCTAATGTTTAGTCAGGATCGAACCAAGCGATCTTGATTTATATTGTATGTTCACCAAACCGCATTGAATAAAACAATCGTCTTTGGCAAAAATTCTGGTAACAGAGACGGTGCATCAAGGAACTGCGGCATCGGGTGCGGTCAGTTTCAAAGAACATTTGCGCGTCAGTGACTAGCCCGAATTGAATTCCGTTAAACATTAATGGAATTCAGCAATGCTGAATTGGCCATCCCACAAATGGTGAGCCGCACAGCCCTACTGACACCATTGCGGGTGTGGCGGGCAAAGGGCAGGTGAGAAAGAGAGAGAAAAGCCAGACATTCAAAAATGCAAGGTATTCCTGATCAGGGTGTCCCATTTGTGAAAAGCCCCAAGGACTCCATGAGGCATGCATACACTGAACCAAAAGGTGTAGTACCGCACTGCCATCATCAGAGGTGCTTGGCTCATCCACCATGAGGCTCAGGCTACCACAGCCATGTTGCCACCAAACCACTCCAAGCAACAGCGAGAGCAGGAGTCTTGAAAGAATTTTGTACACCTCTGACCACCGCAGCTGATCATAATTCAAACTGGGGCCCATAGAGACTAGTCTTTATTCTTGTGTACCCTTGAGGCTCTACAGCACAGCCATGCTCCTTCACCACAACCAGGCAGCCCGACCAGGTGTAAACCCAGGGACTAACCAGTAGCAGAATGGGGAGAACTAAGTACAAAACCAAATACCATTCTGAAACACCTGTGTGCTCCCTTTTCCATTGAAATTAATGCTTCATTACCAAACTAGATATCAAACCACATCCGGCACTTAGGCTGCCAGTCCTGTGGAAGGAGTCTGTAGTATCCGGCTGGATACATTATAATGTTCCACCAGGATGTGACATACACTACACCCACCACAGGCGAAACCAGCCAGGTGACCCTGTCAACAAAAGGGGCTGGGTGCACGTGCCCTGGGCCAGTTATTGCACCAAATTATGTAGTATCAGTGTCTGTCATTTCTCAGCATGTGGGCCGGAGGCCCAACACTACACTGGCGAAGGGAATCCGAGTAGGAGAGATGTGTCGGCCGCAGCTCCACGTCCGGCGTAGGAAATACAAAGGTGCCGGCTGAAGACTGGTCACCCACAAGATCGCTAGAGGAAGGCGCAGAACCCTAGTCCAGATGGCGAGGACGCCCAGACAATGACATCACCCTCGGAGGCTACATGAGCAACTTGGCTTTGAGTCCGTTGGCAGTTCCACAGCGACGCCTTCGCGCGGTTCACACGAAGCCCCGCACTGTCCACACGGTCTAATGGCAGTCAGCAGGAAAGCCCTCCAAGAGGCTCCAGTGGCAGAGGACTCCAAGTGAGAGAGTCAAGTCGAACGTCGCTCAGCAGTCATGAGAAAGGAGAGTCACCAAGCACGGCACTCTACAGGGATACCTCACTAAAAGAGATCATCTCCGAATCCAAAGTGGATTTCACTACAGCTCCAGATTCATCGATTCCGAACTTTTATACATACACATCAACCCTGCAAGATCAAGCCGGTCTGAAGAACATTGCCAAGCCGACTGAAGGTGACCCGACCATGCGGTCCGAGGCTCCAGCGCTGCCTGGTTGATGGCCTGTAAAGACTCATGTGGTGCTATGTGTTATTTATATGTTTTCATTACAGGTTGGACTCTTGTTTGTTTTTTCATTAAAATTTGGGAGGGATGTAGTATCCGGCTGAATACATTCTAGTGCTCCACCACGATGTGACATACACTACACCCACCCACCACAGGCTTCACCAGTCAGGTGACCATGTCAATAAAAGGGGCTGGGCGCACGTTCCCTGGGCCAGTTATTGCACCAAATTATGTAGTACCAGTTTCTATCATTTCTCAGTATTTGTGGGCCGGAGGCCCAACACTACAGAGCCCACACATACAAGGAGGCATGTAGTGTGGTGGTTGGGCCTACTACTCTATACAACAGTTATTGTATTGTTTTGTAATTTCATTTATATAGCGCTTACTACCCCTGACAAGGCGTTGAAGTGTATTTCGGCGAGTAACACACTACTACGGAGCCCATAAAGGATTAGTGGTCAATTTCTAAAGTGAAATATGAAAGTAATTTGAGTGGTGGATATTTTATTCAGTTCTTTGGATTGAGAATGATAGCGGAGGAATAAAAGAGGTAAACAGGTTTTCATTTATATAGCGCTTGCTACCCCTGATGATGTGTTGAAGCGCTTTTATGACGAATAGCACGCTACTTCAGAACCCATAAAGGACATGCACCCAGTTCAGCAAAGGCAAGGAGCATGGTTGAAAAATATTTATTTTTATTAGTGTGTAAATTGTGTTCCACGGGGTGCCGGTATTGAGAAGTCTCATTATCCTCATAGTAAGGACTGGGGCAGGTGTTGGGGCCTCTCTAAGCGACTTGGGAAAAAATTAAGAAATGTTAGAGAGTAAATTGCTTTGCAAGGGGTGCCTGTCGTAAGAAGGCGGATTCTCCTCATAGAGGAAGGGGTGAGGAGGAGGAGATAATATCTAACATCTCCTCACGGCTTCCTTGCTTCGTAGTTATAGTCACGCCTGAAAACCCAATATATACATACAAACGTGTGGGTTCTCCAAGGGTTTATCCTGGAATCGTCTCTGGCAGTAGGGGTAGGCTGGATTCAAAGCGTGCGGATCAGACTTTAATTGCGAACAATTGTTCAACCAATCATAAAGATTCTAGTACCTTCTGAGGCTCGGCAGGGACATCTTTGATGGCACAAAAAAGGCGTCTTCTTAAAAATAGCTCGTTCTCTACAGCGCGCGCAGGTGCCTTGAAATGTAGGTGATCCCGCTGCCTGACTGACAGTTGAAAGGTGATATTGTCTGCGTACATGGCAGCTAGAAGCAATCTCTCTGGAAAGCGCAGAGAACTGCCTTTAGGCATCGCCATCTTCAGCGCTTGGCAGAATAATGATATTGGAACAGTTTTCCGCAGTTTGTGAGCAATCCTCCTCAGAGGCAGTGCCCACAGGTATGCACAATTCTCCTTCAAAGCAAAAGTACCTGCTACGTTTGATTTTCCTGATCTGTACATCTCTGCTGTCAGCAGACTTCCAAGGGCAGAAACAGCAGTTCATTACAGACAGCTGAATATCCTTGATCACATTGCAACCCGGTCCTTGAAATTATATGGCTTTAGCATAATTACCTGTCACTGAAATGTGCTGCTGATTTGTCTTTTTTTCTAACTTTTTTTTATCTAACATCTTCCTGGCTCCCTCGGCAAATTGAATGAAATATTGCTGTGACACAGCCTGAAAGTGAAAAATGTTAATTTCTATGGAATCCTTTCTTTTATTCAAATGTATGGTTTTCTCTCTGGCATTGAAGAATCTTTCACATTAATCTTCGGATTTAAAGGAATAATCGTACTCTGCAAACCCGTTCACTAAAACTCTGAAGAGACTGTTTGCTTTTAGAATAAATACATTGCTCGGATAAGAGGAGATTTTTATTGGTTGCTGTGTTTACCAGACTCTCAATCGTCATTTCCTGTGTGCTAAGAGGTAAAGGGCAAGGTATTGCAAATTTATTGGTTAGGGTCTTTACCTTTTGGCCATCTCAAGATGTTCTGGTCCTGACGTTAGTGCAAAGGAAAACGGAAAGGCCCTATGGTTAATTGTAGAATATATGTGTTTTTGTCTTAATTGTAGTGATAGCATCTATAATTTTGTCACACATACCATGGCATGAGTGTCTCAATTCTGTGGCCTGCATTGACCCCCGACTCCAGGGCTGTGGGCGAAATTTGAGGCGTCCAGGAGAAACGGCTGGTGCCGGCTGAAACCAGCCATCACAGAGCAGACACTGGGCAGCTCAAACCCAGCACAGATATGAATAACAAGATGGCTGGGAGCTCCGTTTTCAGGACAAGAGGGCCGGCCCGGTCAAGAGCCAAGTGGTGATTCGGAGCGGGCGGCAGTGCCCCTGCGAGAAAGTGAAATCAAGTGGCGGTGCAAACAGAGCCACCACCACTCGGCCCGCATCCTTTAACGTCGGTTTGACAGCTAACCCCTTCCGTAGGGGAATACCACATCGACTCCAAAATGGACAACGCAGCCAATCGGTCGCAGCTCCTTCAGCCCAGTGGTACATCTTTTTCCTTCTCCGAGCAGCTGCTTCTTATGAGGAAATCCATCTGTATTCCTCTGCTCAAGGTACCATTTGTTTGCGGATTGTATCATTATACTCGCCATTCTCAGCGTTCGGTCCCGATATGCTGCCTGTACCTGCCTGACTCTATAATGGTGGCCACAAGTACCCATTCGTACCTCTTCTGCACTCATCTCACTGCAAATATCTGACTTGTGTGCAATACGGAGCACTAACGGAGAGCGCATCTTCATTAGTGGCCCCTTGATCTGTTGCAACTTCTCAATTGCTCATTTTGCTCTGCGTTTGTTGAGACAGCCAAGTGCTCTGCAGTCAAGATGGCGCCCAACACTTGTTGAGACCATACTTTACATACAGCAGTCTTTCCTACAACATCTGATGCACTGTGTTAGCAGAATACCATGAAGCTTACCCAGCGTTCCATCAAACTCCTGTGTCCTTAATGCCTTGTAACTGCACCTGAATTCATAGTCATTGGCTTCGGCTATGCACTGTCACTCTACATACGTAACACCCTTCTGAGTGAGATGTTTCCACTTCTTCCATCTCTAGGGAACCTCTTTCCTTTGACATCGCCAGTAATCCCTCCCTACGTAACCCGACCTGGGGTGAGCTGGAGGATGAGGCAGACGATGCCTCCTAGTAACACCGGGAAATATGACGATGCCCCCATGGGCTGAAACTAAACCTGTTTGTACTTACTGTGGAAGCCGAGTACTCTTGGCCGCAACCTGGTGAAGCTGTCCTATGCAGCTATAGAGGAGTCTGGCTCTGGGTCTCTCCCTTGGCAGTCACCTACCCAGCCAGACATCAGACATTGTTTTTCACGGTTCTTCACGGTTTTATCTGTCTCTCTCTTACTGCTTTGCTCCCACACGAGTAACTCTCCCCCTTCAGGTCTTCTTGACTCTGTCTGCTTTCCTCTTCCCTTTTTACCATTTCCCCCACTACCTTCCATTCCCCATAAGACATGTGTCTTGGATATGCTACACCCTAATATCTTATATTATTGTGTAAGATCACGGTTTTCTCCTAAGCATATAAGTAACTGCAATTGTAACTGGAACTGATGTAACTATGTAATAATGTTCTGAAACAATGTCCATTCTCATGGAAAGCACTCAGATACCTCCGGGTCTAGCCAGCGTGATCTAAAATGTTTCAATTAAATGAATAAATAAAATGGTAACAATATATTAAAATGTGCATCCCGTGGCACAGAATGAAACTTTTTTAAATCAGTCAGGCCATAGATCACTAAGCACTTGCTCTAGTTCAGCTCAAAACAAAAGTTTATTTGGACTAGTTAGTCCTTAAACATTTAGGGCCTTATTTATGAAGGCCTTGCGCCGCCAGTGCGTCACTTTTAAAATGGGAAAAAGTGATGCACCGGCGGCGCAAGGCCTTCATAAATAAGGCCCTTAAAATCTCCATAGATACAAACTCAAAATCACAAATCTATCATAAAATTCATACATTTAAAATGATCCTTTCATCATTCCGTTTCATATATTTGTATGTCATATCATATTTTGAAAACAGGTATTTCAGTTTTATTTACATTTAAGGATTTTAAAAACTTTTTGGATGAACTACCCCAGAGCGTCCGCTATATCTAAATTACTCATTTCAGTTAGAAGATCTACTGCTTGCTACAGGCTTTTTAATGTTTGAATGAGTAAAACAAAGCAAAGACAATTTATCCCGTTAGGCGAACTCTATAAACAAAAAGGTTAGACAATTACAATGTAGATTTCTATTGAATTAAAAATAAGTAGTGGTGGTGGATATCATTGTGTTTATAACGAAACATGCAAACTTCGGCCATTTTTTTCTGCATGTGGAGCGGAATCAGGGTAACTCTGCCTCTCTGCAGGTGAAAAATAGTCCAACACAGTTGCTTTTGGGAACACTGTGAGGAGATAGGCTGTACATTTTACCTTGAAGATTATTACGTTATGATAAAATGCACTGTCCAGACCACAGCAGGAAGGTATGTGGGCAGAGCTTGCCTGCATGGTCCGCCTGGCACTCTACAGAGGCTCTGAGGCTTTTTATGTATTGCCAGCTCCCTGACAGAGTAATTAACTTAATGTAATTAGCATTAAGCTAATTAAATTGTCGGGCCTCTGGCAGTCCTGGATGGCATAACATTCCAAGATTCTTCACTGCATGAAACATGGAATTTTTGAGATGCAGGACTTTCTGCCCGCATTCCTCTTTTTTTTATTTGTCAGGGCAGGTGCTTACAAAACCAGCAGAAACAGACCAAATGGCCTAATGTTTTACTCCTTACCAAACATTAAACAAGTAATTGCAAAGCCAATAGGTCTTGCATTTTGGACCTTTTGGCTTTGAAGATGTAGTTTGCCGCTTATTTGCTGCATCAGCCAAAGATCAAAATGGATTTTGCCAATGCTGCACCACAGCATAAGCAAAAACACACAAAAAAAGAAATAGCGATCACATGGCTGTTTTGCTTCACACTTTATTTGTGAGTGTAAATGACAGAGGCTCCATATTCATTTTTTCTTATTTGATCCTAGATGGCAGATACATTTGGATATGTAAATAATTGGTTTTTTTAAGCACATAAGCCCTAAATGAAAAATAATTAAAGACTGGGCATTTGGGGGGAGGAGGGGAAAACAGCACACGAGTGAGAGAGCAACAGTGGTGGTGGAGAGAAGCACAAAACGGAGAGTGAATGGAACCCAGACAGAGAGAAAGTTACAGGTAGAAGCAGACATGAGAATCAGTAAGCAACGCGCAGGGGTGGGGTGGATCAACATGGGGAGTGAGAGGATGGGTATTTAGCCAGGTGGAAAAGCACACCAGGGACAGAGCTTGAAACATTGCTCCCTCAGGGCATGCTTAGCTAAGAAGGAAAAAAAGTAGTTATCTAAAAGTAAGTAGTGGGAGGATGCAAGTCATCCAATCAAAAGTTATTAAAGAGGCTGTTTTACAGGATGCGACAAACGCAAGACGATGAAGGCAAGTCATTGAATATGAAGCAAGCAAATAAGAGTGGCAGTTCATCAAACAAAATATGAGCAATGGGTGGGCTGTCTGCCCACTGTAAATTCACAATAGGTTTTCCACAACTAGACAGTTTCAAATGTCTGGTCGGAGAAGCCCAACAATAAGGAATTTAGCAACCCCACATTTCACGTAATAATATCAACAGTTAAAACATGAGCTTGATAAATTAACTTTTCTGTAAAGCCCATTTTGTGTAATAAAGTTTTGGTATTGGCAGCAGAACTGATAACCGTTACACAATACAAGAGGCCGATTACAATTTTGGTCGGAAAGGCTCCAAAAGGGATTCAGATTTGGAGAATCCGCTTCAGAACCTATGTTTCTGACCAACTCGCACACATTTCTGAATGACCGATTACGTTGCAGGGAAACCGTTCGAGCTGTCAGATTCGGTTCCAATCAGCAATCAAACATCCTGAGTCATTCAGAGATAAATTCCACTAAGCTCCACTAAACTCCACGGACACTGTTTCTGACCGAGCAATTACGATGTCCTATTCTGACAGTCATTCCGAATCGGTCTGCCCGACATGAAACTGCTGTCTGAGTCTGACTTTGGTGAACAATAGCAGGCCCCCATTCATCCGTAGGCCTCAGGGTTGGGGCCCGTGGGGGTACCCATGGGACCCCTCTGTACAACCATGCACAGTGTGGCAGGCACCATGGGATGCCCAAGGTTTTCCCCAACGACCCCTTTTTTCAATGGGAGCCTGTGTTTTCAATGCAAATCCGGTCGGAAATTTTTCTGAAACCGATTCAGTTCGAAGAGTTTCCGATTGATATCGTAAACAGGCCCTAAGAAGGCAAAATGTCCCTACTGTGCCAGGGTGGTAGGCCTCCAAGTGTTTTCATGCAAATGCAGATAGCTCTTTTCTCCACCGAAGCTGAGTATACTGCTGTTGAAAACAGCACACAGATCCTCATTCTGAGTATGGTACAACTTCTGATTTGGACAGAAATAGGAGTTTTAGCCTGAATCTGTATTTTGAGATATGCAGTATTATACCATGTTGTAAGGGGGCACCCGGGTTTCAGAGGACACTTTTCACTAGGTAAAAACTAGGACAATATAGCTGCATACAAATATCCTACAGTACTGAAATAACCTTAAAAAACTTGATTTCTACAGCAAGTCCTCATTTAAAAGGGGCAAGCTGATAATCATTTGATAATAATGAGCTCAAATACAATAGTACTCAGTGGTTTCAGAATTTACTAGCCCAGTATTATACCACATCAACAGTCCTGTTATTCTAATAACGATTGCCTCACGCTTTAGCTGTGTTTTTATATTCTAAGCTGTGTATGCGGTCAACAATGGCAAAAATGTGCATCACAGGAAACATTGTAGAAGGGACAAGGGGACCCCACAAACTTGCTGTAGGGCCCTCTGGGACATTGCACAGCCTGAGTCACACAGAAATGTAATTTCTGCTTGTTGCTCCATCTAGCAACTGGTGGAAATGACACAAACAGCCTGAGAACTCCAGTCGCTATTACTGCAATACTTGCAATAATAATCATCTATCATGGCGAGCAGTAAATATTCTTTAAACTGAGCCTCTATTTTAGTTGCTACGGAATGGCAGCTATTCATCGCATCAACAACAAACCTTTGAAATTGAATTTTCGTTACTGTATAGTTCTAAATAATTGAGGAGACAAAACTTCTGTATAATCACCCAATACTTTGTTTTTTGCAAAATAAAATCTAGTGTAGGAGCAAAACCATAGTCCAAAATTTAGAAACCCCCAAATTTTACCCGAATCATATTTCCCACCTTTTCTGGATCAGAGCCGGGGTTAAACTTTAGTTTCCTGAGCCTATGTGTCCTGCTTTAAGGCAAATCCTCAACCATCAAATAAGCAGAGTACACCAATACATATTAATGGGGTTCATTTAATAACTGAGTTCAGATTAATGAAAAGTTACACACACAAAAATGATACAATTAAGCAGTACAGAGTCAATGTCACAAAGGCTCTCATTTGGTAAGTTATAAGGATGATGCAAAGTCAGGAAATGGCCTACATTGTAATGGCAGCAAAACCAGAAAGAAAGTGAGCAGTAGCCCTCATAATATAAGAATGTCTACTGGCTTACCCATAAAATTGAGGGCTTTTATAAAGAATTCTTGCCTAATAAATAACATAACAGTTCTGCAGTTTTATCGTGGTGTAAACAAACGTATTCTTTCTTCAGCAAATCAGAGCACATAGAAAAAAATCTAATTTTGCCTTACTACATAAGCACTAATCCATTTTATGCATAATAATTCAGCACCCTCCATGCTCATGTCATCAGAACTGTTCGAACAAGATACGAAATGTTGACCACAAAACTTTCTTAAAGTGAATAGGTACATTGCGGATCCAGAAGATGTAGTTACAAGCAGGGCCACTGGATTTATGCCATTTAGTGGCCACAGACTCTTTCGCATTTGCCTCATAATCCATAATTTGTTGCATAATCTTTAGATTTAACAAAAAAAATGTTCGTAGCTCAAATGGTTGAAAAGTTACTAACAATGCAGCAACACATTGCGGTGCAGTGGAAGGCCCTTCGCAAAGTTTGACTGGTCAGATTTCTTCTGCTCATTGCTATTTTTGGGTGTTTAACTGGTACTAATGAGGTGCAACCAAAGCCCAAATAGTGCTAAATTGAAGTGTAAAAATGAAAAAATAATGAAGTAATATTATCACAAAATGTGCTTCACCATGCCACAGAATTTGGTATTTCTTGTTGCATAAGTAACGCAACCCTGCCTTATATTTTTGCCCTCCTCTGCTGTATAATTCTAATGGCCCTGGTTACAAGTAACAATTTTACATCTGCACCATGAAAAAGCTCCTCATGAGCAAAACCTTTAACTATGAAAATAAACCAATATGACCTCGGCATGACTGTGCTGCTGAGCCTCTGTGTAGAGGATGTGCGCAGAGGGGGAGTATGAGTGAGTGACAGAAATTGCTTCCATCTTGTTTAAGATGGCGTCTGCAAAAAATGTTGCATAACTAAAACGTATAACTAAATACACTTCTGTTACAATGGTCAGTCTTAGGGTTGTCTTACACCAGATATTTTGCCACTCTTCTTCCATTTTGCTTGACATATTTTTGTTGGTCTTAAGACGCTGTGCACTTTACTACTGCTAGCGCATGTCGAAGTGCTTATGCTCACGCCCCTCAAACTTGGTTAAATTGGATTACACCCAATAGACATATTTAATTTACCTGTACGTCCCTTGTAGAGTGGTATACCATATACCCAGAGCCTGTAAATTAAGTGCCACCTGTGGGCCTGCAGCATATATTCTGCTACTTGCTTCAGTAGCTCCTTAAAATATGCCCCAGCATGCCACTGCAGCCTGAATCCAGTTTTAAACTGTTATGTCAACTTGACAATAAACCCTCTTTGCCAAGCCTTAAACCCCCCCCTTTAATAACATATAAGTAAACCCTAAGGTAGGCCCTAGCTATCCCGTAGGGCAGGGTGCATTGTAATTAACAACATGTACTTTTAAGTTTTAGATGTCCTGGTAGTGAAAAACTGATACATTGTTTTCCACGCCTTTGAAGTCCACTGATTCCATTGAATAACATTGGAGATTGTTTATTACATTTAATAAGTTGCAATTTTCAATTGGGAGCAGGTAGCTCCTTGGTTTCCTTGGGTCACATGACTAGGTGTAACTGACAGACTTTTTAAATTCCTTACAGGCAGTCGCACAATAGAGGAACTAGGTGTGCCTAATTGGGCCATATGCTGGCAAGCTGAGGGGATGGAGCTGAGCAGAGGCCCACTTGCTACTGAATAGGGAGTGTTCTGCCTTCACACAAAGGACCTCTCACCTTTACATTGTCACTGCAACCAGCTTGGAGCCAGGGCAGGATAGTCAGAAAATTCCATACATTTCAAAGCGGGCACCAGGGGACAAAAATAGGACCTCAGACACCAACTCTTCAGTTTTCCTGGATCTGCAGAAGGACTCTCAGAGGACTACATGCTGCCATTAACTGATGTGTAATCTGCAAAGCTGTTTTGCTGTACATGAGAGGACTGCATTGCTACCAGGAACCTGCCTTGAACCCTCAGTGGCCAGTCCTACTGTTGAGCCCAGCATCTTCACCTGAACCCAGGACAACCAGAATGGCTCCAAGGGTTAGTTTACTGACCTCCTGTTCAGACCTACAGGGATACAAAAGGTTCCTACCATATTGAACCTGCACCTGGACCCAGCCAGAGTGAGTCCTGAACTCTCAAGTGGTGTCCCACCAGTACTGGACTCTTTGTTGTGGTGCTAAAGATGCCCAGATGGCCAAATCCATAAATGGAGGATTTGGAAATTTTTGGGCCAAATCTGCTCTGAGAACCAGGAGGAGATTGTGACCAACCTGCTAACTCATCCACCCGAGGTGTATTGCTGTCCAGATTGATTTTGCGGCTTCGCCAGCTACATTCTTTTCTGCAGCAGCAAATCTTGTTTGATGGTCCTTCATCAAAGAGGTATTTGGCCTTGTGGAATAGTCTTTGGCTACAGCCCTCTGCCTCGTCCCGATGGAGAATTGTGGCTTACAAATAAGTTACTAAGTCCAAATGTAGAAATCTTCATCACGGCTTAGACTCAAGGCTCTCTGGTGATGACGCTCCTTCCTTGGATACTGCCAAACCTCACCTTCCCAGAAAAAGACTCGGCCCAATCCACTTCTTGTATCCAAACGGTGCTCCATCACAGTCGGCAATACATTTTAACTTTGACGCAGTCCCACATGACTAGATGTCCACCTTTGGCTCTTTTGTAAAAGCCTACACAAGAAATACCAGTCTATCAGCACATATGATAAAAGAGAAAATGTATTATAAGCCAAGATACAAAACAATAGTGCGTTCAGTATGGGAACAGACAGCAGAAACGCTGAATGCCCAGCCAGGAGAAGCCTTCAATGGCTTTTTCTAGGTACAGATTGCAAAGGAAAGGCGTGAAGACAAGTACAAGATTAAGACGTTTTCTAAAGAAATTCAGCAAAGGTGGGGGGGCTCCTGCCCATCAATAGCCTTGGCAAGTTACACATGCACAGAACACTAGGCCATTCAGAAGAGGCCAACACCTTGTGATACCTGCGAGGTATGAGGCGGGGTGGCTGTTGCTACCCACGTGTCCTCTGCTTGTGCCAATTTATGACGTTCTGGGCTAATGCAATGTACAATGTACTGAAAACGTTCTGCTGTTGTAATACCTTTCCCAACAGAAACATGCAAGTCTTGCTACTTACAAAGGAAAGTATGCGCCAATGCATATTGCTTCACTAGCTTCATGTGACCTAATGATGGTATCTTTGGGCAAGCCTTGCATTGCAACTTAATTTTTGTAACTGCAGAATGTTTTATCAAGGTCTTTTCTGTGCAGGTTTGGTATAAAAAATCAGGCATCCTAATTATGTTAGGGAATAATTATAAAATGGCTTCTGCACTTTGATCTTTTAGGCGCTAGTTTTTACCAAAAACTTTAAAAACTCATAACTCCAGTTCTACTGGTTGGATTTTTGTCAATTTGGTGCCCAAACATTTATTAAAATGTACTCTATTTTATAAATCGGCGTGAAATATTTCTTGTGTTGTGTTTTCACTTTATTGTTTGTGTGCTGCATAAAACAAACCCAACCCCAGAGAACTCATTGCTAACCTACCCACCACTAACCAATATATCCACCTGATCAAATGGACAAACCTCACCAGAAATGACACAGTGGCATTCATGTGGATCATCCACTCATGGGACCCAACGGACCCATGCCCCCATTATATCTACAGCCTGGGAACTTCAGTAATTAGAATAACCCGGACAGAGATTATCAACACCTCCATCACATCTGCCACTTTTCTGGATGAATAGAAATGTTCAGAAATCATCACCCTCCTCAAAAAGCCCATTGTCAACCTGAATTAACTGAGCAACTTCTGGCCTATCTCCTTGCTCCTCTATCCAGCCAAAGTTATTTAGAAGTCCCTCAGCAAGCAACTCACAACCTACGTCAAACTGCACCATCTTCTAGACAACACTCATTCAGAAAGAACCATAGCACTGAAACAGCACTCATTACAGCCACCAATGACATTCAAATCATCCTGGACCAAGAAGAAACACCAGCCCGCATCCTGCTTGACCTCTCCTCGGCCTACGGCAATGCATCCCATAACACCTTCATTGGAAGAATCCATGAGATCGGAATACAAGGATCTGCTGTCAAATGGATTTCCTTATTGCTCACAGGAAGAACCCAAAGGGTCAGGTTGCCGCCCTTCACATCAGAGGCCAAGAGATTGATATGCAGAATCCAGCAGAGATCGTCCCTCAGCCCCACACTTTTCAACATATACATGACACCGCGCACCAACCTCATGCGATTACAGGATCACAAGACATTACTGCCATCTCCTATGCTGGAGACACCCAATTCATCGTCTCCCTGACAGACAAGACGAACACCACCAGGACCAACTTCACCAAGTGCAGGACTTTGTTTGCAAACTGGATAAGAACCAACTTCCTGCAGCTTAACTCCGACAAGATAGAACTACTGGTCTTTGGCAACAAGACCTCCCCATGGGTCTCCACTCGGTGTCATGAGTTCATATGCTTCAGTTATCTAATTTGTGTAAATACATTGATGACATTAAAATGCTCATTAAAATGCTGTAGAATCCATTATTAGTAATGATTGTTATCATGTATTCGTAACATGATTGTGCCAAAATGCATTGTGCCTTATTACATTGCTAATTTTTAGCAACTGCATTGCTTTGGTCCCTTGTAGTTAGCACTGCTTGTTGATTTTAGTGCCCTGACATTATTTTTTCCCCAGCGTCACCTCACGTGAAATTACAGTTAAAACGGTTGTGGAATTCCATGTGAGGCAGGAGCATACGCCCAAGCACATGGCTTGGCAAGCCTATAAAAACCCCGCTTTGAAAGGCAGCGATGATTCGCTTCTTGCTAAAGCGTCACAGCGAGTCTTCCTGCTTTGTTGTCCGATTCCCCGCCCGACTTGTTTTCCCGATCTCTACCCCTCGGGTGCACTTTGGATTCCTGGTCCTGCTGCTCCAGTTTTCAGCCCAGATCCAGTTTGCCAGCCCCAGCTCCCTGTCTTCACTTACCTGCATCCCGACTTCATCTTCGGATCCTCGGAGACTTCTTGGCTGCTGTTTTTCTTCTTCCTGAGTTCCAGTCCGAATCGTTCCTCGAAGACTTCCGGTTCCTGAAACAAAGTAAGAGAGTTTGGTTACTTAGCTATGGATACACAATCGTCCTCGGACTTTGGCATAGTTTTAAACAAGCATTTGCTAAAGCAACTTTGATTTCTTAAAGCATTGGTAAAGCCATTTTGGAAAATTAAAACTACGACGCATAAAAACATTAGGACAATATTTTCAGGACAAATTTTGTTGAAATAAGTAGTCAGTGAACTATTTGGTTAATCAGAAAGCATTGATATAGACAATTTAGTGACTCATGAGAAAACCTTGCTATTGTGTAAAAACGAGGACCTGGATTTGTAACAAATGCAAACATGTTAAGAATATTACATGTGCAAATGCAATAAGATATAGGACTCCATTTGTGAGTGTTGGATATTTCTTTTGTTGGTTCTTTTTTCTTTCTTCTTTTGTATCATTCCAGAAACCATTCACGGAATTAAACATACAGTTGTAAGGTAGGACTACTAAGTTTGGATGTGTTAAAATAAACCATAGCTAACCTACTAACCAGCTAATCACACCGCATATAAAACATTTCTGGTTACTTATCCCTGTATTTAATGTCACTTAAAGGCACACCAAGTCAAAGAGTTGATTAAACGAGAGCCGCCTGACAATGATAGTTGGTATGGGCTTAATAGAAATGTGGTACGTAATATTGAACTAAGAGTGATATGCACATGGTCTTGGTATTTATATATATTCATGTTTATCGGGTACTAATGTTTATTTAGAGAAAGAGTTTGCCAGATTGGCCGAATTATCACAAGAAGTCCAGAACACTTCATTCAGAGAAACTTCACCTGGAATTCGCAAGAAGAAGATCCAGTGTTTTATCTTGTTTCTCTCTCCACTTCCTCTTTCCCTTGAGGTTAATCAGTTTTATCAAGCGTTACCACCTTTGCTAACGGGTTAGTTCACGAAGGAGTTGGGAGTTTGCATCATCAAGAAGGAAACAACTGGAACCTCGTGACTGAACGCGCAACACCCGGTGGCTGTCAGAAGTAGGACCAACACCCACACCTACAGACCAAGCAAGAAATCTGCTGATCATCCTAGATGACCAGCTCAGCATTATGGCTCAAGTCAATGTGGTGTGTACCTCCTGCTTCCACCTCCTATGCATGCTACAAAAAATATTAAAATGGTTGCCGCAGGACTGTCATGCAAGCACTCATCACCAGCAGACTGGACTACAACAACACTCTTTCTGCCTAAATCTCCAAACAACTCCTCCACAGACTCCAGACCATCTATGACACTGCTGAAAGACTCATAGTTGACCTTCCATGAGGCACCCACATCACACCACACCTCAGAAAGCTTCACTGGCTCCCCATACACAAGTGTAGCCAATTCAAAGTTTTCATGCACACATATATACAACACAGGACCAGAATACCTGACGAGCCACATATATTTTCACCAACTCACTAAACACCTATGCTCTGCCTCACTCTCACTGGCCCACATACCCCCACATCATCAAAAGCAAATCTGGTATTTGCTCGTTCTCTTACATCGCACCCAAGACATAGATTGACCACCCACACCACATTACTCCTCACTTCTACAGTTCTGCAAGAACCTGTACACATGGTTATTCATATAGGCTCCTTGGGGACTGAACATCTACACATCTGTCCAAGTGCCTGGATACCCACTTAGATGATTTGTGTGCTATACAAATCAATACAACAAAATGTTGTGTAACATAACACAACATAACATAACATATATACTTTACACATTCCCTCTAAGTTAAACTAGGCTAATTTTGTGCCAAGCTACCCAGGGTTAAGCACAAGTCAATTTAGTCGCCCTTTGAGGTAGACCCTGCAAAGGATTGTGGCTGCTGCTTGACCAGGGCTCACACCCCAGTCATCTAACAATCCAATTTCTCACAACCTCTATGCATCATTAGAAATTAGTCTGAGAGGAAATTCACTTTATTAGTCTGAAAATTACACATCTTTAATGATGCACCAAAATGTAAATCTTTAAATCACTTCTACAAAACCCTCCTCCATTCCATAATCACTGAAACAAATAAAAAAATATGTATTAACCAGCAATTTATTTGGATTGCATCACTTTTTGTTTCTTTCTAGAATTTTCCTCCACCATTTTTGTCTGATTGTCTACAGTATTCTTGATTATTTTCCATCCCCAATTAATCATCCCATTTCTTTTTCAAGGATTGTCTTTCATTTATACACCCACAATTTCTACTCAAACATCAACAAAGTTTTAGCAAAGGCACAAACCAATTGAACAAATCATTATAAATAATATGAGAGTTAATATTAAACCCTAAGGTAGGTCACCAAATACCGGTTGGTAACGGCCGAATTCGGCCGTTACCGACCGGTATTTGGTGATTGAGATGTAGGGACCATTATTTTACAGAATCGGTAAATTTACCGAATCGGTAAATTTACCGATTCTGTAAAATACCGAAACTGTAATTTTACCGATTCGGTAAATCCCAGATGTAGGTAGCCCTGTTTACAGTGCTACAGGCCTTCAGAATTCGGTATTTTATCACCCAATACAATTGGGTGGTAAAGTACCGAATTCAGGTGTGCATGCACATCTGTGCATGTACACCTGTGCCATGTGACACACAGACATGCCCTTAGGGCATGTCTGTGTGCCACATGGCACACAAGCCTGGAATTGGGGTGCTACAGGGTATCAAAGTGACACCCCGTTCACCCTTGCAGGATTCGGCTTCAATGCCCATAGGAATCCATAGGAAATACCGATTTGCTATTTACCGAATCGGTAAATACAGAATCTTACAGATTCTGTAATTCTAAAATAAGAATTACCTACATCTGCCCCCTTCCTATTTACCTACTCTTAAATACCGAATCGGTATGATTCGGTATTTAAGAGTAGGTAAATAGGAATTACTTACATCGGGCCCTAAGTCTCTTCACCTAAATTGTCAATCCATCTATTAGCCTTTCTAAAGCCCTTCCCTATTTCACCAGCCCAGTAACCTGCAGATTCCCACAAGCCATGGTATTTTAAAGCTTGAAGTTCATGAGACAAATTAGTCAGATTGATAATATATGAATTAATAACGAGGCTAATATTAGGCATGAAAGTACAGCACCTTTTAGAGTTCTGTACCTTGCAAATACTGCCTTACTTCACAAGTGGGATATCTAGCTAAGCAGTTTTGCAATGCCATTGCTCTAATAGCGGTTAGTTCAGAATTAATTAATAGGACCACAGCAGTATTTATAGTAAGTCTATCCACCAATGTGGATAAATGTATATATTTCACATCTTTCATAACTATATTTCTAGGGGGAATAATACCAACTGCATCTAATAATATCTGTCCAAATGCACGTTTCACTGTTCTTATACCTGCTGCACTCATGTGATAAACTCTCAGAAACACCAATGCACTGTAACCTGATTTGGTGCAATTAAGGATATGATTGAAATAACCTGTTTTACTACACACACAATAAATCCCTCTCAAAATTGTCTCATCACCAATCAGAAACTTAACATCATTTAGAACATGATTTATTTCACACTCGCTCTACCACATATTAAGCATATCCATCTTTCAAATGTTCACAACGCATCATACACAACTCACCTTTCTTATTCTGGTCCATTCTCAATCCAGGAAGCAGATTAGACAATCTAAATTATTTGTATTTAATCTGTTCTTTTTATCTTTCCTTCATCTCTCCAATCTCTCACTATCTTCAGTCTCCTTTCATTATATTCTTTAATAAATTAATGATCTTCTTTACTTAAGCTGCACACATACCCCTGGTTAATATTTTTAGATCCATGCTTAATTTGTCCAATTATTTTCTGGAATTTGCCATATTTCAAACCTTAATAAACACTTCCATTTTCTTCCATATGCATATCTGCAAAGGAGACATTGAAATCTGACAAATAAGGAGACCAAAATTACTTTTTGTATAATACACTAACAAACACTGTACATGCCAAGGTATAGTAAATGGGAAGTTGCTTATAGGCAGAATCTTCTCCTGCAGAAAAGGGAAGAAAAATGCACACGAAACAGTTTTTAATATGCATTAATTCATTATACTCTCTTAACATATTTGCATAAATATTATCTTGCAATCCACTAACTAAACTTTCCCTACATGTCAGTGTATTATGTTCCTGTTCTATGTGTTGTGTAGTTCCTAATAATCTGTAGTATCAGTGCATTTCATGGATAACATAAACTAGGGGCTTTGGGCCTAGTTTGATTCCGGACACCCTTGCAGGATATGTTGGACTATGGACCAGCTAACTTACAGTGCCACTGTAATCCACCCTAACCTACAAGAGAGCGAAGGGTTTCTGGCAACCACTGAACATGACAGCCTTGACCCCTCAGGGAGCATGGAAACCATACAAAACCTTTAGCTCAGTTTTCGTGCTTGCTTATTCTCAGAGAAGTATACAGAGAATAAAAAGTGGGACGTTTTTAATAAGTTTATTGAACCAACATTATTCGTGTATAAAATACATGGCTACAATAATTAATATACAGAAGCAGATAAAAGTGATTACAAGCACCAAAAGCGTGAATAGTAGATGATGGTGCTGAAATAGTGTATATATGCAGGCATATAAAACAAGGACGTAATCAAGCATACTCCTACAATGCGAACACTACTCTATGTGTACCTAGAGTGTGTGTAGGTGTAGAGCCAAAAATCCCCCAAGGAACGATCTGACCCTATTACCTGATGGGAGAGAAAGAAGGACTCTGTCTTGGTCACAAACTGGACACAACTCACAAGATGTCCGACCACTGCATGGTGAATTTTCAGCATGCAAGGACCCTCAGTGTCAGCAGAAGTGCCTCCTCTGCTAATCTATCCGGATGCTTCACCTTTCATAATAGAAAGCAGCCTTGCAATGTGCGTATAGATTAGTGATGTTATGGATATGTAGATAGTCTTGTCGCCCCATGGATGTAGATAGAGATGTCATTTGCACATTGTGTGAAACAAGACCTTGTACACGATGTTCAGGGCATTGTCATAATGTTGTGCGCAGCTAGATGCATAAACATGTTTAGTTTCAGGGAAACTAATCCAACCTTGTCGTGCATGCAAATATGTGCAAAAGGTCACCGCTGAAATATTATTGTGAGGACAATGTAAGAAATAAGTTGCTTTGATACATGGGCCTAAACTGGGAATATAACAATGTACTGTAGTTATTTCTTGTGGAGGTGCATCTTACCAGAGAAAATAGATTCAACAACAGACAACTAAAACTATTAGTGTTAATATTAAGACAATTAAACTAATAATTTTACAGCATATGTTGTGTTTTTTTTGGGTTGAGACAAAAAAAAATTACTATGAAGCTTCAAAAAGTAAAATATCTAAACATTTTCTCTAAAGCAATAATAGGTTTCTTCTTTTCTTCTTCTACTTCTTTGAAAGCAGTATGCAAAACAAATTTTAAAAACCTTCCACTTTTTACAAATGGTTATTTCAAATAATGCTCTCAAAAATCTTATTGTCTTCTTTTAGAACTTAATGTTAATTTTCATCATTAACTTTATTTTTAACAATCTTTCATCTTGTCGGATGATTTTTCTTCAACTTCTGTTTCACCTTCAGATTCACTTTGCAAAGTGCATTTACAACAATTTATTAAACTGTAGATCTGTGGTTCTGACACTTTTTCATCCTCAGACACCAATGTTAGATATACCCATTCAGGTGATGCATACTTACTATTTGGGGGTCACTTTCTTTCTGGGCAACTGTAGAGTTCTGTCACACTTTAGAGCAGTGTTTGTTCTCAAGATCACTTAATATGACCCTTTCCCGTGCCCTTGAAGGCAGTCCTTCCTCACATGCTTCTGACAACTATCCAGTCACCAGAATGCAGATTGTGGCATAGTATTTCCTTTGCTGCTTCTGTTGCTAAATTAACCTGGCAAGAGACAGATTTCACCATATGAGCTAGATATTTGCAATAATCCAGCAGTGAATGAAATAAATACAGCTGAAGGACTATAAGCCAATCTCATGACTCTGTCCATAATCACCTCATTGCGCAAAAGACAATTTTTTTTGTCGTGCATACATCTAATGGTCATCAAAACAAGAGGAAGAGCATTTGGCGACTTCTAACCAATAGAAGCACAGACTTTGACCTGTTTATTGTCCCACTCATCCTCTCAACCAGTCTGGAAGATTGAGGACGATAGCTAAAATTGAACCTCTCATCCATTTAGGGAGCATTACAAATTTATTCCAAAATATCGTTTTTAAAATAGGAGCCTTGATCTGTCTCAATAGAAGTTGAAATGGGCCTTCTGATTTTCCCATGTAGTTCATGTTAGTTATTGTTCTTTTACCCAGACATACCAAACATCACACACAGATGTCATAAAACCCTTTTGTGACTACAGTCAACCAAAATCATGGACCATTTCAATACCATATCTGCTGTCTGCATACATTGTCACATTAGTATTTTGTAAAATGCAACAAGCTCTTGTCAATGCAACCAATTCTGTCACTTGTCCTGAAGTTGCATTCAGCCGATATGAATTTAAAGAATTTCAGAAATGGAACATGCTGCTTAGGCAGTCTTCAATGGTCTTGTCACTCCCTGTGCTTCTTTTATATTCACTGTACTCCCCAGAACATAAACACTTAGGTAGTGCAAGGTTTCTTTTCAAACAGAACTCGTACATTCCATAGGTCACCTGTTGTCTTTGTGAGGAAATCCCTGTAAAACGTTTGTTTCCCCATTTTGTTTTTATTTTAAACTCGAATGCGACCTGTGTTTAAGGGTGTCATGGTGTACAGAGGAGGAGTGCTGAAGCCGTATATATTGCGGCTGTCATCATGGACTCGCTGCTTTGCTTTGCAGTTCTTACCTTCTAGGAGGACCAAACCCTCAGTGTGTTTTGGGACACCGAGTCATGTACCAGTTTAATATCCTGGAAAAAGCGGTTGAGGTTTTATATTATTTTTTGATCTTGACCTTACTGGTGCAAGTTTTTTTAAGGCTTCCAGCAGGGAGCAGACATATGAGAGGAGGAATCAGATTGTTTACCGCTGCCTTAGAGATCTGTGCACAGTGAGTTGTACCATTGGGAACTTTACAAAAAGAGACTCCAGCCGAGGGGTGAGACTAGTATAGTCTACATTTTGTTTATTATCAAACCTTTGTATCATACTTTTTGCCTCACGTTCATTCAACGGTCAGTGAACTGACGAAGACTTCATTATTTGTTTATCACTGGCCTGTGTGTGTATTCTGGATCTATCTCTGGAACAATTGTCGAACAGTGGAACAGTGGTAGCCACAGCTACCTGGGGAAGAACCTTTAGTCTTTTTTTTCTTTTTACCTTATCATCTTCATGAGTAATGGAAGATAATTTGGGGTAAATGTTAAAAGGGTATTGACACAAAGTAACTTACACAGGACGCTTAGTCCTAGATATATAGGGTAGTTAATAGATGTTTAATTTTTCTTTCTTCTTTTCCTTTATAGATACCTGCACCTCTCGAACACCAGGGGGCATATTACCAACAACTAGCGATAATTATCGCTATGTTGGCTTAGCGGCAATATTTTTATCGCCGAACTGCGGCGATTTTTATCGCTTAGGAACCTTTCTATTATCAAGGTTTATCTCCTAAGCAATAAAAATTGGCCGAAATGCATGAATATTGCTGAAAAGTCAGCGATATTCATGCATTACCGAGCTAATGCTCTTAGCCATGTTATCCACCTCCCATTGGATAACATGGCTATGAACTGCTCAGGGCAGGTGTTAGCTTTTGGAGATATTCGCGCTTAGCGCGAATATCTCCAAAAGCTGGTAATAGGAGATAGCGATGTTAGCAACTGTTTTCAGTCGCTAACATCTTGGCACGCCCACTTTGCATGTAATTAGTGATAAATATCACTGACATGCAAAGCGTGGCCCAAGATTTTCGCTATCTCCTACTAGCTGTCGCTAACTGGTGTTAGCGACAGCTAGGTAATAGGGAGATCATTTTATCTCCGCTTTCTTGGCTTTTAAAGCCAAAAAAGCGGAGATAAACCCCCTTAATAATATGCCCCAAGATCTTGTTCTGGAGTAAAACCAGAGTTGTCTGGACATTTCACCCGATTCATGTGGTCTTCCAATCCTACTTTCTCCTGTCTCCCAGTGGGGAATAGTCTGCTTTGGTGCTTTTTGTAGTTACCTATGAGCCTTCACTGTAGAGGGACGGTAAGCTCCTGTGCATTTCATGCTTACTACTAAGGCACCTCCAGCACGGTGGTGGCAATTAGTGTCAGCTCCATGTTGGTCTCCCAAACAATAATCATCACCAAACAAAACCAGATCAGATATTTCAAGAGTAGTTTGTTTTATATCTAGTCAGGGTTTAGTATATAATTCTTTAACTGCAATCCAGTTATGTTCATGCTCATCATCATCATCATATTTTTCCCTGTCTTCCAACTTGTGTTGGGAATTGGAAGCAATTTTGCTGGCTTCACTGAGTTACACCTCTTAATCAAAATGTTTTCTGCTGCCAGTATGACTAGTTCATATCTGGTAAATCGACTGTTTTTCTTGAGTTCTGGTACATGTCAATAAGATCTCAACTGAGTGTTCAACATATATAATTAAGGTAAGGCCCATCACTGTTCCTTCACTCTGTTCAATTGCAATGCAAAGAGGTTAAAATGATTTCAACTAACGAGGAAGAAGTACAGCTACTGGATCCAATACAGTTTACAGGTAAGCCACTTGTCTCATGGCACCACCAATCTTTTGAGTTAGAATCTAAGAATCAATAATGCACACCCACCGTTTTCATGAAAGAAAAGAATTAAAGTCAAATTGTAGTGTGTCATTCCAAGAATGGACAGATTACATATACTTTCTCTTAATATCTGGAATTCCTCTGAACACTCTTTGTCAAGTGGTTCCAAGTCCTATATATCACTGCGAGACAACCATAATAAACGTTTTGCAATTATAGAAACGTTTGAAATCGACTGTAGCCAGCAATTCACAGGGACATCCTCACCTCCATCTGGGTGGTAAGTGGATTCATTTTCAGAATTGCAGAAACACATTTTGCGACTTTGCTTGCTACTTTTTCAATGAGATTACCATGATAAATAATCTCCTTTTTACAATACTGCATCTTTGATGAGTAAACATTATGATCACTATCAGCTAAATGATTCAACAAAGCACCTGTGTTGAGTTTGCAGTCTTTTTTGTCTTGAAGATGACCAGTAGGTCATCAATATACTGCACCATGACTGAATTACAAGCCAAACTTAAGTTTTCAGGATCTTTCCTTAGAATTTGACAAACAATTGAAGAACATTCAATATACTGTTGTGGAATTCTGAACCATATGAGAACTTTATTTTGGAATTGAAATGCAAAGAGGTGTTGGCTCTCTTAATGTAGAGGTACTGAGAAGTAAGCTTGTTAGAAGTCAATAACTGTATACCATTCTGCATCTGACAGAATTTGAAACAAAATTGCTGATGGAATTGGTACCATTGGGTACAAGGACTGACAATTTTATGAATTTTTCTTACATCTTGCATAATTCTCAATTTCCTGTTTCTTTATCCCCATCACAAGACAGTTGCAAAGGGAACAGCCTCTTTCCCAAGAATTCCCTGCTCAATTATATTCTCAATGGCTGGTTTCAGTCCTTCTTTTGTATCTTTTGAAAGCCTATACTGTTAGGTTTTAGGTAACATAGCATTGTGTTTCACACTAATCTTCACATGCTATGCATTTTTGAATAATTCTATCTGTTTCTAGAGAAATCCCAAACCTCTTCTTTGAAAGCTCGTCTTCAATCCAAAGGTAGGCCATCTTTAATCAAAGCTGAGAACAAATGAACTCTTGAATCCTGTGATTTAATTTTAACATTGAATCCTCATCTTGGGTTTCAACTGCAACACCGTCAATGTGCAATAAATCACATATTTCATTTTGCGTAACCAGTCACAGCCCAACAAATTTACAAGATTTGTACAGAATGAACTGATGTTTATTTTCTATTTTTCCTATTTTAACTGGGAAGTCTGTTGTAACCTGGTTAGCAATTTGTTTATTACTTTGATTCCTACAACTTGGACTTCTCTTCCTGAGAGGGGTAGGTGTGGGATGTCCACAGAACAAACTGTAGAATGTGAATCTCCTGTGTCTATTAAAAAATAAATGGATGGCTATTGGCTTCACCATCAATGTATAGGCCACTTTGGCTGAACTCCAGGACTGCTCCAAGTACGCAATGCTTCTCCCCTCTCAGTCACCGTCATAGGGAATTATTCCTAGAAAAATCTGAAGAGAGTCATTAGTCTGAATCAACTAATTCTGCTGGTACCCTAAACTGTATGGCATTTAATTTTTAATATTTTGCTGCAACATTGAGGCTGAAGGCATTTGCATGCAAAACTGTTTTGATCATGCATACTCTGCACAGAAGTTGATTGGGGCAGGACCATATGCGGTATTTCTTTCTTCGCCTGGGGAATACATGCATTTAAAATTCTATCCGGATTTTGTCAACATTCTCACTTCTAGTAGCTGAGTTTATCACAGAAATGACAAGCAGTGTTCTTCAACAGTATTTCAATATTTATATTAATTCAAGAATTGTTCATGATTTCTCTTTCACGACCTTGCATTTACATTGGCTTGTTCCCATTCTCAAACCTTGCATTTAAAACATTCCATTCACTCCAGCATTTCCAGAATCCATATTAGGGGTGGGCGGAATTTGCGTAATTGCGTTACGCAAATCACTGTAAAAATCTACACGAACACGCAGAAATTCCGCAAACACGCAGACTTGCTTGTTTGCGATGCTTTTTTACTGTTCCCAATCTCTGTTTCTGTGCTCTAGGGCGAACACGCATTAGAGAACGCGAACAAGCAAAATATTTCGCGAAGTCGCTGAACGCAGAATTTTGGGCAAAAATCGCGTTCTCCACGGAACGCGAAATTACCCAAATTCCGTGAGCGGAACGGTATTTACCGCCCAGGCCTAATCCATACAACCAAAATCTGAACCCATCAATTGATTTCAGGCACTCCTTTCAAATTGCTTTGGTTGGGCAACCATCAGCATCTCTGATTTTCTTCTACTTGCATCAAGCCAATCACTACCGGATTTAGCAAGCTTCAACATCTCATCCATAATCTTTGTCTTCAAGTACATTTTAATTTGTTGCATATGATTACTAAGCTTAGGACACAGACCTTTAACAAAGGCAGAAATTAAACCACTAGCACCATTTTACTCAGGATCTTCATCTCTGCCATGCTTTTTCAAAATCCTAATAAGCATGCACTGACTCATTCTGCTCTTGGGAAGATCTCAAATTCTATGCCCAATAATATCTTTTTCAGGCACCTACATTGTCAAATGCTCAATCACCTGTCTATATTTGTTAGCTACATTATCAAAAGGAGCAATGTAACGGTGGAACCCTAACAGGTTTTTTAGTTTGCCAAGCAATCGCCTCTTTGTATTCAGACCCCAAATGACTAGGAACTACAATTTTCAACAATGAATTCAAATCAGTCTGCAGCATTTGTGAAATCATACTCAACCTAGTTTATCACAGATATGACAAGCAGTGTCTTTCACCAGTATTTCAATATTTATATTAATTCAAGAATTGTTCATGATTTCTCTTTCGCGACCTTGCATTTACATTGGCTTGTTCCCATTCTCAAACCTTGCATTTGAAACATTCCATTCACTCCAGCATTTTCAGAATCCATATTAGGGGTCGGCGGAATTTGCGTAATCGCGTTACGCAAATATCCGCGAAACTGTAAAAATGTCCGCCAACACGCAGAAATTCCGCAAACACGCGGACTTGCTTGTTTGCGATGCTTTTTTACTGTTCGCAATCGCTGTTTCTGTGCTCGGGGGTAAATATCTTGCGAACACGCATTAGAGAATGCGAACAAGCAAAATATTTTGCAAAGTC
The DNA here is from genome assembly GCF_964263255.1 of Lissotriton vulgaris. Taxonomy (NCBI): domain Eukaryota; kingdom Metazoa; phylum Chordata; class Amphibia; order Caudata; family Salamandridae; genus Lissotriton; species Lissotriton vulgaris. Next base: position 1,627,893,159 of record NC_141689.1, on the reverse strand, counting down.
GCTGAACGCAGAATTTTGGGCAAAATTTGCGTTCTCCGCGGAACGCGAAATTACCCAAATTCCGTGAGCGGAACGGTATTTACCGCCCAGGCCTAATCCACATGGTCAGTAACGGCTACCGCCCATCTCCCTGTATGCCCACATCAACCCAGAACACAACGAAACGGAACAGGATTTGTCTTTGGAAGGCAGGGGGTCGCAAAACCCCCCGGCCGGATTTATTAAGATACAAAAAAATAAAATTGTTAAACAAAATATACAATTTTTATGCAAAAATATTCAGAAACATTTAGATGCATTCATATCGACAATGGAGATCGGCTAGCCTTAATAAGATTCTAATACAGCTTGTTTACTAACCAAATCTAACATCCTCATCTGAAAATGTTTGCATACTAACATTTATGGCGATATGGCAAGGTCGCTAACCGGTGTCAGGTCTTACAAGCTGCGCCCTTACGCAGGTGCGCATGCGCAGCCGGGCCCGTTAATTACCCGGTCCACGCCTGCAGCCGAGCCCGTTAATTACTCGGTCCACCCTTGCAGCCGAGCCCGTTAATTACTCGGTACACCCTTGCAGCCGAGCCCGTTAATTACTCGGTCCACCCATGCAACCGAGCCCGTTAATTACTCGGTCCACCCATGCAGCCGAGCCCGTGAACTTCATTTAACCAGTGAAGGAGGGCCCTAACTTGCGTTACCAGCTGCCCCTGAAGTTCTAGGAGGGGCCAATGACCCCTCCTCCCCCTGGGCGGACACCTCCAAAGGATGATGCCGCCCCCTAAGACCTTAAAATAGCTGCTCACCGGTCATGACCTTACAGCCACAGGCCAGCATTGTTACCCGACGATCTGGCCTCCCCCCTTCCTACTCTTTAGAAAGGTCATGTTCCCCTCGCAAATCCCTCCAGCCATGCTAATATGTTGTTTGACCACAAACCCAGCCTCAGTCAAGTGCACCCCGTCCCGCAGGTAGAAATGCTCCCCCCAAATACACCCGTGAGGAATTGTCTGCAACCGGGGGGCTCGAAACAACTTGTCCAACTGTGTGTTGATCCTCTTTACCGAGTGAATCAACACCTTAACCGATCCCCCCCCTTGCCACTGCCAACGAGGAATAAGTTGCGACCAGACTCGAGTGCAACCCGCACATGTTCTAGACACCCAGCCCGCAATGGATATGATTTCATCTATCAGGATGCGTCTCCCCAGTTTGGTCAAATCATTCTCCCCCAGGTGAAGTGTCACCACTGACGGGGGGCGGGTTGCTGAGATAATATTTCAACAAAGTAGTCCTTGAACTGCCTATTGCCCAAGCCTCCCCTCCCGAAGAAGGAGACGGAGAACACCTTTTCCTCAGCCCTTCTCATCCTGTCACCTGCAAGAAATACATTTTTCGCGTGCCGAACATAAGAGTGGCCCACGATCCAAGTCACCATTGTCAGACGATCTTCTTGTTGCTTGTGTTGCGATGCTGATGTTTCCTGCCGACATTCGGCAAGTTCCTCTCCCGCGTGACAGGTTCGAGAAACTTCAAAACCAAGAGATACCAAGCGTGAGTCATCTGGCTATGTCACAACATGTCAACACGTACATACCATTTGTAACACTCAGAAGACCACCTCCCAATCCTTTTAACCTTGTCGGCTGGGAGTCCCCTTACAACTGCCTCAGTTGCTGCCCAGATTCTGAAAGAGTGGGAGCCAAATTCCGTGGGATCCAGGCCTGCTTTTGCGACCGTCAGGTCCAGGACCTTCCTAAACTGATACCTGGTCAAAGGAGTACCATCCATGTGACACAATAGTGCCCCCCCCCCAGCGTACCGTCCCGCTGCCTTCTAAAAGCCTCTATATGCAAGACTTGGCAACAAGGGTTGGTCCGAGCCCGGTGGAGCACTATGGTATCCCCCCTTCCTTCCTGGTCGGTCTTCGATCTTTGAATCATTACCAACATGGTATCATCATGGATCACCACACAGCCCACTTGTAGGCCGCCTATTTTGTCAGCTTTTGACGCAGCTACTAGCTCGCCTATTCTTAGGGCCCCATAAAACGCTAGTGTGAACGCCGCTTTGAAAAGCAGCACCTCCCATGACGAACTACAGACACCCTGGAGTGCCAACAACAGGGCTGTGAGCCTTACAAGCCCAATCGGCTTTCTCGAATCAGTCGAGTGTCCCTGTATGCGACGCCAGCCGCTCAAAGCCTTGCGCACTACAAACGGGTTCGTAGGGTCCCTTACGCCCCTAGCTTGTGCGAAAAAGGAAACTGCCACCCTGTGCCTGTTCGCGGCGGCCACCGAGCGCCCTTCCTTATGCATCAACTCTAGGTATGCAACAAAACTGTCCTCCTGTGCCCAGCCAGCCTCCCAACTGTGCCCTAAGAAAGTACAGTAAGACAAGAACGCTCCTTCGTATGCTGTCTTGGTCCTGGGAGCTAAGCCAGATGCCACGAGGTACGGTAGTCTGGGGCACCAATCCGTGAGAGAGCAACCGGGAAAGGTGCTGGCGATGGGTCTGCTGCTGGAAGCTGTTCCCTGAACACCTGCATTTTAAAGCGAGAAAGGGCATCAGCTGCATTATTGAGAACGCCTGGCACATGTTTGGTCCTGAAAGTCACATACCATTTTAAACATTGTAGCACAATCTTCTTTACCAAGCGCAGTATGAATGGACACCGTGCCACTTGCTGGTTAATGCATTCTACCACACTCATGTTGTCCGACCAGAATACCACTGCCTGATTGCTCAGGTGCTCCGGCCAGACCATCAGTGCTACCCATATCAGGAATAATTCCAGGAATCCGATGTTAGTGGTCAATCCCCACGACCCCCATTCCTCAGGCCACTTCTGGGCGACCCACTTGATTCCCAGGATGGCGCCGAAGCCCATGCTACCAGCAGCGTCTGTCCATAAACCCAACTCTGCTGATGTCGTGAGGGGGCCCGGCCACACTACCCTGCCATTGAAATCCTCCAGGAATGACGTCCATATCCGCATATCCTGGTGAACCTCAGCTGACAGCCTAGTGCGGTGATGTTTCTCTCTCAAATCCTTCATAGCTTGAGCAATCGACCGAGAGAAGGGGCGTGCCATTGGGATAACTCGCAATGCAAAGTTCAATTGACCCACCGTCTCCTGTAGCTGCTGCAAGGTAAACTTCTCCTTCAGGAGGCACTGGCGCAAGGCTGCCCTGAACTTCAATACTTTGTCTTTGGGTAACCTGAAGCACCCTTCCAATGAATCAATCTCGATACCCAAGAACTCTAAACAGGTGGTCGGGCCAACCGTCTTCCCGGGCGCTAGCGGAAGCCCGAAACCCCGCATGAGCACGCAAAATTCCTGCAATGCCCAGGCATACTCCAGAGTCCCCGCCGCTCCCAGGAAAAGAAAGTCGTCCAAATAATGCATGACCTGTTTGTGGCCCGTGGCCTGTCTCATGACCCACTCCAAAAAAGATCTAAAAGTCTCAAAGTACGCACAAGAGATCGAGCAACCCATAGGCATGCATTTATCCATGTAAAATTTCCCTTCAAAAGCGAAACCAAGTAAGTGGTGGTCCAAAGGAAGCACCCGCAACAGACGAAAGGCGGATTCAATATCCGATTTGGCCATGAGAGTGCTCCGCCCCAACCCCCGCAATAGCTCAGCTGCTTGGTCAAAGGAAGCATACTTCACACTACAAATTCCTTCGTCTATCGCATCATTCAAGGACGCCCCTCTCGGTGCCGATAAGTTATGGATCAGTCTAAACTCGCCCTTCTCTGTCTTGGGAACTACGCCCAATGGTGAACAAACAAAATCGGGCACTGGGACATCCTGGAATGGCCTCGCTATCCTACCCAAAGACAGTTCTTTTTTAATCTTAGCCATGACTACTGCAAGATTATGCTGTACTGATAACTGATTCCTACAGTGTGCACTGCCTGTGTATCCCACAGCCGGGATCTGGAAACCTTGGGGGAAACCTTCCTGTAGTAAAGCAGCTGCAGCGTGGTCTGGATATCTATTCAACCATGGGATCATTGTTAGGACATTAACGGGGGAGGGGATAACCGTGCATCCAGCGCTACTCTGGTTTCTTTCCCCCTCTCTGACTCTGGTTCCCACTTCTAGATCTGCATGTTGTCTCGGGATGGGAGGTGTGACCACAGATTGCGCATGCATGTCTGAATCGACATGTGCCGGCAGGCCTTGTACAGGAACGCTTATTAAAGTCCCAACACACACCCTTCCTTTACCCGCCGCCTCCCCTATTCTTCTCTGGGAACTCATTCCCCGGCGCCGCACGAAAAGGCTGCTGAGTTTTAGCGGGGAACACACTGGTTACGCTCGCGGGCTGGGCAGGGGCCGTGCTCCCTGCGAACTGCTTATGCCACGACAGCGAGTCCACCTTGTCCCATGATAACGACAAGTCGAATTCCTTCGCTTTCCTGAAATTAACATCATATTCCTTCCATGCGTCCCCAGAATACTGTTCGCTCCAACCTACAATCCTGCTCTGATAGCAAGCCATTGCCGCATGCACATTTGGAGGGCCTTCAACAGTGATAGCCGTAAGGATGGAGAAGGCCCTGATCCAATTGTGCAGAGTTTCCTGCACCCTAAACTTCGCACACTGTACTCTCCATTCACTAGGATGCATCCATTCTTTTAGCATTTTGACATTTTCCATTTCCCTATTGTCTAATAGCAAAGAGAAAATATATATGTACTTTCCCGCCCAAATCATCTCTTTCACCGCCCGAGAAACATGTTGTGCTAAATCTTCGCTCCTAGACGGGATCGTACCGTCCCCTAAAAGAGGCAGTGCTACCTCCTTACCATTACCGGACACCGGGGCCGGTCCCGCGGATTTCCATTCGGTCGAGCGGCATCCAAACCTGCAGAAGAAGGAGAAACAGAGGCCGCAGCCGCACTCGCAACTGTTCCCCCCTAATCTTTTCCACCATCTTGACTGCCTCAGCGGCATGGTCTAGCGTTGAGGGCATCATACCCCCCCTTCTGCAGCCAAGGAAGTATAGCCGCTATCTGCGCCGATAACTCGGGGGGGGGGGGATCTGAGGTTCGCAATCAGGTACTGCTGCCGGCACCACCGGCGGGGGGGGGTGCCATGGGTGCCGGCACGGGAGGCAACAGAAGTGGGCCAACTGGGGCAAGCGGTGCCGGCCCGACAGGAGTGGGCCCTGCTGGCAAGGCGGGAGCCGGTGCCATGGGAGCCGGGAGTACCAGCTCTGGGGTAGTGGGCACCGCCACAGGAGCATGAGCGGGTGCACTGCACCTTGGTCTTTTGGACCTGCCCCTTTTAGGTGAGGAGTCGGAATCGCCCTCCGGAATCGCCTCAATCTGCCGCTTGGGTCTACCGCGTGGGCCTGCAATATCATCCATCCTTTCCATCATACGAGCCTCCAGGCCGTCAACCTTATTCAATCTCTTATCCATGGCATTCATTTTACACATCATGGCCTGCAACATCAACTCCATTTTAGACCCCTTAGCGCCCTTGGCTCCCGGCATTTTGACTATCGATCGATTCGCTTACTGCTCGGATTCGCAACCCGTGCGCCCTGTACCTTCACGAGACGGAGGATGCGCCGGGGGCTATGAGCACCACGCAACTGCGACCGCAACACAGGCTATTCCCAGTGTTAGGGGTGGCCAAACTCTAACGTAGACCCACCCGGCGGCCACACGAAGCAATGAAATGCAAGCCCCCCGCTCACCTCTTACTGTCGATGCCTTGCGTGTCCTGTACTCAACAGATCCACTGTACTCCGGTATACCGCGTGAACACTTCGGTCTGTACGATCAACTCTCCATCTGTCTGCTTCCAACGTCGTGCTACCACACACTCCTAGCAGCAATCCTTGACCTGAAAGATAAAACAGAAAATTAGGAGGCCCGAGCGCGGGGCACGACCAGTGTGGGGGAGAGTCAGGCGACAAGAAGGGTCAACTGAGCGCTCCCCCTCCTTTATTCCCACGGACGCGGGGAGAGGGCGGGCCGCCCCACCCCTCAACCCTCGACGCCCGCCCCTTTGACCCCGAAGACTGCACCACGCCTCCGGGTCAGGGATTGGGCATCAGCCGACCGGTGGTGTGGCGCACACCTCCCGCGTAACCATTGGGCGCCGGGAGATCACGCCCCCACATCACTGGGAGGCAAGGGGAGAGGGGATCGCCGCACCGCCATGTGAGCGGGGGGCCAAGGGCCCCCCCTTTTCATACAACCAAAATCTGAAACCATCAATTGATTTCAGGCACTCCTTTCAAATTGCTTTGGTTGGGCAACCATCAGAATCTCTGATTTTCTTCTACTTGCATCAAGCCAATCACTACCGGATTTAGCAAGCTTCAACATCTCATCCATACTCTTTGTCTTCAAGTACATTTTAATGTGTTGCATATGATAACTAAGCTTAGGAGACAGACCTCTAACAAAGGCAGAAATTAAACTACTAGCACCATTTTACTCAGGATCTTCATCTCTGCCATGCGTTTTCAAAATCCTAATAAGCAAGCACTGGCTCATTCTGCTCTTGGGAAGATCTCAAATTCTATGCCCAATTAATATCTTTTTCAGGCACCTACATTGTCAAATGCTCAATCACCTGTCTATATTTGTTAGCTACATTATCAGAAGGAGCAATGTAACGGTGGAACCCTAACAGGTTTTTTAGTTTGCCAAGCAATCGCATCTTTGTATTCAGACCCCAAATTACTAGGAACTACAATTTTAAACAGTGAATTCAAATCAGTCCGCAGCATTTGTGTAATCATACTCAACCTATGAAGTTCCTTCACCACCTTTCAGCTTGCCTCGCAATTTTGGAAATTTGTAGTAAAGGTATAACAATCAGTTCTCATCCAAGGCACATGCACTAAATTCTCTCCATGTTCCTATCAATGGAAACTCTAAAAGTGTCCCTGCTTCATAAACAATAATGTATCACTTTGCATTCCTTCCTGACTCCATAGATTTCTTTTTATTTGCAGTCCCTCTCCTCCATCTTTATATTTCTTCAAGTTACCCCATTCTATATCTTTTCAATTAAATCTCTAATGTGAGCTCTCAAAGTAATTAAAGCCAATTCCTTTATTTCATCATGGGTCAAATCCATTTTATAATTCTTTCTCACATTTTTTATTTTTATGATATTAAGCTTGAATTCATCAGCCAATTCTTCCAATTTATCGTGTGTTTCATTTGCACTTTTGCTTGCTTCTTTATTTAAGTACATCATCTAATTAATATTGTAGGTCATGATCTGTTTAAATCAATTGTTCCTCAAAACATTTCTCAAAATCCAATTTTTAAAAGTCCAACATTTATAGCCCTCTCATTAGGAACCTCTTCACTCCCAACTTTATTAACAGGTGGGTCCATTTGAGTTTGAGAAACAGCTGGGGTATCTCTGGTAGTACTTGGCAATGCTATCATGGCACTCTCAGTTGGTTTATCACTATTGTCCTCAGAAGCACAGATGTGACTGCAACCTGTGTCTGAACCACTGTACTATCACCTGCTTCACTCATATCTACCAAGACCAGGACCGGTTCCCTGTCCTTGTGCCCTAGCAGTATATGGAAGAAGTCTAGAATTTAAAAGATCATTTATCTATTTACATCTACTTGCATTTATAACCCTCTATTTAGGAGGCTCCTGGATGACAACTATATTTTCTGGATGGTCAATTTGAGTTTGAGAAACCGCTGGGATATCTCTGATAGAACTTGACAATGCTACCATTGCAGTATCAGGTGAGGTACTCACTAGTGAACTCACAATCACAGCGGTAGCTACAACCTGTGTCTGTTCCACTGCGCTACCTACTGCTTCATCAATTACTAGTACTGTTCCAAAAGCAGGACATGTTCCCTGTACTTGTGCCCTGTGAGTATGTGATGTGGTGTATCTCCTATAAAATGTATACAGATCTGCACGTTCGGCCAACATACACTGTAGGATTGGTGTCAGACTGATTCTAAGCCCCCCCAGAGGGGATGTTGGCCTTTTTGTATCAGCTAGCTCACAGTGCCACTAGAATCTCTTCTTACCAAGTAGAGAATAGTTCTTGGCAACCTTCGAACATGACAACCCTGATCCATCAGGACGTGAAAACAGTGTACCATTTTTTACTTAGTCACTCGTGCTCACTTAGTCTCAGAGTGATACACAGAATAAACGGTCTGGACGTTTTTCAATAAGAATTTATTGAACAGTTGTTATTCTAGTGTGAAATAGATGAGCTGCAACAAGCACTAGACAGTAACAGATATAAATGATTAGAAGTACTATGAAAGTAAAAGGATGATAGAGTTCTATCATCTTGCAATAATCATGAATACATTAGAGTATATAAAATACATGATAATAACAAGTGCGTACTCCTACGATGCCTCCCTAACTAGATATACCTAAGTGTACCTAGAATGAGTTCAAGTGTTAATTTAAGCCAAGAATCCCTCTAGGATTAAGTCAACCTCATTACCTGGATTGTGAGACTGTAGGACCGTGTCCTGGTCTCGGGCAAGGGATTTTTATACCACTGCGAGCTGGTGCATCTGCATGCAGGAACTTCAGCATCTTTGTTCAATGTGTCGGCCGGAAAGTCCTGGTCTCGTCTGTCTGTCTTAGCAAGATGTGATGTTTATATAATCAAAAGTCTCCCCGGGGGTTCTACCTTCCTGTGCCACTCTGTCGGACTTAGGGTGATGTCAGGAATGAACTTTATATATAGATATTATACAGGAGATGAGACGACAGTCATCCTGCTGTTCTTCCAAGAATCCTCATGCATAATGTATGAGGCTTTAACCAGGGAAAATCCACGGTTCTGAGTGCAGTGTCGTATCTAGGTAAAAGTGCAGTCCCTAAGAACTGTTATGTATGTAGTGTAGAGAAGGATATAGGTGAAAGGTTATGATGCTGCCTGAGCCTATATTAGGGTACCTATATCGAATATAACAATGGAAGATGTTTAGAACGTTCACTCCCTCCATCATATCTTCCTTCCAGCAATTTTTCTGTCAATACCATTTGTCTTTATTACCATTGTCTAAATGAGCCCTTCACTTGATTTGTCATTTTCTTTTTCAATTTCTCAGTAGCCTTTCAATCCCAAATGTTTAGTGCCTTCAAACGTTGTGGGTCTAGGTAATGGCTTTCTGTCAATTATAGTTTATCTCATAAAATATAGCTTTCTGATTTTCAAGATACCCTCTAAGGAAACTGTAAGTTATGCATGCTATTATTATTCCATACACATGTGTAAAACCCATTGTCTGCCATCATTTCATATGTAGTTGTTCCCTTGGCAAGTCCTTTCTCACCAAGAAAACAGGTAAAAAAGAAACTTAAACTATCAAACAACAACCAATCCCAGAGCAGCTCTGTCAATGGTCAACTTAACACAGCACGCCTCTGTCAGCAATCAACCAATGGCAGGACAAGCTTTGCCGTAATTTCTCACTTAATCCCAGTGCAGCTCTCTGGCTGACTAACTAATCACTGCACAATTGATCTGTGAATGAGTAAAACAATTGTTAACCCTTTTCTTCAATGAGCCTACACTATTTAAACAAAATATAACAAGTCTGCTTAACCATACAGCCAAAAGGACTCAGTTGGTTAAGTAAAATAAGTCTTACAAACAATAGAAACAAGAGCAGCTTCAAAAAAAGTGCTGCTAATCAGCCCAATTCACACTAGGCAGGCCCCCGTTCAGCAGCAATCCACTCTGGCCAATGTAATTATTCCTATCCACCAAAGAGCAAAAGAAATCAACCTTTAATAGACTCACACTCTCTTAAAAAGGAAAACTCTTTAATTCAGAAACCCCTTTCTGTGTATGTGCAGCATCTTGCAAAACACACTACCTTATGCAGACAAGTAAACTACAATATCTTGAGATCTTGGATTTCGACGTACCTGATAACAAAAACTATCAATATTAAAACAAAAGCTTTACAAACAAAAAATCACAAATAAGAAAAGTAGAATTCAAACAGCAGTGATGAAACCACCACTCAAACCCAAAATTACTATCTCATTGCCAAACACCTCACAAAGAAGAAAAATATATTTCACAACACAAAACTCAACAGCATACCATAAATACTTCAGAATCACTCTCAGTCAAAAAACATATTCTGCCGCTTTTATACTTACTCTCCAAATAGTTCAGGAACAGCACTGCAAGCCAGATTTCTCTGCACAATCCTTGGGATTACCCACTTTGAAAAATATATCGCCTATGATAGAATTTGATACTATCGGTCACCCAGGCCCTCGTCACCAGCCGACTGGACTACGGCAACGCCCTCTACGCCGGAACCACCGCGAAGCTCCAGAAGAGACTCCAGCGGATCCAGAACGCCTCAGCCAGACTCATCCTCGGCATCCCACGACACAGCCACATCTCCGGACATCTGAGAGACCTGCATTGGCTCCCCGTCAACAAAAGAATCACCTTCCGTCTCCTCACCCACGCACACAAAGCCCTACACGATCAAGGCCCTAGCTACCTCAACAACCGCGTCAACTTCTACGCTCCCAAACGCCATCTCCGATCAGCCAGTCACGCCCTCGCCGCCGTCCCCCGCATCCGAAGAACGACAACAGGAGGAAGGTCCTTCTCCTACCTGGCCGCCAAGACCTGGAACTCCCTCCCTCTCGACCTGCGCCTGACCCAAGACCACCTCTCCTTCAGGAAGAAGCTGAAGACCTGGCTCTTCGAGCAGTAGCAGCCCCCCCCCCCAGCGCCTTGAGACCCTCCGGGTAAGTAGTGCGCTCTATAAATATCTTTGATTGATCGATTGATATTTTACCTTCAAGAACAGGGTCCCCACATATCTCCTCTTTAGTACTAAAATGATAAGTAATTTTTCTTCTTAATCACTAAGGATTCACACTATCCTTTGAGGTTCAAATGGTCCGGTGAGCTCTTTTAACCTCACCTCATTAAAGCTTTCATCTCATACCTTCTCCCAATCTCTTAAATTTCTCATGATTCCAACATTAGAACTATTGTTAGGAGCTTCCCAATGAGGTGATACACATCCAGAATTTCCAATGGCATAGTGTAAGGTAATTCGTAGGTCAAGCATTACCTCTCCATTACAAATTTGCCCCAGAGAAATTGGAGACAAATATAGGAACCATTGTTTCCACACCTATTGCAAGACACTTTCCCTCATTTTGAGTCTTTTTTTTTATTTATTCACATTTTTGTGTTCCAGCATAACTCATGATTCTGATTTTGGCAGTAACTCCTAATACCATCCATGTTTGGATTTCCAATTTTTACGCAACAAGGGCCTTAAATTGGGGAGATGTGGGGAGGTGCATATCTACCGTGGTGCCTCATGCAGGGGCCAGGTATTCCTACTACACACCCCTGTATTGTCTGACAGGTGGCAGTAGCCTAGGAGCACAGAGTGGCTCGGGTGTTGCATCTAGCAGCCAGTGCTAGATTGTTGCCACTTTTGTGAGGTCTGCTCCATGATGGCTATTTCACAGTACCTTTGTTACGCCGGAGGAGGCATGGAACCTGTTTGGCCTGCACAACGGACAGTTTCTATAATACTTTAAAGTATCTTGCACATTCCGTTAGTTGTGCACTGGTTTCCCCACAGATCGAACTCGGAGCATGGTCAGTAGCCTGATTTGAAAAGAATCGAGTAGATTTAGGTAACCCCCCCTTTTTTGCTAACATGGATACATAGCAATTGTCAGCTAGAATTAGGGACCAGCATGACAATCTTATGTGTGCATACATATCTACTTATGGGAAGCTTCGTGTGAGCTTTCTAGTTTCCCTAGTCATAACTAGTGAATGTGCAGGAATTGCGAGAGCTGTAAATAAGAGAAGAAATAGATACATCTTGTTTTTTCGGTTACAGAAGTATCTTTGAACCCCTATAAATCAGAAAAGGGCGATGTGAGAACTGGAGCCTAACAATAAGTAACCCATTAAAAACGGTGCTATTTATGAAAAGAGTTGGTCTAATGCGCACCATTTCTATTCCATACAGAGTGACTTCCTCTAAATAAAACTGAATACCATTCCACACAAGTCTGTATAAATTGAATAGATGAACTCATTCCCTTGTAATCAATGGTGAGACCTGTTATTTATTACTAGCAGCCCGTCCCGACGTTGTCCGGGAGCAATTAGGCTTCAGGGCCCCTGCCCGCCCCGACGTTGTCCGTGGGTCCTCCGAAGCCTTCCTCCATATATTGCAGTATTATATCTCTATGTTTACTTTGTACGCTTTTGTAACCTGAACACGTAACTTTTTCCTCCTGTAATGCACCGTTTGGCTCACTTTTTTAATGCTCCATTTGCTTCCTCTTGCTATCTGCACATGTCACTTTTTCCTCCTATACCTCTATGTTTACTTTCTACGCTTTTGTAACCTGCACACGTAACTTTTTCCTCCTGTAATGCACCGTTTGGCTCACTTTTGTAATGCTCCGTTTGCTTCCTCTTGCTCACGATGTACGCTTTTGTAACCTGCACACGTAACTTTTTCCTACTGTAATGCACCGTTTGGCTCACTTTAGTAATGCTCCGTTTGCTTCCTCTTGCTCACGATTTTCATTTTTGCTTCATTTTTCCGCCGCTCACCACTCCTAAATAAATAAATAAATAACCTACCTCATCCGCCGCTCACCTCTCCTCCCCGCCTGTCCGCCGCTCCTCACCGCCTGTCTGCCGCTTCTCACGCTCCTCCCCGCGCCATATCTGCCGGTCCTCCTCGCGCTCCTGGACGCCGCTCCTCACGCTGCACGTCGCGGCCGGCGCTTCTTCCAAGGGACTACTTTTTTTTGGGGTAAATTTTTTAAATAACGTATATTTATTAGGTTTATATAGCCTATGTCCATCTGCACACCCTGACGATTACAACGATGTATCGGGTGTGTGGATTGGCGCTGTGGTTCCCGAGTTTACCCACCTCAAAGGTTCAAAGTTCTTCCTTTATAATAGTAGTATAGATACTCTAATAAAAGCTTCACACTAGAGAAGGGGTAGTAACGAGAAGGTTTCATAATCGGTTTTGTCAATTTTTTATCAACAGCTTTTATAATAAGACGGTCCACATATGCTTGGAATACTGTAATCACATCCCTAAGCACAAAGGTTCAAAAGGTGCTAGAGGATAGCTCTCGCCCATTGAAACAGGAGGTGAGGACAGACTAATGCCTCTGATATGTAGAAATCAATACAGGATGGCGTGTGGGATTATAACACAACAAGAAATAGCAATAAAAGGATGGTTGTAAGAATGACCTGAATGAGAGCTTAAATTGATTGTGTGAACACTTGGACCATATCTAATGGATAGCAATTCTTGCATGGAAACCTATATTTACAAGAAAGAATGCTCAAATCAAATGTCTTGATAAAGATGGATTAATAAGATACTACACCATCGAAACGCGTCAACGCCAAACCTTTTGATACACAATGCGGTTGAGTAACACTGGTGAAAGAAGGCCAAAATCTTGACAGCATATTCTCAGTGTCATATTGTATTTTATTACCCAGCAGAGGTGTATTCTGTATAGACTAAACTCTTGTGTCTAACCATTAGTATTCTACTCTTGTTAATTCCATGCTTATTAGATTGTAGGTGTTTTTATTGTGTTTTAATTGTACTTTGCTATTAATTGTATTGATCGAAGTGCCCTTTTTTAATCATAATTGTGTACAAACAAAGAATAAAATGTGATATATTTTTTATATAAATTGTGTATTTGTTGCTTTTTCCTTTACATATGGTCAAATGAGAGGAGGTGTGATATTGAGATTTAATTGAGAAAAGGGCATGATGTGTGTTTAAACTGGTTGGTGCAGGAATAGAATTTACCTCAAGGGATTTTTCTTCTCTTCCCCACAGATCCTGCAGAGTCCCAAATGCTAAGCTGATATTTGACTCTGGGTCAATCCAAGGGTTAATACCTCACATTTACAATGCTCTCAAGGGTGATCGCCAGATTGACTGGGCTGTGTGACAGATGGACTCCTGCTCTACCGGAATCACTCACTGACGGCACCTGGAAGAGAGTACTTGCTCAGGTCCGGGAGGTGGCGAGTAACGCGAGGTTCAAACTGACCCAGTTTTATTATTTGCACCATGCTTACATTACACCACGGTGATTACACAGAATCAACAGAGCCAGGTTGGCTGCTTGCTCACAATGTGGTGTTACGCTGACGTCCTTCCTCCATATGACGTTGGAGTGCGGTAAGCTTCAGGGCTATTGGGGAGTTTTATGAGAGATCATGCATATGGCGTTGGAGCCTTCCGTCAGCCACTGCCTACTGAGGGTACTTCCGACAACCAGAAGCACAACCAAGATGAGCTACTGGCTTGCTCTTTTAGGCCTTGTGCTTGCTAAACAAACGGTGGACGTCATTGGCTGCAGCCCACTACACTGGCTGTGCTGCTATAGCTGCTGGACCTCCATAAATGTGGTCTGTTAGAGGAGAGGAGACTGTCATATTCACTAATGTGCATGCGAAACAGGATTTAGAACATTGGGCAGATATGTTGGATAGCAAGTGGGGGTGGAGTTACTTTCAAACAACGCTTCTTCTGCCTCCCTGATCCCGCTGCGAGGGGTAGGGTGTGGGCCGAGAGTGGGAATGAGACAAATGCGTGTATCTGAAAGTTCATGTGCGCAGCGAGTATCAGTAGTCAAGGGTCGGGGTCAGAGGATGTCGAGATGATTTCCGTCCCCTTTACCCCCCACTCCTCCCATTCCCATTGCAGGAGTTCCTCCCCCATGCAGCCTTCCCTTTTCCTATGCTATATTTCCCTGGCCTGCAGTGGTTTCGGAAGAGTGGATGCGGCCGGTTTCTATTATTGGAAGATTGTTGCTGCTCTCACCCACTACTACTGCTGGCTTTTTGTAAATATATTGTTACAGTTCAAATGGGACAATATGCAATGTTATTCCTGTATGGAGGTACAGAACACTGTTACAGCTTTGGTTTTGTATTGGGAGTTGACCAATGCGCTACTCCACGAAATGTATTTGTATTACCTCACTAATTCCTCACATATTGCATTGATATTCAATAAAAACATGTTTTTTAAAGAAAGGAGGGCCTTCAGTTATCGTATCCACTCACTAAAATGTGATGCACACCACTAATATTAGGAACACCTGTGTCCCAATTAAGAATATAAATCCTGCATCAAATGTTTTACGGACTTCCACATTTGTGGCAGCCCATGTGATGGTCAGAAAACTGGAATATTTCTTTGGTGCATTAACACCCAGGATTCAGAAATCCTACAAAAACATCCCTCCACTCTATCTGCCCTGAAGAATGATGCCTCTTTTATAAATGTCTTTTCGGGAACCAAGATCATGACAGAGTAGAGGGTTCATTCTACTTTCCTCTTTCTTTATTGCTAAAGAACAGCCTTTATTCTTTACCTGAATCACCAGATATCAGTTCCTCAAATATGTACGGGTCTGGTGGTGTTTTTTACCATCATTTCCCTATCAACACAGCTTTTTATATTTATATAAACATTTTGATAGGCAGAGAAAGATGTGCATATCGTAAATGCAAATTAATATGTTGTCAGTCTGCAAAAAAAACATATCTCTAAATCACAAACAGCAGTATTCTCTTAATTTTCAAGAGCCAATAGTTCATTCCGGTGTTGCAGAACATTTAGAGGCAGGTGTACGACCATTCCATTTTGCAAGTCACAAATTGCAATTTCTTGCGACTCACAATTTGGAATCACAAAAAGTAATGTACTGTGTCTTACATGTAGAGTTTGCAAAGGGGTTGCAAATGACCTGCCTCATCAATATTTATGAGGCAGGTCGCAATTTGCCACCCCATGGAATTTGCTTGCACTCACAGGGAGGGTGGCCTGCTGGGGTCAGCAGACCAACATGTCTGTGACTGCTTTTTAAATAAAGCAGTTTATTTACAAAAATGCAGTCCATTTTCCTTAAAGAAAACAGGATGCATTTAAAAAGAGAAATTTAACTTTTTGTTTAATTTCTTAAGAGTAGATGCTCTTAAAGAATATTTTTGCTGCCCAACACAAAGGGGTAGGGGATCCCTGGGGACTCCTTCCCGTTTGCCACTGGCTTATCACAATTGCAGGTGGTAACTGCAATTGTTTTGCGGCTGCAAAACAATGGTACATACCAGTGCGACTCACTATTAGGAAGAGACGCCCTTGACACGCATCCTCCTAATAACGACTCGCAAACCCTTTTTGCGAGTCAGTAATTGGTTACCAACCCTTAAATTAAGTTTTGTTTCTACCACAAACCTTTTTAGCGGTTGCAAATGGGCCAAATTACTGTTTGCAGCTGCTAGAAAGGTTTGTACATCTGACCCTTGGTCCATAGTCTAACTAGGCTCATGTACAACTGGATCAAGTTAGCTTCCTACGTCTAACTGTAAATCCATAATCTAAAATATGGCAGTCCAATATCTCAATCTACCAGCCTATGAAGTTGGGGGTCTGCATGTCAATTGCAAGCAATGATGAACTTAGCAATATACAGAACCATCCATTTATTTGTGCATGTTCAGGGGGAAACAAACAGGATTGCACAGGCATCAGGCTCATTTCCATTCCACAGCTTTTCACTGCCATAATAAAAAATGTGGGAGTATCCAGTGGTCCTAGATCAATGGTTCTTAACCTTTCAACTTTTCTGGACCACAACTTAATCATTACTGGATTCTGTGGACCCCAATGAATCATTATTAGAATCCAGGGACCTCCACTGAGACTTTACTGATTGCGGGGACCCCGGCCTACGCAATGTCAATGATTTGAACTGCAAAACAGTATACTCTAAAATATACAGAAATAGGCATTCAAACAAAAACACAAATTATGAACTATTTTATTTAATTTTTCCCTTTAAATGGAAGGTTGGAGTATTTCTAAATTCAATGGTGGGCACCCCTTATACATACTATAATCTTTATGATGTAAGTGTGCTGCTCCCCGAAATCAAGTCAAGGAAACCAACTTAATGTTTAGCCTCCAATTTTCAAGTCTTTCACATTTACAGATTATTTGAAAAGTTAAAATTTTCAATGTTGCTTCTTTATTTATACACACTTTATTAATCTGGTAAAACAATGTAATTTTCTAAGCAGTTAAACACCCCCTTTGTAGGCATAACAGACCCCAAGTGTTCCCCTAACCACAGGTTAAGAACTGCTGTTCTAGATAACTGAGGTATCGTGTAAGGACGATATCAACAAATATTTCAACATGTAAACAAACACTTGATGTAAAGATAGTAAAGTTTTGAATCAAGTTTTACTTTGAATAATGAGAAGGTACTAAATTTGGGCATGATCTTGTGTCGGTGGCGGAAAAGAAAATGTCAATACAGGTAATTAGATTGGAGAACATTTGGTACAAACATAATATTATCCTGCCAACTCACCCCACTAACAAAGGCAGAATTATGACCACTACTAATGATGGCCTAAGTCATTTGCCTAGAATTTCATAATATTTGGTGATCAGCCAAGGATGGGATTTGAATCCGTGGCCTAATTGTTTTCTAACAAAGATTTAGCAACTAGTCCACAATCTCCCATCTCTTTTTTCAACACTGCTCAAGGTTTTGGCACATATTATTATATGAGTTTATTCCAAAGGAGGTCATATGTTTACTTTAAGAATTCTGGGGTGCAACTCTAATACATGCAAACCAAAGGAAATAGGAGCCTCGTTAATGCCCCATTCAATGTCTCTGAGAATGACATCCGTAATCTATCAATCCAATAAGTTTCCTTCACTATTAATCGTTGTTTCAAGTTAACTCCTCACTTGCCTAGCATTACCCGTTCTATTCTGAAAAATCTTACTGGTATAGTTTTGAGTGTCTTATGTTATCCATATAATCATTATACCATTCTCAAATTGATACATCATTTTGAATAGCAGTTAATAAAGGATTGGTTTGCATTTTCTCAGCCTCAAAACATTTTGGTATCATGACACCGATTCGGTAGGGAAGGTAGCTACTGTGTTAGAGTATAAAGACTATCAAAAGTCATGAGAAAGTTCTTCCTTTTACTTGTAATATTCTAGAACAGATGGAGTTCTTTGTATTTATGATTAGCGCAGCATGATTTGAATGTTTGATGTGATGGATGGCCAGCGGGGTTTTAATACAGAAGTTGGTAGAACTTTTTGGATGTTTGAGAATTCTTTTCAAAAATTCTTTCACTCCTTTTTTCTGCATTTTTGTTTGAATGGAACAGACACAGTTTGCAATAAAAGCTGTGTGGATCATGTGTGGAATTGTGTCATTAACAACTATTAGTTAAAATTGAAAGTGGAAGGAGGCCTCGGAATTAGTTTCTCTTCTATTTACCTTGAACAGTGGTAGATCTATGTAGATAGCAGCTTCCAGGTCAAAACGTGTGGTTGACTTTTGGCTGGTCTTTTGAGGAATAGCATTAATACAGGTTTGCGAATGCCAGCACAATTATTTTTCTTGTCTGCTTTGCATGATGCTTAGGGAAGCCTTTGGTCCCAGTATGTCTGGTGATCTGGGTGTTTATGCCATTATTTATGATTGCTGCTGTGGTTTTCTCTGATCCTAGTGTTTCACATGTAAATTTATAGATACTACCAAGAATAGGGAACGTAAACTTCAGTAGATCTGAGAGATATTTCTTTTTTTTTTAAGGAGAGGAATTTGGACTAAATGGTTACAAGGTATTATATCTGGTGAGCAGGTCAAAGACATTATCTTATTTGATATAGTTGTGATTGAATGAGAGAGCGTTTTGTCAATTGGCTGTTTTTGGTGCATTATGAAAGATTCAGAAATCTAACGTGTAGAGGCAACTGGATTTAAGTTTTTTTGGAAGGGAGTTTTTTATCTAACAGGATTTGGCAATCATTTACATGCACTGGATGGATGTGATATTTATGTTGAGTTTTGACTCAACGAATTTCTCAATAAGTGAGTAAGTGAAGTTACGTGCAAATTAGACATAAATATGAATGCCGAAAATGAGATAGTAGTCATGTTTAGAGATGTGTTTTTTAAATGAAAAACAGGTTAGTGGGTTGTGGTCCTGTTACTTTGATTATAAATGAGCCAGAATGAGGGTTTGGGGTGAAGAGTAGGTTCCATAAGCTGTGAAGTGGGTTGTGATCATGTTACTTTGACTACAGATGAGCTGGAATGATGGAGGATTACGTTGAAGAAATGGATGGAGGTATACCAATGTGCATTTAGAACTATATTCATGGAAGTGTGTTGGAAGGATATGATTTTGCTCATGGATGGACAAGTATAACAAATCGTAAATGATGTGGGTTGATGATCTGGTTACCCTAGGTATTCCTCACTGACAGTGAATATTAAGAGGCAACTGATTAAAATCTAATGCAGAGTTTTGTGGTGACTTTCTCCTTTTGGAGGAGCTATCATTATATGATACTGTATTGGGTTTCCGATCATTCTTTTTAAATATGATGTATGTTTTTATTTGTTTACAGTCTTGAGAAGAGGGAGGTCCCTGAAACATGTATTGACTGGCTGTACGTTTGAAAATGTGTTAAGGAATTCATTTAAACATATGGAGAAGATTAAAAATACAGACTGCACATCTTGAAACACTAATAATGAAGTGCGTTTGGATTTATGAACTCTGATAGTAAACATAACATATGTCCACCTGTGGAGTATACTTGTTTCAGATTGCACTGATGAGGTTTGGTGCTGGATGTGAAGGCACTAGGCATTGTATGCCTTTCAACCCCGAAAGTTGACTTGTAACATATTACAATACAGCTACTTAGGGCTGTAAAACGAAACGTGTCTTTTTAAATGTACAGAGGTCCAAGACTAATACTGCGCTCTGATAACGCTCTTCAAAACCAAAAATAGTAGGTGACTTTAATAGTGCCTAATCAGAAGAACAAGCTGGCACTGTAGAGTCTCGGGTTGGATCACAAATCATTTTTTGACTGGTGCTATTAGGGTAGTGCTTGCTCTAAACACCTTTTACCAACATATTACGAAAACATTTGAAGTATTTCTATTGTATTTTGTGCAGCTTACCGTCTTTTTTCGAAGCATTACTGTTATGTGACGGATAGGCCCCGAGCACTGAAGGCACGTGAAAAGGTCCAAAGTATTGGTGGAGCTTCGTGTGTTTTATTCACAAGATTCCTTATATTCTGTACTCAGTTCACAAATTCATCACAGCGCTAAACGCAAACATGTGTTTAGTAGTTGGATTCATTTCCGATCGACTTTCTCAGGGCTATAATAAATATAATAGAATAATAAAACAAGGAACTAACACTGATTTTATAAACCTTGACCAAGGTTGTGCCAACCAAATAGGTGTTCCATAGATGAACTGAAATCAATAAATTGAGAAACATAGAGTTCACACATGCAAATAAAATTCTTAAGCAAAATCCCACATATCTAAAAAAACATAGAAATTGATCCACCTAACGTGACACATCAGAGAGTTAACTCCCAAACACCTTGTGACTTAAGTGAAAATGGGCATAACAAAAGAGTGCATCAAACATATGGTAAGAGTGATAAGTAATTAAAAGACCAAACTTAATATGAAATGCGCTCACCTAGTCCTGTTATTAGGGATATAAGCACCAAATCCCCATTCTTTTACAGAAAATTTAAAAAAACCTCACTGGAACAACACCAATATCCAATCTGATCAGTCTCATCCTCATAGACCTATTTTTAGTTACAAACAAAAAACCCAACACAAACCATAAGCTGCAAAACACAACACCGAAAAGTAATATATTCATGTGGCAAAATAGTAAATCAAAACTCCCTATCACCCAGTATCCATACACCTCTAAAATAAACCACTCACCTAACGGAAATGTACAGTCTTCAAAGTTAATTCACCATTATTGTATGTAACAAAATTTGTACAGAAAATGCTAGAAAGTAAAAAGCACCTATTCAGACAAATGCAAATATACTCGTGATATATGAAAAGTATCATATTATCACCAAGGTTAAAGAAAAGAACAGTTATTACACTTTCCGTTAAGAACATATGTAAAAACTAAAATGCCTAATAGGGACCAGATCAAGATGTTTAGTATCACATGTGTAGATTCAGTTAACTCATATTAAATGTGAAAAGGTTCAAGGAGAATAAGTAAAATCCAAATTGCAGAATCCATGCGAAACTGAGTACTTAAAGTTTAATCACAATCAATACTTATATATCCCCAGTTATCAATGCAATCACATTAAAGAGGAGACTTACCAATGGCAGAGTGCTCTACATCTATGCACGTTCACACATATCCTTGTGCGGTGTTCTACAAAAGCGCCATTCGTGTCTGTCTGAGTAGACAGGTAAACATTAACGAGGGCCTATGAATAGTGTCTAGACCACACAATGGATTGGGTCCAAACCCATCACCTTGTAGTGGGCAAGTAAATTCCAATAGCCGGAGAAGATTAGTTAGTAACATACCATGAAAGCAGATATGCTACCAAGATCTGAACAAAATATCCACATAAGCCACAGTACATGGCTCAGAATATGCATGTGCATGTCCGATGCATTCTCTTATCAAAACTATTGTGCAATAATGTTTGACAAGAATAATAGATTGGTGTTAGCTGGCACAAGTATATCCATTGTAAGTTACTGATTGTTATTCTTGAGGAAGAATTCATCAGGAAAAGTGTGTAAATGAATGTCAACGGATCTTGTGTTGATAAATTTAGACTACAGTAACAAGTGTGCAACCAGGTAAAAATATCCAATTTATATGTGGTAAATGCACCTCAAATCTAGTGCAAATATAGCAAAGTTAACAAGTCATAAGTCATAAGTCATAAGTCATAAAATTTGTATAGCGCACTACATACCCAGAGGGTTTCAAGGCGCTTAGGAAGGGGGGGAGGATTATTTGTCAAATATCCACGTTTTAAGCTGCTTTCTGAACGCTAGGTGGTTCTGGGTGAGGCGAAGGTAATCGGGGAGTGAGTTCCATGTTTTAGCAGCCAGGTATGAAAAGGATCTGCCTCCCATGGTGGTCTTGTTGATGCGAGGTACAGTGGCGAAGGCTTGGCTGGAAGAACGTAGTTGGCGGGAGGGGGTGTAGAAGGACAGTCGAGAGTTGAGGCAATCTGGTCCGATGTCGTAGAGTGATTTGTGTGCGTGGGTAAGCAGTCGGAAAGTGATCCTCTTATTGACGGGTAGCCAGTGGAGGTCTTTAAGGTGACCAGAGATGTGTTCGTTGCGTGGGATGTCTAATATGAGCCTGGCTGAGGCGTTTTGGATTCGTTGGAGTTTCTTCTGGAGTTTAGCGGTGGTACCTGCGTAGAGGGTGTTTCCGTAGTCCAGTTGGCTCGTGACCAGAGCGTGGGTGACTGTTTTCCTTGTTTCGGAGGGGATCCAGCGAAATGTTTTTCTGAGCATGCGAAGAATGTTGAAGCAGGAAGAGGATACGGCGCTGACTTGTCTGTTCATTGAGAGTGAAGAATCCAGGATGACGCCAAGGTTCCGTGCGTGGTCTGTCGGGATGGGTACTTTTCCGAGGGCTTCCGGCCACCAGGAGTCGTCCCAGGCAGAGGGGGATGTACCTAAGATGAGGACTTCTGTTTTGTCTGAGTTCAGTTTCAGACGGCTTTGTTTCATCCATTCGGCGACTTCTTTCATTCCTTCGTGTAGGTTAGTTTTGGCGGTGCTGGGGTCCTTGGTGAGAGAAAGGATCAGTTGAGTGTCATCCGCGTAAGAGATGATGTTGAGGTTGTGTTGGCGGGCGATGGCCGCAAGGGGGCTCATGTATACGTTGAAGAGGGTGGGACTGAGTGAGGATCCTTGAGGTACGCCGCAGATGACTTCAGAGGCCTCGGACTTGAATGGAGGAAGGCGGACTCTCTGGGTTCTTCCGGTGAGGAACGAGGTGATCCATTCAAGTGCTTTTCCTTGGATTCCGATGTTATTGAGGCGTTGTAGAAGGGTGCTGTGGCAGACTGTGTCGAATGCTGCAGAGAGGTCGAGGAGGATGAGGGCGACTGTGTCTCCATTGTCCAGTAGAGTTCGAATGTCGTCTGTTGCTGCGATGAGGGCGGTCTCAGTGCTGTGTTTTGCTCGGAAGCCAGATTGTGAGGGGTCGAGGGATTTGTTGGCTTCGAGGAAGCCAACAAATGGTTGTTGACGGCTTTCTCGATGACTTTGGCCGGGAAAGGAAGAAGCGAGATGGGGCGGTAGTTTTTGAGTTCGGTGGGGTCCGCTGTTGGTTTTTTCAGAAGGGCGGTGAGTTCAGCGTGTTTCCAGTCTTCTGGGAAGGTAGCGGAGTTGAAGGAGCAGTTGATGACGTCTCGGAGGTGCGGTGCTATGGCGGAGTCTGCTTTGTTAAAGATGTGGTGAGGGCATGGGTCTGTGGGGGATCCAGAATGGATGGAATTCATCAGGCGGATGGTTTCCTCAGTGGAGATTGGGTTCCAGGCGTTAAGGGTGTTTACGGGGGGAAGATGGTCAGCAGATGGTAGGGTGGGTATCAAGGATATCATGGATGGAAATTTTCTATTGTGTCACTCACAATAAATGTTCACTACTCTCCCACAAAGTAGTGCAATTCATTATCAATATTTAGTCATTTCTCAACATCTTGAAGGTTAATCATCTAATAGAGTCTCCCCAAGTCTTAGTTTGAGCTCTCTATTCCCCGCCTAAGATCAACTGGTACTGTTTCATACCAAGGGAACTGAAAGCACATATGCATATTTTGTTCAGTATATTTTAAAACATTCGCTGAGATAGGATAGTTCAGGACTCCCTGTTTCCCAGCTCAAAAATGTAAAGAGATTTTATTACTCTATGGTCTGATCATTTTGCCAACGTATATCTTTTTGACATTTACAAATTAAAATGTATACCACAAAATTTATCCCGAAATTAATACTGCTGTTGATCACAAAAACATGACTGCTATTGTGACAAAAGGTATTTAACTTATCAATCGCCAGTCTCCACGTGGCACAATGTCCACATTTAAAACCCCTTTAGTTATATTAGACCACCCCAGTATTGCATACATTGACAATGGGCAACTGGACCTAATAATGTTCCTTAATGTACATCTTTTCTGATACGTGTCACTGGTGACACTGGGATATGGTGTAACTTATTCATTGACCACATTACCACCCGTAAGTAAATTCTAGTATTTAATATGGATTCTATCAGTCATACCAGCCTCAGGGACATACCAGGTGTTTAGCCTAATTACCTCCTTAGAACCTTTTTTGTATGAGTTATCTCACTGAATGTGACATGCCTACCATGTTTCCTACCTTTCATGGTCACTGATCTAATTGTTTATTTGTCATATCCTCTTTTAAGGAATATCTGTTCAATATCACTGAGATTACTGTAAAATTCACTATCAGTGCTAAAATTTCTGTAGGTGCAAACCATTTCCCCATATGGGAGAGACATCAGTTAGGTTGTGGGATGTGAGGTTGCATACAATTTTGAATTACATGACATTTCGTTGTGGAAAATCCTACTGTACTATGTCTTTTCACCAATGAACATTTCAGCATGCAAGAATGTTATTCTCTCTTACCTGTACTGTAAAGTAGAAGAGCTCATATTATAGAAACAAATCCTATTAATTTAGTCTAAGGTCAAGTCAAAATATTCAGGATATCCTCAATAAATCTTCCTCTACACTGAATGCAATCAATCGAGTTGGAACCACCAGGGCCCCAGTCCTGCCTCTCCTCGAACCAACTCACAAATAGTTTGCCAATGTAGGGAACATATAGCAGCCTTTGTAGCCCCACAAAGTTGATGATACTATTGTACACTGATTATTATTCTCAAGTATCAATCGAATCATACTTGATATCATGTTAGTAAATTCAACAGGTCTTCTATTGAGAAAGGATTATATTACACTAGGTCAATGACCATGCCTATTAGTATATAGGGACATGTCTAATGTGGCCAGTGCCATACCTTCTTCCTAAGTAATAACACATAGATGGTTGAGAACATGTTTAGTATCACAAATAAATAATGGGAGGTTCATACCATATGGTTGCAGAAACACATGCACAAATCCTATTATTTTTCAGTTAGTCCTTAGATGTCTGCAATTATAGGCTTGCATGGGGAAAGGGTAACTTCGTATGTATTTTAGTAAGAACACAAAGACATGGGATACCTAGGGTTTTTAATTTCTTTACATTCTTCCTCATAAGTCAGCCAGTTATCAATATTTGAACATAGTCTTCTAAAAAAAAGTCTAAACTGTTACCATTCAGAAGTTTTGGAGTCTCTCAATACTTATATTTGTATTAATCTGTAGGTCAGAGTGAAGTGTCATAACTGAAAGAGGATAATTGCTGGATTCTGTAACGGACAATAATAGTGAAGTATCAAGTTCACTCTGAATTGATAAATCACTCAATTCGGAAACAACCTCTGTACTCCTACTACATAAATGATTTACTATGAAGTATTTTTTAAGTTTTCATTTGCGTATAAATTTGAATTCATCCCTTTTAACCCCTTCCCTGCTGCCGTCGGCTGTTGGGCGTCCCGAGCACTACCTCGCTGGTGCTGCGAACGTCCAACGGCTGACGCGGCCCCGCCCATTTCGCGGAGCAGCCGCACTGCCATGAAATCGCGGCCGCGGCTAAGGGGTTAAACTGATACACATCATGTTTAGCTGTAGACAAAAACTAATACCTTTCCTTAATAATGGAATAATAACCTATGTTAGGGTTTCCGTTGATAAGTTAAAAATCACCAAATATGACATCTATGTTTCAATTTACCCATCAACCAACCCATTCATTTGTTTTGGGTTCATGATATTGTTTGCATCTCCACTTTCTCTCTTCTCGATTTTTTTTGCGTGGGTTTAGTGTTCTGGCTCTCGTGCTCATATCCCAGTTCCCACTCCTGATTCTTTGGACTTCTTCTAAAAAACGATTGCAGTTACAGGTTGCCTCAGATGTATCTTCTCCTGGGTCTAATTGTTATTTATTACCAATACTCAAAGGAATACTTGGGGAACTCTTACTTCTAATGTAGTAGGGGTTCCTCTTGATTTTCTTATGGCTGTTGGTTTTTAGCAAAATTGAAGACCCAATCACCTAAGTAATTATTTTTAGTCCCTCTTAGATTTTCAGCCACTTCTTGATTTGATCTTTTCTTGATGATATGCCAGGATGTTTCTCTCTAATTTCCTTCTCAATCTTTTGTTTCAAATTGTAATTTTCAAACTGTCTATCTGAACTAGCAATCAATATTTCCATTAAATTCATTTAACTGTTAACTAATTTCTTTTCTCATTGTATTAATTAGACCTGAGTGAAGTTTGCGGAGTTCTACTCTGCAGAACTCCACAAAGTGCTGTAAAAACTCAAACACATTCCATGGAGTTCTGCCAGAGGCAGAGTCTGTTAAGCCGCACTGCTTGCACTGATTTTTAGAGACAGGAGTTTTTGGGTAGATGCCTAGTGCTGGTTGCGCTTTTACAGCACAAATGGCATTAGGCATCCCTCAAGTAGATATTCTACTTGAGCGGCAGCTTCCTCAACACAAGTGGCAGATTTCTCAACGTGAGCGGTCGCTACCTGCCACAACTGCCCATGTTGAGTAATCTCACCAGTGGGAGGTCTAGTGTGCAATTTTTTTTCTCAAGAGCACTCGCCAACTTAACGTTGGTGAGCCACTTGAGCGAATAAACTCCACTGCGTGTCACTTCTCACGGTTTTGCGGAACTCGATGCGGAGTGCAGAGTGGGCAAAAATCTGTGAACTCCGCCGGCCTAGCAGGAATCTTAGCCCACCCTAGTATTAATATGTTTTCAGTAAGGTCATTGTTTTTGGGGTATAGCCAATCTCTTAATCCTCTCAGTATTCTATTAATCTTTATTTATATTTTTTAAGAATAATTGCATCCCACCTCTAGACAATTCATTCATCTTAAGTTTTTTCAATCTCTTACATTTTTATTTGAGTCGTTCTTTTTTAAAACTACTCCGTTCTGTACTACCACCTGTAATGTAGGTTACTGAGAAGTTCCTGTGATATTATTTCATATTCATTGTTCACACAGTAATCACAACAATGTAAAAGTAGTTGGTACTCCCTACCCAATATAACAACAAGATATAGAGCACCTATTTATGTGAATACTATTTGATATTATTGCGTAGTTTTGAATAATTTACTAATACTAAGTTGTATGTGTTGTATATTACCTAGCCACCTTTAATATTTACCACAATGTGATTTCGTATTTTTGTATTGCGTTTTTTATGTTGCAATTTGTTTTAATGTGCCATGTTATGTTTTCATTGTGATGTTATGTTGCTTTATGTATGTTATTTTATTATGTTTACTAGTGTACTTTGTATATGTCAGCAAATGCAGTTTTATTTTCAAACTAAAGCAGCACATGCCTTGAAAGTACCTGTGACAAGCAACCATTTATCACTTTCTAAGGTGTTAAAATAGCGCTGCTGCAGCTCTTTAACCACTTAAGACTTCAGTCAGCAGTGGCATAAGTACCAGCTTAATTTTTAATTAAATATGTATTCATATAAATATATTAAATTAACATTATTTTTTTAAATGAATGTAAAAAATACCACTTAAATGTAAATGTTTATATTAATTTATTATGTTTTGCAAGTTACAAAATGTTATGTATAGAATTACTTAAAAATAATTAAAAAAAATAAAATACAAAGTTACATCTACTTTTAAATTAGAAAAATGTATTATATATAAACACACTCGAAATGTTGGCTTCACCATCTTTTTTACAGGGCAGTGACATGTAAATGTACACTTTTGAGTAACTTTCCACTCCTAAATGGTAAATAGCCAAAGGCAGTAAAATTACTCAAACGTGTTAGGGGAAACTTGCACGTGTAACCTTCTCACAAGTATGTTGCCTTTGATGAATGATGAATTAAAGACCTGTAAGCAGGTATATAGCTCTCATTAGTACAGCAGATGCATCAGGGACAAAGAGTGAGGTCCCACTCCATCCCAATTATTTGTGTTTATTAATACCGACCTGTGTACAGGAAACCTACTTTCCTTGCTTTCAATAGGGCCCATGACATCCAGGCTATGCCATTGTCAATCAACCCAAAACTGTGGTTGCCTCCAGTGCTTGCTTTAAGGGATGTGTGCCCGAAATCCCGACTTGTTCAGCAGTGGAGTTGTCAGCAATGAGCGGATAACTTTATGGAGTCGCCTAGTTATCCAGCTTCTAATACAATATTGACTGCAAGGGCGTCTTTAAAATGTATTTTAGATGCTTTGAAACATGAACATTAGCTGTAACCCAATGCAAATGGGAAAGCAGATGAAAATGACGAACGATGGGTAACCAATGCTAAATTTTAAATTACAGCAAAATGCTAAACTTTGCAAGTTAAAATGATTCTTACTGTTAAATACTTTTATATGATTCGCGATTGATTCAAATGCAAACATTAAAGATGCGAATTTTCAATTTGGGAATGCTGAAAGGATGCTAATTTATGCTAAGGGTTGTGCTAAACATACTAGGTTAAAAGCATGGTCTGCTGTGATTAACGAACGTGCTTAGATTTCTGGCGGGGGTTAAGTAAGGAGGACGCGCCAAAGCTGCTATATGATGAGAAAAAAATGATAAATGGCATTAGATGTCAAATGATTCTATAGTCCAAATGAGATTCAACGCTAAACGGTGATCATTTTACATTTTACATGAGATAAAGCAGCGATGTGAAAATTATGTTAATGCAAAATGCTACTACGTGATCTTGCATAGTGAGAAACGATGATATAAGACAAATGATCTCATCTACTGAACTGGGAATGGTTTAACAATGTTAATTACATTTATTGTGGATGTGGTTTGCCATCAGCATGACAAATGACGAAAGAGCAACATGGCTATGGCTCCAGTGTCGTTTGTGACTAACCTGATATAAATGGAGGTTGTGCACCGAAAAGGAGGTAAGGCATGCATATTAGCATACTGTTTTTTTTTAAGGAGTTTTATATAGCGCCAGCTGGAACCGAGGGTATCAGAGCGCTTTACAACAAGTAAATTAGGAGCAAGAATGCAGTACAGATTAAAGTCAACCATTCAAGATATGACCTCCTTCAAAAGGGATCTTAAGACCTACCTGTTTCCAAGAGCATTGTAGTGCACTTCACCTGATGGTTAGATATGGTCTCAGCGCCAGGATACCCTTTGGGTGACAGCTGCACTTAACCCTTTCGATGCTCATGACGAGCTCAGCTCGTCATGATGCACAGTTGAGCTGTGCTGATGACGAGCTGAGCTCGTCATGAATAATGTAATATATCAATGTCCAGCACAGGAGGGGGAAAACGCCTAGCAGCCAAGTTAATAAGTATAAATACTACCACTACTACATGCGGATCAGACCGAGAATAGGCGAACAAAGGCGCAGTTGTGCGGGCGGGCAAGGAGGATGAAGTTTATACAGGGCACCCCCAAAGGTTGCATTGTTCACATCGGACGAGAGTCCTGAGAGATTTTCTTGATCCAAATCACTGTCACTGGTCAAAGTATAAGGTTAGAGCATGTTTCAGACCCTTTAAATTGTGATTGTATGTGTATGACACCTTTCTTTGTCAGGTTAAGGAGCGGCCCATTCAGGTAAAGCGGTGAGGCGGTTGGGTTGACTCGACAGACAACGATGAGGGGAAATGAAATAAATAATACATTTTCTCTCGCTGTTGTCTGTTCTCCACTCCCACCCCTCTGCTCTTACCCGCACGGGCCACTCCTAGTCAGGTTTAAATAGCACGAGCTTGGCCTAAAGGCAACTGAGTGCACAGCAGTTTAAGCCCAGAATCACAAGATGGTGAGTCGAGCCCGGGCCACATTAACTCTCCACCTTCCCAAAAACAAACCAATTTTGATAGTTTGGACTGAAGCTTCCATTGCTGTGCAGTGCTAAAAGGACTTGAGGTGTTCATTTTAGTCTGTTCTATGGAACCCGACAGAATAGCCTATGATATAATCAACAGCAATACTTTTCAAGCTTACTGCTTCCAACAGGCAATCAGTGGGATGTGGGTGACTACCACATGCGGTGTCTGACTAACCAGATGAGGCTTGGTATCAACCGTATCACTCTGGACCACCCAGGCATTCAGATCGTAAGGGCATCTTAATAACTATATGAAGGCAACATCCTATGAAGGCCATGGACAACTATTATTTTTTTTATATATATGAGAATTTGGAAAGCTGTATGAAAATTCTCAGAACTGCACAATTTGCCCAGAATCCTAAACCATGTATAACTTTAATGGACCCTGTGAAAGGGAACAAGAAACTGGCAACCTAGAAGTTTGAGGGATATGATAATACCCACCAAATTATGCGATGGAACCTGGATCCTGAATGCCCAAAGTAGGTCTGTCTATTAACTCTCTTTTGAAGCGGTTTGTCTAATTTTAGGAATATACGTTGAGTATGATTATGTGTTCTGAGAGCAAAAGTGTATTGCAATTACGGCTGGACCCAAATATGCACAGTGAAGAAAGCTGCATAATTCAAATTTGTAGCACACAAAGCAGAATTATTCTTTGTTCTAGTACACATCAGACATCACACTATTTCTAGCACTAGTCAGCTCACAGCACGATCACTATCTGACCTGACCTCAACCTAGCATTCGTATATCAAAGGTGAAAGTATTGATCATTACATTCTGCATGTGATACGGGGTAAAGACCATTTTGAACACATCAAGGACACATTACATAGAAGGAAGAACACACAATTCACTTTGGCTTTTACCTCGCTCCAATACGTCTCCCGAGGCTTTAAATGAGCTCCATCGTCCATTCTAAAGTGGAGATATACCTTTCTCTCCTTCACTGCTCAAACACTGTTCTATACTGCCTAGCATGCAATTTGTAGAAGCTACGTTTACAAAAGACACCATAGACAACCTTGAGAAGTGATCAACAAAAGCTGAAGCAAATGTCTGAATCCTTCAACCCACGGTGTGTTTGTCAAAATTTACCATCTTTAGACCCCAAAAGAAAGTTCTAATAGATTCATGGATTCCATTCTGGCCTTAATTTTCTTTTTACACTTGACACACACAACACATAATTTCTCATATTCCTGTTAATACAATTCTCTTATCCTGGCCCCTAGAATTCCTGCATTAACTGCTGCTTGGTCCTTGTTAAAATAAATTCTTCTCACAAGTCAGTGATTCATTCTGCTCCCCTCTGAATGACCATGCCATATCCCTTGCACAATTCTACTTCAAGCAGTCTCCGATTATTGATAATCCTCTAAAAGTGTTGCCCAAACTGTGGGTCAAGTCGATTGTCAGTGGGTCACAAAAGTCCAAGCAATAAACAAATATGTCTTTAAATCCTGCATTTATCTTGTCACATTTACTGCACTTCAAAGACAAAGGTCAAATGTCAGGCTAGGTCTTTGGACAAATTGCTTTCGTTTTTTAACATGGGAATTGGTGATTACAAACTCCAGTTGCCTTGCAGTCAAAGAACGAAAGGTGAAGAGAATTATGTGACAATCTTGCTGGGGTTCAAGGATTGTGATGGAGCAAATCTCTTAATTTTACAATTTAATCACATTTAATTGAAAAGTGGAAACGCATCCTAAATAAAACAAATATGACAAATGACATTTTGTAGTAGATAATCACAGTTAGGCATTGTCAGAACACAAATGAATTAACATAATGTATGGAGTTAAGTTAGCTTGGCTACTGATGCAATATTAACATTAATTTTGTACACTAGGGTTAAGAGGCCTGTTTTTCCATTAAACTGATGTTTTGCACAGGATGTTTATCTCTTTCAAATGCAGATGCTGTTACTTTCATGAAGCCTTCTATTAGTTTGAGATTAGGAATTTGTTATGTATGAGGCAACTGATAGAGAGAGAGAGAAGAGAAGATGACAGGAAATGCAACTTGTGGGAAGAACTGTCTGAACCGCAAGATGTGGATGATGTATCATTTCAGGGACGTGATTCTGTAGTCTATAGTGAAGACATGAGAAACTAGGGAATTTAACTGCTCGCAGGGTTTGCCGAAAACTGATTAGAAAATAAGCATGGGGAATTTATCAATTGTTACAATTATGTTTCAGCAGATGTGTGAGGTCTGTGTGTTCCTAGAACAGACGGGAATTCTAGGATTCTTCTTTTCAGGAGAGACCCCTAGGAGCCCTTCCCTTTCACACCCAGAGATGTCTGCTGATTTATAGCTGAGAATATTTTCCAGCTTTGCAAATTATCTATTGCTAAAGCGTAACGGTTTCATGCATTTTCATTCTCTCATCAGAACTCCAAATTCAGGTTTCTGAACTGACACCTTTCTTCTCTGTTGAAGCAATTGTCATTCAAATGCAAAGACTCGATTAATCTAGATTAGGGAATTCCTTTATGGTACATACTTGCTGTTTTTTCTCTATTTTATTTGTAACACTCACTAATGGGGTATTTCATCTTGTATTGAAATACTGACTAATTATTTGAAATTGTAATCGTGAAGACTAAAAATTAATACTTGCTGAATAAATAACTCAAGCTGAATTAATTTATTGATAAACCCCTTTAACTCACACCGACTCTCTTTAATGATTCTTGTGAAGCTCCAAATGGACTTCACTTTACATGGTGTTTGATGTAAATGATTACTCCTTCTCAGTAATCCTTGTCGATGAACAAAGGTCCACAAAACAAATGGTGGGGTTATTTAATGATTATACTTGGAGACTGAGATACAATAATCCCTGCTCCAGCAGGTGTGAAAGGAAAGGCTGTAGTATGTCACTTTTTTTGTAGCACACAACAAAATGAAAATACCTGTAAATTAATTCTACACATTCAGCAGTTAGGAAAGCAAAAGTGAAACACATTTTTGAAGTGTGATGAAAACAAAGATGTTAATGGGATCAAAACAAATCAAGACACTTTACTTGGTGATGCACAAATGATACATACACTCTAAAACCTTATTTCCACACATTATCATGTGTGCGCAATAGAGTTTAATGAGTAAAGCTGTGTCGTGTGCAAATTTACAGCCATTTCAATGGAAAATGTTCTGTGTTAATGAAAGTGTACTACTGAATGTTGCTTTACTTACATTAAAATTGCACTTTTGTCCATTAAAGCTGGGTAGGATGTAAAAGTTTGTCCTAAGAACAGGGTTGGCATTCTAAAACATTTGTGAAGCAATGGTTCAAAACAAGAGCACATCATCAACAATTACCTCCTTAATACACGATAGGCAGAGGCGTAGCATGGGTTTCCAGTGCCCGGGGCAGGCAAGTATACTTCCCCTTTTCTTTTCAAATGTTGTTTACTCAAAATGCCCCTAAGAATTTTGCACCAGGGCCTACTGCCCCTCTGGGTTACCCATGCAATGCCACTGATCAAAGGTTCTCATTCATTACTTTTCCCACCCTCTTATCACACTCCCAGTCCTTCAGCACTATTAATTCTTGCAACCGGAACAGCGCACATGGTCCATCTTCTTTTTCGCCCACATCTCCCTCAAGTTGCTCGCAATATAGAAATTCAGACAGGTGTGACATTGTGCAACACTAGGAGAAAGTATCTTAGACTCACGGATTTGCAAATAGACATTCACTTGCACGTGCAATAAGACACTGCTACAAAATCTTTGTATATAACAATTCTTTAAGGTGCTTCTGCTCCATTCTAATGACTAATCTGAATGCTGTTAATCAGATATCCCCCACATCATTCTTAACGAAGAAATACCACAACTCATCTGGCTAGTGTTCATTCTGGAATCAAAACCCCCCAACAAAACTCTCTCATCAACTGTATAAGTCAGAGCTGCATCCGGTCCAACGGTTTTGGTTCCAAGGTCTCAATGGAATGGATGCCCATTCAAAATTCCTGCAACTCTGGTGTGCCCATGCACCCTAAATTGTTTTCCTTACACTCTCTCCCACAACTGTCAGGGCACTCAAGACAAACTGCCTCATAGGTACAGTGAATCAAGCCAGGTATGTACCAACTTGCAAATAATACTAAGTCATCTCTAAAAAGGACACTAGCTTCTAGTTAATATCTGGAGTGGGAGCCTAATAAAAAGTCCTAACAATGTCTCATTTGGAGGTCATACTATTGTTCAGGGAGTATAATTTTTTTTAGGAGCTTTTAAAAACGGCTATTACCATGTTTGCACAATCTGTAAACGACATTTAAGGGTGCTTGGGTGCGCATAAGACAGGGAACTCTAATTGTATTCTGCCCTTTGCTGGCCATGTTCAAGTGCCAGTGGCCATCACTAGGTCATCTAGAGGCATCATTTTTGTTTGTGCTCTAGTTGCTAACTCTGGCCTCATTATTTAATGAGGGCCGACCCTCGGACACAGGGCCGGATTGGGAACCAAAACTGGCCTGGGCAAAGTGCTCGGCTGCCCCCCCTCCCCGGTGGGGGAGGTTAGGGATGAGACGAGCTCTTTGCTGGGCTGGCTTTCGGCTGATTTTGTTACAGGGCTGATTTTGCAGTTATGCTGCATAAACGGCCCTGTAACAAAAACGGCCCCCAGGGGCCCAAAACCGGCCCCACCTTTGCAGCGCACCGGGGGATTGCCCGGTGCCCGCAACGGCCCTGCGCGGACACCTCGTGTAGCAGGTTTGTGTTACTTTGTACGTAATCTGTTGTTTTAATTTGCTTTTAAAAGCTGATTTTGCGATATTTGCCCAATCTTGTTGTCTAAATTTAACTTTGCAGCATATGGCGGGGGCTCTAATTGTATTTGGCATTTACTGCCTGTATTCATGTGGCCTTTCACAAAAGACAAGGGAGACCCTACTCACAAGGAACCAGGGCAGACAGTTATATCAAGAACAATGGTTCCAGTGGTGCAATCGAAAATAATAACACTTAGTTGTATAGCTCAATGGCGATAAATATTACTACTGAGGATTGAGGATGGCTAAAAGAAGAAGCACACACACAATTATATATATTCTTCTCTCGTTTTTGCTTTATAGTACAAATATCATATTGAAATATGTCATACAGAATAGTTCATACAAAAAGACATAAACAATACATAAAAGTGCGATGTGTCCCAAGTGTATCAAAACAACCAAACTAACAATACACAAAACATAAGTACTCTAAAGGCACAGTGGTTTCTAAATGAATACAAATACTGGAAAAAGACCCAAAATAGATATTGTAATTATTATGAGTGAATCTACACAATCGTAGGCACTCTGTTTGGGGGTTCTATTCCACGTAGCGTCGACGGCGTTTCGACCCTTTGGGGTGGGGGTCTCGTCAGGACAGGAAAATGAGGGACATCTTATTTCTATTTCTATGATCACCCATGCGTGGTAAAAGGAAGAAAAGGATTCACACACTTACAAGTGACCCAGCCGGGCACACTTGTAGTTGTCGGGGAATACGCAATATGTATTAAAATCTTGTGGTAATGTTGGTTACACCTGCAATGGGTGTGTCATGGATAGAATATCTCAATATTATCCGATTATTTATGCCAATGATTATATCAGACGAGGGTAATGTCTGTATCAATGTTTATATGAGGATAGTACCTCACTGCTGCAGAGCTCGATCGCGTCTTACAGCTTCCCGCTTCCGTGGATTCATGTGGCAGCAGCCATTACTACGCCATCTAGGGGTGCCATTTTTGTTTGCGTTCAAGCTGTTAATTTTGGCCTCATTGAATGAATAGAGCTGGAGTGCAGACTCCTCGGTTAGCAGGCATGTGTTACTTTGGATATTTTGCACATCATCAGTAGTTTTAATCTGCTTTTAAAGCTGATTTTGCGATACTTGCACAATCCTGTTCCCTAAATGTAATGGTGCGCAGGTGAGCATAAGACGAGGGACTCTAATTGTATTCTGCACTTTACTGGCAGTGTTCAAGTGCCATCAGCCATTACTATAAATCAATCAATCATTGAACTTGTAAAGCGCACTACTTACCCGTGAGGGTCTCAAGGCACTGAGGGGGGGCTGCTACTGCTCGAGGAGCCAGGTTTTGAGGAGCCTTCTGAAGGTGAGCAGTTCTTGGGTCAGCCACAGATGGGTGGGGAGGGTGTTCCAGGTCTTGGTGGCGAGGAAGGAGAAGGATCTGCCACCGGAGGTCGTTCGTTGGATGCGCGGGATGGTGGCGAGGGCAAGGCTGGCGGAGTGGAGCTGGCGGGCGGGAGTGTAGAAGTTGAGTCTGTTTTTCAGGTAGACTGGTCCGGTGTTGTGGAGTGCTTTGTGTGTGTGGGTGAGGAGCTTGAAGGTGATCCTCTTGTCGATGGGGAGCCAGTGCAGGTCTCTTAGGTTGGGGGGTGACGAGGCTGTGCCAAGGGATGTTGAAGATCAGGAGGCAGATACATTTTGGATGCGTTGCAGTCATTGTAGGTGTCTGGTTGGGATTCCTACATAGAGTGCGTTGCCATAGTCCAGTCTGCTGCTGATGAGGGCTTAGGTCACCGTCCTTCTGGTTTCAGTTGGGATCCACTTGTAGATCCTGTGGAGCATGCGGAGGATGTTGTAGCAGGAGGAGGAGATGGCGCTGACCTGCTTAGACATGGAGAGGGAAGAGTCGAGGACGAATCCTAGATTCCGTGCGTGGTCCATGGGTGTTGGTGCTGTTCCCAGGTTGGTCTGCCACCAGGAGTCTTCCCTGGCAGAGGGGGTGGGGCCGAGGATGGGGACCTCCATCTTGTCCGAGTTCATTTTCAGGTGGCTGCACTTCATCCACTTGGCTGTCGGCCCTCATGCCTTCGTGGAGTTTGGTTTTGGCGGTGTGCGGGTCCTTGGTGAGGGAGAGGATGAGCTGGGTGTCATCGGCATAGGAGATGATGCTCAGGTCGTGCTGGCGGCCACTTGTGCAAGGGGGGGCATGTAGACGTTGAACAGGGTCGGGCTGAGGGATGGTCCCTGGGGTACTCCACAGATGATGTTGGTGGCTTCGGATCGGAAGTGTGGGAGGCAGACTCTCTAGGTTCTGCCGGAGAGGAAGGACGTGGTCCATTCTAGGGCCTTCTCCTGGATTCCGGCTTCTTGGAGGTGTGTCCTTAGTGTGCAGTGGCAGACCGTGTCGAAGGCAGCTGACAGGTCCAGGAGGATGAGGGCTGAAGTTTCGCTGTTGTCTAGTTATTGTCTGATGTCATCTGTGGCGGCGATGAGGGCATTCTCGGTGCTGTGGTTTTGTCTGAATCCAGACTGGGATAGGTCTAGGATGTGGTTGTCTTCTAGGTAGCGGGTCAGCTGCATGTTGGTGATTTTCTCGATGACCTTTGCTGGGAAGGGGAGCAGGGAGATGGGCCGGAAGTTCTTGAGGTCCTTGGGGTCCCCCTTGGGCTACTTGAGGAGGGCGTTGATTTCAGCGTGCTTCTAGCTTTCCGGGAATGTTGCTGTGTCGAAAGAGATGTTGATGACCTTCCGTAGTTGGGGTGCGATGGTTGCCTCTGCTTTGTTGAATACGTGGTGTGGGCAGGGATCTGACAGAGATCCTGAGTGAATGGAGTTCATGACCCTGCGTGTTTCGTCATCGCTGACGTGGGACCAGGAGGTCAGTTGGTTGGTGCAGGTGGCGCTCGGGGTGGGGTCTGACTTGGTCGTAGCGGTCGAGGTGTTAAAGCTGTCATGGATATCAGTGATCTTGCGATGGAAGAAGGTGGCCAGTGAGTCCCACAGATCTTGCAAGGGCGGGATTTCGTTGGTGTTGGGGTTGGAGAGTTCCTTCACTATGTTGAAAAGCTCTTTGCTGTCGTGTGCGTTGTTGTCCAGGTGGGTTTTGAAGGAAGATCTTTTGGCTGTTCTGATGAGTTGGTGATGTCGGCGGGTGGCGTCCTTGTGGGCTGCGTGGCTGTCCGGTGTGCGATCGTGGAGCCATTTCTTCTCCAGTTTCCGGCATGTACGTTTGGAGGTTTGGATTTCTCGGGTGAATCAGGCGGCTTTCTTGCTGGAGTGGTTGTTGGAGGGTTTCTTGCCCGGGGAGAGAGTGTTGGGGCAGTCGTCGATCCACTGTCTGAGGTTCTGGGTCAGTGGGGTCGGTGGGTGTGTTCTTGGCGAGGGTGGAGGTCAGCTGGTCTGTGGTGACTTTGCTCCAGCAGCGGCGGGGCAGCAGTTGGGTGCAGTAGTGCGTGGTTGGTTTCTTGAAGGTGAAGTGGATGCAGTGGTGGTCGGTCCAGTGGAGTTTGGTAGTGTGGTCGAAGATGAAGTGGGTGCTAGTGGAGAAGACGGGGTTGAGCGTGTGGCCGGCGACGTGGGTGGGTTCGCGATGAGTTGTCGGATGCCGAGGTTGGCGAGGTTGGCGTTCAGGCTGGTTTACTTGGCGTTGTTGTTGTTCTTGAGGGGGAAGTTCAGGTCCCCGTGGAGAATGTAGTGCGTGGATGCAAGTACGTTGCTGAAAAGTGCCTGGGGGTCTGTTCTTCTGAGGGTGATGTTGGGGTCAGTGTGGATCCAGAAGTGCAGGTGTTCAGCTGAGTTGAGGGAGTCATCTGCGTGGGTGTAAACGTGGAGGGTGGATTTGTGGACGATGGCTAAGCCTCCTCCAATTCCATTACTGCGATCCCTGCGGGTGATCTTGTAGCCGTCCAGGATGGGTATGGTGTTGTCGGGTGCCGACGTGTCGTTCCACCAGGTCTCCGTGAGGAAGGCAACGTCTGGGGTGGAGTTGTCGAGCAGGTCCCAGAGCTCGACGACTTGTTTGCGTGCGTAGCGGGTGTTGAGGAGAATGCAGCAAAGGTGGTTGGGTCCAATCCTTGGTGGTTTGGAGGTCCTGTCGCAGGTGAATTTGCAGGCGTGACAGGAGAAGGGTCCGTTGGTGTGTTTCGGGGCAGCCTGGAAGCAGCGGTGGGTGGACTCGGCCGGTGTTGAGAGCGTGGAGGGTGTTGGGATCGTATCAGAGTCTGGCGTTGTGTCGTGCGCCTGGTCCAGGGGTTCTGGTGCCGGCCAGGCGCGGACGGGCCCAGACAGGCTTGTCTTTGGCCCGCCATTTAAAGTCTGGGAGGGAGGGAGGAGCAGCTGGGAGGCGGTAGCGAGGCAGCGAGGGGGCGTCGCCGCATGGCCAACGGTGGGAAAAGCAGGGAACAGAGCAAGAAGGGGGGTGGGGGGAAGAGATGCGAGCAAAAGAGCTTGAGAAAAACAGTTCAATATGGCAAAATACAAGGAGAAATTACAGACTGAAACAAACCACAAGACACAGCGGTGATAGCAGGAAACAGGGCACAGCAGGCGCAAATTCGCGCTCGGGGCAGCAGCGGGCGGTGAACAGGTGGAGCTGTTCGGCGGTAGGGGGCGACCTGACCTGACCTGGCACGCAGCGGCCGCCATTTTAAGGCTGGGAGGGAGGGAGGAGCAGATGGGGGGCGGGAGCGGGGCGGCGAGGGGGCGTGGCTGCAGGGGCAATGGTGGGAAAAGCAGGGAAAAGAACAAGAAGGGGTTGGGGGAAGAGATGCGAGCAAAAGAGCTTGACAAAAACGGTTCAATATGGCAAAATACACAGAATTACAAGGAGGAATTACAGACTGAAACAAACCACAAGACACAGCAGTGATAGCAGGGCACAGGGCACGGCAAGCACGAACTCGCGCTCGGGGCAGCAGCGGGCGGTGAACAGGTGGAGCTGTTCGGCGGTAGGGGGCGACCTGGCCTGCAAGCAGTGTCAGGTGTCAGGGGAGTCATGACCATCTAGTGGCAACATTTGTTTTGCACTGTAGTTGTTAATTCTTTTTTTTTAATTCCTTTTATTAACATTGCTCATAAGAGCATACAATAACTGACAATGTCTCATGTCAGGAAATAGCATTGTGTTTAACAAATGTAAGCACTTGAAGACACAGGTGGGATACTCCCCCGACTCTTCTTCTGCCCACCTGTATTTCAACCAAGGCCCC
Source organism: Lissotriton vulgaris (assembly GCF_964263255.1). NCBI lineage: Eukaryota > Metazoa > Chordata > Amphibia > Caudata > Salamandridae > Lissotriton > Lissotriton vulgaris. The sequence goes on along the minus strand of NC_141689.1, from coordinate 1,627,853,197 downwards.
CAAACTTTCCTCCATTTCTTAGCGCAACCCCCACTCGGGTATATAGTTTCTTCAGCCCTTTGACACCAATCAAGATCCCGCCTCCACTACTCCCATCGCAGAGGTGCCTGTGACCCCCTACCCCATGGCAATGTTCCTTTTTGCCACCCCCGCTGCCAATGCTAGCCAGATCTCAAAGTACCTGGACCAATCTGTGTCCCCTTTAATCATTAACAGCAGCACCTTTGGCTCCATCTGAACTGTGTCGCTCACTACAACAGACATGGGGCCCGATTCACAGAATGAACTTACTACTTCTGGCATTCACAGAATGCACTTACTACTTTTGGTATTCACAGAATGAACTTACTCATTTCGGTATTCACAGAAGTTAGGACTACTAACTTTAGGACGCCTAAATACCTTCTGTGAATACCGAAAGTCTTAAAATTAGGATTTTTCTCAATTTAGTAGTAGTAAAGTTAGGACTACTAACTTTAGGACGCCTAAATGCGAAGTGGGGTTGAGGAGCAGTCTACCCTCCAAGGGGGAGTAGTCCGGGATTGATGTACCACTGTGTATGTATGAGCGTATGGCGTGTAGGAGACGTACGTGTTGATAGGTTTGCGAGTTGTGAAGGACGTAAATGCAGAGGCATTATTATTGCAGGCCATAGAGGGGAAATGCATGGGAGACATGCGCATACACTAAACGTGGGGTACAAGCAGGGGACACATTGGCCATGTAAAATTTCATTTTCCTCATTCCCTCCTTGTCCCCTACTGTGCCCTTCAGGACATATCTATATTCATGAGACCGTATATTTGATCATACAGCATCATTTGTTCATCCTTTCTCTTTTGTATACGTGGATGGGGAACACAGGCAGTGGCACACAGGCCGCAAATCGCCGGGCCACACTGTAGACAGAGACAGCAGCCGAATATCATAAGCAGTATCATTCCTAGGAACGACAACACTTTCCAACCCCATGCCGATATTACACCCCAGGGCCAACCGGACCAAGTCCATGTGCCTGGGTCTTGATGTATCTCGTGAGCTATCTTGTGGAGCCTTGTTATTGCTGCGTACACGGATGGCGCGTTATTTGGAATAAACACGCAACAACTGGAGCCGATCACTCTACAAGCCCCGCCCCTATCTGCCAGGATGACGTCAAGAACAAGGCGGTTCTGAAGAACTACAAGTCTCATGGCGGACTGCTCCTGGGTCAAGTTAGCCAGGGCAGATGCAGTCTCCTTCACAACTGCTTCTAGAGTTCTCGTTAACCTGCGGATAAGTTTACTGTTTTGGACGGGACCTATGAAGAAAAAGAATCCTCTATTGAAATCTGTATATTGCTCCTAGGCTGTCTCAGTCTGATCAATCACGGAGGAATCGGTCTCTCTCCGGTGTCGAACATGCTCTAGTCGTGAATCTCGATGATAATGGGATGGGGCTAGAAAGACAGGGGGCAACAAGAACGCTATATAACATGTTCCATACCAGTCTAAGGTCAGATGTGCATAGGCTGTCTGACCGCAAATGAAATAGGAATGGCGAGATGTTTTGGAAGAAGACTTTCCTTTATCATTAAACTCGACTACAGTATTACATTCACTGTGTCCCATATGTACTGATCCTTTCTTTCTAACGCACAAATCGCCTTTTACTGGTAGGACTCTAATAAACGGTGGACCTGTATTTTGCTTGGGCTGAACATTCAGAATCATAAAGTTAAGGGAAGCATTTCCTTGCTCGTACTCTTCATTTTCTAGATCCGTACCCTTCCTTTGGGGGAGTCCGTCTTCGTCTGGAAAACATGCCTCATTCATTACTTTATTCAAGTCTCCCCATATCCAGTCACCCTGGGAAACTGTGGACTTTCTGTCTAGTGATGTCATTAAGGCAAACCATGCTCCGCACGAACCATTGTGCGAGAACGGAAAAGGGAAGAAGGGCAGTACTCCCTTCGTCTTTTGAAAAGGTGGAAGTTGGCCACATACCCAGCAATCTGTCGCATTGCTGGTCTGATGAGAACGGTGCAACATTCGAATAAAAGTATTGTTGCGCAGGCCTAGTCGATATGACAGTTCATGGGGTGGCAGATCACTAAATGTATGCTCTGCGGTGTCATTAATGAAAGAGTGTATATGTGAGGAGATAAGAGGAAAGAAAACATGTAGTGTCACGCTGATACATATTATAGTGATGCACAGAAGAGACATAAAAACCAGAGTTATTATACATCTACTGCGTAATATCTTGCAGTATTTTTCTTTCATTTCTCTCTTCTTACTATTCTGGTCCGCGATCCTATACATGTCAGAAAACCTGTCTAACCGATTCACCACCTAGTGGACTTAAACAATTAAACGCTGTCTGACTTTCTAGATCGTAACTTGGACCTATACTCTTGCTGCAGAGTCTTTTCTAGCAAAGGGGGCTCAAAGTCTGTACTGTCTTTTGTCTTTATCAAAGTTCCAGAGTCTCCAAAGTATTTTTTACAATGGTGGGCGTGAAGCCATCCTTTTCTTCCTTCGACCTTGATGGCTGTCCTCGTGGTGAGCAACACTAATTTCGGCGTCTTCCAGCGCGGCTCAAGGGGGCTTGATCGATCAAAGTTCCGCACAAAAACAAAATCTCCAGGGACGATGGCGTGCTCCTTGACCTGGGTGTTGTCAGGGAAGGCGGCGGCAACCTGTGAACGACAAGAGAGTAGTGCAGACATCAAGGAAGCCAGGTAATCTGTCAGCATGTTACTGTCAACATCAGTTATTTTCTTAGGCATAGGCATACCCCACATATTTGGCGATCTACCGAAAACCACTTCATAAGGAGATAGGCCTGTTCTGGAATGGGCTACCATACGTATGTAAAAGAGGGCAACCGGCAAGGCTACCATCCAATCCACGCCTTTTTCTGCACAGACCTTTGCTAATTTCGTCTTAATTGTCTGATTATGTCTTTCTACCAGTCCTGCTGCTTCAGGGTGTCGCACACAATGAAACTTCCAATTATATCCTAACAGCAGGGACACTTGTTTCATTAATTCAGAAGAAAAAGGCTGACCATTGTCTGAGTACACGACACGGGGCAATCCGTATCTAGGGAAGAATTCTCGCACCAATTGCCTGGCCGTTGTCACAGCAGTGTAATCTGGGACTGGATACGCTTCTGTCCATCTAGATAGTGCACACACAACTACCAAGACATACTTGTAACCTCTACATCTGTCCATTTGGATATAATCCATCTGGAGAACTTCAAAAGGGTGGTCAGGAGGATGAAATCCGCCTTGTTCCACCGGAATGCCTTTACCTGGATTGAACTGGCAACAGATCATACAGGTACGTACTTTCTGCTTCGCTGCTGCACGCAGGTGCTTGTTAAACCAGATATTCTGTAAGCTGTCTAGCATTGCCTTCTCTCCCAAGTGTGCTGGAATATGTGCTGTGTTTATGATCACTTGTACCATGGAGTCTGGGAGAAACCATGTAGCTTTGCCTTTAGTCATCCAACCTTGGTCAGTCTGGACCCCTCCTTGTTCAGTCCATTTCTTTATTTCATCTGAAGTGACATGTGTCTGTATGTCGAGTACATCTTGAGAAGGATCCCTGACTGTCATACTTTTTGTCAGTAATGGTACCTCTGTCTTTGTTGTGTCTGTTGGCGTCTGGGCTGTAAGTTTAGCAATTCGGTCTGCCAGGTCATTACCCTGGGAAATGGTGTCTGTAACTTTGGTGTGTGCTTTGCATTTCAGGGTAGCTATGGCTGTAGGTAAGTGTATTGCTTCTAACAGGGCTTGAATAAGCGGACCGTGCTGAATTTTGGCACCATGAGAGGTCAAGAAACCTCTTTCCCTCCATAATACTCCGAAGTCATGAACAACGCCAAAAGCATACTGTGAGTCTGTATAAATGTTCACTTTCAAGTTCTTAGCTCTTATGCAGGCTTGTGTCAGAGCGATGAGCTCTGCTGCTTGTGCTGACAGTGTGTCTATTCTTTGTGTCTCAATGACTTCAGTAGCAGTGGTCACGGCATATGCTGCCACTATCTCTCCTGTGCTCGTTCTCATGCATGATCCATCTACATAGAGTGTCAGGTCAGGGTCTGGAAGGGCAACATCTGTCAGGTCTTGTCTTGGTTTCGTCACTGTATTCATTACTTCCACACAGTCATGTGGTGCGGTGTCTACTGTGCTTGAGGGCAAAAGTGTAGCAGGGTTAAGAATATTGCACCGTCTGATCTCTATGTGTGGCTGAAATAACGTCAGTTCATATCCTGTCAGTCTTGCTACAGTCAGGTGTAGTGTCTGTGTCCTGTTCAAGAGAACTTCCACTGCATGCGGTACTTGTACTGTCAGGGGGTGTCCCAGCACTATGGAGTCACTTTGTCTTATGGCTAGGGCTGTTGCTGCAACTGATTTCAGGCACGCAGGCACAGCCTGTGCCACTGGGTCCAGTGTACTAGAAAAATAAGCGCAAGGCTTGTGTTTTCCTGCTTGATCTTGGGTGAGGACAGATAATGCTGTTCCATCTTTTTTAGTTACGAAAAGCGTAAAGGGTTTGCTGTAACAAGGAGTCGCTAAAACTGGCGCTTGACATAAGGCTCTTTTTAATTCTTCAAATGCCAAGGTGTGTTCTTGTGTCCAAGGGAGGACAGTCGAAGACGCTGCCTCCTGTGTTGTCAACTGTATGAGTGGTTTGGCTAGATAGGCATACTGGGGAATCCACTGTCTGTAATATGAAGTGAGGCCAATGAAGGCCCGTACTTCCTTTTGTGTCTTAGGCTGTGAAAGGTTAGCAATTAACTGAATGCGTTCTTGTGTCAGCTGTCTACCCCTCTTGGACAGCAAGTGTCCAAGGTACACCACTTGCTGTGCACAGAATTGTAACTTCGAAGGGGACACTTTGTGCCCCTTGTCTGCCAGAAAGTGTAAAACTGTCAGTGATGCATGTTCGCAGTCTGGTTCTGATCGTGCTGTAATCAGGATGTCGTCTACGTACTGGAGCAGTGCAGTGTTGGAAGGCATATTAATACTGTCCAGTTGTCTTTTTAATGCTTGACTGTAAATGCTAGGACTCTCTGTAAAACCCTGGGGAGCTCTCGTAAATTTAAAGCTACGTCCACTTAAACTGAATCCGAAGAGATACTGGCTGTCTGGATGAATTGGAACACTGAAAAATGCATTCTTCAAGACAATTACTGTAAAGAACGTTGCTTCGGAATCAATAGCATTCAGTAATGAAGAAATGTCTGGGACCACTGGATACTGTGGGACTATACATTTGTTCAATTCTCGAAGGTCAACAACTAGTCTGTAAACTGGTGGTGCATTAGGGTCTGATCGTTTAAGGATAGGGATGACAGGTGAGTTACATACATTCGAGTTAGTCTCCACTACCACCCCATGTGCAATGAGTTCGTCAATAATTTTCAATAAGGCTACTTCGGCCTCAGGTGGTAGCCTGTATTGTCTGATTCGTGGTAGCACTACTCCTGCTTTGAGAGTGACACGGTGTGGTGTTATGTTCATGTAACCTACGTCAGTCGGACCTTGTGCCCATAGGTGCTGTGGTACATTCTGGAGTCTGTCGTCAAAATCTTTCAACACATAATGTCCCTTAAAATCACGTAAGAACAGTCGCACTCCTTCCGGAGAACAACAAATAACTGCTCCTAGTTCTTTTAATGTCTTTATACCAAGTAAGTTTTCTGGACATGACTTAGTCAGTAGTAAGTCTGTGGTACGTGACAATGGACCAACCCCGAGGGAGACTGGTTTCGAGACTTCATTAACAATAGGCTTTCCTGAAAATTCCAGGGAAACATTCTGTGAGCCTGAGAGGGGTGCCCCTGGAACCTCGTCATGGCTGATGGTAGTTCTGCTCGCCCCTTTGTCAATCAGAAACTTTCTGTCTTGTCCCAATACACGACTATGTACGTAGGGACCCTCTTGATCTACAGGAACCTCAATAAGGGGCAAGCCAACTTCCATCTCAAGGCTGTTTCATGAGAACTGTTGGTATTCTGGATAGTCTGCCTGTGTGTACTGTAACATTTGTTGTGTGGCATGAACAGGCGGTGGTGGGGGTGGAAAATTCGCTACTGTCTGTTGTGTGTTCTGTGGGGTGCTATTCTGCCTAGGAGGATGTGGTCATTCTTTTGTCTTGCCTGTAGCTATATTGTGTTTTAGGACAGCACAATCTTTTACAAAGTGACCAGGTTGTTTGCAATAATTACAGTTCCCTTTAACAGGTATCGTGCCATTTCTGTTTGTGTTTGCCGATACCGTTTGGGCAACCAGCACCTTCATTTTTGTCTCTTTCAGGCGTCTCTTTTCATGATCCTGTTCTTCTCTAATCCTGTTCTGGTGATACTGTAGCATTTGTAACATTTGCGAAGGACTGTTTGCTTGCCAAGTACTCTCAACCTTTAGTACTCTATTCTTGATCTGGGGTAGGGAATTCTCTACTAATTTGCTCACGAAAAGATGAGGATATGATTCGCTACTGGGCTTAAGGCCCCTATTAATAGTAAAGCATTTCTCGAATCTAGAATAAAAATCACTTGTGTCCTCGTCTGGTTTCTGTTTACAGGCTGAAATAGCATCCCAATCTTCCTTTTTAGTTATCAATAATCTCGGCAAAACCTGTATTAGCAGTTCAGGTAGTTCTTTAGCTTTGTCCCCAAGACCAACCCCCGGAAGCCTGGCTTTATCCTCTGTTTCCAATTCTGTCCAACTTAACTTTTTCTCTCCCACCTCCCAGTCTTTTTCCTTAAGCTTTTCATAAATACCTGCAGGCAACAGTACTTTCAATAGTTTCAGAATGTCAGCGTACGTATAATCTCCGATACGGAGAATGTCTTTTAATTCACGGTGGAACACCCCCGGGTCTTTATCATGGCAGGGCAGCATCTTTTTCATTTCCAATATTTCTAATTTCGTCAAGGGGGTGTAAACATACACCCGTTGAAGCTCACCGGTTGCATTTTTGACGGGATGTACCTCTCGTAGGGGGTTCTGTCTGTCTATGTACAGGTGCTTTCTGTCGTGGTGTGGGGCGGGAAGCATGCATGTGGTCAGAGAAGTCAAGTACTTATGTCGTTGATCCAGGATGACATTAATTAAATCAGTACCTAGGCCTGTCCATCTGTCTAGAAGTATGTCGTCCAGTAATTTATACAATGGACCGGGATCAGAATATTGACTCTCATACAACGTTATTAAATGTTGAACCATGTAAATACCAGCCAGACGCTGTTCGTTCGGCGAAAGGCTCAAAAAAGTCTGGGCCACTATATCATTGTTATATATCTTAGAATTGGACACCCACTGGACGGCTGACCGGGCCAATTCCTTTTCGTGTGGGGTGTGGGATCGCTCGTTCTCTATCCGTCGTTTCAGTGCTTTTTCAGTAGCTTGGAATAGATTTTCAAGGGAATATCTTTCTTTTATAGCCTGCCCCTGTTTACGGTAGTCGAGGCACTTGGGCCTGTCAAACTGTCGTGCTTTGCCTACATAATTCATTTTGTCCTTTGCTTCGGTTTCCACTTCTAACTCTTCCGTTGATGACTCAAACTTCTCGTCAGACTCTTCTCTGTGTATTTCTAATATTTCCTTTCGTATTTTCTTGTACATGCTATCTGTCTGTCTCTGTTTATCATGCCGACCGGCATCTATGTTGTCACTCCATTCTATCAAACCATGCTTCACATCCCCGTCTCCTTGGTCTTGTTCCCTGATCAGGCAGTTAATCATAAAACGGAGAATGTAGTTCCTAACCTCTACCTTTCTGTGTTCCATGGCCTGTTCTATACACTCGGGTCCCTGTCCCGTTCTAATGAAACGGTATATTTGATCTAGGTGTTCTTTCATGTCAGGTAGTGTGACCAAATAGTCGACGGCTTGTCTTAATCTTAGTGAAATCACGAGCATTGAACCCTTTCCTGGTACTGGATCATATATACAACGTGGAATTGCTACATCTACAGAAAACTTAAATGGCGTTTGTGGCGTTCGTGGCGTTCGTGGCGTTCGTGGCGTTGGCGGTGGCCCCCCTCCCCCAACCGCCCCTGGCCCTATGTCGTCTTTCACGACCTGCTGGAACTGAAGCTGTTGGAGCTGATCCGCTGATGGGGGCGGAGGGAAATCTGCATTTGCGTAGTCCGGTGCGGGCTCTTCTAGATAGGAGGAAATAAAAGCCTCCGAGGCTGTCGGCTTCTTTCTACGCACTCTAAAGGGTACAGGTGGTGGCGTACGCGACCTACGGGGTGTTTCTGAGGGGGTCGCTCTAGCTAGTTCTTCTGAAAGGACGGGATAAATACCAGCAACAACGGCATTTCTTTCTCTATCAGCCTGTTCTGCCTTGACCCGTTCCCCCTCCTCCCGCAGTTCCTTTTCTTTGGCTTTTTCCGCTGCTTGTTTACTTCTCTCTGCTTGGTGGAATTCTTTCTCTGATCTCCTATGTGACTCTTTGCGCCATAACTCAATGGCATCTTTCTGTGAGGGTCTTGCTTTCCTTTTCCATAACGCTTCCTCTACTCTCATAATACATTCAGAATCCCACGTTCCTGAGGCAGGCCATCTGTACTTCTCCTCTAAATCCTTTGTGTAATCTACCCATAAGTCTAAAAACAATACAGCATCTAGCCCGTGCTTGTTATACATGTAATGACCAGGTGTGTCTCTAGGCGGGATGTTAACTGACTCTTCGAGTATGCCTTTCCTGGTCCCTATCTGACGTAATTTCGAAAACAGTGGCATGTTGGAACTGGCTTAACGAAAACACAATATACACCAAAATAGACTGACTGAAACAATCATTAACACTACAACACTAAAACACTAAAACAAATACAGTTTAACTGATACATGGAGAAAAACATGAACTTGAAAACAGTTAACTTTATGCACTGGAATACAGTACAACCATACCGGTCTCGTAAAGAGACACGTCTTTACCGTGTCTGCCAAAATGGACCCGTCTTTACCGTGTCTGTGTGAACGGACACGTCTTTACCGAGCTCAAATAAATGAACCTGTCTTGAATCTTTATGCGTTCCCAATAGCGGTACTCACCGGGAAGCAGAACTTGAAGGCCTCAGAAACTTGATACTGCGAGAACTTGATACTGCGCATGCGCCTCGGAACAGGTGGGCCTCTGGAAACCTCGGACCTTGCTCTCTCATGGCTTGGGCTCTGGTTGGGATGATCCGCAATCCTCACCGCCTCGTGTGGATGCCTGGTCGCAGTCCGTCTCCTCCGTGGGCCTGAGGGAGTAAGCAGGAAGTCCCGCTGGCGTGTACACTTTGAAGTCCGTCACGGCTGTAGAAGGGGGCAAGGGCTGGACCTACATCGCCGGCGCATGGGGAAGGGGATTTTGTACCTATTCGGGCGCCAGATTTATGTGGTAAATAATATATTACCCTGTCATAATTTCTATACTTAAACAAAGGATCATGCATATAATGAGAGGCAGAGCCCGTGGTATCCGATTCAAAAAGGGCTTTATTTCAGTAACTCGAGTTAAGGGAGAATCGGGTTCCATCACCACTAAGGTTCAGGAAGGGTCTTCTAAACTTTATTCACAGAGTACAATATTTATACATCAAATTGCATAGATAGAGGAGGAGCGCTCTAGGCAGAGCAAGAGAAAGAGAGAGATAAGAGCATGTGGGCGTGCAAGAGGGTGTACATGTGGGCGTTCACTTGAGGAGTCATAGGTGAGTCATAGGTGGGTGGATACCTGAAGGGGGTCACATGGCCAGCTGGAACCTTTGCCCTACTTGTGTGCGCAACTTGGTCATGACGTGCAATTGACGTGTAACTGGGGGAAGCTGGGGGGAGCTGACTTTCGGTCTAGTAGAAAGGCCTTCAGTGTCAGGACGACCAGCACGTCTGGTATTATCTGACATCTTAGGTCCGGGGATGTATTATCTGAAGTAAAGGTCGCTCAAGCAAAGGTTGCTCATCACCAAGAGCCAGTGTGGGCATATATTTCTTCGTGCATTGCGTGGGGGCCGTGGGTTTTCTATGGATGCGAGCTCTGTAAATCACTTAAGCGGAGACAGAAAGGTTAGGCCCTATCTCTGCAGACGGGTTCTGTTTACCTACTTCACTAGGCAGGAATGTGATTCTGTGGAGCAAGCAGATAACTGTGTGCAAAATACTGTCTTGGCACCCCGGGCTGGGCCCCTCTCGTCTTGGCAGAAAGTATGCAAGGGGTCAGGGATACATAGCTGAGCTGCAGCTTTCAGAGGGTCTTGAGGCATGAAAAGTCAATTTCGGGTCCTGGCTCAGGCTGAGCCACAAAACGGGTTCATCTCGATATTTAAACGTGCACAATGCAAACACATGGGCAACATAGGCCTCAATGCAGAATTAACGTTTCTTTCATGGAAGACTTGGTAACTGACATCCTAATGTGGGACGTAAATGCAGAGGCATTATTATTGCAGGCCATAGAGGGGAAATGCATGGGAGACATGCGCATACACTAAACGTGGGGTACAAGCAGGGGACACATTGGCCATGTAAAATTTCATTTTCCTCAACTCCCACAATATATGATAGAAGATGCCCTCCCATTGACAGCCCCTCGTGCAAAGGGTCGAATGACTCCTGTCCCAAGCATATAGGTGTGTGTGAGGTTAGTAGAAACTGTGGAGGATCTTTAATTGCACCAGCCTAAACCTTGAGCCGATTGATATTTCACGCAAGCTCAGTATGGCATCCTGCCAGTCGTCGTGATCTAGTCTCCCAAGATCTCGGGTTCATGCTGCCCTAAGCGATGTCAAAGGGTCTGGCATATTGTTTATGAGCTTGCGGTATATGGTGGATGTGGGCTTTTCTAGTATGGGGTCTAGGAGCAGTCTACCCTCCAAGGGGGAGTAGTCCGGGATTGATGTACCACTGTGTATGTATGAGCGTATGGCGTGTAGGAGACGTACGTGTTGATAGGTTTGCGAGTTGTGAAGGACATATTCCTTCTTGAGGTAAGCAAAGGAGCGCCCCCCTTCCAGACATCTCCCAAGTATTCAATGCTGATTAACTTCCACCCCCTGTTACCTGTGAACATGGCCACCTCTTTCATCTGGTCTCCGAGCCATAGAGGAGTTCTACCTATCAGTGTGTCCAACCTAGGAACTTGTTTGCCTCTTTCCATCACTGCGAGACCACCCTGGCATGTGCAGGCCACTCCATCCATGACCTCCATGCATAAAGAAGGTGTTTGCAGTCTCCCCCCTGCATAACCATCCTATCCACTCTATATGCAGATTCAGAACTGTCCGTGAACACCCAGTCGTTGACCATCTGGAGCTGCGAGGCCTAATAATGCAGTTTGAAGTCCAGAAGCGCTACGCCACCATCATATAAATCTCTAGTAATCTTGTGTAGCGTTATTCTTGTGGACACGCCATTTCACAACAACGTCTGTACCGGGGGCAATATTTGTTTGAATACACCCGGAGGGACAGGACACGGTGTATTCTACAGGATGTATAAGAGTGAGCATCTTAAATAATGGCATTCGGCCCATGAGAGAGAGGTAGTGATCGCCAGTGACTCACGTCAGGCCCCAGGTGAACCAGTTTGGGCTCGAGGTTTCTAGCGAAAAATTCTTGCTTGTCCCTTGTGACGTAAATTCCTAATTATTTAAACCTGTCGGTCACCACGGAGGCCGAGCACTGAGTGGGGATCCGAGGGTTGGGCGACAGGGGGACGATCACTGACTTGGCCCAATTGATTGTGTAGCCAGAGTACCTGTAGAATAACTCAAAGAGTTGCAACACCTGCGCTATTGAGTGATAGGGTCACGCCAGACATACAACAATATCATCAGTGTATAAGGAGATACGCTTTTCCCACTCATCTGGCAGCGCCAAATTCCAGACCAACCTGTCCCTCCTATTACAATGAGCCAGCGGCTCCAGGGCTAGGGCAAAGAGAAGAGGGGACAGGGGGCAGCCCTGCCTGTTGCCCCTTCTAGGGGAAAGGCCCTAGACACGGCGCCATTGACCTTCACTCGAGCTGTAGGCTGATTGTACAGAAGCCGCACCCAACTACAAAAGATCAGGCCAAAGCCCAAATTCTGAAGCACCATGAAAAGGTAGGGCCATTCAATGCTGTCGAACACCATCAAGGCATCTAACGCCAACAATGCCGTTTGGGTGTTCCCAACATCTTTGGTCATGTAGAGCACCCATAAAGATGCTGCAGGTTGTGATGGGTGCTCCTACGGGGCATAATCCCTGATTGATTGACATGCAGAAGATCAGGAATAACAGACACCAATCTGTCCACTAGAGCCTTGGCCAGAACCTTGGCCTCCAGTGAAATGGGGCGGTATGAGTAACAGTGATCTGCCGGCTTCCCTGCTTTATGGATGACTATGATTGTGGCCTCTCTTTGATCCGTTGGGAGCCTGCCTGTCTCACGCAACTCTGAATACATTCAAAGAAGGGGGTTAATAATGACGTTCGCTTGTCTTTTATATATCTCTACTGGGAACCAGTTAAATCCAGGTGCTTTCCCGGACTAGAGGGAATTGATGGCATTCCCGATTTCCTCCCCCGTGAATTCCACCTCTTTGGTCAGAGGACAACGTGGGCATCGCAAAATCCCTTAGGAACTCGTTTTCGGTCCTAGTGCAGACCGGGGAGTATATTCCTCTCGAAGTGGGGAAGTGGGTCGCGAAGGCTTCCGCTATGCCCGTGCTAGTGGATGAGAGGGACCCCAACGCATCTCTTACTTCAGCTACCCAGGAACGCTCCCTGTCACGATGCTCGAGCCACGCTAGTAGCTTCAAGGCCTCATCACCTACATCATAGATCGGGTGCTGTAGAGCAAGAGCGTAGGCACGTGCCTCCCCCTCGGCCAAGGCCCTAAGTTCCCTGTGTTTCAGGGTCAATCTGTGATGAAGGTCAACAGAGTAGGCGATGGTAACATCGCGTTGCAGTTGCTCAGTTTCGCACTCTAGTTGACTGATCTGTACTGATTACTCTTTTTTCTGGGCCCCTATCAATGCCTGGGCCTGCCCTCTCAGCACCGTTTTGTATGCTTCCCATAGGGTTATTTGGGACTCCACCGAGCCCTGGTGTTCTTCAAAGCAGAGCTGAGAGCCCTTCTGGAGTTTTCCCCCAAGACAGGTCCCGGAGTTACCACGGGTCCATTCTCGGAAAAGACACCCTGTTGATCACTGGGCCTATAAAAAGTGATGCTGACTGGGGAGTGATTGGAAATCCCACGGGCCATGATCTGGGGTTCAGCAAAGTCTCCAACCTAGTCGTTACGGGTGAAGAAGTGGTCAAGAAGTGGTCAAGTCTTGAAAAGGACCTGTGTCTAGCTGAAAAAAACATGTAAGTATAGGGTTGTGAGTGCACCAAAGGTCGCTAAGTCCCATTGCCATAGCAAAGCCTTCCAAACCCCGCTCGCCCCGGCAGCCCGTCTCTGCGTTAGAATGGTCAAGGTCTGTGTTCAGGACTGTGTTAGTGTCACCACCTATCAGGGGGACCCCAGGGGGAAGACCCGCCAGTAAGCATCCCAACTTGGGTAGAGTCGAGTAGTGTAGGCCTGGCGGAATATATCAGGAGCAGAACACTAGGGTGCACCCGTCCCACTTAACAGCGGTTGCAATCAAGAAGCATGCATCATCAGTCCAACTGCTCTAGATAACAACGGGTAAGGTGTTTTGGACTAAAATACCCACCCCCGTGATCCAGACGTGAACCCCGAATGGGCCACTATTTTGTTGCCAAAACAATCCAGGGCCCTGCACCTATTCTAAACCAGATGTGACTCCTGGAGTAGAACCACGTTGGGCAAATATCTTTTTTAAGGTGCTATAATACCAATGTATGTTTAATCTTGTTACCAAGCCCATTCACGTTCCACGTCCATATTGTTATGCTAGCTGGATCACCCATATGCACCGGAGAGGCTCACTTTCCTCGGATAGTCACATGGCCCCACTGTGTCACTAGGCTGATTCCCACATGTTAGATGTTTATACCGGTTCAGAGCAAACCATCCCAATCCCTGAAACAGAACCCCCCAACTCCCCCCTCCCTGCCTCCCTGCTCGGTGGGTCCTCAACCTCTCACCTTCCAAACTTGCAGAGTGCCTGTCGCCCCAGCAACCTAACAATCAACCTTACCTACGAAACATGAACTTGCAGTCAGATAGAAGAATTATACATAACTAACGAATGTCCCACCCACACTGATAGCTGTACTGGAGCAACCAGATGCAAGTCCCCCCGGGTTCGCTACCCCAACACGGGCCCGGCTGAGTCAGACCACTATAGTGTTCAGTACATTATTGCAGTGTGTTGCGAGGAAGTTCCATTCTCATACTGCAAGATAATCCTTGTGGCGTTGTCCCCCACCCATACAAAAGAGCCCAGACAGCCCCCAGAGAAGAAGGAATAAATAACTCAATGACCAACTGAAGGACTGGGTTTTTCTAAGACCCAGCGGTGCCAGGGATAACACCTGAAACCTATGTGGGTTACCTGTTCCGGCGTACAAATGACAGAGACACGGGACACTTCCTTTGGCGTCAAAGATTCGAGGTTTATTTACTGCAGGGAACACAGAAGTCACGATAAGTACATAACATGTAGGTTCACGGAGACTGCTTCGACTTGTATCCGTGGATCGCTCCTTTTATACAGTTTTTCGACATATGATAACATGACAAACAAAAGGTTACAACCCGGTTCCCACAGTAAATTTCATAGGGGGTCGCTTTCATGTATTCAGGGCCCGGAACATAATTACAGTAGCATTTGTCGGTTCCCAACGGTAAAGGTACATCTTCTCACCATTAGTGCATTCCGTTCGGCTGTAAACGAATCAAGGAAGAGTCAGAAACAGGTGCAGAGGAAGACGAAGATAGGGAACAGATCAAAAAGAGTGTAAAGGGGGTGGTATCAGGAAACACGATTGCAGGGATCAAAGGAGACGTGCCTAATGAATGCACAACTGAGACAATAGACCAGTACGGCAAGATGAGCCTCGAGCGGGGCCATCTGCCTTACAGTATCATCCCCCTCATCATAAAGACACCCTCAAAGGAACACGTGTCTTCCGCAAGAGTTTGGGAATCCCAGGGTCACGAAGTGGACAGCGTCCGTTCGCTGGCTACTTGAGGGCAAGAAACAAAATGGATGCCATATCTAAAATGGAACCCGTGGGTTCAGATGAAGAAACCCACGAAACAAACGAACGGTTTAGGCTAGCACAGCGAAAACGCGTACACCCACTAAACTCGTCATTTCCGGTTCATAGATACCAGACTCGACCATATTCGGGCGAGTCGAAAACACCACTTACAATTGTCACGGAACCTCAGATGCTCCTTTTGCCCTCATGTAGGCAAGCACTAGTCGGAATCAGAATCGATCTCGATATTCATCAGACCATCCAGATGCTGCTGCAACATCATTCTACCCATCAATGCTTCCTTGGTAACAGGTGGCCGTCTTATACACGTCGTAGCACAGAGGCCACATAAGGCAGGACCACACTGCACACAAAGACAACATGTGAACAGAAATGCTACAACAACCCCAATGATCATCAGAATCTTCCAACCCCACGTCGACATCAGGCCCCAAAACCACCCTAGTAGCGTCCAATCCCCTACGTCCACGTATATGGACTCGGAGATCCTATGCAACTTCGAGATGGCTTGATAGGCAGTTGGAGCGTTGTCAGGAATGAAAATGCAGCAACTCGAATGGATCACCTTACATACTCCACCTCTATCTGCAAGGACAACGTCTAAAACCATACGATTTTGTAACGTCATAAGCCTGTCCGCCTGAAGCTCTGCTGTGATATTGCCAAGGGCGCTCGCAGTGATATTAGCGGTTGATTCCACCACTCGAGTCAACTGTCTCAAGTTCCTACTATTGATCATAGGTCCCCAAAACGGCAAGACACCCTTAAAGAAGTCTCCTGCCTCTTGACCGGCAGTGTCCTCTTCGCTAATTACGCCTCTCACAACTCTGGTCTTGTGATAATCCGACCCAACAGTGAAGGTCGGCGGCAACAGATTTGCAATATAACAGGTGCCCGAAAAGTCAAGGGGCAACCATGTATATGCACGATCGTAACATACAAAGTACGTACCCTTGGCAGTCAGGAGAACACGGGAAGAGAGCATTGGTAAAACATATGTTTCAGTGCAAGCACTCTCCCCAAGATGAGCTCTCGGGCTTCGACCACGACCTTTCAAACAAAAATTACCGAGGTGGGGTACGATCCAAATTGGAGATGAACTTTTGAGCTGTCTATCACCCACTAACACGCTATACTCGGCCTCGCTCAGATCCCTATAGGCTCGCACCTCTTCCTCTGGAATAAGCGATGGATCAAAAATATCTCTATCTAAATCAGCAATCGCTATTGCCAAAGACTTATGGTACGGGCCGGGACCGAAGTGTGGAGAACGTGGCTCTCTATTGGGGTAAGAATCTAGTGCGCTACGAAACATTGTTTGAAATGCTCGAGCTGAACCCTGGGAACTGTAAGGAAGGACCAAGTACGGAATTCCCTTATTGGTGGTATGCGGCATTAACCCACACACCCAACAATTGGTAGTGTTCATCACCAACTGATGCTGATGAAGGAGCTGAACGAAGGAATTGTTCATGAATTCCGCACGTCTAACCTGCTCATGTTGGGGTAAGATGTGGAAGGAATGAGGAGAAACAGTGGAAATAATTTTACGTTCAGAAGAAGGGGTAGGTGAAGCAGAAGGCAATAATGACTGTATCGTATAATACACTCCACCCACCAATAACGAGGAAACATTTAGGAACAGAAGGAACACCTGAAACATGAAGCACTTAGTACGTAGAATCTTATGCAATTTGAATCTTTGTGATTGAATCTTCTCCAATTCCGACAGCTTTGAGAAAGCCATCCTCTAAAACCGTCCGCAACGTTCTTGATGCACTTCGTTCTGTGTAGCAATAGTCAATCCCCAGGAGTTTCTAGGAATCGACAGTCTCCAACCTAATGTCAGGACCTACTAAACAGAAGGAAGTACCCGCACGGCCCTACGGTCCACCCGGATGTAAGGTTCTTTTTAATTAAACAATATATATACAAAATCTCCTAGCTGTGGAAACAAAACACACATATGCGGAAAAGAACTCAGAATTCATACAAAAATTACAGTGATTCAAAAATGTTCAGAGTGATAATGGGGTAACGTAAATGTCAGGGGAGAAAGCAAAAAAAATAATTTTTATTAGTCTCTAGTGTTGGAACGGAGAAAATATCTGCTTCTCCCAGGACGAGTCTGATCTTCAAACAGTTGGTCGGATGATGAAACAGAGTCCTGTCGATCAGACAATAGTTCAGATCTTGAATTCTCCAATGTCAAAGGTTCAACAGTATTGTCTGGCTGCACTGAAGTCTCTCCCACAGGCTGAGCGTCACTGAATGGCACAAAATTCGGCAAAACCTCCGTTTCAGACGAGGCGATGCCCTTCCTCACCCACAAGTCCGCTGGTAAAGGTATTGGTACCTTCTTGGTGTGGGTGGCATGCACCCAATGCTTGTGGCCCTCCAAACGAACAGCAGTTCTCGTGGCAAGGAGCACTTGAAAGGGCCCGATGAACCTTGGCTCAAGATTTTTTTTCCGGCCAAAGTTCCTCGTAACCACCCAGTCTCCGGGTTGGAGCTGGTGGCCTGGACCCTCCGTCTGCGCCGGCAGTGCTTCAAAGACCTGTTGATGAATTAACCTCAGTTTAGCAGTCAGATCATGAAGGTAATCGATCAGCATTGGATACTCAAGATCAGCAAACGCACTAGGTCTAGGAACCCCCCAAATATTTGCAGGTCGGCCGAACACAATCTCATATGGGCTGAGCCCTACTCGAGAGTGTACAGTCGCCCTAGTTGACAGAAGAGCCAGGGGCAAAGTGTCAGGCCACGAGAGACCAGTCGTAGCCTGAATCTTTGCGAGTTTTAGTTTGAGAGTACCATTGTACCCCTCAACCAAACCTGCTGACTGGGGATGGTTGGCGCTATGGAATTTTTGTGTAATTCCAAGGCCCTTACACACACTCTTCATCACACTCCCCACAAACTCACTTCCATTATCAGACCATACAATCCGTGGCATTCCATACCGAGGAAAGTATTCCTTCAGTAGGACTTTCGCTGTGGACAGGGCAGTATTGTCTTTGAGAGGGTAAGCTTCGATCCATCGGGAGAATGCGCAAACCACAACCAAAACATATTTTAGGTTATTGCATCGCTCCATATGGATGAAATCCAACTGAATCATCTCAAAGGGACATGAAGGAGGAGCAAAGTGGCCAGGGGGTGTAGGAGTTCCCTTACCAGGATTGTACATCATACATATCATGCAATTCTTAACCAATCTCTCAGCACACTTAGCAATACCATCATTCTTCCATACAGGGGACAACAACTTACAAATACCTTTCGCACTAATATGTGACAAACCGTGTGCCATAGTCACAACAGCTAGCACATATGCATCCGGCAACATCCACCTTTTATTCTCCGACAAATCAATCCAACAGCCATTCGCATCCAGCTTTCCCGTACTCTCTTTCCACTTAGTCTTTTCAGTCTCGGTGGCCTCATTCTGAATCGCTTTCACACTTTCAATAGTATCCTCACACATACCAGTTTCTGCAGGCCACCTTACCGAACTCATCACATACATTCTAGTTGTAAGGTTTCTCGCAGTCTCCTTAGCAATCTCATCAGCAAATGCATTGCCACGACCAACATCATCCGTCACCTTACGGTGCGCACTACACTTAATAATCGCCACCTGCTTGGGCAATGTAAGTGCATCTAAAAGATCATTCACAAGCTGTCCATGCTGGATCTTCGTACCATGCGATGTCATAAAACCTCTCTCTCTCCACGATCGTCCAAAACTATGCGCAACACCAAACGCATACTGACTGTCAGTAAACACATTCACCCGTTTCCCTTTTGACAACACACACGCTCTGGTTAAGGCAATCAGCTCTGCCGCCTGTGCAGAGTTCTGGTTCAATCTTGCAGTTTCCACAACCGTACTCAACGTCACCACAGCATAAGCAGTCGTCACATCACCATTCGGCAACTTAAAACACGAACCATCCACATACAATGTACCATGGGGTTCTTCCAATGGAGTGTTTTTTAGGTCAACACGACCCTTTGTTTCCTCCTTAGTTCGTAAGTAACAATCGTGTGGTGATACCTCATCTGATTCCATATTAGTTGGCAACAAAGTCGCCGGGTTTAGGACATTGCAGCGCTTTATTTGAATGTGACTTGCCAGGAGCGTCAACTCATAACCAGACAACCTTGCACTCGTCAAGTGTTGGGATTTCGTACGATTCAAGAGAGTGTCAACTGCATGCGGAACCATCACCGTAAGCATATTATCCATAACCAATCCTGCAGATTGTCGGATGGACACCGCAGCTGCCGCTGTTGCTCTCAAACAACTCGGCAATGCTCTAGCTACTGGGTCCAAGGTCGAGGAAAAATATGCACATGGACGCTGCTTACCGCCAAATTGTTGCATCAAAACACTCAACGCACAACCTTCCCTCTCGTGAACGTATAGTATAAACGGCTTACTGTTGTCAGGAGTACCTAACACAGGGGCCGAACACAACGCATCACGCAGTTCAGAAAAACTTTTCTGACATTCTTCCGTCCATGGCAAAGGAGTTGGAACATCCTTGCACGTAAGAGCTACCAATGGTTTCGCTAGCAACGAAAAATTTGGAATCCATTGCCTGCAGTATGACGTGATACCTAGAAAGGCACGCACATCTCTCTGAGTTGTTGGCACAGTCATTCGAGCGATCGCTGCAATTCTCTCTGGGGTCAACCTTCTTCCCTCCTTTGACAATAAGTGACCTAAATAGGTTACTTCTTGACAACAATATTGCAGTTTAGAAGGTGACACCTTGTGATGTAAGTCACAGAGATGCTGCAACAACGACACCGTAGCAAGTTTGCAAATCTCTTGTGTGTCCGCAGCCACCAACAAGTCATCGACATATTGGATCAAGGCCGCACCAGCCGGTAACAGAAACGCATCAAGTTGACTCTTCAAGGCTTGGCTGTATATCGATGGACTCTCACAGTAGCCCTGAGGAGCGCGTTTAAACCTAAAGCTGCGGCCACCTAAAGAGAAACTGAAAAGGTCCCTGCTCTCCTCAGCAATTGGAATGCTAAAGAAAGCATTCTTCAGATCGATCACTGAGAACCAGGACGCAGATGCTGGAATCAGAGTCAGTAAAGCCGTAATGTCAGGCACCACAGGGAACTGAGGAATCACAATTTTGTTCACCTCCCGTAAATCAATAACAAAACGATAAACATGAGGCTTAGATGGATCAGTGCGTTTCAAAATGGGCAGCACAGGGCTGTTACACACGTTTCCCTGAGTCTCCTCTATAGCATCTTTCTCGATCAAATCATAGATGATCGCTAACAACGCTCGCTCACCATCAAGGGAGATGCGATACTGGGGAATACGTGGTAATCGCACATTTGATTTCAGTTGAACAACATAAGGGGAGATGTCAAGCAGGCCCACGTCATTGGGACCTGTTGCCCACAAAGATGCAGGAAGAGAACTCAATTCCGGTGGGAGCTTATCGATGGACAAATACATAGGAGAGATTACTCTCTCACCCAATGTAAGCTTTACTCCCGCAGGAGAACAATACAAAGTCGCATACAGACGTTTCAGCAAATCCAGGCCCAAAAGATTTTCACTACAACCAGTAGTCAAAATCAAAGGAGCTTTCAGCTCACGAGGCCCAATTGTAAGGGGCAAAGGGCGAGAAACCGGATTGCTAACAGGGGCGCCGGAGAATCCAACGGAAACATTTGTTAAGCCAGACAAAGGTGCGCCAGGGAGTTTCGAATGCAAGATGGAACTTTTCGCTGCACCAGTGTCCAACAGAAAAGGCTCAACTACGCCCGAGGTGGCAACTGCGACATAAGGCCCTCTCTGATCAACCAGAACTGATACTACTCCCTCTCCTTGTCTATGGCTGTCCTAGTAATTACCGTCGTCAGTACCCTGATCGACGTAGTAATCGTCCACATTGTACTGTGCGGATCTACCTGATGAAGACCCACGCTGATCAAAACAATTATTAGAATCAGAGGAATTATTAGAACGATCATTTTGATTTTGCGTAACACCACGACCTCTACCTCGTGAAGCCTGCTGCGGACCACTACGGCCTCCTCTAGATGAATTTCCACTATTTCGATCACGCAAAACTGGACAATCAAATTTCAAATGACCCTTGCCTCTACAGTAGGCACACTGATTGTACCCAAGCGTAGATCTCTGCGAAGGAGAGTCATTTCGCGACTGAGACCTAGCAGGCTGGGACTGCGATCTATTCCGTTGCTGAGAATCATTTTGATTCGAGCGCGGAGGATATGCTTGCTGCAACAAAACTTTCGTTTTGAGGTCTTTGGTCTTTTTCTCTGCACAATCTTTTTCCTCTTTCTCTCTATTTTCATAATATTGAGCCGTAGCCAATATCTGGGCAGAAGTAGAAACAGCCCACGCACTCTCTGAATTTTTCAATTTATTACTAAGGTCAGGCAACAAATTCGACACAAATTTGTCAACAAACAATCTCTGGCCTTCCTCAGTGCCCATATCTTGACCACTATGATCGATGAATGCCTCCTCAAATCTCGTAAAGAAATCGGAGACACTCTCGTCTTTCTTCTGCTTGCAAGCAGACAATTTGTCCCAGTTAACTTTCATAGCTGGCATAAGCGTTTTCATAAGGGTAATTATTCTCTGAGGAAGATCGGTAATGAGCTGTTCTGGCTTAGCCCCACCAACCTGCAAGCCGTCCGCGGCTGTAAGCGCAGCCCAATCACCACCTAATTCAGCTGCATGATCTTCGTGACGTATTTTCGCCCACACCGGTTGCGGTACGACATTGCCGAACAACATATCGATGTCGGCAAGATTCATTATCGTAGCATCCACTAACTGAGACAATTCCTTATAGTACCCTGCAGGATTTTTGCGAGGGTCAGGCAAAGATTGCTTCACCTGCAAAACTTCCGATCGCTTCCATGGGAGGTGTATCCAAACTCTCTGAAAGAATGGTAAGATCGGAGGGTTAGCACCAGGGTTACCTGGCATATGCACTGGTGGAACTTCGCGCATGGGATACTGACCAGGCGTGGACATCCATTCCTCATGCTCGTCTTTAAATAATGAATGAGGCATTATAGTGGGACGAAAAGATAGTAGGTGCTCGACTGCACGTCGAACAATGCTACCCACAAGTACACCACTCGAAAACTGAAGCTGAAGTTCAGTCAGAGCAGCCAGTACGTCATCTGCCGCATCAACTGATATCTCATCGCGTAAGAGTTTGCACATTCCTTCAAACACGAACCTTTGTGTCAGCTCATTGAATTGAGAGAAAGTGTCAACAACTATACGTGGAGGATTCTTAAGGGGGTACCTAATCCAATTTTTCGCCATTTTATATAGCGTGTCACGTTCCCTACCACCAGGAAGCTGACTTCGTCTTTGGGGAGCTTCAGATTCGTCAGACCCAAGAATCGGTCCAAAAGGAGAATAAAGATTAGCAACAGTATTAGGAATGCGTCTGCGAACAGACGGAGAAGAGGAGTAAAGTACAGGAGCAACAACATGAGAGCTAAAGACAGGAGCAGCAGGAGCAGTAGGAGTAGCTACAAGAGCAGAAGTAGCGGGAACAACAATTTGAGAAGGTATAGACGGAGGAGCAGTAGGAACAGGAGCAGGTAGAGGAATAGGAACAAGAGGATTCGCAATGGCAGGGCCAACGACAGGCTGGTTAACAGCCGCAGGAACAGCAGGTTGAGGGACAGGAGGAACCACGGGAACTGCGGTATCCTGTGCATATGGAGGTGGCGACTTCAATAGATAGGACAACAAAGGGTCCTCTACTGCTTCCTCTCCCTTCTTATCCGTACCCGTCGGTAAAGCGGGGTAACATTTATCCACTGTCATACGCTGCAATCTATCAAAAATTTCCTTTTCCTTCTCTTCTTTGTCTCGCTGAAACTGCTCTGCATTTCTCATTGTTGTAACGATACCTTCTCTCTTATTACGTTTAAGCTGCTTGATTTCTTTCTGCTTGGCTTCTTTACGCCATAACCAAAAGGAATCAAACATGGCCGGCCTTGCTTTTCTTTGGAACAATTTAGCTTCAAGATTATCTAGAATCGGGGTCTCAAAACTACCATGAGGTGGCCAACTAAGGACACCGTCATCTTTGGTGTAGCGAACCCAGCAATCATTAAATGTGATAGGACCCACACCATGTCGACTATATAATTCGTAAATTGGAGTTCCGACCGGAGGTATCGGACACGAGTCCTCCAACCGGGAATCCGCACCACAACCTCTAAAGCAACTGAACAAAGTACTACGGCCAGGCATCGTGCACACTAACCGAGTTTCACAAACGTCAATGGTTATTGGATTATAATGTCCCTGCAAAAGTGCAAAAACCCTCGGTTTTTGGCGACTGCAGACGTCAAATAGAACAACTATGAACAGAATACAAAGGACCACAAATGCAATGGAACCATGCAACAACTAAGCACTCACAACAACAAAGGATTTTGGGAGCGACCCACAAATACTTAACTCAAAGAGCAATGGCGTCACCAGGAAGGCCCGTCAATCGTCTCGCTGTACCAAGGTCTACGCCAGGCGCCAAAACAGGTCTACAGTCAGGGCAGCAGTCCGTCACAGCCGTCAGGAGGCGGGGATCTTCGCGGGAAAAGTCTTCGGGCCACTTGTTTCGACAACAGGATCGATGAAGCGGGGTGCACCTTCCCTCGGAGATTTCACACGAAGTTCCTCACGATCATCGGGCTTTGGACCGGTACCACTGATGCAGCCCCACATTGGGCGCCAACTGAAGGACTGGGTTTTTCTAAGACCCAGCGGTGCCAGGGATAACACCTGAAACCTTCGTGGGTTACCTGTTCCGGCGTACAAATGACAGCGACATGGGACACTTCCTTCGGCGTCAAAGATTCGAGGTTTATTTACTGCAGGGAACACAGAAGTCACGAGAAGTACATACCATGTAGGTTCACGGAGACTGCTTCGACTTGTATCCGTGGATCGCTCCTTTTATACAGTTTTTCGACATACGATAACATGACAAACAAAAGGTTACAACCCGGTTCCCACAGTAAATTTCATAGGGGGTCGTTTCATGTATTCAGGGCCCGGAACATAATTACAGTAGCATTTGTCGGTTCCCAACTGTAAAAGTACATCTTCTCACCATTAGTGCATTCCGTTCGGCTGTAAACGAATCAAGGAAGAGTCAGAAACAGGTGCAGAGGAAGACGAAGATAGCAAACAGATCGAAAAGAGTGTAAAGGGGGTGGTATCAGGAAACACGATTGCAGGGATCAAAGGAGACGTGCCTAATGAATGCACAACTGAGACAATAGACCAGTACGGCAAGATGAGCCTCGAGCGGGGCCATCTGCCTTACAGTATCATCCCCCTCATCATAAAGACACCCTCAAAGGAACACGTGTCTTCCGCAAGAGTTTGGGAATCCCAGGGTCACGAAGTGGACAGCGTCCGTTCGCTGGCTACTTGAGGGCAAGAAACAAAATGGATGCCATATCTAAAATGGAACCCGTGGGTTCAGATGAAGAAACCCACGAAACAAACGAACGGTTTAGGCTAGCACAGCGAAAACGCGTACACCCACTAAACTCGTCATTTGCGGTTCATAGATACCAGACTCGACCATATTCGGGCGAGTTGAAAACACCACTTACAATTGTCACGGAACCTCACAACCGACCCCCGGATCACCTAATTACTCTCTGTTCTCTTCACTCACAGCGTCCTGCCCATTATGCCGTTGTTCGGATCTATGCGGGCCACCTTTCCTGCCCACTGTTTGCCAACCCTCCAACCACTCACTGGCCTCTTTTGGTGTCACAAAGAAATACGCTTTGCCTCCGTCCAGGATTTTGAGGCGGGCAGGGAAAAGCATCATGTATTTCAACCCTTGTTCTCTGAGGGCCCTCTTTACGCCATCGAAGGACCGTCGCTGGCACTGGACATTTTCAAGCTGGAGATCGGCAGACACCTGTGCCGCCTGCAAGATGGAGTCCTAGTCTCTAAAGTTCAGGATATGGGCGATGAAAGTGCGCAGAGGAGCCCCAGGCTTAGGCTTACCCCACAGCGCTTGCGAGCCCGCTTAACTGAAAAGAAGTTTGACAGGCGCTTAGGTTTCAGGTGATTCAGTTCCAGATCTTCCATGAACCAGTCCGTGGATGGCCCCTCCATTCCCTCCGGGACCCCCACCCAACGGATGTTGTTTTGTCTGGCTCACCCCTCCTGGCCCTCGAGCCAGATGTTGATGTCCATTTGGTATTTGGTTAGGACGGCAACCTGTTCTTCTAGTCTTTTGGTTTTAGACTGGAGGCTCCTGATTCCCGTTTCAGGCACTACCACTTGGCAGGACATGGCTTTTGTAGTTCGGACTGGACTGTTCCCATGGGGCACAGGGTCAGAGCTGATTTGCATATCGCCATTGTCTAACCCAGGGTGGTTTGGAGTGCAAAAAAATGATGGATTTGGGCCCAGATCTTTGGACTGGGGTGAGTGTGTGACATTGATCCACATTCTGTCCATCACCTGTTTTGTTTGCAAATTCCGCCCTAAGTGCGCTGGGGATGCCCAGACGTGGGTCCCAGGCACTCCACACCACTGGAGTCAAGCTAGCCGGGCTGATGAGAGGTGTTACCTCGAAACCGGTCCGGTCCTCGGATGCTTGATTCCGTTCTGGGAAGGACATGGCTTTTGTAGTTTGGACTGGACTGTTCCCATGGGGCACAGGGTCAGAGCTGATTTGCATATCGCCATTGTCTAACCCAGGGTGGTTTGGAGTGCAAAAAAATGATGGATTTGGGCCCAGATCTTTGGACTGGGGTGAGTGTGTGACATTGATCCACATTCTGTCCATCACCTGTTTTGTTTGCAAATTCCACCACTTTCTCCGACATCTTCCTGAAGTTCCCTAGCAGTAGGTTGACTTCCTCTGTTACTGAGTCCAGATTTGGCTCAAAGGTTCAGCGGAGCTCCTGAATGGCTCTCATGATGTCTCTCAAGGAGGGGTCTGGGCCACTGTCTTCAGGATCCTCCTGCTTGCTCCCACCTGCAGCTCCCTCCTCTCTCCCCATGGCTACAGTGTATTTGTCTATCTGGTTGGATTGACCCAGGCCAGGCAGTCTGGTGCAGCCCATGGCTGGGGATAGTCAGGCCAAGGTGCATTGAAAATTAGGCCCCTGTCCCTTAGTTTCCCTTTCGGGGAGAGGACGGACTCTGCAAAGATTGTCGACATGCAGTAAGTCGCTAGGGGCAGAGTGTGGACTCTAGCTGGACTCACGGTGTCCCACCTTCTCCCCGCCTCATGTCCCCGCTTCAGAGTTTCAACAGGCACTAGTTTCCAATGCGCAGGCCCTCGGGCCGATCCATCACTGTATGTGGCGCTCCCACCTCCGCTATTCAGAGAACTCTACTGTGCATTTCCAGGTGCTTAATTCACTTCAGGGGGATCCAGCACTCCACTATCGCGCAGCCGCTCCCTCTGCTTTCAAAAGTTATAGGCCTATCTCCCTCCTGCATGAAGTTAGCTTAATTCTGTAAATAATGATAAACAACCATCTATCAGCAATTCTGGAATCTCAGAGCATTCTAAACCCTACCCAAACAGGTTTCCAACCAGGGTGTAGTACAGAAACAGCGCTCCTGGTTACTACGGAGAAGAGAAAAAATGGTCCTTGACCAAGGTGATTCAGCTGCTCTCATTCTGCTCGACCTGAGTGCAGAATTTGACAGGGTTTCCTACCCAACCGTACTGTGCATACTGGAAGAGGCCAGAAACACAGGAAGTGCGCTAAAGTGGCTCTCATCTTTTTTAAATAAGACGTTTTCAAGTTAGTGAGCGGCTAGTCCTTTCATTCACCCATCACTTCAAGTGTGGGGTTCCCCAGGGCTCTTCCCTAAGCCCAAAGCTTTTCAATCTTTACGTTCGTCCACTGTCAGAGATCATTTGCTCTTCAGGCTGTGCTATGGGGTTGATACCGACGATACATTGATCATTGTCTCCCTCACTTCCAATGCAGGTCTTATTTCACAGCAACATAACTCCTGCTTAAAGCAAGTCATCGATTGGATGACTGCCAGTTGACTTAAGATAAACGGGTATGAAACTGACAGTTTGGTGGTCGTTAACAACCTGTTACTTTGGAACCAGATAAGCTGTCCCTCCTCCTTGAGATACAATACAAAATTGGTCCCAACAGGAAGTATTTATATTGGACAATAAATAATTTCAGTCTTTCTCCCATATAGGTAGCCTAGATAGTAAAAGATGCCTCCTTTAGAGGCTGCCCATCCCCAATCCAGATGTGAAAAGCCTGGGGGTCACACTGGACTGCAAACTCACTATGGGAGCTCGCCAGGAAGTAGGCATCCAGCTGTTTCAACCTTTTAAGAGCCCTCGGGAAAATGCTCAGCTGGTTACCAGTTGCTGTCCGGAGAATGGTGGTTCAGGGTCTAATTCTAGCTTGCCTTTATTATGGGAACTCTCTCTATCTGGTTAGTCCACTTTCTTTTTTATTTAAAAAACACCAGGCTATACAGAATGCTGTGGCGCAGATCCTTTTGGGTATTTCAAATTTTCACACTGCCTTGGGCACTTGTCACCCTACGCTGGCTGCCCTTCATCAAGAGGATTCTGTTTAAAGCACTCTGCATTGTTCACTGCGCACGCAGGCGAGGCACATGGAAGGGCCTTGTATACTTCATCATCTGGTAAAGCCTTACCACCCCCTAAATAGAGTTAAGATCTAGTAACCTGAGTGATCCCCAACCTAATGGCAAGGAGGAGTTGAAATCCTTTTCGGGACTAGCTGAATATTGTTCCAAATTTGTCTCATACTTTGCTGATGTGGTGGAGCCTATCAGAGCCTTTTTTAAAAAGGGGGTACCGTTTGAATGGGGGACAGCATGTAAAACTGCACTTAATAACATCAAGTGGTCCTTTGTGCATGCTCCTACATTGGGACATTTCAATGTCAATAGGAAAACCATTTTATTTACCGAGACCAGCAACATGGGACTTGAAGCGATTTTACTTCAAAAGGTGGCTGGTAAGGACAGAGTTATAGGTTTTGTTTCACGGCGATTGCAAGGGGTAGAGCGATCATATTCAGCTATATTAAAGGAGATATTGGCCTGTTGCTGGGGTATGAACCGCTTCAGGTATTATTTGTGGGGGTTAGCCTTTGTGCTTAAGTCTGACCATAAGCCTTTACTGCATATTTTTAGATGTGGCAGGGGACTCGAGGATAGTGCGACACCTCGTATTTCTAGGTGGTTAATGTCGTTAATGGACCTTAATTTCACTGTTGAGTTTGTTAGAGTAAAGAGAAATGTGGTGGCTGATTGCCTATCAAAGCGAAACAAAAGGGTATGATGGACGGAGCGTTTGAGCAAATCAAACACTCACCCTAGTCAACTGATCTGGGTTTAATCCATCACCATCAGTTCGAGCTGGACTGTTCTCATGAGGCACAGGGTCAGACTGATTTGCATATGGCCATGTCTGAACTGGGGTGGCTGAGTGAGCTAAAGAATGGTGATGGATTAAATCCAGATCAGTTGACTGGGGGTGAGTGTTTGATTTGCTCAAATGCTCTGTCCATCACCCCCTTTTGTATCGCTTTGATTGCCTATCAGGCATGCCTGTGGGTGAAGATTAGGATGTTTTATTTACAGATATTATAGCGCCAGTAAGTGCTTTTGTTGATGGGGAGCTTGTTTTGAGTCAAGAAGAGTGGAGGAGTGCCATACTTGGAGATGGAGAATACATGGATTTGAAGAATGTAATAAGCAGTGGTTGGAGTCCTAATATTACTTTGAGTGAGGACTTAAGTGAGTACTTTGTTGTAAGGGAAGAGTTGAGCATTCAAGTAGACAAGGTTTTGAGATGAAATTAAATTGTTCCTCGCAGAGCATTGAGAGGGACGTTAGTTAAAATTGTGCAAAAAGGACAACTGGGGAGGAGCTTAATGAAAAGGAGGTTGAGGCAATCTTTTTGGTGGCCTGGTATGGACAAGGAAGTGAAAGATGTGGTCAATGTCTGTGTGACATGTGTAAACAGCGACAAAAATAGAGTGCTGAGGCAACCACCATTAGAGTTTGTGAAGCTTCCCAATAGGCCTTGGGAGAAATTGGCGGTGGACTTCTTAGGTCCTATGGAAAAATTGGGCCAAAAGGACAAGCTTCTTATGGTTCTTATGGACTATCACAGCAAATGGTTTGTGGTTGAGAACATAGAGAGTATCACAATGAGGAATGTGATAGAGTTCTTGAAGAAAGTATTTTTTGAGGAGGGGATGCCCAAGGTATTGATTATGGATACTGGAGTGCAGCTAGTGTCTTCAGCCATGTCTGAGTTTCTGGCAGGTTTGGGTATCAGGCATGACAAAGTTGTACTCTATCAACCACAGGCCAATGGATTGGTAGAGAGAGTCAACGGCATTATAATGGATAATATTCAGTTGTCTTTGGCCAATGAGTTGCCATGGAAAGAAGAATTGCATAAAATGATGTGGTCTCATTGAGTTACTCCGCACTCCGTGACGTGGGTATCTCATTGTGTTGCTCTTAAAGGCAGGAAACCTGCAACAATGAAATCTCCAATGTGGTTGCTTGGGAAATACCAGGTATGGGTTGCTCGTGAGAGTATGTATGCTCGATCATTTGAGACTCAAAGTCACAAAAAGTTGAATTATGACAACAGAAAAGGAGTGAAAATTGTTGATTTGAAGTGTGGAGCGTGGGTGGTAGTATAGAAGCCAGGGCATGTGTTGAAAGGTGAAAGTTCATTTTTCAAGCCACAAAAAGTGTTCAATGTGTCAAATTCTGTTGCCAAATTGGATGATGGAAGGGAATGGAGCATGGGAAGTTTGTGTAAGGTCAAGGAGTTGGCCTAACGGCTAGGGTGGTGGACTTTGAATCTGGGGAAGTGGGTTTGAGTTTCGGCAATGACGCTTAACATCCTGTGATTCTGGGCAAATCACCTAATCTCCCTGTGCTTAACAAAAAATTAATATGTCCTAATGTAATGCAACTGGTGCTATGTAAATCTCTCTGATACCCAATTCGGTTTGCGCTATATAAAACTCTGTAAAAATAAAAATAAAATAAAAATCTCCTACTTAATATTTCATGTCTTTCTTTTTCTTAATTATATAAATGCAAAGGTGCACCACACAATTACAGAACTACAATATTAATGAACACAGACATAGGTTTTCTTAGTCGTGATTTTCTTGTATTCCAAAAAAAGTGTACAGGCAAAACATGGGTGTTCGCAGCCGACACGTTTCGTCCTCAAGGGACTTCTTCAGGGCAAATTGTTTTGAGTATATACAATCGTCATAATGGATAGGAAGTTCTTTGTAGAAGGGCGTTTCAAGCGATCTCTTAGTTAGTAGTATTAGGAAGCCATAGGATTATCTGTACATGCGAATAAGTAGTCAGAATGTGAGTCGTCTTTGAGAATTTTTTAGCAATGTATCTATAAACAGTCCTCTTTTTTTACTATATAGATTAGTATTCAGAGGAGGATGGATAGAAAAACGATTGTTCCATCAGGGATGACTCTTGGTAAAGTCCTACGTTCCCTGCATCCTCCTTCCTCGTGTCGCACCACGTCGAAAACCGCTTCCTTCCCGGAGTAGGGCCTACAGGATGCAGGGAACTTAGGACTTTACCAAGAGTCATCCCTGATGGAACAATAATTTTTCTATCGTACGCTGTACTCTTTCAATCACAGAGGCACTAGCCTTGTACTTATATAATCACTGAGCCAGTAATTATGATGTTATGAGATCACCCAGGCACTACCTTTGCACTCATTTATTCTCTTAGGCATTACCTCAGTAGTCCTGAAATCACCCAAGGAGTACCCATGCAGTTATAAAATCACCCAGTCACTTTTTATGCAGTCATATAAATCACCAGATATTACTCCTGTATTGATGCAGTCACCAGGTGTTACCTATGTACTTCTTTAGTCTCCCAGACGTTACCGCTGTACTCATGCAATCACCAATGCATTAGCTATACAGTGGTTCAATCACCCAGGCACTATCCTTGCACTCTTTCAATGACGGAGGCATTAGTCTTGTACTTATGTAATCACTCAGGCAATACTCTTGCATGTATAAAATCACCCAGGCACTACCTTTGCACTACTGTAATCACTCAGGCAGTACCTTAGTACCTTTGTAATCCCCAGGCAGTACTCATGGACTTGCCCATTCACTTCCTATGTCCTCCAGTAATCCTGTAGATATTACCCCTGCAGTCATGCAATCACCCAGGCATTATCCATGTACTCATTCAATAACTCATGCAGTGCCCATGTAGTCATACAATCACCCAGGCACTACCTATGCACTCATGCAATAACCGAGGCACTACCTTTGCACTCCTCCAGTCATCCGGACACTAGCTGTGCACTCCTCCAATCATTGAGTCACTACCTATGCACTTATAAAATCAGCAAGACACTACCTATACACTCATCTAATCACTCAAGCACTGCCCATGCACTCCTCCATTCACCCAGACATTATCCATGCATTCAAAAAATCACC